>NC_072433.2:50582500-51982500 GCF_028878055.3 Symphalangus syndactylus
GACATTTACTTACTGCAAGTGGGGAAGTGGAAGAAATGGGGGAGGCTGTGTGGTCAGAGGTGGAGCAGCAGAAGATACCATGGAAAGAGTCAGCCTTCTGCATTTGAAGAAATCACAGGGAGTTATTGAGACAGTACAGACTAGGCCATTGCCTTTGAAAGAATTTTATTTGGCTTTGCAAGGCACACAGAAGTTGCTGGCATCTGGAGACAAAAGTTAGGTTATTTTAAGAAAAGTTAAGAAAAATACAAAAACATCAAAACAAAGATGTCTATTAAAATGATGTTGGCCTACAAGAAGAATAACTCCATTATTTAAAATGTTTTTATATACATAGGTCAAGTTAGATATAAATATTATGATCTTCTAAATGTTTTCCTTTAACTCTTGACTTATAAATTCTCTTGTCAAAAGTACCATAAAAATAATTACAGGGGCCGGGCGCGGTGGCTCACGCTTGTAATCCCAGCACTTTGGGAGGCCGAGGCGGGCGGATCACGAGGTCAGGAGATCGAGACCACGGTGAAACCCCGTCTCTACTAAAAATACAAAAAATTAGCAGGGCGTGGTGGCGGGCGCCTGTAGTCCCAGCTACTTGGAGGCTGAGGCAGGAGAATGGCGTGAACCTGGGAGGCGGAGCTTGCAGTGAGCCAAGATTGCACCACTGCACTCCAGCCTGGGCGACAGAGAAAGACTCCATCTCAAAAAAAAAAAAAATAATAATAATAATAATTACAGGGATTTAGAAAACACTAGTTATATTATATTTATTGCAATTTCTGTTATACCATTAACAAAAACTAGAAATATCCTAAATTCCCAGTAAAAAAAGACAGATTAAGTTAACTGTGGCAGAGTTACAAAATAGAAAACTCTTCAGCCAGAAAAAGCATTCTGAAGAATGTTTATTAACGTAGAAAAAATTCAGAATATGTAAAATGAAAAAAGTGAACAAAAACAGTGATATAGTATTTTGTCATATTTGAATAAAAATTACATTCACATGTATGTAGAAAAAGAAAGGTGATATGCTGAGATGTTAATTGCAATTTTTTTGAGTTGTAGAAATATAGAATATAGTAAATATATTAAAATATAGATGTTAAAAAATATTCCATATTTTTATTTGCATTTTCCAACTTTTTCTGTGCACGTATTGCTTTGTAATAAGAAATTACCATAAAATCTATTTTAATTCAACATTAAGAACCTTGTTTGAAAATAAGGAAACATTGCACCTATTAAGATAATAATCATTTCCTTTTGAAATGTAAATAAAAATTTGGCAGTTTCATCCTTGGCATTCTGAGGGAAAGGACCATTCATAATGCATGAGTTTGTTTCCCTGATCCTCAGTAGAACCGCCCAAAGTAGCAGTCAGGGAGCCACTAAAAATGAGTAACTTTCTTAGTTCCTGCCAAAGGTGTACCTTCTTTTTTTTTTTTTTTTTGAGATGAAGTCTTGCTCTGTTGCCCAGACAGGAGTGCAGTGGTGCAATCTCAGCTCACTGTAACCTCCACCTCCCAGGTTCAAGTGATTCTCCTACCTCAGCCTCCTGAGTAACTGGGATTACAGGCTCCCATCACCATGCCTGGCTAATTTTTATATTTTTAGTAGAGACAGGGTTTCACCATGTTGGCCAGGCTGGTCTTGAACTCCCAACCACAGGTCATCCGCCCTCCTCGGCCTCCCAAAGTATTGGGATAACAGGCAGAGCCACTGTGCCTGGCCAGCACTCCTAAACAGTGCTTTCGACTTGGCATTAGCACTTCCTCTGAGGCTGGAGGGGATGTCTTCCATGGATAACCACCAGGGACATCCATCCTCCCTCACTGAACTGGCCCTGCCTTCATTCCTCTGCCTCTTCCCCACAGGCTGGCTTCATTCCTCTCTGGCCTAATTTGGGGCATGCATGCTTGTGCCCATTGCTCTGATGGGTAGACTTGAGTAAGGCTGATACAAAAAAAAATTTAACCTCCACAATTACACACCATTCTCTCCATAACTATCTCCAAATTCAAGGGCCAGACACGCATTTTTGAAACATCTCAGCAGCTCTCTCCTGCCACTTTTTGTGCTTCTTAAGAATCAACATGGCTTTTCTTTTGTAAAGTGGAAGTAGAGAGTCCAGCCCTTGTTATGGCAATGAAATTCCCAGGAAGGAATAAATCATAGGAATTTGAGGTTTTGGGGTGACTTTGTCCTGGGGTACAACTTCTGTTCAAGAGGCACATGCGATAGCCTGCACTCTTCACAAATATTCATGCTGTGAAAGATAAAGAAGAGATAAATAACATCCCAGATCAAAGAAGACCAGGGTGGCAGAACCACCGAATTCCATGTGTGAGCCTGGGATGGATCCTTGGCCAGGAGAAAAATAAATATGACATAGAGAGAAATATCGCATACAGGGAAATATAGCATAGAGAGACATATAGCATAAAGAAAAATATAACATAAAGAGAGATATAGCATAAAAAGAAATGTAGCATCAAGAAAAATATAGCATAGAGAGGAATGCAGCATAAAGAGAAATTCAGCATGTTGGAACCTCTGGCAACATTTGAAATGTGGTAGGCTGCCATGTGATTAAGGCATTAAATCACATTTTGTGAATTTAAAAGTTGCAGTACAGTTATTGTAAGAGATTGATTTTCTCCTGAGAAAATAACATTGAAGTATTGGTTGGAGAGAGACAGAGAGAGGGAGACAGAAAGGGATAGAGAGAGAGTGAGAGAGAGAGAAAGAGTGAGACAGAGATAGAGAAAGAGTGAGACACAGAGAGAGAAAGAGGGATATACACATGCACACAGATTAGAAGAGTAAATATGGCAAAATGTATAATGTTGGTGAATCTAATAAAGGTACTTTGTACATTTTGTATCTATCCTTGTAACTATTCTGTAAGTTTGGAATTACTTCAAAACTAATTATTGTTTGTTTTGTTTGAAAGAAGCATGTGTCACTTTATAAAGCACTGACACCTGCTGTAAACAGCAGGAATTGTTGAGGCAGATCAGATTCTTATTGTGCAGCCAGTCAATGAACCAGACATACCTGCATAGTTGGAGATGGAGGACAGATGGACTGATGTATTCCACCTACAGGCAGGAGGTGTCTCCTAAGAACAGAACCTGACACTTTACTATGCTCACAGATTAAATTAGATACTTCTCTATCATATATTAGTAGTATGTATGTGTGTATATGACTCTTCTCACCATATATTAAAGAAATGATTTTACTTTTACTTTGCCATTCCCCAAATTATTTCCTCTTTTCTCTAGAGTAATATATTTCAAACATGTCCTGCAAATTGCCTTCCTGAAATAATAGTTGTTGCAATGTTAAACAATATTGTGGTTCTGACAAAGAAATTTTCAAATTAAGATTTTATGAGACTGAAGCGCTGCCTCCCGCACTAAGGAGGCAACTCCGAATCAGATTTTAATACCTGAATACCTCAATACCACTTAATACCTGAATACCATTTTGAGGGACAGAATGGCTTTAACACAGTGTACTTACTATTGAGAGTTTGGAGCTATTGAAAAGTTGTTGCATGATTTACTTGGCCTTTAGTTTCAGAGCATGGAAAATTATTTTGGAAGTTTGTTTTGATTTTAGAAGATTTTAATGACTTTCCCTAGAACAAGTTTCTTTAGATCTAAGAGAAACTGACTTTACTTAGAAACATATGGCTATAGCAAATGCTATGGAAAAATGGTGTAAAGAAATGGTTGATCATTTGTAGAAGTTACATGGTTCATGTCTGTGCACCCAAGACATAACGTGACTGATATGCATCATATTTAAAATCTGTCTTTATGGGGCACCCCTCTTAGAACATGACATTTCTATTTGTTGTCTCATGTTGTTACCATGTGTGACTCAATTCAGCAGTCTCTGCTACTTGGTGCTTTCAATTTAAATGACCAACTGTAATAACAGCTTTTTTTTTTTTTTTGTGTGTGTGTGTGTGTGTGTGAGACGGCATCCACTCCAATGCCCAGGCTGGAGTGCAATGGTACAATCTCGGCTCACTACAACCTCTGCCTCTCGGATTCAACCAATTCTCCTGCCTCAGCCTCCCAAATAAATGCGATTACGTGTGTCACCATGACCGGCTAATTTTTGAATTTTTACTAGAGACGGAGTTTCTCCATGTTGGTCAGGCTTGTCTTAAACGCCTGACATTAGGTGATTCATCCGCCTCAGCTTCTCAAAGTGCTGGGATTACAGGCATGAGCCACCTCGGCCGGCAATAACAGCTATTTTTTTTAACAGAACCCATTATGTACCCTGCCCTGTGCATGATGTTTGAGATTCTCTTTGTGTCCAGCTTTTAAGGTATAAGATGTCCAAGGTCATAGAGTTTGTCAATGGAAGGACAACATTTAAAATGCAGTTTTTTTTTCTGGTTTCCCTCTAGCACCCTGCGTTGCTCAGCCATTCAACAGAAATACTGTAACATCCAGTTTACAATGCAACCTTTAGTCTACACAAACACATTTTGGGCAACGGCATATTTGTGTTGATACCATAAGTCTTTCAGTGTTTCCCCTGCTTTATATGTTCTTCAACAACATAAAGCTGAACCTGGAACTTAATCTTAATCTTGGAGTACCAAGAAAAAAATATAAAACTCTTACAAATCTACTTGCATGTAATCGACTGTTATAGAAAATCAAAATGTCCACTTATTACACAGATTTTAAAATCCATCTTTATTAGTTCATTTTCATACTACTATAAAGAACTGCCAGAGACTGGGTAATTTATAAAGAGGTTTAATTGACTCACAGTTCAGCATGGTTGGGAAGCCCTCAGGAAACTTACAATCATGGCAGAAGTCAAAGGGGAATCAAGGCACATTCTTTACAATGCAGCAGAAAGGAGAAGTGCTGAATGAAGTGGGGAGAGCCTTTTATAAAACCATCAGATCTCGTGAGGAGTAACTCACTACCACAAGAATAGCATGAGGGAAACTGCCCCCATGGTTCAATTGTCTCTACATGGCTCTCCATTGACATGTGGGGATTATGGGGATGATAGGGACTAGAATTCAAGATGAGATTTGGGTGGGGACACAGAGCCAACCATCTCACCATCCATAATATTAAAATTACTAATACTAAATTATGTTCTTATTACATGCTTGTAAGTTGTCAGATTTTGGAATATCTTGTAGATGTTTTCTCAGTTTTTAACCTATGTGCACATTTTGTTGAATACCATCTAGCCAGGTGCTTTGTGCATGGCGTATGTAGCTTAATATCATGTTTTCTTATTTTTAAGAAATAATCTTAAATGCTGAGAGGTTAAAAAAGAATAAACACATTTCAAATTGAATTAGGAAGATGAGTGAGTATACCTTTATTTACAAGTGTTACCATGCTTTAACTGAGGCAAATTATGACATGCCAAAAAGAACAAACAAAAAAAGTATAAACAGAAAAATTCATCAAAGAACTGACTGTGCGTTTGGACTAAATGAAGCTTAGCTGGTGGGAACAGGAGCTAATGACTCTTCACTCTCTACTCAGGCCCCTTTCCTTGATTCTGTTCCATTATTACAGATTGTATACTGCTGGTTATTCTAAGTACATGTGATGCTTGCCATGAATGGATTGAGTTCCTGACAGCAGACATTTAAGAGCACACTACCATCACTCTACTAGAACTGTCTGAAGTGGTAAATTCTCAGTGTTGGCTTTACATAGAAATGGCATCAAAGACTCAGTTAGAAGACCACGTCGCCATTTCTAACCCATAAACGTGGTTTTTTTTCTAAAGAGGTTCCTCCCCATTATTCCTTTCTCGTGTCTTCAAACATCAGTTGTACTATCCCCAATCCTAACCTCTCCCCTGTGTGTGAAACTCTTATATCCCACTGACTATGTAACATCTCTTTCTGAATATCTGACATCTTCTCAGACTTCTGGTCTCCCCCACTTTGATCTTGCAAGCATGCTTCACCCACCCTATTTCTCTCCAGCAAACAGGTTTGTCCTTTACTTCCTCAGACCAAAATCCTTGAAGTCAACCTTGACTCTTCATCCTACACTTACCCATCAGAATATCCCATGAGTTCCACATTCAAGATATGTGCATACAACAGCCATTTATCACCATCTTTCTCTGCCATTATCTTGTCTTTATTAGAGCAGTAGCTTCCTTGCTGGTCTTTCTGTAACATTTTCCCCTTGTCCCTGTTGCCTAGAGTGTATTCTCAACACAGCCAGCATAATCCTTTAAAGACATAAGACAGTTCGTACCACTTCTTGGTTCCAAACACCTCAAATGATTCCATTTCACCTTGAGTAAAAGCCCAAATCCTTACATTCATTCATAAGACAATACAAGATCTAGTCCCCAACCCCACACACTTCACCTCTGTCTTCTGTCTCCCCTTCATTCACAACACTGAAGCTATGGCCCTTCATAGGGTACCTTGAATTTGCTGAGCATATAATGCCTCAGGGCAGTAATGAGGTCTTTGTCGGCCACCATATGTAGAATACTAGAATGGCCACTCCTACCCTGGCATTCACTGTCCTTTTCATCTGCTCTATTTTACTTCAGAGCATTTACTAGCATCACATGTACGTTGACTTGTTTCTTCCTGTCTTCTTCCCAAACACACCAGAATATAAAGTCCCTGAGGGCAAGACTTTGTTTTGCTCACTACTGTATTCCCAGAACCTAGAAGAGTGCATGCACGTAGCTGGCACTCAATACATACTTAATGAATGAATAAATGAACCACTGAAGATTGAAGGTCCCCTATCCTTTTGTGACTGCTTGAAAGTATAATTCACATCCTTGGAACTATTAATAACACTCAAATTATATTAAAACCCAATAAAAGACATAAATGTTTTCTATCAGAAAACAGCACTCAGTAAAGACTCATTCATCAATGTCATGATTCACTCCTCCATACATATACTTTATTAGTTGAAAACCCTGGCCGGGTGAGGTGGCTCACACCTGTAATCCCAGCACTTTGGGAGGCCAAGGTGGGCAGATCATGAGGTCAAGAGTTTGAGACCAGCCTGACCAACATGGTGAAACCCCGTCTCTACTAAAAATACAAAAATTAGCCAGGCATGGTGGTGAGTGCCTGTAATCCCAGCTACACAGGAGGCTGAGGCAGGAGAATCGCTTGAACCCAGCAGGCGGAGGTTACAGTGAGCTGAGATCAGACCATTACACTCCAGTCTGGGTGACAGAGTGAGACTCCATCTCAAAAAAAAAGGTAAAGAAAAAATTGAAAACCCTGTAAATTCATCTTTTGCAAAGTTGCATATATTTTTAAATATATAAATTACATATACATATTTAAAATTACAGTTATTTCTATAGTTTTTATTTTTATATTGTCTCATAGATATCAAGTAGATAAGTTAAGGATGGCTTGAAAAAAATAAAGTTATGAGGACTCTAAATCATTCCTCCTTCAGACCACAAAGCTTGGTAAGAGCCAGCTTTTTACAGCCTAAGTCCCAGCCACTGTAGAAGCCTCTTCTGAGGAATGAGGACTCCAGTGAAGGATGGGCCACCTCTCATTGCTGTTACACACTACGGTCCCAAAAATAATGTAACTCTAACTGGTCACATAAGTTTAATAACCAACACGTATTTGACAGATTTAATTATACTTTTATTTTCATTCTCATTCCCAGAAATGACAGTCTTAATTCTGACAGTGTCAGTGTTAAAAATCAGCACTTGCTCTTGTGCCTGAAACTGACAAGCTTCATTTCACCCACGACAGCCTAGTGTTGTCACATAGAAAATATGATTTGAACGGCCAGGCGCGGTGGCTCACGCTTGTAATCCCAGCACTTTGGGAGGCCGAGGTGGGCGGATCACGAGGTCAGGAGATTGAGACCACGGTGAAACCCTGTCTCTACTAAAAAATACAAAAAATTAGCCGGGCGTGGTGGCGGGTGCCTGTAGTCCCAGCTACTCGGAGAGGCTGAGGCAGGAGAATGGCGTGAACCCGGGAGGCAGAGCTTGCAGTGAGCCGAGATTGTGCCACTGCGCTCCAGCCTGGGTGACAGAGCGAGACTCCGTCTCAAAAAAAAAAAAAGAAAATATGATTTGAACTTGGGTCATTGATGTGAAAAGCAAATGTCACTGCTTGGACAGGCCAAGTATATAACATCCAGTTAGGCAGAAATCACTGTAATAATGTCTCGTTTTTATTAGAGTAGTGAGTGTTGTCAAGAAACAATGTTACTGCCCTTCATCTTCACAGGACCCCCGACGCTGATATACACATCACTGAACACATCCTTCCCAACAGTATTGTAGCATTTCCCCTCAGTTTGACTGAATTGTATGAAAACCATGGTTTGCAGGGACTTATTTAAAGTTATATTGTTAGCCAAAATGTAGGTATAATTGAAATACATTTATAAAATTATGTAATAATTCATAGTAGAGTTTGAAAACTTTGGTGTCAGGTTAAAATCAGTTAGTTTTAGACTGACTATAAATAGCAGATATGTAAAGTGTAAAGTGCATGTTGGCGTACACATGCCGACGTGCATAGGGAAAAATGGTATAGGAACTGGGTATACAGGAGCTTTTAAAAATCAAAAGGAAACAAAGCTAAATCCTTACTGTTAGGAAAACTTACAAATAGGAAATGTTCATAATTACACGGAGAGTTTCGGAGAAGAAAAATTTGTTTACAAACTCAAAGCCCTTCCATATCTTTTACAAAACAGGTCAGCCTTTGATTTGCTGGGTGAGGGAGCTCCATTTGTGAAATCCTAAGCCTAAGCAAGACTGGCTGAGTTTTTGGTCAGAGCAAGCATGGGGACACATTGGCATCTCTGCAGGTGATGAAGTGCTCCAGGCCTTGAACTGAACAGAATCGGACTGGGTGTTCCTGCTGGGCCTACCAGTTGACCCAGGGTTGCCATGGTGTCCAGGATCCATAGAACACATCACCTGCTCCCACCCACACCTGGACCTGCCTTCTCTGCAATGGACTGGGAGACAGGAGCTGGTCTCTACACAGTTCAGCCAGGGAGCACCTTGTCTGGCATTCACTGACAGATCCCAAGGCATCCTCAAACAGAAAAATGCCAGGTATAAAGAAACGGATACAGCAAAAACTCTCAACTTTTAAAGTTTAATTAAAAAATTTCAGTTAAAGAGGAAAACAATTCAAAAAGTGCTTTTTAACCAGTTTATTTTAATTCAAAAAAATTGAAATATATATTAATTTCCAAGCTTTAGCTGTAGAGCTTAAACTCTCGCTTTTCAGTCCTGTTCTACAGACAACAGAGACTTTTTTGGCAAAAAACAACTCTTAGTGATCATCTGAAACTTCAAGGTTTTGGTTACTATAGAATAAGGCAAGAACTTAATACCCATGAAGGCTATCTTTGTGCACGATCCTTCTACTCCAAAACAAAACAAAACAAACCCACACTATTTACAGTCATCTTGCTTACAGATAATTTGGCAGTGATTTTCATTTTTTGCTATTATTCTATAGTCGCACTAACTCTTTTAAAATATTTCATTCATTTTTAGAATATTTCATTACACCACATAATTATAATGACAAATGGCAGTGCCATAAACAGGTTTGGCATAAAAACAGCTGGCTCAGGATGAATGAACAACACAGCTGTTGGGAAACTCAACCTTGCAAGATAAGATACCAGGAGAGAAGCCCCAGTGGTGAGTGCCCATCCCACCAGGTGCCTCAGGCAGGGGCACAAGCCACCTGAGCCTGCAAGGCGATTAAGTGGAGCTTGTGTTTTTAAAAAAATCTTCCACTACTCTGTATTTATCTATTCTAAGTGATTTATAATTTAGCCCAAACTTGCTCATTGGGAAACTAGCTATGGCTATAGCAGGCAAGAAAGATAGAGTCTAATAGCAAGAAATGTCTTCCAACATTTTCAAGACTGACCCAGAGACTAGCTGATGAAGACTCACCAGACTTCATCTCTGGAGGGAACATAACAGGCACGATCTTAATCCCTGTGATGCCAGGAATGAGCAGAAGGACTGGAGCCCCTAGAGACTTCCTGTCTCTCCCAGCCCAGAACCCCTTTCCTTGAAAGGGTAGATGAAATCGTTTTATTCTAAACAAATGGATATTTCTCTTGGGGAAATGACATGAGACATGCTTCTACTAATGTCCAGTGCCCCTGCCACACACAGATGCTACCAGAAGGTAATGGGTGTGTGCAGTGGACTCAGTGGGGGAAAGCCTCTTTAGGAAGGGCCATGTCTACAACTCAAGTGAGAGTGGGTTCTACCAGAGCTATTCAAAGGCCACTGCTAGAACGGTATGGGGCACCCAGGTAAACAGGAAGGAAAGGAGAAAAGCAAACATGAGTTCACTCAACATGGAACATACACTCTCAGAAGCATAGGGCACAAAGTTATACCACTACTTTCCTAGAAATGCTTTCTATCATGCTGGTGTTCATTTTGTAAATGACACATGCTTTTTCTCTTTTTTTCTCTCAGTACATCATTTATACATAGCATTTCTTATCTCTGTGAGAGTAAAAAGATGCTCTTTGATGGAGAGAAATCTGCATTTGAGCCATTGATTATGCAATAGTGCATAATCACTCTCCTAATCCCAAAAATAACATGCTCAAATGAGAGCACAAGATGCGAGAGTGGGTTTCTTATGAAGCCCTTTCCTCTCCTTTCTTCCTTACTGGTGCGACTGTCTTTCTATTACAAAAGATTTAAGCAACAGAGACTCACTTTGCAAGCCAACCAGTAATTGTTAGGACATGGGCATGTGACCCAATCACAGCCAGTGAGACATACAGGGAAGTGTCTGCCAGGGCATTTTTGGGATAAACTCTTCTTCTGGATAAATCTTCACTCCACTGTTGCTGCAATGGACACTGTCATTGGGAATCCAGTATCAAAGCTCTCAGGCATCAGGTGTAAGTTAAGAAAATCCTTACAAAATTGGCCCAGAAGCTTGACATTGTTGAGCCATTAAAGCAACACTGGGCTCCTTGACATTGAAAAAAACAAACTTCTATTATCTTGGACACTGCAGGTCAAATATTCTGTTACTTGCAGCAAGAAAATCCTAATTCCATAAGCAAAAATAAAGAAGAAATGGAGCACAAACGCTTTCCTAAAACTTAGATTTCTTGGAACCGCAGACTTTCAGAAAATATCTATACACTTAGCAATATAGGCCTGTACGTGGAAGTACAGAAGCCATATAACACACCTCACACCATTTTCCCCAAGAAAATGTTTGGAGCAATTGTAATATGTAGAATTGATCCTGAAAACGCAATTTATAAGGAAATATCAAAATACAGTCTTGCTCTTTTCACTGGCTGCAGTGAAGGGGCATAATCTTGGCTCACTGTAGACTCAACCTCCCTGGCTCAAGTGATTCTCCCAGCTCAGCCTCCTGAGTAGCTGGAGCTATAGGCATGGACCACCACATCTGAATAATTTTTCTATTTTTAGTAGAGATGGGGTTTCGCTGTGTTGCCCAGGCTGGTCTCAAACTCCTAGGCTCAAGCGATCCATCAGCCTCAGCCTCAAAAAGTGCTGGAATTATAGGCATGAGCCACTATGCCTGGGCAAATCATTTTAATATACTGTACTACTTAATGAAATCTAAATGTTCAAAAGTCCAGCCTAAACATTTATAAAAATGTTGCAACTGCACTGTAAGGCTAATAAGGTAAATCATATTCACTGCAGATTTGATTAATGCCCAGCAGATGAGGGTTGTAATCCCACAGGTGTCCATCTGCTTTCCTGACTTTCCTTAGTGGCCTCTCTCCCGTCATCTCTCAGAGCAGCCCGTCTTGGCATTTCACAGAAAGTCATTCAATCTCTCTCTAAAATACTTTCAAAATAGTCATTAAGAAACGAAAACTTTCACAAAGTTATCCAACTCATCTTTTAATGTTTTCCTTGAAGAAGATGAAAATGCCACCATCGGTCATGGTGGCTCACACCTATAATCCTAGCATTTTGAGAGGCCAAGGGTGAAGGATCACTTGAGGCCAGGAGTTCAAGACCAGGCTGGGCAATGTAGAGGGACCATCTTTGTACTATAATATTATTAAATTTTTAAAATGCCACTAGTTCACATATTTAGACACCTTTGTCACTATTGCTCAGTGGAAAGGCCTGTCTTGGTTTAGCAGAATTCCACAGGATGCCCTTTTATTTGGTAAAGTGGGAAATACTTGGATCTGGTAGCTCATTCATCTAACTACCAAAATAATACCATTCACACCACACTTGGATTATTAACTTTTCAAAAAAAATCCATTTAATACTAAAGTTGAAAGTAATTTAAACTGTTTCACATAAAGAAACCAGGTCAAGGCTGGACACAGTGGCTCACGCCTATAATCCCAGCACTTTGGGAGACCGAGGTGGGTGGATCACCTGAGGTCAGGAGTTTGAGACCAGCTTGGCCAACATGGTGAAACCCTGTCTCTGCTAAAAATACAAAAATTAGCCAGTTTTGGTGACACACACCTGCAGTCTCAGCTACTCAGAAGGCTGAGGCAGGAGAATTGCTTGAACCCGGGAGAGAAGGTTGCAGTGAGCCGAGATCGTGCCACCGCACTCCAGCCTGGGGGCGGGGGGGAGAAGAGAGACTGAGAGAGAGAGAGAGAGAGAGAAAGGAAGGAGGGAAAGAGGGAGGGAGGGAGAGAAGAAAGGAAGGAAGTGAGGGAGGGAAGGAAGGAAGGAAGGAAGGAAGGAAGGAAGGAAGGAAGGAAGGAAGGAAGGAAGGAAGAAAGGTCACAATCCTGTTGTGCTGTACGTGTTCATGTTCCAGCTTTTTGCCACAAAACAAAGACATCCTTTGTGTATCACAAACTATTCCCTGACCATTTCACAATCTTTGTTGCATGCATTAGGGCTCTTTGGGTGATGATAGAAAAGAGTGTGTTTTGTTTTATTATTATGACCTTCAAAAGAGTAGCAAGTTATTCTGCTGTACTTCCAAAAACTGTAGCTGGGAAGAACAATATAGCAGATCAGAAGCTGAAAATTATTTTCAAGGACTCAGAAAACAAATGTATGGTATGTACTACATGTTGTCTATTAAAATAGCCAACCATGGTGAAATGCCTTTGTGGGGAAAAGTAGGAATTTTTACAAATGTAAACATAATGCTACTTCTCTGGGTATAACCACAGTAACAAGGGCACAGAAAAATATGTCAGAACCAGAGGAAAGATGAGGTTATATGCTCTGAGAATGAAAGCCTCCTATAGATTCTCACTCTGAGAGTGCCTACAAATAAGAAGCTGAGTTTCATCGATAGCAGCATGAAATGCAGAGTGGGAAAAGCAGGAAGAAAGTTCTAGTAGTGGCCCAAGCTCAGTGGCCTGCACTTGTAACCCTAGAACTTTGGGAGGCTGAGGCGGGTGGATTTCCTGAGTTCAGGAGTTCGAGACAAGCCTGGGCAATACGATGAAACCCCATCTTACAAAAAAAAAAAAGAGAGAGAGAAGAAAAAAGAAAAGAAAGAAAAGAAGAAGAAGAAAAAAGAAAGTTCTAGTAGCCACAGAAGTCAGTTGCTTTGACCATGGGTTATGATGTCAGAATTTCAGGAGTAACAGAAGCAGCAGGAAAGCAGGCAGACAGATGGCAGAGATGTTTGCTGGAACCCTCAAGCCCTAAGAAAGACCCTTGAGTATGTTAACATCACTTTTGAACACTTTAGCGACCACAGCTCTCAGTCTGTGAGGAAAAGCCCTGCTGGCCATTGAGACTGGTGTGACAGACTGGCCTGCTGTGGGAGATGTGGAAGGGCTAAATTGGAAAAGCCTAGGTAGGGTTGGCCAATATTTTGGCTTCCCTGGGCCACATTGGAAGAATTGTCTTGGACCACACATAAAATACGCTAACACTAATGATAGCTGATGAGCTTTAAAAAATGCAAAAAATCTCATAATGTTTTAAGAAAGTTTACACATTTGTGTTGGGCTGCACTTAAAGCTGTCCTGGGTCACATGCAGCCTGCCGGCCGAGGATTGCACAAGCTTGGCCTAAGGTTTCTTGATGAGATGAAAACTGTGATGGAGCATTCAAGCCCAAAGCATTGTTTTTTCACAATAGTTTTGGAGAGTAACCAATTCACATTTTCTGCGTGGTTGTTCAGGTATCACAAGAAAAGAGGACCTGAGAAAGCGCCAGCTTCTGGGACAACAGCACAAGTCACACCTTCAACCTCCAGTCCTCTGCAATGTACAAGGAGAAAACAATCATGCTTCCTGTGGCCACCATGACACCTTTATCACAGCCCATGGGTCACGGAGTGACTCGGGCCATGTCTGGCTCTTTCTTATAATGTGCATTTTCACAGCACATGGGGCAGTTGCCAGTGACGCTTGCTACTTCCCTAGGGAGCACTGATGCATTTCTAACACCAGCATGAAAACCAATACCAGACCATGGATAGAAGCAACTTCTCAAATGCTGTGCCTTGCACATGTTGTGGCTGAATCTAATGTTTTTTTTAAGAGACAGAGGCCTGCTCTGTCACCCAGGCTGGAGTGCAGTGGCGCAACCTAGTCTCACTGCAGCATTAACCTCCTGGGCTCAAGCACTAATTCTCCCACCTCAGCCTCCTGAGTAGCCGGGACCACAGGCAAGTGTCACCACACCTGGCTAATTTTTAAAACAAATTATTTGTAGAGATGTAGTCTTGCTAACATAGCAAGGCTGTTCTTGAACTCCCAGCCTCAAGATCCACCAACCTTGGTCTCCCAAATCATCAGGATTGCAGTCATGAGTCATGGCACCCAGACATAGTCTAAATCCATAACTCACTGTCTTAGTTGTGACCTCAGGACGCCTCAGGTTTGCCATGTCAGAGTTTGTGTGGCCATTTGGTTTAATCATGATTAAATTGCTGTTGAAGACGCTTCATAGCAGTTCTTAAATTACCATGATGAGACATTAGCAATTGAGGCCCTCAAAGGGTTGTCCCAAATAAGCTTAAGACAACAGAGCCTCTCACCAAAAAGATTCCCCCAGACTCATTTAAATACAGAGGTGGTTGGGTGCAGTGGCTCATGCCTACAATCCTAGCATTTTGGGAGGTGAAAGTGGGAAAATTGAGCCCAAGAGTTCAAGACAAGCCTGGGCAAAGTAGTGAGACTCCATCTCTATAAAATATTTAAAAATTGGCCAGGCAAGTTGGTGCATGCTTGTAGTCCCAGCTACTCAGGAGGCTGAGATGGGAGTATCCTTTAAGCCTGGGAGATGGAGGCTGCAGTGAGCTGTGATTGTGCTTCTGTGCTCCTGCCTGGGTGACAGAACAGGAGTGCCAGCCTAATAGCACTGCTTAAAGGACAGGGCCAACTCAGGTATTTCTACATCACCATGAAAAGCTCCTGGGGGTGGTGGAAGGAAGAAGATACTGAAGTCATCTTTTTCTGAAGTAATCACCTGTTTGTTCCAGAAAAGGTTAAAATGAGGCATCCCTCTCCTGGTGTCTTCTCCCCCAAACTCCTCCACAGCTTTTTTTTAAGATTCCAGAGCAAAAACAATAGCAGAGTTGTCACGGTCACAAATAACTGATGGTCACAAATGCATGATTATCAACATAAGATCATTTATATTTTAAAGTGTGGTGTACCAAAATAAGTAAAACATGCATACACAGGTCAACAGAGGTTGCCATAGAGATGGCCAGCCATATTGCCCCCAGTTTTATTGTTTGTCATTGCTTGGAAGCACATTCACTGTAATTCTTGTCTTCCCAGAATACTAAAACACACATGCGCACACACAGGCCAGACAACAGTCGAGTGTCACGTTCCTATAACATTTAGGTGATGCTCTTATTTCATTTGTGCTCTTGGAACCATGAAAACTCAGAGCTGCAGGATCTCTCTGTTCAGAGTATTATTCAACTTACTACTTTTATAGCTGTAGAGAATGAGGTCAAGGCCAGAATGGAGGCTAAGCGGAGGGTTCTGACTAGAACCCGAGTGTGCCCTTTTTCCTGAGGACAAGACAGTATGAAAAAGACACCAGGCTGCAGGGTGTGGTGGCTCATGCCTGTAATCCCAGCAGTTTGGGAGTCCGAGGTGGGCGGTTCATCTGAGGTCAGGAGTTCAAGACCAGCCTGGCCAACATGGTGAAACCCTGTCTCTACTAAAAATACAAAAATTAGCTGGGTGTGGTGGCGCATGCCTGTAATCCCAGCTACTCGGTAGGCTGAGGCAGGAGAATTGCTTGAACCCAGGTGGCAGAGGTTCCAGTGAGCCAAGATTGCGCCATTGCACTCCAGCCTGGGAAGCAAGAGCGAAACTCTGTCTCAACAAAAAAGACAAAGAAAAAGAAAAAGAAAAGAAAAAGACACTGGGAAATGCAACCTTCAGACAAAGGAAAGACTCTGTGACATTTGAGAATGATGTCTATCACACATAAAGCACCATTTTTAGGACATTACAGAGCTCTGGGATGCGAATTGTTCCTTTATCTCTAATTTCTTCATCTAAATGCTTTAAGAGTGCAAGTATTTTTTTTGAAGTGATACTTACAGTGAAATTATTAAGTGACAGCTGTAGGTTTTAAAACTGTGCTTCCAAAATACACACATAACTCCTAATGTCATGAGAATACTCATAAAATCTTAAAAAAAAAAAAACAACCAGACACACTTTCCACAAATCCTACTCAAGAGACTGTTGGAGGAAAAGTGGGGGCAGAGAGCACAAGGAATGATAGAAGAGTGAAAAAATGAGAAACATCACAGCATTCCAATAAGAAATTCAAGATGTCTTTTCTTCCCTCAAAAAGCTCTCTGGATCATGGTGCGGTGGCTCACATCTGTAATCCCAGCACTTTGGGAGGCTGAGGCAGGAGGATCACTTGAGCCCAGGAGTTTGAGAACAGCCTGGGCAACATAGCAAGACCCCCATCTCTACAAAAAATGCAAACATTAGCTGGGCATGGTGGCTCATGCCTGTAATCCCAGCACTTTGGGAGGCTGAGGTAGGAGGATTTCATGAGCCCAGGAGTTCAAGACCAGCCTGGGCAACAGAGGGAGGTCTCATCTCTACAAAAATAAAAATTAGCCAGGTTTGGTGGCATGTGTCTGTAGTCCTAGGTACTCGGGAGGCTGAGGCAGGAAAACTGCTTGAGCCCAGCAAGTCAAGGCTGCAGTGAGCGATGATCATGCCTGGATAACGGAGCTAGAGACCCTGTCTCAAAAGAAAAAAAAGAAAAAAGCTCTCTGGAGAACACAGTAGCTGTGCATTCAGTGCACTCTTCTTGCATGCTCAGATCCCTTTGCTGCAATTAGGGCTTCAGATGTAGTCAACGGCAAGTAACACATGCATTGACTACATTTCCTTATTATCTATTTAATAAAGTAAATCCCATCAAAGTAGCCTACTTGCTGGGGTCTGATGCTACTGAGCAGTTCCCTAGCCTATTATCTCCAAGTTTCTGCTGCAGCTCTCTGCTGAGTTTTAACATTAGAAGAGATATAGCTTTGGAATATGATTATTACAAACTCTTCATTCTCCAAATGCACAAAATAATCTTTTTTAGCTTATTTTCTTGTCAATAAAGTGATTCACCTAAACACTGGCTATTTCCACAACAGCACAATCTGAGGCTTTTGGTGTTCCTATATCCTGTAAAAATGGAGAGGCAGCCCTTGGCTTTGGCAGTTGTGGAAGATAGAAATAGAGTAATGGAAGAAGTACACTGTACCGGTCAATGCAGGTGATGTCCCCTCTCTTCTCCAGCAACAGAATAACAACCTCCAGTTTTTTGATTCTGGATGAAGACTGGCCAGGCATGGTGGCTCATGCCTGGCCGAGGCAGGTGGATCACGATGTCAGGAGGTAGAGACAAGCCTGGCCAACATAGTGGACCCTGTCTCTACTAAAAATACAAAAATTAGCTGGGTGTGGTGGTGGGCACCTTTAACCCCAGCTACTCAGGAGGCTGAGACAGAAGAATTACTTGCACCCGGGGGGCAGAGGTTGCAGTGAGCTGAGATTGCACCACTCTAGCCTGGGCAAAAGAGCAAAACTCCATCTCAAAAAAAAAAAAAAAAAAAAAAAAGACAAAGAACTACCGCAAATAGCTGAAATTTGAAAAAAATCATAGAGAAAGTCAATTAGCTTTGTTAAACTGACTGCTTTCAAACCTCATGCCAGAACCACTAATAAAGTAGCAATCCCAGCCAATTTTCAATATCTGCTGCCTTGCCCATCCTGTGATAGAAATCCCTTCACAAACTAAAATGTCATTAATCCTACCATGGCAGGATAGAAAGAGGTAAAGCGAAGGAATGAGACAATACAGAGCAGGGATCCCCATCCCTGGTCTGCAGACCAGTACTGGTTCACAGCCTGTTAGGAACCGGGCAACACAGCAGGAGGTGAGCATTGGATAAGCCAGCATTACCACCTGAGCTCTGCCTCCTGTCAGATCGGTGGCGGCATTAGATTCTCACAGGAGCTCCAACTCTATTGTGAACTGTGAAGGTTCTCCTTATGAGAATCTAATGCCTGATGATCTGTCACTGTCTCCCATCACCCCCAGATAGGACGGTCTAGTTGCAGGAAAACAAGCTCAGGGCTCCCACTGATTTTATTTTATGTTGAGTTGTATATTTATTTCATTATATATTACAATGTATTAATAATAATGAAAATAAAGCACAGAATAAATGTAATGTGCTTGAATCATCCTGAAACCATCCTCCCCAGCCCCTGTCCATGGAAAAATTATCTTTCATAAAACCGGTCCCTGGTGCCAAAAAGGTTGGGGACTGCTGATCTAGAATAACTAACTGATTTCTAGAGTTTACCCTACTCACATAACTCACTCCTTTGAATGACAGCAATACATTTCCTTTCTTCACAATTTTTAATTTATTTTTATTTTTTGAGACAGGGTCTTAGTCACCCAGGATGGAGTGCAGTGGCACCATCTCAGCTTACGGCAGCCTAGAACCTACTGGGCTCAAGCAATCCCCCTGGCTCAGCCTCCCAAGTAGCTGGGACCACAGATGCGTGTCACCACACTTAGCTGAATTTCTTTTTTTTCTTTTTGGTAGAGATGAGGTCTCACTATATTGCCCATGCTGATCTCTAACTCCTGGGCTCAAGCAATCCACCTGTCCCACCCAAAGTCCTGGGATTCCAGACATGAGCCACCAGGCCTGGCTCACATTTCCTTTTCTTTTTTTAAAGCTTACGTATAATCATGTTCATTAGAACTGAAAAGTGAAATGTAGTTTTCTTTTCTGCAAACATAAAATTGCTTTTAGGCACATGTTAGAAGAAAGGGTGTGGCTCTGGAAAGAAGATCTAGCTAAAGGTATCCCTACTTCCTACATGACCTTGGGCAAGATGCCCAGCCTCCTGAGCAGCTGCTCTATCATTTGTAACATGAGAGTGATCAATACCACATCCCAGAGAGTTATCACAGAGGACAAAGAAGAATCTACCTGAAAGCCCTTTGTAATTTCTGAAGTCCCATATACATTATTGCTTTTATGAGACTAGAGCAGTGCACAGTTTTTAATAATTATTAAAGTGCTTTGGTGACTTATGCTTGTAATCTCAGCACTTTGGGAGACCAAGGTAGGAGGATGGCTTAAGCCCAAGAGTTCCAGACCAGCTTGGACAACATGGTTAGATCCTGTCTCTACAAAAAATACAAAAATTAGCCAGGCATGGTGGTGGACGCCTGTAGTCCTAGCTACTCAAGGGGCTGAGATGGATGGGTCACCTGATCCTGGGAGACTGAAGCTGCAGTGAGCCCTGCTCACACCACTGCACTCCAATCTGGACCACAGAGTGAGACCCTGTTACCAAAAAACAAAGAGTCAAGGGGAAGGGAGGGGTGGGGAGGGGGAGGGGGAGGGAAGGGGAAGGGAGGGAAAGGGAAGGGAAGGGAGGAGAAGGAAGGGGAGGGGGGAAGGCGGGAAGGGGGAGAGGGGGAAGAGGGGGAAGGGTGGAAGGGGGTAAGGGGGGAAGGGGAGGGGAGGGGGGAAGGGGAGGGGAGGGCAGGGGAAGGAAGGGCAGGGAAGGGGAAAATATGAGGTTAAAGCTGGAGAGAGGGGCAGGAAAGGCAGTAGTGTTACCAAAAGGACACAAAATTCACTGGTTTCAGAACAATTTCCTTTTGGAAAGAGAACAATCATCTCTACCTCTGCCCCATTACCAGCTGGGCACAGAGAAGCCTACTGCCTGGGAAAGAGAGAAGCAGAAAATAACCTCAGCCAGGTTAGTGCTATAGAAAACCAAGACCAGGCTGGGCCCGGTGGCTCACGCCTGTAATCCCAGCACTTTGGGAGGCCGAGGCAGGTGGATCATGAGGTCAGGAGATCAAGACCATCCTGGCTAACATGGTGAAACCCTGTCTCTACTAAAAGTACAAAAAATTAGCCAGGAGCAGTGGCGGGCACCTGTAGTTTCAGCTACTTGGGAGGCTGAGGCAGGAGAATGGCGTGAACCCAGGAGGCGGAGCTTGCAGTGAGCTGAGATGGCACCACTGCACTCCAGCCTGGGCGACAGAGCAAGACTCCGTCTTGGAAAAAAAAAAAAAAAAAGAAAACCAAGACCAAAATGTTGCCGGGTTCTAGGGTAAAAAGAAGCAAGATTCTAGAGCTGTTCAGAAGTTAGGACATAGATTTTCTATGGCAACGGGAGAAAAACTGGATGGTCTCTTGAAACCCTGGTTTCAAACATGTTCATTTTTAACAATACCAAAAACCTATATTTACACTTAAGTTTTCTTCTATGGTGTTGTTACATATTGTCTTTACCATTTTATAGAGTAGCTAACACAGACAGTGATCAGATCAGTGGGGTGGCTGGTGAATGCATGTGGACCATGACTAGCCATGCGTTGCATTCTATGGAAACTAACTGAAGATCCAGAAATAGGGGTTCACGCCATTTCTGTAAGGGTCACCCATGAGCTACCACTTTTCTATTCCCCCTTCTTGTTTTCATCTGCCCTCATCCTTTTTAATTTCTGTATTTCTCTCCTCCCATCTCCTTATTACACTGAAAGAATGTGCAATTTTTAAAAGGTGCAACAAGAAAAAGTTTAAAAACATATAAATACCCATGTTGAGATCCATTTTTGTCCAGTTAAGGAAACTTTTTAAATGATGAGGTCTATGTTGGCACACACGCAAAAAAACAAAAAACAAACAAACAAGACCAAAAAAACCTATAAGCATTTCACATGGTGGATTACCTTTTTTTTTGGATTTAAAGAACTATACAAATCCAACAGTGTTAAAAGTAATAAATGTATGTATGTGGAGTTTTTACAGTCCGTGTTCCTGTCGCTTAGTACCTAGGATTAGAAACTTATCAATGGGTGCAGCACACCAACATGGCACATGGATACATACGTAACAAACCTGCACATTGTGCACATGTACCCTAAAACTTAAAGTATAATAATAATAAAATAAAATTAAAAAAAAAAAAGAAACTTATCAAGGCGGCTTAGGCCCTGGTCGTCCTTTGCCTCCGCACGTATTTCCAGCTCCCTCTGCGACGCGGCCTCTGCCGCACTGCGTGCCAGGCTTGCTGCGCTCAGCCGTGGCCGGCCTCTGCGCTGCCGCGCCCAACTCGCCTTTCCAGCAGTTCCTGCAGCGGCACCTGGGCAGAGGGCCTGGCGCTTCTGGCTGCTCAGACTGTGAGCAGGGACCGCAGCTGGCCGCTCTGGCTGCAGCGTGGCTGCGCACCAAAGGAGACAAAGTTTTTGTTGATTTCCTGAGTGATGAAATTAAGAAGGAAAGGAAAATCCAGAAGCATAAGACCCTCCCTAAGATATTTGGAGGTTGGGAGCTGGAATTGAATGGGACAGAAGCTAAATTAGTGTGGAAAGTTGCCGGGGAAAAGATTACTGTCACTTTCAACATTAACACAGCATTCCACCAACATTTGACGGTGAGAAGGAACTCTCACAAGGGCAGAAGGTTGAAGAACAGGAGCCTCAATTGACATCAACTCCCAATTGTGTGGTTGAAGTTATAGAGAATGATGGCAAGAAGGCCCTTGTGCTGGACTGCCACTATCCAGAGGATGAGGTTGGACAAGAAGAGAAGCCTGAGAGTGACATTTTCTCTCTCAGAGAAGTTAGCTTTCAGTCCACTGGCCAGTCTGAATGGGAGGACGCTAATAATACAGTCAACACATATTCCCTGGACTGAGCCTTATACGACCATCTGGTGGATTTCCTTGTGGACCAAGGGGTGGACGACACTTTTGCAGATGAGTTGGTGGAGCTCAGCACAGCCCTGGAGCAACAGGAGTACATTACTTTTCTTGAAGACCTCAAAAGTTTTGTCAAGAGCCAGGAAAGCAGACAAACACTGAAAACTGTAGTATTATGGCAGGCGTTAGCCAGTGAATGAATCCTACTCTGAAGCCAGACACATGTGCTTTGAAATCATTATCCTAATATCATGGGGAAAAAGTAGCAAATTTAAATAATTTCTTTTGCACTGTCATTTATTATCATTTGTTTTCTCTGTAAAAATCCATTATGTCTAGATTTTTGTAAAACACAATAGAAAATAAAATTGGTTTATCTCCTCCAAAAAAAAATCAAGGCAAAATGTTTGAATAATTACTGAGCTAAGTAAGCTTCTATCTCAAGAAATGAGAAAAAGAAGAGTAAAGTACACGTGTAAAAGTTGGGGAAAAGCACTTCTGCTTGTGGCCAAGGTGGAGCAACAAGGACAAGACTTACCTCCTGCTTGAAACAATAGAGCCAAGCAAAATACATGCAATGACAGTTTTCAAAACAATGAACATCAGAAAAGGAAGGGCAGTGGATACAAATGAGGTGAGCCTGTTAGCAGTGGCAACTCCAGCCAGGTCTGCAGCAACCTCAATTCTTGCCTCCTCAGAATAAAGAATTTGACTGAAGGGCATAAGGCAGAGAAAGAAACTGAGACAAGTTTTAGATTAGAAGTGAAAGGAAGTAAAGTACACTTGGAAGAAAGCCAGGTGGGCAACTTGAGAGATCAAGTGCACCATTCAACCTTTGACTTGGGGTTTTATACATTGTCATGCTTCTGGGGGATTGTATCTCTTCTCCCATGATTCTACCATTTTCCATTACTCTGCTTACTTGAGCCCATTTGCCCAACTCCTGAGATCTTAACGGGAAGCTGCTGATCACCACCTTCATGTGTTTCTATCAGGAGACTGCCTTTCCCCCAGGCCCACTGAGACCAATTGTTATTTTATTTTTATTTTATTTTATTTTTTTTCTTTTTGAGACAGAGTCTTGCTCCGTCACTCAGGCTGGAGTGCAGTGGCGCGATCTCGGCTCACTGCAACCTATGTCTCCTGGGTTCAAGAGATTCTCCCGCCTCAGCCTCCAGAGTAGCTGAGGTTATAGGTGTGCACAACCACACCCAGCTAATTTTTGTATATTTGGTAGGGACGGGGTTTCACCATGTTGGCCAGGCTGGTCTTGAACTCCTGACCTGCGGTGATCTGCCTGTCTTGGCCTCCCAGAGTGCTGGGATTACTGGAGTGAGCCACTACACGTGGCCCAATTGTTACAGTATAACAATGGCCTGAGCATCACCTGATGGTCACCTGGCATTCCTGGGAGTGGGGAGAGTCTCTCATGTCTGCCTGACTATCTATTGCTCATGTCTGCCTGACTACCTACTATAACAAGCCCTAGGATTTTCCAGGTTCTGTGCTTTAACCTGTTTTCCAGCTCACTGCTCAGGGACGGGAACTCAGGCGAGCCTGGCAGACTCCCCAAGTTGAGGAGACAGAGCTGAGTCCAAAGAGACCAACACAGCTAGAGTTCATGAGACAGAGAGTGACAGATGAGAGAGCTGCTGACAGACTGGCAGAGGGTCCTCCCAGTGTCTTCAGCAGACTATCAATCACCACACGTGTGTGAAGACACTACTTGGGGCTGGGGCAAGAACCACCTGAAAGGATTGTAGGAAACAGTGCTGGACAGTCACACAGGGTGGGTCACAGTGGCTGATCTCGCCAGCCAAATTAGAAATGTTCATAATTCACACGTCATTGGATAGGGAACTAAACAAATCATGAAAACAAGACCTGAAAGGATCAAACTGTTTCTAAGAAAATAAAATGTGTCATACAACCAAAGCAATCTACAGGTTCAGTGTAATCCCTATCAAAATACCAGTGATGGCCGGGTGCAGTGGCTCAGGCCTATAATCTCAGCACTTTGGGAGGCCGAAGAGGAATGATCTCTTGATCCCAGGAGTTCAAGACCAGCCAGGGCAACATAGTAAGATGCTATTTCTATAAAAAGAAAACAAAAAAACAAAAAAATAGCTGGGTGTGGTGGTGCAGAACTGTGGTCCCAGCTACTTGAGAGGCTGTTACAGGAAGATCACTTGAGCCTCGGAGATCGAGGCTGCAGTGAGCCATGATCATGACACTGCACCCCAACCTGGACAACAGAGTTAGACTCTGTCTCAAAAAACAAAAAATACCAAGGAGGCCAGGTGGCTCATGCCTGTAATCCCAGCATTTTGGGAGGTTGAGGTGGATGGACCAGAGTCTGAGACCAGCCTGGCCATCATGGTTAAACCCCATCTCTACTAAAAATGCAAAAATTTTCTGGGTGTTGTGTTGCACATCTGTAGTCCCAGCTACTCGGAGGCTCAGGCACAAGAATCACTTCCACCCAAGTGGCAGAGATTGCAGTGAGACAAGATTGTACCACCGCACTCCAGCCTGTGTGGCAGAGTGAGACTCTGTCTTTAAAAAGAAAATAATATGGCCAGGGGTGGTGGCTTACACCTGTAATCTCAGCACTTTGGGAGATCGAGGCAGGTTGATCACGAGGTCAGAGGTCAGGAGATTGAGACCATTCTGGTTAACATGGTGAAACCCCATTTCTACTAAAACTACAAAAAAAAAAAATAGCTGGGCAAGGTGGCATGTGCCTGTAATCCCAGTTACTCGAGAGGCTGAGGCAGGAGAATTGCTGGAACCTGGGAGGCGGAGGTTGCAGTGAGCCAAGATGGTGCCACTGAACTCTAGCCTGGGCGAGACAGCAAGACTCAGTCTTCAAAAAAATAAATAAATAAAATACCAATTACATTCTTTACAGAAATAGAAAAAACAACCTGAAACTTATATGGAATCAGAAAAGATCCAGAATATCCAGTCTGTCCCTGGATCTAAGGAACAAGACAATAAAAAAAGAGACTCCTAAAATCCAAGAAATCTTGAGCAAAAAGAATAAAGCTGGAGGTATCACACTAAACCACTTCAAAATTTATCACAAATCTATAGTAACCCAAACAGCATGGTACTGGCATAAAAGCAGACACATAGGCCAATGCAACAGAATAGACAGCCAACAAATACATCCATATATTTACAGCCAACTGATTTTCTACAAAAGGTGCCAAAAACACACAACAGGGAAAAGATGGTTTCTTCAAAAAATGGTGTTGGGGAAACTGGATATTCACATGAAGAAGAATGAAATCATACCTTTATCTCACATCATACACAAAAGTCAACTCAAAATAGATTAAAGACTTACATGAATGTCCTGAAACTATGAATTACTAGAAGAAAACATAGGGAATAAGCTTCATGACAGTGGTCTGGACACTGAATTTTTGCATAGGATCTTAAAGGCAGAAGCAACGAAAGCAAAAATAAAATGAGATGACATGAAACTAAAAAGCGTCTGCACAGCAATGGAAATAATCCACAGAGTGAAGAGACAACCTACAGAATGGGAGAAAATATTTGCAATCCACGCATCTCTGAGGGGTTAATATTCCAGATATATAGAAAACTCAACTCAATAGCAAATCCAATTAAAAAATGGGGCCACAGTGGTTCTTGCCTGTAATCCCAGCACTTTGGAAGGTAGAGGCAGGAGAATTGCTTGAGCCCAGGACTTCTAGACCAGTCTGAGCAACATGATGAAATTCTGTCACTACATAACAATAAAAAAAAATAGCCAGGCATAGTGGTTCATGCCTGTAGTCCCAGCTACTTAGGAGGCTGCCGTGGAAGGGCCACTTGAGCCCAGGAGGTCAAGACTCCAATGAGCCATGATGTAATCATGCCACTGGCATTCCAGCCTGGGTGGCAGAATGAAACCTTATTTCAAAAGGTGGGGGGCAAAGAACTGAATAGACATTGCTCAAAAGAAGACATATGAATGGCCAATATGTCTATGAGAAAAATGCTCAACATTAGTAATCATCAGCGAAATACAAATCAAAACCGCAATGAGATATCACCTCACACCTGATGGAATGGCTATTATTGGAAAGGCAAAAGGTAACAAGTGTTGGTGAAAATGTGTTGAAAAGGGAACCCTTGCAGGCTGTTGGTGGGAATGTAAACTAGTGTAGCCATTATGGAGGCTACATATGGAAGAGCACATATGGAGGTTCCTAAAAAAATAAAACCACCATATGATCCAGCAATCCCACTACTGGGTATATATCTAAATGATATAAAATCAATATGTTGAAGAGATATCTGCGCTCCCATGTTTACTATAGCACTATTCACAATAGCCAAGAAAGAGAGAAACAAATGCATCCCAGAACAAAATCTCCAGGTTTCCTATAGGAATACAAAAATATCCAGCAACCAATACAGTAAAATGCACAATGTCTGAGATCCAACCAAAGATTACTAGAAATGCCTTTGCAGGGAAAAAGGACCCATAATAAGGAGAATAATCAATCAATCAAAACTGACTCAGAACTGACAAGGATGTTAGAATTAGCAATGAAGGACATTAACACTGTTACTGTAACTTTATGTGTGATACTGTGATAGAAGAAGTATATATTTGGTCTTTGTTCCTGGTCCTTGGCACAAAACTCTTGTAATTTCCTGAATGATGAGGTGAGAGTATCATCTTGTTGTTCATAGTATGCCTCTTTCAACCATCCCTGAGTTGACTCTCGGTGGGCCCCTAGATAGCTTCAGATGAGGGCTGTTTGCTAGCCCCACCCTGGGCCTCTGGAAAGAGGAGAGGGTTTGGAGATTGAGGTAATCATCAATTTCCAGCCAATGACTTCATCAACCATGCCTACGTAATGAAAAGTCCATAAAAACCCCTGAATGAAGGTTTTGGAGGGCTTCTGGGCTGGTAAACACGTCAGCATGCTAGGAGGGTGCCCCTTCCATATCTAGTCCTATACACCTCTTACATTTAGCTGTCCCTGAGTTGTATCCTTTATAATAATCCAGTAATGCTAAATAAAGCATCTTCCTGAGTTCTGTGAGCCATTCTAATAAATTATCAAACCTGAGGATGGGGTTGTGGGAACCCCTGATTTATAGCCTATCAGTCAGAATTATGGGAGGTCTGGGGTTTTCAACTGGTGTCTCAAGTGAAGGCAGTTTTGTGGGACCAAGCCCTTAACTTGTGGGGTCTGACACCAATGCCAGGTAGTTAGTATCAGAATTGAATTGAACTGTTGGACACCCAGTTGGTGTCTGGAGAGTTGGAAAACTGGTTGTTGATGTGGAAAAAACCCACACATTTGATGTCAGAAGTGTTCTGAGGAGAAACAGTTCAGAGTATGCCATATGTTAAAAAAGTTAAATAGAGACTTTGAGGATATAAAAAATACATTGAATGGAATTAATAGCATATTAGACATTGCAGAAGAAAATATTAGTCAATTTGAAGACATAGCAATAGAAACAATTGAAAACAAAGCACAAGGAGAAAAAAAAACTCCACAAAAATGAAAACAGCATCAGTGAGCCGTGGGACTTCAAGCAGCCTAATTTGTGAATAATTTGTATCCATGAAGGGACATAGAGGAGAGAGTCAGAAAATAAAACACATTTGAAGAAATACCAGCCAAATTTTTTTCCGTATTTGATGAACACCAGAAACCTACAGAGCCAGGGGGCTCAAAGGACCTCAAGCACAGGAAGAAAATTACACCAAGGCATACCATAATCGAATTGCTCAAAACCAGTGCTAAAGATAAAATTTTAAAAGTGGCCAGTGGGAAAAATGGAACGTGCTATGTACACAGGAAAAAAGAGAAGGATGACATCAGATTTCTCACCTGAAACAATGCAAACAAGAAGACTGGGAAGCAACATCTTCAAAGTACTAAAAAGAAATTAAAAACTGTCAACCTACAATTCTATGCCCATGACAATATCTTTCAAAAAATAAGGTGAGTCTGGACATGGTGACTCACACCTATAATCCTAGTGCTTTGGGAGGCCGAGGTGGAAGGATTGTTTGAGCCCAGGAGTTCAAGGCTGCAGTGAGCTATGATTGTGCCATTGCACTCCAGCCTGGATGACAGAGAGAGTCTCTATCTCTTAAAAACAAACAAACAAAAAAGATAAAAGAAAGACATTTTAAGACATACAAAAACTGAAAGAATTAATCACCAGTAGATCTGTACTACAAGATATGTTCAAGGACATCTTTCAGACAGAAAGAAAATGATGCCAGATAGAATCAGGAATGAAGAGCGCTGGAAATGGTAACTGCATGAGTAAATACATATGATTATTTTTCTTATTATTTAAGTCTCTTTAAAAGCTAATTGACTGTTTAGGCCAGGTGAAGTGGTTCATGCCTATAATCCCAGCACTTTGGGAGGCTGAGGCAGTCAGATCACTTGAGCCCAGGAGGTTGAGACCAGCCTGGGCAACATGGCAAAACCCCAACTCCCCCCAAAACACAAAAATTAGCCAGACATGGTGCCATGCATCTGTAGTCCCAGCTACTCAGTAGGCTGAGGTGGGGGGGATCACCTGAGCATAGAGAGGTCAAGGATCAGTGAGCCACAATCACACCACAGCACTCCAGCCTGGGTGACAGAGACCCTCTCTCAGAAAAAAAAAAAAAAAAACCTGACTATTTAAATAAAAATAGCATGTATTTTCAGGTTTGTAACACATGAAAAAGTAAAATGCATGATACAATAGCATAAAGGCTGAGCAAGGATCAATGGAAGCACACTAAAGGTCTTATATACAAAGTGGTATATATCACTTGAAGGTAGACTAGGATAACTTAAAAGGTAAATACTATAAACACTAGAGCAATCAGTAAAATAAAACTAACAGTTGACTAGATGTAGTGGCTCATGCCTGTAATCCCAGCACATTGGGAGGCTGAGGTGGGAGAATCACTTGAGCCCAGAAGTCTGAGACCAGCCCTGGCAACATGGTGAGACATCATCTCTATAAAAAATTCAAAAAAATTAGCTGGGCATGATAGTGCATGCCTGTAGTTCCAGCTACTTGGGAGGCTGAGGTGGAAGGATCACTTAGCCCAGGAGGTCAGGGCTGCAGTGAGCCATGATTGCACCACTGGACTCCGGCCTGGGAAGCAGAGCAGGACCCCATCTCTAAAAATTTAAAAAACTGTGTCAGAGCTCTGGAAAACGGTTGATATGGTTTGAACTTGTGTCCTCGCTCAACTGTCATGTCAAATTGCAATCCCCGATGTTGGAGGAGGGGCCTGGTAGAAGGTGGTTGGATCATGGGGGTAGATTTCTTCCTTGCTGTTCTCATGATAGTGAGTTCTCATGGGATCTGGTTGTTTAGAAGTGTGTGGACATGTAAGACGTGCCATGTAAGATGTGCTTGCTTCGCCTTCACCTTCCTCCATGATTGTAGGTTTCCTAAGGCCTTCCCAGCCATGCTTTCTGTATAGCCTGCAGAACCATGAGCTAATTAAATCTCTTTCCTTTATAAATTACCCGGTCTCAGGTATTTCTCTACAGCAGTGTGAGAACAGACTAATACACTGGTTAAAAGTTTACAGGAACTGAGTGCCCAATCAAGAAAAAGTCATCTTCAAACTGGGAGTATTGAGGCATTTTTGCTTGCCCTTGCCCCACTGTCTGCCTGGCAGAGTGGCAGTCTTGGTCAGCCTCAAAGCAGCCACCTAGTTTCCAGTCCCCTCTCTTGAACTGCAGGGAGCAGAGATTTTATTCACAAATTGCTGTGTACATGCTTGCTCTCTTTTCTTTTGTTTTGTTGTGTTTTTTAAGACGGAGTTTCACTCTTGTTGCCCAGGCTGGAGTGCAATGGCATGACCTTGGCTCACTGCAACCTCTGCCTCTCGGGTTCAAGCGATTCTCCTGCCTCAGCCTCCTGAGTAGCTGGGATTACAGGTGCCCGCCACCACGTCCGGGTAATTTTTTGTATTTTTAGTTGAGACGAGGTTTCTCCATGTTGGCCAGCCTGGTCTCGAACTCTTGACCTCTAGTGATCCACCCGCCTCAGCCTCCCATAGTGCTGGGATTACAGGCATGAGCCACCGCACCTGGCCTGTGTACATGTTTTCTATTTGTCTACCTGTTCTATGTTCCTTTATTCTCACCTTCTTCTGGATTAGTGTTCTTCATTCTCCTCTCCTCATTTGTTTGAAACTTATACGTTTTCTGTTCTTTAGTTCAATAACAAACTATTAATTTATCAAAATATTGGTCTGGGCCAGGTGCCATGGCTCACACCTATAATCCCAGCACTTTGAGAGGCTGAGGCGGGTGGGTCACTTGAGGCCAGGAGTTTGACACCAGTCTGGCCAACATGGTGAAACCCCATCGCTACTAAAAATATAAAAATTAGCCAGATGTGGTGGCACACACCTGTAATCCCAGCTACTTGGAAGGCTGAGGTGGGAGAATCACTTGAATCCAGGAGGCAGAGGTTGCAGTGAGTCGAGATCATGCTACTGCACTCCAGCCTGAGCAGTAGAGCAAGACTGTTTCAAATTAAAAAAGAGCTGGGTGCAGTGGCTCACACCTGTAATCCCAGCAGTTTGGGAGGCCAAGGCAGGCGAATAATGAGGTCAGGAGTTTGAGACCAGCCTGGCCAACATGGTGAAACCCCATCTCTACTAAAAATACAAAAAATTAGCTGGGCATAGTGGTGGGCACCTGTAATCCCAACTACTTAGGAGGCTGAGGCAGGAGAATCGCTTGCACCCGGGAGGCAGAGGTCGCAGTGAGCCGAGAGCATGCCACTACACTCCAGGCTTGGGGACAGAGTGAGAGTCTGTTTCAAAGAAAGAAGGGAAGGGAAGGGAAGGGAGGGGAGGGGAGGGGAGGGGAGGGGAGGGGAGGGGAGGGGAGGGGAAAAAAGAAGAAAAGAGAAATGAAAAAACCAAAATATTAGTCTGATGTAAAATATTTTAGAGGATGCATAATGTGACTAGGTGCTGTGGCTCACACCTATAATCCTAGCACTCTGGGAGGCCAAAGTGGGAGCATCACTTGAGTCCAGGAGTTCAAGACCAGCCTGGGCAACATGGTGAAACCCTATCTCTACAAAAGTACAAAACATTAGCTGAGTGTGGTGGCATGTACCTGTAGTCTCAGCCACTCAGGAGGCTGAGGTGGGAGGATTGCTTGAGCCTTGGGAGGTCAAGGCTGCAGTAAGCCATGATACTACCACTGCACTCCAGCCTGGGTGACAGAGCCAGACTCTGCCTCAAAAAAATAACAGGTGCATGGTGTGTTCGTCTGTTTTGCATTGCTATAAAGGAATACCTAAGTCTAGGTAATTTATAAGGAACAGAGGTTTATTTTGGCTCAGAGTTCTGTAGGCGATACAGGAAGCACAGTGTCTTCCAATCATGGCCAGAGGCAAAGGGGAGCCAGCATGTCACATGGGGAGAGAGGGAACAAGAGAGAAAGGAGGAGATGCCAGGCTCTTTTAAACAACTAGCTCTCCTGTAAACTCATTACCACTCATTACTGGGGGGAGAGCACCAATCCATTCATGAAAGATCCACACCCAAGACCCAAACACCTCCCACCAGGCCTCACCTCTAACATTAGAGGTCACATTTCAACATGAGATTTGTTTTGTTTTCAGGCATGGTCTCGCTTTGTTGCTCAGGCATGATAATGGCTCACTGCAGCCTTGACCTTCTGGGCTCAGGTGATCCTCCCACCTCAGTCTCCAGAGTAATTGGGACCACAGGCAGGTGCCACCACACCCAGCTAATTTTTGTATTCTTTTTTCCATAAAGATGGGGTTTTGCCATGATGCTAAGTTGGTCTCAAATCTCCTGGGCTCAAGAAATTCTCCCTCCTCAGCCTCCCAAGATGTCAACATAAGATTTGGAGAGAACAAATATCCAAACCATATCACACACCTTAATACACTTCAACCTGTATTTCAGTTCACAGGTTCCCTCTTCAGCTATGTCTAACGTGTTGTTAAACTCAACCACTGACTTCTTAAGTGTTGTTGTCTATTTCAGGTCTATCATCACTTCCACTTGTGTGGGTGGCAAGCCACCCAGGTGTCGAGGCAAGAGACCGAGGGCACAAGCTATTCCAGTATAATAAAGAAAATATATAGAATAAGAATAGTTATACTAGAAATAGAATATAGATATGATTATATATGAACACTATTAATCATTAGTTTGTAGCATTACTCTTTATTCCAATATTATAATAATCTCTGCTCTACAATTATAGCCTAGGAAAAACCAGGCCATACAGAGGTAGGTGCTGAAGAGACACGGTGAGAAGTGACCAGAAGGCAAGATTGTGAGCCCTCTGTCACGCCCGGACAGGGCCACTAGAGGGCTCCTTGCTCTAGCAGTAATGCCAGTGCCTGGGAAGGCACCTATTACTTAGCAGACTGGGAAAGGGAGTCCTCCTTCCCCGGGGGAGTTAGAGAAGGCTCTGCTCCACCAACTCTTGTGGAAGGCCTGGCATCAGTCAAGCCCGCCCACAGCTATCTGGAGGCCTAACCATCTCCCTGTGATACTGTGCTTCAGAAGTCACATTCCTGGTCCACTTTCATGTTCCGCCCTGTACACCTGGCTCCACCTTCTCTAGAACCTATAGCAATAGCAGAATTAGTGAAAGTACTAAAGTCTTTGAAATGCATAGAAGAAACAATGACATCAGCTGTCCCCTCTCTCTCTCAGCCTCGGCTACCGAATAGGTAAGGGCCCCCTGTCCAGTGGACCCATGACTCACATGACTTTACCTATCACTGGAGATGGCTCACACTCCTTCCACCCCCTCCTTGCCTTGTATCCAATAAATAAATAACAGGCAGCCAGGCATTACCAGTCTCTGTGTCTTGCTGGTCCCCCACGTCCAGCTGTCTTTTCTTCTCTTTGCCTTGCGTCTTTATTTCTATGATCTCATCTGCACACACAGGAGAAAAACCCACAAGCCCTGTAGGGCTGGTCCCTATACACCCCTATACACTTGGTTCTTTTTCAACTCATTTGCTTTTTTTTTTCTTTTCTTCATCTTTTTTTTTTTTTTTTTTTGAGACAGCATCTCACTCTGCTGCCTAGGTTGGAGTGCAGTGACACAATCTCAGCTCACTGCAACCTCCACCTCCCAGGTTCATTTGATTCTCCTGCCTCAGCCTCCCAAGTAGCTGGGATTACAGGCATCTGCCACCACACTGGCTAATTTCTGTATGTTTAGTAGAGATGGGTTTCACCATGTTGGCAGGTTGGTCTTGAACTCCTGACCTCAAGCGATATGCCTGTCTCCATCTCCAAAAGTGCTGGAATTATAGGTGTGAGCCACTGAGTCCAGCCTCATTTTTAAAAGCTTTAAATTTCCTGTTCACTTTTAATCGTTTTTACCTCCATAACCATAGTAAGCTTGTCTCACAGTGGTGTCTGATCTTTCTAAAATGAGGAGTCTGTGTAACTGTGTCTGTTGTCTCTTATTACTCCTGAGTTTCATGCACATCTTGATTCAAGACATCTTTGGTTAGATAGGGAAGTTATTTTAAATGAATTTACTTTAAGTGGGCTTGGTCCAGGACTGATTATCAGTAAGGAGGTATTCCCGTACTTACAGCCCGTTCTTAGCTCTTTATGCCTGCTTCCTCATCTGCAAAATGGGGTAATGATAATGCTTCTGTTGTATGTCTCTTCATGAGCCTTTAATGATAGCTTCTGAGTGCCTGGATCCAGTCATACCTGAAAGTAATATTTCCATTCTTACGTTTACTTGTCAGTTTGAGCTGGGCTCCTCACAGCAACTGCCTTGATTCCTGCCTAAGCCAGCAGAGGGACTGGGAGGTTTGTGGGTGGCCATGCTGGGGTTGAGTGACCCTCACAGTGAGTCTGGCCAGACCCAGTGCATAGAAAGCAGGCTGGGGGGAGTGTTGAGGCCCTGGCCATGGTCCCTCAGCTGCCACCAATCAGGATTCCCCCACCGTCAGTGTGAAGGTTTGGATGGCTCCTTCATGTCCAGATTCCTGCGGTAGGTGTTCCATCTTGTCTGGGATGAGGCTGGAGGGACGCTGCCTGGCCAGGGAGCTGGGGTCATGACAGGAGAGGGGGTTGACTACAGGGGCCACACAGACAGAGCACATTTGTCCTGTCTGCCAAGTGCATGTATCATCTCCACAGGAGGTCTCAGGGGGATAAAATCTTCTCAAACGACACTACTGGGGACCTGTGAGGTGGTCTGGGGAATAGCAACCTTTTTTTTTTTTTTGAGCTGGGGTCTCTCTCTGTGGCCTAGGCTGGAGTGCAGTGGCATGATCATGTCTCACTGAAACCTCAACCTCCTGGGCCCAAGTGATCCTCCTGCATCGGCCTCCAAATTTGTTGAGGTAACAGGTGGCACCTGGCCTGAGAGCAGTCCTTTTATGTCCCCAAATCACACATTTGCCTACATGGATGCATCCCTTCCATGTGCTCCATTTCCACATTAGCTGTGGTGCAGCTCATGTCCGAAGAGTGATTAGCAGTCCTGGGTCCAGACAAGACAAACACTACCTGCAGGAACTGACTTCAGTGTAGCGCATGACATATATACTGACCTCCTGACAGAACCTGAGCCATTCCATGACCTCTTTCGCTCAGTGTCCCCATCCAAAACTGGAGGCAACAATGCATGCATGAGATTGTTATGAGGATTAGGTATCAATATTTGTAAAATGCTTTGAAAAAAAACCGGGCACACCGTTGGTGCTTGGAATAGTGCCTGGCACACAAACGGTGTTTTAAAAGTACTTAGAACAGTTGCACCTGGCCCACCGCAGGTGTCCACCAAGCACTCAGAGCTGCACCCATCACACAGCTGGCCTTCAATAAGCACACAGAGCACAGGCACAAAACTGGTGCTTAGTGAAGTACATGGAGAAAAAAAGCACTCTGCTGAGTGACAGGCAGACTGGTGCTTTATATATACACACACCCAGCAGAAGGTACAGGGTCTCAATAAGAAAATACACTCTGTTCAGGTGAACCCCCATCACCACCCATGCAGAACACTCTGGGTAGAGGAGAGGGAAGGGCACAAACATAAATAAAGACTAGGAAAGAGGGTTTCTGCTGGAAGGGCAAATACGGTAGGGAGCACACTGCAGGTGGGAGACAGGACCTGTTCTTCCCTGGGAGAGAGAAATGCAGCACAGAGGAGAACAGTAGCCACGACTAAGCCTGCAATGCCTGGCGGGGGCACCTAACATAAATAAGAGAAGACGGGTGGACACAAGAACAAATGACTGCAGAGAGGGCTTCCTTTTCTGTGGCAGGACCCAGGGCTGTCAATTAACATCCATAAACTCCGAGCTGGAAAGAAAGCCGCAGGCAGGGGAGACTGGGGTGCCAGATGAGCTGGGCTGAGACAGTAGGCTTCGTGTCACGTCCTGGTGTTGATAGAAGGGAACAAAGGCTGCCTTGGACTGTAGGGAGAGGAGAGGAGTCAGTGTGGATTGTGTGGGTGGGTGTGAGGTGGGGAGGTGGTGTCAAAAGGGAAGAAGGGGAGGAGGGAGGATGGAAGTCACACCTCAGTCTGATTCTCATGCACAAGTGAGATGCTGTTGTCATAAAAGTAGTGCCACTGGCCACTGTCCTTGTTGCAGGCAAATGTTGTGTCTGAAAGGGAGGGACAGTTATCCTCACCCTCCCTTCCTCCCCCTAGGAAGTGTCCAGATTCACTTTGTCACTCTTCCCACCATGATAACTTCACCACTGGCTCAAATTCCCAGTCACCCACTGAGAAGGTACTGACTGCCCCCCAGCTCAGATCCCCCAGAGCAAGCCCCTGCCCACAGCCTGGCTCACCCAGTGTCCATCATGCATGCCCCCATGATGGTTGGAAGCTGTGATGAGGTCATATGTGTACAGCTCCAGATTCCAGTCATTCCGTGGTTTGATGACAAACTCAGAGAAGTCCAGGTCCCTGTGGGTGGGGAGAGGGTTAATTCTGGTGCACCCCCTCCTTTCCCTGCCTTCGCCCAGCCATCCTCCCCCTGGCCCCTGACTGGATAGAAACCTCCACGAGGGTGTCCAGCTTCTCTCGGGAGAACTTGGTATAAGAAAAGCATTTCAGGTGGACGACGAGAACACAGGCAACATCCACAGGTCCAGCTTCTAGGTGGCCAGCTGGTGCTGCTTGCAGGAGGGGCGGTGCCTACAGACAGAGCCTGAATCAGCAGACAGACTTTTTCTGAGCACCTACTGTGTGCTCTTTGTACTGCCTGACTCTCATGTACCATGTCTGGCCCACAGAGACACTGCCTTTACTATTAGCCCATCTGGTATTCTAGTTTGCTCTGTTCCTGTTAAAATCCTTTCACCCACTCGTCAATTGCTTACTGATTATCTTTTGTATATGCTTTCATACCATGTTTTGTATTTTTATTGGATTTCTGGTCCATGAGATGCTAGTCTTATTTTAGAGCCCACTTCTATCCCTTCATATTTTAGTCATTCATTCATTCACCAGGCATTTAACCCTCTGGTACTGTTTTGTATTTCTGTTCCATCTCTGCTCCACAGAGGTGCTGCTCTTATTTCTCAGACTGGCCATATGGTCTTGGTTCTCTCCTTTTGTTTATTCTGCAAGTGTCTTTTCAGCATCTACTAAATACCCAACACTATTATAAACAGGGAGAAGCAACACACAGTGAACTGAAGTCTTCACCCTCAAGGAGTTGACTCTAATAAAGATGACAAATAACACAAAAGGGGATAGAAGACTTCACATCACGTGGCATTGCTGAGCTAGAAAGAAAGTAATGCTTGACTAGGAAGAAAAGAGCACAGAGAGGGGGTGGAGAGGGGAAGTGGGGAAGGGTGGGGCTTTTTTGTTTGTTTGTTTTTTTAGACAGAGTCTTGCTCTGTTGCCCAGGCTGGAGAGCAGTGGCATGATCTCAGCACACTGCAACCTCTGCCTCCCGGGTTCAAATGATTCTCCTGCCTTGGCCTCCCGAGTAGCTGAGATTACAGGTGCCTGCCACCACACCCAGGTAAATTTTTGTATTTTTAGTAGAAACGACAGGGTTTTACCATGTTGGCCAGGCTGGTCTTGAACTCCTGACCTCAGGTGATCCACCCACCTCAACCTCCCAAAGTGCTGGGATTACAGGCATGGGCCAATGTGCCTGGCCGGGAAGGGTGATTTTTTACAGGGTAGTCAGAGGAGGGATCTCTGATGAGGTCATGTGTGGTAGAAGACCTGAGCATAATAAGGAGTGAAGTCCAGCAGATCACTGGGGAAAGAACATTCCTGGAGAAGAAACAACCCAGGCCGAGGCACTGAGGTAGGAGTCTGCTCAGGGTATTGCTGGCCAGGGTGGCAGGAAGGGTTTCAATGTGGAGGAGAGTGGAGGGAAGTATATCTAGAGAGCTAAATATAGTGGTACAACCTGACAAAACCCCCACAGGCCCCGCTCTGGCTCCTTCTCAGGGGTTTTCTTTCTCCAGGGTCTCCACAGGGGTGAAGAGCTCAATGCACTCCTGTAGCCACAGAGGAGCCTCCTTCATCACGTACCCAACACAGTCATGCTTTACATGGCCCTAGGGTTGGGTGAGCAGAGGCCAGCTGTGAAGACCGATGTAGAGGCCGGCTGTGAGGAATCATGGAGAAATGCAGAGTCGGAAGGGGGGGACACACAACACGTCGAGTGGGTCAAAGCATAGACTTTGAAGTTAGGAACCTCAGGCCCTGGAGCTCTCAGCAGGTGCTCAGGTCCCAAGGCCAGGCTGGGCCTGGATCTCTTGGCTCTGTTCCCGCTGGAGGAGTTCAGCAGTGGACGTGCAAAAGCACTCTAGATTTTAAGCACAATGAAAAATTGTCAGCAATAAGGCAAATAACCAAGCCTCTCCCAGGAGGCAACGAAAGACAGGGTGAAGTTGTCTGTGTTTTGAGTGTCTTGTTCACCTCTGTATCACCAGCACTCAAGAGAGACAGTAGAAAAGCCAGAGGTCTATAGAAAGAAAAATCCCTGCAAGTCATTCCATGGCCACGTTAAGTTTGAACTGTCTTTTTCATGTTGCAGGGGAGGTGTCAAATAAGCAGCTAAACACCCAAGTCTGAGTTCAGACCCCACAGGGCCCCGCCCCCGGGAAGAGGACACTTACGAGAGCCGATACATCAGAATGTTATACAGGCCCGGCGAAGAGAACTGGTCCCAGGGCACCGACACTAGGAGCGGGTGCCCGAACAGCGTCAGGCCATAGTAGGAGTTGTTGTAGTCACAGGCAGGGACGCGCTCCCACAGGTAGACAGGAACCACGATGTCCTCTGTTGAGCCCTCAATGGCCTCAATCCGACCTGACACATCATAGCTGTGGAGGGTGGACAGCAGGAACACTTGATCAGCAACCCCCACCTTCCCTGAGACTCCCTGACTGCCCTGTTGCTCCACCCACTCATCCCTGCAGCCTGAAGTTATTTTTTAAGGGAGCTGAAGAGTTACCAATTGCCTTATGCTTTACAACCTGTTAGATAATTTGCACAGCACTCTGTTTATGTGCTATTTCATAAAATCCTTTGGTGTTAAGAGTGCTGAGGAGGTTCATTTTTAGTGACAAAGGGATTTAAAAACATTTTCTTTTTGGAAACCACTGCTTGGTTTACAAAGAACTTTTCTATTCACAGAGCACTTTCTATTTTAGTTTTTAGTTATCCAAAGATTTAAACATTTTCCTGAATGCTTATGAATTCTATGTTTAGAAAGTGTCTTAAGTGTTCCATATTTCAAAAATCCTTTTTATTTTTGAGGCCCACAATAAAGGAAGGAGCTCAGCTCAGAATGTGGTACATAGGAGAGGCCTCATAAATGCTGAATGAGAAGTAAGAAACAGCAGCCTCCCTCCTGTGATGAGGAAGAAAACAGGCAAAGACACCCTGTACAAGGGTCTGTAGCCCCATCCCACTGGCAACTTCAAGCCCCCTCCCCTTGAAAGGCACGTGGCTGAAGCTCTGTGCAGGGCAGGTGCCCAGTGAACAAGGCAGAGAAGGGAAGAGAGAAGATGGTTAAGGCAGACCCATACAAAAGGAAGTGGACCAAGTACCAGAGGAACTCCATCTCCCCACCATCCCCTCACTCACAGGATAATATAATCACAGTCCAAGATGCTGCTCAGAGGCTTCTCCAGTTGGTAGAGCTTATAGAAGGGATGACTGAAGACCTCAGCCGTCATCATCTGGGAATGAGAAACAGAGAGGGAGCTAGTCAGTCTGCAAGGCCTCCCCAGGCCCTTCCAGCTACTTTCCCCTGAATCCCACCCAGCCTCCATCTGCAGTCTCACCCTCTTTGGCGAGATACCTGTGCGTTTGGACAGAGCCACATGTAGATCTCAGATCCTGCCTCTCTTGGGGACCACGAACCAGTGCAGAGGGATAAACAGTAACCAGAAAAGACCAAAAGGCCATGTAGTGAGTTAATGCCGGAAGACTTGAGGTATGACAGGTAATAAAACTCTGACTATGTATTCCTCATTATGTCCCCATGTCCCCACTGCCCCAATACCTGCTCTGGCTTGTGTGGGGATCCACTTAAAATGAAACATTTACAGAGTTAAAAGCTGATGAGGCCTATCCTGGGAGACAGGGGGAGATTAGATACATCTCTGCCTTTCTTTTGATACAGATTCAATATTTTAAGAGCATTTACCCTAAACATGGCCTCACATTTTTTATGATAATAAAAATTTAAACTCACAGTACTGGATGATGTGGCTTCAAGAGTGGCCAGCAACCTTACAATTTTTCCAAACAGCCCCATGTCATTATAACACATGGCATCATTCCAAAACAAAATAAAAGAAAAAAAGTGATCACTATGTCAATCTTGGCATCCATACCCCAAATTGTTTGTTGATAAGAGCTAAGTATTAAGTAGAAACTTGAGAAAAAATGATTTTCTCTATTTCAAATTCTTACTATGAGAATTTTTTAAGCTCATGGATGTATATTTAAACAATCTATTTCCAAAATAACTTGACTGGCTTTTAAACTTTTCTTCTTAAGAGGTCAACTAAGTACCTCCTTTCTTCTCTCAAATTATTTCATTCAGCCTAATTGTCACATATGTAAAAATAGATATAATGTACAAATCAACTACCTGCAAAGTTACTACCGTATAGCTTTGAGTTTGGGAGGTATATAATTTCAGAAAATGTTAGGTCATTGCAGTAGTGAGTTAGCTTGCAGTTTGAATAATCAGGAAGGACACCAGGATTGTAGCTATGAAAACATTAGATGGTTTACCTATTAATACTTCTCGCATTCAAGCCCCAAATGAGGGCAAACAACTATCCAGACTTGGGACATGTCTTTTAATGAGAATCTTCCCAAATGCATGCTGTAGATTCTTTTGACTATCCTATCCCTGACCTTCTAGTTCAATGAAATATTGGGGAATTGATTGGATTGGCTTAGAGAAGTCACAGTTCGCCATGCCTTCATTTGACTATGTTCACGTTACACTGTTTTTCAAAATAATTACTACCTTTTACCTGGAATAGTTCTCCATTACCATCATATGTTCCATGTGGCCCTAATCTTAACTTCTGTTTCATATGCCTAATTAAGACTGAGACCTTTTCAGAGTTAACTATGAGGATGCTCAGTGTTAGAAATATGTTATTTTCTACTTCTGGCCAAAATCCAAACTTTAATATTAGTTGTAAAATTAGCATAAGAAAGTTCACTGCTTTGAGAATAATCACTATGTGCAAAGGCCCCACAAAATCCCACATTTGCCTTCATACTGGCTCTATCTTTTTTTTTTTTTTTTTGAGATGGAGTCTTGCTCTGTTGCCCAGGCTGGAATGCAGTGGTGCTATCTGGGATCACTGCAACCTCCGCCTCCCTGGTTCAAGTGATTCTCCTAACTCAGCCTCCCCAGTAGCTAGAATTACAGGTGCATGCCACCAGGATGGCTAATTTTTGTATTTTAGTAGAGATGACATTTCACCATGTTGGCTAGGCTGGTCTCAAACTCCTACCTTAGGGGATCCGCCCACCTCAGCCTCCCAAAGTGCTGGGATTACAGGCATGAGCCACCGCACCCAGCCTTAGTTCTATCATTTTTGACATAAACTTAGTTTGTTAAGAAACATTCCACATAAATGATTTCATCCTCATAAAAATATTCCATAGTTTCTTCCCCTAGACAGACTTAAATTCACAAAATGCCGAGTTGCTGTGTTCTGTTGCTGATTACACAAAGGAGGCAAGCACTCTTAACTTTCCAGCTCTAAAGCATTCACATTAATGCATTTTGCTACTGACAGGTCTAGCTTGGAATAGATTCTTAGGCTGAAGGAGTGATTATACAGGACCAGATTTCTTAAGATAGGTAATGAAAAGGAAGGTTGTTATTTGCTTAGCTGAATTATTCTTCTTCATTGTGAGTGCCTTATATAATTAAACAGCATGAGCTTGAAGTTACTTTACACTAAGTGGGACTCATGTTTTCTCTTTTAATTGGTTAATATGATTAATTAGAAGAAGAAATAAAAAATGTTAAAAATCAGGCAAAATATATTTGTAACAATAATAAGAATATGTTTTGAAAGACATGAACAGCCTGAACATTTTATTAAATTACAGTTTCTCATAATGAGAAACTGAACTGAAAGATACAGATCATCTGTCTCCATTAATAGTTTGTTCTTCTTGGAGATCCCTGGAATCACACTTTAAAGCACGGTATTAGTATTCACATTTTAAATAGTATCTTGGGCTGTTGCTAATAAGCCACATTTCAAATAAACATATTGGTTACTGAGAGTCCATGTTGCTAATCAGCCACATTTAAAATAAAGGTATCAGTTACTAAGAGTTCAACAAAAACAGATTCCTTTTTCTTTTTGACTCTATAATCACTCCTGCTTCTATCCATATTTATGGACTGCCCACAGGCTCAGTGTTGTCCATAAGCCTGTTTTGTTTGGTCCACATAATGTCTACAATTTTGGAGTTATTTTTCTCTCCAACAGGGAACAGGCAATCTCCAGTTTATCATCGTCCCTCACCTCCCTCAAGATTAATCCAAATCTCATTTGACCAGTTTCTGCAATATGTAAAAAATGAAGAGAAGGGCTAGAGTATCAAGTGAGAGGGTGCTGCAATCTTCATATGATGTGTCCAAAGCTGAGAAAGGCATGTGCCTTGATTTTAATCACAGGAGAACAGGGAGTGAGCCACTTAACCTGAACGGCAACTGAACAGAATGAGAATCAGTCTAGTACCTAGCAATATGGATTGGTGTACTAGTGAAGTAGTAAGTGGTTGTTGGGTTTAGGAATAAGTGAGTAAGGAATAGAAACATGAATGGAAAAATAGCATATGCAAAGTCCTGGGGCGATAGAGAAATACTGAGATTGGCATAACTAAAAAAACAAGAAGAAGAAGAAAAAGACTGTAGCCTGAATGCAGAGACTGCAGGGGAACCTGGTGAGAAAAAACCTGGAGCAATGGGTAGGAGAGTAAGATGGAATAACTACGGAGTCAGTAAAGCTTACCTCCTAAGTATTGTTAGTGATAGAAATATTTCCATCAACCCAGCATTTATATTTGCACTTTAAAATCATTATGGAAGTTTCTAAGGGTACAACAGCAGACAGAATAGTACCTATGATGAACTTCTGTGTATCCTTCACCCAGCTGTAACATAATTTTGCTTCATCCAGATTCATCTTCTTTTTCCCCTCATATTGTTTTGAAGAAAAACCTTAGAAATCCTAAGATCTCATCTATAGGATACTTGTTTTTAAGGTAACTTCCTACTGTTGTGGAAAAAAAGTTTAAAATTAAATGTGAAGGTGGAGTGTGGTGGTTCTCACTAGCAATATGGAAAAGCATAAGGATTTCCAAATGGGCTTTTCCTCTACAGCTCAGCACCTCTGATTCTCTCGTTGGTCCAGGTAAAACGAGGAAAGGTTCCTTTCCCTCTAGACAACACTGGCAGCAGCTTCCACTGCTACTCACCTAAGGACCTCAGACCTTTGTTTCAAACAGAGGTTTACCTGCCATGAATGGAGATGCAGTTCATGTAATGAAAGGGGAATCCTTGGGTCTGCAGCTCTGTGCTCCTTGGTTTCCTGGATTTAATTCCAAACCCTGTGCTTTTACATAACGGTAGTTTTGTTTACAGTTTTCTACCTAGGATGGTCTAATCTTTTTAAAAAAGGAAATTAATACAAAATAGAAAGAGAAATAGTAATGAGTCAGTTTACACTTTAAGAAATGTTTACTTTCCATTAAAAAAAAGACATTAGTTTTACATGGTCTTGTTTGCTCATTTAGCGGACACTTACTATAAAACGGAGCTTGGTAAATATTTTAGCTTAAAATCCGAAGGCTGTTTTTTTTTTTTTTTTTTTTTTGAGACGGAGTCTTGCTCTGTCACCCAGGCTGGAGTGCAGTGGCACGATCTCGGCTCACTGCAAGCTCCGCCTCCCAGGTTCACGCCATTCTCCTGCCTCAGCCTCCCAAGTAGCTGGGACTACAGGCGCCCGCCACCATGCCCAGCTAATTTTTTTTTGTATTTTTAGTAGAGACGGGGTTTCACCATGTTAGCCAGGATGGTCTCACTCTCCTGACTTTGTGATCCGCCTGCGTCGGCCTCCCAAAGTGCTGGGATTACAAGCTTGAGCCACCGCACCCGGCCCGAAAGGCTGTTTTAAGAATGAACACACTGGCTGGGCACGGTGGCTCACACCTCTAATCCCAGCACTTTGGGAGGCTGAGGCAGGTGGATCACCTGAGGTCAGGAGTTCAAGACCAACCTGACCAATATAGTGAAACCCCATCTCTACTAAAATTACAAAAATTAGCCAGGCGTGGTGGCGTGCACCTGTAGTCCTAGCTACTTGGGAGTGTGAGACAGGAGAATTGCTTGAACCCCTGGAGGTGGAGGTTGCAGTGAGCTGAGATCGTGCCACTGCACTCCAGCCTGGGTGATAGAGCGAGACTCAGTCACAAACAAAACAAAACAAAACAAAAAAAGAATAAACAAACTAAGCCATGTAAGTGATGAAGGCTGGGTGTCACAAGAGAGCATTCAAGGTTTAAATAATAATCTGGGTCTTTCCAAAGTACGAATTGTACCTATTAAAAAAAAAGATAAGCTTAGGTAGCATAATTCTTATTAAGAAAAAAAATATTTCCCTCTATGAGACAAATAAAACTACATGGTATAATCAAGTACTGCAAATCACTTAAATAGGCACCAAAAGTCCTGGCATTTTTGGTTGATAAAATTTCTTCCTTAAAAAAGTCTTTTACTTTGGCAAGAAAGTTATTATTTTAATTTCATAAGTAGATTAATAGTTTCAACATACATCAAATTAGACAAGACCTTTTGAAAAACTGCATATTAATTAGAGACAGAGTAGAAGTTGTCCTAAGAAGAATTTTAAATCACAAGGGAATTTTAAATTATAAAACGAATAGAGTTTTCTAGTTCTTATTTGAATACCAAAAGGGAAAAAGACCATAAAATGCACTAATTAATTAATTGGAAAATATCATTTTTAAGCCATAAAATAATTCATTTTTTTAGGAATATTGCAAGAGAAGCTTGAGAGAAATTAACTTTCAAAACATTTATTTGAAATATGCCATCCAGTATGTTAGCCACTAGCCTTATGTAGGTATTTGAATTTAAATTTATTAAAATTAATAAAAAACTCAAGTCCTCAGTCTCAATAGACACTTGCGGCTAGTGGTTATCACACTGGACAGTACATACACACAGTATTTTTATCATCACACAACATTCTGGTGAATAATGTTGCTTTAGAAGAGACAATTAACAAAAATTTATGCTGAAAACATTATAAATTTTTCCATGGTATTCTCATGATTTTTAAAAAGTAACAATACAGAATGATGACACCCCCCTTTCTGAAGTGCTGTGTAGGGGTCTTGAGCCTGGGGCTCATGAGCCTGGGTGCCTGAAATGGTTTTGAGTGATGTTTGGTTCTTGTGCAGCCATGTGGGGGAGGTTTCAGTCTTGACTTTCAAGCCCGGTTGGGCTGGGGTCATCTGGTGGTTATCCGTGGTATTGAGAAATGGGCCCCAATGGGGAAACCCCCTCACCACTTTCCTTCTCATAGGTGTCCCTGCTAGCTTGGGAAAATCGAGGGGAGGGTACTTGGAGCCTAGAAGGTCAAGGCCTGTGATGTGGCCCTTCTTGGAGCCTTGGAAAGTGGTCACATCTGGAAGAGAAGTAACCGGATGGGGCCTCTATCCTTCCATCCCTTACCTTGTATCACTGGCTGGAGGTGCAGGTCAGCTCTCAGCTATCAGGATCCAGTCACTGGGGGTTAGCTCCCAGGGGTCACTGCAATGACTTCCCGCCCCCTTGGCTGTCTCCTGCACACCAAGGGCTCTAGGGGTGGAGGAAATTATCTTCCCCAGAAGTGGCCTCAGGATTGGCCGCACCTGGGGGTCTTCAGGGTCTGGGATGGGTGTCCGAATGGGGACGACTTGGCGACTCCCCAAACCACTTTCTGGAGTCCTCTCATTCTTAGAGGGTCCAGGAACTTTTCATCCTCCCTGGGACTCTAACTTCCCAGGGTGACAGTCATAACGGAAGGGGTTGGTTACAGCTAGTTTTGTATGGGGCTCCTGAGCCCAAGGCAGGAGCTGGAGGCTGGGGTATTAGCCTTGGGGGAGTGCCTGTGTGCCACGCCTCTTTTCTGGAGTCCTCTCAGACAAGAGACTGGTTTGCAGAGGTGGCAGATGCCCTGTGGACATACCCTGCAAGCTCCCCCTCCCTCCCACTATTCATGGCACCCTAGGATAGGGATGTGTGCCAGGAAGTGTCATCTCATCTGGAGGAGATTAGGTAATGAGGGGGAGCGACAGCTGGCAGTGGTGGGTGTCAATTCCCCCTTCCTGGATGGGGAGGTGCGTGGTCTGCTGCCTGGCCAGAGAGAGGCAACGTGGGGACAGGCCACCATCTCTCCAGCCACAGCTGGGGTAGGAGACCCCCTTTCTTCTCCCCTTACTTTCCCCATCCCTTTCTTAATCACCCCACCTCATTACTTGCCCCCTTTGCCACCAGTTCCTACCAAGGAAAAGAAGAATTGCTAGAAACCCATCCCCCACCAGAGCCCAGGTCCCGCCGCCCAGCCCTCCCACAGCCACTCCCAGTAGCTAATCCTTTTTCTCTGTTACTCTCTCCTAGAATTTTGTAACCACCTTGGCTAATGGGATGAGCCTCCAGCCGCCTCTTGAAAAAGTAAATGTCCTTTTGTGAGACCCCTCCCGACCCCGACCTCCATATCAACATATCTTGTCACGCATCTGGCCCTTTCTCGAGGTCTAACCAGCTAGCTCTCTTGCTTCAAACCAGTTTACCCCAGGCCCCCAGACACTTAGGACCCACCCCTTCAGGTTCACGGCCCCCGCTGTCCTACCCCAGTACAGCGGCTACTTTCCTAACTCTACCTCCAGCCCCTCTTTGCCCTTCCCTGTGTCTGCCCCTGTTTTCCTTCCCCTCTGCTCCCCAGCTGTGGGCTGAGCTGAAGAAGGGGGCAGAGAGACTAGAGAGATGGTAGGCGTGGCTGAGGTATTGGGGTGCTCTCTTGGATGATGCTCTGGGGGGTCCTGGAAGTGAAAAATTGAACCGTTAGGTTTTGGGGTTTCTGTGGGGGGGCAAGATGGCAGGTAGGAGCTGTAGGGTTGTCATGGTACAATTTTGGGGCGCTCTATACTACACTTCAGGCAAAAGTAGGGACCTGGAGTTTTAAGAGGCTGTGGGGAGTCCCCAGATCTGACCCATGCTCCCATCGGCCCCTTCCCAGGTTTCCTGTGGCCAGGCACAAAGCAGCGAGCCCAATGCTGAGGACGGGACATCCAAAGATTACTACTTAGACTCCTATGCCCATTTAGGCATCCACGAGGTGAGTGTGGACTGCTCCCCAGGCCGACGAACCTCAAGGGGGTTCAATGTTGGGGGGAACCCCTAATTTCCCAGGCATGCGCACTGCGTCCCCCGGCAGCAGGCCGCCCCTGTGCCCCTCTGCTGCGCACCCCCCAGGGTCGCCTCGCCAAGCCTTTGCCTTGGAGACGGAGGTTAGTCTCAAGCTCCGCAGGGGTCCCTCATCGAAGGCTAGGGTGGGAGCGCGCATGCATGCCTGGGGCCTTAGCCGGTGGTCGGACAGGGCCCGCTGGTATCTGCCGCCCTCTAGAGACCGGTGGTGCAACTGCGCCCCGTCCTCTCCTGGCCTGACAGTTTCTGGACCCTTGTGACTGAAAACACTGAGATCCCAGAATGCAGCTGGGTTGGCGTACTAAGGAATTTTCTTTTTCCCCTGAGGCCATTTTCATAAAATTGTGGCAAAATATACATAAATTACTATTTTTTATTTTTAGAGACAGGGTCTCGTTCTGTCGCCCAGGCTGGAGTGCAGTGGTGCAGTCACTGCAGCCTTGACCTCCCAGGCTCAGGTGATCTTCCCTCCTCAGCCTCCAGAGTAGCTGGGATTACAGGCGTGCACCACCAGGCCCGGCTAATTTTCTTATTTTTTTGTAGAGGTAGAGTCTTGCTTTGTTGCCCAGGCTAGTCTTAAGTTTCTGGGCTCAAGCTATCCTCTCGCCCTGGCCTCTTGAAGTGCTGGGATTACAGGCGTGAGCCACCGCCCCTGACCTGAGGACTTTTAAAAGCCAGGGTTTGCTGGTTCTTAGGTAGCAGTGGTAGCATCTGACTTAGATGAGAGTTTAGTCCATCTAGTCTGCTTTTACAAATAGGGAAACTGAGGTGCACAGAAGGAAGTGAGAGGGCCTAGAGCTGTCCCTGGCCCTCCGAGCTGTCAGGACACCCTGTTCTCCAGCTGAGGATGTAGGGCCTCTCATGACGTCTGTGTGCCGCTCTTCCCGCACGAGATGCTGAAGGACGAGGTTCGCACCCTCACATAGCAACTCTATGTTTCACAACTGGCACTTCTTCAAGGACAAGGTGGCGCTGGACGTGGGCTCAGGCACAGGCATCCTCTGCACGTTTGCTGCCAAGGCCAGAGGCCAAAGGGTCATCAGGGTGAGTCTCCAGGGTGGCAGAGGAGACCCGAGCCTGGGGAACAGAAAGGGGCCCACTGGGGCTCAGGGATTGGATGGAGGGGGATGGGGGCTGAGGATGGGACTGGGGGGGTCTCACCCTCCCTTCTTCCTGGGCCCTCAGATCCGGTGTTCCAGTATCTCTGATTATGCAGTGATGATCGTCAAAGCCAACAAGTTAGACCACGGTGAGCCCAGAAAGAGGATGGGTTTGTGGGAGTGGAGTGGGCAAATGCCCCGCTTCCCCAGGGCCCCCAGAAGAGTTGTGGGGTCTACCGATGGGCCACAGATTCAGCAGCTCCTCTCCCACGGTCTTTTGGGCTGCTGGCAGCCTGAGAATCTGAGTGTCTAAGCCCTAAGCTTAGCACCTCAGTCTTAAAGTTAGGGCAAGAACCACTTTCTAGTTTCTTGAATGAGTAACGGAGTCCCATGGTTGGCGGCTCACAATAAGTCTCCCCTCTGATTCCCGGCTGCCCTCCTCTAGTTTAACCAACACTACCTTCCAGAGAAGTCTGTACCTACAAGCACATATATGAGTAAATGCGTTTACATTTACGTGCATAATTTTCACACCAGTAGCATTTCGTACCAGGCTCTTGCCCTTGTCTTCTTTCACACTTTCCAGGATGTTGAGGCATTGCACTTTTTTCTGCTACCACCATCATAGGTATATCCCCCAGCTCTTTTTTTTTTTTTTGGAGACAGGGTCTGGTTCTGCTGCCCAGGCTGGAGTGCAGTGAGTGGTGCAATGATGGCTCACTGCAATCTCTGCCTCCCATGCTCAGGTCATCCTCCCACCTCAGCCTCCCGAGTAGCTGGGACTACAGGCATGCGCCACCATACCTGGCCTTTTTTTTTTTTTTTGTAGAGGCGAGGTTTTGCCATGTGGCCCAGGCTGGTCTTGAATTTCTGGGCTCCAGCAGCCATCTTCCCACCTTGGCCTTCCAAAGTGCTGGGATTACAGGCATGTGCCACTGCATCCAGCCTGTTCTGAGATTTTCATTCCCTGCACATAATATCATTTCATACACAAACTAATAATATATTTGTGAGGTCAATTTATAAAAGCAGATTGCTTGGGCAAAAGTTTAGTTAGTGGCCGGGGCAACTGGCTGTGCCTGCTCCCTCACCTTTATGCTGCTTAGGGTCCACCACATCCACTAGGAGCTCCTGGATGGCCACGTCTTTGATGCAAGACATGTCAAAGCCATACAAGTTCTCCCGCCCTTGAGAGGCAGGCAGGGAGGCTTGAAACCAAAGAGAGACCATCCCCTGGACCTGGTGCAGGACTTTGGAGGCCAGAGTGTTGGTCTGAGGTCTCAAAGCCTGACCTGTTAGCCAGAGGTGGTGCTAGAGACACAGAAAAGCTACTTTGTCCTTTAAATATCTTCGTGAGCTCTGCCTTGTGACAGCCATGCTTTGTACTTGGCGCCAGGCTCCAGGAAGAGTGGTGAGCGAGGCAGGCTGGCCCTGCTCCAGGGGCATATCCTCTGGGGGACACACCTAAGCCAGCAGCTCAAGGCCCACAGCATGTGCACTGGAAGGCAGGACTCTGGGGCGATGAGCCAGTGCACAGGCAGACGGACCACTGTAAAAGAGCATGGGGACAGGCTGGACTCAGAGTTGTGCCTGTGGTCCCAGCTACTTGGGAGGCTGAGGCGGGAGGATCGCTTGAGCCTGGGAGTTCAAGGCTACAGTGAGCTGTGATCCGACCACTACACTACAGCTTGGCCAACAGTGTTTGTTTGTTTGTTTGTTTTTTCTCTTTTTTTCCTTCAGAGACTCTGTTTTGTTTCATTTTGTTTTGTTTTGTTTTAAGTATGCTGATAGTGAGTATTTTTTGAGCTGGAGCTGGGGGGTGGGGTTTGGTATGGGGGGGCAGAGGAAGTTGTTGAAGGGGAGAGGAAGTGGTTGAGTGGCAGAGGAGAGGAGGCTGGAAGAGCAGGCACCCCACCCAAGCCACCCTCCTGAGAGCATAGGGAGCTGGCTCAGGGTTTGAGGTCAGCGTTTGGGTCAACATTTGAGGTCATCACATTGGCAGACTTTTCAAGAAGGGGTCAGCAAGAGGACAAAGCAGGGCCCCTGCATTTGAGTGAAGTTTGGCCAAGTGGGGGGCAGGGCAGGAGTTGGCACTGGACAGAGTTAGGGTGGAGCTCCCAGGTTTGGGTGTGAGAAAGAAGGGAACAAGGAATACAGGCTTGAACCTGGGGCGGTTTGTTGGGAGCCAGACAGGCAGGATGAGAAATGAATGAGGAGCCCAGGTGGGGCACCAGTGAGTGAGGACCAGCAGGAAGGGGACAGCAAAGTCATGGGCCCTCCAGGAGCTGGTGAGGGTCGGGAGGAGGAAATGAAGTGGGGTGGAGACACATCCAGAATTTTCCCTCTCCTGTCCTGCAGGAGGTGGACATCTACACTGTTAAGGTGGGAGACTGGACCTTCACCCCCTGCTTCTGCCTGCAGGCGAAGCAGAATGACTATGTGCATGCCCTGGTGGCTTACTTCAACATCCAGTTATAGAACTGATAACAGGCGAGCTTTCTTGGGGGTCACGTCCTCCACCAGAGATTTCAATGGAATGATCCCATTTAGCCCCCACTACAAACTCATGGGGCTCTTGTTATTATCCTTGTCTTGTGGGGGTGGAAATTCTCCATCGTACAGAGTGTTGAAATCAGAATTTGTACATGAAGCCATAGCCCTGAATCATTCATATCCCAGGATCCTCTTCCCCTTCTCTGACTCTGTGCCCTCACTCTTCACTCTCTCTGGGTTTCTGTCTAACCTCCATCCTGTGCCCTGACCCTCCTCGGTCTCTGTCTTTCCTCCTCTTTCTAGGACTCTGTCCTTCCTCATTCTTGTGTCCCTCTGCCTGGGTCTCTGTCCCCTTCTCTGGGTGTCTGTTGCCCTCTGCTCTCTGGTTCCTCGCCATCTCATCTCTAATCTCACTGGGCTGATGCAGATGTTGCTGTGTGACAGGGATGCCTCCCCTCCTCACAGGGCTCTGCCACTTTTCCCTTCCAGGAGGGCATCCTGGCCTTTTCACTTGTGGACTTGAACTTGCTGTTGGACTGAGATCTTCCTCAGAAGCTGCTACAAGATTTGACAGCATGTCCTTGCCCTCTTCGCGTGCTTTTCCAAGCCTTCCTATTCTACTCACGGCTGTGAGGTGGTGGTTGTCCTTCCAGTTTTTGTCAAAAATAAATTGTTTAAAATATTTCATATTAAAAACATTACAAAGTATTCAATTGTCTGTTCTTTCACTCGAGAAGTAAAGTTCTAAGTAGAGAAGATTTGGTTCAGAGATCTCTGTGGTTTACAAACTGGGGAAGGATATTTATTTGGAGCACCTACAAGAGCCTGTTACCTGGACATGTAACATATTTGAGGATATCTGTAACTATGATTCCAGCAACTTGCATTTTTTTCTCTTATTGTGCAATCTGGTTATTCCAGCTAATCATGTGTTGATGGTCATGGAGTCTTTCCAGCGAGTTCCAGAGAAAGGTACAGACTAACTTCACCTGTGTCTAGGACACCACCCCGCTTCTTGCTTTTCTCCCCCATTGCTCCTTTCAAGTCTTTTTTGCTGGTTTCTCATCTACGTACACCCAACAGGGTCTTGCTCTGTTGCCTAGGCTGAAATACAGTGGTGTTACCATGATTCACTACAGCCTTGACCTCTTGGGCTCAAGTGATCCTCCCACATCAGCCTCTCTATCTCCCACATCAGCTAGGAATAAAGGCATGCACCATTACACCTAGCTAATTTGAAAAAAATTATAGAAATGGGGTCTTGTAACCTTTGTTTTCCTAAACGTTACTGAACTACTGCCTAAGCCTATGTATCTTGATTTTACAAAGGCTTCTGCTTGAGACTTAGAGAGGTTTAGTGGTATCTACTGTCATCCTGTGTCTTAAAATATCTTAAGTTTGGCATAATAAATGATGAGAGGAGATTAAATTTTTTAATTTAAAAGAACAACACTAATTTGGAAGGATGAGAAGAGGAATGCCTTTCCTTTGGTTGTTTTCTGTCATTGAGTTCTATTCACATCAAGTGGACATAAATTGAAAGTAAATGAGCTGATAAACAACTAGATTCAAATTAGAAGTAACTTTGATGCTTAGGGTTCTGTACAGATCTGTCAAACAGAGGCAGCCCCCAAGGCTGCACTATATACCACCCCACCCTCTGAAGCCATCCTTGCAAAATATTTAATATAAAAATTCTCATTTTATAATGGTTTGATATTTTTAAAAGCATACATTTAGAAAACTATGTATCCCTCAAACATAAAATCTACCTACTAAAGTTTGATAAAACATGAAAACTAAATCCATAAACCAGAACAAAGGAATGAGTATTTCAAAATGCTTTTGAAGAGTGTTGGTAGTTTGATAACACGATGGTTTAAAAGCAAGATCCTTTTCTTTTTCTTCTCTAAAATTGCAAAATTCACTGACATACATTTTTAAATTTTAAATATTTTAAAGAGGTGAGCTACTAATCATTTGAACATATTGCTATCAGTGGCATAGTAGCCATTTTCATGAAGTTGAACATATACGAATAAGCAGAAATTAGCTCTATTATCATCCTCAAAATCTGAATTTATTGAAAGTAAGGTTTGCTAAAGAAACCTTTGTTCTAATGAAAACGCTCTACACAACTTTACTAAAAAGCAACAATGATATTAACCTTTCTTGTGACCTATCTTTTCTGTATAACTGTCCAACACAAGCATTGATTGCCCTTTTAGAGCTATATGGCCTTTCCTACAGTAATAGTAGTTAAAATACATTAAAATATTTAAACTGTCTTTAAGAAACACGTACATTTTATTCAGCCTATCAACAAAATAAAGCCTCTTTCTTAGGATCTCTGAACTCCTTTTGAAGTGCTATAATTTCCATCAACACTTAGGGTACAAATTATTGTACCCTATTAATGCTAATTGTGGATTAGGAAATATATGGTAAATAATAAAAATTAAAATAATATTAATAAAATATATGAAGCCTCCAATATAAAACAAAAAGATACCTACTCAAAGAAACCCATTTTTCACTAATTAATGCTTCAATTAAATAAATCTTTCAAGGTAACTAATGAAAGGTTTTACTTAATTTCATGTAACTTGATACAGAGAAGTAAAAATGTATCTTGAAAGACATTTTGACAATGGCAAATTAGAAACATACTAATCAAGCACAATCAGAAACTTTAACCCCCCCAAATCCTCCCCATTCACTGTAACAAATACTTAGCATAGTAGCTAACCACAGCGTAATCCTTGGGAAATGTTTTACAATTTAGTTTTTAAAATACATGTTATAGCAACATGTCAAGTCTAATGTTAATATCAAATACCCTTTTCAGTAGCCCAATATTTTAAAAGTATAAGATTTTATATTAATCATGTTAAATTTCTTGCTGACAATATATGCAAAGCTAGCACAGGCTTTTTTAAAGACAATAAAAATTTAACTGTGTGTAGAATTTTACTATAGAGGTAGTTATTAAAATGACACAGGACAGAATCCTATAATTGGTATAGCATTTTACCCCATATGCAATAAACGTTCTCCGGAAACATTGTGGTGTTCCAAAACTGAATCAGTTGGCTCCCAGAGCTTAGTAGCAATAAGAAAGAATCTTTCATTGTGGATGTCATGGACACCATGTTAAAACTCAAGAGTCATAGGCAGTCAGCAGCAATGGGGCAATAATGCACCCAGAGACACTGTGTAGATAATCAACAAGACCCGAGGTTTTCTCAGCACTGCACACAGCCCAAGGGCAAATTAATACAGCCAGGGAGGGACACTGCTCAGCTCCACTTCCAGCAGTACACTATGGCTGCTCTAGGGAAAACACCCCCAAAATGAAAATAAAGCAAACTGGTTGTGCAACTGGCAACCAACTATCCTTTTAATGCAATCACAAATTCATACTTCAAAGAGGCTTCCAAAAAAAATCCAAACACTATTCAATGTCAAGTCTGCCTAAAAATGAAACCATAGGAAGGTTTCATTTTAAAAGTGCTGCATAAGGCCACACACGGTGGCAAAGGCCTGTAATCTCAGCACTTTGGGAGGCCAAGGTGGGTGGATCACCTGAGGTCAGAAGATTGAGACCAGCCTGACTAACATGGTGAAACCCCGCCTCTACTAAATACCAAAAATTAGCCGGATGTGGAGGTGGGTGCCTGTAATCCCAGCTACTTGGGAGGCTGAGGCAGGAGAATCACTTGAACCTGTGAGGCAGAGGTTGTGGTGATCCAAGATCTCACCACTGCACTCCAGCCTGAGCAACAAGAGCAAAACTCCATCTCAAAAAAAGAAAAAAAAAAAATATATATATATACATATATATATATATATACATACATATATATATATATATATATATGAAAAGGACAAACACGGGTCTTATGAAGTATTTCAGTTTTTTAAATTTATTTATTATTTATTTTTATTATTTTATTTTATTTTTTGAGACGGGGTTTCTCTCTTGCCCAGGCTAGAGTGCAGTGGAGAGAATTCCTCTCACTGCAACCTCCGCCTCCCAGGTTCAAGCTATTCTCCTGCCTTAGCCTCTAGAGTAGCTGGGATTACAGGCATGTGCCACCACGCCTGGCTAATTTTGTATTTTTAGTAGAGACGGGGGTTTCTCCATGTTGGTAAGGCTGCTCTCGAACTCCTGACCTCAGGTGATGCTCCTGCCTCACCCTCCCAAAGTGCTGGGATTACAGGCATGAGCCACCATGCCAGGCCTTATTTTTTATAATCTTAAAGTTTAGCCAAAATTTTTGTGAGTAAAATATTCTAGTTTGGGAGATTTTACTGTTAACCTCGAGGTATAGTATTGCTAGTGCTCAAAGAGATTAGTCTTATGTTTATAATTAAAAGAGTAAATGAGGGTTGGGTGCAGTGGCTCACACCTGTAATCCCAGCACTTTGGGAGGCCAAACCGAGCGGATCACGAGTTCAGGAATTCAAGACCAGCCTAGCCAATATAGTGAAACCCCGTCTCTACTAAAACTACAAAAATTAGCCAGGTGTGGTGGCACGTGCCTTTAGTCCCAGCTACTTGGGAGGCTGAGGCAGGAGATTCGCTTGAACCCGGCAGGCAGAGGTGGTGGTGAGCCGAGATGGCACCAGTGCACTCCAGCCTGGGCAACAGAGCAAGACTCCATCTCAAAAAAGAAAAAATGAAAGTAAAAGAGCAAATGAGAATTCAAAAACTACTACATTTTAGAAAGTGTGAATTACATTTGAATGACTTTGTTTCCAAAAAAGGAACATAACATTTAAATGTATTCTGTAGGTTCTGAGGACAACATTTTGTCAATAGTTTTTGTATATGACACCTTGATAAATATATGATGCTAATATTTTACATGTTTCAGTAAAAATGTATGAGTAGGAATATGTTGATGTATTATTTCTCAAGAAAAAGGTGATTCATCACATCCGTCATTTTGTTAATCATTAGGTATTATTCCTAAGTTACTATGTAAAGCCATCTTTCTTGAAACAGGAAGAAAATGTGCTGGAAGAAAAAAGGATAGTGAAAAATTTTAAGGTCTATTTCTTAATTTTTACAACTCAGGTTTTTTCTTTTTAAGCATTAAAATGTGCCCTAGCTCAAGATTGAGATAACTGTGAACATTCCTCCAACATGTCAAGGGAAGAGTTGCGATATGCTCCTATTGTTATAATATCAAAAGAATATTAAAAAAGAAAAAAACTACACTTGTGTAAAATGGCATGTAAGTGAATTTAAGAAACACATCACTGCCCTTTTATAACATTTTAATTGTATTTTAAAGAAATGTTCTCTATTCATTCTAGTGATTAGGCCAACTTGTTTTTCTTTTATTTACTGACAATTATTTATAGGTATTGAGGAAAACAGTTCTATATTGTTTAGTAAGATGCTACCATAAAAATACTCCAAAATTATCATTATTCTGAGGACATGTTTTTTTACTAATAAGAATATGAATTAAAAAATAATTCTTTTGTTGATGGTTATTATTTTTCACTATTAGAAAACTGACAGGGATGGCTGGGCATGGTGGCTCATGCCTGTAACCCCAGCACTTTGGGATGTCAAAGCGAGCAGATCACTTGAGGTCAGGAGTTTGAGACTAGCCTGGCCAACATGGTGAAACGCTGTCTTTACTAAAAATACAAAAAAAATTAGCCGCGTGTGGTAGCAGGTGCCTGTAATCCCAGCTACTTGGGAGGCTAAAGCGGGAGAATTGCTTGAACCCGGGAGTTCCGGAGGTTGCAGTGAGCTCAGATTGCCGCTGCACTCAATCTGGGTGATAGAGTGAGACTCAGTCTCAAAATAATAAAATAAAATAAAGTAAAATAAAATAAAATAAAATAATAAAATAAAATAAAAAAGTTTGGCTACTTGAAATTTTAAAATTTACATTTGGCTCACATTTTATTCCAGAAAATTGCCTCCTTTTTAAAATCTCAGGCTGCCTGCTCAAAGGACCAGAAGCCAGGAAGTTCATAAAATCTGAAATTGTTAAATAATCGTTATTATATTCTTTTCATTTGCGAATAGCCATATAACATGTTATTTATAAATGCACATCCCCTTGTACACAGGGTTAAATGCAAATAACACTCCCAGTTGGTCCTAGCTCAGCTCAGGGAGGAAGCCCTGCCTGAAAAGGTTGCAGTCCAGGTTGTCACTCTTTCTTCATTCAGCCCAGTGTCCGGTCAAATCTTCTGTCACTCAGGGACTGAAGGGGCGGGCCTTAAGCGTTATCCAGTCAGAGACTCTAAACTAGGAACAGTCCAGTAAGACGCGCAGCTGGAAAGTACAGGACGGCTTCCGGGATTTGGCGGGTCCTTTGTCTCTTCCTGCAGCCAGAGCTTCTGGTCTCGTCTTCACTGCTCGGTGTCCTCCGCTTCTGGAGGCCCAGTCTGCGTGGCTCTGTGACCTGCAAGTATTGGGAGATCCACAGCTAAGACGCCAGGACCCACTAGGAAACCTGGAAATGGTGAGAGTACCGGGTCCGACATCTCCAGAGAGGGGGAAGGGGCTGGTTGAAAGCTGTCGGAAGTGGCTGTAGCGGGACTCAGGCCTCCCAGCAGTCAGCTCCAAAATCTGAGGCGCCGAGTTCACCTTGGTGCAGCTCGGCCCTCAGTCCCCTTCAGCGTAAGGTGGCGGCTGGGCGGACAGGCGGGACCCCGGGCGTCTTGTCTCTTCCCTGCGCAGTGACCGTGCCCGGCCTGGAGCCCTCTCTGGGCAGCTCTGCACCCACCGCGCCGCATCTCTCCCGCATTGTGCAGAGACCACGGTAGGGTAGTCAGGGGAGAATCCTGACTCGGGGTGCGGGGTTCATAAATCGGAAGAGCTTTTGGTCCCTCTTTTCTCTTATGAAAAGTTTATGGCAGTCACCGCAAACATATTAAATAATTTATTCAAACAGTGGTTCAAAAATTGTAGAGCACCCAGCTATGGTTTGTAGTTTGTGGTCCATGGGAGAGGGTTTAAGAGAAGACTTTTATAAGGTGCATGATGAAAAAAAACCCCACACATTAATCGGTTAGGTACAGTTAGGTAGTTTGTTTGTTTGAGATGGAGTCTCGCTCTGTCGCCCAGGCTGGAGTGCAGTGGTGCGATCTCGGTTCACTGTAAGCTCTACTCCCGGGTTCATGCCATTCTCCTGCCTCAGCCTCCAGAATAGCTGGGACTACAGGCGCCCGCCACCGCGCCCGGTTAATTTTTTGTATTTTTAGTGGAGAGGGAGTTTCACCGTGTTAGCCAGCATGGTCTTGATCTCCTGACCTCGTGATCCGCCCGCCTCGGCCTCCCAAAATGCTGGGATTACAGGCGTCAGCCACTGCGCCCGGCCACATTTAGGTAGTTTCTTAATTTCCACTCTGAGGGTACAAATTGCCTGGTTATGCAATCAGAGGTTACTTGGCAGTTTATAGTCGGTTAGGTCTGAATGTTGTTTCCCCCAATGTAGTAATTTACAAAAAAAAAAAAATGCTGAGTTAGAATTTTTTTTTTAAGTCAAAATCCAAAAACTAGAGCCACATCAGTCTCATTGCCTGCCACTTACTTATTTTCACACTCCACCAGGTAATGGTTTTCCCTGCCTTTTTCACATGTGTCCCAAGCAACCTCTCAAGTTAACACCCCACCACCCTGCATTCCTTCTTCCTAACTCTGGCTTGCAGTAAAATACTAAATTTTCAGTTCTTTTTGATATTCCCAAATGCCAATTTCCCCTCCCTAATTCACATTATCAACTATTTGTCCTTTAGTGTACATTTTAGGTACCGTATTTTAATTAATCATTTTTTAAAAATTAAGATGGAGTCTCACTTTGTCACCCAGGCTGGAGTGCAGTGGCGGGATCTCTGCTCACTGCAGCCTTTGCCTCCCACGTTCAAGTGATTCTCGTGCCTCAGCTCCTGAGTAGCTGGGATCACAGGTGCGTGCCACCACACCTGGCTAATTTTTGTAGTTTTAGTAGAACCCTGATTTCACCTTGTTAGCCAGGCTGGTCTTGAACTCATGACCTCAAATGATCTGCCTGCCTTGGCCTCCCAAAGTGCTGTGATTACAGGCATGAGCTACTGCACATGGCCATGAATTAATCATTTTTTGACAAAGTATTGGATGGGGCTTTTACAAAGATGTGTTTCAAAAATATTTCCCCTGAGAACAAGGTGAAGAATAATCCCCTGACACTATTGTTTAAAAATAAAAACAAAAACTCTGTCTCTCTCTTATCTTCTCCATGTACGGAGGTCTTATCAGAATGTTTTTGGATCAGGATTTCCCTTTGGAAACTTTTGGGATTATTTGCTTTCAGCCATCCTTGAGTTTTTCCTGGTCTTGGGTTTCAGTATTGTTTTGGGATAAATCAAGATACCCACCATGGTTATGTCTGCTAGAGTGTCTAGTAAATATCAGCTCCTGGGTTATCTTCTCTCATAGGAAAACCGGAGGTATGGAGTGTAGCCTCTCAAGAAAGCAGGTGGATGCCCTAGGGCTGACAGGAATCTCTTAGTGTACTTAGTTTTTTGAAAAGCTAACCCCTTGAGACATTAAAACTGTCTTTACCCAACCCAGCTTACATTTCTTGGAGACACATTGCTGGTCAGCCAATCAGATGCTGGTGTTGAGGGAAAAACATAGAAATAATTTCTGCCCCCTGGATTTTTTTAAGGGGACAGAAAAATAGTGAAATAAATATAGTTAAAGAAAAATAGTGAACAATTTGTGAAAGAAAATTATGGCATCCCAAAAGTCAAAAATAACCTGACCCCAGTGAGATGGTGCAAGAACTTAGAAAGTAAAACGCATCTGGGGCACTCACTGGGGCATACATAGTGCAGTGTCTCCTGAGAGGATGGTTATTGAGCACTTCATTGAGCAGGATGGGGTGGGAGAATCTCTCAAGTGATTGAGTGGCCTTACTTGACACATGAGTAAGGGACAGTTGTTTTTTAATCAGTGCTGCCACTCTGTAGGCTTATCACCTGTGAAAGATTTGTTCACTTATTTCGGCCTCAGTTTTTAATTGTAAGTTGCATTGTATTAGTAGGGCTTGAAAGGTAAATATGTATATATATATATCTTTGCAAATGGCATAAAAGAGGTGGGTTTCAGAAAAAAATTAATATCTAATCATATATTCCATTTGTTAAATATTCTCATTTAGCTTTTTCTTTCCCAACGTTGAGTTTTGAAATTTTCTCAGGTGTGTTTTTTATGGCTTGGTGAAGGAAAAGAACAGGAAAAAATCTTCCATTTTGGCTGTAGAAAATGAATACATTTCCACAAGAAAATGTGGTAGATAACTGAGTTACATAGATTCATGAAAACATTAGTTCCTCTTCTTGCAGCGTACATTTGTGACAGCGACTATCTCTGTTCTATATCTCTTTATCTTGATTTCTGAGTTTCATGCTAAATTTTATTATATGAAACTTGGTACCTCCTAGAAGTGTTCCCATGTGACTAATTGTTTACTACATGATTTTTAATTGAAATAATTCAATAATAACATTTATTGTTTGAAAGGAATAGATACTTTTGGTTTTCTTATTGAGATATGAAATGTAGACACCTTCAAATTTCCTTCCCTTATATGAATACTGTGTTTCAGTACTTTTGTTGGATTTTACAGTTTCAAAAGCCAGGTGAATAACTCTGAGATGAAAATTAAAGCTTGAGCCCATGTACTCTGAGCTAAGGCTAATATTGAGCCTGCAAAAAGAGGCTATTAAAGGCCCAATTAGTTCTTTCTGGGGAGCCTCCTGTGCAGGTGTCTCAGCCTGCTCACCCCAGCCATGGAAGAGGGCTTTATACTGAGAGAAGCTTCAGAGCCCTGGAAAGCTGGGGGTACACAGGCAGATGGAAGGGAACTGGGAAAGTCTTACTGAAGATGAAGTTGTTACTGTTCTGAGGCAATTTCTAGATTTTGTAAAATAAAGCAGTTAGATTTAAGTAAAAAATAAAAATTGAATTCCAAAGGAGTATTGCAACAGGAGGAAGTACCAACTATAAGAGCTATAAAGATTGCAAAATTTACGCAGACAAGGGCTTTCTATCATAGGGAAGAGCAAAGCCCATTAGAAACAAGGTGCGAGGGGAATGGCAAATGGAGGGTGAATAATCAGATTTTAGGTCAGAGAATGTTTTACCCTGAAGTCAGCATGTTCTTAGGAGGAGCATAAAATACATTTGTATATTGACTCAGACTGAGGGTAGCTCAAAGTTCAGAAGCCTGTGAAAAGGAGATAAACTTAAGTAAAGTTTGATTAAGGAGTATTTTATTTTGACCACTGAAGACAAATTCAGCTGATTTTTTTATGAGAAAAAGAAGAAAATGTGGAGAGCCTGTGTCTGGCTATGTGAACGGTAAGAAAAGAGAGCACCATCTAAGTCATAATGGGAAGATGTTTCTTTCCACGATCTGTTCCTGGAGCAGGAACACAAAGGATGGAGAATTTTATTAATCACAGCTATTCACCTGGATTATCTATGTGCTTCATTTCCCCCCACCTTTTTATTTGTTCTATACATTTCTTCCATTTGACTTGTCCTGGGTTGTATCTTTTTTAATAAACTGGTAAACATAACTACAGTATTTTTCTGAGTTCTGTGAGTAGCTCTACCAAATTATTGAACTTGAGGGAGATTATGAAAGTCTCCAATTTTTAAACAGTACTTCGGAAGCATAGATGGGCTCGTGGGGTTTGTGACTGGCATCTGCAGTAAGGACAATGTTGTGGGACTGAGCCCTGAATCAGAATCTGTGCTGACTGTGGGTGGTGTCAGAATTAAAATATTAGACAATGAGTTGGTGTTGGAGAATTGCTTGGTGTTCAGCAAACTTTACAGAATTGATGCCAGAAAAAAGATATCACAGAGGCCTGGCCTGACTTGGAATGGAACTCTGGGTGTCCAGGAATGGTAGGTTCTGCTATCCTGCACACAGGCTGTCACACTCCCCATTGTCCTGTGATTCCATGTCTCCTCCCAGGGTGAGAGAAGATTGAAAAGTTAGAGGAAAGGAGTTTTGATAGCAGACCCCCTTTTCCCACAGCTGCCACCACGGGATTTCCACCCACTCACAGACATACCCACTAGACATGATGTGTCTACACCCCTCCCAGGACTAGACACCACCCTTAGGAATTTCACCAGCGTATTTTATCCTAGTGTTTCTTGCCAAAAACCTACTAAAGTATCTACAAGTCTCCTGGCATATCCCCACCCCAAGACACTGAATCTGCAGCAGCAAGCTGTTTTCTCCACCAGCCTAGGGTTCTGGACCATCTGTTTATAATCTCATCTGCCTGTATGGACACAGAAATAAACCAGAGTACAGCTCCACCTGGGCCACTATCTGTAGCACAAACCATTTCTTCCACCTACATTGCACTCTCCCCTGCCCATGTATTCTTTTCCTTTTAACTTCTGTTTTTGGATCAGGTGTACATATGCAGGTTTGTCATGTAGGTAAAATTGTGTCATGGGATTTGGCGTGTTGATTATTTTGTTACTGAGTTACTGTAGAACCAAACAGGTGTTTTTTTCTGATCCTCTTTGTCCTCCCACCCTCCACCCTCAACTAGACCTCAGTGTCTGTTGTTTCCATGTGTCCATGTGTTCTTCTTATTTAGCTCTTACTTTTAAATAATAACATGCATTTGACTTTCTGTTTCTGCATTAATTTTCTAAGGATAATGGTCTCCAGCTCCATCCATGTTGCTGCAAAGGACATGATCTTGCAATTTTTTATGGCCGCATAGTATTCCATAATGTTTATGTACATATTTTGTTTTTATTAAATCTTGTTTTATGTTATTTTACTTTTCGGGAGAAAGGGTCTCACTCTTTGTCCAGGCTGGAGTGCAGTGGCATAATCTTGGCTCACTGCAGCCTCAACTTCTGGGCTTAAGCAGTCTTTCTACCTCAGCCTCCCAAGTAGCTATAAGTACAGGCACACACAACCATTCACAGCTAATTTTTGGTTTTGCAGTTTTTATAGAGATGGGGTTTTGCCTTGTCGTTTAGGCTGGTTTTTAACTCCTGAACTCCGGCCATCCACCTGCCTTGGCTTCCCAAAGTGCTGGGATTACAGGTAGGAGCCACCATGCCTGTCTATACCACATTTTCTTTATTCAGCCTACCATTGATTGGCATTTAGGTTGATTCCATATCTTTGCTATTTTGAATATTGCTGCCATGAACATGCATGCACATGTGTCTTTTTGACAGAATATATTTCTTTGGGTACATACCCAGCAATTATGAAATTGCTGGGTCAAGTGATGATTTTGTTTTTAGTTCTGTGAGGAATTACTACGCTGGTTTTCACAATGGTTGAACTAATTTACATTCCCACCAGCAGTGTATAGGCATTCCCTGTTTTTTTACAACCTTGCCAGCATCTGTTATTTTTTGACTTTTTAATAATAGCCATTCTGACTGGTGTGAAATGGTATCTCATTGTGGTTTTTCTTTGCATTTCTCTAATAATTAGTGATGAACATATTTAAAAATATGCGTGTTAGCCACAGGTATATCTTCTTTTGAAAAGCATCTGTGCATGTTTTTTGCCTACTTCTTAATGAGGTTGTTTGGTTTTTTTCTTGTAAATTTGTTTAAGTTCTTTACAGATTCGGGATGTTAGACCTTTGTCAGAAGCGTAGTTTGCAATTTTTTTTTATTCTGTAGTTTGTCTGTTCACTCTTGATAGTTTCCTTTTCTGTGAAGAAGCTCTTTAATTTAATTAGGTCCCATTTGTCAAATTTTGCTTTAATTGAAATTGCTTTGGTACCTTCATCATGAAATCTTTGCCAGTTTCTATGTTTAGAATGGTATTTCCTAGATTATCTGTCAGTGTTTTTATTTTTATTTTTTAACAACTTTAAGCTTTACATTTAAGTCTTTAATTCATCTTAAGTCTTTTTTTATATATGGTATAAGGATGGAGTCTGGTTTCAATCTTCTACATAGTGCTAGCTAGGTATTTCAGCACCATTTATTAAATAGGGATTTCTTCCCAAATTCCTTTTGTCAGCTTTGTGAAAGGTCATATGGTTGTAGGTGTGTTGCATTATTTCTAGGCCTCTACTGTGTTGCATTGGTCTATAAGTCTGTTTTTTTTTGTACCAGTACCAGGTTGCTTCAGTTACTGTAGCCCTGTAGTATAGTTTGAGGTCAGTAATGTAATGCCTTCAATTTTGTTCTTTTTGCTTAGGATTGCCTTGGCTATTTGGGCTTTTTTTTTTTTTTTTTTTTGGTTCCATATGAGATTTAAAGTAGTTTTTTTGTTTGTTTGTTTTCTGTTAAAAATGTTAACAGTGGTTTAATAGAAATAGCATTAAATCTGTAAATTTTGTTGGGCAGTATGGACATTTTAATGACGGATGTTGATCTTTTCTGTTTATAAGTATAAAATGGTTTTCCATTTGTTTGAGTCATCTCTGACTTCTTTAGTCAATGTTTTGTAATTCTTGTCATAGAGATGTTCACCCTCCCTGGTTAGCTGTATTCCTAGATACTGTGAATGGGATTGTTTTTGATTTGGCTTTTTGTTTGGCTGTTGTTGATGTACAGGAATGCTACTGACTTTAGTACATTTATTTTGTATTTTGAAACTCTGCTAAAGTTGCCTGTCAGTTTAAAGAGCTTTTCTGCTGAGACTGTAGGATTTTCTAGATATAGAATTATGTCATCTGCAAACAGGGATAGTTTGACTTCCTCTCTTTCTGTTTGAATGCCTTATATTTTTTCTCTTGCCTGATTGCTCTGGCTAGAACTTCGAATTCTATGTTGAAGAAGAGTGGTGAGAGAAGGCACTTTTGTCTTCCTCCAGTTTTCAAGGAGAAGTGCTTCCAGCTTGTTTCCATTCAGTATGTTGGCTGTGGATTTGTCATAGATAACTCATTATTTTGAAGTATGTACCTTCAATGCATAGTTTGTTGAGGGCTTTAAACATGAAAGATGTTCAATTTTATTGAAAGCTCTTTCTGCATCTATTGAGATAATCTTATGATTTTTGCTTTAGTTCTGTTTATGTGATTAATAACATTTATTAATTTGTGTATGTTGAACCAATCCTGCATCCCATGGATAAAACCTACTTGAACATAGTGGTTTAGCTTTTTGATGTGCTGCTGGATTTGGTTTGCTGGTATTTTGTTGAGGATTTTTTCAGCAATGTTTATCAAAGGTACTGGCCTCAAGTTTTCTATTTTTTGTTTTATCTCTGCCAGGCCTTGGTATCAGAATGATGCTGTTCTTATATAATTACTTGGTGAGAAGTCCCTCCTCAAGATTTTTGGAATAGTTATAGTAGAAATGGTACCAGATTTTCTTTGTACATCTGGTAGAATTCAGCTGTGAATCTGTCTGGTCTTGGGCTTTTATTGTTTGGTAGGCTATTTATTACAAATTCAGTTTTGGAGCTTGTTATTGGTCTATTCAGGGACTCAATATCTTTTTCGTTCACTCTTGGGAGGATATATTTGTTCAGAAATTTATCCATTTTTCTAGATTTTCTAGTTTGTGTGCATAGAGGTGTTCATAGTAGACTTCAATAGTTATTTGTATTTTTGTGGGGTCAGTAATAATATCTCTTTTGTCATTTCAAGTTTGGATCTTCTTTCTTTGTTAATCTAGCTAGTGGTTTATTTAACTTAGAATTTTTTTTCAAGGATTTAACTCCTAGATTTCTTAATCTTTGTGTAGTTTTTACTGTCTAAATCTCTTTCATTTCACATCTGATTTTTGTTACTTCTTGTCTTCTGCTAGCTGAAGAATTGATTTGCTCTTGCTTCTCTCATTGTTTACTGATGATATAAGTTGTTAAACTGAGGTCTTTCTACCTTTTTGATGTGAACATTTAATGGTATAAATTTTCCCACTAACACTGTCTTAGTTGTGTTGCAGAAATTCTGTTACGTTGTATATTTGTTCTCATTTGTTTCAAAGAACTTCTTAATTCCTGCCTTAATGTCATTATTTACTCCAAAGTCATTTAAGTGCAGGCTGTTTAATTTCCATGTAATTGTATGGTATCAAGTGGGTTTTTTGTTTGTTTTTTTTTTTTTTTTTGAAATGGAGTCTCCCTCTGTTGCCCAGGCTGGAGTGCAGTGGCACCATCTCGGCTCACTGCAAACTCTGCCTCCTGAGTTCAAACAATTCTCCTGCCTCACCCTCCTGAGTACCTGGGATTACAGGTGCGTGCCACCACACCCAACTAATTTTTGTATTTTTAGTAGAGACGGGGTTTCGCCACGATGACCAGGCTGGTCTTGCACTCTTGACCTCAGGTGATCCTCCCTCCTCGGCCTCCCAAAGTTCTGGGATTATAGGCATGAGCCACCATGCCCAGCCCAAGTGGGTTTTTTTAATTGAATTATATTTTTATCAAGCTGTAGCCTCTGTGTGTGATTAGTATGATTTTGGGATTTTTGAATTTGCTGAGGATTGTTTTATTTCTGATTGTGTGGTCAATTTTAGAGTATGTGCCGCATGGTAATGAGAAGAGTGTATATTATCTTGTTTTTAGGTGGAGAGTTTTGTAGATGTCTATTTGGATTATTTGGTCAAGTGTTGAGTTTAGGTTCTAATATCTTTGTGAATTTTCTGTCTCAATAATCTCTAATAGTGTCTGTGGGGTGTTGTAGTCGACCACTGTTATTGTGTCAGAATCTAACGCTCTTTATAGGACTCTGATAACTTGCTTTATTCATATGCACCCATGGACTTTTTCTAACACTTTTCCTCTTCAGCCTTTTATCCCATAAACATTCTTCCAAGTGCACTATGTGCCGAGAGTTACTCCTTAGATACCTGAATCCAGTGTTTACTAAAATTCAGATGTCCAAGTGTTCAAGAACATGTCCAGAGACCTGGCTGCTTTAGGAGAAAATATAAATAAGAGATAAGTGGCTTTATTCTCCTATCTGAAAATCAGGGAGGATATTGTCTTCATCTCCCTTAAAGCATTTAGTTTATATGTAGGTTTTTTCTGTGCTTTTTTAAAAAAAATGTGTAAATAATTGTAACAGCTAAATAAGCCTTTTTTCATTCTTACTGACTCAAGATTGTATTCATTTAGGACCTCAGATTCATTGCTTTTTATTTTTGCTTTGGCAAAGGTTTATGTTTCTTTTCTTTTCTTTTTTTCTTTCTTTTTTTTTTTTTTTTGAAATAGAGTCTCACTCTGTTGCCCACGCTGGAGTGCAGTGGCACAATCTTGGCTCACTGCAACCTCTGCCTCCCAGGTTCAAGCGATTCTCCTGTCTCAGCATCCTGAGTAGCTGGGATTACAGGTGTGCACCACCACACCTGGCTAATTTTTGTATTTTTAGTAGAGATGGGGTTTCACCATGTTGGCCAGGCTGGTCTCAAACTCCTGACCTCATGATCCTCCGGCCTTGACCTCCCAAAGTGCTGGGATTACAGGCGTGAGCCACCATGCCTGGCCCATGTTTCATGTTTTTAGTCTTTTACAGTAGACACAGATTTGTTTAGATTAAAGCTCTTTGTAAGAGCACACAAAAGTTGAGCACAAAGATAGGATTAAATTTAGCATTGCAGAATGATAAAGACTAAAAGATACTAAGTTTGTTTGATGGGAAACTGGTTACCCAAGGTAATTATTGAATATTTGCAGGCTGAAGTATTTACACTGCAAAAGCAAAAGCAGCTCGGCATATAAACTGAATAGTGTACTTTGGCTCCTATTTATTACTTTATAACAATTAGCATAGTTAGATGTAGCGTTTGTAGACACTATGCATTTATATAAACAGTATTTTTTACAATAGTATGAATATAAGGTCACAATATTTACTTTGAATACTTTTTTTTTTTGAGACCAAGTTTCGCTCTTGTTGTCTAGGCTGGAGTGCATTAGCACGAACTCACCTCACTGCAACCTTTACCTCCTGGGTTCAAGCGATTCTTCTGCCTCAGCTTTCTGAGTAGCTGGGATTACAGGCGCCTGTCACCACACCCGGCTAATTTTTTGTATTTTTAGTAGAGACAGGGTCTCACCATGTTGGCCAGGCTGGTCTCGAACACCTGACCTCAGGTGATCCACCCGTCTCAGCCTCCCAAAATGCTGGGATTACAGGTGTGAGCCAGCATGCCTGGCCTGAATACATTTCTTATATAGTTATTTTAATATTGTTATTAATACTTTTGAAATATAAATTGTCTTAATTGAATTATGGTTACAGACAATTTATTAAAATCCTACATACATTATGACTACTACATTAAAATTATTTATACTTAGATATTTATATCTAGTATCCAGAGTAAATTTACTACCAAATTGTTACAGGAGTTATTAGTCTGACATGCTTATTAATTTATCCAATAGGGATGACTATAGGTAAGCATAAGTTTAGTGTCTTTTATTTCACTAAATTTGAATGCTGCTATTACAGGACAAATAAACACAAGTGATGTGGCCACTCAAACACTATAATAGCTCTTCAGTTAGCTATGTTCCAAGCTCAGATATATTCCACTATATGAATAAAGTCAAATTCCAATTCTTCATCAAAAAGTGCTGGTGGAAATTGTCAGATGTATTCCAATATAGACCCCCCCCATTCAATGTCAGGAGATGAGAGAGCACCAGAGATAAAAGAGAAACTTATAAAATTCTGCTGAGAATTTGACCCGTTTCTTCATAGTGCTTATGTTTCTCATGCTGAGAGTAGCTGTACACTTTGGGTGTTTAGAGAGAAATTCCTTTTAGGAAAATACTTTCTGGCTGACTTAATCTTATATGTAATCTGAGTTTTTTCTTAAGATGCTTTTAACTTTTTTTTCTCAATGTAATCTTGCTTAGACTGAAAGCTGTTTTTCTCTTTAATGCTTTGTGTGTCTTTCAGAAGCCATATTAGTGTTGATGCTGTCTGTGAATGAGGTGGGTGGTCACAGTGAGAGCTCTTGGATCTGTCTCTATCTGGACTCATGCTAGAAATCCAGCAGTATTTTTTTCTGTGACACCATTATAAATGGAAACTGAGGCTGAAACACTGCTCCTATTCCCATTATTTTGAAGCTACAGTTCTACCTGGGAGGCCTGTAGGCTCTCCTCCTGCAGCTCAGGCTTCACTCTCTAATGTGGCACTGGAGTGCTGCTTTGGCAGTTAAGGTTCATGTAAGATGTGAGCTGCCAGCTGTAAGCTCTGTGCTGTGAGCTGTGCCCGTGTGTTGGATGGTAGGAGTCAAGAGAGGACACTAGCCACCAGGAGTGGGCAAGCAGGAGTGCTATAGCCTAGGGAATAGAGAGTCATTGCTTTAAAATATAAATAGCCAAAAAGGTAGCACCCTATTCAACCATTTATGTCAGAGAGTGAGAGCCTACCTTCAGCAGGCACCTGGCTTCAAGTTGCAAAATTGCCTTCTGTCACGAAGATATGAAAAGTTTATTTTGTCATTGACTATAACCAATTAGCATACATGGATGGCCACCTTAATTACCAGGTGAATTTAGAATGAACTATGTGTGACATGGTGCTATACGTTCTTCTACTTGTGGACTAGTTATGGTGACTGTTTTTCTGTCTTTGCAATCACTTAAGCAGATTAACTTTTATGTATGTCATGTTCTAGTTTAATTGTGTAATAAAAGTTTTTTCTCTTTTCTGTTATCGTGTAGTTTCTCTGGGGCTGAAGGGAATTTTTCTCTTAAGAATAGTTCCCACACGCTGTCTAGAATTACTAGACATGATATAAATATATAAGGTGCCAACTAAGCTTTACTCTAGCAGGACTTTCCCCCTCAGGCTTCCAGTAAACTCATAATTGTGCTGCAAAGTGCATGCTGTCCCCTAAATATGCAGGCAGAATTGTCTCTGCCTATTTGCTATTTATAGTCTTGTACAGTCACTTCTAGAGAGGCTAGATCAGATTTTTACAAACTTAACAGGGCAGCAGTCAATCATTTTACCTCTTTTAGTGACTCTTGTGTTTTCAGACCTGAAACTAATTCACAGATCATGGGGCCCAAAAACCCAATCAGAGTAATGACATGTAGACATGACACTCTCCACTTTCCCCTTCCTCCTCTTGCTAAAATGCCCATGAATTTCCTCTTTATGCCCACAAAGGTGCAGGTAACATCTGTTGCTGTTCCAACAATCCAGGACCTAAACCTGAAGCTCCATATTCTGAATCTAGGTCTTGAGATTTGGGCGAAAAAACCTTTTATTTAAGGAATACAAATTCTTTCAGTTGTCAAACTCGGACAATAAAATTAGAGCACAATTGTGTCTTTTTTCCCCTTTAAAGCATATTCATCTCTTAATACTGTTCGCTGTTGCCATTAGTTGCTATAAATTAAACTATTAATGTCACACTGGACACTATAACCCATACCCTAAACCTTCACAGTGTATATCCAACCAATAATTAATGTTATTTCTGTAAATAAATAAGAATTTTTGTATCAGCCCACTCTCTGTCCTTTTTTTTTACCTTTACAAATCCACTGGTAACTACTGCTAATTAAAGTGTAGATACCAGGCAACTTGAATCTTTGCTGCCAGGTTACAGTCCTCATGTTTGGCCCAAATAAACTTGTCTACTCATATTCTTGTTTCTTCAGCTTTTTCCTTTTAGGTAGACATATCACTTAGAATGCTAGGGCAGCCCATATGAGGGGCTTTTTCCTTTGATTATACTCCACTTGCTGTAACACCCAAGAATGTAGAGCCAGGTTGATCCCACCTAGAATCTGCACCTAAGTTCTGGCCTCTGCCTGGGCTTACAAGACAGGGTTAGACTTTGGATTGAAAATGTACAGAAAACCAACAAGAGGCATTTTCTGCATTGTGAGATGTCAACATTGACATCTTAAAGTTTCTTTCTGAGAGTATGGCTCTTTGAGCTTTTCAGATCTTATCCAGTGACCTGCTATAGTTATGTGAGAGGCTCCAGGTGTAAACAATCCGACGGGAAAATCTCCAAGTGTAAACAAGCATCTTACGAGTGAGAGATCAAGACCACAAAGTATCCACAGCATGATCACAACTATACCTACCTGTAAAATGTGATTCTGGAGTACAGTATTCTCCTTCCTCTTACCTAAGAGCTAGCTAGTCAGGACAGGTGATCCAGGTTCTGGAGCTCCACCAGGGCAGTTCCATTTTCTATTTAGAATCAGCCTGAGTTTCTCGTGCCTGGCTTACCATTGGGCCATCAGCCCAAGCTCACTGAAAACTCTCTCACGATCAGCTGGGTGTCGCTGAGAAATTTGAGGATGTCTAGAGCAGAATTGTGTCCGTCAGACAAGAGCGGTTAATTCTGCTAAGTCTCAGTGTAAGAGAAGTGAGTCAGCCTGTGTTTGTTCCTCCCTTCATAAAAACTATGTCTTTGGTTGGTAGCCAGATGAGAGTTTCTCCAGCTTCCTGGCAGTTGGGTGAAAAACGAGATCTAGAGACTCAAACAGATAAAGTAATTTTTTAAATTTTTTATGGCCATTCAAAAACTAGTTGAAGCAGTCATGGTTCTTACCATCCAGGAATCTTTAGTCTAGAGTGGCAACTGGATACATTGTTGAATTAAGCATCATATGGTTGGTACAGTGAATAGATGTGTGCAAAAAACCTTAGGCTTTACTTGGGCCACTTTATATTTTTGTGACTTCTGATACCATCTTAAGAGATATTTAGGGACAGAAGAGTTGTTATTATTATTTGTATTTCTATTAACTTGCTAAGAATACATATTTATGTTCTACTGAAATTACCCTAGGAAACCTAAAGAGATTTGTTCAAATTACTTGTTAGTTTATGTTATAAAATTGACAGGGCAGTGGCTAAAAAAGATTAAAATTACACAAACCCTGGCATTTAAGTTTCTCTTAGGTAAACTTAGGAAAAACAGAACTAGAAGTACCCCTGGAGGCATAGAGAGCAGAATTCTACATAGGGTCCTCTCCCTGACCCAGTTCTGTTCAGATTCACCTTATTTGGGGGCTTTATTTATGTCTGGCCCCACCGTGGAGTCTTGTCTCACAGAACTGATTACGAAAAATCAGAGTTTTGGGTGGTGAATCCTGCTACCTTTCTAGAGCTGTTATGCAAAATTTCCTGAAACCCAGAAGGAGATAAATGGAAAAAATCAAGTATGTACTTTAAGGTCTTAATTTTTAAAGTTTCTATTAAAACCAGTGCTTGCAGAGACATTGCATTTAGCAACTTGTTTTCTATTCCTTCAGACGCAGTAGTTGCTCCACAAGTCACAAGAAAGTAAATATAAATACAATAAAAATTTCACTGAACTACATTAACCTCTTCCTTTCTGTATCCCTCTCATCTGTCTATATTTAGCTTTTACTCTATACAGTTTTTAAAAACCAATGACTGAGAAACAGAAAAGTAAATAAAAATGGTGGGCCCTTTATCTTAATAATAGGAATTATTAGACACTTAGTACAAACCCCCGGGTGTTATGAGGATTAAATCACTTAATATATTATTCCCAACACAGTTCTCTGTAACATACTCTTGATCACATAGTACTTGCTTAATAAACATTGCATTAGTACGTGTGTACATGTTGTTTTCCAAATGCAGACTCATTCAGACATTGCTGCCTCCTATTTTCTCTGTAAACTTTAAAGAGCCAGCAAAGAATATGATATTGTAGGATGGAGATTGGTTGTCTTTATTTGTACCAAAATTATTTGTGTTGTGACAAGAGTGCTGAGTGTAAGGGATTCTGTGCTGTGCCTACTTTCTCTAACTAATCTAATGAGGAGCCCAGGGGGAGTACCATCAGCATTAACAGTGGACTTGTTTAAAATACACATTTATGGACCGTTTGCAAACCTTTGGAATCACATTACCTAGAGTGGGGCCAAAATTTTCAAGAGATTTATAAGGTCATTCAAACATGCGAGGTAATTCTTAGCTAAGTGGTTATCAGCCTAGGCTTCTAATTAGGATTACATGGCCAATTTGCAGAAATCTCTTTACTTGTGTTTATGGGCCAGAAAACCTGGGAAAATAACAGGTTCTTTCATTTACTGGATGTTTGACAAAATATTCTTATTAGGCCAAAAACAGTTACATTACTGGTGAACTTCTTAGAAATTCAGAAACTCAGCCTTCAAGTCTTCTGAAAAAAATCTGCAAGACAAGATCTCCAGTTCATTATATACATTGAAATTTGAGAGGTGCCTTCTAACTCAGCATGTCATTTCCATCTGGAAAATATACACAGCTCATTTTGTGTCATGTAAATACAGCACTCAAAAATGTATGTTTGTGTTTATGCCCTGAATTTTATATGTTATAATCCAGAAAACTATTAAATATACACTGATGTTGTGGATTATGCCACTCTCTTTACACAGAGTTAGAGAATATATTAGAAAATATGTCTGTTGAGAATTATTTTATGAATTTCATTCACTCTTATAAGTTACAAGCACTTCTCTTTACTCTGTCATTTCATCTTGCGTCAAATTAAAAATTCTGCCCATGGCCACTTGGTAAATGTGTGTGTGTGTGTATGTGTTTTCAGGGACCATTGACATTTATGGATGTGGCCATAGAATTTTCTCTGAAAGAGTGGCAATGCCTGGCACTGCACAACAGAATTTATATAGAGATGTGATGTTAGAGAACTACAGAAACCTGGTCTTTCTCGGTGAGAATAACTTCAATACACATTTTGTAATATATTCTAAAGGTTTTATTTTATTTATTTATTTTTTGTAAAGTTTTTTTGGTAGTTTTTGCTTTGAGTTTCATATTCCTGTTTTGAAATAAATTTTGGGGATTTGGGGGATTTGTCTGTGTAGAGAGGAATAGCTTCAAGATGTTTCATCTTGATCTGAATTTTCCACATTCCTGAGCTGATCTGTGTCTTTCACTCTAGATTATTGGTAATGCCAGTAGTTTTTTGTTTTTTTTTTTTTTTTTTTTTTTTTTTTTTTTTTTTTGAGACGAAATCTTATGCTGTCCCCATGCTGGAGTGCAGTGGTGCAAGCTTGGCTCACTCCAGCCTCCACCTCCTGGGTTCAAGCAATTCTCCTGCTTTAGCCTCCCAAGTAGCTGGGATTACAGGCACACACCACAACACCCAGCTATTTTGTTTTGTATTTTTAGTAGAGTTGGGATTTCACCATTTTGCCCAGGCTGGTCTCTAACTCCTGACCTCAGGTGATCTGCCTGCCTCGGCCTCCCATAGTGCTGGGATTACAGGTGTGAGCCACTGTGCCTGGCCTTCCACCACCAGTTTTTGATTCAGTAGTACTGGATAGTGAAGTTAAGAACATACAAATTTAAAATATTTTCTAAAGATTTAGAAATTTCTGTTATAAATTACTATTTTGGGATTAATTTACTAGAATATTCTATTACATCATCTTTACTGAGCAAATTACTTGCTTGAGAATTGAAGAATATGAGCAATATTCATGTTATTTATTTTTAATAAAACAGGTATTGCTTTTTCTAAGCCAGACCTGATCACCTATCTGGAGCAAGGAAAGGAGCCTTGGAATATGAAGAGACAAGAGACTGTAGCCAAACCCCTAGGTATGTGAGAATGAATGCAACAGAACAGAGGTCCAAAAGTCAAAGAGAAAGTCAATCCTTAAAATGTGGTTTGGGAAGCTGTGTTCCAAAGGAAAGAATTTCTGGGATGCCTGAGGATTTTTTTATTTTACTGTCACATAGGGACACCTTCTGTCTTATGTTTTTAAATTTTCTAAAGATTCGACTTTCTCTGTGGTGATCTTTCTTCAAGTTTACAATGAGAGCCAGAGTCCTCTTCATGAAGTATAAGAGACTGCAAAATGTGACTGCTTTTCCATTGTTTTGGGGGACACACAAATATCTGCATAATTTTGAGAAACCTCTCTGTTAAAATATTTTTTTGTATTCTCTTTTAGCATCATATCTAAAACAGGTGAGTAGTGGTTTATGTTTCATTTTTTTGTTCATTTTTCTACACAGTCCATCCAGTTTTTATTACTATACTCTTGAAATACAGTTTGAAATTATTAAGTATGGTGTCCTTCTGCTCTGTTCTTTTTCCTTAAGATTGCTTTGGTTATTCAAAGTTTATTGTAGTTTCATGTGAATTTTAGAATTGTATTTTTCATTACTGTGAGAAAAATACCAATGAAATTTTAATAGGTTTATTGAATTTATAGATTACTTTGGATAATATGACACTTTACAAATATTTATCCCTGGCTGGGCACAGTGGCTCACGATTGTAATCCCAGTACTTTGGGAGGCTGAGGCGAGTGGATCACGAGGTCAGGAGATTGAGACCATTCTGGCTAACATGGTGAAACCCTGTCTCTACTAAAAATACGAAAAGGGAGCTTGCAGTGAGTGGAGATCATGCCACTGCACTCCAGCCTGGGCGACAGAGTGAGACTCTGTCTCAAAAAAAAAAAAAATAATAATTCTTTGAATCCATAGAAATAAAAAATTTCAAATTTATTTGTGGCTTTAATTTTTTTCATTGATATCTTATGTCTTTCATTGTGAAGATTTTTTACATCTGGTTGAATTTGTTATCAGAAATTTATTATTTTAATACTCTTCCAAATATATTGCTTTTCTATTATATCAAAGAGTTTGTTTTAAGTGTATGGAACCATAACTTGTAATTTAATTTAATTTTTCTAATCTACTGAGTATATTTATTAGTTTAGACAGGTTTTAATGTACTGTTTATAGTTTTTCATATATAAGATCATATCTAGAAACAGCAACTTTTTACTTATTTGTCTTCAATCTCAATGGCTTTTGAAAACTTTTTGTCTACTTATTCTGCCACATACTTTCAGTTCTATGTTAAAATAGAAGCATTGACAATGGGCACAATATAGTTTTGCATTGGTGTCTGTGAATTTGAAGGAGCAAACACCTCTCCTAGTTTTTATAAACTGGTTTCAGAAGGTAAAGATAGTTTTTTTTTGTTGAGCCCCCAGGGTGATGGGATTCTCTCCGGGTTTGTAGTGGAGAAGGATTATAGTTTGGTTTGTCACAAGACTTATGAGTCTACATTAGGGTCCACGTTTAGTTGGCTTGTTACAAGGAGCTTGGGTAGTTATAATTTCCATTTTACATTTAGACAGACTGAATATCCTTCATGACCTTGATCTTTAGAACAGACACTAAGTGGGGTTTCTGAAGTTGGGTCTGCATATGGTGGGCCTTATATCAGGATGTGAATGAGTATGGCTTTCACAGAATACCAAAAAGGATTTTCCTAGGTCACTGTGTGGGTTTGTATGTAGGCTTAACTGGCCATGAACTGTGGTCCAGGAAGCTGAAACTGAGTCATTGAGCTGCTTCAGTGATCATAGTAAAGGCCAAGGTCTGCAGGCCTGCCTGCGTGGCTATTAATTTGTATCTTCCTCCAGGCCTCTCTAAGGGCAGTACCTCTCCCAGACTGTGGCTGGGAGGAGTTTGGGATGGTTACAGAGTAAGTTCACAATTCTCAGTGAGATCAAGTTGGGTGGTCATTAGCCAGGAACGGAGGTCATGTAGTTTGCCACCTTAATGAGGGCCTGCCTTCTGAAAAGAACACTCCTCAATCTTAGGCTTTGGCAGAGTTTCACACCTTCCTTCCTGGATCTCAAAACTCTATTAAAGGCACTTATTTTTGAGATGGGGTCTTGCCACATAACCCAGCCTGGTCTTCAAATCCTTTCCTGCAACAATTCTCCAACCTCAGTGTACCACGTAGCTGTCATTACAGGTGTGAGCCATGATGTCTGGCTCTTTTATATAGACATTTTTGTCAGGGATGGCTGACAAATTTTCTTGCTTTGGGGGAATAAGAAAATAGAGCACCTTTTATTTTTCCGTCTTACTGATGTCACTATCTCTATACATTTCTACTTTCTGTTTCCTATTTCAAATGTGTCTGCAACATTAGATTTAGACATTTAGGACAATATATTAGAATTTACATGTTATGCCTGAAGTAAATGAAATAATTAGTGTTATGGAATCTTTGAGGTGTCAATTTTCTTCCTGGAAACCTCTGTAGCCAGTGGCACCTTTGCCCGAGTTCTTGTCCTGCATCCAGGAAGAATAAGGTATGCAGACAAGTGAAGGGGGAAGAAAACAAACAGGATCTTTATTTAGTGTTAGAACAGCTCAGAGGCAACCCACAGTGGGTAGCCCCTTTCTGTAGGCAGGTCATCCCATCAAGTGTTCAGCTCTCAGCAGAGAGGAGGCCCTGGACAGGGTGGCTTCTCTGTGCAGGCAGGTCATTTTGAGGTCTCTGCAGGTCTCTGAAGCTGCCAGCAGAGAAGGTAGCTCCTCTCTGTGACTGGTCATCTCATTGTTTCTGTGTCCTCTGACCTCTCTGGCTGAGCCTGGGGCTTTTCTGGACCTCAGAGAGGAGAAAGTACATTCCAGTTTGTCCATTGGGTGGCCCTGGTCAGGCCTAGCGGAGGCACCAGAAGTCCCCACTCTGGTCTGCGGCCACTGAAGGTTGGGCCCTACAAGGGACTTGCTCTCTTCTGCCAAGGAATCTGTCTTCCTCCCGCCACCATTTATATGGCCCCAGGGTTTGGCTCCAACCCTTCTCTGAGCTCCAAGTGCATGGGTGCTGGGAGAGAAGAGAGGCCATGCAGCAGGAGCAGACACCTCCAAGCCAGCAGAAATGGGGGAGGGTCTTCCCAGGACCCCAAGGATGTAGGCAGCAGAGATGTCCTGTCTTCTGCCTGGGAGGGCAGCTGCAGCTGCACCCAGGGAGCTCCGACCCCACCAACTTGAAAAGGGCAGAGCTCTTGCTTGTCCTTTTGGAGCAGGAGGCCCAGGTCTGCAGCCATGGGTCAGGTGGCTGCAGCTGCACCTAGGAGGGCAGATCTTGCCTTTTCCTGCCTGACCCTGTTCCCCCCACCACCACCACCATGAGCACAAGGAGGATCAGATCCACAGCCATAGTTTGGGTGGCTGCAGCCCCACCCAAGAGGGCAGGGCTCCTGTTTGCTTTGTAGAGCAGAAAGCCTGAGGCTTCAGCAGCACCCAGGGAGTTCCTGCCCTAACTCAGAAGGGGTGGCATCTCACCAGCTCCATGAAGCGTGCAACCCCAGCTGTGCCTCTCTGCTGCAGCCAGCATAATGGCAGTAGTTACTTCCATCAATCCCCCCTCTGAAGAGGTACATCTAACTGCCATTAGAATAGGGGCGTTAGGGACAATGGCTATTCTTAACTGCTTCATGCTGACATGTGGTATTGTTTTGGGAAAACAGTAGTTCTCTCAGAGGCCTATCCAAGGGTTTCCAGTAAAAGAGATCTATCTACTGAGGCTATCTTTGTATACCATTTGAAGTTTAACAGCCCATCCCTTATTTTTTCTGAGCTATAGTCAGAGATCATTGGTTGGTTCACTTCCACAATTGTCAAAAGGTATAAATAACTCAAAAGCTTCCTTGATTTTGAAAAACAAAACTTAAGGATCAGCAATGTTCCAAGCAAAAAATCAAAAAGGATCAGTCTTCTATCCAATTCACCCAGTCAACTCTGGTTCACAATCTCCAAAGTTATCAGAAACCTGCACTCAAGGGTTATAATCCATTCTTTGAGGAGGATCAAAATAACAATTATCTATGAATGTTAGAATGTCCTAGGATAGTCACAGTGAAAAACATGATTGACAAAAAAATTTAGTCACTTTTGTGATTTATAATAACCTAATACATAACTTTAATTATGATTGATAACACAAACTCAGACATCAGAACTCTAGGAATCCCATACAACTTTTGGAACACACATTAACATTTTTCATTAAAATATAATCTGAAAATCAAACACCGCCTGATTAATCCTATGTAAGTAAACATGTCAAATAATCCAGTTTACCTCTCCCCTGGATGTCCCAGGGGCCCTCTGTAGTATCAAAAACTAGGGATTAGAAAAGACAATTTTGAAGCCATGAGGGCTCAAAACACTTCAGGTTACCATAAGTCATCTGTTTAAATGACTCAAAGTGTTGTGTTTTATTTGTTTGTTTGTTTTTTGTAAAGCAAAAACCTTCACTCGTCAAGAGGGAAGATCTAGTTTTTCAAACAGTCTGTTTCTTGTCCTTCCCTTCTTTTTTAGAGAGTTTCTTCAAAAGTCAAAGAAAAATCTTTTTCAAGAGAGAGAAAGCCAGATTTCATGCTTGCATTAGGCTATTATTGTCAACCTCAACTTTTAAAATTAAACCTTATAGATAATTTTATCCAATCTTAACCAGTTTGACCATGAGGTGCGATTCTTAAAAACCTTTTATAACCCTTTACAAACTTGTGTTAAAGGGTAGGTCTGTGCCTCGAGACAAAAGTGGGTGCAGGACAGTGGGTGCAGTGTACTGAGCATCAGCCAAAGCAGGGCAAGGCATCGCCTCACCCGGGAAGTGCAAGGGGTCAGGGAATTCCCTTTCCTAGTCAAAGAAAGAGGTGACAGATGGCACCTGGAAAATCAGGTCACTCCCACCGTAATACTGTGCTTTTCCAATGGTCTTAGCAAATGGCACTCCAGGAGATTATATCCCACACCTGGCTCGGAGGGTCCTATGCCCATGGAGCCTCGCTCATTGCTAGCACAGCAGTCTGAGATCAAACTGCAAGGTGACAGCAAGGCTGGGAGAGGGGCACCCACCATTGCCGAGGCTTGAGTAGGTAAACAAAGCGGCCAGGAAGCTCAAACTGGGTGGAGCCCACTGCAGCTCAAGGAGGCCTGCCTGTCTCTGTAGATGCCACCTCTGGGGACAGGGCATAGCCAAACAAAGGCAGCAGAATACTCTGCAGACTTAAATGACCCTGTCTGACAGCTTTGAAGAGAGTAGTGGTTCTCCCAGCACACAGCTGGAGATCTGAGAACGGACAGACTGCCTCCTCACGTGGGTCCCTGACCCCCGAGTAGCCTAACTGGGAGGCACCCCCTAGTAGGGGCAGACTGACACCTCACACAGCCGGGTACTCCTCTGAGACAAAATTTCCAGAGGAACAATCAGGCAGCAACATTTGCTGCTCACCAATATCCGCTGTTCTGCAGCCTCTGCTGCTAATACCCAGGCAAACAGGGTCTGGGGTGGACCTCCAGCAAACTCCAATAGACCTGCAGCTGAGGGTCTTGACTGTTAGAAGGAAAACTAACAAACAGAAAGGACATCCACCTTTACGTCACCCCATCATCAAAGACCAAAGGTAGATAAAACCACAAAGATGGGGAAAAAACAGAGCAGAAAAACTGAAATCTCTAAAAATCAGAGTGCCTCTCCTCCTCCAAAGGAATGCAGCTCCCCACTAGCAATGGAACAAAGTTTGACGGAGAATGACTTTGACGAGTTGAGAGAAGAAGGTTTCAGACAATCAAACCACTCTGAGCTAAAAGAGGAAGTTCAGACCCATGGCAAAGAAGTTAAAAACCTTGAGAAAAAATTAGAAGAATGGCTAAAACTAGAATAACCAATGCAGAGAAGTCCTTAAAGGACCTGATGGAGCTGAAAACCAAGGCACGAAACTACGTGATGAAGGCACAAGCCTCAGTAGCCGATTCGATCAACTGGAAGAAAGGGTATCAGTGATGGAAGATCAAATGAATGAAATGAAGCGAGAAGAGAAGTTTAGAGAAAAAAGAGTAAAAAGAAATGAAGAAAGCCTCCAACAAATATGGGACTATGTGAAAAGACCAAATCTACGTCTGATTGGTGTACCTGAAAGTGATGGGGAGAATGGAACCAAGTTGGAAAACACTCTGCAGGATATTATCCAGGAGAACTTCCCCAATCTAGCAAGGCAGGCCAACATTCAAATTCAGAAAATACACAGAATGCCACAAAGATACTTCTCAAGAAGAGCAACTCCAAGACACATAATTGTCAGATTCACCAAAGTTGAAATGAAGGAAAAATGTTAAGGGCAGCCAGAGAGAAAGGTTGGGTTACCCACAAAGGGAAGCCCATCAGACTAACAGCTGATCTCTCGGCAGAAACTCTAAAAGCAAGAAGAGCGTGGGGGCCAATATTCAACATTCTTAAAGAGAAGAATTTTCAACCCAGAATTTCATATCCAGCCAAACTAAGCTTCATAAGTGAAGGAGAAATAAAATCCTTTACAGACAAGTAAATGCTGAGAGATTTTGTCACCACCAGGCCTACCCTGAAAGAGCTCCTGAAGGAAGCACTAAACATGGAAAGGAACAACCGGTCCCAGCCACAGCAAAAACATGCCAAATTGTAAAGACCGTCAAGGCTAGAAAGAAACTGCATCAACTAATGAGCAAAATAACCAGCTAACATCATAATGACAGGATCAAATTCTCCTTAATATTAACCTTAAATGTAAATGGGCTAAATGAGCCAATTAAAAGACACAGACTGACAAATTGGATAAGGAGTCAAGACCCATCAGTGTGCTGTATTCAGGAAACCATCTCACATGCAGAGACACACATAGGCTCAAAATAAAGGGATGGAGGAAGATCTACCAAGCAAATGGAAAACAAAAAAGGCAGGGGTTGCAATCCTAGTCTTTAATAAAACAGACTTTAAACCAACAAAGATCAAAAGAGACAAAGAAGGCCATTACATAATGATAAAGGGATCAATTCAACAAGAAGAGCCAACTATCCTAAATATATATGCACCCAATACAGGAGCACCCGGATTCATAAAGCAAGTCCTTAGAGACCTAGAAAGAGACGTAGACTCCCACACAATAATAATGGGAGACTTTAACACCACACTGTCAACATTAGACAGAAACAACAAGACAGAAAGTTAACAAGGATATCCAGGAATTGAACTCAGCTCTGCACCAAGTGGACCTAATAGACATCTACAGAACTCTCCACCCCAAATCAACAGAATATGCATTCTTCTCAGCACCACACTGCACTTATTCCAAAATTGACCACATAGTTGGAAGTAAAGCACTCCTCAGCAAATGTAAAGGAACAGAAATTATAACAAACTGTCTCTCAGACCACAGTGCAGTCAAACTGGAACTCAGGATTAAGAAACTCACTCAAAACTGCTCAACTACATGGAAACTGAACAACCTGCTCCTGAATGACTACTGTATACATAATGAAATGAAGGCAGAAATAAAGATGTTCTTGGAAACCAACGAGAACAAAGACGCAACATACCAGAATCTCTGGGACACATTCAAAGCAATGTGTAGTGGGAAATTTGTAGCACTAAATGCCCCCAAGAGAAAGCAGGAAAGATCTAAAATTCACACCCTAACATCACAATTAAAAGAACTAGAGAAGCAAGAGAAAACACATTCAAAAGATAGCAGAAGGCAAGAAATAACAAAGATCAGAGCAGAACTGAAGGAAATAGAGACACAAAAAACTCTTCAAAAAATAAATGAATCCAGGAGCTGGTTGTTTGAAAAGATCAACAAAATTGATAGACTGCTAGCAAGACTAATAAAGAAGAAAAGAGAGAAGAATCAAATAGATGCAATAAAAAATGATAAAGGAGATATCACCACCAATCCCACAGAAATGCAAACTACCATCAGAGAATACTATAAACAGCTCTACATGAATAAACTAGAAAATCTAGAAGAAATGGATAAATTCCTCAGCACATACACCCTCCCAAGACTAAACCAAGAAGAAGTTGAATCTCTGAATAGAACAATAACAGGCTCTGAAATTGAGGCAATAATAGCTTACCAACCAAAAAAAGTCCAGGACCAGATGGATTCACAGCCAAATTCTACCAGAGGTAGGAGGAGTTGGTACCATTCCTTCTGAAACTATTCCAATCAATAGAAAAGAGGGAGTTCTTCCTAATTCATTTTATGAGGCCAGCATCATCCTGATACGAAAGCCTGGCAGAGACACAACAAAAAAAGAGAATTTTAGACCAATATCCTTGATGAACATCAATGCAAAAATCCTCAATAAAATACTGGTAAACCGAATCCAGCAGCACATCAAAAAGCTTATCCACCATGATCAAGTGGGCTTCATCCCTGGGATGCAAGGCTGGTTCAACATATGAAAATCAATAAATGTAATCCAGCATATAAACAGAACCAACGACAAAAACCATATGATTATCTCAATAGATGCAAAAAGGCTTTTGACAAAATTCAACAACGCTTCATGCTAAAAACTCTCAATAAATTAGATATTGATGGGATGTATCTCGAAATAATAAGAGCTATCTATGACAAAACCACAGCCAGTATCATACTGAATAGGCAAAAACTGGAAGCATTCCCTTTGAAAACTGGCACAAGACAGGGATGTCCTCTCTCACCACTCATATTCAATACAGTGTTGAAAGTTCTGGCCAGGGCAATCAGGCAGGAGAAGGAAATAAATGTTATTCAATTAGGGAACGAGGAAGTCAAATTGTCCCTGTTTGCATATGACATGATTATATATCAAGAAAACTCCACCATCTCAGCTCAAAATCTCCTTAATCTGATAGGCAACTTCAGCAAAGTCTCAGCATAGAAAATCAATGTGGAAAAATCACAAGCATTCTTATACACCAAGAACAGAGAAACAGAGAGCAAAATCATGAGTCCACTCCCATTCACAATTGATTCAAAGAGAATAAAATACCTAGGAGTCAAACTTACAAAGGACGTGAAGGACCTCTTCAAGGAGAGGTACAAACCACTGCTCAATGAAATAAAAGAGGATACAAACAAATGGAAGAACATTCCATGATCATGGGTAGGAAGAATCAATATCTTGAAAATGGTCATACTACCCAAGGTAATTTATAGATTCAATGACATCCCCAGCAAGCTACCAATGACTTTCTTTACAGAATTGGAAAAAACTACTTTAAAGTTCATATGGAACCAAAAAAGAGCCTGCATTGCCAAGTCAATCCTAAGCCAAAAGAACAAAGCTGGAGGCATCATGCTACCTGACTTCAAACTATACTACAAGGCTACAGTAACCAAAACAGCATGGTACTGGTACCAAAACAGAGATATAGACCAATGGAACAGAACAGAGCCCTCAGAAATAATGCTGCATATCTACAACCATCTGATCTTTGACAAACCTGACAAAAACAAGAAATGGGGAAATGATTCCCTATTTAATAAATAGTGCTGGGAAAACTGGCTAGCCATATGTAGAAAGCTGAAACTGGATCCCTTCCTTACACCTTATACAAAAATTAATTCAAGATGGATTAAAGACTTACATGTTAGACCTAAAACCATAAAAACCCTGGAAGAAAACCTAGGCAATACCATTCAGGACATAGGCATTGTCAAGGACTTCATGTCTAAAACACCAAAAGCAATGGTAACAAAAGCCAAAATTGACAAATGGGATCTAATTAAACTAAGGAGCTTCTGCACTGCAAAAGAAACCACCATCAGAGTGAACAGGCAACCTACAGAACAGGAGAAAATTTTTGCTATCTACTCATCTGACAAAGGGCTAATATCCAGAATCTACAAAGAAGACATTTATGCAGCCAAAAGACACATGAAAAAATGCTCGTCATCACTGGCCATCAGAGAAATGCAAATCAAAACCACAATGAGATACCATCTCACACCAGTTAGAATGGCAATCCTTAAAAAGTCAGGAAACAATGAGTGCTGGAGAGGATGTGGAGAAACAGGAACACTTTTACACTGTTAGTGGGACTGTAAACTAGTTCAACCATTATGGAAGTCAGTGTGGTGATTCCTCAGGGATCTAGCACTAGAAATACCATTTGACCCAGCCATCCTATTAATGGGTATATACTCAAAGGATTATAAATCATGCTGCTATAAAGACACATGCACACGTATGTTTATTGTGGCACTATTCACAATAGCAAAGACTTGGAACCAACCCAAATGTCCAACAGTGATAGACTGGATTAAGAAAATGTGGCACATATACACCATGGAATACTATGCAGCCATAAAAAAGGATGAATTCATGTCCTTTGTAGGGACATAGTTGAAGCCGAAAACCATCATTCTCAGCAAACTATTGCAAGGAGAAAAAACCAAACACCACATGTTCTCACTCATAGGTGGGAATTGAACAATGAGAACACATGGACACAGGAAGGGGAACATCACACACCGGGGCCTGCTGTGGTGTTGGGGGAGAGGGGAGGGATAGCATTAGGAGATGTACCTAATGTTAAATGACGAGTTAATGGTTGCAGCACACCAACATGGCACATGTATACATATATGACTAACCTGCACATTGTGCACATGTACCCTAATACTTAAAGTATAATAAAAAAATGTAAAAATAAACATAGATGGTCAAATATATATTTTCCAGATTCTGAGTTGCCTAATTTGGATATAGATTCATAATTGACATTGCTGTATTTAATGATACTTCCATATTTAATTATTTGAGAAACATAACATTTTACAATGATGGCTGTATTTTTGTTTTCCACCAACAATCAACATGGGTTTCATTTACATTGCATCATCAATGGATTTGCTTCTCTTAAAAGATTTGTAATGGCCATTCTAATTGGTGTGAGGTGATTTTGGTTTTCATTATAATTTTTATGCATTTCTCTACAAATTAGTAATTTTGTATGTGCTTTCAAATGCTTCTTTCTAAAGTTTAATTCAGTTATGTGTCCATTTCTAAATCTAATTATTCAACTCTATTTTTAAATGTTAAGTTATTTATATATTCTAAATATTATTTCCTATCACATGTGATTTGTTAATATTTTCACTCATTTCGTAAAAGGCATCGTCACTCTATTGAATGTTTTCTTTGATGTATAGAAATATTGAAGTATAGTGTAGTTAAATGTTTCTGTTCTTTTCTTTGTTGCTCAAGCATTTAGTGTCATATCTAAGAAAATGGTGCCAAGAGCAATGTCATGTCTTTCCGTTATTTTGTTTCTAAGAGATTTGTTATTTTATCATGTCTAAGTATTTTATTTAAACTATTGGTTATATATGGCTCAAGAAAATGATCCAAATTTATCAGTGTAGATTTTTAGTTTTTAACATTATATTTTGACTATAAAATCAAATTAGTCAAATTTGATAAAATATTATTATTTATCTTTATTGCGTGGTCATGGTAACATGGTGGAAGATTATTTGATCATGAATAGAAGGGTTTATTTCTGTGCTCTCTATTCTGTTCTTTCATCTGTTTATCTGTCTTTGTGTGAATACAACATTGTTTTTGTTATTGTAGCTTTTAATGTTTTGAAATCAGGAAGTATACTGTGTTTTTGTTCTTTTTCATGGGTGTTTGCCTGTAGTTCATAATCAAATTTTAAAATTTCAACCAATATGCTTGTAAAAAGCTGCTATTGGGATATTTATAGGGATGATGCTGAATTTGTTTATCACCGTAGGTTGCATTAACATCTTTAAAAAATTAAGTTTTTGACTCTTGAGCAAGAATATGTTGAAGAGTGTGTTTTAATTTCATGTTTTTTGATTTGCCAGTTTTACTTTTGCTATTAATTCCTAGCTTCATTCAGTTTTAGTCAGAAAACTTACGTGTATTATTTTCGTCTTTGATATGGTTTGGCTCTCTGTCCTTACTGAAATCTTATCTTGAATTATACTCCCATAATTTCCACATTGTGGGTAGCACCTGGTGGGAGATAATTTTAATCATGGGGGTAGTTTCCCTTGTACTGTTCTCGTGGTAGTGATTAAGTCTCACAATATCTGATGGTTTTATCAGGAGTTTCTGCTTTTGCATCTTCCTCATTTTCTCTTGCCGCCACCATGTAAGAAGTACCTTTCATCTCCTGCCATGATTCTGAGGCCTTTCCAGCCATGTGGAACTGTAAGTCCAATTAAACCTTTTTCTCTTCCCTGTTCCTGGTAGGTCTTTATCAGCAGTGTAAAAACAGACTAATACAGCCTTCTTAAGTTTATTCATTGTTGTTGTTGTTGTTTTGAGACCATCTTACTCTGTTGCCCAGGTCAGAGTGCAGTGGCATGATTTTGGCTCGCTGCAGCCTCAACCTCCTGGGCTCAAGTGATCCCACCTCAGTCTCCCAAGTAGCTGGGACTACAGACATGCACTACCATGTCTGGCTAATTTTTTGATTATGTGTAGTGACAGGGTTTCACTAGTTTACCCAGGCTGGTCTCAAACTTCTGGCCCCAAGTGATCTTTTCACATTGGTCTCCCAAAGTGTTGGATTATAGGCATGAGCCACTGCACTTAACCAGTATTCTTAAATTTAATAAGACTCATCATGTCTAAGACGTATGTTAACCAGTATGTCTTAAATTTAATAAGACTCTAACAGAATATACCAGGTGCAAATAAGAATATTGTGTATTCTCTTGCTTTTGACTGGAAAGTTTTGTACATGTCTGTTAAGCCTAGTTGGTCTATGATATGGTATGGATGTTCATGTTCTCCAGACTTTGTGCTGCATTATAATCCTCAATGTTGGATGTGGAACCTGGTGGGAGGTGTTTGGGTCATGGTCATAGGGGTAAATTCCTCATGAATGGCTTGACACCATCCTTTTGGTAATCAATAAGTTTACACTTCATTGATTCAAGTGAGAGTTGTTTCCCTAAAAGAACATGGCTTCTTCACTCACACGTGCTCTGTCTCTTATCATGTGATATGTCTAGTTATTCGTGGCCTGCCAGCATGATTGTAAGCTTCCTGAGACCCTCACCAGAAGCCAATGCTGGCCACACTTCTTGTACAGTCTGCTTACTTGGCAGCCAAATGAAGCTTTTTTCTTTATAAATGATCCACTTTCAGATATTCCTCTATATGCAAAGTGATTAATGCAGTCTATAATGTTGTCTAAGTTTTCTGTTTTCTTACTGAATTTTCATCTGAATGTTCTATTTATTATTGAAAATGCAATCTTGATGTCTACAATTGTGCTCCTATGTAGTTGTTTCTTCACTTAACATTTGCTTAATATATTTTAAAGCCCTGATGTTATATATAGATAGATAAATATAATAGTTATAGATTCCTAGTAACTTGACCCATTTTGCCATTATATGTCTTTGTCTCATGCTAGTACTTGACTTAAAGCATATAATGTCTAATATAATTATGACCAGCTAAAAAATTGTACTTACTATTAGCATGAAATATAAATTTTTTCCACTGTGACTTTCAGCCTGTTTGACTCAATGCTAAAATAAGTCTCTGGTAGGCACCGTATTGTATGCATTTTTTTTAAACACTCAGGCATTTTATTCCTATTTCGTTTTATAATTTAATTAATTAATTTATTTTTTCACTTATTTTTGAGATAAGGTGTCACTCTGTCAACCAGGCTGGTTTGCAGTGGTGTGATCATGGCTCACTGCAGCCTCAATCTTTGAAAGTTTTATCCTCTCATTTCAGTCTCTCAGGCAGCTGGGTTACAAATATATGCCATCACATGCAACCAGTTTTTTTGTTTTGTTTTGTATTTTTTTGTAGAGACAGGGTTTTTTCTTGTTGCTCAGGCTAGTCTTAGACTCCTGGGATCAAATGTTCAGTCCATGTCATACTCCCAAAGTCCTGAGATTACATTTCTTTTTATTAAGGGATTTAGTTAATTTATATTTTAAATAATTGCTTAAAAAATGGAGTCACTTTTACCAGTTTTATTATCACTGATTTATGTATTTTTTGTAGATATGTTTTCTCATTTCCTGTTTTGCTGCCTTAATTTTTATTTTAATTTTGCAGTGGTTTTGATTTTTTAATTTTGTTTTACATGTTTTTTATGAATATTTTGTAATCTTAAAATATGGAGATTACATAACACATCTTAAAGTTAAAATAATGTATTTTAATCTCATAACAACTTCAACTGAATACAAAAACTATACTTCTGTATTTTCCAGTGCATTATTGATACTAAAATTATTTTATATTGTGTACCTAGTAACAGATTTATATTTTGTTTATCATATTCTGTACAACCTTAAGAGTTTTATGCACCACCATTATGATAGTAAAGAATTCTATATGTCTTTATAATTACACTTAGTAGAGAGCTTTAAATTTTTAGGTGGTTTTATGAAACTGTTCAGTATCATTTTATTTTTCAACAAATTGACTCATTTTAGCATTTCTTTTTTTATATGCAGTTTCATTGTGTTGCTAAGGCTGATCTCGAACTTCTGGTCTCAAGTGATCTCACTGCCATGGTCACCTAAAGCTGTAGGATTACAGGCATGAGTCACTGTGCCTGTCCACCATGTAGCATGTTTTGTAGGACTATAGCAGTAATGATGAACACTCTTACCTTTTATTTTGGAAAGTATTTACTTGTATCTTCTTTTTGAAGTAAAATAATTTAGAATCAAGAATTAGTGCTAAGAATTTTTTTTATTGCATCAAAATTTGGGAAGTTGTTTGACATTTTTATCTCCAAGTAACCTTTGTATTACTTTTTCCATGTAGCCTTCTAAGATTCCTTTTGTGAATATATTGATCTACTTGATGGTGTTCAATCAGTTTTACATTCCATTTATAATTCTGTTTGACAGTTATATTTTTGTGTTATATATTTTAGGGTATGCCACCTCACACCAATTAATTGTGGTTTGATTAGTTTATAATTGTGTATGACAATATTTAACTCTTTATAATTTAAGACAGTATGGAGCAAAATCAAATATATATCAGCCATATGTCTATTGCCAATATAATTATCTCTTTTTTTGCCTGGATAAATACTATCCCTCTATTTTTTTTATGACTAGTATATTTGTTGTTTGGGTTTATTGTGGATGACTATTTAACCCTAAGTGAGTAGTCATAAAACTTTTTCTAATTTCAACCCCTATCTGTGAATCTGTATTATTTTTGTGTGGGAGAAAATCTTTTTTTTTTTTTTTTTTTTTTGAGAACGGACTCTTGCTCTGTCGCCAGGCTGGCATACAGTGGTTCAATCCCAGCTTGCTGCAACCTCTGCCTCCTGGGTTCAAGTGTTTCCACTGCCTCAGCCTTCAGAGTAGCTGCAACTACAGGTGTGCACCACCACGCCCAGCTAATTCTTTATATTTTAGTAGAGATGGAGTTTCACCATGTTGGCCAGGATGGTCTCAATCTCCTGACTTCGTTACCCACCAGCCTCAGCCTCCCAGTGTGCTGGGATTATCAGTGTGAGCTTCTGCTCCTGACCGGGAGAAAATCTTAGATTTGAAGATAGTTTTAAAACTATCACATATCTGAATCTGTTCTAGTTATTGTTCATTTTTACTTGTCAGAAACACACAACAAAATTTATAATACAATATTATTAAATATTCATTTTGGTCATGTTAATTACATTGACATTATTATGCTACATATTGCTAGAATGTTTTTATCTTGCAAAGCCAAATCTCAATACACGTTATGCAACATGAATTTTTCTCATTTCTTGGCACTTTTCAAACCACTCTGTTTTCTGTTTCTGAGAGTATGGCTACTTTATGTATTTTATACAATCTCTGTCTTTTTGTGGCTGGCTCATTTCTTTTTGCATAATGTCATTAAAATTTATCTTTATAGTTAGAATATTTTCTGGTGTTTGAAAACTGAATGATATTCCAGTATTTTCAAATTATACCTACTGAATGATTTTGGTGACAGAAATTTGCATTACTTCAGGAATCCCATGTGAAATTCCAAAAGCATTGCATTAAATTTGTTGATTACATTGAGGAGTATGGACATCTTCATAATATTAATTATTTCAGCCTTTCAACAACAGCATGTTAAAGAGTTTGTTGTTTAATTTCTATATATTTCTGAATTTTTCACTGTTTTATGGTTTTTATACTCTCATTCTATTTTGATGATAGTAATTTTTTAAAATTGAGTTTTAAAAATTTTGTTGACTTTTTTGGCCTAAGAAGTGGTCTATCAAGGAGAATGTTGTATGAGGTACTGAGATGAGTGTATCCTGATGTTGTTGAGGAGTGTTCTCTATACCTCTGTTAGGAATAATTGTTTTATACTGCCTTCAAGTCCTCTCTTTCTTTACTAATATCCTGTCTTGTTTCATTTTTATTATAGAATGTGGGGTATTGAAGTATCCTACTAATATATGCTCTGTGATTCTTTAGTTTTGCCAATATTTGCTTTATATACTTCGAACCATAATGTGAGATACACACACACACAAATGTACATAAAACTTTGTCAGAGGTTCTCAGTGAATGTATCTATTATTACACTTAATATCTTTCTTTATATCTTTGGAGTTTGGACTTCAAGTAAATTTTATAAACTATGATAGTTTTTGACTTAAGATATAGCTTGTATGTTATTTTGACCTGTTCTACATTTTGTAAATATTTGCATGGAACATCTACTTCTATTTTGCCGCTCTCAGGTTTTTTTTTTTCTTTTCTGCCATTAAATCTGAAATGACTTGTAGAAAGGCAAGTTGGGTCTTTGTTTTTTAAATATGTTGTATAAATCTCTTTATTGTAAGTATATCTCTTGATTGGAAAGTTATATATATATGTGTGTGTGTGTGTATATATATATATCATTAAATAGACTAATGCTATTTTATTAATTCTTTTATTTGATTCTTGTATCTTTGTTCCTCATTTCCTCTCTGGCCTTTCTTTGTGTCTTTTTAATTTCTGTATTAATATGCTTTTACTTTCTTATTTTCTTTTATGTATCTATACAGGTATTTTCTTTGTGGTACCTTGGGGATTACATAAAACCTCTAAGATACAACAATATACTTTAATCTTGTAAAAAATTAACTTCAGTTGCAAACAAATATTCCTCCTCATTACATTTGCTCTCACTTGTTATTTATGTTTCTAATTATATCTCTTTGTTGTACATTCATTAACAGATGTTTATAGAAATTACTATGCTTTTATCTTTAAAATTTTAAACAATACAATGTTTTTTGCACTTTTATGATAATGTTATGGAATTCTATTTTTGTGTATGGGCATATCTTTCCCAGAACGATATGTTTTCATATAATTAGGAGTTGTTTTCTTGCATAATGTTATTTTCAGTGAAAAGAACTCTTTTTATCATCTTTGATATGTAGGGCACATGCAGTGCCAATACGCTTTCTCAGAGTTTGGTTATTTTGGAAGATTTTTTCTTTTTATTTGGTAGAACAGTTTTGTTGTTGGTATTATTCTCACTTAACAGATTTTTTTTTTTCAGGGCTTAGACTATAACACACAGTTCCCTTCTGGCCTGCAAATTTTTTTGTTGGCAAATTCACTGGTTATCTCATAAGACTGTGCTTATAAATTACACATCATTTTTTTCTTGTAGCCCCCAAGATTTTCTTTTTGTCTGTAACTTTTGAAATTGTGTTCATATGTATATTTGTTATAAATATCTTTATGCATATCCTAGTTTGTTTGTTGAGCTTCTACATTTTTACATCATTTTTTTCTTCTAGGATTTTTTTTTTTTTGACAGAATCTTGCTCTATCGTCCAGTCTGGACTGCAGTGGCACAATCTAAGCTCACTGCAACCTCTGCTTCCTGGGTTCAAGCAATTCTCCTGTCTCAGCCTCCTGTGTAGCTGGGATTACAGGTGCACATCACCATGCCTAGCTACTTTTTGTGGTTTTAGTTGAGATGGGGTTTCACCATGTTGGTCAGGCTGGTCTCAAACTGCTGACCTCATGATCCACCTGCCTCAGCATTCCAAAGTACTGAGATTACAGGCATAAGCCACTGCGCCTGGCCTCTTCTAGAATTTTTAGTTATTATTTCTTTTTGTATTTTTTGCCTGTACAATTTTTTGATATTTTAATGTTTTTGTTATTCCATTTTTATAGTTGTCTGTTTTCCTGTTTCACTCACTATTATTCAATTTACTTAAAAATTTTTAAATTATGCATCTTCATTTTTTATGGTTGCTTTCTGAGCATTTCATAATTTTTATATGGGGCTATGTTGCTGTAATATTTTGTATGCATTGTAATCTTTGATTGAGATTTGGACATTTTAAAAGAGCTATCTGTCACAGTCTTTATAATGTAGCTTACTTTCTGGCATAGCCTGAAACCAATTGTTTTAGCTAGAGATTCTGGGAATCTCTCAAACATGTTCTTAGAATGTATCTTGTCTGAAATTTTGTGTTCATTTTTTAGTTAAAGAAATTTATTAGCGTTTCTTTTTTTTATTATTATACTTTAGGTTTTAGGGTACATGTGCACAATGTGCAGGTTTGATACATATGTATCCATGTGCCATGTTGATTTCCTGCACCCATTAACTCGTCATTTAGCATTAGGTATATCTCCTAATGCTGTCCCTCCCCCCTCCCCCCACCCCACAACAGTCCCCGGAGTGTGATGTTCCCCTTCCTGTGTCCATGAGTTCTCATTGTTCGATTCCCACCTGTGAGTGAGAACATGTGGTGTTTGGTTTTTTGTTCTTGTGATAGTTTACTGAGAATGATGTTTTCCAGTTTCATCCATGTCCCTACAAAGGACACGAAGTCATCATTTTTTATGGCTGCATAGTATTCCATGGTGTATATGTGCCACATTTTCTTAATCCAATCTATTGTTGTTGGACATTTGGGTTGGTTCCAACTCTTTGCTATTGTGAATAGTGCCGCGATAAACATACGTGTGCATGTGTCTTTATAGCAGCATGATTTATAGTCCTTTGAGTATATACCCAGTAATGGGATGGCTGGGTCAAATGGTATTTCTAGTTCTAGATCCCTGAGGAATCGCCACACTGACTTCCACAATGGTTGAACTAGTTTACAGTCCCACCAACAGTGTAAAAGTGTTCCTATTTCTCCACACCCTCTCCAGCACCTGTTGTTTCCTGCTTTTTTAATGATGGCCATTCTAACTGGTGTGAGATGGTATCTCATTGTGGTTTTGATTTGCATTTCTCTGATGGCCAGTGATGATGAGCATTTTTTCATGTGTTTTTTGTCTGCATAAATGTCTTTTTTGAGAAGTGTCTGTTCATGTCCTTTGCCCACTTTTTGATGGGGTTGTTTGTTTTTTTCTTGTAAATTTGTTTGAGTTCATTGTAGATTCTAGATATTAGCCCTTTGTCAGATGAGTAGGTTGCAAAAATTTTCTCCCATTCTGTAGGTTGCCTGTTCACTCTGATGGTAGTTTCTTTTGCTGTGCAGAAGCTGTTTAGTTTAATTAGATCCCATTTGTCAATTTTGGCTTTTGTTGCCATTGCTTTTGGTGTTTTAGACATGAAGTCCTTGCCCACGCCTATGTCCTGAATGGTATTGCCTAGGTTTTCTTGTAGGATAGCGTTTCTTCTTAATGACCAGTCATCATTTTCTACATGTGTTTTCTCTGTGGTACTGCAGTCTGTCTACTGCTGTAGCATTTACTTTTGGTTTTAGTTGACTCAAGCTGTCATTCTAAAGAACACCACTGTAATTGTCTGTTCTCATGCTGCTAATAAAGACATACCAAAACTAGGTAATTTATAAAGAAAAAAGCTTCAGTGGACTCACTGTTCCACATAAGTGGGGAGGCCTCACAATCATGGTAGAAAATAAAGGAAAATCAAAATGGCATCTTACATGGTGGCAGACAGAGAGAGGGCATGTGCAGAGGAACTCTCCTTTATAAAAACTGTCAGATTTTGTGAGACTTGTTAACTATCACAAGAACAGCATAGGAAATACCTGGCCCCATAATTCAGTTACCTCCCACCAGGTTTCTCCCACAACTCATGAGAATTATGGGAGCTGCAATTCAAAATGATGTATAAGTGGGGATGCAGAACCAAACCATATTAGCCACCACTTCCTTTAGTAATTAATGTTATGGGAGACAGAAACCAGTGTGTGAAAAGCCACAAATAGAAAAAAAAAAACAGGAGTTGACAGTTTACTTCTAAAGGCACTATATTATGTTTGGGGAGCAGGAAGAGCTTTGTTGGGTAAATGTTACAGGCTTTTCCTTCTATGTGACTTTTTTGCATTGTGCTCACCTGGGGTACTGCACACAAGTAACTCATTTATAAATCTTTCACGAATGTATTTTGTTCAGTGTGTTTTTTTGAATTTATATGTCTATGAAGGAATTAGAGTCTGTGGTACTTTTCTATGCCATCTTGCTTATGTAGTTTGTATAATTTTATAGTTTAGATATGTAGAGTATACAAATCTTAGTGTAGCAAGTGGAGTAATTTGTTATTTTTATTTTTTTCAGTTACGTGTTCTTATTTTGCCCAAGACATTTGGTCAGAGCAGAACATAAAAAATTCATTTCAAAAAGTGATATGGAGAAGATATAGAAAATGTGGAGATGAGAATTTACCACTAAGGAAAGACTGTAAAATTGTGGACGATTGTAAAATGCACAAAAGAGTTTATGAGAAACTTAACAAATGTTTCACAGCTACCCAGAGCAAAACATTTCTATGTTATAAATATGTAAAAGTCTTTTATAAATTTTCAAATTCAAATAGATATAAGATAAGACATACTAAAAAGAAACCTTTTAAATGTAACAAATGTGACAAATCATTTTGCATGGTTTTACATCTAATTCAACATAAAAGCATTCATACTAGACTGAATTCCTACAAATATGAAGAATGTGTCAAATCCTTTAACTGGTCCTCATACCTTACTACACATAAGATAATTCATGCTGGAGAGAAACCATACAAATGTGAAGAATGTGGCAAAACCTTTAACTGGTCCTCACACCTTACTACACATAAGAGCATTCATATTGGAGAGAAACCCTACAAATGTGAAGAATGTGACAAAGCTTTTAACCAGTCCTCACACCTTACTACCCATAAGAAAATTCATACTGGAGAGAAACACTTCAAATGTGAAGAATGTGGCAAAGGCTTTTGCAACTCCTCATCTTTTACTACACATAAGGGAATTCATAGTGGGGAAAAACCCTACAAATGTGAAGAATGTGGCAAAGCTTTTAACGACCTATCAACACTTACTAAACATAAGATAATTCATAGTGGGGAAAAACCCTGCAAATGTGAAGAATGTGGCAAAGCTTTTAACCACCTATCAACACTTACTAAACATAATTTATAGTAGACAGAAACCCTACAAATGTGAGGAATGTGGCAAAGCTTTTAATTACTCTTCAAACCTTAATAACCATAAAAGAATTCATACTGGAGAGAAACCCTTCAAATGTGAAGAATGTGGCAAAGCTTTCAACCAGCTATCAACCCTTACTAAACATAAGAGAATTCATACTGGAGAGAAACCCTACAAATGTGAAGAATGTGGGAAAGCTTTTAAGCAGTCATCAACCCTTATGAAACATAAGAGAATTCATAGTGCAGAGAAACCTTTCAAATGTGAAGAATGTGGCAAAGGCTTTTGTGACTCTTCATCCCTTACTACACACAAGAGGACTCATACTGGAGAGAAACCCTTCAAATGTGAAGAATGTGGCAAAGAATTTTGTGACTCCTCATCCCTTACAACACATAAGAGAATTCATAGTGCAGAAAAACCCTACAAATGTGAAGAATGTGGCAAAGATTTTTGCAACTCCTCATCCCTTACTACACATAAGAGAATTCATAGTGGGGAAAAACCCTACAAATGTGAAGAATGTGGCAAAGCTTTCAACCACAAATCAACCCTTACTAAACATAAGATAATTCATAGTGGGGAAAAACCTTACAAATGTGAAGAATGTGGCAAAGCTTTTAACCACCTATCAACACTTACTAAACATAAGATAATTCATAGTAGACAGAAACCCTACAAATGTGAAGAATGTGGCAAAGCTTTTAATTACTCTTCAAACCTTAATAACCATAAGAGAATTCATACTGGAAAGAAACCCTTCAAATGTGAAGAATGTGGCAAAGCTCTCAACCAGCTATCAACCCTTACTAAACATAAGAGAATTCATACTGGAGAGAAACCCTACAAATGTGAAGAATGTGGGAAAGCTTTTAAGCAGTCATCATCCCTTACCAAACATAAGAGAATTCATAGTGCAGAGAAACTCTTCAAATGTGAAGAATGTGGCAAAGGCTTTTGTGACTCCTCATCCCTTACTATACACAAGAGGACTCATACTGGAGAGAAGCCCTTCAAATGTGAAGAATGTGGCAAAGAGTTTTGTGACTCCTCATCCCTTACTACACATAAGAGAATTCATAGTGCAGAAAAACCCTACAAATGTGAGAAATGTGGCAAAGGCTTTTGCAACTCCTCATCCCTTACTACACATAAGAGAATTCATAATGGGGAAAAACCCTACAAATGTGAAGAATGTGGCAAAGCTTTTAACTACAAATCAACCCTTACTAAACATAAGATAATTCATAGTGGGGAAAAACCTTACAAATGTGAAGAATGTGGCAAAGCTTTTAACCACCTATCAACACTTCCTAAACATAAGATAATTCATAGTGCAGAGAAACCCTTCAAATGTGAAGAATGTGGCAAAGCTTTTAATTTTTCCTCAAACCTTAATAACCATAAGAGAATTCATACTGGAGAGAAACCCTTCAAATGTGAAGAATGTGGCAAAGGTTTCAACCAGCTATCAACCCTTAGTAAACATAAGAGAATTCATACTGGAGAGAAACCCTACAAATGTGAAGAATGTGGGAGAGCTTTTAAGCAGTCATCAACCCTTACCAAACATAAGATAATTCATAGTGCAGAGAAACCCTTCAAATGTGAAGAATGTGGCAAAGGCTTTTGTGACTCCTCATCCCTTACAACACATAAGAGAATTCATACTGGATAAAAATCCTTCAAATGTGAAGAATGTGGAAAAAGCTTTTAACCACCCATCAACCGTTACTAAACATAAGAGAATTCACAGTGGAGATACACCCATCGAATGTAAGGAATGTGGCAAAGCTTTTAACCAGCCATCAAACCTTAGTATACATAACAGAATTCATACTGGAGAGAAGGCTTACAAATGTGAAGAATGTGGAAAATCTTTTAACTATTTCTCAAACCTTACTAGCCATAGGAGAATTCATACTGGGTAGCAGCCCTACCCATGGGAAGAATGGGGCAAAGCCTTTAACTGGTCCTTAATCCTTATTACACATAAGGAAATTCATACTGCGGAGAAACCCTACAACTGTGAAAAGTGGGGAAAGGCTTTGGTGTATTCTCAGCCTTTACTTAACGTAAGAATTCATGCTAAAGAGAAACCCTATACAAATGTGAAGAATTTGGCAAAGGCTTTTGTGAATCCTCAGCCCTTAGTAAACATAAAAGAATTCATAGTGAAGCATGTAGGAAAGCTTTTTACCAATCCTCAACCCTTACTAACCATAAGCAACTTCACACTGAAGAGAAACCTTACACTTGTGATGAATGTGGGAAAGCTTTTAACTGGTACTTAAGCCTTACAAAACATAAGATAATGCATAATGGATGGAAACTCTACCAATGTTAATGTGGCAAAGCCTTTTGTGTATTATTAACCTTTACTAAACATAAGGTAGTTCATACTGGAGAGAATTCCAACAAATGTGAAAAATGTCACAAAGATTTTAACAAGTTCTCAAACTTATTACACACAATTCATATTGGAGAGAAATCCTACTAGCACGAAGAATGTGGCAAAGCCTTTTACGAGTCCTCAATTCATAGCAGACATAAAATAATTTATATTGAAGAAAAACACTGCAAACCTAAAACGTGGGACAATGCTTTTAACAACACCTCGAACTTTTTTTTTTTTGATGGGGTCTCGCTCTGTCACCCAGGCTGAAGTGCAGTAGCATGACCTCAGCTCACTGCAAGCTCCGCCTTCCAGGTTCACTCCTTTCTCCTGCCTCAGCCTCATGAGTAGCTGGGACTACAGGAACCCGCCACCACACCCAGCTAATTTTTTGTATTTTTTAATAGAGACGGGGTTTCACTGTGTTAGCCAGGATGGTCTTGATCTCCTGACCTCATAATCCACCTGCCTTGGCCTCCCAACTTGCTGGGATTACAGTCATGAGCCACCATGCCTGGCCCACCTCAAACTTCTGAAAATGTAAATCATAATGGTCCCAGACCCCAGAAATGTGAAGACTGTGTCAAAGACTTTAAATGGTTGTCACTCTTGATTGTAGGTTAGATAATTCATACTGTAGAAAACTACGTGTGTGAAGAATGTGACAAAACTTTTAACTAGTGCTCACATTTTATTGCACAAGAAAGCATTTATACTTGAGAAAAAATTGGACAATTATAAAGAACTTGGAAAAGCCATATCTTAACATCCAAGAACTCATGCTTAATAAAAGCATTGTAAGTGGAATTACTGTCAAAATATCTTTCAGAAAATATAAACCATTAAAGTGAAGAAGAGCATTCTGAAGACAAACAGTACATATATACAGGGGGTTGTAGTACGATTACTTGTGTCATAGATATTATTGTGCAGATTTTGTATTAGAGGAAAACCCTGAAGCAGTTTCTCAAAACATGTTCAACATCGGGGAATTTCTATTGGAGAAAAACCTAATAAATGTAATGATTTTGAATGAAGAATTGTTAAAAAATGACAGCTAAAAAATCAAGAGTTCATAGTAAAATATATTTTTACAAATGCAGTAAAAGACATTTACTTCAAAATTAAGCCTATGTCAACATCAGATATTTCACAGTTGAAATAACTAAGATACTGACCCTCCAGACATTACACTGAATCAGACTGAGTGTAGAAAATTACCCAAAACTAAATTTGTCAAGTAAATTATTTGTATATAACTTTAAAATAAGAAAATTGGAGAGTTATAATTGCATTCAAATTATGCTATTTTCATTGAAAAAACTTAGTTTTTTTTTTTTTAGGAAGTTAGTAATGATATAATTAAACTCAAAAATTACTTCATGCTGTATCTTTTATTTTTATGGTCATAATAAAAATCATAGAAAAATATAAATAAAATCCAGACGTTTCTAAGTCCTGAATAAGTATTTTTAAATATTTGTTATACATTTTTCTTTGAACATGTGAACTCTGCCTGCAAACACATACAGACTTTGAATTCTGATTCACATAAAGTTAAATATACACATTAGTCTAATGATATACCTTAATTGTAATAGAATCTTAGAGTGTGTTTGTGTGTTTATGAGTTTTACTTATTTTCAGAAAAAAGAAACATTAGAACAAATTATTTTAATAAGGTGTCTAATTTACTAGAAAACTAAAAACCTCAAGAATGTTGAATGCAAATCTATACTTTTTATTTAATTCATTACTGTACGGACTCATACTTCTCCTGTTTCTTATAATTTGTTTTTTGTTTTATAGTATAAGAAGTATTCATTGTGATCTGGTTAGTAATTAATTTTCATAAAATTTAGTAGGGCACATGAAATAATTTTTAAATGTAATTCCATAAATATTATATTTATACTTTTTTAGTTAGAGCATTTCATTGTGTTCAATTGGAGAAACTTCCATAAGCCTACTATTCTTTAGTTGTTGTTCCTTTTACTTTCTGAAATTGACAGAAGTAAATTTATCTGTTGAGCCAATTTATTCAGGTAACTACTTTGGAGGCTTCATGAGTCATGAGGACTTTGGGTTTGTCTTTTTTGTTTTTTTCTGTCTGTTTTGTTTTGTTTTTTTAGACAGAGTCTCACTCTGTCACCCAGGCTGGAGTGCAGTGGGATGATCTCGGCTCACTGCAACCCCTACCTGTTGAGTTCAAACAAGTCCCCCTGTCTCAGCCTTCCCAGTAGCTGGGATTACATGTGCCTGCCATGACACCTGCCTAATTTTTCTATTTGTAGTGGAGATGGGGTTTCACCATGTTGGCCAGGCTTGTCTTGAACTCCTGACCTCAGGTGATCTGACAGTCTCAGCCTCCCAAAGTGCTGGGATTACATGTGTGAGCCATCACACCCGGCAAGGATGTTTTGATATACTGAATGTAGCAAACAAAAATGACAGTGCTTCTCATGTAACAGATGTTCCACAATATCTGCTGGAGTTAGTTTGCAAGTTCAAGTTAGAGATGGAAAATATCAGTGGTGAAGAAATAACATTGAATCTTCATGTGGAGAGAACATTACCAGGCTGCACAGCTGACACTTGAATTTGAAGATAAACTTTGCCTTTATTTTCTGATTATCTTCAGTTTTTTTTGTCTTACATGTATTCAAACTATGCATGCATCACAGACCTTCTTTTTCTGTATTATGGCTACAGTGTTCTCACTTTTATTTTTATGCCATGTCATTTCACATAGTACTTTGTAGATTATGATGAGAAAGTTGTTTTTTTTGTTTTGTTTTTTGAGATGGAGTTTCACTCTTGTTGCCCAGGCTGGACTGCAATGGCAATCTCAGGTCACCACAACCTCTGCCTCTTGGGTTTAAGTGATTCTCCTGCCTCAGCCTCCCAAGTAGCTGGGATTACAGGCATGCACCACCATGCTCGGCTAATTTTGTATTTTTAGTAGAGACAGGGTTTTTCCATGTTGGTCAGGCTGGTCTCAAACTACTGACTTCAGGTTATCTGCCCACCTCGGCCTTCCAAAGTGCTGAGATTACAGGCATGAGCTACTGCTCACAGCCCGAAAGTTGGTATTTTTAATGTACTAAAAGTTGGTTTTAACTGGAGAGTTTGATTATCAATACAACTTTGACATCAGATAAAGATAAATGCATACACAATCCACAGGGAAGAGAGTTAAATCATTTAACATTGTTTTTCTTTGTTTGTAAAAGAAAAATTTTAAAAGATTCTTACACAAAGTGTGTCAAATATAAAACATATCTTTGAAATTAAATTTCTAACAGTTAATAAGGAATTTTTAATATTTTGTGATATAGCACAACTTATGTTTCCATGCAGAATTTTCTGTATTTAACTGTGAATGTTAAAATTTGCAAAATAATAAAATTACCTGTGTAGATTTTAAATTTGAATAATGTTTGATATTGATAGTACAGTTTGAAGGAATTTTTCACTGTTATTTTGTATAATTTTTTTATTGGGTGAAGTTTAGCATAGAGTTTTTATACTTAGTCACCAAACTGTAGCCAACTCCTTGGCTGTTTTCTCTGGAAAACGTGAAGATTATGCCACTTTTTGAATTAAAAGATTTTCTGTTATTTTGCTTGCAAACTTGTTTACTGTGTTCACAGAGTGGCCAGTCATAGGACCACCAGCAATGCCTGCACTTTTACTGTCTTTCATTCCATTATCATCACCAGAAACTCCAGGAGTCCCAAACTTAAAGTAAAAGCCCTAAAGTACATTGGCCTCTCCCTGGCACTGTGCTGTGTCCAGAACATGATGTTAACTATCAGAATTTCTATGGTTATAATTGACAAATGACAAAACAGCACAAAGCCATATATTGTTAGTACTATTCAGGCAAGTTTATGACAAATGCAGACCATATTTGAAATACTGTTAACTTTCTATAAAGTTTTCAAAATATTTTAACTTGGTAGGTGAAATGGGTATTTATTCTTTAAAATATGATATTTTGAAGTATATATACATCGTCAAATGCTTAGTCATATGTAATAAATGCATTAACTCACAGAGTTAACATTTTTGCAGTGAGACCACATGGCATTGTCTTAATATTTTTCATAAATACAAATACACTATTATGCACTATAGTCACCATGCTGTACAATAAATCTCTTGAACTTATTCTTCCTATGCCACTGTAGTTATGTATTCTTTGATAGACATTTTTCCAGCCCCCCTTTTCTTCTAAATACCTTGGCACCTGGTGGTCACTGTTTTACTCTGTACTTGAAAGAGATTAAGTTTTTTAGAATCCATATGTAAGTGGAATCATGAAGTACTAGTCTTTCTGTGACTAGCTTAATTCAACTAATCTCTTCCAAATTAATCCATATTGTTGAAAATAATATAATTTTTTTAAAGATAAATCCATTTTATATATATACCATATTGTATTCATTTATGTATTAGATGTTGAGCTGTTGATTCTATATTTGGGCTATTGTGAATAGTGCTGCAAACAAAATAGAAGTGCAAGTATTTGTTCATTCTTATTCTATTTTGAATATATATCTAAAAGTGCAATTACTGTATTATATGGTAGATTGATTTTAAATTTTTTTCAGAAATCTCTTTTTTTTAAATGGCTGTCCTCATTTACATTCAAACCAATAGTGTGCAAGAATTTTCTTTACATCTTTACCAATGCTTTTTTCTTTTTCATTTTTGTAAGAATTATTGTAAGCAGAGTGATTTGACAGCTCATAGGTATTTTTTGTTGCCTTTCTCTGACAATAATTGACACTGAGCATTTTTTAATATATCTCTTGGCCATGTCTTTTCTTGAAAAATATTTAAGCCTTTTGCTCATAGTTATTTGTTTTTTGTTGTGCAGTCATTTGAGTTTCTTGCATATTTTTTATATTATCTCCTTGTCACTCAATAATTTGCAAATACTTTCTCCCATTGTTTAGTTGTTTTGTAACAATTGTATTAGATTCTGTGCAGCAGGTTTTAAATTTGAAATAATCTGACTATCCATTTTTTCTTTTGTTCTCTGGGATTTTGAGGTTAAATTTTAAAAGTCATTGCCCAGACCAATGTTGTGAGCCTTTTAGTCTATATTTTTATAGTAGTTTTAGAGTTTCCAGTCTTACGTTTAAGTAACTATTTTGAATTCTGAGATGAAGATCTCATTTTATTGCTTTGAATGTGGGTATAAAGTTTTCTCAACACCATTTATTGAAGATACTGTCTTTTCCCTAAGAAACTGTCACCTTTTTAAGTATGTTACTGCTATTTTGACAGAGGTTGCATTATATCCGTAGATCATTTTGTGTAATATAGATAGTTAACAATATTAATGCCAATTCATGAATGAGTAATATTGTCCATTTTTGTATTATTTAATATTCTTTAGAGTATAATGTAAAATGTTTCAAGTTTTTGGTTGAGTTTATTTCAAAATATAGTTGCTACAGTTATTGTGGATAAAATTGTTTTTAAATTTCATTTTGAGATAGTTGTTAGGGTATGGAAGTCCTACTGACTTTAGGATGTTGCTTTTGTGTTCTGCAAGTTTAATGAATTTAATAGTTCTGATAGTTTTTAGTAAAGTGTTCAACTTTTCTATACATAAGATTATGTCATCTTCAAACAGGATAATTTAACTTGTTTTATTAAATCTGAATTCCTTTGATTTTATTCTCTAATTTCTCTGTCTTGAGCATTTTGTACAATGTTTAGGAGGACTGAAGGAAGTGGACATCCTTGTTCTAGCTCACAGAGTAAAAGCTTACAACTTTTCCTGTTTAGTATGTTCTTAGGTGTTTTTTGCTATACATGAGATTTATTGGCTTGAGATGATTTTTTCTATACCTAATTTTTTCAAAGATTTATCATAAAGGGATGTTAAATTATGTCAAACTTTTATTCTGCATCTATTTAAATTTCAGAGTTGTGAAATCATAACTAATCCTACATAAATTTTAAAAAAAGTTTTAAAGACTACTATGAATATCACTGCATGCAAATTACAAAAATTATAGAAAATAAATAATCTTCTGAATACCTACAACTCTCCAAGATTGAACCAGAAGAAACAGAAGTCTTGAACAGAGCAAAAATGTATGAAATGTATAATGAGATTGAATAAGTAATACAAAACATACCAATCATGAAAAGCCCTGGATGGCTGGGCGTGGTGGCTCATGCCTGTGATCCCAACACTTTGAGAGGCCGAGGCAGGTGGATCACCTGAGGTTGGGAGCTCAAGACCAGCCTGAAAAACAGGGAGAAACCCTGTCTCTACTAAGAATACAAAAATTAGCCAGGCGTGGTGGCACATGCCTGTAATCCCAACTATTTTGGAGGCTGAGGCAGGAGAATTGCCTCAACCCGGGTGGTGGAGGTTGTGGTGAGCTGAGATCACGCCATTGCACTCCAGCCTGGGCAACAAGAGTGAAACTCTGTCTCAGCATAATAATAATAATAAGCCCTGGATCAGATGAATTCACAGCCAAATTCTACCACATATACAAAGATGAACTTGTACTAACTCTACTGAATGTATTCCAAGAAAATCAAGGTGAGATTCCACCCTAACTCATTATATGAAATCAGTATTTTCTTGATACTAGAATCTAGTGAAGACACAACAACAAAAGAAAAACACAGGCCAATATTCCTGTGAACATTAAAACAAATTCTCCATGAAATACCAGCAAGCTGAGTTCATGAGCAAATAAAAAAGTATTTTGCCACAATCGTGAGTTTTATTCTGTGTATTCAAGAATGTTTCATTATATGCATGTCAATAAGTGCAATTTACCTTGTAAAAATAATAACAAAAAGATATATGGTTAACAAAATAGATGCAGAAAAAGCACTCAAGAAAATCCAGTATTTATGAAAATATTCTCAACAAACTAGGCAATGACAAAACATACCTCAAAAAAGTAAGAGTCATCTATTCCAGATTCTCAGCCAACATCATATGGAACAAGCCAGTGTGGATGCATTCTTCTTATGAATAGAAAGAAGACCAGAATTCTACTCTAAACCCTCCTATCAACATAGTTCTGGAAGTCCTAGCCAGAGCAATCTGACAAAATAAAAGGCATTTATATAACAATAGAGAAAGTCAAATTATCTTCACTGATGACATAATTTTCTACCTAAATTTCACCAAAAGACTCCTAAGCCTAAAAATGACTTCAGCAAAGCCTCAGAATATAAAATCAATGTAGACAAATGAATAGCATTTCTGCACACCAATACCATTGAAGCTGAGAACAAAATTAAGAACATGGTTCTATTTACAATAGACACTAACAAAAAACAATACCTAGAAATAACATTAAATCAAGGAAGTAAAATATCTCTACAAGGAGAACCACACAATACTGCTGAAAGAAATTAGAGACAACCTAAATATTAATGGAAAAGCATTCCATGCTCATTGAATTGAATAATCAATATAATTGAAATGTCTAGGCTGACTAAAGCAACCTACAGATTAAGTGTTATTTCTATCATACTATCAATGCCATTTTTTATAGGAAAAAAATACTATTCTAAAGTTCATATGGAAATAGCCAAGGCAACTTTATGCCAAAACTAAGAACCTAGAGGCCTCCCATTACCTGAGTTCAAACTGTACTACAAGCTACAGTTACCAGTGTAACACGATTCTGTTACAGTAATATACATGTAGACCCCTGGAACAGATGAGAGAGCCCTTAAATAAAGGTACACTTCTACAACCAACTTATTTTTGACAAAGTCAACAGAAATAGATGAATGGGAATTAACTCCCTATTCAATAAATGGTACTGAGAAAACTGGTTAGTCATGTGCAGAAGAAGAAAACTGGACCCCTACCTCTTACCATATAAAAAAACATGACTAAAGATAGATTAATAACTGTGAGACTTCAAGCTATAGAAATCCTAGATGAACACCTAGAAATTGTTCTAGATACTGGCCCCTAAGGAAAATTTATGACTAACATTTTAAAAGTGAGTGCAACACAAAAATAAAAAATTACATCTAATTAAAGAGCTTCTACACAGCAAAAGAAACTGTTAGTCAAGTAAACAGACAACCTGCATTATGGAATTAAATATTTGTAAACTGCATATAAAAAGGATTAACATGCAGAATTTAAGAGAAACTTAATAAAAAAGGAGACAAATGAAATAGGCACTTCTCAAAGGAAGACCTAGGAGCTGGCAATAAACATGCAAAAAATTGCTCAGTATTCATAATCATCAGAGTGATGTACATCAAAATGACAGTGTGGTACCATTTTACACCAGTTAGAGTTGCTGTTATTAAAAAGTGAAAAAACAGATGTTGTAGTTTTGAAGAAAAGGAAATTATTATTATTATTTTTTGAGACAGAGTCTCACTCTGTCGCCCAGGCTGGAGTGCAGTGGCGCAATCTCGGCTCACTGCAAGCTCCGTCTCCCGGGTTCACACCATTCTCCTGCCTCAGCCTCTCCGAGTAGCTGGGACTGCAGGCACTCGCCACCATGCCCAGCTAATTTTTTGGATATTTTTAGTAGAGACAGGGTTTCACTGTGGTCTCGATCTGACCTTGTGATCCGCTCGCCTCGGCCTCCCAAAGTGCTGGGATTACAAGTGTGAGCCGCCACGCCTGGCCCAAAAAGGAGACTTTTTACACTTGGTGAGAATGCAAATTAATTCAGCTCCTGTGGAAAGCAGTTTGGAGATTTCTCAAAGAACTAAAAATAAAGTTGCCATTTGACCCACCAACCTCATCAGTGGGTGTATAGCCAAAGGAGAATAAAGTAGTTTGCCAAGAAGACACTAAACAATCACATGTTTATTGCAGCACTATTTACAAAAGCAAAGACATATGATTAAACTAGGTACTTAGGAATCTTAGATTGGATAAGAATAATGAGGTACTTATACACCATGCAATACTATGCAGCCACAGAAAATAACAAAGTAATTTTTTGTGCAGCAACGTGTACAGCAGAAGGCCATATTCTAAGCAAATTAATACAAATCAGAAAAATAAATACCACATGTTCTCACTTATATGTGGAAGCTAAACATTGGGTGCACATGGAAACAAAGATGGAAACACTGGGAATTTTAAAAAGAAAAAAAGAAGGGAGACAAGTATTGAGAAACTATCAGATATGATATATACTGCTTGGGAAATGGGATTATTAAGTGCCCAAACCTCAACATCATGCAATATACCAATGTTGCAAAACTGCATATGTACCTTCTGAATTTAAAATAAAAATAATAAAATGCTTTGTGGTATAATGACATGTTAGATTTCTCTAGTTCTGGGTTAATAGTTGTAATTAGTGGTGAAAGAATTATTTATGCCTTTAAGGCATAGGAATGAATGTTTGTTTACCAGGTCTCTTTGCATTCTATAAGCTACTATATCTGAAAGCTCTTGGACTATAACCTGAGAAGTGTTATATTCCTAAGTATGAAGCTAAAATATATGACTCTACATCTTTATCATTTATTCTCTGTACTGTAGACTATAGAGTTAATTTGTAACTCTACTCTTTTTGGGGAAAAATTGTATGTTTAATCCCATTTTTTTTCAGAATGAACCATTTTTGAAAATGTGAGGCTGTGAAAATCATGCTAAATTGCTGAATTAGGAAAAGGAAACATTTTTAGAAAACGCGTAAAAGTCTTACTGCCATAGCTCAAAAATGATGAAATAGACAGTGTGGGTTATTCAAGACCTACATTGCTGCAAATGCTCACTCCATCACAATCATTCTGGTAAAAAAAGGAACAATGGGTTAAGAAGGTTTAGAATACTTTTTGATTCAATTGCGGTGTTAGATTTCTGTTTTTATTATTTGCCATATAGAAGTCTGTACTTCAACAAAAGATGCCATGAATTTCAAGTTAATATGCTCACACATATATTCTCCCTAGAAGGGTACTAATGTGTTTGAATCGAAATGTAGCATTTCTGGCTAGGCGCGATGGCTCATGCACGTAATCCCTGCACTTTGGGAGGCCAAGGTGGGCGAATCACCTGAGGCCAATGAGATCAGGCTGGCCAACATGGTGAAACCCCGTCTCTCCTAAACATACAAAATTAGCTTGGCATAGTTATGCACACCTGTAACCCCATCTACTTGAGAGTCTGAGGCAGGAGAATCGCTTGAGCCCAGGAGGCAGAGGTTGCAGTGAGCCAAGATTGCACCATTGCACTCCAGCTTGGGTGACAAGAGTGACTGCATCTCAACAACAACAACAAAGAAAATGTAGCACTTCTGGCCTTTCTTGTGCTGCTCTGTTTGTGTGAAATAGGAAGGCAGAAAGTAAAGCGGAGTCAATCATGACATTTCTAGTTTCTACAGTGACAGCATCTAAAATCTAGTGTTGTCAACTAGAAATAATGATAGTATTTAAAAACTGAGAAAAAACAATTCTTTATATTTTTAGTTTACATTTTATAGTTTATAAAAATTTAGTTTCTGAATTATTAAACAACTTGAACATGCAGATACATAAAATTTCATCTGCATGATACTATTAATATTTTAATTATGTATGATTTTGAGTCACAGTTGCCTCACTGGATCTACCTGAAAGCAGTAGTTTATTTTCTAAGTATAAATAGAAAACAAGTTTTCCATAATCCTAAGTATACAGATCTTTTAAGATTAGCACTATGATTATATCTGAATAAAATTTATAGATTTCAAGTAACAGAAATTTTGTTTTTAATAGATGTGAAAAAGCAATGAGAAGTTGTTAAAATGAGTTTTTTAAAAAACTTCATGTGTTCAGTAAATAACATTTAAAACCACATTGTAAGTGACTGACCAGTAATTGCAATCTATTTTATTTTAGTCACTGAGAAAACTTAATATTGTTTAACTATTCAACAAAAGTATTTTTATATTATTGTTTTTGAAACTTTCAGAAACTAGATCACTCAATGGATGATGATGTGCGTGCAGACCACAAATACTCTATATAATAATAGGCTCATTTTAGCTTTTAATATAAAAATTCAGTATCTTTTAAAAGTAAAATTATTGCCTTTTTAAGTCAGAAGAGGGATATCATTGTTAGAATTAGTCTACCAAATTAGTTGTTTTAGACTTAATAATAAGTAAACTGAAAATCAAGTTCTACATACTAGCTAAGGGTTAAAAAATGGTATTTAAGTTTCTCTTTATTTTTACTAAATTAGAAAACTTAAAGCCAAAATGTGAGGTCAGGAATGAAAACAAGCATTGGATTAGAGTGTGTTTGGCATAATGGTTAAGATTGAAACTAAGTATCAGCTGAGTCCTGATTGCATCCCAGGTCAGCCACTTGTGGGCTGTATGACCTGAATAGTTTTATGTCCTCTCTGTGCTTGACTCCTCAGCTGTACACTGAGGATAATACGGCCAAAATCCTAGGGTTTTGGTAAAATTGAAGCAATTAATGCAGATAAACGTGCCAGAAGACCACTCAGCACATAGCAAGTGTATGGACAATTTATAAGCTCTTATTTGTTGATTCTGTTAGGTCATGATAAATGCTAGTCCTGAAAACAAGGTGGCCACATTAGTAGTTTCTAACTCATTTTCATTCTTATCATTCAGTCTGTGGTAAAATAGAGTTTGGCAAATTCCCATATATTCATATACAGCATGGATATAAATATGAAAAGATTTATTATTGAGTACTATTCACACTCCAGTAACATTAGATAAATAGGCATTTAAATGCTGGGTGTTTGTCAATTTTAAAATTAGAGAAGGAGGCAAATTGTTTTTTCATCTATTTAATAAATTTGTTAGGTTCATTTGTTAAATTTAAATGTAGTTTAAAAATATAAATTCAAATAACTTTTCTTCTCTAAAAAGTGAAGGAAATTATTTATTTAGACATTTAGAGAATTTTAAACAGTTACGTTAGAGTCTTTTAAAGTATTATATTGTTTTGAATATTAAAAATCAACATTTTATTCCTGAGTGTTGGGTTCAGACTATTCATGATATTAAAAGTTTACTTACCTACATCACGAAATGAGCAAGCCAGTTGAAATAAAAATAGATGTGTGTATGTTTCCTGGAATTTTAAGATGAAAGAACATTTTTTCTCTAACCTAATTTCTTAAAGTTTTTCTCTTTTTTTAATTACTAGTGTTTTAGATTGACAAAGATGTATACATTTATGGGATTCAATGGGATGTTTTAATATAGGTATATAATATGAAATAAGCCATGTTAAATAACATTTATCAGCTCACTTAGCAATCATTTTTTGTAGTGAGACATTTGAAATTTACTCTCGGTTAGTTTGAAATATATAATATATTACAGTTTACTATCGTCATGCTGCTGTGTAATAGATCTCAAAACCTATTTTCCCTGTCTATTTGAAACCTTGTACCCTTTGATCAACAACTTCTCATTTTTTTCCCACCACTCCCAGCCTCTAATAACCATTATTCCACTTTCTACTTTTTGAGTTAAACTTTGTTAGATTCTACATATAAATGAGATCATGCAGTATTTGTCTTTCTTTGTCAGGTTTATTCCTTCTAGCATAATGTCCTCCAAATTTATCTATATTGTTTTAAATAATAGGATTTACCCCTTTTTAAGACTAAACAGTATTCCATTGTGTATCTATACCACATTTAAGAAAATTAATTTAAATATGTTAATATATATATCTATTGGTTTGAAAAAATCGTGTTATTTAAGGCTATTTTGTGTCAATGCAGGTGTGTCTCAGATGACTAGAAGTGAAACCTTATGCCTTGGAATTGCCAGATAAACATTCCTTGGCCTTTGTTGTATACATTGAAAGGATTGATGGCATGAGTTTACTGATGCAGAGAACCATTGCAAGCCTTCACCTACAGAAAATTTTTAGACGTGTGTTTGTAAAAGTCACCCTGCAGAACCTAAAAATCTGCTTATAGTGGAAGCTTATATAGTGGAACCTCATGGGACCTGGGGATTTCCAAATCTGAAGTCTATCCAGGAACTCGTTTTGAAACGTGGACAAGCCAAGGTCAAGAATAAGACCATGCCTCTCACATACAACACAGTGATTGAGGAGCATCTGGGGAAGTTTGGTGTCATTTGCTTGGAAGACTAGTCATGAAATTGCCTTTCCAGAGAAGCATTTCCAGGAGATCTAATGGTTCTTATGCCCTTTTCTCCTCTCAGTGGCCTGTCATGCTACCAAAAATAGAATAGGCTTCCTCCAGGAGATTGGCACACCTGGCTATCAAGATGAATGCATCAAGCAGCGTATCCACCAGCTGAACTAGACCCAGGTGCCAAAGCTGCAGTGAATTTTTATCAATGAAGTTGAAAGGTGTTTTTGGTTTTTTGGAGAATTTTTATCAAGTATCTTCAGAGAAGATTATTTCCTGGTTTATCTTCAAAAACAGGAAAGGAAGGGCCAAAGAAAAGACAGTAGCTTATGTCCATGGAAAGTAACTCTCATTACAGTCTAGTTCCAAGGAAAATTTCCAGAGTTTTCTACATCGGCTGCCACCTCATCAGAAAGCAGCACATTCTATGGAGGAAGGAGTCCTGCTTTGTTCCATCTTCTATTCTAGGGTTTAATGTTGGCAAACGAGTAACTCTAGCATTTGTACAAGGCTCCCTAAGACTCCTGCAGCAGGCAACCAAGCACAGGGACGTAATTGAATCTGGAGATTCCTGGGGACTTGTTTTGAAAAAGACATGAAATACACATAGGAAGAAAGGCACAAAAATAAATATTCTCTTGTCTCTACTGTGAGTCTATGTTCCAACTTTTCAGTGATGGCTTTGAGAGCTCTCAGACTTGAGTGGCTCTAAGTGTATCTGGTGGCTTTTGTATTCTAACCTGAAACTGGCTTAGTACTTTTTCCTAAAACCTCAAGATTTGAGAATGGGGAACCCTTCACCAGAAAAACATGTATAAACTCAAAATGTTGCTTGCAGTTCTATGGTGTTTAGACCCTTCTCAGATACCTGTGCACCTTAAGGTTTTGTTTGTTTTGTTTTTTGTTTTCGTCTTTGTTTTGAGACACTCTGTTGCCCAGGCTGGAGTGCAATGGCATGATCTAAGCTCACTGCAGCCTCCATCTTCTGGGTTGAAGTGATTCTCCTGCCTCAGCCTCCCAAGTAGCTGGGATTACAGGCATGCACCATCATGACTGGCTAATTTTTGTATTTTTAGTAGAGATGGAGACAGAGTTTTCACCATGTTGGCCAGGCTAGTCTTGAACTCCTGACCCCAAGTGATCCACCCGCCTCTGCCTCCCAAAGTGCTGGGAATAGAGGCATGAGCAACCGCACCCAGCCCTTGTGTACCTTATGTGAGGAAGTCCTGTTCTTAATCAGGATCTGTCACGCAGACCCTGATCTTGCTACTCTGGTTCCATGTCCTGTGGAAGACCAAAGCTTACCAAGATAGCTTTTTCCCTTCATGGTGGCAGATAGTGTTACTCCCTGCACCACCTATGCCCACCATTTCTCCCCCTGGGCTTCAGGATAGAATTACTTGGTTTTTCTGATGATCAGCACTCTCCCTTAAAACGCAAATCAGGAAGGAATTAACAATTTTCTTCGTTTGGCATGAATGAAATTAGCACTGTTTGGCTTTGTAGGCCCCAGACAGGCAGGCAGCTTAATTTTTTCCTTCCATATTTTAGTCTGCAGAAGTATTGCCCCTTGTCCTGCTGATAATGACATAGTAGCTAGTAGATCAGCAACTGGGCAGCTGGGGATTTTAATCCTGAAAACAGTGGGTCTGATACTGCTTGTGTTTTTTTCAGTGTCCACCCCAAGTGGGTCTTCCTGCTACAGTCTTCACTTAGTTACCCCCGACTTGCCGTCTGAGCAGTTGGTGAGGATGTGCCAGGCCTAGGTTAAACTTGGAAACATGCTTGACCATTCTATTCCCTGCTCCTTTCGGATCAGTTTGGCTGCAATTTTGGCTCCTGGGACCCTCAAGCACAGCTGGGAAATCAAGTTAGAGGTGTAACTGCCTTAAAATATGCCCACTCATGAGATAATTAGATTGGTTCTCTCCAGAGGTAACCTGCCAAGAAGAGATGCTATAGATGCTACTCTTATACTGTAAAACATTGTGAAATCAGATTACTTTAAAATGATGTATTACAAACTTATGGAAGAAGCGGTTGTGACCATGGAAGCCCAAGGCTTATATCCCAGCTCTGTGTTACACTAAATATGAGTACTTTGTTTCCACTCTTGTCTATAAAATGGGAGCTAATATCCTCCAACCTGTTTGCCTGACATGGTGGTTAAAAAGATTAAGCAAAACAATAGTTTGTAATTTCTTCTGTCAGAGCAAACTGATGGTAAATAAATAAAATGGAGTAAGTTGATTAAAAATAAATTTTTTGAAAAAATAAGAAAAACCGTAAACATGTTTGTAATTTATAATTGTATACAAATTAAAGATGTTTTAAAAATTAATCAAATTCACATCTTTGAATGGCTTGGCATAATTGCCATGTTTTTTAAAATGGCTAGATTACTAACAAAAAGCAAAGAAAAGATTTTGGTTTTGCTCAATCATTACATTTTTGACCTTCTAAATCTAAAATACTGCCAAAAGGATTTGAAGGGAATATTTTTTAGGTGGCTTCTTAGGGTTTCCAATGCAATACAAGAAGAATTTTGATAGGCCAAAAAAAAAATGCATTCTATGTACACAAATTTCTCTTCTCTGATTTGCTTTAACATTGAAAATTGAAGATTGAAAATTTAGTATCTCAACATACAGTAAAAATATTTATTTTTCAGTCAAGCAAATAATTCTATAAAACTAATGGGTAACAGAGGCCATTAGCTGCCAAAAAAAAAATGGGAGGCGGAGCTTGCAGTGAGCCGAGACTGCGCCACTGCACTCCAGCCTGGGCGACAGAGCTAGACTCCGTCTCAAAAAAAAAAAAAAAAAAAAAAAAAAAAAATAGTATGACTATATTCAGTAAGTATCTAGCCATGCAATTGACAGCCCAATTAAATTAAATCCCCAATATGTGCAAGTGAAAAGCATTTATGTGCAATGTGCTGCACCTCCAGTTAGCACCTTCTTCTGCTTGTTTACAGAGATACCAATTATCCCTGGGTAACTCAGGGTAAATACTGGGAACTGAGAATGCTGTGTGCAGAGTGATTGCTGGGAATATGTTTAATGCATTTCTTCCATATTAAAAAAAATTCATGACTCCTCAAAAAGGCTTTTAGTAAAAGATTGTTTATTTTTAGTGCTCAATTCGTGGAAATTTATTCCAGGTAAGTCAGAGACACTAAAATGTCAACCAAATTTTATAAAACATATTTGAATGAGATCAAGTCTTAGGTGAAAATTTTATTAGTAAATTTAGAGAAAAATTAAACACCAATACTTTGGGCCAAATAACAGTGTTTGGCATAGGAGTACCACCCAAACAAATGCTCTTCATCACCATCATCGTTAAAGTAGCAATAGCAACACATGCTTTCTTGGAACCAGCTGGCCTGTTTTCACTTACATAAAGTGGTGAGTGCATTGAAATAGTGAAGGAGGGTAATATAAATTGAATGCTTCTATGGAATACAATTTTTAATAAGCATTTGTTGTAGAACTATAGATGAGACTATTTGTATGAAGTTATATTTTTACTTTATTAACAGAATAACTTCATTCACAATATTCTTATTTCAGATACTATTCCTTTTTCTCCTGTATATTTGCTAACTTTGGGTCAAATATTACCTGAGCTCAATAATGAATATTTATTTCACCATGAGCATTTTATTACTGATGAATATTAATATTTTGCCTAACATACATTAGCTTTTGGTGAAGTTTTTTTTCAGTGTGTTGTTTATTGCTGAGAAGTGTCCATTCTGCCAAGAAGCTGCTATTATCAGCTCTATCCACACTGACTAATAGTGAGTGAAAGTGATTGTGTGGATAAGAAGTAAATGAGTCTTTTCTGTATCTCTTGTATTTATTGGCTGAAGAAAGAGGAGGATGCAGATATAAAATGAAAGAAGATATCCCAAAAATATCATGAAGAAGTCATCTTAACCAGAAAAAAAAAGCAGGGGACGGTTATGTCAGCAGAAAAAAATATTATTTTGATAAGCCTCTGAAATATTAGTATACAACCTGCATTGCTTTAACAAATATATTATTTCTTGAGTTTTTATTCTTCAGGATATGATTTAATTCCCTGGTGAATCAAAACTGAGAGGAGAATAACTTATTTGTTGAAGTAAGAGTTGTAGAGAAGATCCATTACTTTTGAACAATATCTCCTTCACCCCCAACCCCAGTCATCATTCTACTTTCTGCCTTTATGAGTTTGAATTTTTTTATACTCTACATAGAAATGAGATCATATGGTATTTTTTTTCTGTGCTGGCTCATTTCATGTAGCATAATGTTTCCCAGGTTCATCAGTGTTGTGGAAAATAACAAGATTTCCTATCATCCCATTGTGTAAATATATCACATTTTCTTTATCCATTCACCTGTTGATGGATACTTAACTTGATTTTATATCTTAGCTATTGTGAATAGTCCAATTCCTTCTCTTTCATTTGTGTTTATCTTTATTCCTACCCTTTTTTATTTCCAGGAATATTTTAATTTTAAAATATAAATTATAATTGTTAAATACCTTCATTTCTATGCCTTCTTTTTGGTTAATAATATGACTGATTGAAAAATAAGTTTAAAAAAATACTTGGATTAAAGCCATTACTTCATTAGTAACAAAATTTGAGAAAAAAAGGTAATGAAAATCAACATCGATTAGTGAAATAATAATTAGCCCCCGTAGTTATTTTCTCTTCCACCTAACATGAAAGCTGCCTCTTTGTGTCATTCTCCCAGTGGTGAGAAAGAGGCTTCTGATCAAACTGGTCAGCATAGAATTTTGTAAAATTTACTCTTTTGATCTGAAAATTAAACTAATCTAATACCAGTAAAGTTCCTTTTTTTTCTTTAATTTGAGATAGAGTCTTGCTCTGTCACCTAGGCTGGAGTGCAATGGCACGATCTCGGCTCACTGCAACCTCCGCCTCCTGGGTTCAAACGATTCTCCTGCATCAGCCTCCCTGGTAGCTGTGATTACAGGTGTGAGCCACCACGCCCAGCTAAATTTTTTTTTGTATTTTAAGTAGAGACAGGGTTTTACCATGTTACCTAGGCTGATCTCGAACTCCTGATCTCAGGTGATCCGCCCACCTCGGCCTCCCAAAGTGCTGGGATTACAGGTGTGAGCCACCACGCCTGGCCGATTTTTTAATATGTATTGTTTTACTCTATTCTGTTTAAATTCTTAAGAAAATCTAAGCTGACAAAGCATGCATTTAATTTTTTTGGAAATTAAAATCACTTTAAAGCATTTTTTTAGGAATTAAAACTAAAAATAATTTTAGATTCTTAGAAAACATCTCTCAAATACTTCAAGTTACTTTCCTCTGACAGTACATATTTTTTTTATATTGCTATGAAACAGCTTTGGTTGTTTTTTGTGGCCAACTCCATCATTTCCATTCTATTTTGTAGTACAGTACTTATGCTATGCATTTTACATTTTAAAAGTTATAGTCCATGGAATGTAATTTTCAAACAATTGACAAACCTTTTTCCATGTAAAACTATCTGCTTAATTAGCACTTTATTTTCACTCTTCAAACTCATTTTAATTGGCTGAAAAGCAAAAGGACCGTTAAGTGAGTGTGCTGGGCTGGTCCTCTTTAGTGTCCATCTATTCAAATTCACACAGGTAATCTTCTGATGAAAGAGGATGCACTTCAACAGCAATGTGGAACACATGTAAAAAAAGAGAAAACACTGCCTTTCAGGAAAACGAGTTAATTGTTCTTATTCTGTGTGTATGTTGATTGTAAGGTTGAGAATAAAGACTAAAGTGAGAGAGAGAGAGAATACTTTACATTAGTAGTGCAATGCAGTGCAGATCCTATACAACCTTCTTGTTTGTCAAACATAACCTGAATGGTTTTGTTAAGTATTATGTTGCTGTACCCATCACTTATTGGACTCTGATGATCATTTTCTACTTTATCAATTTAAATATGCACTAAACATCATCCAGAGTCCTGTCCTTGATGTTCAAGTGCTTAGACATAAAGCTATTAAAATATTATTGATAAAAAGATGAGGTTTTATTTATTTTACTACAGAGCATTTGATGCTAGTAAGCTTAAGTCCCTTGAACCTTTGAAAACATGCTTTAGGTTTTCCTTCACTTGGAAAGCCAAATTTGGTTAAGAGTAATAAAACAATAAACTTGAATATAAATCATTTTGTAATTGAACCCAAATTATTAAATATTACATTTGATAAATGAATTTGTGTCAGAAATGTTTTTAAAATTTTGAATAGTGTGATAAAGCTTAAACTCAAGAAATATACATGCTTTTATGACAAATCATTTTCTGATTATTTAAAGTTTCAATTTTGCAGTGTTATATAGTAGACTTCAGTACAAGTTGGTTGTGTTTAAAATGTGAATACTAACATATCAGAGAAAAAAATGTTAATAATAAAAATATGAAACAAAGCATGATTATAGTGATGGTCATTGGAGACCTCGGGTGTTTTTTTTTTCTTAGTTAAAAATATTTAAACAAGAGACACACAACAAAGCAGATGCAGCATAGAGTAATTTGTTGCAAAGTAGAAAGACTGTTTTAAAAGTTAGGTGCAGAATAGCCAGTACATTCTGAGAAAAAAAGGATTCATGGTGGACTACTTATAAGAATGAGACAGCAGATGTGTGGTATTATTTCTGAGGGCTCTGTTCTGTTCCATTGGTCTGTATCTCTGTTTTGGTACCAGTACCATGCTGTTTTGGTTACTGTAGCCTTGTAGTATAGTTTGAAGTCAGGTAGTGTGATGCCTCCAGCTTTTTTCTTTTGGCTTATGATTGTCTTGGCAATGTGGGCTCTTTTTTGGTTCCATATGAACTTTAGTTTTTCCAATTCTGTGAAGAAAGTCATTGGTAGCTTGATGGGGATGGCACTGAATCTATAAATTACCTTGGTCAGTATGGTCATTTTCACAATATTGATTCTTCCTATCCATGAGCATAGAATGTTCTTCCATTTGTTTGTGTCCTCTTTTATTTCATTAAGCAGTGGTTTGTAGTTCTCCTTGAAGAGGTCCTTCACATCCCTTGTAAGTTGGATTCGTAGATACTTTATTCTCTTTGAAGCAATTGTGAATAGGAGTTCACTCATGATTTGGCTCTCTGTTTGTCTGTTATTGGTGTATAAGAATGCTTGTGATTTTTGCAATTCATTTTGCATCCTGAGACTTTGCTGAAGTTACTTATCAGCTTAACGAGATTTGGGGCTACAATCATCTGATCTTTGACAAACCTGACAAAAACAAGCAATGGGGAAAGGATTCCCTATTTAATAAATAGTGCTGGGAAAACTGGCTAGCCATATGTAGAAAGCTGAAACTGGATCCCTTCCTTACACTTTATACAGAAATTAATTCAAGATGGATTAAAGACTTAAATGTTAGACCTAAAACCATAAAAACCCTAAAAGAAAACCTAGGCAATACCATTCAGGACATAGGCATGGGCAAGGACTTCATGTCTAAAACACCCAAAGCAATGGCAACAAAAGCCAAAATTGACAAGTGGGATCTAATTAATCTAAAGAGCTTCTGCACAGCAAAAGAAACGACCATCAGAGGGAACAGGCAACCTACAGAATAGGAGAAAATTTTTACAATCTACCAATCTGACAAAGGGCTAATAGCCGGAATCTACAAAGAACTTAAACAAATTTACAAGAAAAAAATCAAACAACCCCATCAAAAAGTGGGCAATGGATATGAACAGACACTTCTCAAAAGAAGACATTTATGCAGCCAAAAAACACATGAAAAAATGTTCATCATCACTGGGCATCAGAGAAATGCAAATCAAAACCACAATCAGATACCATCTCACACCAGTTAGAATGGCGATCATTAAAAAGTCAGGAAACAACAGGTGCTGGAGAGGATGTGGAGAAATAGGAACACTTTTACACTGTTGGTGGGACTGTAAACTAGTTCTACCATTGTGGAAGACAGTGCGGCAATTCCCCAAGGATCTAGAACTAGAAATACCCTTTGACCCAGACTTCCCATTAGTGGGTATATACCCAAAGGATTATAAATCATGCTGCTATAAAGACACATGTACACGTATGTTTATTGCGGCAGTATTCACAATAGCAAAGACTTGGAACCAACCCAAATGTCCAACAATGATAGACTGGATTAAGAAAATGTGGCACATATACACCATGGAATACTATGCAGCCATAAAAAACGATGAGTTCTTGTCCTTTGTAGGGACATGGGTGAAGCTGGAAGCCATCATTCTGAGCAAACTATCGCAAGGACAGAAAACCAAACACCGCATGTTCTCACTCATAGTTGGGAACTGAACAATGAGAACACTTGGACACAGTGGGGGGAACATCACACAATGGGGCCTGTCGTGGGGTGGGGGGAGGCGGGAGGGAGGCATTAGGAGATATGCGTAATGTAAATGACGAGTTAATGGGTGCAGCACATGTATACATATGTAACAAACCTTCACGTTGTGCACATGTACCCTAGAACTTAAAGTATAATAAAAAATAAATAAATAATGGTAATGTTCACAAAAAAAGAATGAAACAGCAAAAATTGTAACTATGGAGACTCCATGGGAGTCATATATTTATTAGGAGGTGGGAAGAGATGTTACTAGTAAGCATGTTCTTGGTGGTCCTATTGGTGCACATATACAGTAGGTGTACATGCTTGTTCATATGTCACATGTCTCAATAGCATCTTAAATCTCCACCCACGAGTGTGTTTTACACTATTATAAAAGTAAATGATCAGTATGTTGACAGATAAAATCAAAGTTTGCATGCTTTCTACAGGGAAATTTTCCTACTGGACGTAGCTTTGCTTAAATCAGCTGGAATACAATGCAAATACTTTGGCTTGTTGTGTTGACAATATGCAGTCACCATGAAATCACCGTGGTTCCTGCATCCTGAGGACATGGTAACTTTCTTGACCACCTATGCTGCCTCAATAGTACTTGTCTTGATTTATTTCCGACGATCAACTCTGAGACTAATATTAAACTGTTTCATCAATATTGTCAACAGTGAGAAAATCAAAATTCTTAAACATATTTGAGCTTGATTAGGGTCATTAGCTGTATCCCCAGAATAAATTATTTTACAACCTTAGAACTTCAACATTTATTATTAATAAAAGTACTATTTCCCCCAGAGCTGATTTAATTCATACATGGTGGCTGTAAGTATTTTTCACTGAATGTCTTCTCTAAATATAGTAATTATTTAAGAATAAAGATAAAATCACTCATGTTTAAAAGATATTATAATTGATGGGTTATATTTTGTCATATTTAATGTATTTATAATTTCTAAAACATGCCAAAATAAGAATTTTATTATTTTTTTCCGGAATAACAGACTAGGGGTTTCTAAATCATGACTTTGCTTACTTTTGCATATGGTTTTGACTGCTACCATTGAATTTAGGTTGAATTTTAAATGCACTGTTTAGCTTGTGTGGTTTTTGGTTCATTTGTGAAAGCAAATATAATAGACTTGGACTAACTTGGCTTCATTTCTGCTCTCTTTCTGTTATTACATCTGGGGCTTTAGAAATGACTAGGATTCAAATAAGGTTGGTTTTGAATCAAGCAACAGAAAAATCCCAGAAAAGACTGAGGGAAATAGCTACTGGACATTGCCTTTCAGTGTGATTTATGCATGAAACAGAGTTCAATGAAATTCATAAAATTATTGCAAGTTTGTTAAATTTAGAAACTACTTACAACATATTAGGACACTTGTCTTAGTTTGTCTATGACACCCCTAGCTTGGGGAAGTGGACATTACAGAAAAGGATATTGCTACTGTAATAAGATTGGGAATAAAACAGAGTTCAATGAAATTCATAAAATTATTGCAAGTTTGTTAAATTTAGAAACTGACTACTTACAACATATTAGGACACTTGTCTTAGTTTGTCTATGACACCCCTAGCTTGGGAAACTGGACATTACAGAAAAGGATATTGCTACTGTAATAAGATTGGGAATAAATACTTACATGTTTGTAAACATTCCTCTTAATAATCCTTAGATACGTGTCATTCTTGCTCAGTCATTTTGGCACAACTGTTTGTGATTTCAGAGACTGCTTCCCACCAAATTCAAGCCATGGTGTTTTCAGCTTTTTATGTTTTTTTTCTTTTACCCAGTATGCTTCATATTTGACATCATTATGTTGGGGTTCCCCAGGCAATCCCTGAGCCTTAGAGCTCACCATCCTACCTTATCCTTCTTGCTTGGCATGCTCTGTTGTTGAGTCCCTCTCACTCCATACTTGAGTTTTAATAAGGCCTCAGTTTGGAGGAACCAGAGGAATGTATTGCCATATATGTTGGGTTGAGAATGCATATCCTCTTGAGGATAAAGACTTTACATTTATTATTCATAGTACAAAGCAGTATTTTTAAGATGTGGACATGTTTCGCTCAAATTAAATATAAACTATTTTATCAGTTGTCAATATGGTCAAAGTAACAGTATCAAGTTCACCAAATGTTCTGCTTTAGGCTCTCCCAGCACAAAGATCGATATATGCGAATTGGTGGAGGTTAGTTTTTTTGGTGTAGGTTTTTGTTTGTTTTCATTTTGAAAGATATTTTTCTTACTCTATGCAGATGTAAAGTACATGAAGCTTACCAAAAGCTTCATTGTACCAACTATCTTTAAATCAAAAGTTCGAATATGTCAACATTCAAAGTGACATCCTGGATACCGTTTTTTGTTTGTTTGAGAGGGAGTTTCGCTCTTGTTGCCTAGGCCGGAATGCAGTGAATGGTGTGATCTTGGCTCACCACAACCTCTGCCTCCTGGGTTCAAGCGATTCTCCTGCCTCAGCCTCCCGAGTAGCTGGGATTATAGGCATGCAGCACCACACCCAGCTAATTTTGCATTTTTAGTAAAGATAGGGTTTCTCCATGTTGGTGAGGCTGGTCTCAAACTCCTGACCTCAGGTGATCCGCCCCCTTCAGCCTCCCAAAGTGCTGGTATTACAGCAAATAAAAAAGCACCTAGCCTCTGGATACCATATTTTATGTCTTATAGTTTGCATTTATTAGTACTACATTTCAGTTTTTTCTTGTTTGGTGGAAGGTTATAGAAATGCATTCCACTTGATTTCTTAGGTAACAGTAGAATCTGTTTTCTCAGACAGTAGCATATGAATTCTTGATATACCACCTTTAGAGGTACTGAAAGCAGCTGGATAAATTTGGTAAAATCTGGAATTACAAGCTCATTAGAGGCAGAGTCAAGAAAACACGTTAGCTCAATTTAATTTATTTGTCTAAATTCTTCGTGAGTCACATTCATCAGTATATGTAACACTAACTTGGTAAACAACTCCTTTATACTGAGTCTGAACTTGTTTCACCCGGCGATTTTATTTTAAATTTTTGAGCTTTATAATATTCAAAAAAGTAACAGAAAGTAGTAGAATTTGATTCAAAGAATATGAAAAGAAAAGTCATACAGGCATACTGAAAATGAATTGCAATCTGGCACTTGACACTAATTAACAGATTGAGCAGATTAGAGTAGATATAACTCTCTGTAAACAATTTTTTTTTTATTTAAAACATCATCAACAGCTGGGCGCAGTGGCTCATGCCTGTAATCCCAGAACTTTGGGTGGCCGAGGTGGGCGGATCACGAGGTCAGGAGATGGAGACCGTCCTGGCTAACACGGTGAAACCCCATCTCTACTAAAAATACAAAAAAAAAAAATTAGCCAGTCATGGTGGCACACACCTGTAGTCCCAGCTACTTGGGAAGCAAGAGATCACTTGAACCCAGCAGGTGGACAGGTGGAGGTTGCAGTGATCAGAGATCGCGCCACTGCACTCCAGCCTGGGCGACAGAGGAAGACTCTGTCTCAAAAAAAAAAACACACACACACAAAAAAAAACCAACAAAACAACAACAACAACAAAGAAAAAACAACAAAAAACATCAACAATTTAATAGGCCAGTGGAATTTCAAGAAAATTGGTTTACCCATTATCAATCAATATTAAGTAAAACTAGAAAATTTTAAACACACCATACACAAAATAAAATCAGTCAACTAGCTCCAGACTTAATATGATTAAAACAAGCCTGCTCAGTACTTGAAAACACCAAATTATTGATTAAAAATATTCATTTTAAACAGATCTTTGATCAAATGTTTATATTACTACTAAGTAAAACCTAATACTAATAGGTTTGATTCATGAAATATTAGTGAATGTGTATCACTGTAGTTAAAAGTAAGCAATTACTTAAATCCACTGTGTAAATGATTTTGATTACATTATTTAGTATTTTAAGTGAGTGTCAGTATTCATGTATCATAGAAAACTACCCGTTTTTTTTTTTACTATTTTGCCATTTTGTAAAATAAGACTGAATTTGTGGAGATGTTTTTATAGAAACCAGTCTTTTCTAAAAAAGATTTAGACATCAAAAAGTAGAGAGATATTTATGTCATATTATAGACATAGTTTGCTCAACTCTACAGTAATTTGTAAAGTTGGTATGTGTACACCAATCTTAGATCACCTAAAACATAATAAAGTGTCTTTTTAATGTCATATTTGACATACAAAAGTTCAAAATATATCCAGACTAACAGGAACTGTGGTGGCCACTTTAAAAAACAAATGTTTTAGCATGATATACTGTTCTGTGTATCTACAGATTGAAAACCAAACTTTGAAGTTTTTGAATCATAAACAGGATCATTATTTGTGAGTCTGCACCTTAAATACATAAACCAAATACATACAATTTACTCTTGTTAATTTAAAATATACTGCATTTTAAAAATTCAAGTATCGAAAACTTCATGAGCCATACAACTGTTAACAGCATTTTCAAAATATAAGAACTTTAAAAAATGTAAACTAAACCATGACAGCTTAGTTGAAAAAAAATGACTAATGACTTTCTTATTTGCACTTGTGTTGAGAATCAACTTTATTCATTTTAGAACAAACAGGAGATGATGTGGTGTTAACTTGCTGGGTGGTGACTGTGATAGTATTTACTGTCCTAGGGATGGTAGGATCCAGTGGACCAGAATTGTCAGCACTTTACCATGTTCACTGTTGACCTTTCTGGACTAAGATTCGTTTTCCAGACTCCTTCATCAACTCCGTTTCTGTCGTGGTGTGAAGCATTTTGCACTGCTTTAGAATCTGCCTTTGATTTCTGCTAATTTTCTTTCACTTTTCATTTGTCCATCTTTGGTTGTTGCCTTGCTGTCCCACTTTGAGGAGTTTGGGCAGCTTCACCCTCAATTATATAATTATGTAGATATATAATCACAAATATAATTAACATATATTTATATCTTCAGCTTGTGTAGGCCTTGGCAAGCCCTCTTCCAGAATGTCATGCCAAATTATACTACAAGCACTATATGAGTAATAATTTATTCTCTAATTGTTTTTATTTTTCAAACCTTACAGTGTAAACTCTGTGAAAGCAGAGACTTTTCATGTCATGCACCACTACATTTGCAGTTTTTAAATTAAATAAATAAATTCGATTTGACTTTGAAGCATTTCTTTTCTTTTCTTTCTTTTTTTTTTTTTTTTGAGACGGAGTCTCGCTCTGTTGCCCAGGCTGGAGTGCAGTGGCGCGATCTCGGCTCACCGCAAGCTCCGCCTCCCGGGTTCACGCCATTCTCCTGCCTTAGCCTCCCGAGTAGCTGGGACTACAGGTGCCCGCCACGGTGCCCGGCTAATTTTTTTGTATTTTTAGTAGAGACGGGGTTTCACCGTGGTCGCAATCTCTTGACCTCGTGATCCGCCCGCCTCGGCCTCCCAAAGTGCTGGGATTACAAGCGTGAGCCACCACGCCCGGCCTTGAAGCATTTATTTTCTTAAAACTAGCTGTGGGAGCCGGGTGCGATGGCTCATGCCTGTAGTCCCAGCCCTTTGGGAGACCTAGGCAGGCAGATCACGAGGTCAGGAGATCGAGACCATCCTGGCTAACACGGTGAAACCCCGTCTCTACTAAAAATACAAAAAATTAGCCGGGTGTGGTGGTGGGCGCCTGTAGTCCCATCTACTCGGGAGGCTGAGGCAGGAGAATGGCATGAACCCAGGAGGCAGAGCTTGCAGTGAGCCAAGATCGCGCCACTGCACTCCAGCCTGGGGGACAGAGCGAGACTCCATCTCAAAAAAAAAAAAAAAAAGGAATAGCAGAAATAAAGCAATTCTGGGTTTTGACTAAAGATAAATTGTGTTAGGCATGTAATTAGATTCTGTGTTGGTCATTTGACATCTGCTATTTTTAACTGCTACATAAGCCTGCTGAATCACAGGACCAGATGAACAATCACTGTTGTTTACATGTACCTTGGAAGGCAGCTCCTATGGACATGCAAATGTTATAATCTTCCCAACCACTGACCCCAACATGCATAATTTTACTTTGTATCTAATAGAGGACAGCCTCACTTGGTTTCTGCAAGCATCATAGTCATAAAGACAGAGTCCCAGCTCCCTGATATCTCTGCCTTCTGACCCTGCATGAGACAGCTTTGGTGAGGCCCAGCCATGGCCTGCTGTTCCTCTTGTTTTTAGTAGAAGTGTATTAAACACCTTTTAATTACAATTACTTCCCTTTTATGAATGAAGATCCAGGCACAATTTACGAGGCCAGATTTCAAGAAATCATGTTGCTGTGCTTTGTTACCAGAAATAACATAAAGGTGGAAACCCAAAGCAGAACTAACCAAAAGGTGGGTAATGCTAACTGGTACTGAAAGGTATATTTGTGAAATATAGTTTAATAAAAATGTCTTTGCTAGAGAGTCAAGGAAGAGATCACTAAACATCAACCTCAAAATATTCACAAAATTCAGCAATTTAGAGATGGTTGATTTTTTTTGTCTTAGATTTTTTTCTGCTCTCAGTAAAGCAATTATTTATTGTAATACTGAAGCAATGGAAATTAACGCTAATGAACTTTAAGATATTTTTAAAGCTGAGTCTTAATTATAAGAGATTCACAGTTTTATTGGAATGTGTTTATATCACAATCAGTGAAGTGTTGCACTAATTCATTCTATAGCTCTGAGAATACTTAAAAGATTTTTTCAAGGTCTGAAACATGGTACAAAAGTATAATTTCCACATGAAAAAGAGGATAAAAGAGATGGGGCAAGATCTAATACCCTACAAGATTCCACTGAATGGAGAAAGAAAAATATTCCCAAGTATTTGGGATTAAGAATATGCCCAAATAAAAGTATAATTTATGCATTAAAGATACATAAATTTTTAAACCCAGCATCTAAGATTTTTATCAGAATTTCAAATAATATTTCACCCTGAAGTGAAATTAACCATAGGGTTTTTTTTTGTTTGTTTTTGGAAATAGACTATTTTTGTTTTTTGGAAATGGAGTTTTTTTGTTTGTTTTTTTGGTAATGAACTGTAGGGTTTTTTGTTTGTTTGTTTTTGTTTTTGGAAATGGAGTCTGGCTGTGTAGTCCAGGCTGGGGTAAAATGGCACGATCTCGGCTCACTGCAACCTCTGCCTCCTGGGTTCAAGCAATTCTCCTGCCTCAGCCTCCTGAGTAGCTGGGACTGCAGGTGCCTGCCACCACGCCTGGCTAAGTTTTCATATTTTTAGTAGAGACAGGGTTTCACCGTGTTAGCCAGGATGGTCTCGATTTCCTGACCTCATGATCCACCCGCCTCGGCCTCCCAAAGCATTGGGATTACAGTCGTAAGCCACCACGCCTGGCAGGTTTTTTTTTTTTAATTATATACAAAGATATCTTTTACTTGAGTGTATCAAACTATAAAATTGCCTTTAGAGCCTAAACTTAGCCAAGTTGGAAAAAGTACTGCATATTTTTACAGCAATTTTTAATTGATGCTTGAGGTCTCAATCCACCAGCACCCAGACACAGGTACCTCCCTCAATGTACTAGAAGTGACAATGGTTGTTCTATCTAGTTCTCAATAGAGCACAGTGCCCTTCATGTTTCAGGTATGAGGGTGAGAGGATGAATAATGTGGGTACCATACCAAGCATAGTTGCAGTTTGAGACTTAGCACTCAGGCATCTTACAATGACCACAAATAAGGGAGGAGCTGAGGCAAGACAAGCAATCATTGGCTTTGTGCACCGAATGCCAATTTTTTCCCGGCTAAAATAAGCAAAGCTATGTTTTAGTACCTACACGTGGTGTAGCCAAATAAACAAAAAGAAAGAAGACAATGATAAACTCTCCAAATTATTTATAACCTGTGCTAAAACAGACTCATCTATAAGTATCCAAATTACATAACTGAAATGATTTCACCCAGAAATTATGTGCTCAAAGGCCCATGGATGAAGATTTTTTCAAGGGAAATTCTAGGGAACAGGTATTTGTTTCAGGAAGTCAGCTGAATACAGGAAAATTCGGGTCCCATTATGTTTACCTTAAAGTTAGAAGTTTTGTAAACATTTTCAAAACATTTGCATCTGTTTTCCAGATACTTACAATCCAGAATAAAATTTCACAAAATCTCTGCACAAGAGTTTGTAGACAGGTAAGTTTTCTTCAAACTGAGACTGTGACCATAAGGTCTGGGTTCCAGCAGATCTGGCAGGGCTACCTACAAACCTGCATGCTGGGCTGTGTGAGTGGCTGCTGGTGCACATTGGTGGGCAGGAAAGGGCCATGGAGACATTCATGATGACCAAATGCCTTCAAAGCATTTGCAAATGCTGAACTTTATTTCCTAATGGGTTCTAGAAGGGGAGTGTTTTCACCAGTTCCTGACCCATGCCTTCTGAAGCTTTCCAGCCCAGGGTTCTCACAGCTGTCCACCCTGCATGTCTCACTCTCTGCCCCTAGAGGCTACCTAAAATGAGGACCCAATAGACTTCAGGAAAAGCACCTAACACATCTATTATAAACATTTCAGGAAAAGCTATTCAGATTTTATTCGTGGCATATTTGTTGCTGTTTATTGTTTGTGAGGATGCTTTTTAAGCAGCAACTGACTCGAGAGTCATATTGGCTACTACTATTTGTTTTCCTTCTAAGGTCCTAAGTCAACCAAAACCAAAATGAAACCAACAAAAAAACTCAAGATTATAGCTCTTGTGTATAGGCCCAGCGGGGTAACAGTGAACTTCGGATAGCAAAGCAATTCTTGAGTAATCTTCAATGCCTACCCATGTAGCTCTTGGCATCAAACTGCAAAGACATTTCTTCTTTCTTCCTTGCCTTTTCCCATTTACAGTGTTGAGGTTAAAATAAATCAAAGTACAGGAGGAAAACAATCTTAGGTCTTTTAGAAATAACGAATTCTTCATTTACAAATCTGAATGATGGGGGGGCGGTTGGCAGGGGGTCACCAGAATCCAGAAAAGGTTAAGTTTTATCCTCCAGCCCAACTATCCACATTTAGAGGTGACAATATTCATGAACTAAGTTAACATCCCCCCAAAATAACATAAAAGCTCACAGTTTTGGAATATGACAATAATGCATATAGATCTTACCCACGAATCACTAAGCTGCAAAAAAAACACTGGCATCTAAACTTTTCTACAGTATCAGATTAGCATGTTCTTCCCCTCAATGTAAAGTTCTAATAGGTTTTATCTAATCTACCTGTATTACATATATCATTTCCTTTTTTTTTTTTTTTTTTTTTTTTTGAGATGGAGTCTCGCTCTGTCACCAGGCTGGAGTGCAATGGCACAATCTCGGCTCACTGCAACCTCCACCTCCCGGGTTCAAGGGATTCTCCTGCCTCAGCCTCCAGAGTAGCTGGGACAACAGGTGTGCACCACCACACCTGGCTAATTTTTTTTTTTTTTAGTGTTTTAGTAGAGATGGGGTTTCACCATGTTGGCCAGGATGGTCTCCATCTCCTGACCTCATGATCTACCCACCTCGGCCTCCAAAAGTTCTGAGATTACAGGCATAAGCCACTGCTCCCAGCCTTTTCTTGAGATGGAGTTTCACTCTTGTTGCCCAGGCTGGAGTGCAATGGCATGCGATCTCGACTCACTGCAACCTCTGCCTCCTGAGCTCAAGCAATTCTCCTGCCTCAGCCTCCCAGGTAGCTGAAATTACAGGTGCCCGCCACCATGCCTGGCTAGTTTTTGTATTTTTAGTAGAGACGGGGTTTCACCATGTTGGTCAGGTTGGTCTTGAACTCCCGACCTCAGGTGATCTGCCTGCCTCAGCCTCCCAAAGTGCTGGGATTACAGGCATGAGCCACTGCAGCCAGCCTAATATGCTTTCAAAAATATATTTAAATGCTGGGAAAAGTTAACTTTATGCTCTATGCAAAAATTTCTCTTACTGTACTGCTAAATATGGTTATATACTTTGTTTAAAAACACATTCTTTTCTACTAATGACACTTCATGTGTAGTTCTACATAAAGTTTTGTCCTAAGAGCTAATGGAAAGGTAAAAATACCCTTGCAATTTGCCTCTCCTTGCTTAGCCATGTTTATTGTTTGGGGTCTGGTGTTTGTTCTTTTCTCTCCATTTTGTTTTTTTAAGACAGTGCACTGGTAAAATTTGGCAGTGCTGGCTGGCTGACCTTCATTTGTTTTGGAGCAGTGGAGGATTTTAGCCCCTGTGAAGGTAGTTTAAGCAGTCTGACTTGCTTCTTAGGTGCTCCAGCTCCTCATTCACACTGGAGCTGCCATGCCTGTACAAGCCCATGGGCCAGGTGATATGCAGGCACCACTGTGAAGCACAGTGGAGTGCCATTCCCCACCCTTGTGCCTGTGCAGGATGTGCATGCAGGACATGAACAACAGGATGGTCCACATGATCCAGAGGAAGTTCTGAACACCAGGTGCAGCCCTCTGAAGGTTAAGCCTAAGAACCAGAAGGCCAAGAAGATGGCACTGACCAACAGAAGGGCATGGGTTTAGCTGCTTCCCACTGAGGCTGGGTTAAAATGCTGGGGCAGGCTGAAAATGTCAAGTCCAAGAACATCCAATAGCTCTGACCGAACTCTACACAATGTGTGCACAAACATACCCACTTTCACCATGAACTTCTCAATCAGCTGGGTCAAAAGCTTCTGAGCAGCAGACATTGTCTCCTCACAACAGGCTATGGATGCTCTAGCAGAAAGTGCTGACTATACCAAAGTGGCTGTTCTCAATGTCCCAGGGGCCCCATGCTCCCTGCACTCCTGAGGCCAGCAGCTCAAGAAGCAGCAGGAGCAGAAGGAGAGCAGCTCAGGGCCAGCACCTGGGGACTGTGCAACGTGCAGTGCCCATGTCAGCAGGTGGCATGCGGTATCATTGTGCAGGGTGAGGGCTGCACACAGGCCTGGGCTGCCACAGGCTCAGCAGAGACAGTGTTTGAATGACCAGAGGCTGCACGCCACACCTTTACCCACTACTTCTGCCACTGCCTATAATTTTTAAATAAACACCTTTTTGAGGGCATATGTAGTCATTTATAAAGACAAGACCTCCCTCCTGTTGCTTTTTTTTTCTCCTTCTTTTCAGTTTCCAAACTTCTGGCTAACATCTACAAATGTATTAGGTAACAGCAATATGATTATTATTATTTTTTCTTTTTGAGACAGGGTCTCGCTCTGTCACCCAGGCTGGAATGCAGTGGCACTATCTCAGCTTACTGCAGCCTCCACCTGCCAGGTTCAAGCGATTCTCTTCCCTCAGCCTCCCAAGTAGCTGGGATTACAGGAGTTAGCCATGAAGCCTAACTAATTTTTGTATTTTTAGTAGAGACAGAGTTTTGCCATGTTGCCCAGGCTGGTCTTGAACTTCTGGCTTCAAGCGATCTCCCTACCTCGGCCTCCCAAAGTGCTGGAATTACAGGCATAATCCACCATGCCCAGCCTGACTTTTTTAAATAAAGAGGCTTTCAAAATTACTCAGTGTTGAATATTTGAAGCCAAACTTATATGCTAAAAAAAGGCTTATCTCTAAAATAAAGATAGAGTTGTCAGAAAAATAAGTTTTCTAAACCATTAATCAATGAGGTGTTTTTTGTTTCTTTTTTGTTTTTTGTTTGTTTGTTTGTTTTTGAGACGGAGTCTCGCTCTGTTGCCCGGGCTGGAGTGCAATGGCATAATCTCAGCTCACTGCAACCTTCACCTCCTGGGTTAAAGTAATTCTCATGTCTCAGTCTCCCAAGTAGCTGGGAATTAATGAGTTTTTAAAAGACAAAATCTTAACTTCTGTATCAACAAAATAACATGAAGCTCATATTACAATAAAAGTTGAAAAAGTTGATGGGCTGCGTATATTGACACGTAAAAGTTTTAAATACCAAAGCTTCAAAGCCAGTACAATACCCTTGATTAGCCAGTTAGAGTAGGTAGTCAGATAGTGATGAGTGGGATAGGGTGGAGGTCCTGGGAATGTGCCCCAGGAATGTCAGGTGATTATCAGGTGGTCATCTCAGAGCTGGTAAGTGGTCTCAGCTGGCAGCAGGTAGGGAGAAACCTCCTATGAAACAGAAAGCATCTTGAGTTCATGGGTAGCAATTTCTTAATAAAATCTAAAAATTTGGGTAAGATTATGCAAGCATGCACAGTGAGAGGCAAAAAAGAGGAGTTTAGTCTGGGCACAGTGGCTCACGCCTGTAATCCCAGCACTTTGGGAGGCCCAGGTGGGCAGATCACAAGGTCAGGAGATCGAGACCATCCTGGCTAACTGTGAAACCCCATCTCTACTAAAAATACAAAAAATTAGCCAGGCGTGGTGGTGGGTGCCTGTAGTCCCAGCTACTCGGGAGGCTGATTCAGGAGAATGGCATGAACCCAGGAGGCGGATCTTACAGTGAGCTCAGATTGCACCACTGCACTCCAGCCTGGGCAACAGAGCAAAATTCTGTCTCAAAAAAAAAAAAAAAAAAAAGTGGAGTGGAGTTTAACCAGTAAATGACCTATCTCTGGGGGTGCTCAATCGGTAAAAAAAAAAAAAAAAAAATTCCAAGAGAGCAAGCGTAGAACATCAGAACACTCCTGGAGCGTGCATACGACTTTCCTAGTACTGGCGAGCACTGCACAAGCAACAGTGAGGCAATAACCCACCCAAAGGAGGGACCGGGGACCGGGGGAGGAGACCAACTAACTAGAAAGTAATTGAGTGTATACAAACCTAGAGCCAAGGGCCAGGCAGGGCACATGATCTGGAAAGTTACCCCCTTGATCCCTTTTCAAGTGTACTTTGCTTTCTTTCAGTAAACTCCCATTTTGCTTCAAACTTTCTCTTCATCTCTTGGCTAGATTCTTTCTTTTGAGAGACAGAAACCAAAATCATTGCAAATCTGTGCAAACCGGCCACTGGTACCACAGTAATGAATGATTTTTTATTGCTTGCAATTTATTACTTATTAATTTCTTCATAATAGAAACTAATTAACATGTAAGAATCTAATTTTTATTATATGAAGTTTTTCATATTTTCAGAAATAATTGTCAATTTTTTTCCCAAGAATTAACAATTAACACGTATTTGTTGACTTTGGTGTGTTTATATCTCCTGAGATTGCTAGATGTGAATAAGTCTTTATAAATATAATTCTCTGGGGTGAAATTTCTCATCTTTTGAAGTCTGTGAATACACATATCCCATGAGAGCCAAGAATTTGGAAACTGCAGCAACTGAGTCCAGAATTGTTCACCCTGGAAATGTTGGAGTGTTTACCATTGCAGGCCACTCCAACACCCTTTCACCTTCTGTTGAAGGACCAGTGAGAACCTGTTCATTTCAACCTGCAAGAGCCTTATAACTTCAAGATTAGCATTAAAAATCCAGAAAAGGCAATTGTATTATATTCTCCACATGTAATTAATAGTAAATAGTTACCAAAATAAAGCAAAATATGAGTGGTGACTTCAGAGAAACTGCTCTGTCTTCTCTGGATTCCCTGAAATTTTTGGAATTTTTTTTAATTCAATAGTATGATGTTAGTTCTATACTTTTGCAATCTACAATATGAGTTCTAGCCAGTGACTAGAGTTGCAGTTTTCTGAACTGAACACTGTGGTAAAGCCTTTCCCTCCTCAATTTTGAAAGGTAGTTTTGATTAGTGATTAGTGCTACCTGCCAGAAATGTGCACAGTTCAGAAACAAGTCAATGAATTGGCTAAAAGCACAGTTTGTAAGTAGAGAGGTCACAGCTGGATCATTGCAGATACCATTTTTTCTTTTCAGATATTTTAGGGCTTCATACTATATTTTAATGTAACATTAAGAGCATATAACTTGAGGAACAACTTGTTTTTCAGTTCTTTCTAGAAGTTATACCTCTTTATTGAAGCAAATTACATATTTGCTTAAAAAAGGTTTCAGTGCACTTATGCAGTCAATGCAGAGACAACAAAATGAGTTTTGAAAGTCCTTGTAAGATATTTACCCTTAATATTAAATTAACATCACATTAATAAAGGGATTTTATTTTTATTAATAACTGTAATCAAAATTGTTATTTTCAACCTATATGTTCTTATAATTGTTGAAGCTGAACTTAAAAATCTGTTTTGAAAATTGAATATTATATATATGTTCATTTATTTTGGAGTTACTTATTGTTCTTCAGGATACTCTGATATTGTCCACCAAGGTTAGCTGTTAAATTATATACCATCACTCCTCTTCCTCATCATCTATTTAAAAATATCATCTGCAAGATTAAATCATCTGTCTATATGTGGTAGGTCATAAGTCACATAATATATTTTCTATAATATTTAGTTCCTATCCAATCCCATTTTATTATATAGAAATTTATTTTGAATTAAGCTTTAAATAAGCACCAGGTCATTTGCTAGAATATGTACTTTTCTCTTCTTAAGATGAAATTTATAATTTGTACAGTGTAGTTTGTTCCGATTATTATCTCTTTAATTTATGCTTCTTTACCGTTTCTCTTGTCATGTGCAAAAATGAATGCTTATTCTTCCTTAATCTTAATTTTTATTCCAACATCTTATTTAAAATCTACATCTGCTTCTTCATTTCTTTCTAATTCTTATACAAAATGGCATATGGTATTTTTACTTCCCTTAAATCCAATTTTAATTTACAAATGAATATAAGCATCTGATTATTCAATATATCTTTTAGTTTTAAATTACACTTTAAATATAGTTTTAAAATATACTTTTTATAGTTTTGAAAATTTTAAAATAACATTTTTAAAATACACTTTAGTTTTTAAATATTTTTTTCATAAAATATTTTCTGTAAGACCCTTATATTATGATGAGGGTACTATAAATTATTTTAGAATGTGTAGTTTATTATTAATGAGTTCTGTTTCAGTTTCAATGTCCAAACACATATTATGAAATATTGGCTAAAATGGAAGGATGTGTTGGGTCTGATAAAGTTGATATCCGATTTGACTTTCTAGCAACATATATGGCTAAGTTCTCATTGGTCCAAGTTTTATTTTCATAAATTTTCTTAAATATGTTTCTCTAATCTTCTGCTGTTGCATATTTTGGTCTGTATGTTAATTTCTGAGAGAGATGCATATTCATTAGGTTCTCATTTTTAACAGTACAGTTTCAGTTTCTTACTGTAATTGTATTCATTTTTCTTTCCTCTATTTTGAATCGCAATCAGTTTTTGTTAAGCTTTATGTCTATGATTATGTAAAATATCTCACTAGGTTTATTTTAATTACTTCTGTTTGAAATTCTTTTTGAAGTAATTAATTTTCTACTTTTTTTTTTTCAGACTGAGTGTTGCTCTTTTTCGCAGGCTAGAGTGCAGTGGCACAATCTCAGCTCAATGCAAACTCGGCCTCCCAGGTTGAAGTGATTCTCCTGCCTCAGCCTCCCAAGTAGCTGGGATTACAAGTGCTGCCTGGCTAATTTTTGTATTTTTAGTAGAGATGGGGTTTTACCATGTTGGCCAGGCTGGTCTCCAACTCCTGACCTCAAGTGATCCACCCACCTCGTCCTCCCTAACTCCTGGGATTACAGGCCTGAGCCACCATGCCTGCTCTACTCATATTTCTTTTCCATATATAATAATATATGTCTTTTTTGTTCAAAATGTCATCAAGTTAGGACTTTTGTTTTTGCCAGTCTGTGGGAATTTTTTAAATTAAGGAATGAAATATGTTTATATTTGTCATAAATTTGAAAGTGAAAAATAATTTCAATATTTCAAAATGCTATGTCCTTGAAGGAATCAAGGTATAAGGTTTTTTATTCAATAAACAGCAGAAAGGGAGTAGATGAAAAACCAGGCCCCCTGTCTCCTCCCTGGTTACTTAGGAGAGTGGAAGTGCTATTTGGTAGAGATGAGTAAGTGTGATAGCTACTTGCTTGGAGAGACCTGTTTCTGACACCTACCTGTCACATTTAGGGCTGGATAATAGAACCAACACATATCATTTGTGAAATCAGAGATAATTATATCTCTTTCCAGATAATTATATCTTAAAGCAGAAAAGCTCATTAAAGAAGGTAGTGCGTTAGGGATCACCTAAATTTCCTTGACCCTTAGGATAATATGGGAGAGCAACCGCCACTGAGAAGGACATGGCAATTACTTGAGGGAAAACGTTGATGCCAAAATGTGGCACTGATGAGAGGATGAAGATAACAGCAAGGAGTATGTGAGTTGAAATTCATTTGAAGACATGCCCATCTCAGCAGACAGGTGGAGAAGGGTCAGCCACTTCAGGGACTGCAGATGGGTGAGGTGCCACAAAGCATGGATGAGAAGGAATCATTAAACTTTGCGGATGGTGTAACCACAAGATGACCGTGGACCAGATGCATTCCGTGAGGCCGTGATAAGACTCCCAGCATCGAGATGTCATTTGGGGGAAAAAAAACTGTAATGAGGCATTCCTAAATGTGAAATTAAAATAGAACAACTTTTAAAAGTTCTTCCACTAGATTCAATTATTTGCTATCATGCAGAAATTGAGATGCAAACTAAAATATTGAGACTTTTCTAAAGCTTTGGGAAAAGAATGATATGATTTTTCATTTACTCAAATTTCTGGCCTAGGAATTGTATTCGATATTAGAAGAAAAAGGAACTTGCTGGGAATGTGTCCTTCTTTCACCATCACAGGCGGCAGGGTTTTTAAAATAAATTTTGTTGGCTTAACTCAACAAGTAGATGACACCAGGATGGTGGGCACCTGAGGAGAGAGGGACAGTCTCCACAAAAGGCATGATGGAGCAAGGGCAGGAAGATGGAATGGCTAATAAGGTGCCAGTAACAGTCTGTTCCTTCTGTGCTATGCTTCCTGAGTCTCTTTTCATTGCAGAGAGTCAAATCCAATGAGAAACAGGTCAACACATACTAATTATTTTACATGTATGCTACATATGTATTTTATAGTATGTTATGTACATAGTGCATTTTGATAACAAGTCACTTCTCATTTATGATCATTTCAATCTAATTTTTTTATATTCTGCGTAACGATATGGCTTCCATAAATATTTTGAGATGTTTGGTTTCTAAGAAAGCTAATTTTCTCTTATCAGTTTGGGTATATGTAAATATATATACCCAAATATATACCCAAACATTTAAATATATAAATACTTAGTATGCAAATTAGAATTCTAAAATACGATCAATAGATCTGATGGCAGTTTACATTATATGAAAATGGTGATTTTACATTTATCTCATTTTACCAAATACCTGTCTAGTTTCCTTTGTGCTCTAGTTCTTACTCAGATTAAGTCTAACAGCGGATTTTAAAATCTTCTCTGGAGAAGGCTTACTGTGCTCTTTTTAAAGTCTCTAATCATGAATGACATGGCTAAAACTTCAGAGTGCATAGGGACTACCTGGGGCTATTGTTACAAAGCAGATTCCTGGGTCCCAGCCTCAGAGATTCTAATTCAGTGTAGCTGGTAATACTGTTGTTGAGGGTCTGTGGACCACCCTTTCAGCAGTACTGGTCTAACTCACTTCATTCCTAAATGGTTATATCCAACTCTGATACAGCATGCACTCGGATTCCACCTCTAAGACTTATTTCCTGAGTTATCTTTTCATTTAAACCTCTCCCTCTTTTAGCTCTTTCCTCTGAGACTAGAAAAACCTCATTAAAAAACAACAGTAGCAATATCTCCTCTCCCTATCTCTCTCCCTCCTTTCTTGCTACTGTTTGCCTTTGCCTCTCCCAGCCCCACTTTTTCCAACCAAGCTCATTGCAGACATCCTCAGCCTCTACCTCAATCCCTTCTTGTTTGATAACTCATGGCGTTTAGTCTATCCTACCTAATGCTGCACTGCAATAGCTCTGAGGATCAACATCCCACCAAATGCAATGGTTCTTGCTGCCCTTATTTAACTGTACCTCAGTCTAATTAAGCTATTGTTTCCACTGCAGGTTTCTGCTCATTCAAATCTATCCTTTTTATTATAATTTATTTTATTTAACAATCTAGGAAATTTGCAGCCGTCAGCAGTTCTAGTGCAATTTCAGGTGCAACTGAGAATTCGAGAATCTTGGTGGAACTGTTAGTGTAGTGAACCTTGTATGTAAAATACATGCATACTTTTGATAGCACATGTGAAGGTATCTGTCTGAAATTGACACTTCCTGAGTTTCTGACTCAAATGCTTAAGTGTTACCTTGGATTTCTTACAATCAAGCTTAGCATAGCCAATAATTTCCTTTTCAATGTGGTTTTTGCTGTCTTAATATGTCGAATGATTCCACTCAGACTCTGATCATGAAAGCCAGACATTGAATTTAATCTGGTATCCCGTCAAGCATCACATCTAGCCATTTGTACTTTTTAGATACTTCTCTTTCTCTTTCTCTCTTTTGTTTTGTTTTGAGACGGAGTTTCGCTCTCGTTGCCCAGGCTGGAGTGCAATGGCGCAATCTCGGCTCACTGCAACCTCCGCCTCCCGGGTTCAAGCAATTCTCCTGCCTCAGCCTCCCCAGTAGCTGGAATTACAGGCAGGAGTCCCCTGCACTCTGCACTCGGCCTCAGATATTTTTCTCTTAGGCCTCCTCACCAGCACTGTTTATGTTTAAGTAAGCGTCATCTCTCATTGGGACAGTTACTGCGTTCTCCTAATTGTTTTCTCTGCCTGTCTCTTGCTTGACCTCTTTACTTACACATTGTAGCCAGGATGAATTACGTATAACAGGAATCATCATCACTTACTTCAAATTCTTCAAAGAGCCATGTACCTCAGGTTCATTAGCCTGACAGATGTTGACCTGATCCTATTTATTTCTCCAGTCTCATTTCCAAATACATCTTACTTGCCCCATACCTGACAGTGACAGTGAAAACACATTGCTGTCTTTTGCATTTACAGCTCTGCCTACTTAGAATATACTGTGCTTTATTTCTTATTACTAAAATACTAATATAGAGATATTTATAGTTATATAACAGAAACATCCTTCATCAATAATTAAGGCTACCATTTTCTCATATTTGCAACACATACAGATATATGTAATGTGTAATTATTAAGAGAATGGATATTGGAATTGGATAATCCAGGTCTGCAACGAATTAGCTATGTAACCTCAGGGTTGTGACTTGAAGTTTATGTGCCTCAATTTTCTTATCTATAAAACTGAGGTAATAGTAGATTCTTCATGGGCATATTGCAAGGATTAAATGAGTTAATAAATCAAATTTTTCTGTCTAATCTGAAAATAAACCTTGTATAAAAATTTCAGAAACACTTTTTTCTATTGAGACATTGTATTGCATTTTCATTAAATTTTTAGAATATATAATTAAGAAACTGACACTCCACCTCTGCTCCTTACTTTCACTGTGAACATTGTTTAAACCCATTGGCCTTTAGCTTCTCTATTTTTAAATGAGCATAATCATTTATAATATTCAAAATCATATTGTAGGAATTAAGTAAAATGATTTTGTGAAGTACTTGGAAAAAGTGCCTGGCACATAGAATATGTGCAATAAATGCTGGCTTTATTATTATTATCACTACTAATTTTATCAGAATTAAATTCCCTCATTCATGAAATGAACTATCTACTTTATTCAGTTTGTCTTTGACGTACTTCAATGGCACTTTTATAAGTAAAATTATTTTTTAAATTGAAGTAGTTTTTTGATATAAAAGGTAAGATACTTTATTACTGGTTTTGCCCTTTTAAGTAGCTACTGCTATTAAAATGCTGTTGGTTTTCTATATTTTAATTTATCCAGCAAATCTGCCTGTATATACTTTGCCTGTATATTCTTTTGCATTTTCTGGATAGACAGTATTATTTTAAAACAAGAAAAAATTAGGTTTTTATTTCCAAATCTTTCACTATGTGTTTGTGTATACACAATCACACATTTTTTATATATATATATTTACACACACACATATATATGTACACATTTTGCTTGTGTCACTGTTTGGTTTGAATTTCTAATAAAATGTGGCAATAAGACACTCTTCCAGAGTAAGCTTTTATCAGGCTCAAGTAAGCTTCTTTTCTTCTAGGCCTCAACCTTAGCTCCCATCCTTGCCAGACCTGCATTGCCCGGTTTTAGCAATAATCCTGCTAAGTCAATTTAGAGAGAATCTTCTCTACCCTTGAATCTGAGACCCCAGCTTTCTTCAGCAAGAATCCTGTGAAGCTGGTCTAGCCAGAATCTCCCCAAACCTTTATTCCTGCTCTTAGGAGTGTTCCATCCACAGACCTCTCCCTACTCTTTGGCTGTAAAACTCTAGCATCCTTTACTGTATTGGGAATTTATCCCAGCTCTACACTGAGGCTTGTTTCTCCCTGTTGCAATAGTTTCTGAATAAAATCTATCTTTACTGCATTAACTAACGTTTTACTTTGGTTCTTTTTGACAGTTTCTTGCTGCTAAAGCTAGCCTCTGGATCAGAACCACCATGAAACTCTTGGATACAACCACTGGACCTCTCAGGGTGTCACTGAGACTTTTTATCTTCAGTCTACTTGCTTGTCCACTTGCTTGTTTGTATTTGCAGTGACGAATCTGGCTCCAAAACTCAGTGCTCTGGATAAATGTCTGTGGTCAGACTTAGAGTCTTAGGATTCTCAGTATACATTTGAGGCTGGATTATGGTCCCAGGCCACCAGAGGCTGCATTAGAGCCCTGGGCTCCACTGCATGTAAGGGGCTAGTTTCTGTAAGAAGCAGAGGCTGGGATAGCGTCCCAAGTTTCTCTGTTCTAAGTTTAAAGGAACTGCATGCTTCTCACTCTACTGAAAGCCATTATACTAGTCCAAGTTGTGCTGCTGTAATAGAATATCACAGACTGGGGAACTGATAAAGAACAGAAATTTATTGGCTCACGATTCTGTAGTCTGGGAAGTCCAAGGTTGAGGGGTCAGCATCTCATGAGGGTCTTCCTGCTGTGTCATCTTCATTGGTTTTTTTTTTTTGGAAATGTGCTTGGATTTTCACACTCAGGTATGTGACACCCTTCAATTCAATGCTAGCACACCTGTGTGAGGCTTAACAACATGAGGAACTGACAACCAGTGACACAGAAACCCAGCACTTCCATCTCCATTTACTTTGTTAGGCTGTACATGGGGGGCAACACACATTTTATATATTTCAGAATATATAATTCTATATATTCTATAGTGAGAAAGTCAAGGTCTTTTTAGGAGGTGACATCAACAATGACACAAACACATCATGCTGCAACTGAAGGCAAGGAACCAGACTCCTAGGGCTGAGCAGAGATGTCAGACTTCAGAGGCATTTGGGGACTTTGTTTTTTTTTTTTTTTTTTTTTTTTTTGAGATGAGCCTCGCTCTGTCGCCCAAGCTGGAGTGCCGTGGCATGATCTTGGCTTACTGCAAGTTCCACCTCCCAGGTTCACACCATTCTCCTGTCTCGGGAGATGCCTGGCTAATTTTTAGTATTTTTAGTAGAGATGGCATTTCACCCATGTTAGCTAGGATGGTCTCGATCTCCTGACCTCATGATCTGCCCACCTCGGCCTCCCAGTGGGGACTTTTATTTCAGATGAGCATCACCACTGGAAACCCAGGGCCTGTTTCTCTCCAGTTCACTACTGCTTGGGCAGCAGCTCCAACTGCCTGAAAAGGCAAAGAGATGGTGAGAGAGAGAAAATAGAGGCCAAATTCATCCTTTGATAAGGAGCTCACTCCTGTGATAAGGCCATTCACCTCTTTACAAAAACAGATCGCTCCTGGCCTAATCATGGCACATTAGGCCCCACCTGTCAACAATGTTACATTGGAGATTGTTTCTAACACATAAAGTTTGGGGGACACATTTAAACATCAGCACCCCCTCTACTCAAACTCCTGTGGACAGTATGTCTTGCCACTGTGGCTGTAATACCATTGGCTTTAATACCACTGGCTTTCTTTCGCCCTGGAAAACCATTACCAAAAACCCTCTTGGATGGGCGTGGTAGCTCATGCCTGTAATCCCAGCACTTTGGGAGGCCGAGGGGGGTGGATCACCTAAGGACAGGAGTTCGAGACCAACCTGACCGACATGGAGAAACCCCATCTCTACTAAAAATACAAAATTTGCCAGGCATGGTGGCACATGTCTGTAATCCCAGGTACTTGGGAGGCTGAGGCAGGAGAATTGCTTGAGCCTCGGAGGCAGAGGTTGTGGTGAGCTGAGATTACACCACGGCACTCAAGCCTGGATAATAACAGCAAAACTCCATCTTGAAAAAAAAAAAAAACCTTTTGACCTACAATGGCTCCTCTGGGGCTCCTTGTCTGTCTCAATGTTAGTTCACCTAGAAGGGACCTAGACCAACAAGGAACAAAATGCACGATTCACTTAATCTGCTTGACATGAAGAAGCTGAAAAATAGCTAAATAATGCAAATTGTACTAAAAATTCTTAAACAAGAAGAGATTCTTAAATAAGGTATTTAGAAAACATTTTCTGACCCAGTAAGCCCTCTAGAGCCTTCCCATGACATTCCTGGAGTCCCCTCCCAGCATTTCTCTATCTTTCTTTCTCAAACTGTCCCCTGCATATCTCACCCCTAGTCCTTTAGCTCCCTAGAGCTGTCTGGCTCACCAGGTCCCCATTTCCTGTATGTGAAGCCAGGGATGCAGCCAGTACTTGTTTCCAAGTGAGGCTAACAGGAGAGATAACACTTAATGACTTGCTATCACCAAAGACTCTACTGACCCCCAGGAGGTAAGGAAAAGATTTATGGAACAATATAAGAGTTTCCTGGGACAATACTCTCTCGGACTGTCTGACTCATTTCAACTTATCCTATTCAAGGAGCCTGAAGATGCCTCCCATTAGTTTGAAAAAGCCATATGTCCCACCACCCTTGAAAGTCATTAAAGGTCTCAGACTTCCTCTGATTCCCATCAGAAACTGAGAAAAGTAAGGAAAAAAATACTAGGTATTACCCCTCAGTACTATCTCACTAAAATTGATTGGTCATGCATTCAAAACGGGACCACAAAGGGCTGAAACTCTGGTTAATCGCCACCATCAATTACAAACAACATGGAAGAATACTTGGGGCTGGAACTGACTTCCCAAGCAGCTTCTGTTCTGGCCACAAACTGTAAATGGCTAGAGGCCAGAACTGCATGACATGTCACTGAATAAAATTAATTGGTAAAAGCAAATATATCCAAACTGCAGACATTAGTCCAGCATTCTGAAAACAGTATTTTTTTTAATAAAAAGGAAAATAAACAGCACAAGTTTGTGGCATTTCAATTAAAATAGAAAAACCTAGAAAATGTAATAAATAGCAAGCTCTGAAACTGTGGGCTCCCACTGACTGGGACACTTGCTGGCATTATCATAAAAGGGGACACAGGGCCTGTGGTTGACAGTACACCAAGAAGAGAGAAAATCCTGATTCCCCACGTTGCCAAGAAATGATTGACACCACTCCAAGAAAGAAAATGTCCAATGCCCTCAACTGCCACTACCCTGTAAGGGGATAAACCTCATTTCCTCTTCCCTTCCTTGGGGCCACCACAAATTGCTAGTGGTAGTTTTTTATAATTTGCTTCATGGCTTGCCTCTGTTTCAATCTCTTAGTAGTTATATGAGGATCCTGAAAGCTAAGCATACCTTTCTTTTCAGCTCTGCCCCCCACTAAGCTTGTTAGGAAGAGATCGTCTCACCACTGGGGTATCAAGTTCACTGTGCCCTCAGGTGACACCTTACACCTCTGTCCCCAGCGGCTTCATCTCACTTCTCCAAGTCCACTTGCCCCTTCAAACTACCACACAGTTAACCAAAAACTTAAATCAAGTATTAAACAAAAATTTCTTTTCTCTACCGGCATTAAAAAAAACTCCAAAACAAAACTTCACTGATAATGGATTTATATGGAATCAACAACTGCTTAAATTACAAAAATGGCCTTCCATGCCTGTCCCCAGAATTCTCCAATATCATTTAAAATCATCAGGACTTGAGGGCTCTACTCAATAGTCCCAGGTCTATTCAATAAAAACTTCTAGTCTCCACTTGTAGTTTATGGATACTCCCATCTTAGCCATTAAAATTCCAAATGGGCCCCAGCTGCTTGGGAGGCTGAAGCAGGAGAATCACTTGAACCTGGGAGGCAGAGGTTTCAGTGACCCAAGAATGTACCATTGCACTCCAGCCTGGGCAATAAGAGCGAAACTCTGTCAAAAGAAAAAAAAAAAAAAACATCTCCCAAATGGGAAAGGTTATCATTTAGTCCAAGATCTATCAATAAAATGGTCAAACCTGGGTTTCTCTGAGTGCCTACTCCTTCCACTGTCCTGTATGCTGTCACTGCAAACACCCAATATTTCACTGTCATCAATTTTTATTCTGCCTTTTTTTCAATATACCCCTTCATAAGGAATTCCAATACTTGGTTGCCTTTACCTGAAATATCCAACAACATACACAGACTAGTATGCCCCAAGAATTTACACAGGCCTCTACCTGCTTTTTACACCCTCTAGGTACCAATTTTAGTCTTCCCAATTGATTCCACTTTACTCCAGTATGTGGATGACCTCCTTCTAGGTACTGACGGTTAGGTCACTGAGCACCTTCTTAAGGCATGAGCAAGAGAGGGTCACAGGGTGGCTAGAGACAAAATTACGTGGTCCTTGCCCACTGTGCCTCCAGTATCTGGGCCATTGTAAAACTCCACAGACAAAACCTCTACTATTGAATATTTTCTTTTCTTTGAAACAAAGTAATGCTGAGAAGTTTTTGTGCCTTGCGAGATGTTGTAAGATATGGTACCTAATTTCTTTGTGATTGCCCCAGTGCTCTATGCCCTGACTAGGGAGGCATCCCCGAGCCCAGTAGTTTGAGACCCGCTATCCAAAAATGATTTTGAAAACCTTAAGGGCTCTCTACTTTCACCCTCCCCCACGCTTGGATGCCCCAGTTACTTCTTGATTTTTCCCTTCTTCATGGATGAATGAGGAGGTCGTGCTCTGGAACATTATTCTAGAAACATAATGGATACCAGAGACCTCTGTGATATTATAGTTTGGCCTTGACTCAGTACCTTGACTCATTAGCTAAGGTATATCCTTGTTGCCTTTAAGTCAAGGCTGGAATTGCCAAACATGTCCAAACTACTACTGATGTGGTATTAAGTCACCCACTTAACACACATGTTCCCCCTGCTGTGCAGATCCTATTGCTTAATGAGAATGCACGGCACTTTTCTGCATCTCAACTTACCTCATGAAAGTTTATTAGACTCTCTCTCTCAAAGTATCATATATCATGGTCAAAACCTTAACCCTGCCAACCTTGCTTTCTTTGCCCATTGATGGGATGCCCCATGAATGTGTCATTAACACCAGATATTGTCCTAGGCTAGATTTCTCAGAGAACCCATCCCCCAAGTTGACTTCAATGTTTGTGTCTATGGTTCCCTCTTTAGAGAGAGAATGGAACCTTCTGGAAGGGATATGTATCACTGATTAACACAAACTTTTTGAATATCAAGCCCTGACAAACGTTAAATCAGCCAGGGAGGCCACATTATTGTTCTTACTCAACATAAGTCTTGCACATAAGCAGAGGAAATAAAGGTAAGGATTTATAGTACTGTCATAGCCACTGTACCTTTGGCGTAGTACATGATGTGGGTATGTTGTAGAAGAGGAGTCATGACAGCAGCTTGTGCCCAAGGCAAAAGCAGACATCTAGCAGCAGAACTTCCAGAGGTATTGTTAGCATCCCGGTAGATGGCTAGTGTTAAAACTGAGAGACGCAGTAGGAAAAGGCATCTTCAGACAATGCATGGGGTAATAAATTGGCTGCTTAAAATTAGCAGCCTCTTTCCCAACCGCTCAAGACAACCAGACTGTTTCCAAACTTTGGGAAAATGAGCCTGGATCCTGCTTCAAGGCACTAAACCCCTGGTAGGAGTATTCATGCCCTCCTTGCCTGTATGGCTCGAAAGAATGCTTCAGATAGACCTAGGAGACACCAACACAGCCATTTGCCAGCTCTGAAGTCATTGCCTGAGCCACTGTGTTGTCACACAACATTACTCAGCATGGAATGAACAAACTGTGATATATTTTGGACAAATAATTGCTTGGATTCTTTCAATTTCATTTGGACCACATGATTTCCACTTACCACATCTACCAGAAATATAACCCTGGAAAAAATGGTGAAGTTGGAGCAAGGAAGGCAAGAAACTTCCACTTCCTCCTGCCAACCCGGACCCTCCCTGATGAAATCCCTCAGCAAGGTCAGTTGCCTCAGCCTTCCTAGAATAAATTTTCTTCACCTGGGGTATCAGCTATACCATGTCTTGTGACAGAGCTTCACATGCTTTTGGCAGAATTATACAGCAAATTTAAAAGGCAATGAAAATTAGTCAAACACCCCACTTTTATTGCCATCCTCAGTCACCCAGCACCATAGGAAAAGCCAAGAGCATCCTCAAGACCAAGCTGGCTAAACTATTTAAAGAATTGGACTGACCATGGTCACCAGTGCTTCCCCTTCCTCTATGAGTCTCAGATCCTCCCCACTGTCTCCACATAAGCTACTGCCTTTATAAATTATCACAGAAAAGCCCATGCAAATACCTTATTCATCCTGGCTAGCAGAAGATTCTAAGTGACTCATCTGACATTCTTAGATACTGTGGAGGGTAATGGAATATACTCAGGGCTGTGATTGATGTGTCAAAGCTGCCTTCTTTTAGAACTTCCTGATTGCCCCTTACACAGCTTACCGGGGGATCTAGTGTTCTGGAAATACCAGGATCTAGTGTTCTGGAAACACAGGAAAACTAGAACCTAGATGGAAGGAACTTTATACCATTTTACTCATTATTAACATTGCTGTTAAATTACAGGTTGTTTAACCTTGTGTCCCAGTTTCTCAGCTAAAGAAATGCAGCAGTTATTAATACTGAAGAAGTATTCCAACCAGAGACCTCAAACCAATGCTCTATTAGCCTCTAGAGGCAAATGACAAGGAGAAGCATCAATTGTCCCAAGATCCTTGGAACAAGCAGATGATGTCACGAGAGGGTCAGTCAGCTTCTGCCCAGAACCAGAGAACGGCACACCTCTGATTGCCCTTCCTACATCTTACTGTTTTATCCTTGCCTTTTGCCTGGAGACCCTCCTGCTCTTCTCAACTCCTTTCTCAAGAGTCGTTTCTGCCCACGATAACTCCGTCTTCAGCATAACTTTTCCCACCTGACTGTAGTCTTCAACTTTATGTTTTTGCCCCTGCAATTAGGAGTTCCTGCTCTTTCTCTGCCCGTTTTTTCTTATCTCTAAGCAAGACTTTCACCCACAGAACCACTGGAAAGCCTGGCCCAGCTAGTCACTTCTTCCCACAACATCACAGACTATAGTGCTGTGCCCCCTTCCCCATGGACACATCTAAAATTTCCCAAACTTCTTTGATCAATTTAAATGCTTTTTTTTTTTGCTATGACCTTTCTCTTTTTCTTGTCAACTTCCTAAACCAGACTATTACACATCGGAGAAAACCCTACATCTATGCCAGTCTATCTTCATAAAGGTAATGTTTGTATTATTTTAATTATGCCGGTGGCCCCTTTCTGGGAATAAGCATTTGCCATTACACTTACCTAGCATTATGCTAATCCAAAATAAAGCCCCCAAGCTACAGATTCCTGATACATCCCTCATATGAATGGAATTCTCCTCAATGCCCCATCCAACCTAATTTACTGGATACAAATGAGCCACTCGTGGACTAACCACCTCTAATAAATCCTTTTCCACCCTCAAAATTTGCATTCTTTAGGCAGCTTCAGCCATCAGATAATTGTTTATATGACCCTGGCTGGCTCCTGATGTTATAACTTTTTCTGTGGAACTCAAGCCTATTGGCTGTTCCTGGCCAGCTGGATAGACTCTTTTTATCTCTCCAATTTTACTCTCCCTTTTACCGTACTCAATTCCACATCATGTTTTTATTTTTAAGACAAAACAGAGAGCTTGTAGTTTTATATAAATTTCAGGACTGCATTTTCTATTACTTTAAAAAATGTTACCGGAATTTTGATACAGTATGTATTGAATCTATAGATTAATTTAAATAATATGATACTTTAACAATATTTTTTAATCCATAAACATGAAATGTTTTTGCATTTATTTGTGTAATCTTCAATTATTTTATTATTATCTTAAATATTTCAATTAAAGATTTTTCACCTTGGTTAAATATATTGCTAAGAGGCCGGGCGCGGTGGCTCACGCTTGTAATCCCAGCACTTTGGGAGGCCGAGGCGGGCGGATAACGAGGTCAGGAGATCGAGACCACAGTGAAACCCCGTCTCTACTAAAAAATACAAAAAATTAGCCGGGTGTGGTTGCGGGCGCCTGTAGTCCCAGCTACTCAGAGAGGCTGAGGCAGGAGAATGGCGTGAACCCGGGAGGCGGAGCTTGCAGTGAGCCGAGATTGCGCCACTGCACTCCAGCCTGGTCGACAGAGCGAGACTCCATCTCAAAAAAAATATATATATATATATAGATATATATTGCTAAGAAATTCATTATTTTGATGCTATTTCAATGAGATTTTTTTTTCTTTTTCATTTGACAGTTTGTTGTTAGTGTATGGAAACACAAATTATTTGTATGTTAATTTCATATTTCTCTAATTTACTGAGTGTATTTATTAGCCGAAACAGTCTTGGCATACTATTCATGATTTACTATATATAAGATAATGCCACCTAAAGACAGTGACATTTTTACTGCTTTCTTTTCAGTTTGGATGCCTTTTTTTTTTTTTCATTTTTTCCTTTGAGACAGGGTCAAATTCTATCACTCAGGCTAGCGTGCAGTGGTGTAATTGTGGCTCACTGCAGCCTTAACCCTTGGACTCAAGCACTTCTCCCACCTCAGCCTCCCAAGTATCTGACACTACAGGTGTGCATTTTCCACACCTGGCTAATACATGAAAGTTTTGTAGAGATGGGATCTCACTAAATTGCCCAGGCAAGTCTCAAATTACTAAGCTCAATCTTCCCATCTCAGCCTCCCAAAGTGCTGGGACTACAGACACGAGCCACTGCACTTGGCTGGATGTCTTTTCAAAAATTTTCCTGCCTAATTGTTCTGCCTAGGACTACCAGTACTATGTTAAAACAGAAACCTTAAAAATATCATTAAAAATGACACAATGTACCCTTGTATTGGAAACCCCATCTCTACTAAATACAAAAATTTGCCAGGCATGGTGGCATGCACCTGTAACCCCAGCTACTCAGGAGGCTGAGGCAGGAGAATTGCTTGAACCCAGGAGGCAGAAGTTGCAGTGAACCGAGACTGCTCCACTCCAGCCTGGGCAACAGAGTGAGACTCCATCTCAAAAAAAAAAAAAAAAAGAAAATGAGACTGAGAACTTCCATTAGAGCACAAAGCATCTGATTCAGTACAAGAAAATCTAAACATCTATTTCACTTTAAAAGTATTTTTTTCTTAGTAGGAAGTAAGCTTAGAAATTTAAATGCTGTATGACAAATAACTCTATGATTGAATAGTTGATTTTATTTACTCACCTCATAGATTTCTTGGAAACACTAATACCATAGGTTACTTAGAACACTGCCCAGCATATAATAAACTCCCAATTATTACCTATTTTTAATAACTATCATTCTGTAATTTTATCTTCTTTATTATGAAGATTACTAGGACTGTGTCTTATATTTTTTCTTTTTACTTTCTGATTTGCTGTATGCTAACTTTGTTTTAATTTCACAAATTCTGAGGTAATGTGCTTGAATATATATGTTATATAAAAAGTGAATTAAATAATTAATAGGCACCCCACATTCATTAAAATCTTTTATGTTTAAATTTGCTGAATATAAACAGTTATGAGCATTTTCATTCATTTTTCTCAAACTATGCAATCTGAATGATCATATATATTTGTTTCTAATTGTTCATTTTGTGTATTAGTGTTTCATACCATATTGTACAATATTTATGTTGTTCATGTTATTTAGAAATGTAAGTTTGCTTTGCTTCCAAAGGTTGCATTATAGCCTTTACATTTTGTGTAAAAATAGCATCAAAATAATAACGACATAATAAAGAAGATTCTTCAGTACTATTTAAGTTCTTAAAATTTTCCCATCAAAGTATTTATGAATGATAATAATGCACTTCCTATGAAATGTTATTGCTTTTATTGCACACTAATGATTCAAGCTTCATGGCCTTCAATAGCAAAGACATAGAATCAACCTAGGTGCTCATTAGTGGTAGATTGGAAAAAGAAAATATAGTACTTGGCTGGGTGCAGTGGCTCACACCTGTAATCCCAGCACTTTGGGAGGCCTAGGCAGATGGATCACCTGATGTCGGGAGTTCGAGACCATCCTGACCAACATGGAGAAACCCTGTCTCTACTAAAATACAAAATTAGTAGGGTATGGTGGCACATGCCTGTAATCCCAGCTACTCAGGAGGCTGAGGCAGGAGAAGCGCTTGAACCCGGGAAGCGGAGGTTGTGGTGAGCCGAAATTGTGCCATTGCACTCCAGCCTGGGCAACAAGAGTGAACTCTGTCTCAAAAAAAAAAAGAAAGAAAGAAAATATGGTACTTATACACTATGAAATACTACATAGCCATAAAAACAGGACAAAATTATGTTCTTTGTAGCAATGTTGATGCAGCTGGAGGCCATTATCCTAAGTAAATTAATGCAGAAACTGAAAACCAAATAATGCATGTTCTAACTTACAAGTGAGAGCTAAATACTGGGTATACATAAATAAAAAGATGAAAACAATAGACACTGGGGACCGCTAGAGGAGGAAGGCAGAGAAGGAGACAAGGGCTAAAATGCTAACTATTGGTTACTTTGCTCACTACCTGAGTAGCTGCAGTACCCAAAAGCTTAGCAGTACATAATATACCCATGTAACAAACCTACACATGAACCTAAAGTAAAAGTTGAAATTTAAAAATAGAAACAAAACACCAAAATATGTGCTCTTTATGAATGTGCAGTCATAGTTGAAAATTGTAGCTATCTAGAATTATTTTTTAGTAGTACACTATGTTTATTCAATTTTTTTTTTGTTAAATTTTGTTCTGGGCCAGGCGTTGTGGCTCACGTCTGTAATCCCAGCACTTTGGGAGGCCGAGGCGGGTGGTTCACTTGAGGTCAGGAGTTCAAGACCAGCCTGGCCAACATGGTGAAACCCTGTCTCTACTAAAAGTACAAAAATGAGCCAGGCATAGTGGCAGGTGCTTGTAATCACAGCTACTCAGGAGCCTAAGGCAGAGGAACCACTTGAACCCGCGAGGTGGAGGTTGCAGCGAGTGGAGATTGCACAACTGCACCGCAGCCTGGGTGACAGAGACTAGACTCCATCTGGAAAAAAAAATTCTGCCGTTTTACATTCCTGTGTTTCATATTTTAGAGCAGACTATGTCACATTAATTGTGTTTTTGTTTTTATTTATTTATGAATACATTTTTTAAATAAAATTTTATATGCCAATATTCAACTCTGTACACATTAAGACAATGTTTGGACAGAAGTCAGATATGAATCAACCATATATCTATTGCCAGTATAATTATTTGTGTGTTTCTTTGCCTGTATAAATATTGCCCCTATTTTATGACTTGTATATTTGGTTTTATTGGTTGGTGGTCAATGATTGTTGTTTTTTTTTGTAAAAATACATATTAAAATTTATAATCTTTCATATTTTCAATTATATAGTTTATTTGTATTAATTATATTGTTAGCAACATCTCTAGAACATTTCTATTTTTGCAAAGTTATGTAATACACATGCATCCACTACTTATTTTCCCCATTGGCCGTTTGAAAACATCATTCTATTTTCTCTTTTTAAGGGTGTAGCTACTTTAGATATTCCATGTAAGTATATTCATATAGTATTTTCGTGTGTCTGGCTGGCTTATTAAATTTAGCATAATGTCTTCAAAATTTGTCTTTATGGTAGATATTAGAAAATGTACTGCTTTTAAAATATTGAGTAATATTTCATTTTCTTTATATTTTAAATTATATTTATCCATATTTTTGGTACAAGAAGTTCAAATTGCTTTCACATATTGGCTTTTGTGGATCATGCTTCAATAAACTGTGTGCGAATAACTCACTTGACCATACACCAAGAGTGTATATCTGTGCTGCATTCTGCTTCATTGCTTTGGTGTTCTGCCTTTATACCAGTACTAAAGTGCCTTGTTTATTATAGCTTTATTTTGTGTTTGCAAATTATTAAGTGTAATGCCTCCAATATTTTTCTTCTTTTTTAAGACTGTCAGGCTTTTTCATGGTCCCTTAAAATTTCATATAATTCTGTGGGTTTTTTTTCTATTTTCAGAAAAGTAAAATTGGTAACTAAGGGTTGTGTTGAATATGTGGGTCACTTTGGGCAGTACGGACATCTTTACAATATTATGTCTTCCAGCCCTTGAACAAGAGCATGTTCAAGAATATGATTTTTAATTTCCATAGTTTGTAAATTTTTCACTTTTCCTTCTGTTACTGATTTCTAGTTTCATTATATTTGGGCTATAAATAATAGTCTGAAATTTTAATTTTAAAACATTTGTTAAGACGTGGTGTCACAGGTGGTCTATCTAGAAAAATGTTTCATGAGCTATTAAAAAGAATGTATTCTGCTCTCTGTCTGCATTTGTTAGGTGTAATTATTTCATAGTGCATTGAAGTTTCTTGTTCCCTTGTTAATATTTTGTCTCGCCTTATTACTCATTACTGCAAGTGAGATATTGAAGTATCCTACCATTATTACATTGCTTTCTATTTTTTGCTCCAATTCTGTCAATGTTTTCTTTATGTGTTTGGCAAAACTACTGTCAGATATATTTGTATATTTGTATGTTCTCAGTTATTGAACTCTCCTATAATTTAATGTCTTACATAGTCTATTGTGAATTTTGACTTAAAGTAAATTATATGAAATATGACAGTTTTTGACTTAATGTAATCATTGCCCCTCTTCTCATCTGGTTAACACTTGTATGGAATGTTTTTTCTATCCTGCCATTTTCAGGCTATTTTTAAAATTGGATCTGAAATGAGTACACTTTATTTTCAATAAGAGGGACTTCCTATGCATGTCCTGTAGAAAAGTTCTACTGTTGACGCACTTTCCTACATTTTGGTTATCTTGGAAAGTCTGTTTCTTTCTTCATTTTAAAGAATACTTTTGCTGGATATAGTGTTCATGCTTAGACATTTTTGTTTTGTTTTGTTTTTTAGTGTTTTAAATACATCATCCAACTTTGTTCTTCCGTGAAAGATTTCTGTTTATAAATCTGCTGGTAGCCTTGCAGGAGCATGCATATAAATGACACCTTTCTTTTTTCTTCCTGCATTTCAGATTCTCTTCTTGTCTGTGACTTTCAAAACATTGTCATATTACATATTTTTAGGGATGTCTTTGTGTTAATCTTAGTTGAAATTTGCTGAGCTTCTTGATTTTGTTAAATATTTTTTTAAATGTTGAAGTATCGGTTGAGTATCAGTCTTATTTATTCTTCTGCTCCATAATTTTCATTTCTTTTTGTGCTTATCTTTTTGTTGAGTTTCATTTTTGTTATTTCATATTGTTTTCTGTGTCCCCATTTCACTCAATGAGCATCATTGAGATGATAATTTAAATTTTTAAGGTGATTTATGTTTTTCTTTCAAAAAATCTAGCTGAATTTACATTGTTTCAAGTAATTTTAACATCTCCATTTTTCTAGGATTGATTTCCGGATATTTGTTTTTTTTCTTTGATTCAGCCATCTCATCCTGATGTTTTGTGTATGTTTTAATGTTTGATTGTGATTTGTACAAAAAAAGCCACATGTCAAAATATTTATGAAGTGGCTTTGACCTGGGGTAATATGGCACCAGGTGTTTTTTTTTTCTTTTTTTTGAGATGGAGTCTCACTCTGTCGCCCAGGCTGTAGTGTAATGGCGCAATCTCGGCTCACTGCAAGCTCTGCCTCTGACATTCACGCCATTCTCCTGCCTCAGCCTCCTGAGTACCTGGGACTACAGGTGCCCACCCCCACGCCTGGCTAATTTTTTGTATTTTTAGTAGAGGTGGGGTTTCACTGTGTTAGCCAGGATGGTCTCAATCTCCTGACCTGGTTATCCACCTGCCTCAGCCTCCCAAAGGGCTGGGATTGCAGGCATGAGCCACCGTGCCCAGCCTGGCACCAGGTTTTTAGGCTAGAAATTCTTAGAGTCTCTCAAACCTGTTCTACGGATGTGTCTTCTCTAGGCTTGTGTGTTTGTTTTTCAGTTAAAGAAGAGCCCCATGTTTCTTATTGAGATCCTATAATCACTTTCTATACATTGTCTGTCTATGGTACTGAAGTCTTTCTTCTCTTTTAACAGTCATTTACCTCAGCTGACCCAACCTTTCATTGAAAGTATACCACCATTTCTTTTAGCTCTGTCATGGAACATAGAAATTAGTCTTTGGCAAGGCTGCAAAAAGCCAAAAGCATGGACACATGTGGCATTATTTTATTTATTTTTGGAAAGAGAAGCCAGGAGTTGGGAGTTTATATTTAAAGGCACCATATTGTATTGGGGATAAAGAATGGCTGTGGTGGGTAAATATAATATACTTTTCTTCCACTTCTCTATAGTTCTTGGCATTTTGCTCACTTGTGGTGCTGCAAATGCTTAACTGCTTTTTATATTTCTCAAAAAAGCATTTTGTTTGGTATATTTTTGTTAAGTTTATATGTCTGTAAAGAAATTACAGCCTATGGTATTATATTGTGTCACCTTTTTTATACTTTCAGTTCTAGGGTACATGTGCACAACATACAGGATTGTTACATAGGTATACTTGTGCCATGTTGGTTTGCTGCACCCATCAACTCATTTACATTAAGTATTTCTCCTAATGCTATGCCTCCCCCAGCCCCTTAACCCCTGAAAGGCCTCAGTGTATGATGTTCCCCATCCTGTGTCCATGTGTTGTTCTTGTTGTTCAACTCCCACCTATGAGTTAGAACATGCGGTGTTTGGTTTTCTGTCCTTGTGATAGTTTGCTTAGAATGGTGGTTTCCAGCTTCTTCCATGTCCCTACAAAGGACATGAACTCATCATTTTTAATGGCTGCATAGTATTCCATGGTGTGTATGTGCCACATTTTCTTAATCCAGCCTATCATTGATGGACATTTGGGTTGGTTCCAAGTCTTTGCTATTGTGAATAGTGCCACAATAAACATACGTGTGCATGTGTCTTTATAGTAGCATGATTTATAATCCTTTGGGTATATACCCAGTAATGGGATGGCTGGGTCAAATGGTATTTCTAGTTCTAGATCCTTGAGGAATCACAACACTGTCTTCCACAATGGTTAAACTAATTTACACTCCCACCAACAGTGTAAAAACTTTCCTATTTTTCCACATCCTCTCCAGCATCTGTTGTTTCCTGACTTTTTAATGATCACCATTCTGTCATGAGATGGTATTTCATTGTGGTTTTGATTTTCATTTCTCTAATGACAAGGGATGATGAGCTTTTTTTCATGTTTGTTGGCTGCATAAATGTCTTCTTTTGAGAAGTGTCTGTTCATATCCTTTGCCCACTTTTTGGTGGGGTTGTTTTTTTGTGTATGTAAATTTGTTCCTTGTAGATTCTGGATATTAGATGTAGAGGTATTTATAGTATTCTCTCATGGTAGTTTGTATTTCTGTGGGATTGGTGGTGATATCCCCTTTATCATCTTTTATTGTGTCTATCTGATTCTTCTTTCTTTTCTTCTTTATTAATCTTGCTAGTGGTCTATCTATTTTGTTGATCTTTTGAAAATCCAGCTCCTGGATTTGTTGATTTTTTGAAGGGTTTTTTGTGTCTCTACCTCCTTCATTTCTGCTCTGATCTTAGTTATTTCTTGCCTTCTGCTAGCTTTTGAATTTGTTTGCTCTTGCATCTCTAGTTCTTTTAATTCTGATGTTAGGGTGTCGATTTTAGATCTTTCCTGCTTTCTCTTGTAGGCATTTAGTGCTATAAATTTTCCTCTACACACTACTTTAACTGTGTCCCAGAGATTCTGGTACGTTGTGTCTTTGTTCTCATTGGTTTCAAAGAACATCTTTAATTCTGCCTTCATATCGTTATTTACCCAGTAAATTCAGGAGTATTACCCAGTAAATTCAGGAGCAGGTTTTTCAGTTTCCATGTAGTTGTGTAGTTTTGAGTGAGATTCTTAATCCTGAGTTCTAATTTGATTGCACTGTGGTCTGAGAGACAGTTTGTTGGGGTTTCTTTTTTTTTACATTTGCTGAGGAGTGTTACCAATTATATGGTCAATTTTAGAATAAGTGTGACATGGTGCTGAGAAGATTGTATATTCTGTTGATTTGGTGTGTAGAGTTCTGTAGATGTCTATTAGGTCTGCTTGGTCCAGAGCTGAGTTCAAGTCCTGGATATCCTTGTTAACCTTTTGTCTCATTGATCTGTCTAATATTGACAGTGGGGTGTTAAAGTCTCCCATTATTATTGTGTTGGAGTCTAAGTCTCTTGGTAGGTCTCTAAGGACTTGCTTTATGAAGCAATACAGGGTGCTCCTGTATTGGGTGCATATATAGTTAGGATAGTTAGCTCTTCTTGGTGAATTGATCTCTTTACCATTATGTAGTAGCCTTCTTTGTCTATTTTGACCTTTGTTGGTTTAAACTCTCTTTTATTAGAGACTAGGATTGCAACCCCCTGCTTATTTTTCCTTTCCATTTGCTTCGTAGATCTTCCTTCTTCCCTTTATTTTTAGCCCGTGTGCATCTTTGCATATGAGATGGGTCTCCTGAATACAGCACACTGATGGGTCTTGACTCTTTATCCAATTTGCCAGACTGTGTCTTTTAATTGGGGCATTTATCCCATTTACATTTAAGGCTAAGATTGTTATGGTTGAATTTGATCCTGTCATTATGATGTTAGCTGGTTATTTTGCCTGTTAATTGATGCAGTTTCTTCATAGCATTAGTGATCTTTACCATTTGGCATGTTTTTGCAGTGGCTGGTACCAGTTGTTCCTTTCCATGTTTAGTGCTTCCTCTAGGAGCTCTTGTAAGGCAGGCCTGGTGGTGACAAAATCTCTCTGCATTTGCTTGTCTGTAAAGGATTTTATTTCTCCTTCACTTATGAAGCTTCGTTTGGCTCAATATGAAATTCTGGGTTGAAAATTCTTTTCTTTAAGAATGTTGAATATTGACCCCCACTCTCTTCTGGCTTGTAGGGTTTCTGACGAGAAATCCGCTGTTATTCTGACGGGCTTCCCTTTATGGGTAACCCAACTTTTGTCTCTGGCTGCCCTTAGCACTTTTTTCTTCATTTCAACCTTGGTGAATCTGACAGTTACGTATCTTGAGGTTTCTCTTCTTGAGGAGTATCTTTGTGCTGTTCTCTGTATTTCTTGAATTTCAATGTTGGCCTGCCTTGCTAGGTTGGGGCAATTCTCCTGGATAATATCTTGAAGAGTGTTTTCTGACTTGTTTCCATTCTCCCCATCACTCTCTGGTACACCAGTCAAACATATATTTGGTCTTTTCACATAGTCTCATATTTCTTGGAGGCTTTGTTCGTTTTTTTTACTCTTTTTTCTCCAATCTTCTTGCTTTATTTCATTAATTTGATCTTCAATCACTGATATCCTTTCTTACACTTGATGGAATCAGCTATTGAAGTTTGTGCATGCATCACGACATTCTCGTTCTGTGGTTTTCAGCTCCATCAGGCCATTTAATGTCTTCTCTACACTGTTTATTCTAGTTAGCCATTCACCTAACCTTTTTTCAAGGTTTATGGCTTCTTTGCAATGTTTCAGACCATGCTCCTTTAGCTTGGGGAAGTTTGTTATTACCGACCTTCTGAAGCCTACTTCTGTCAACTTGTCAAAGTCATTCTCCATCCAGTTTTGTTCCCTTGCTTGGAATGAGCTGCGATACTTTGGAGGAGAAGAGGCGCCCTGTTTTTTGGAATTTTCAGCTTTTTGCTCTGGTTTATCTCCATCTTTGTGGTTTTATCTACCTTTGGTCTGTGATGTTGGTGACCTACAGATGGGATTTTGGTGTGGATGTCCTTTTTATTGATGTTGATGCTTTTCCTTTCTGTTAGTTTTCCTTCTAATAGACCCCTCAGCTGCAGGTCTGTTGGAGTTTGCTGGAGGTTCCCTCCAGACCTTGTTTGCCTTGGTATCACCAATGGAGGCTGCAGAACAGCAAATACTGCTGCCTGATCCTTCCTCTGGAAGCTTCGTCCCAGAGGGGCACCTGCCTGTTTGAGGTGTCTTTCGGCCCCTACTGGGAGGTATTTCTCAGTCAGGCTACACGGGGATCAGGGACCCACTAGAGGAGGCAGTCTGTTTGTTTTCGGAGCTCAAACGCTGGGCTGAGATAATCAATGTTCTCTTTAGAGCTGTCAGACAGGGATGTTTAAGTCTGCAGAAGCTGTCTGTTGCCCTTTGTTCTACTATGCCCTGCCCCAACAGATGGAATCTATAGAGGCAATAGGCCTTGCTGAGCTGTGGTGGGCATCGCCCAGTTCGTGCTTCCTGGCCTCTTTGTTTACAATGTGAGCTACTCAAGCCTCAGCAACTGCAGATGCCCCTCCCCCTGTCAGGCTGCAGCTTTGCAAATCAATCTCAGACTGCTCCACTAGCAGTGAGCAAGGCTCCGTGGGCATGGGACCCACTGAGCCAGGCACAAGAGGGTATCTCCTGGTCTACTGGTTGCTAAGACTTTGGGGAAAGTGCAGTATTTGGTCAGGAGTGTACTGTTTCTTCAGGTACAGTCTGTCACCGTTTCCCTTGGCTAGGAAAGGGAAATCCCCCAACCTCTTGCACTTCTCGGGTGAGGTGAGGCCCCGCCCTGCTTCAGCTCGCCCTCCATGGGCTGCACCCACTCTCCAACCAGTCCCAGTGAGATGAAGCAATTACTACCTCAGTTGGAAATGCAGAAATCACCCATCTTTTTCGATCTCACCGGGAGCTGCACACCGGAGCTGTTCCCATTAGGTCATCTAGGAAGCAACCCTGTTTCACCATTTTAATGTGCTTTGTATAATTTTATATTTGTAAAGTATATTCACCTTAGTCTAATAAGTGAGATGACTTGTTATTTTTCTTTCAGCTGGTTCTTTTTTGTTCACTGCAGAGATATTGCCAAAGCAGGACATAGAAAATTCACATAAAAAGATAATACTGAGAAAATGTGAAGGCTGTTACCTGGATAATTTATACTTAAAGAAAGACTGGCAAGGTGTGAATAGTTGCATGGGACAGAAAAGTAGTTACAATTGCCTTCATCAATGTTTACCAGCAACCCATAGCAGAACATGCCAATGAAATAAATGTGGCAAAGCCTTTGAGCAGTGCTCAATTCTTACTGAAAATAAGAAAATTAATAGCAGAAAAAAACCCTGCAAATGTGAAGAATGTGGCAAATCCAGTAGGTGAGTCTCAGGTCTTGTTATACATAAGAGAAGTCATACTAGAGGGAACCCCTACAAATGTGAAAAATTTTGCAGAGCCTTCAAATGCTTCTCAGACCTTATTAAACATAAGAGAATTTATACTGGAGAGAAACCCTACAAATGTGAAGAATGTGGCAGAGCCTTTAGAAGCTTCTCAGACCTTACTAGACATAAGAGGATTCATACTGGAGAGAGACCTTACAAATGTGAAGAATGTGGCAAAGCCTTTAGTCGCTCCTCAATCCTTATTAGACACCACAAGAGAATTCATACTGGAGAGAAACCCTACAAAGGTGAGGAATGGGGCAGCGCCTTTAAAGGCCTCTCATAAGAGAATTCATACTATGGAGAGACCTTACAAATGTGAAGAATGTGGCAAAATCTGTAGGTGCTTCTCAGAGCTTACTCAAGAGAATTCATTCTGGAGTGAAACTCTACAAATATGAAGAATGTGGAAGAGCTTTATAAGCTTCTCAGAGCTTACTAAATATAAGAGAATTCATACTGGAGAGAGACCTTACAAATGTGAAGAATGTGGCAAAGCCTGTAGGTGGTCCTCAGACCTTACAAAACATAAGAGAAATCATACTGGAGAGAAACCCTATAAATGTGAAGACCGTGGCAGATCCTATGTGGCAAATCCTATGAGCCACCGTGCCTGGCCTATTTTTAATTTTGATGGATACGTAACAATTGTACATATATGCAGGGTACATGTAATATTTTCATATGAGCATACAATGGGTAATAAAGCTTAGTAATTGGGATATTCATCAGCTCAAATATTTATTCCAAATTTTCTCTTTTAGCTATCTTGAAACATACAATGAATTATTGTTAACTGTTGACTCTATTGTGTTACGAAATGCTAGATCTCATTTTTTCAACTGTTTTTTTTTTTGTTTGTTTGTTTGTTTTTGAGACAGTTTTACTCTCTCACCCAGGCTGGAGCGTAGTACTATGATCTTGACTCATTGCAACCTGTACCTCCTGTGTTTGAAAGATTCTCGTGCATCATCCTTATGAGTAGCTGGGATTACAGGCACACACTACCATGCCAGCTAATTTTTGTATTTTTAGTAGAAACAGCATTTCACTATGTTGGCAAGGCTGTTCTCAGAGTCTTGGCCTCAAGTGATACACCTGCCTTGGCTTCTCAGCATAAGCCACTATTCCTGGCCAACTTTATAATTCTTTTTTTTTTTTTTTTGAGATGGAGTCTTGCTCTGTCACCCAGGCTGGAGTGCAGTGGTGCCATCTCGGCTCACTGCAAGCTCTGCCTCCCGGGTTCATGCCATTCTCCTGCCTCAGCCTCCTGAGTAGCTGGGACTACAGGTGCCCGCCACCATGCCCAGCTAATTTTTTGTATTTTTGGTAGAGACGGGGTTTCACCGTGTTCACCAGGATGGTCTTGAACTCCTGACCTCATGATCTGCCCGCCTCAGCCTTCCAAAGTGCTAGGATTACAGGCTTGAGCCACCGTGCCTGGCCTTATAATTCTTAATGCTTAATTGGAATTTTTCTAGTAGTTGACTTAACACTTCTAAGGAAAAGAAAAAAAGGCCGAAATATGAAGCAACATAGGTAGTTTCTGTTTTTCTCTCCTAAATACGTTTCCTAATACATAATGAAAGGAAGAATAGACTGTCTCAAATACATTATGGTAGGTGAAAGAAACCAGATTGAAATATGGCCGAATGCACCACTGCATAGAGAGAAAATGTTAATTATACTACAAGAGTGTAGTTTTTAAAAAATATTCATAAAAGGTAAATCAATAGAGTCAGAGAGTAGATTCATGATGGTCTATTGATGAAAGTGGAAATAGTTTAAAGTTTTTCTTTTATGGTTTTATAATGATAAATATACTAGAAACATTGAATTGAGTATGATATTATGCAAAGTTTAAAATAATGGCTTTTAAAAAATAAGCATTCCATAGGATAATATTGCTAAATTAATTTCTGAAAAACAATTCACAAAATCTGAAAACCAAATTAATTTCTTTTGGAAGCAATGTGCTTGTGTTTGACTGTTAGGCCTAGTTGGTATATTTAGGTCAACAAATCTGTATAACTTTCTACTTCTGTTATTAACTGTCTTTTTATTCCATATGTTGGGATCTTTGTTAGGTGCATATACATTTACAATTGTTATGTCTTATTGATAGGTTTACATTTTTGAATATATAATGTCCTCATTTGTCACTTGTAACACATTTGTCTTAATATTTATTTTGCTGAAGTGCAGCCACCCCAGCTCTTTTGGCTACTGTTTGTATAAAGTATCTTTTGGAATTCTTTTACTTATGACCTAAAGAGAAAACTAATGAGAGTCTCTTGTAGATAACAAAGTTGGATTATATTTATGTTTTTTAAACCATTCTGTCAATGTTTGCATTGTAATTGTATAGTTTATTTCTATTTAAAGTATTTACAAAAGATTCTATTCTATCATTATGCTACTTATTTTTCTGTCCTATATCTTTTTCAAATTTAGTCAATTACTGACATTTTTATTCTCATGAATGTATGATCATGTATAATAAAGCAATACCACTTGAAATTTGGTTTTATTAAAACAGTTGATTCCACACAGATTTGTTTCTGCAACTATATGTGTTTCCAGCTTATATAATTATGCATTGCTTGAAATTAACACAGATTTATAGCTACTTTTATGCATTAGTCTTCTGAATCATATATAAAAAGAATTTTAGAAGATGAAATAAGTTATGAAATAAAAATATTTTCATAGTGGCATTTTAATTTTTCTACATATTTACTTTTACTGGTATTATTTGTTCTTTTAATATGACATTAAGTTATTTTATAGTGTGTCCTTTTATTTCAGCCAAAAAGATAGTCTTTATCATGTATTGCAGAGTGGATCTATTAGTGAGAAATTCTATATATTTTTTTAAAATATAGAAATGTGTTGATATCTCATTTATCTTTGAAGAACAGTTTGCTGGAAATAGACTTCTTTGTTTTTTTTTTATTTTATCACTTTAAATATGTCATCCTGCTCTCTCATGACTTTTTTCTAGTAAGAAATTAGCTGGTAATTTTACTATGAAATCTTTTTATATGATGGGTCTTTTCTCTATCACTATTTTTAAGATTTTTTTTGTCTGTAATTTTTCAAAATTTGATTGTAATGTGTCTTTGGTGGAGGTCTTTGAGGGTATACAATTTTGAGCTCAGTTATATTTTTGGATATGTAGATTCATGAGTTTTATCATGTTTAGAAATTTTTCAGCCACCATTCCTTCAATTTTTTTTCTGATTATTTTACTATCTCCCTCCTCTTTGGATTTTCCATAATCCTTGTGATGGCATTGTAATGATTTGTCATTAGTATCTTAGGGCCTTTTAATTTTTCTTAATTGTCTTTCACCTAGTCAGTCTAAATCATTAAAATTTAACAGACTAAACTTTGCTAATTCTTTCCTTTTTTTATTTCTACTCATATCTGCTGGAGAGGCTTTCTGGTAAATGTTTTTCTTTCAGTGATTTTAATTTTTGAATTCAGAATTTTTTCTTTATTTTATAATTGTTATCTCTGTTGATACTTTCTATTTGATGAAACATCATTTTCCCAATTTTTCTTTCTTTCTTATGGTTTACTCTCTTTTTCAGCATATTTAAGTCCATTGATTTAAAGACTTTTTAGTGTCTTTCAATGTCTAGGATATTTTTAGGACTGTTTCTTTTATTTTGTTATGTTGTTAATGAGTTATTTTTTTTGCCTGCCTTGTGTTTTGCTGTTTTGAAAACTACATTTTGATATTATAATATGGTAACTTTGAAATCATATTTTTAATCCTTTGGATTTTTGTTTCTCATGACTATTTATATTTGATGACTTTTCAAAGATATTTTTGTAAATACTGTATTCTTTGTTGTGTATGGAATAAAAGTCTCTGTTTCATTATCTTATGAGCTAGTAATTTGACTGAGATTATTGCAGCTCAGCTTACAAACCAGGAAGATTAGATCTTTGCCTTTTTTTCCCCTGTTTATGCTGATTTGAATGTGTATTAGTTTGTTCTCAAGCTGCTATAAAGAAATACCTGAGATGGGGTAATTCATAAAAGAAGTAGGTTTAATTGACTCACAGTACTGCCGACTGGAGTGGCCTCAGGAAATTCACAATCATGGCAGAAAGTGGAGGAGAAACAAGTACCCTCTTCACAAGGTGGCAGGAGAGAGAGTGAGAGAACAGAAAAAACTACCATTTATAAAACCAGCAGATCTCGTGAGAGTTCACGCACTATCTTGAGAACAGCATGGGAAATACCACACCATAATTCAATCCCTTCTTTCCCTCAACACTTGGGGATTATAATTTGAGGTGAGGTTTGGGTGGGATCACAGAGCCAAACCATATTTGAGGGTAAAGCAGTCATGACTGATAAGATCTTCTTAGAGCTTTTCTGAACATTGATCTTACCCATGCCTAGTCCTGAGCATGCATATGGGCTTCAGAAATATGTGGACAGTTTTCAGAACCCTTATCCCCAGGCATTTTATTCTCCAGTTTTCCTATTCTACATGACTTGTATTTTCCAACTGATATTCTTCCACCAGGTTTGATGTGTAGTTAATTTGCCTTTACATGTTTGTGTCAAATACTAGTTTATTGATTTTAAGTTATGTTTGTTCATTTTTAATATAGGTGTTTATTGCTATAAATTTATCTGAGCAGGTTTTTGCTTCATCTCATAAGTTTTAATATGTTGCTTTATTATTATTTATCTGAAAATACTATCCAATTATTTTATTTTGACATTATGGTTCTTTAGGAGTGTGTTGTTCAATTTCCACAGATATGTAATTTTCCCAAATTTTCTGCAATCATTGACTTCAATTTCCTTTTTTTTAAGAGAGCACACTTTAGGCCAGGTGTGGTGGCTCATGCTTGTAATCCCAGCACTTTTGGAGGCTGAGGTGGGTGGATCACCTAAAGTCAGGAGTTCAAGATCAGCCTGGCTAACATGGTGAAACCCCGTTTCTACTAAAAATACAAAAAATTATTCAGGCATGGTGGCATGTGTCTATAATCCCATCTACTCGGGAGGCTGAGGCTGGAGAATCACTTGAACCTGGGAGGTGGAGTTGCGGTGAGCTGAGATTGCGCCATTGCATTCCAGCTTGGGCAACAAGAGCAAAACTGCCTCTCAAGTAGCTTATAGTCTAGCTGTTACCCTGAGACCATTGAGGAATTTTGAGACCATTGAGGAACATGTATGAATACCACAGGACACTCTGGAACCAATGGAGTTACATCAAGAAACCCAATATTATATTCTGTTTCTTTTAAGTAAAAATATTGTTTGACTTCTGTTTTGTTGACAAGGACTTAGACCAGACAACCTGCCTGGTCAAGGTTACCATGAAATTGAGATCACATGTGACAAAGTTTAAAGCCCATCTCTTCCTCACTGCTGTTTTTCAGGAGTTAAAAGTTAGTTAAGTTTAGTTTTCCCCTTGTTGGCTCCTTTCTAATAATCTTTATCTCTAGGCTATCCTGCTTCTACAGGTAACATGAAAATTATTGGCCTAAAGGGAGATGAGCTCTTGATATCATTTCCTTATAACATATTGTGGGCCTCAATCTACATACAAAGATTCAACTGAAAGACTCTGCTGGGTGAGTGTCTATTATTCATCTGCATAAACAGAACTGAAGACTCAAGTGGGTAGTGGCATGAGGCAGCACTTTCTCAGTGGTATGTTAGGAGAATTGCTTCTCATAATCACAGTCTATCACTGAATCACTGCTAACAGAGAACATTTTTCAAGATAAAATATAAATTTACTCTTATGAGGACATAAATTTACAGATTTGTGGAAAGATCTTTGTATTTTCATGGTGTTGTATTTGAGTTGGGATTTAATGAATTAGCCATATTATACCTTATTTTACTCATTTATGTAAAATTTTATATTTTAAAACAAACATAAGCCAATTGAGAGATTCTTTAGTTTTCTTTGTTCTTTTTAGTTTGGAGAATCATTAGCATGTTTATAATGTTTTAGGATTGCTTAAAATTGTGTTATCTTGATATATTAGATGTTTGCAATACTTTATAATAATAATAATCAGAAACCATAAAGATCCTTTTGTTTTACTGTTTTATAATTTTTTTCTTTTTTTCTGATTACCACATAACTATCTAAAAATGTCACATTTTGCTATTTATTAAATCTTTACAGAGTTAAAATTTTACCTGAATGGGGACTTGCAATATTCATCATAATTTTAAATACTGTCTTAAATTAATTGAGGTTTATTACTGTGTTTTGTAAACCAAACTTATAAAATTGGTTTTATATTTCTTTAGGTGAGATTGCTTAGTCATAAGAGTAATAATTTACAAAAATATTAAGGATATAGTATTTCCTTTTCGAAAAGAGTCTTCTTGTATTGTGTCCCTATCACTTCTAAGTTTATGATTTTATTTTTCTTTCTTTTCTTTTTTTTGAGACAAAGTCTGTCTCACTTTGTCACCCAGGCTGGAGTGCAATGGCATTGTGCTGGCTCACTACAACCTCCACCTCCATGCCTGGCTAATTCCTTTGTATTTTTAGTAGAGACTGGGTTTCACCATGTTGACCAGGCTGGTCTGGAAATTCTCACCTCAAGTGCTCTGCGTGCTTTGGCCTCCCAAACTTCTGGGATTACAGGAGTGAGCTACCATTCCCAGCCAAGTTTGCAATCTAATTAAAATATATATTCATAAATATAACTAGTAAATGTCAAGTTAGTTATTGAAATTAGTAAGTTAGCTATTTCTATATTCAGTAGAAATAGTGTTCTTTGTGTCTTTGTTTCTTTAAAACGAAAGACAGGATGAAATTAGGGTAGGATAAAAACACAAAATAATGCTGACAGAGATTGTGGCACACAAGGTTACAAAAGTCTTAAAAACATAATAGTAAACCTCTATGTCCTTGAACATCAGATTATTTTAATTTGTCTTAAAATTATTTATGATAACAAACTCTGCATTCATGCATTTAGAAGTGAGAAAGTCAGAAGGGAGGGACCTCTGCTGATCCTGATCAGTGTACCTGAGGTACAGAGGACACAGATGTCTTTCCTCCCAAACTGAATTTTAGATACAGACTTATCTTCACATTGGAGTGATGCACAGAGATATAATAGTGCAAAAACTCACAAGCTTTAAAAAATAAAAGTGCTATATTTTTATTTTGCTCACGTATACTCTTCATCCTAGAGATTAAAACACACACACGCGCACATGGGAAAGAGAGTTTCTGGGGTGCCAGTTGAGTTGGTCTCCCCTGCATGAGACACCCATGGGAAGCCATGGGCTGCCTCTGAGGAGAAACGTCTCCTTATTGCCTTCATGTCTTTATGCCCTGAGAGCATAACCGCTCAGTGGCATGCCACAGGTTGCTCAGGGAGATAACACTCCCTTGAAGTGGAGTATAATCAAACATCTTGGCTGCTCCTGAAACCCCCTCCCACCCATTTCAGTCCCGATAAGTTAAAGATCTTAAATAGTTTAGACACACTTCTTTGCTCAAGGAAATTCACAGAAACTGCCACTGCTATACATCCTATCAAATGACTCATGAGTTCTCCTTCACTGATTAATCCTTTTCCTCATCCCTTCCTCCTGCTCCCATCTGCCCTAAGAACAAAGAGCTTGTAAACCAATAAATTGGGTGGAGCCCAAGAGCTCTGGGCCCTGAGCCGATGCTCCGGTCCCCTGGACCCGCCTTTTAAACACTTATTCTGTCTCTTTCTAACTCCTTGATCTCCACTGGACTTGGGGTATCCTCTGAGTGGACGGGGGCTGGTTTCCCCAACACACACACACACACACACACACACGCACACACACACACACTGCTTGGCAGAATTTTAGGCCCACTGGGTGGTGTGGGGCTGGTTTCCCCAACACACACAGACACACACACACACACACACACACACTCACACACACACTGCCTGGCAGAATTTTAGAATTTCCCCAAATTTGTAGCCCACGGATTGTGACAATGCCCCTCAAATGTTTTCTGTTTCCTGTTTCTTCAGTGCCACTTTCACAGTCTATATTATTTTTTACTCAGAGACCTGAGAATTAAGTCTCTTGAGATCATAAAATTTTATGTTAGCAAACGTCCTAGCTGCATCCTACAGTAAGTTAAACTGCCAAACAAACTGAAATATACTTAATCTATTCGGTTATTTCATACCTATCATAACTGGGGTTTTTTGGCATTGCTGCATTTCACAGTTTTGTGTAAAAATCTAGGTTGAAAAGTGTTTTTTCTACAATGCCAAGCTCTATTTTTAAGGTTTTCTTTTTTTTTTTCAGTTAAAAATGTGTTTTATTACATTTGTCTAAAACATCTTTTAGGCACTATAATAAGGCACACTGAGTAAGTCTGTCTTTAAAAATATCTAGAGTTGTTAACTTTTCTTGTTTATTGTAATTTAATAGCATTTAAATTTCTACTTTTATCAAAATTCATCTATAATGATTGTATAAGATCATAACTTAAAATTATTTTAAAGAACTGGACATTTTCATTTTCTTGGCTTGGAGGCTACTTTGCATTTTAGGGATCTCTGTTATTTTTTCCTTAAAAGAATTTGCAGTTCTTTTTTTTTTTTTTTTCGTTCCCAAATCAGCGTTTACTAAGGTGGAAACATTGTGAAATATTGGAAAGAGTACAGGGCTGTATGACATGAAATTCTCAGTTGTATTCATGGCTTGTTAAACTCAATAGCTTTGGAATTTTCAGCAAGTTTATTTTCTTCCTTGGTCATCAGATTTCTTCTCAGAACCATAAGGGCCTTGACTGGGTCATCTCTCCCTGCTGTTCAACCCTCTAAGTCTAATGCTTTACTACTACAAATTCCCAGATAGTTTTATTTGGCATGGATGGGTTTAGTACTGTTAGCCAACAATTTTATCAACTCTGCTCTGGGGTTCTTTTTTTAAAGTTCATATGGAAACAAAAAAGAGCCCACATCAACAAGTCAATCCTAAGCCAAAAGAACAAAGCCGGAGGCATCACGCTACCTGACTTCAAACTATACTACAAGGCTACAGTAACCAAAACAGCATGGTACTGGTACCACAACAGAGACATAGATCAATGGAACAGAACAGAGCCCTCAGAAATAATGCCGCATATCTACAACTATCTGATCTTTGACAAACCTGACAAAAACAAGAAATGGGGAAAGGATTCCCTATTTAATAAATGGTGCTGGGAAAACTGGCTAGCCATATGTAGAAAGCTGAAACTGGATCCCTTCCTTACACCTTATACAAAAATTAATTCAAGATGGATTAAAGACTTACATGTTAGACCTAAAACCATAAAAACCCTAGAAGAAAACCTAGGCAATACCATTCAGGACATAGGCATGGGCGAGGACTTCATGTCTAAAACACCAAAAGCAATGGCAACAAAAGCCAAAATTGACAAATGGGATCTAATTAAACTAAAGAGCTTCTGCACAGCAAAAGAAACTACCATCAGAGTGAACAGGCAACCTACAAAATGGGAGAAAATTTTCACAACCTACTCATCTGACAAAGGGCTAATATCCAGAATCTACAGTGAACTCAAACAAATTTACAAGAAAAAAACAAACAACCCCATCAAAAAGTGGGTGAAGGACATGAACAGACACTTCTCAAAAGAGGACATTTATGCAGCCAAAAAACACATGAAAAAATGCTCATCATCACTGGCCATCAGAGAAATGCAAATCAAAACCACAGTGAGATACCATCTCACACCAGTTAGAATGGCCATCATTAAAAAGTCAGGAAACAACAGGTGCTGGAGAGGATGTGGAGAAATAGGAACACTTTTACGCTGTTGGTGGGACTGTAAACTAGTTCAACCATTGTGGAAGACAGTGTGGCGATTCCTCAGGGATCTAGAACTAGAAATACCATTTGACCCAGCCATCCCATTACTGGGTATATACCCAAAGGAATATAAATCATGCTGCTATAAAGACACATGCACACGTATGTTTACTGCGACACTATTCACAATAGCAAAGACTTGGAACCAACTCAAATGTCCAACAATGATAGACTGGATTAAGAAAATGTGGCACATATACACCATGGAATACTATGCAGCCATAAAAAATGATGAGTTCATGTCCTTTGTAGGGACATGGATGAAACTGGAAACCACCATTCTCAGTAAACTATTGCAAGGACAAAAAACCAAACACCACATGTTCTCACTCATAGGTGGGAATTGAGCAATGAGAACTCATGGACACAGGAAGGGGAACATCACACTCTGGGGACTGTTGTGGGGTAGGGGGAGGGGGGAGGGACAGCATTAGGAGATATACCTAATGCTAAATGACGAGTTAATGGGTGCAGCATACCAACATGGCACATGGATACATATGTAACAAACCTGCACATTGTGCACTTGTACCCTAAAACTTAAAGTATAATAATAAAAACAAAGGTTTTCAACTATTGCCACTAAATCATCCAACCCCCTCACTTGTCCCTTGCAATTCTCATAACCACTTTATGTTGTCAGTGACCAGTCATAGGTCTTAAGTGCCATTCATAGAGTATGATAAAATTGGTAGTGACCATGAAGCTATCAATACAATAATAAAACAAGTGCATTATTTTATTTCATTATTTAGGCTGTATGTAATTTTAATCTAAATCAGGTACAGTGTAAAATTCTGTAGACATTATTCTGTAGACATTATTACAAAAATGGGGAAATAGATTTATTTTCTCCAAGATAGAATATCTTTTTTTTTTTTTTTTCAGAAGAAGTCTCTCACTCTGTCACCCAGGTAGGAGTGCAGTGGTATGATTATAGCTAACTACAGCCACAGTTCAGTAAGCTTAAGTGATTCACCTGCTTCATTCTCTTTTGGAACTAGGACTATAGGCATGTGCTACTGTGCCCTGTTAATTTAAATTATAAAAAGGTAGAGACAGGAACTCACTATTTTGACCAGGCTGGTCTTGAACTCCTGGCTTCAAGCTATCCTTTTATTTCAGTTTCTAGAAGGGCTGGGATTGCAGCCATATGTCCCTTCACGCAGTCCAAAATAGAATATTATTCTATGCATAATAGCACTTGGGTTCTTATGTATGGCTAACATCTTTAAAACACGGTCTTCTTTTATGATCTAAACCTGAAAAATTTGTTATCAGTCTTTTATTCCGGGTCCATTTAAAAATTGGTGTTACCTTCCCCACCACTGTGTGTGTGTGTGCATGCATGTGTGTCTATTGAAACTTGCACTATTTAGAAGATAAATCAAGTAAAATGAGAATGTACTAGGCAGCAATATTATTAATGCCCAGGTTCTTCTTGAATTTTCAGGGTTTGGTTTCTCCAGTAGTGAATGCGTTACTGAGCAAAAGGGGCTTGCTATCCAATGCACTAAAGTCAATACTATGACACTGAATTTTTCTTTTTAGAAAAAAAAAGCTTTTTGTTGTAATTTTTGTTTTAAAATGTTTTTATTTCATATCATTTAGGGTACAAGTGATTTTTGGTTAAATGGATGAATTATATAGTGGTGAATTCTGAGATTTTAGTGCACCCATCACCTGAGGAATACACATTGTACCCAATAGGTAGTTTTTTTATCTCTCATCCACCTCCCATTCTCCCCTTCTGAGTCTCCAAACACCGTTATATCACACCATATGCCTTTGTGTACTCATAGCTTAGCTCCCACTTATAAGTGAGAACATATGGTATTTGATTTTCCATTCCTGAGTTATTTTACTTAGAATAATGGCCTACAGCTTCATTCAAATTGCTGCAAAGAACATTTTATTTCTTTTTATGGCTGAGTAGTATTCCATGTGTATGTATATCACATTTTCTTTATCCACTCATTGGTTGATGGGCATTTAGGTTGGTTCTCTATCTTTGCAATTGTAAGTTGTGCTGCAATAAACATATGCGTGCATGTGTCTTTTTTATATAATGACTTCTTTTCCTTTGAGTAGATACCAAGCAGAAGGATTTCTGGTAAATCTACTTTTAGTTCTTCATACTGTTTTTCATAGAGGTTGCACTAATTTACATTCCTACCAGCAGTGTATAAGTGTTCCCTTTCCACCACATCCACACCATGTGTTGTTTTTTGACTTCTGATAATGGTCATTCTTACAGGAGGTGCAAGGTGGCATCTCATTGTGATTTTAATTTGCATTTCCCTGATGATTAGTGGTGTTGAGCATTTTTTCATATGTATATTGGCCATTTGTATATCCTCCGTAAAGTCTCAGGATACAAGATCAATGTACCCTGTTGGTACATTGTACCAACACCAAGCTGAGAATCAAATCAAGAACTCAATCCCTTTTACAATAGCTGCAATAAAATTAAATAACTAGGATTATACTTAACCAAGGAGGTAAAATATCTCTACAAGGAGAACTACAAAATACTGCTGAAAGAAACCACATGTGGCACAGACAAATGGAAATACATCTCATGCTCATGGATTGGAAGAATCAATACTGTGAAAGTGACTACTGCCCAAAGCAATCTGTGGATTCAGTGCAATTCCCATCAAAATACCAATATCATTTTTCACAGAGTTAGAAACCAAAATTTTAAAATTCATATGGAACTAAAAAGCAGCCTGAATAGCCAAAGCAATTCTAAGCAAAAAGAACAAATCTGGAGGCATTACATTACTGCCATTCAAATTATACTACAAGACTGTAGTTACCAAAACAGCATGGCACTAGTATAAAACTAGGCACATAGGCCAATGAAACAGAATCAAGAAAACAGAAATAAGCCAAATACTTACAATTAACTAATATTTGATAAAGCATACACGAATATGAATTGGAGAAAGAAGACTCTCTTTAATAAATGGTGCCAAGGAAACTAGCTAGCCACATATAGAAGAATAAAGCTGGATTATTATCTCTCACTCAAATCAACTCAAGATAGATCAACGACTTAAATCTAAGACCTGAAGTCATAAACATTCTATAAGATGACGGGGGGTGGGGGGTGCTCTTCTGAACATTAGCCTAGACAAAGAATTCTTGACTAAGAGCCCGAAAACAAATATAGATAAATAAAACCTTATTTAAAAGCTTCTGCATAGCAAAAAAAAAAATCAGAGTAAACAGAAAACCCATAGAATGGAAGAAAATATTTGCAAACTATGCATCCGACAAAGAACTAGTATCCAGAATCTACGAGGAACTAAAGCAAATCAGTAGAAAAAAATAATTCCATCAAAAAGTGGGCAAATGACAGAAATACAGATTTTTATTGTTATTTGACTCACAAGTAGACAGGAGTCCATATCTTTCTCTCTGTGTAGGCCTCAAGCCAGTAGTTTTACTAGAAAATGTTCAGGAAGTGGATTTGGAGATTAATTGGTGACTGGTGGAAGGAAAGGGGAGGCCTGGAAAGTCCTTGAGCATGCACAGTTATCTCTTCGTGCTACATCATGGGTTGTATGTCAAATTCAGGGGGAGTTACTACAAAACATTTGAGTGAAATTTGGGCTGCGATGTTAGTGAGCTTGTTCTGTGCAAACTCCAGCCACCTTGGTTCCAACCATTTTCAGTTAGTTTTTTCTTGATATCACAAGTGGAGGGGGTTCAGCATTTCAGAAAGTTGTTTCCTTTCTTATCTGCTATCCTGCAAACTCAAGAATACCTGTGAATCATTGGTTTCTTACTCTTTGGGGCACAATTTCAGTTTCAGCTTTTCAGCACATTTTCTCTGTTGTCTGCTATCCTGTAAGCCCAAGAATTTAGTCATATATTTAACTATTTGGGGTGTGGTTTTATCTGCAGCCTCCCTGCCCTAGGTACAAAATCTGCCCAGGATTTTGGACCCCAATAGGGCAGAGTCTGTCACTGGAAGAGCCATGGGATGGGGCCTTTATGGGTAGTGGTGGAACACTAGCCTCAGTAAAAATCTGTCCCTTAACATGGGTCCGGGCAAGAAGGGGCCTTATCAACTCAGTCTTCAGCTGTGGTCACTGTGGGACCCACCAGACATGTGGGGTCCCCAGTCTATGAGTGGGAACACTCTGCCCTCAGACATTCATGGACAATAAAATAGCCCTGGAGGAATGGCTGGCAGGCGAAGGGTGCCCTTCCCATTGGTCAGGAACAGGGGCTCTTTCTGCATGGCCCTCTCTGTCCCATCCTCTGGAGACACCATGCTCCCTCTGCCCCGAGTAGTCCCTGAAGGAACAGTCTCTCTGGGTGTTCTCAAGGACCACACCACTAGAGCTCAAATTTGCTTCTTTCTGTTAACATGGGCAAATGAAGCCCCTTCCTGTACTGACAGCCCAGAATTGGGGAATCTGTTGTCCCTTTAACTAAGACATGATCTCCATGAGTGCAGAGGCTGGTTTGGAATAAACAGATCATTTCCCCCAAACCAAACATTTTCTCACTCAACTGGTTTTATTTCTTAAGCTGATTAACCGGCCACAGGGAGCTTTGAGTAGACAAAAGCTGTCGTGATATTTGTTTTCTTCAGAAAACTGGCCATTTTGTGGTCCCTGAATGACCCCCAGGAAGCTGATCATATAGAGGTCTCTGGCCCTTGACCCCATTGTGCCTCCAGGTGCCCAGAACAGCCTATCATAGGCCCTTCCCCCTTGGCAGGTGGACATTGTTCATCCTCCTGAAGCAAGCATGTGCCCACCTTGGCACATTTGAAGACGACAGACCTTGCTGTCCAGGCCCGCCTGTTCTCATATCCTCAGGCAGGAACGCACCCTTGGACAGGGGCAGAAACTCCAAAGACCCTGGTGGGGGGTGAGGACTGGGTCTGGGCTTTTGTTCCTGGTGGTAGAACGTGGTCACCTTGCTGGCTTTTGAGACCCAGGCAGGACCCTGGTTTGGGGTGTTCTCTGAAGTTCTCAAATGCAGTGTAATATTTTTTTCTTGCAGGTTGTACATGGAGGAGGATGTGAACACCCTCTTACCCAGAATCAAGGAGAACATTATTGCCAAGTATGAGTGGGTACAGGGCAGGCTGCTGCTTCGAAGGGCTAGGGGGATCACCACTCCTTCTGTGCTGCAGTAAGAAGGTCCTGGGCCCACTTGGGAGAGAGGGCAGGGAGGGGCTGCACACACCCCCACACCTCTACACTCCTCAGCTTGGCCCCCCTCACCCTGACCCCTCTGCATTGCAGGGATGCCAGGCCAGGGTGCCAGTGGACATAGGGCAGGAAGATTTTTTAATCTAGAAAATCAGCAACTGTCTCCAGATTCTGTAGTGTGCCTTCTGTCTCCCGAGCCCCCACTCCCAGCAATCTCATCTCAGTGATAGATTTTATTTTGAGAAAGGCCTCTCTGAGGAAGGACATGTCTCAAGTGCACCTCCTTCCCAGGATTGGAACTCCTCCCCAAGTGTCCTGCAAATCCAGCCCAAGGTCAGTGTTAGGCCAGAGCTGAGTATCCCACTTTGGGAACCCAGAGAGCAAGTGGAGACAGAAGTATGGCTGGGCTAAGCCCCTGGGCTCTCCAAGGGGGATGGCAGTGCAGTCTCCAAGTCAACAAGAGAGGAGGGGGCCAGCCTGAGGGGCCAGCCTGCTCCCTTGGAAACTGCCTTGGAGATGTGCAGGGTCTAGACACAGGACAAAGGGTGCCTGGAATGGCCTGTGGGTAGTTGTCCAGCAGGTCTCTGAGGGCTAAGGGAGCCCAGCCCTGCCACCCCACAGGGAGGGGTATGGGGGCAGCCAAAGCTGTGGCCCTGGGTGGAGAATATGGTCAGGGCCCTGGCTTGGGCATCTCATGGGAAAGGCAAGGAGGTAGCAGAGCTTGCAGCCAAGGTGATCTGAGCAAGGGTCTCATGGTAAGAGGGGATCTGGGATCTGGTGGGAGGAGCCCAGTATGGAGTCTGTCCCTGCAGGGGTCACTGGAGGAGCTGAGGTAGCAGTGACCCAATGGAACTGATGATTTTGGGATGCATCTGGATGGAGCCAGGCTGTAGCGGGTGGATGGAGCTGGGGAGGGCAGGAGATTGAGGTCAGGAGCAGGGACTCACCTGGGACCCCTCAGCAGAGAAGCTTTGGTCAGTCCCAAAGCTCTGGAACACCCTCTAGAGACCCAGCTCCCTGCTGGCTTGGTCAGCACCAAGGCCAGAGGGAAGACTGGGGAGACTGAGTCAGAAAAGAACAGTGGGAGGAGGACAGCCAGGTGCCCCGTGTCAGGGCTGCTGCAACAGGAGGGAGGAAGCTGCTGGCTGAAGACCCTAAGTACCATCTGAGGCTGGGGACTGGGTACAGGGATCATCACAGCATCACGGCTGCCTGTGAAACCCTCAGTCACCCTCATTGCCCCTAGTGTCCACCAGTAGTGCTGAGCAGCCCAGTTAAAAACTGGACAAGGCAGGTGTGTGGATGGATCTGGGGGGTTCTTGCTCGGGGGTTCTTGCTCAGAGGTTCTGACAAAACAAGGATAAAGGAAGAACTGGAGTGCCTAAAGAGACAGTCATGGTTTCCAGGGCAGACAGGCTAGGGAAGTGAAGTAACAGGAAGGATGGGGAGCCAGTGTGCAGGGAGAAGCAGGTTAGATGGTCAGACCCTGCGATGGGTGTGGGGTCATCAGGCAGACAGGCTCCAGGTGCATCCTTAGTGCACTGGGCAGTTCTCAGGCCAGGCTCCCTGCACCACAGCCTGGGGATGTGGTCACTTCCTGGGGTCTTCTCTCAGGGTCCAGACACACAAACCTGGGCAGCAGTGGCCCATCTCAAGACTAGAGTTTCTTAGTTCACAAAGAGGACGCTACCTCCAGTCCAGTAGGGGCAACACCATTGTGTAGCCCAAACCCCCATGAATCCCAAGCAGCACCTGCCCAGCCCTGTGCTTCCTCTGTTCCCATTTCCCAGCCTCTCCTGGGTATCAGCCAGCAGGGCAGCTGAGACCTGGGGTGGATGGGGATGGGGCTGGTCCTTCCCTGGGGCCTGCTCAGGGACGGTGATGGCCCCTGGCCTGGTACAGGTCTTCAGCTCTCCTCACTGCCTTACAGTGACAGAGCTTCCCTTGTCAGTGCCCTGGAGGCAAAGGTAAGATCCTGTCCCTGCTGAATGGTAGGCTCATCCATCGATGGGCAACTTGGTGGCTGGTCAGTGAAGCAGATGGTGTGGCCTGTGGGCATGGGTGGTGGTGAGTGGGAGCCACATGCCCTCAATGACAGATGCCACGATTCCTGCTCAATCTCACCCCAAGCCTTGTCCCTGCAGTTGTTTTACCAAACCCACCACAAAGATTCAGGGTAGTGGCTCGGGGGTCACTACCCACTGGGCACCAGGACCCCACCTGGAGGCTGAGACCTGATTAGGGCATCTGTGGCCTGAGAACAGTGTGTCCTGTGTTCCCGAGGTTAGGCCACCGGTACCTACTCAGTCAGAGGGTCTCAGTCCCAGGATCTGCCCTTTTCTGGCTCCTTCCAGTTCAGTCCCATCAAGGTCCCTGATGACTGACCCAGCAAGCAAGAGAAGCAAACTTCTGTGGAGAAAAAGCCTCCTTTCCTTCAGAAGCACTGACTGTGTTATGTTGCTGTGTGTGGCAGTGAGTTTCATGTCTTGTGATGAGGCTGGTTCCTCCTCTTGGCCCTGCCATACTGGAAATGAAGGATCAGGGCAAGAAGTCCTCAGTGATGACACAATCCAGCATCCAAGAACCACTCCCAGAAGACTGGCAGCTCAGCTAACTCCATCATTTCTCATTTACAGCAAAAACATCAGGATATCAGATGCAAAGATAAATGGCTACAAAGGCTTAACCACTGAAAAAAATCTAAAAGCACAAGAAGGCACAGTGGAGAGTGAGGGTCCCCTGTGACCACTCTCCAGAGTTAGGGCACAGGCACCCCTTGCTGTTACTTGGTGCTGCCTGCCTCTCAGACAGCAGGTGGCACACTGTCCTCACCCAAAAGACAACAGGCCTGGTCCCCAACTTTCCTGCCCATCCCTGCAAGGGTCACTTTGCTGGAAGACAATCTGATGCGAGAGCTCTTGTTCATTCTTGATTCATGGGAAGGGAGGCCCGGTCCTAGGTAGACTCAACCTCTCCTGAGGAACCATAAGGCCAAAGGCTGGAAGGTTCCAGAATCCTTAGGGTCTTGTCGTCCATGGGGTCATCCTGACACCTGTCTCACCAGAGCATTCTTCTGTCCACAGATGTCTCGGCAGGTCTACAAGGGAATCCCCCCACAGGTATGGGGTCCAGCGTGGTCACTCCTGCTGGATGCCAAGAAGGTGAAGGCCAAGAATCCAGCGGTGCACCAGGACAGGCCCTTCCACACCCAGCCAGAGCAGGACAGACATGCCACACCATGTCAGGAGCCCAGTTAACTGGCTGGAGGGAACATCAAGCCTGGCGGTTAGGGGGTCAGTAGCACATCCTGGTCACAGACAGTGACATGGACACCACAGGTGAGCTGGGCTCTGGTGACGTTCTGTGGCTTCAGAAACAAGCAAGAGAAACAACTATCTGCAGAGAAAAACCCTCCTTTCCTACAGAGGCGCTGACTTTGTTATGGTGCTGTGTGCAGAAGTGAGTCACCTGTCTGTTCTGAGGCTTGTTCCTCCTCTTGGCCCTGCCCTATAGAAAATGAAGGAGCAGGGCAAGATGTCCTCAGTGAAAATGAACCTGGATATGAGCCGCATTTTGAGAAACCATTTCATGTTCTGGGAGGGTCCAGGGGAGGTGGGGAATCCAGAGGGATCGGGGCATCTGGGGTAATATGGGGAGGTCTCATGGCAGAGGTAGGGGTCTCAGAGAAAGGAGTGACAACTCAGGCCACTGCCTGGAGTTCTGGCACCCAGAGGGGTCTGCAGAGGGACCTGGAAAAGAGAGGTTCTCAGGGCAGCCCAGGGACCTATGAAGACCTCTGCTCCTTTCATGAGGACAAGGAAGTGCTGTGCATCTAGATTTTCACCTTAAAACAGCTCCCACAGCACTTGATCGATGGGGCAAGGAGGCACAGGAAGACCCCGGGCCAGGAACGCTCCTTCCACACAGTGTCTGGCTTCCTGGGCCAGGGGTCTGGTTCCCTCAGAAGGACCCAGGTCCCTTCCTTCCAGCAGGAGGCACAGGCAGGTCCCTGCAGGGCACACAAACCAACAGCGCCCCTGAGAGGGGGCATCCCGTGGAAGACGCCAGTGCTCAGGGCCAGCATCATGGGCAGATTGGGCCAGGACTCATCTTGGGAGAGCCCAGGAAAGCCCAAAGCCCTTGGGGAGCCCCTTCTTCCAGGAGCTACATCCCACTGAGATGAGTCCATCCCCATCAGGAACTACAGGATCTTGTCTAATCCAGCCTCATAGAGGAGAGGGTCACATCCCATGCAGAGGGAGCCCCTGGCACTACAGACTGAGCCCCTAGTAGACCACTGGCCTCTAGCCTTGAAGGGCCAGGTCCTCCCATGCCTGCTGTCCACACATACCCCCTCTGGGCTCATCCTGAGGCTCTGGGATATCTGCCTTCTAAAGGACAAGTGCATGCTCACAGCCGGGGCATACACAGCCAGTCAAGGTGCACAGAACCCATGTGCCTGAGGGAGCTCTGGGGGAACACACAGGAAGACACCAATTGTCCTAAGGGCTGCGTTCACACTGTCCATATGACCCTCTTCCCTGGCTTGGATGGAGGGTCAGGCCTGGTGGGCTGGGCAGGGCACCGTGAGTCCTCCCAGACACCAAGCCCATCCCCAACATGGCACAGATGAAGGGCAGGAGAGTGGCAAGCACCTCCCTGTGGAGATCTGCCACCCACCATGGCCTCCTGTGCACACCTGGATCTCATGGGTGACCAAACATGACCCAGCACTGCCCAAAGGGAGGTGCCTAGGAAGGAAACAGAGTGCAGGCACTGATCCCTCCCAGACGACCCCTCTCCCAGCATGACACCCACCTCCATCCCCAGAACGCCTCCTGAAGCTGTCCCAGTTCAGCTTGGGGGAGCTCCTTCAGGACATGCTGTCCTGGGCCTGGGGTCTGGAGGATGACATGGTGCTGAGGCACCTTCAAGGCCTCCACGGTGCCTTGGAAAAGGACCCAGGCATCCCAGAGAGGATTCAGGGAAAGGGTACAAGGCAGGACCATGGCCTGGAGCCAGATGGAGTTCAGCTGAGCATGGGAACTCATGGCATGGAGTGGATGGTGCTGGATGGCTGAGGGACCCAGTGCCCAGGGGCGTCCCACTCACTATGGAGACAGGCCATTATATTAGGTGGCAGGAGGCCAGGTGACAGTTAACAGTTTCTCCTGCCTGAGTTCTGGACTAGGGTTCAAGCCCAGGCCAAGCAGGCCCTGGGGTGAGGGTGTGATGCAGGGAGCCCGAGCCAGCCCTAACCCTGAGAGGCCATCCCAGGAACACCCTCAGGTGCTTTGACAGCACTCATGCCCCAGACTGCACACATCCCTTGCTCTAAAATTAGCAGCCTGCAAGGGTATCCTCAGTGTCAGAACAAGTGGGCCACACAGGGCCCTCGACGACTCCAGGGACACGGGTTCGTGAGGCCCAGCCTTGCAAAGGCCAGATGGCTGGATGGAAATGCTAATCAAGTCTGTTTCCTTTCAGCCAAATCTGTGGGGTTCCCCAGGAGGTCCCCTTGCCTGGAGTGAGTGTCCCTGATGCCCAGGCTTCTGTGAGCATCCCTCAGCACAAAGGCCCTCTCCAAGGGGGATGGGCTGGCCCTCCCAGGACCAGCAGCCCAGATCCAGAAGCCCAGGGGTCATCGCCAACCTCACCTGGCTGGCGTGTCCCTGAGGCTATGGCAAACAGCATGCAGGGAGTTCCACAAAACCCAGGGCCGTAGGCTGCTGTCTGGGGGCCCAGGGGATCAGGATCTGGCCAGCCTGTCCGTGGCTCAAGACACATGCCTGGGAATTGGGGTTTTCTCCTCTGCTCTTAGCATCTCCTGGGTAAACCAACAGTTATCCTCCCTTATGCCTCTACATTCACATCCATGTAAAAGGCACCGGTGAGGGTGACCTTTCCAGGAAGCCACAGCCCATGTCACCCCTGCCAAGTTCTAAATTTGTCTGCGGGAGGGCCAAACGGCTAATTCTCCCAAAAGTGGCAGAACTGAGGCTCTGGCTGGAGAGAGGGGAGGGCAGCAGCAAATGGACAGTGTCTCAGTTCCACATCAGCTTCGGAAAGCAGGCAGCTCCCTGGGCTTGGTGAGGCGCGATGCCCAGGAAAGACCCCGGGGGCGCGGGTGGGAGAGGAAACTGAGCTGAGCAGCGAGAAGAGAGGTGAGGATGATTGGGCAGAGGTGAAGTGCACCTTGTAGCATCAAATCTTGCTTATTGTCCCTCAAGTCCCTGTCCAGACTTACTCCCCCTTAGCCAGGGGTGGCACAGAATCAGTGAGCGGCACTGCTTTGGAAGCAGAGGTCCACGCTGCCTTCTTATCCATCTCTCCCGCGCAGCACACCACCCCGGCTCATGCTGGACTACAGTCAGCGACCCTGAGACCCAAGGCCAGAAGGAGTTAAGAAACTACTACTCCCTGCATACCCTGCGAGGAGCGCACCGCACTGCTCCCACCTCCAGAAATGCTCACTGTCCACCACATGCTGGGAAAGTGGTCCAGCTTCCCTCAGACCAATGGGCAAAAGTGGTTAAGAGACCACTATTCCCTGCATGCCCCACGAGGAGGACAAAACTCTGTGCCTCCCTCAAAATACCTGCACCACCCCCAATCCAGGTGCATGCTGGGATTGTAGTCTGGCTTCCCTACGACCAAAGGCCAAAAGCAGTTAAGAGACTACTACTCCCTGCATGCCTGGGGAGGGGCGCACCACGCTGCCCCGCCCACAAGGTAATGGCACCACCCCAAATCCCGGTGCATGCTGGGATTGTAGTCTGGAAGGCAGGCTACCAATAGCTGTTAAAAGATTACTACTCTTGGCCGGGCGCAGTGGCTCACACCTGTAATCACAGCACTTTGTGAGGCCGAGGCGGGCGGATCACCAGGTCAGGAGTCACGAGGTCAGGAGTTCAAGAGAAACCTGCCCAACATAGTGAAATCCCGTCTCTACTAAAATTAGCCGGGCATAGTGGTCCATGCCTGTAATCCCATGGCAGGAGGCTGTCAGGAGAATCGACCGAACCCAGGAAGTGGAGGTTGTCGTGAGCTGAGAGCCGAGATGGTGCATTGTGCCACTGCACTCCAGCCTGAGTGACAGAGTGAGACTCTGTCTCGAAAAAAAAAAAAATTACTACTTTTAGCATGCCTGGCAAGAGGAGCAAAGTGCCACCCCTCCCTCAAGGTACCCGCACGACCCCAACGACCCCCCCCCAACCCCGGTGCATGCCAACTCACGTGCATCCTGGGGCCAGTGCTACCCACACAACCGCCAATGACACCCCAACCCTGGTGCATGCTGGGACCGGTGCATGCTGAGATTGTAGAAACTACTTCTCCCAGCATGCCAGGAGTGCACAGTGCTGCCCCGCCCTCACAGCACAACTTCCAATCCAGTTCGGGATTGTAGTCTGGCTGCTTGCCAAAAAGGGGTTGAGAGACTACTACTCCGTATACAGCAAGGAGCATACAGCGATACCCCTCCCTCCAGGGATCCTTATGGCCCCCAATCCTGGTTCATGCTGAGAAGGTACTCCCCCAGCTCTGTGACCAAGAGGCAAGACGCCTATGCTCCCAGCATTCCCAGTCCTCTTCCGCAGCTTCCCTCCATGCATCCAGTGCAGTTTCACAGTGCGGAGGAGAGCTTAGCTTCCAAACCAAGCTAAGCTGGGAGGAACAGAGGGAGAAGAGCCTGGAAAGCAGGCCCACCCAGAAGTAAAGGAACCGGATGTCCCTCAAGAATGAGACAGGAAGTGCAGATAAAATGCAACATCACCTTTCCTAGAAGGCAAAGGCCAGCCACAGTCACCTACTGCTCATCCTAGACCGAAACGAACCATGCAGCCATCAGGTGGGACATGGAGAACAAGGGAACTTCCCTGTCCAAGACAGGTATGGAAGCCCAGAGGATCATCACACCTGCCTAATCAACCAGAAATAGGTTTGGCAAGGGAAATAACCATGAAAGGCAGCTCCACGAAGTTTCTCCCTGATGGACTCCAAAGTGGTCTTCGTTGAAGACATTAAGCCAGACCAAGCCTCTAGGCCCCTATGGCAGATAGAGCAAGAGGGAGTACAGAGCAGAGGCCAGAGCCCAGGCAGGATACAGCACAATGCCACAGCCATGCACATCTGGGAAGAAGTGCCAAATGGGAGACTGGGCCAGAAAGGCCAGCATTTAAGTCACAGAGATCCTTGCCACGTCCCGTTCCCGGCTTCTTCTCCAAGCCTGTGTCGCAGTGGGGCTACATTTCTTAATGAGAGGAGAGGGCGGGAGGGGTTAGACCCATCTTCTTTGATGGTGGTCTGCACGCCCTCCTGCAGGAGGACAATAAGCTCCTGGGAGGCTTTGGTCCTTGGGTGTGGTGGGTGTGGTGTGATTGTCTTGATCCTTGAAAGGAGGACGCTCAGGATGGGGAGAAGGTTTCAATCCCTATGGGTCCAACGCAGCTCCCCAGGTCAACCAGGCCTTCACAAACCTAAAGTGGAACCAGCAGGAAAACGACTGACAACCGGCCACACCACCCAGGCAAAGAACCAGAAAGAAGCTCACCAAACACAGGCCGACATGCAAGAAACCACCCTCCAGCACACAGGGAACATTCGTCCCAAGCACACACGCACACGGGCGCACACACAGAGAAAGAGAGACAGAGAGACAAGGAGAGAAAGGGAGACACACATAGACATACAGCAGTGACACAGAAACAGTCACTCCAGGCAGCCCCTGAGGCTGCCAAGTTCTGCTCTCCGTGAGGACGTCTCTCGGGTAAGAGAGTAGCCCACGGGCCCACAGTCAGGCCTGTCCTTGAGAACACAGGGGGCACGACTTGTGGGGAGACTCACTGCACACCGTCCGGGTAGGCCTGAAGCTGGGATGGCTCGCTGCTTCCCCGGGACTCCTCTGCCTGCGGTTTCTTCACCTGGTCGGCCCTCCGCGACTCCTGGCGTCCGGAGACCATCCTGTTGACCCCTGGGAGAGGTCAGGCCGGAGCCTCGACACCGACGCACTGCCACAGAGGGCTCCTGTTTCGCCCAGCCTCAGGGTCCATCACTCGGGCGACGGTGGGGTTCACTGTGACGTGAGAATGGGCTCGTGCGTCGCGCATGCGCATTGGCTAGGCCGACTAGCGCTCAGCTCACGTAAGTCAGGCTGCCGCCCCTTTAAAGAATGGCGACAGGGCCAGACGCCACCATCCTGGCTAACCAGGTGAAACCCTGATTCTACCAAAACTACAAAAAATTAGCTGGGCGTAGTGGCATGCGCCTGTAATCCCAGCTACTCAGGAGACTGGGACAGGAAAATTGCTTGCACCGGAGAGGCGGAGGTTGCAGTGAGCCAAGATCGCGCCACTGCACTCCAGCCTGGGCGACAGAGCTAGACTCCGTCTCAAGAAAAAAAAAAAAAAAAGGCGACGATGTGGGGGCGGTGGCTCACGCCTGTAATCCCAGCACTTTGGGAGGCTGAGGCTGGCGGATCATGAGGTCAGAAGTTCAAGACCTGCCTGACCAACATGGTGAAACCCCATCTCTACCCAAAATACAAAAATTAGCCAGGCATGGTGACACGCGCCTGTTCTTGGACCCAGGAGATGGAGGTGGCAGTGAGCGGAGATCATGCCACTCCAGTCCAGACTGGGCGACAGACGGAGACTCCGTCTCAAAAAAAAAAAAAAAAAAAAAGCGATGGCATGGCGCGGCAGAGGCTCGGGCTGCGATGGTGGTCACAGAAGCTGGGGGCGGGTAGGGGTAAGCGTGGGAGAGGCGGCTGCACGGGAGCCAGGACCAGGCCCCGGATTCCTGTCCTCAAGGCCTCTTTGAGCCATCTTCTGGTTTGGTGCCCAGTGGAGGAGGAGCTTCAGGGTGTCGGCAGGGATCTCCGGACTCCTTTTCCGATCTTATTTTGGACCCCACCGGGTGAACAGGGATGGGCTCACAATCTGGTGAGGCAGAGAGGGCATCGCTGGGGCACAGAAAGATCCCATGGGCCTCAAGGTGTGGTGTCAGCTGAAAACTCACTGACCCATGAACCCACCTCCTCCCTCCTCCTTGGGTGGAGCCGTGGCCTGCCCAGGTCTCCAAAGCCCAGGGGCTCCTGCATCCTGACACTGCTTTCTGGGACACATGCAAACAGGGACAAGGCCGAGCCTGACGTGGAGCAAATCTGACCACACGTGGCACTGGCGTCCCCTAAGAGCAGACGGAGGGAGCGTGTGTCTCTGAAGCCATATGCGGCAATGGCGAGACCGACAATTATGTCCAGGCATGCGCCCGGGGGGCACAGTTGACCTGCCCAAAGAAGCCAAGGAAAAGCAAAGCACACCTGGGAACTAGGAAAGGGCCTGTGCCACACAGTCCAAGCCACATTCAAGGATGCCTGCCTGAGGAGCTAAGAGGTTTATGCAAAGTACAGCCCACCCCCACCCCTCCGCCGGCTAGGTAGCCGTGACGCATCCTCCCCTTCACCCAGCCCAAGCCCGGTCCCTTTGGCTCCCTGACACAATGCAACCTCCCCTGCACCCAGCCCAAGCTGGGTCCCTTTGCCTCCCACTCCCACCCAGGAGGAAAGGAACTGGAGGTCCCTCAAGAATGAGACAGTAAGTGCAGATGAAATGCAACACCGCCTTTCCTAGAAGACAAAAGCCAGCCACAGGTGCCTATTGCTCATCCTAGATCTAGATGAACCACGCAGCCATCAGGAGGGAGCTTCCCTTTCCAAGACAAGTGTGGAAGCCCAGAGCTCCAGGATTGTCACACCTGCCCAATCAACCAGAAATAGGTTTGGAGAGGGAAACAACCATGAAATGGATCTCCACGAAGTTTCTTCTGATGGACTCCAAAGTGTTCTTTGTTGACATTGAGACAGACCAAGAAGACTCTAGGCCCCTCAGAAACATGGCAGATAGAGCAAGAGGGAGGAGAGAGCAGATGCCAGAGCCCAGATGGAATACAGTACAATGCTACCGCCATGGGCATCCAGGAAGGAGTGCCAAATGGGAGATTTGCCAGAAAGGCAAGCGTTTGAGTGATAGAGTCCCTTGCCACAACCTGTTCCTGGCTTCTTCTCCAAGCCTGTGTCACGGTGGGGCTACATTTCTTTTTTTTTCTTCTTTTTTTTTCTTTTGAGAATAATTCTCACTCTTGTCCCCCAGGCTGGAGTGCAATGGTGCGATCTCGGCTCACTGCCACCTCCACCTCCCGCGTTCAAGTGATTCTCCTGCCTCAGCCTCCCGAGTAGCTGGGACTACAGGCGCCTACCACCATGCCCGGCTAATTTCTGTATTTTTACTAGAGATGGGGCTTCACCATGTTGGCCAGGCTGGTCTCGAACTTCTGACTTCAGGCGATCCGCCCACCTCGGCCTCCCAAAGTGCTGGGATAACAGGCGTGAGTCATGGCGCCTGGCTGGGGCTACATTTCTTAATGACAGGAGAAGGCATGGGGACTTAGAACCAACTTCTTTGATGTCGGTCTGCACCCCTCCCTCAGGAGGACAATGAGCTCCTGGGAGGCTTTGGTCCTTGGGTGTGGTGTGGTTGTCTTGATCCTAGAAAAGAGGCCACTCAAGATGGGGAGAAGATTTCAACCCCTGCGGGTCCGACGCAGCTCCCAATGTCGCTGAGGCCTTCAGAAACCCAAAGTGGCATCGCTGGGAAAACGACTGACAACCGGTCACAGGACCCAGGCAGAGACCCAGAAAGAGGCTCACCAAAGACAGGCTGACATGCAAGAAACCACCCTCCAGTGCACAGGGCACATTAGTCACAAACACGCACACAAGCACACACAAAGAAAGAGACAGAGAGACAGACAGAAGAGAGAAAGAGAGACATACACACACACAGACATACAGCAGTGGCACAGAAACACCCACCCCAAGGCAGCCCCAGAAGCTGCCGGGTTCTGCTCTTGGGGAGAACGACCCTCGGGTAAGACAGCAGCCCACGGGCCCGCAGTCAGGCCTGTCCTCGAGATCACAGGGGGCACGACTTGTGGTGAGACTCTCCCACACACCGTCCCGGCAGGCCTGAGGCTTGGATGGCGCGCTGCTTCCCCGGGACTCCTCTGCCTGAGGTTTCTTCATCCCGGTCAGCTCTCCGCGAATCCTGGTGTCCGAAAACCATCCTGTGACCCCTGAGAGAGGTCAGGCCAGAACCTCAACACCAAGGCACTGCCACGGAGGGCTCTTGTTTCGCCAAGCATCAGGGACCCATCCCCCGGGCGATGGTGGGGGTCACTGTGACGCGAGAATCGCCTAGCGCCTCGCGCATGCGCATTTTCTAAACCAACTCGTGTTGGGCTCCTGGAAGTCAGTTTGTGGCTTCCTCAAAAATGGCAGAGCCTGTGGCGGTGGCGGTGGCTGTGGGGGCTGCTTGGACCGCAGCGTCCGAAGCTGGGTGGGGAGCATATAGGGGGATGTGTGACAGAGTGGGCTGCCTTGCCAGTGCCAGCCCCCTGGGAGTCCTGTACTTTGGACCTCCTTGAACCTTCTTCTTCGGTGCGCGGTGGAGGCAGAGCTTCAGGGCGCTCCAGACTCCTCTTCCCATCTGATTTTGGGTCCCGCAGAGTAAGCAGGGATGGGGTTACAATCTAGTGAGGCTGGGACAGCCTCCCTGGGGCCTTAAGGCATGGTGACATGAGCTCACTGCCTTTGTCCTCCCTGACCAGAGCAGTAGTCTGCCCGGTCTTCAAAGCTGGCCTGCAGCTTTGAAACGACTTGGCCAGATCCACTGTGACATCTCATCTTCCCAGCATTCCTCTTTCACCACTCATTTCCAAAGCTTGATTTTCCACAGACCAGCATGAGGCAGGGAGCCTCTCACAGCATCGTCAGTAGGGTTGCCATACTAACGCTAATCATCCGCTGGGCTCACCCTGCCCTTGCCCTCTACCCCCATTCCCTCACCTTTCCGATTGCCATGCCCCTCCCGACATGTGCATTGCAGCCCTTCCCTATGGAAGGGCTTAAGACCCGCAGGCCGGCCACTTCTCTTGGCGTCTTTCGATCCCATGTGGAAAGCTCCCTTCTGGGTATCTAAAACCGTCAGTTCACTGCCTGAAGTGAAAACACCCAGTCCCTGGTAACCTGGCACTTCCCTTTTCAAAGCCACCTAAATTTAGCTCTATCTCTCTGGGGTGTCACAAATCCCCCAGCACCCCAGGAGCACCCGTTGGACCCCGGGCTGGATTGCAGATATATGTTAAAGACGAAGATCCAAGTCAGACTGGGTCAGCTTTATTTATTTATTTATTCATTCATTCATTCATTCATCTTTTGAGACTGAGTCTCACCCTGTCTCCTAGGCTGGAGTGCAGTGGCGCAATCTTGGCTCACTGCAACCTCCACCTCCCGGGTTCAAACAATTCTCCTGCCTCTGTCTCCCAAGTAGCCAGGATTACAGGCGCCCACCACCACGCCTGGCTAGTTTTTTGTATTTTTATTAGAGATGGGGTTTCACCGTATTGGCCAGGCTGGTCTCGAACTCCTGACCTCGGGTGATCCACCTGTCTCAGCCTCCCAAAGTGCTGGGATTACAGGCATGAGCCACCACTCCCAGCCCTTGGTTCAGCTTTATACTTGGTCATTTTATTTCCAATTCTTCTCTCTCAAAATGTAAGTCACTTGTTGCCATTGTGATTATTCCACATGAATTGTGATCATATGGAACTGGTGACACATGTTCTTATTTCCCTTTCAATTACAAAATGAGCTCTATGTTCTTAGCTGTCAAATATCACCAACACCTGCCACTTTGGTTTCAACTTTGGTTCCTATTTCAAGGTGACCACTCAAGGTTGCAAATCACAGGAAGACAAATGTTTTAATCAAAAAAGTTTTACCCCCTGAGGTAATGTAATTTGGTTTTTATTTGTTGTATTTTCAGATCCATAAAGCCTACAAATATTAATAAAATACAGTTCATGATGAGTTAATTTTTATTGAATAGTAAAATAAATACATGTCAAGAGTGGCTCTGGCTTCAGGTATAACTTTCATCAGGGCTGAAGTGTTATAACCAGTGGTCAAGGAGAAATGTCAGTGTATAATCTGACCTCCTACACTGTAATGATGCATCAATGCTTTTAATGTCTGAAAAGAATTAATGTCACAGAGGGAAATAAATAGAAAAGTTACAAATTAGTTTAAGAAGGAATTAAACCTGGTTTTAAAATAAAGACATACAAATAAGAAAAATACTGAAGAACAATTAGCATAGGTAGAGCAGCACTGAATGTATGATAGGAAAGAAATGTATTTAGAAATATTAGTTTCTGAGTTAAGTTTATAGATGTAGAGATCTGACAAAGAGTTGCTTCTACAATAAACAAACAAAAAAGCTGGAGAAAATGCAAATGAATGAATGGCTTGTTCTGAGCCCTTTGGAGAAATGAGGTCACAGAGGAGACAACAAACCCAACATCAAGGCATGCAGGAGCCTGCAGGTCACGCAGGCCCCAGGCTTTTATGATTACCTGGAAGACCATGGAAACTGGTAAAATTAAAGCAGGACTTTTGAACTAGTTCCTGGTGGCTGTGTGTGGGTGGGTGGGTGAAGGGCAATGAGAAATCCTGGAGTCTACAGACATAGGGTTTACACCTTTGTGTATAATTTTTCTAGAAACCCTACAAGGCCTGTCAGGGAGGGTGGGGTTCAATCCTGAGAATGCTTCCCCCATGGTGCTGATGGGGAGGGACTACTATTCCACCCACTGCTACAACTCTGGAGACATAGCTTTCCCATCTCTCCTATAGAACACAAGGCCCCAGGAAAGAGCATCCAAACCTGAGCCAGAGGGATCTGTGAAAAAACTCACTGCAGCTGATGGTGGAAAAACAAGGTCAACACCCACATCTCTGCCCAGATACATCTCCCATAAAAAAACGAAAGCATTACTTTACAGGGCACTGTTGCAGACCCACTCCCACTTCAACTAGGAGCTAGGAACATGGACCAGGAGCCTCTCTACCACTGGGGGAGGGACGGGAATCTGCTCTTGTCCTGGCATTGCATCTACAGGAGGGGCAGGAAACTGTGAAGATCAGTAACCCCACACCCCAGTTCACAGTGCTGAGTGTGAGGCTTCCTCAGAACATCAGATATCTCCTCATTCCCTCACCCGTGCTACCAGGCTAAGAAGCACGGAATAAAAAGAACAGTGGAACGTATTATACCTGGGCCAAGTGCAAGAGACCATCTCTGGTAAGCAGCATAAAGGGAAGGCACTGCAAACCTGGGCGATATTAGCAAAGTATCATGAGAAGGATTTGAATCCCCTGGTTCTCAGAAGGATATTGCTGCCGTAACAAACTCTAATCCCAGCCTACCTCTCAACTACGTTACCACAAACGCCTACCCTAAGGCGTACCTAAGGGAAAACTGCTCATCAATAACCTAAAAACTACCCTCTATCAGTGTCAGTGGGCTGATGAAAGAAGTAAAAATAAAAAACCTATTTACCCCCAATGCACTATCCTATACAACAATACTACTGCTTTCAACAAAAATTACAAGCCAAGACATCCCATTTTATGTTTATGTGAGATCTTTGTGTCAAAACCAAATTAAGGTCGGAGCGGGGTGTTCAGGAGGCTGGGAGCGGGGAGTTCAGGAGGCTCTTACCCAGGCGATGCGGGGCGTTACTCCTCCCGCCTGCCATGGCTTCGCCGAGTCGGGAAGGCCGAGGGGACGCTCCCGGGGAAGGCGATCACGGCAGGCAGCCTGGCCAGCGGCATCTACACCTATATTCCGTTTCCCACCCAGCACGTGAGGACCGACGAGCGCTCGCCCCCTCCAGGTACCAGGCATGGGGGCCTGTGGGGCACAGTCACAGCCACAGCGTCTTGGGCCTCGACCGCGGCCTCAGCTCGCTGCTCTGCGGCTCCATCCCCGAGGCAGCGTCAGGTTCCGGACATTAGAGTTCCTCAGCACCCAGATGCGGGATGCCCGGGGACTGCTGAACAGCAGGCGCGGGCTGCTGTGCGGCCTGGGCGCCGGCGTGGGCGAGGCCGTGGTGGTCGCCCATCCCATGGAGACCATCAAAGTGGAGTTCATCCACGACCAGACCTCCCCAAACCCACGAACAGAGAATTCCTTGGGGTTAGGGAGACTGTGCGGGAACAAGAGCTGAGGGGACTTCCCAGGGCCTCACGGCCGCCGCGCTGAAGCAAGGCTGGAGCCAAGCCACTGCTTCTTCGTCCTGACCTGCCTGCAGCAACTGGTACTGAAGGGACAAACCCATGAATCCGCTGATCACTGGGGTCTTCTGAGCCATTGCGGGCGCAGCCAGCGTCTTCGGAAACGCCCCTCTGGACGGCATCGAGACCCAGATGCGGGTCGTGGAAGTGCACAAACACCGGAACAGTGGACTGCAGCTGCAGATCTCGAGGAAGGAGGGACTCAGCGCCTTCACAAGGGCACTGGCCCCCGCCAGTCACTGAGTGGGTCTGCCTGGATGTGGCCATAGCATTTATCATCTACAACGAAGTGGTGAAGCCGCTCAACAAAGTGTGGAAGACGGACTAATCCCAGAGGGGCTGCGAGGGGAGGCTCCAGGCACCTCCAGAGTGGCCGCCACCCTTGTCTCACAGGATTCCAAGGCAGAAATGCCAAAAGGCCCCTTCCCACATCCCTTGAGCTCTGCGGCCTGCTCTGTGCATTGTGGCATCAAGTCCCTGTGTCCCATAGTGCCACGTCTTCCCTGTAGTCAGTGTGTGACACCACTACCGTGTACACTTGTCTGGCTCAGTCATGGCTGGCTGTCCCTCTGACCTGTGAATCTGTGCCCAGTTGTCCATGTGCTTACTGTGAGCCTGGGCCTGTGTTTCATGTTCTGTGTCATGTGACACTGTGCCCCGCCTGCTGGGGGTACTTGTGTGGCCTGGGTCCTTGGCTCTGTAGGTCTGACCCGGTCCCAGTCTGGTGCCTTCCACCCTGCCCTGACCTATCACGGCTGCCACCGGGCCTCGGCCTGTTTTCACTGCATTCAAGGGGCTGCACCCCCTACCTTCACCCACCATTGGCCTTAATTGGCCCTCTGGGCCTCTGTTGGCCCAGGACAGGGTGGCACCCACAACTCTCAGGACCACCCTGCTGAGGCAGAATAAACCGAATCCCGTTGAAAAAAAACTGGAAAATTATGAAGCACAGAAGAAAATAAGTTATGAGGAAAAGAAGAAATTAGACATCACATAAACTTTGCATATTGGAAATATATTTTAAATGTTAAGGTAAAAACAAATGGAGAAAATAGAATATCAAAATAATTTTGAGACAGGGCATGGTGGCTCACGCCTGTAATCCAGCACTTTGGGAGGCCGAGGCAGGTGGATCCCTTGAGATCAGGAGTTTGACACCAGCCTGGCCAACATCATGAAACCACATGTCTACTAAAAATACAAAAATTAGCTGGATGTGATGGCAGGTCCTTGTAATCCCAGCTACTTGGGAGACTGAGGCATGAGAATTGCTTGAACCTGAGGGGCAGAGGTTGCAGTGAGCCAAGATTGCACCACTGCACTCCAGCCTAAGCAACGGTGTGAGACTCTGTCTCAAAAAACAATAATTTTGGAAGAGCAGGAAACTAAACTGAGCAAGCACATTTTGAAAAGAGTCAAATAGAAATAAATAATTTAAACAAATTTCATATACGAGATGTGAGTTAAATATAAAATTAGGCTGAGTTGATTAGAGAATTAGTGAACTGGATTAGTGAACTGGAATTTTGAGCAGAATGAATATAACAAATAAAAAAGGAGAAACAAAATAATAGCAATATGAATGTAATTATCCATATGTAAATAATAGAATGACAAGGAATAGAGCACAATTATGTCACTTGAATTCATACAAATAATAAATCACACAAATAAAATAATTATTTACCAACTTCTAAAATTAAAAGCCAGGTATGAACTTGGATACATAGCTAGCATATTTTTAATAAATAATGGTAAACTAAACTACCTTCAAATAATGGTAAACGTGGGCACGGTGGCTCACACCTGTGATCCCAACACTTTGGAAGGCCGAGGTGGGTGGATCACCAGGAGTTTGATACCAGCTTGGCCAACATGGTGAAACCCCATCTATACTAAAAATAGAAAAATTAGCCTGGCATGGTAGTGCGTGCCTATAATCCTAGCTACTTGGGAGGCTGAGGCAAGAGAATCGCTTGAGCCTGGGAGGCAGAGATTGCCATGAGTCAAGATAGTGCCACTGCACTCCAGCCTGGGTGACAGAGCTAGAGTCTGTCTTAAAAAAAAAAAAAAGAGAGAGAGAGAGAAATTTTATTTACCAATGGGAGCATCTTAAGTGTACACTTCCAGAAGATAGAAAAGTTCTCTTACATAAAGTTAGGGAATCAAAATTAAAGATAAGGAACTTGTGGACACAGGTGACTATGATGCTGGACATGGAACTAAAGATATCACCAAGTCCTTGGCAGCATAGGTTTCAAAAGCATTTAGATGAAATAAAAGTATAATCAAATTATATATCAAATTATCTGTTTCTTGAATAATTTGATGTCAAAAATCTATTTTTCAGGTAATTATTTTCATAATTTAGTTAAAATCTGTGATATTTATATTGCACATTATGCAAAATTTTGATTATTCTTTTATAGGAACTAATTAGTATAAAAGGGCTAACAGTGAAATACCAATTACCCACAAGCCTCTGGAAGCCCATGATGACTGAGTAACAAGCCCATAACACGGTTGAGGAGGATGAGATGATGAGGTCCATCCATTGCATGAGCACAAAGCAACTCACCAGCAGCAGGATGGTCTGGGTGGCCTTTTTCTCTGGGGAGGCTCTTGGAGAGAGGCTGGTGCTGTGAAGGTATTGGAATCATCTCTGATGCCTGGACAAGAGAATCACCATGTATGCACTTCAGAGCAACATGGTTGCTACAAAGAAGATATTTGTAAGCAGTGGGAGCATGAAAGACAGGCTCTGGATGATGCAGCTTGTGGAAGAAAGTGAGCAGTATTTACTAATACTTAGCACATCGTTCTTGGTCCCACTAGAAGAAGCCATAGTGGAGGAGAGCAGGTTACTACTGAGAGACAAACTGAGAACCCATGGGAAGAAGAAGGAGTGAAAGGTGTAACCTGTGAATTTCTGCTTAATCTTTGCAGACCAGGATGTGCTGGGGCTGATGGTGACGGCCTGGAGCACGCTCAGGAGGCAGGTGGTGCAGAAGGAGAGGACCCTCATCAACCTGTTCATGCAGAAAAGCATCTTACACTTAAAGTCATTTTGAAAATTCAGTGACTCAAAAATGTCTTCAGACACAAGAACACAATGGTGAGCAGCATGATGATATGAACAAAGGCCAAGTGACTGGTAGTCTGGTCAGTAGGCTTAAGCCTGTGATCCACAAGAACTGTGAAGATGCAGAAGAAAGGGAGGAAGGCATTGGCTGAGACTCCAATACCAGTATGGGAAAAGAAGACATTTTTAGTGATGATATAGGTAGCAAGTGTGTTCATCTTAATGGAAAATAGGAAATATTTTATATAACTGAAACAAAAACAAATAAAACTCCCATCATTGAAGTTATTTATTCTATAGTAAAAACTATCACCAGCATTATTTTAATTCTAATCATTTATCTTGATTAATCTTGAGTATCTCACATAATTTCTTAAAAATATGGCCTGGAAATTATTTTATACACCCAATTATTAATACAATGCATCAGGCACCCACATGTGAACAATTAGAGGTAAGTCACATTATCTATACTCCTATAGTGCCTAAGAAACATTCATTTAGAAAACTTTAAGTTTTTACTTTCCTTTATTCAATGTTAATGACAAAGAATAGCGAGTGCAGGTAAAAATAAATCAGGTGTGTTTCTGCAAGTGAACTGAAGTAAATTTTATGCTAATAGAGGAAGAATAACCAAAAACATTTTGCAAAAAACGACCCATTAAGTGGATCTTATATCATAGTACTCTGACAATTGTTCTTCTTTCTCCCTCATTTAAGTACACTTGCAATTGTGTAGGGCCTACTTTGATAATGCAGGATAATTTCTCTGTTATAATTTCAGCTGCTTATTTAAAAAGGTGTGTTTCTGCCAGATCTTCATATGGCCTCCTTCTCCAGTGAGATGCTGGAGGGCATTGGTGCTGAGCCCGGACTGGGGAGGACTATGGTTCTAACATATATTTAAGAATCTAAGTATTTTATAGTTATACTAAAACAGTTTTTTCTTGTCTTTTTAAATTTTAAACTTTTTTTTGCCCTGTATGTTTATTTTATGAATCTCACAACTTCACCAAAGAAATAATCATGACATCCAAAAACATTACATAGGCTTGGGAGAAATTGAACAGAAGAAAAATTCACAGAAGTCATATGGGTTGTTTGAATGTAAAAAAGAATTGGGTCCTATCTAACACCATAAATATGTACGAATCTGAATTTACCCCTCAGATTGCTAGGAGCAGTGAGTTTGTCCTTGGACTTAGGGTGAAGGTCCTGAGAACTCTTAGAGACAGATAATGCAGATCAAGTTCATCTTCCTTATTCTCACTTCATCTTAGTTTTTAGTAGTAGAAACCCTATGTCATGTGCACAGTCACAGAAATGTTAGAGAAAACAACACCACTAAATAGACCAGGCATCACAGACTCATCATAGACTTTATGGGCTAAGATCCAATGTCTGAATAAAAATTGTAAAGTAAGACAGAAAGTCACAATACAAATCCAATGCTATTTTGCATTAGAAAATGTTATGTTGAGCAATATAAAGTTTGATAAAACCCATTTCCTTATTTTATAATAATATTTAATAATTAGCATTGTTTTACTTCATGAGTGATCTCATTTTAATATAGGTCTTTGCATTCTGCCTGACATACATTTAAGTATGAATATAGATCACAAAATAGCATCCCATGTTTTGTTTATTATAGTAATCAAAGTGTCATATTTATCATCACTTTCACCATATTGTATGAGCCGCATTATAAAACATATGACCATTCATCAACAGCACAAAGTGATTGTGAGAATTGCAGATGATCTCTTTAGAGGGAGGAAGGTTTGTTTTCAGTGACAATAGTTGGCAACCTGAGAAACACAGCTGGCATCGTCAGGAAATGGGGATAATCTTTCCCAGCTCGAACACTTCCAGGAAAATCGTTTGTATAATGTACAAATAGTAAAATAATTATTATGACAAGTTCCAGATACCACTGATAAACTGAAATGCACCTACTACTCACTGGAAATTTAACTTAGAGTAAGGTGCAGCTGAAAGCACAGTGCTTACTAACAGCATTCATGATCTCCAGACATTTTATTCTCAGCTCATGTAAGAAAAACCTAGGCAGAAGTGTGGCTGTAGAGGTAGCAGAGAGAAAAACACTAGAGAGGCTTCATCACAAATCTTGTGCTGCAAATTTTTGGAAACCTTAACATCCTGTGTGCAAGTGCGTTTTTCTCACCACCAAACCCAAAACATATGAGCAAAATAGAACACCTTTTTTCTCTAAAGTCATGAACGTCTTTTGCCATCACACCTGTGTGTATCAAAGTAACAAGAAGAGGAGAGTCATGTGAACTGTGTAAAATAGTGTATTAGGAAAGGAATGGAGGGCATGTCCTTCTTGCTCAGAAACCCTGAGCAAGGTCAGTTCAGATTCATCATCTCAGACATTTCTCCTCTACATGAAATGTAGAGCTCTTAACACGAAATATTTAAAGACAAACTTAAAATTGTCTTGTGTTCAGGAACAGAGGAGTTTTCTACTGATAAAGTTTCTTAAGGTTTGATGCCCACATAAGCCACAAATGGACAATTTCTATCATCATTCTTTTATTCCTTTTTGTTTTTATAGTATTCTAATTTCATCATCTCTGTCTTCCATTTTAGAACATATAGACACTAGAATGCAGTAATCCTACTGAAGTCAGAAAACATTAACTTGTGAATTCAAACATTTAAATTATATTACACTTGTCACTTTTTGTAAATACATGTTTTGTTGAGCTAACAAGATTTGAAAATTTGAGAAAAAGAGTTACTAAATTTCAAGGATAACTTTTATAAGAAGTACTGTCATTCAAGTTTGCAAATTATTATTCTTTCAACATTAAACAATCTCATACAAGCTAATACATATAACATTTTATGAGTTTTAGACTATTTACAAAACACAAAATATTAAACTGAATTTCAGAAAATATTGGGGCCAGATATGGTGGCTCACGCCTTTAATGCCAGCACTTTGGGAGGCCGAGGCGGGAAGATCACGAGGTCAGGAGTTTGAGACTGACCTGGCCAACATGGTGAAACCCTGTGTCTACTAAAAATATAAAAATGAGTCGGGCATGGTGGTGCATGCCCGTAATCCCAGCCACTTGGGAGGCTGAGACAGGAGAATCCCTTGAACCCACGAGGTGGATGTTGCAGTGAGCCGAGATCATGCCATTGCACTCCAGCCTGGGTGACTGAACAAGACTCCATCTCGGCAAAAAAAAAAAAGAAAAGAAAAGAAAATTTTTGAAATCATTCTTAATATCACCAGCCTCCATGCATACAAGGTATTCAGTCAGTTGACAGAGTTATAGCAGACACAGCAGAAGGTAATGTTTTTGGATAGTTTTGTGGTAGAAAAAAAACTGACCTGTTTATTAGCAATTACTCTAATACAATTAAACACAATGTTCCTTATGGCCATTTGCTAAAATATCGTTATTGTAAAATATTTTAAAATTTTGTTTTATCATGTAATTATTCAAACAGTTCTTAAGTATTAGAGATATATTAAAGTATCTTCAAACTTAACAAAATAAAAATATGGCCAGGCGCGGTGGCTCACGCCTGTAATCCCAGCACTTTGGGAGGCCGAGGCAGGCGGATCACGAGGTTAGGAGTTCTAGACTAGTCTGGCCAACATAGTGAAACCCCATCTCTACTAAAAATACAAAAAATTAGAAAATTAGCCGGGTGTGGTGGCGGGTGCCTGTAGTCCCAGCTACTTGCAGGAGAATCGCTTGAACCTGGGAGGCGGAGGTTACAGTGAGCTGAGATCGCGCCATTGCACTCCAGCCCGGGTGACAGTGCGAGACCTTGTCTCAAAAAAATAAACAAAATTAAATTAAAATTAAAATATGATTAAATCATTATAAATTAGCTCATATTTTAGGTCAAGATAAAAATTTTCATAAATGTACAATTTGTTGTAAAATGAGAAATAGTCAAATAAAACTGCAAGTAGAGTATAACATTACAAACTTACACATTTTCTTACACAAATCTTTATGTGTTCATAACATATGGTACGTAGAAACACCTACCAGTTAGTTATAACTCAGTGAGATACGAGAGCAAAATCATGAGAAAATTACAGACTTCATTGATAAAATTCTGCCTCCTCCAACTTTCCACCTAAGTCTTGAAGTAAGACAGTAGGCTCTGGGATTGGTAGAAATGGGAGTCACCAAAGCGAAAACTGAACTTACTTAATTCCTGGAAAAGTAGAGTAGCAGCAGCTGGGTCCTAAACCTGGTAATGAGTGAGCTCATTTTCTTCAGTAACATTGCCCAGGTGCATTGCCTGGGCTCAGTCCTCATCAATAAAACCAAAGTTAAAGAATAACCAGAACTTCAGACATTTTTAATTTTTATATAATATTACCAAATGTATTATTGCTGATTAATAAACAAATTATATGTAAATGCAATGAGATTAACATCACAAATATAATGTTGCATAAATTCAACCAGATTAAAAATATGCATACTATCTAATCCCATTTATTAAAACTTCAAAAAGCAAACGACATTCAGTTTCCATCTTCAAGTAAGGGTGGAATAATTGGTGGAACTAATACACTCACAGAAAACATAAATTCTTGATAAAGTATTATACATAGTAATATACAAACATCCCTACATGTACTACATATGACATGATAAGGGTAAGAACTCAATGATAATTTTAGCTTGTGCTCATCACTGTAGGGGATATGGGGATTGGAGCTGAGTCCAGCCAAGTGAACTCCATCCTAGAAATATAACAGTACTCTTCAAACAAACACAATGGAATCCAAAATGTCTACAGCTGTCATTTATAGTTTCTAGCACATAACCTTAAAATGCAGAGATGTATGAAGAAACAGGACAGTGTCACCAATACGCAAGATAAAAAATGGGCAGTAGAAATGATCCCCAAGATATCCAAGATGTTGCAATTAGAAGACAAGGATTTGAATGCAGCAATAATAAATATGTTCAAAGAGATAAACAAATCCTCATAATGAATGAACAGACATCGAACCTTGGTAGAGAAATAGAAATTCTAAAATAATCAAATAGAAAGATAACAAAATAAAAAAATACTTCTAAGCTTCTCAGCTGATTAGAAACTGAAGAAATACAGACAGAGCCATAGAAATTATTCAGTCTGAGGAAAATATAAAAGTTTGAAGAAAAATAAGAAGAGGCTTAGAGACTTGTGAGATAAGTGAGTCCCACTAGACAGGGCCTGGCACACACTGCAGCTGACCTGTTCCTGCCTGAGCATTTTGGCTCTGGCCCAGTGTTCTTCTGAGAGCTCAGCTCCCAGAGGCAAGTGATACACCCTGAGGCTCCCCTTGCAGTCACAGTGGCCGTTACCACTGCTGCCACCAGGCTTGCAAGAAAGCATGGAGCCTGAGCACCTTCATGCACCCAGCAGTGAAATCCGCGGCTGGCTCTGCAGGAGGGAAGTGTGAGTGGGCCACAAGCCCACAGAAGTCACTCTTCACTGCACCCAACAACGGATTGGGGCAAGGCTCACCAGTGACAGCCCTGGAGTACAGCTGCTCTGCCTGCACCCAGGAATTTTGGCTGCTGCCCAGTGGTCTTCTGAGATTCCAGCCTTGCAGAGGTCTGCATTCTGTCCTGGGGCCCCCACTGTCATCACCACTGCTGCCACTGTCACTGCCACTGCTGAGCCAGGCAGGCAATGGGTGACCAGGTACTGTCACACACCCCAAGGAAGGATATTGCTGCCGCTCCTGTAGGAGAAAAACGTGGGTGGACAATGTGTCCAGCATCTGCCTGCCTCCATTGCTTCCCCTGAGGGGGCCCTGCCTTCCCTGGGACAGGCCAACAGCACAGCTGCCCTCCTCCCATGTGATGATTTTAGCCATGGCCTGGAGCTTTTCTGCAAGCCCAGCCCTCACAGGCCTATGATCTGCCCTTGAGCTCCCACCATCTGAGTGCTCTGCTTGGCCCTGCCTGAGAGTTCTGCTGGTGACCTAGGGACCAGCTTGCTCCTCCATGTCACAGTCAACACCTGCACCCTGAAGACCTGAGGACAAGTTCACTGGCCCAGTTCAGGTCAAGGACCTCCAGGACTCATTCATGCTGTATAAAGGACCATCTCGAAGCCTGAAGATTGGGAGACTACCTAGCCCAGTCCACCATTCCTGGCACCTTATCACGCACCTCAGGGTCTGTGGCTAAGCTGACCCGACCAACTAATACCACCACAGCTGACACTCATCTGCGTGTGGCAAAAGGCAGAGCCCAGCCTCTCTAAAGAAAGCAGCAACATCCCTGCCTGGAAGATCAGGTGAACCACAAAAATGTCTGTATTGGGCTGAGTTAATAGCTTCTGCCCCATAGCCACTCCCATGGAGAACTGTGGAACAGAAGTTTTCTGTGGCTCTCAGGTACGCTGCGGTCTGGAGAAAGATGACAGTGTCTGTCTGAACTGAGAGTCTTGAGCCCTAGAACAGAAGTTTGATAAGGAAGCAGATCACATTTTTTTTTCTGTATGGGGGTGTCCATTCTTTTGGTTTCCCTGGGCCAGGTTGAAAGAATTGCCTTGGGCCACACATAAAATGCACCAACACTAACAACAGCTGATGAGCTAAAAAAAATCACAGAAAAAATTACGTAATGTTTTAAGAAAGTTTATGAATTTTTGTTGGGACACATTCAAAGCCATACTGGGCCACATGTACCTCGTGGGCCACAGGCTGGACAAGCTTGGTTTAGGATGTGTAGCTGATATATCTCCATTCCCCTCTGCAGCCTTACCAGAACCTCTCTCAGCCACCCCCAACAGGGCTAGTGTCTGTGCTCATCACTGGGGTATTCATAGATGAGCTTGGTGGTTCAGCTTTGCCCAGCTTTGTCCCCTCCTGGATGAATGGGGAAAATAAAGGCTCTGGGCTTTTCACAAACCAGCCCATCACCTGAAACAACAAAGAGCATCTCTCATTAAAGAAAGATCAAGTACATTTGCATCTACTTCTGCCACAACTGGCTCTTATCCGTAAGCACGATCTATGACTCATTTTGTTCCTAACATAACCCAGTTCTACATGTACTGAGCACATATAATACTCAGGGCATTGTGCTAGATGCCCTGGCCTCGGTAAGTATCACTGTGGGGAAAGAAATTTCCTGGGAAAAAGGTGTGGCATTCAAAAAATTAACACCATGCCACTTTTCAAATTGAGGTAAAACTAAAAAGACCTTGTGTCACTCGATAATTAGGGCATGTATAGACTTCCGAATATTCAAACTCATCTAATAATGTCATGAGAGAACATGTCTGACTTTAACCAAAACAAAATACTGTTGTTATTCTGAGATTTTGGGTTCGATTTTATGTGAAAATATGTAATATTTTCATCACTTTGTGATGTACAACAAGCATACAAAAATACATGCACGAAGTATTCATGCAAAGCTCGGTGAATTATTGCATAGCAAATACACTTGTGTAGCCAAGAAAGAGAACCAGCTTCACTCATGACCTGGCAATTACTCTTTTCCTCCCTCCGTCCAATGGCAGCTAAGCTTTTAATAGCCTACGTTGTACAGTAACTTTGTATTTTTATACAAAGTGTTTTATTACAGAAAATTTTAAACACGTACAACAGATACAAAATCACCCAACCTCAACAACTACTAATCATGTGCCATTTTGTTTTATCTATACTTCAACCTAGCTCACCCCTACTTTATTATTTTTAGTTCTGTTTTTCATTGTGAGGTCATATGTACATTGGAAGGCATGAATCTTAAATATACAACTTTGACAGAAAAATATACAATATAACATTCATAACTTTTAAGAATAGAATTTTTTACCATCTCCAAAATTTCTCTCCTACTCCTTTCTGGGCATTTTTTTTCTCCCTCAGAATGTATTTCTTTGTTGATTGTTTTAAATCATAGGTTCATTTTGTCTGAAATCATACAATATGTATTATTTTATGTGCAGCCTGTCTCATTTAGCAGGTTCATGAGAATCATCCAGGCTGTGTGCTTCAGCAGTTTGTTCCTTTGTATCAATGAGCAGTACTTGGTTGTGTGAATGCTCTACGATTTGCTCATCCATTTTCTGTTGAAAAACATTTAGGTTACGTTCTGTTTTGGGTTTTTATGACTAAAAGTTCTACACACTTTCTTGTGCAATACCTTTTATATATAATTTAATTTCTGTATCAGCATTTAAGTGACATCGCTTTGCATTTTTTTATTGATTGGTCCAGAGATTACAATATGCATCTTTAACGTATCACAATCTACTTAGTTAATACATTTTAGTACGTGTAAAACATAAAGACTTTCCTACAGAACAGTTCCATTTTCCTCCTTCTATCCTTTGTGCTGCTCTTGTAAATTTTACATTGAAACATTACAAATCTCACAATAAAATGTTAACTTTTTGCCTTAAGTAATTACTGGTCTTTTTAAAAATGAAGAGAAAATAGTGTTTTGAAAATATTTGGAAGCCAGTACTTTGGGGCTATGCAAATACATTTTTTTCTGCTTTAAATTTTACCCACAATTTTAAAATTCTTTAGTAACTTTTGCCTACAGTTGTTATTACTGGGGTGTTCTTGTAGTGATTTTCTGTTTTGAATTATTCATCTACACTGGTAGATATAGTACTTGGAATTCTGTAAAGATTTTCTTTCTTCCTCCCCTCCTCATTCCCTCAATTTCTTCCTTCTTTCCTTATTTCATCTTTTCTATATTGGTATGGATGTGTGGATATATATTTGATTATCTGGTTACAATTTAATGCTATCATTATTTATTTTGCTGCTCACATTTTTCCACCTTGGGCCACTGGGAGGTCTTACAGTGTGGCTCCTTTTGACATGCTCCCTTGTATGTTTTTAAAGCACTTTTTGACTTTCTGGCTCTGTAAGATACTCTAGGCTCAACTTGTATTTTCTATCTCCTGCCCTAGAATTATCCACTATTACAAGTAGCACTGGTTCTTTTTATTGAAGAACAGTATTTAGAAATCAAGATCTGAAAGTTAGGTGTGCTCATTGATACTGAAATGTCACTGCTTCTGGGCCCTATTAGCACACAGGGTTTGGAAACATATAACTAAGGTGTGCGCACATATCTCCTTTTCTCTCTCTCTCTGGATGGATACATTGCAATAGAAATGTTTATTCTGATATTTCCAGCTCCAGATCAGCATGACAGGGTTCATTCTAGCATACCGTTTTTATTTTCAACTTTTTTCAACGAGAGTGAGAAACAAGCACTAATAATCAATCATATATAAATATATAAACTAACATGTAAAGTAGTTTCAAAATTGCTAATCCATAACTTTCCAGGAAAAAAATACAACTAGAATAGAGTGTTGGTGTACAGCTTTTGAGTATTACAGCATTCAATCAAAACACTGTATTCCTAAGTGACTCAGGTCAAGAATTTTCATCCCCACCATCTTCAATAGGGTTAGGCCATACATTTGTAGTAAGGTTAAACTCATTTATCACCTACTGCATTTCATCTAAATGTCCCTAACTTTCTGGTTATTTTTTCAATTTGCATCAAGGACATTTACTCTTTGTGGTCTACAGTTCAATGTGATTTGGCAACTGTTCAGAGTAACATCAGCGTTCACAGTACCATAGAGAACTGTTTCATTACCCTCAGATTCTCTCATGCTGTCCCTTCATAGCCAACGCCTTCACTCATCCCATTCTTTGGCATCCACTAATCGCTTTTGATCTTTATAATTTTCTTTTTCTACAATATCATATAAATAGAAACATACAATATGTAGCCCTTTGGATCTGACTTCCTTCATTTATAGAAGTAAACAAGATTCATCAGTTTCATGGTGTGAAGCAATAGCTCCATTTTGTTGAAAAGTAGGATTCGAGTCTATGGCTACATCACAGTTTATTGATCCACCTGCTGAGGGACATTTTGTTTATATTTAGCTTTATGCAGCATGGCCCTTCCCCAACTTTGAGCCTTCTCAGAGCTGGGCCATATATACCCACCCCTCCCAGCCTGCTTCCCCCAAGTGGTTTCTCCTGCTAAGAGGGTCAATGTGCTCCCCCCAGCCTGGGAACCTTCTGGGCATGGAGGTATCTCCCTAGGGATCTCCCTCCCACCCAGGAAAGCACACTGGGGCAAGCCCAGGACCCAGTGGTAAGTTCAGCCAAATGGATGAGGCAGGACAGGCCTTGGAAGCAGTTTTCTAGGAGGGGAAACCCAGCTGCCTGCAGAGCTGGGAGCCTTAGAGGCAGCCAAGAGGTATCAGCCCACTAGGATCTGAGAACCTACCCCACTCTCTGAAGAGCTCCAGGGCCTGACAGGCACCAGGTGAGTGAGGATGGCACCCTCGAGGCCCCACCTCTTCCCCTCCTGGTGCCCAGGGCTGCCACTACCCACTTCCTCACAGCTCAACTTGTGTTTGTTCCTTCTTGGGGTCTGCCTTCCTGCTGGGACTCCTGGGGAGGCTGGCATATCATCCCCCAGGAGGGAGGCACCAGGAGCCCAGGAAAGAAAAGGGAGGCAGTCCCCTCCCCAAGTTGTCCTCACTGCCATCCACCCACAGGGACATCCCCATCACAGGGAGGAGGACATTGAGGCACAGGTGAGAGCAGTGTGGCAGACACTGGGAAGAGCCACCTCCCAGGGCTCTGGGCTGCCCTCCTGAGCCTCCTGGGGTGGGAGACAGAGACCTCTCGGTGACAGAGACATCTTAGCAGGCTGTGGAAGAGGCTGTTTTCTAAGACAAGGATACCACAGTAATTCAACTCTGCCCACTGCCAGATGGTGCCTTCTGAAACGTGGCCTGGTAACCCTCACAGCTCAAGTCCACAATGGGAGAAACACCTAAAACCTGCCTAGGATGGCCAGGTGGGCAGAGGCAAGCAGAAACTCAGGGTGAGGTCACTAGAGAGTGTGGTTCGGGCAGGGTTTGAGGGCTCAGTTAAGGCCAAAAATTCTGATTCCCTCCCAGGGTATGCTCCTCTCCTGGGACCTGCTGCCCTGGTTTCCCCCAGCTCCATTCCCCTAGCTGAGTCCTCCTCACCTCATTTCCTGCTCTCCCATGTGGGCCCAGGGCCCATCCCTGTCTAGCCTGTGTGCCTGGAAGCTGGTCTCACCTGAGTCTTCAGCTTCATTCTTCATCTCTCTCACTTCCCAAGGATGGAGCACCTGCAATGCAGGAGAGGATGGGGGTGAGCAGTGGCCCCCTGATGGCCCATGTCCAGGAGCCTGCTGCCTTTCAGCTGGAATGTGTGTCTTTCCCTCCCAGGGCTGAGACCCTGACCTGACCCAGGAGAACCCCAGGTGCCTCTCACAGGCTGGGCTGGGGCTCTGTCCTCAACAGGCAGGTGAGGAACCAATGCCTGGTGGACAATCTCCCTAAGGTCACACCAAAGGTCCAGGTCCCAACTGGGTGGAAGAGAGGCCAGGCTGTCAAAATGATTTCTAGATCCCTGGCCTGGGCTCTGGGTGGCAGGCTGGGGGTGATAAAGGGACATCCATACTGCAGATGGAGAGACTGAGGCCCAGGACTGTGGGGGATCCAGGAGCAGTGGGGAGACCAGGGCTGGACTCTGGGGACTTTGGTGCTGACCCTCAGTGAGGTGGACTGCTGTAGATGTGAGGACAGCAGGGAATGTGGCTCAGGTGGCTTCCAAGCAACAAGTGGCTCCAGGGTTGAAGGCACCCAGAGGTGAAAGCAAAGTTACTTCTCCATGCCAATCTGTCCAAACAAACTTTGAGTTCTTTATTTCTATGGAATTCCTGTAGAATCCTAATGGGCATGACCTTCTGGACCCATCTTCACAGCTCTGGTGCCAGTGGAATTGCACTTGCTAGTGCTTCTCCCTATTTTGTTAACGGTGGAAATATTTAGAGACAGGGTGGGTTGGGAAGGTGCTGAAATAATGGCTGGGGCCTCCTGGGTGGGTGAGTCAGGGCACCGGTGGCCTAAGACTTTTTACAATAAATAAGTCATAGGTAAAGTTAGAAAAAAATAAAAAGAAAATGGAAATCATTCTCTTTCTTTGCTCACCATAAAGAGAAACGCACAGGGTCTAGACATGTCTGTTGGAGCCGGGCTTGTCCTGGGAAAGTGGGAAGCACTGAGCAGGAGTCCTGGGGATGGAGGGCAGGTGAGATGGGGCTCCCAGGGAGATGCAGCCATGGTCAGGCCCTGGCCCACTCAGGCTGGCAAAGGCCCTCTGAAGCCCAGGAAAGATGGCCCAGGACACTGAAGGCTCAAGCAGCTCATCTGGGCCAAAGATCTGTCCAGGTGGTGTAGAATCTCAGCAGCTCTGCCAATAGGGGGCCTGATCAGCCCTGAGGATCTTAGTCACTGGAGGCAGGTGCTGGTGGATGGGGTGGAAGAGCCACCTACTGCGAATGTGGGAGTCCACTGCCCTGCAGACTGGAAAGAGCTTCTGCGGGTGTGGACCCTAGTACTGTCACTCTGTGGGTCTGCCAAGGTGGGCATGCGGACCTCTGTGGCCACGCCCATCTACCAGAGCTTTATCTCCTCAGTCTGCACAAGTGTAGGACAGTGGAGACTAGATAGGATTTGAATGGGAGGTCCCCTAAAAAGACAGTGTCATGAGCTTTGGCCTCTCCTCTCCTCTCTGAGCAGAACAAAATGACCTCCTCTGCCATGTCTCCTTGCAGGCCCAGCACAGGAGCAGGGCTTTTGGCGATCACGTCCCTCTGCTCTGCCTCCCCAACCTTGCACACTTCTCAGGGAGTACAGAGATCAGACCCTTACAATCTTGGCACAGCCAGACAAGAAGAGACACAGGAGAGGGCGAGGGCGGTGGAGGCATGGGCTGCACTTCCATTGGTGCCACAGACCCAGGCTGTGTTCACAGGCTGCAGTCCAAGGGGTACTCGGTGTGGCTCCCTGCACCCCTCAGCGGCCTGGTCAGCTGCTGTGGCTGATCATTTCTGAAGGTTTGGGTGTATCATTTCCGCAGGTTTTCAGAGAATCCCTGGTGACCTCTGGCAGGGAGTGGTTATCTGGTGAACCACCAGCAGGGCCCGTGGCCTTGCCCCCAAGCAGCACCCAGCAATCCCCGTGCCCACCCAGGCACTAAGCATTTGTGGTGGGCCTCTTTCTGGAAGCTCGCCTTCTCCTGCTAGGCCTCCGTCTTCCTCACCCCGGTACTTCTGGCCATCCTCGTTGTCATCACAATGGGACAACTGGGTGCTGGAAACTCGGAAATCACTACGCAGACCTGCAGTCCATCCCACGCCTGGCCAACAGGGCAGCGACTCAGGGAGAAAATTGTCTTCCGCCTCCTGAAAGACCAGAACAGATCCGCGTACCAGTCGTGCCCCAGTGCAGGCTGTAGGCACAGCTCAGGATAAGACCGGAAAGTGCGCGCTCCCCGGTCTGCCCTTTTTTCCTGAAGGCTGGGGCTTGCCTGGCCAAGGTCGTCCTTCATGACAGGGAATCAGAGCTTTGCGTGGCTGCCTTACCCCGCTGGGGCAGCGCCGGAGAGAATCGCTGCTGAGGCTTTCCTGCTGGCTGCAGTGACTGCTCGTTTAGGGTCCCCGCAAAAACATCACCCCTGCAAGTAATCCACTGTGTCCTGCTTGCCAGCCTAGGCTTACTCATCATCTGTGATTGCAAAGAAAACAATCTACACTGGAATGACCAAGTTCTAGAAAGAGGAAAACACAAACAATCTGTGGAAAGTCCGTTTGTCATCTAGATTTTTAAAAGATACACATTTTCCCTTCTTGTTATATTGAGTAGTGCATGAAGCCGATATAATAGACGTACAATTCATACTATAGCTCATTGAAGGGTGAATTCTTATTCTAAGGTAGTTTGTGGTCTCAAATTTGTCTGTTGCCACCCCCAGAATTCCCTTAAAAGCAAATATTTATCATTGAGAGTGGATGAAGAAAGAAACTAGCTAGGCTGATAGAGCAAAGATTCCTCGGCAGAACTTCCCTTCTAACAAAAACCAGCCCAAGAAATCACTTCTCTTTAACAAAGAACAGCCTGTAAGATCAGGCTGCAATCATAGATAAGGAAGCTGAAAGCTTGCATGGACAGGGATGCCTGCAGCTGCACCAACCACCTTGGGCCACAAACATGCAACATGAGGGGCTCCACCCCTCTTTTTTGCACATGTATAGTAGGAAAGAGATGAGCAACTTGTAGTAGCTCAGACTAAGAACTCGCCTGCATAATAAAATGGTGGGATGTGGGCTGTCAGAGATTTATGCTCTATGCAGCTGACACACCTGGTCCTAACCGGTTTTTCACACCCTATGCGGATAAAATACTCCTTTCCCACTAGCTCATATATAAAAACCCTTGCATTTCACTGCAGAATGGCAACCCCTTTTCAGGACCCCTCTCAGCAGCAGAGAGCTGTTCTCTTTCACCTATTAAATTTTTGATCTAACCTCACCCTTGGTGTGTCTGCATTCTTGAGTTCTTCAGTTGTGAGACCAAGAAGTTCAAGTGTTACCCCAGACAGTAAGGCTGCTCAAGTATCACTTGTCTCATTGCCTGTTGGTAAATGGAACCTTCAATGAAAATGTGTCCAAAAGGACATTTCATAAAGTGCTCTCTTTTCCAATCTTCAAGCAATGTCGGAAACTATCCATGATGTATTAAAAACTTTTGGCTGAAATGCACAATTTCTAACACAAAATGAATGCTATAAATTATTTGATATATGTATATTATGGCCATTTGGACATGATCACACACTGCCAAATTTAGTAAGAGGGACTTGAGAACTCATGGCCGTTAGGAAGCTTAACTTCTGCATATTGTCACTTATGAAAGTTAGTTCTCCCTGCATTTCTCCAAAGCAAACTTGAAATGTCTATCTTATATAAAATTTCTATATAACCCCAGTGAGGTTCACCCTTCTGGCCCTGCCCGCACAGCACTGGTAACGATAGAATTGCATTTGCTCATGCTTTCCCCAATTTCCTTGAGGTCATAAACATTTAGTGACAGGGTGAAACAAGAAGGCACTGAAACAAGGGCTGAGGCTTTCTGGGTGGGTGTGTAAAGATCTCCTGCAGCCAGGACATCTTCACAATAAATAGGTTGTAGGTCAAGTTAGAAAAAAATGGAAATTATTTTATTTCTTTGAACACCACAAAGAGAAATGCACAGGATCTTGATGTGTCTGTGAAGACAGGCTTGTCCTGGGAAAGTGAGAAGGGCTGAGCAGAAGCCCTGGCAATGGAGGGTGGGTGAGATGTGGTCCCCAAGGAGAGTCTGCTAGGGTCAGTGCTTGGCACACTGAGGCTGGCAGGGGCCTTCTGAAGGCCAAGGGAGATGGCCCAGGACACAAGGGTGAAGCAACACGTCTGAGCCAAAGATCTGTTTAAGTCCTCCTGAATCTCAGCAGCCTTGCCAAGGCGGGCATGATCAGCCCTGGGTATCAGAGACCCTGGAGGCTGGCAGCTGGTGGGTGGGGTGGGAGACCTGTCTACTGCACCAGCGTGATTTCACTGGCAGGCCAACAGTGGGGAGTGGATAAAGAGAGAGCTCTGTGTGGAAAACTCCCTTGGTGGATCATCAGGGAGGTGAAGTACTTGGCACGGCCTCAAACCCAGCTTGTGGGATAGCAATTCCAGTTAAGCTAGGACAAGCTGGCATGGCTCAACCAGGCCCCCCAAGACACCATGTCCCTTTTCCACCACAGCTGGGCCTGGATGGGGATGTGGACACCCATAGAATCCAGAGGATTGGCCCCTGGTCAGTGGTGGTGCTGGTGTGTGGCATAAAGGCAGCTGGGGAAGGCCCTCCAGGTGTGAGGAGGAGCCAACCTCTCCTGTGGGGCCCTGGGCAAGTCACTGCCCTCTTTGGGCTTTTGTTTCCTCCTCTGGAAAATTCAGGAAGCCTGTTGTGCAGGCCTCACAGGGTCATGATAAGGTGCAAAGGAGGAAGGAAATTTAAACGTTTTTGTTGCTGACTCTTCCTGAGAGGGATGATGGTGAGAACAATGGTGATAGCCATATGCAACTGAGTCCTTGGGAGGCCCTTTGAGGAAGGTGTTGTTCCCATCACGCTTCCTAGGTGGGGAAACAGTCTCAGGGAGGCCCGGCTGTATGCCCAAAGTTATGAACACATTGAGTATTGGAGCTGGGAGTAAATCTTGAACCAGGGCTCACTGGAGGTGGTGGGAGCATTGCACCAGCTGACTCAGGTGGTTATTTCAGATCTGAGGTCAGGAGAATAGAGGTGTAACTGTGAGGGAAGCAGTTTCACTGACCCTGTTTCTGACTCTGCTAATTACGGACATTTTTAGAGAGTCCAGATGGGGCTTTAGCAGGTGAATTGGCCTGTGGCAGGGAGGGGCTCCAGGAAGTCAAGACAGGGCTCCTGTCTCCAAGCTGGAGTTTTCCACATCAAGAGATCAAAGTGTATTCCTCCTCCAGCCCTGCCCTCCTGTGGCCACAGTGCTTGGAATGCCTTGATTAGAGAGACCAGGGGAAGAGCCTGGGATAGCTGGGCTCAGGGCGGATTTGGGGAAGAGTGTGGCTGGGGACAATCTGACTTTGTGACTTACTAAAACCCGGCCATGGAGGTAACTAGGATGTGCTTGGTGTCTGTGGAGGCCAGCTGTGGAAAAAGAAGGGAAATATTTCGGGTAAGGAGGCTGAGGGTCCTTGGTGGCTCCAAGTGGGAGACTTGGGCAGGGGCTTCAAGGAGATATGGGTTGGTGAGAGTTCAAAGGACAGGTCTTGTGGAGGAAGCTGAGAATTGGTGCTCATCACTGCTACCACGTTGATGGCAAAAGGAGCTGTGCCCTCTCTGGGTACACTTCTCACTGACATGCAGATGCTGGAAGTTTCCATAGAGGATTATATGGATGTGAGTGAGACTGGGACAGGCAGGCAGGGTGGGGACCAGGATCCTGCAAGTGGTGAGGAGAGAGGCTTGGAATGAGCCCTGAGATTGCAGCACTTGACAAACCTCCTTTCCTGAGAGCCTACCAGATGTCCCTGTGAATGAGGGTGTCAGGTTCATCTTATCTATGAGTGATGGAGGCTCCAGCAAAGACAACAGTCCCTGTTCCTTGAGTAGTGAAGCTGCAGAGCTGAGTCTCAGACTCTGCCTTAGGTGGTACCCATTGGAGAAAAGAGAAATTGGGCCCCTCCTAAGACAGGCAGTTCCTAAGTGGTTGAGTACTTTCTTTCTTTCCAAGGCCTCAGTTTTTCTGTCTGTCATCACAGAGAATCAGGGCAAAAGATCACTGAGCCTCAGTGTCCCTTGGAGCCCAGAATGTGGTGAAGGTCCAAGTCCTGTTTTATGCTCATGCCCTGACACTGGTGGCCCTGGTGGTAGTGCAGCATAAGAAGATGAGGGCTAGTCGTGGGCCAGGGGGCCTTTCTGAGGGATCTTGGCTGTATAACTTCTAGGAAAATATAATCGATACTAAGTAATGGATTGAGGTGAGCAGCTGGGGCCCTCACTTCGAGTGAGGGTGAGGATGTAAAAGTCAGAGACCACCGTGGGGAGGACACTTCCTGGCTCCATCCTCTGCATCCAGGACTTATTGGGAAGGTTTTTTACACAGAGAAGGAGGAGAATCATTCCAATGGAGGGTTTGATTAGGGGACTAGAATCAATTATAAGTTCCTAGAGGAGGGGCTGTTTATATCCAACTTTGAGAACAGGTTGGGGCTACATGGGATTGGAGGGGAGGATGGGACCCCTTAAGAGATAAGCCTCAGAGACTGGCTCCTGCCTCCTCTCTCCCCCACAATTCTCCTTTATCATCTTCCACCCAGGAGCTGTCAGAATCCTGTCCTTCCTTCTGGCTCCAGATCAAAATCCTCCAAGAAATGCAGCTGCTTCAGTGACAAGAGAGAATTGTCATCTTCCAACTGAAGAAGAATTTGGGGTTTTGCTCCAGTCCATGAAGTGTGACACTCAGAATAAAAGGTGAGGGCCTAGCAGATTAGCAGAGGGTATGAGAAGACTCTGTCTTGTGACCAGCTTTGAGAGACCATGGCTGTGGCTCCCTGGTCAACATTTGGCCTTGTTGCGTGGGGACCCCTGCACAGGCAGTGGGAAGCCTGAGGTATGGCTCATGGTAGCTTCACAGCTGCCACTATTTCCTGAAGCTCCTACTGGTTCTGTCAGTTGAGCCCGCATCCCAGTAGGCCAGCAACACCCTGAAGACCAAGAAAAGGGCATGGTGAATCTCAGGGCCACTGAGTGCCTGGGCTGGCAGGGGCAGAGTGCCTCAGGGCTCCGTGAGGTTTAGGCTGAGCATGGACTTTGGGAGTCAGACAGTTGCACTGGGCTCCCAGCTGCACCATGACCAGCCCTGTGTCAGGGGCAGGGGCCTCACTGTTCTGGAATTTGAGACACCACAGTCATAAATTTAACACAGCGTTCTAACTGCTTTTTCTTTTTTATCTATCTTTCTCTATGTGCTACTGATCTCTGTGTTTTTTTTAAATTAAAAGATGTTATTTAATATAATAAATATGTTATACAGTGCGTATTATTCTTCCTCATGATTTTTTTATGACATTGTATGATTCAACTCATACGAGGTACTTATGGTAGTTCCATTCATAGAAACACAAAGTGGAAGAGTAGCTCCCAGGGGCCAAAGAGAAGGTAAAAGGGGGCTGTTGTTTGACAGGAACAGAGTTTCAGTTTTGCAAAATGAATAAAATTCCCTATGAATGTGAATGATGGTTGCAGAACAATGTGACTGTGATTAATTCCTCTGACCTGCACATTAATATAATTAATTTTATGTATATTTTACCACAATGTAAAAAAGGACTTTAAAAAATGAACAGATTATAGAAATCCGCAACAGTGTAAACGAATATCATAAATATAATCTTGCAATAAAAATTGATATAAAATGATCCATATTACATAATTTCATTTATATTAAATCCAAAAATCAAAACTGAGGTTCTGGCTTCCATAATGGTAAAGTAGCTAGCTGAACTAACACTCTCATAGAGAAAAATGATTAATCCTGGATAAAATAGTATATATCATTATAGAAACACTTCTATATAGAATACATATATGAGATATATGTATATAAGAACTGAATGAGGATTTCAGCTGTGACTTCCATAGGAGAAATAAGTACTGAAGTTAGAATTCAGCCCAATTGAGAATAAAATACGTAGGACTCCAACTTACAAGGGATGTGAAGGACCTCTTCAAGGAGAACTACAAACCACTGCTCAATGAAATAAAAGAGGATACAAACAAATGGAAGAACATTCCATGATCATGGGTAGGAAGAATAATATCCTGAAAATGGCCATACTGCCCAAGGTAATTTATAGATTCAATGCCATCCCCATCAAGCTACCAATGACTTTCTTCACAGAATTGGAAAAAACTACTTTAAAGTTCATATGGAACCAAAAAAGAGCCCGCATTGCCAAGTCAATCCTAAGCCAAAAGAACAAAGCTGGAGGCATCATGCTGCCTGACTTCAAACTATACTACCAGGCTACAGTAACCAAAATGGCATGGTACTGGTACCAAAACAGAGATATAGACCAATGGAAAAAAACAGAGCCCTAAGAAATAATGCTACATATCTAAAACTATCTGATCTTTGACAAACCTGACAAAAACAAGAAATGGGGAAAGGATTCCCTATTTAATAAATAGTGCTGGGAAAACTGGCTAGCTATATGTAGAAAGCTGAAACTGGATCCCTTCCTTACACCTTATACAAAAATTAATTCAAGATGGATTATAGACTTACATGTTAGACCTAAAACCATAAAAACCCTGGAAGAAAACCTAGGCAATACCATTCAGGACATAGGCATGGGCAAGGACTTCGTGTCTAAAACACCAAAAGCAATGGTAACAAAAGCCAAAATTGACAAATGGGATCTAATTAAACTAAGGAGCTTCTGCACAGCAAAAGAAACCACCATCAGAGTGAGCAGGCAACCTACAGAATGGGAGAAAATTTTTGCAACCTACTAATCTGACAACGGGCTAATATCCAGAATCTACAATGAACTCAAACAAATTTACAAGAAAAAAACAACCCATCAACAAGTGGGTGAAGGATATGAACAGACACTTCTCAAAAGAAGACATTTATGCAGCCAAAAGACACATGAAAAAATGCTCATCATCACTGGCCATCAGAGAAATGCAAATCAAAATCACAATGAGATACCATCTCACACCAGTTAGAATGGCGATCATTAAAAAGTCAGGAAACAACAGGTGCTGGAAAGGATGTGGAGAAATAGGAACACTTTTACACTGTTGGTGGGACTAAACTAGTTCAATCATTGTGGAAGTCAGTGTGGCGATTCTTCAGGGATCTAGAACTAGAAATACCATTTGACCCAGGGTCAAATGGTATTTCTAGTTCTGATTTTCTGATCAGAAGCAGAAAACAGAGCAATAGAAATTATCTGATGTGAAGATGGAAGAAAAAAAAGAAAAAGCTTAAAGAAAATGAACTGAGCCTTACAGACCTGTGGAATGATTGAGTCTGAGAAGGGGGAAGAGAAAGAAAAAATTAAATGGGTACAAAAGTAAATCAACAAAATTTAGAGAAAATAAACAGAGCCTTAGAGACCCATGGAATGATCGAGTCTGAGAAGGAGAGCAGAGAGATACAGGAATTAGATGGTGTAGAAAAGTAAATCAACAACTAATACTGGAAAACTTCCAAAAATTGTTCAAAAACCTAGATTTTTGTAACCAAAATCCACCCCCAACCCCCCACTCCCCGCAAAAATACAAATAAAACCATACCAAAGCCATATTGTGATTTAGGAAACTAGCAGGGGAAGACTGTCAATTGACTTGATATGATTTATCATTTTTATTATTTATAAGAATGGAAATAGGTTCTCCTTAGAGTTTTTTTCTTGGAGAAAATCTGACATGTGAGGCACAGATGAGTTACTTATTAAAGGCAGATGATTTTTCTATCCTTGTCTTAAATGTTCCATTTTTTACCCTAGAAATTATTTATATTTGTTTCTTCCAAATCCTGCAGTAATATTGATGCTCCAAAAAGATGCCCCAAGGAGATTCTGCTCTTGTGCGTCCACCTTGCAGGGAGCTGAGGCTATGCCTATGACAGTTTCAACAGTGAGTAGTCTTGGAGTACTTAATCTGAAAAACTTAATGGAAACATGAATTAAGAGAATGATCACTGTTTCGTTCTATCAGCAAATTATTAAAAGTGGTCCAAAGGGGCTATTTAAAAAGAGATATCAAAAGATTTTCCAAGGGAGCCTTATTCAGGGCAGAAACGCAGACACTGTCCCTGTCCTCACCACACAAACTTCCCTCATGTGTTGGGAGGGAACAAGGGGGCGCTGTAGCCCTGCTGACTTGGATTAATCACGGCCGGGAGGTTCACACTAGGACCCCGAGGCCTAGGAAGAAGCCTGGGTTGGGTCAGAGAAGTGGTGGATGTAGCTCCCAAAGCCCCTTCCTGTGGCTGTTTGACCGAATAGAGCAGGGTCAGGCCCTTCCCCTGGGACGTTTTCTCCTCTTTATTGCAGTGGCGGGAGCGTCCCCGTGAGAGGCCCGACCCAGTTGTGGGCCCGGCCGCCGGCCCGGGGATCCAAGGGGCGCTCCTGGCGTGCAGAGGAGGATTTGTGACAGCCCAGAGGACAGAGGATTTGAAAAGGCAAATGGCAGGTGACTAGAGACAGGATGTTTCCATTTCTGGCGGTGAACTGACCGTTTCAGACACTCGCGAGGGGGCTTCTCGAGGGGATCCCAAGAAGCCTGATAACTGTCGGGTCCGCAGCCGTTTGCCAACCTCTAGGGAGGGGTGCACTGCGCATGTCTGAAACGGTAGGCCCGGTACCCCATCCCTAGAGACGCCCTGCCACTGTGCATGTCTGAATGGGCAAGACCATTACCTACCCCTAGGGACGGGTGCACTGAGCATGTCTGAAAGGGCAGGACAGTGACCCCACCGCAAGGGACGGGCTGCGTCGCGGATGTCTGAAAGGGCGTGGCGAGGGGAGGAGCGAGAAGGGGCGGGGCCGAGTGGAGAGGCGGGACGAGAAAAGGGGCAGGGCTTGCCCAATTCCGGCCAAAGAGCGTTAGTATGGCAACACTGTCGCGGAGGCCATGAGAGGCGACCAGCCCTATGTTGGTCTGGAGAAATCAAACTTCCAAAATGACAAGCGCGAAGCCCGCAGCTCCGGGAGACGGGGTGCCACAATTTCAAGGTGAAACTAGCCACCCTGGCTGCACCGTCTCACCAGGCAAGAGAGATTTGGGAACAGCCAGGCTTCCCTCCGCAGGGCGAAACGGCTGGGCTACGGCGAAGGGCGGGGCAGGGAGCAGAAAGGTCTTTGGGCATTGCAGGAGTTACAGTGTCTGGTCCGCTCCCAACCGGTTGGTCGCAGGGCGGAGGGTCTGCGATGTGGGCCTGCTCCGGGCTAGGGGTGTGCGGAGCTCTTGGGGAGGGGCAGGGCTGTGCGCGCCTCGCGGGGCATGCTAGGAGTTGCAGTCTCTTCACTGGTTCCCCAAGGTGGATGGCGAGGCTGCGGGATGACAGGGCGCAGCCCTGGAGGGAGGGGCAGGGCAGCCTAGGCGGCTTCACTTCCAAAGCTTTGCTGGCCATTGATTCCATGCCAAATCGTCGCCAAGGGAATTGAGTCAGGAGAGGAACTTGAGGAGCAGGTCTGGGTTGGGCAGTGAGGAGGGTGTGTTGCTGCGAAGTGCACCCCGCCTTTGTCCAAATCGGGAGTGTCTTGTCCTCACTCACCCGCCTTTCCGCTGCTTAGCGCGATTTTCTCTCCCACCTGCACCCGGGGTCTTTCCAGAGCATCGCGCCTCCTCCAGCCTCTGTAGCCGCCTGCTTTCCTAAGTGGCTGTGGGAACTGGCCTGAGGTCCCAGACGCTGTCCACTGTGCTGCTGCCCTCCGCTCTCTCCAAGCAGAGCTCAAGTTCATCTGTCTTTGAAAGACAGCTATGTGGGGAAAAGAAAGATCAGATCGTTACTGTGTCTATGTAGAAAAAGGAAGACATAAGGAACTCCATTTTGATCTGTACTAAGAAAAATTGTTCTGTTTTAAGATGCTGTTAATCTGTAACTTTTGTACCAACCCTGTGCTCACAGAAACATGTGCTGTATTGACTCAAGGTTTAATGGATCGGGGGCTATGCAGGATGTGCTTTGTTAAAAATGTTCTTGCAGGCAGTGTGCTTGGTGAAAGTCATCACCATTCTCCACTCTTTTTTAACCAGAGACACAATACACTGCGGAAGGCCGCAGAGACCCCTGCCCAAGAAAGCCTGGGTATTGTCCAGGTTTCCCCTCACTGAGACAGCCCGAGATATGGCCTTGTGGGAAGAGAAAGACCTTACAGCCCCCCAGCCCCACACCCGTAAAGGGTCTGTGCTGAGGAGGGTTAGTGAAAGAGGCAGGCCTCTATGCAGTTGAGATAAGAGGAAGGCATCTGTCTCCTGCACGTCTCTGAGAATGGAATGACTCAGTGTAAAACCGACCATACATTCTATTCTGAGATAGAAGAAAACCGCCTTATGGCTGGAGGTGAGACATCATGGCGGCAACACTGCTCTGCTACGCTTTACTGCACTGAGATATTTATGTAAAGTTAAAGATAAATCTAGCCTATGTGCACATCCAGGCACAGCACCTTTCCTTAAACTTATTTATGACACAGATTCCTTTGCTCACATGTTTTTCTGTTGACCCTCTCCCCACCATCACCCTATAGTCATGCCACATTCTCCTCGCCGAGATAGTAAAGATAGTGATCAATAAATACTGAGGGAACTCAGACACCAGCGCTGGTGCAGGTCCTCACTTGCTGAGCGCCAGTCCCCTGGTCCCACTTTTCTTCTTCTATACTTTGTCTCTGTGTCTTATTTATTTTCTCAGTCTCTCGCCTCCACCTTGCGAGAAATACCCACGGGTGTGGAGGGGCAGGCCCCCTTCACACCTACCGCCTGTCCTGGGGATGCACAAATTCAGAGCTTTGCAGGGAGCGACCATGGGCAGTGGCTTCCTGAAAATGTCACCCTCACCAGCGCCTTTTTCGCAGATGTTGACGTGGAGGCATGAGGGAGGGTAATTATTGGGTTACTGAGGTGCTGCTAAGAGCAGAGGAGAAAATCCCAGTTCCCAGCCATGTGTATGGTGTGACATTTCCCCAACCCATTTAAGTACACAATAGCTACCTAAAGATTATGATGGTTTAGGTATTTTACACTTAAAATCATTGGCCTCATGTCGACTGAAGCCTAACTGGCCAGTGTCTCAAAGACACAGATGATGACCTGGTCTCCCAGGAACAGATGGTGCTCCAGCTTTGTGGGAGTGACTTTCAAGGGATAGAGCACTTGGTGGGGGAGTCTTTGATACCTGTCAGGTTTCACATCTCTGCTTTGGGTGAAAAGCTCATCACTCACAGCAGTCAGGATATGCCTTTACTTGCTGGGGCTGAACTGTTGACACTTTATGTCTAAACAATGGAAACATCCAGGAGCATTTCTGCTTTCATGTAGCCTCTTAATAATTGACGTCCTTAAAGCCCTATGTCCTCAGGGACAGTTCCTTTTATTCCTGGATGGTACCAGCTTTCATGCTGTTAAATCTAATCTGTAAAAACCTGAGCGTTAATCTCCATGAATATAAGACCTTGTTCTTTCTCATTTAAATGCCCTCCCTTTTTTTCCCTTGTCTAATATTGTGAGTAGGATTTCCAGTAAAGTGTTGAAAGAAGTAGTGAGAGTGGGCATCTTTATCTTAAAATAAATCTTAGAAAAGAAGATTCCAACATTTCACCATTTTCTATAATGTTAGCTATGGGCTTGTCCTACAGTTAATAGGGAATGTGCTTATTTATTGTGAGGTATATTCTTTCTATACCTAATTTCTTATAAATTTTATTAGAAATGGATTTTAAAATTTGTCAAAAGAATTTCAGGCATGCATAAAAATAGTCATGATTTTTAAACTTTTCATTGTGTAAATAAAATTTATGGCATTCATTAATTTCCACATATTAAAATATTCTTGCATCTCAGGAATAAATCTAACTTGATGTGTAAAGCTAACCTTGACACAAATGAAAAAAGAAATAGCTGTGTAAAAATAGTAAGAAACATAATTACCCCACTATCAGTAATGAATAATAAAACCAGAGAGAATGTTAACTTGAAAACAGAGGATTTGAATAACACTGCAAACTGTGTAAACCTAAAAGACATATAGAAAACACTAGTCACAGTGAATAAAAGTGAAAAAGGAAAAAACAAACAAACAAAACACTACACACAGCAACATCAGAATACACAATCATTTTAAGAGGTCATGAAACATTCTCCTGGGTAGATGACCTACTAGGACATAAAACTAAGTTTTACTAAATTTAAAAATATTAAAATATGGGCCAGGCATGGTGGCCTGTGCCTATACTTCCATCATTTTGGGAAGCTGAGGTGGGAGGATTGAGTGAGTTTAGGAGTTCAAGGCCAGTCTGGGCAACATAAGGAGACCCTGGCTCTACAAAATACAAAATAAAAAATTTAGTTGGGCACATGTCTGTGCTTCCAGCTACTCAGAAGGCTGAGGCGGGAAGATTTCTTGAGCCTGGGAGATTGAGGCTGTGGTTAGACATGATTGAGCCACTGTGCTTCAGCTTGAGCAACAGAGCAAAACCCTGTCTCAAAAAACAAAAGATTAAAATATTACAAACTATCATTTTTGATTAAAAGGGAATAAAATTAGAAATCAATAGCAGAAGAAATACTGGAAAATCTGAAAATAGGTGGAAATTAAACAACATGCTCTTGAGCATGTTCAAGGGTTGGAAGACAATATTATGATGATGCCCACACTACCCAAAGTGATCTACGGATTCAATGTGATCTCTATCAAATTTTAACTCTCATTTCATTTTGAAGAAATACAAAAAAATTTCTGAAACTTATATGGAATCTACAGTGAGTATCAAGAGCCAAACAATTTTCAAAAAAGGAAATAATATTGGAGGCGTCACACTCCTTGACTTCATAATGTATTACAAAAGTACAGTAACCAAACCATTTGGTACTGGCATAAAGACAGACGGATAGACCAATGGAACAGAATAGAGCACAGAAATAAACTTTCACTGATATGGCCAAATAAAGATTTACTTTTATATCCATATTCATTGCAGCATTATTCACAACAGCTGATAGGTGGAAGCAGCCCATATGTCCCTCTATGAATGAGTGGATAAAGACAATTTGGAATATATAAATAATGGAATATTATTCAGTTTTTTAAAGGCAGGAGATGTGATTATTTTTACACTAAGGATAATCTTGAAGACACTATGTAAGTAAAATAAACTAGTCATGAAAAGGACAAACACTGTGTTTTTCCAGTTAAATAAGGTATCTAAAGTGGTTAAACTCCTAGAAACAGAAAGTAGAATAGTATTAGAGCCTTAGGGGAGGTCATAAGGGGGTAGTTGTTATTTCATCGGTATTGAGTTTTAGTTTTGCAACATAACATAAAAGCATGATAGAGATATGTTGCATAACAAAGTGAATATATTTAATATTATTTAACTATGTACTTAAAATATCTAAGCTGGTTAATTTTCTGTGTTTTTTTGTTTTCCGGTTTTTTTTTTTTTTTTTTTTAGATGGAGTTTCACTCTTATTGCCCAGGTTGGAGTGCTGTAATGGCCCCATCTCAGCTCACCACAACCTCCGCCTCCCAGGTTCAAGCGATTATCCTGCCTCAGCCTCCAAGTAGCTGGAATTACAGGTATGGGCCATCATGCCCAGCTAATTTTGTATTTTTAGTAGAGATGGGATTTCTCCAGGCTGGTCTCGAACTCCTGACCTTAGGCAATCCGCCCACCTCAGCCTCCCAAGGTGCTGGGATTACAGGCATGAGCCACCATGCCCAGCCAATTTTATGTGTTTTGACTACATTAAAAATGAAAATCTTTCTAAAGAGATATTTATAGCCCTTTTTAAAAATTACCTTCAAATCATAAAAATATCAGAAAAAAACAATAAAGAGGCCAGGTGCAGTGGCTCATCCATGTAATCCAAACACATCGGGAGGCTGAGGAGAAAAAATAGCTTGAGGCCAAAAGTTGGAGACCAGCCTGGGCAACATAATAAGCTCTCATAAGCAGAAGGAAACTAGCAAATTACAAAATATATGAAACTTAAAACAGTACACCCTTGACTTCTTGTTGAAGGGTCAGAAAATTTAATATTGTTAAGATGTCAGTACTACTGACAGTGAAGCACAAATTCAAAGTATTTTCTATCAAAATCCTAATGTCACATTTTTTGCAGAAATACTATTTTAAGTCTTAAAATTCATATGGAATCTCAAGGGACAATGAATAGCCAAAATAGCTTTAGAGAAGAACAAAAAGAGGTATCACACTTCCTGATTTGAAAACAGATTACAAAGCTATATAAATACAAACAGAAAGACAAATAGAAGATGGAACAGAATAGAGAACCCAGAAATAAACTTTCATGAATATCATCAAATAATCTTCAATCAAGTTGCCATGACCGAACAACAGGGAAAGAACAGACACTTTAACAAATAGTGTTATAAAACTGAATATCAAAACGGATGAAAACGAAATTGGACTTTTCACTTGTACCATATACAAAAATATCTTAAATGAATTAAACACTTACATCTAACTAAGATAGCTATAAAACTCTTAAAATAAAATATATGGTAAACAATCATGACATTTGTCTTTGTGATTTTTTTTGAATATGACATTAAAAGCAGAAGTAACAAGAAAAACAGAAAAATTAGACTGCATCAAATGCAATAAGCTTTCTGCCCATCAAGGAAAGCATTTAGTGGAGTAAAAATGCCACCTAAGAAATGAGAAAAAATTGTAAATGTTATATTTGATAAAAGTTAATGTCCAGAATGTATAAACAACTTATAAAACTCAACAATAAAAAGTGAATAACCATATGTAAAAATGGACAAAACTCTCAACAGATGTTTCCACAAAGCAGATATACAAATGGCCAAGAGAAATTTGAAAAGATGTTAAAAGTCATGAATCTTTAGAGAAATAAAAAGCAAAACCCCAGTGAGGTATTACCTCACACTCATTAGGATGGCCACTACCAAGTAAGAAAAAATAACAAGTGTTTTCAAGGATGTAGAGAAATTTCAATACTTGTACAGTGGTGGTGGAAAAAATAATAATGCAGCCATTGTGGAAAACAGTACAGAGTTTCCTCAGAATTTTAAAAATGGAATTATCATATGATCTGGCAATCCCATTTCTGGATATCTATCTAAATGTGCAAAGCAGGACCTGAAAGAAATATTTGCACACCCATGTTTATAACAGAAATATTCTCAAAATCCAAAAGGTAGAAGCTACTTAAATGTACCTTCACAGATAAGTAAGTAATGAAAATATGATATATGCATACAATGAAATATGATTTTAAAAGGAAATCTTATCACATGCTACAATAACAATAAGTCTTTAGGACATGATGTTAAGTGAAATATGCCAGGAAACAAAGTGACAGTGAGTGTGTGATTCCACCTATGAGCTATCTTAAGTAGTCCACTCATAGAAACAGAACGTAGAATGTGTTTGTCAAGGGCTCAAGAGAGGGTAAAATGGGCAGTTGTTGTTTAATGGGTACTGAGTTTTAGTTTTGCAATGGAAAAGTTCTAGAAGCCTGTTGCATAACAATGTGGATATATGTAATACTATCAAAGTATGCAATTAAAAAGGTAAATAATGGTGAATTTTGTTATGTGTTTATGTTACAATTAAAATATTATAAAGTGATAAATAAAGGAGATACAGTGTTACAAACTTTTCACAAAATTACCTTCAAATTACAAAAGTGTTTCCCTCACACAAAGATAATATAGATTCATCAATAAACACATGGGTAAATTAAGACTATTTACGTGACTACTCTCCTGAATAAGATAAAACAACTTTTGACTCCAGGTAAGAAAAGAAATACGCAAGATAAGTTATGAACAAACGGAGTATATTTATAGAGGCAAAGAAACATACATGAATTTATTGGTGATAGACGTGGCTGATTCATAGTTTAATTAAACCTCACTTCGACTTAACGTGTACACATGGAGTTGCAGATATACATCCGAAATCACAATACTTAGGTAAAACCAAATACAATACACAAATGTCAAGGAACGTACCCTAAAAAAGAAACACAGTCACATGAAATTGCAAAACAAGAATGAGAGAAACATTTACCAAAAAACTCCTATATAAAACATAGATGTACTATTAAGAAAGAATCCTCCTAGGTAACTACAATTTTCAGCTGTGACTGTGCACCTGTGGTGAGCAGGGATTTTGAATCATGACTGCGTTAGGGAGATGCTCCAGGTGACAGGCAGTGCTACCTCCAGAGAAGCCACTGCTGCGATCCGGGGTGCACCGGGCAGCGCGGGTCGAGGCAGCTGAAGCGCTGGCTCCGGAGTCCCTGAGGGCGCCCCGGCCCAAGAGACAACGCTCATACTCCAGAGCGCCCCGCAGGCCACCGCCGCCTCCTCTGCGTCTGCAGCCCCCACTGGGCGCTCGACCCCTTCCTGGACTGCGGAGGTCCTGTTCCTTCTGGAGCGACTGACAGCTTTTCTCCCGGCTCCTCCCTTGCTTGTCCGGCAGATGCAGGACCTGAGATCTGAGCTAGTCCTGCGTCTTTGGGGAGCCAGGGGACCAACTGTGAGAACGAGGAGGCGAGCTGCTGGGGGAAGGGGCGACAGGAATGCCGGGCTCCTGGGGCCGCTGTAGGCGGCGCAGGCAGGGCTGGCTGCTTCCTGGGTCAGATGGTCAGAGGTATCAGAGGTGGCCACCGCCCCCACCCTTGGCCCCCTAAGCCGGCATTCATACATTCTGTGCTCAATAAACGGAAGAAGCTCAGCGGGAGCTGCTGCTCCAGGAGGCGGAGTGGCCTGGCGGAGAGGCTCACAGCTGCCACCTGCTGCGAGGCGGGCTGGTCAGCAGCCTGGGCCCTCGAACGCCCACCCTTGTGCAGGACACACCGCCGCCCTTGACCCGCTTGCTCCCCGCCGTGCTGTGCAAAAATGTTCAGGTGCCAGATCTCGGGCATTCTTGGCAAGTGTACTGCGGCGGGGAGGGAGCAGGGAGGAGGGGTTTGCCAGGAGCCTTGAACACAGGTTCTTGGCATGGAGAGGAGAGAGAGGTGGCTGGCTGATTCCAGTTGTAGGTAGGGGGACGACAAACACCGTGGGATCCTGTCTTTTCACGAAGACTTCAGTTCAATTCTTATTTGTTCTCCACCCTCATGAGCCTCTGAGAAGAGAGGAGATGGGGCTTTTTTAAATTGGCTTGGCCATAAGGGTCCGGACACTTGCCCCAGCGCAGACCTCCTCCTGGGGCTTATTTATTTATTTATTTATTTTTGAGACAGAGTCTTGCTCTGTTGCCCAGGGTGGAGTGCAGTGGCAAAATCTCAGAACACTGCAGCCTCCACCTCCTGGGCTCAAGAGATTCTCATGCTTCAGCCACCGGAGTAGCTGGAATTACAGGCATCCGTCACCATGCCTAGCTGTTTTTTGTGTTTTTAGTAGAGACAGCGTTTTCCCATGTTGCCCATGATGATCTCACACTACTGACCTCAACTTATCCACCCACCTTGGCCTCGCAAAATGCTGGGATTACTGGAGTGAGCCACCATGGCCAGCCTACCTGTCACTATCTCTATGTTTATTTATTCAGTGAGAAAATTCTCAGTGAAGACTTCTCAGTATGATGAAGATAAGCTTGTGCAAACAATCATTGATAGATGCGTAGTGGAAAAACTTCCATTTCCCATTTGCAGCTCTCAGAGCTAGGATTAAAAACTCCTGGTCATAAACTCATGTGATGACAAGTTATAGCATGCCCTCATTTTCTACATATCCACCTGCATTTACAGTTGCCTTGCTAGAAGTGAAACTTGCTAGATGGGAAAGAACCAGATATATGTTCCCCTTAGAGCTACTTTTCTCCCACTGGGGAGTTTCCAGTTTGTCCATTGTCCAGATGGCCCAGGAGCTGATGATCAAAGGGAAGAGGTCATGTTTGTCATGAGAATGCTTTGCTACATCAGGATTCAGCAAAGCTGTTCACTGCCTGGAGCCTATGCAGCCTCCAGAGGCAGGATGGCGCTAAGAAAACATCACTGAGGTTAGGAACTGAGGACAGAAGTTGAGGGCTGCCCAAAGGAGAGAGCCAAAATGCTCCCTTTGGATTTCCAAGTGATTGCTGCTGCATCTTGCATCAGTCTTGCTTCTGACCACAGTGTGTTCCTGGTAACCTTCTTCTTGGCATTTTGCTGTTTGTATCCAAGGGAGAGTCCTGGATGGCAGTGGTGAGAAGGATGCCTGCCTGCTAAAGCTGATCTCCTGGTGAGCTCTGCAGCCTGTTAAGAAGATCCTGAAATTCTTTCTCACTGAGTGGTAATTCAGACCATGGAGGGTCCTCCTCCTGTGGATCTGCCTTCAGAAAAGATTGTGCCTTTTCCTGAAACACTGGAGTTGATAGGAGATCATGCTGATGGCTGGTGTGGTTGCTCCAGCAGATGGGATGGCTCCTTTGTGGCTTGTGTCTATTTCTGCCACAGGGAAAACTCAGTATACATGGGTTGCTAAGTGCTCCTGCTCCAGGTTTCCATTGAATCATGACATCCTGGGACCCCTTGCCCAAGCCCCGCCACTACAGAAGGTGGGATGTGTCTCGTTGACTCAGACCCTGAAATTGTGGCTAAGGATGACCAGGCCGAGGCTGTCCCTTTAAGGCAGAACTTCCACTCCAGTGTCTCATTTTTCTTGTCATCCTGAAAGTTTCCTTTCAGCAGCGGCCAGAAACAAGTCTGTGTGTGGGAGATCTTCCCTCCTAGAGTTGATACCATTGACACATGACTCCTAAGTTCCAGAAGAGATTGAGAGCTCTCTCCCATCTGCACAGCCAGAGTGGGCTGAGCAGCATGACCCTTGGTGCCTGGCTTATGCAGTCTGCAGAGGGATCGAAAGGATCACAGGATGTGGAAGGTGGAGGAAGACTTGCTACAAATGATGGGTGACTGGTGAAAGAATAGGAGGCAGGAAGAGGATGGGACCTGCCTGGCACAGTGCACATGTTTTGTTCCAGCCAGTCAGATGAGGTCTTGGACTTGAATTGGTGCCAGGGAATTCACAAGCCTCCTTCTGCTGTGGCCTGGGAGCTGAGGTCTTAGGTTCTGAAACCAAATGTAAACTTTGGACTCTGGAATACCTGCCTGTTTAGCCAGTTTCTCTCTAATGGTGATTCCAAGAAAGGAACTCCTCCTGGAAATGTTTGAGGATTCTTGTCAAAAGCTTCAGTGAGTATACTGGTTTGTGGTTAGGTGATGAATGTCCCTTTGCTTCTGCCTTCATACACAGTAAATATTAACCGTGGCAGTTATGGTCATATCATTTTTGACAACAGAGAAAATCTCAAGTTATTCACTGATGACACCAAAGCCTCATTCTCCTACATTAAACATTCTCCTACAATAAACTTCCTGAATCTTCCATGTCAACTGTCTAGAAAACCTAAAAACATGAAATACTATAAATTAGATATAAATACCTCAATAGGCACCAATTATAAATGTAAATCAAGTAAATCCAAGAAGGAACGGAATATATGAATACACATATAACAAGTAAAGAGATTCAATTAATTAAAAATCTTCACAAAAAAGAAGCCCAGAGCCACGTGGCTTAACTGGTAAATTCTACTAAACATTTAATGAAGTATTAATGCCAACTCTTCACAAGGCCTTCCAGAAAATAGAAGACAGTTATTGGGAATACTTCCCAATTTGTTCTATGAGGCCAGTATTACCCTGATACTCGAGCCAGACAAAAGCATCACAAGTAAATATGAATATGGATGAATTTCCCTGATGAATACACACATAGAAATTCTCAAAGAAGAGTGAAATGAATCGAGAACATATCGAAATGATTGTACACCATGAGCAAATGGAATTATTTCACAAATGCAATCTTGACCTATCCAATAATCAATCAATGCATTAAACAAAGTAATAGGATAAAGAAAAGTAACAGAAACATTCCTTCCACAGACACAGAGAACATTTGACTAATCAAATATTCATTCACAATTAATCACCTTGGAAAGAAGGAGTACAAGCAAACTTCCTACATCTGCTAAAGGGCCTCAAAGAAAAACTTACGGTTAACCCCATAATAATAAAATACTTGTTGTTGTGTCTTAACATTTGAAAACAAACAAGAATATTAACAGCAAAAGAAATTACATAAGAAAAATAAACAAAATCATCCACGTGAGAAAATAAGAGGTAAGAATTGTCTCTCATTGCAGATGACATAACTTGAATGTAAAAGTTTTTAAGAAATTCATTAAAACACACTACAACCAATCAATGAGTTCAGCAAGGTAACAAGATACAAAATCAATATACAAAGTGTAATTGTACTTTCTATGTACTAGCAGTGATCAACCTGAAAATAAAATTAAGAAAACAATTCCATTTGTATATGCGTGAAAAAGAAAGAAATATTTAGGAGTAGATTTAATCAAGTACAATTTTACAGTAAAAAGAAAAACTTTGTTAAAATATTTTTTTAAAACTGAAAAAAATATGCACCGATGTTCACTTAGTTAATATTGTTCCATTATCCAGTGTATCCATTTAAACTCCACACAATAAAATTAAATATATTTTGGCATTATTTTTAGTGCAATAAACATAGGTTGGTAAAAAACTCATAAATATAAAAGGAACGAATTCTACATGTCCAGAAGAGCCCATCCTAATTTCTCTGTTTTACGTCTACTGTAAATCAAATAGATTTTGTTCCATATTTTATAGTGGATCGTAAGATAAAATCCAAATTGTTAAATATGTGAGATTGATTATAAGCTCACCAAGGAGATTTTTACTCAGTGTGGGAATTCAGAGAGCATAAAGTTGCAAAGACAGAAGCAAATATTTTTGAATGAATTACGAGGGACAATACTCACAGGGGTGCTTCCCATTTTTATCAATTGACTCATGTAATCTTACTGTAGGAGAAACCATCTCTAAATTTAGGCATTTGTTCATAGCAGATGCTAAATGAACCAATGCCAAATTAGCATTGTTTTTAGGATAATAAATCTACATATCTACAGTGAGAATTTCTGACTATAGCGGATTTTGTCTTCTGACCGATGACATGATTCTGTCTTTCACAGGCTATTCCAAAACTTCTATAATGACAGTAGAGTTCAGTGAAGTGGAGACCAAGGCCTGCCACCCTCATGCTCCTGGCAAGCAGCAGCATCCCCCCTGAGCATGGTGGCATAGGGAATGCAGTTGAAACCAGCTTGCTGCTGTTCATCTCCACATACTAAGTTGCTGTACACTTTGCAGTGAATTCCACCTTGCTGCATCTGGCTGGCCAGAAGCCTTGCAGGTAGAATGGGATGGTCAGGAGGGCACGTTGAGAGAACAAATGGGAGCTTAGAGTCTTCCCACCTTCCTGCCCCCTGCCCATGGGTCCCAACCCTCACCAGCTTCCCACGTGTATGTCTGCTGAAGGCCATAGCTCCAGGTGGAAAGGTGGATGAGCCAAAGACAGGTCCCGCCTTCCACATCCAGGCCACACTCCCACCAACTTCCAGGCCCACCTCGATATTCTGATATGATGCTCTTTTCAGAGCTCTTCTCATTATCTGACAAAATTTTATATTATGATATCATAAATATGATAAATATGATATTATGACATCACAATATATTATATCATAATTTTATGTATTATGACATCACAGAGTAGTATGACATCATAATTAGCATGCATTATGACATTATGATATGGCATCATAATTGTGTATCTATAATGACATCACAATATGTTATGACATCTTACCATGCATATATTATGACATCACAATATATTGTGACATCATAGTACATGGGTATTGTGACACCACATTATATTATGACATAATTCGTATGTGTTATGACATCACAATAATTATGACATCATAATTTGTATGTATTATGACATCATAATATATCATGACAACATTCATATGCATTATGATGAATTCATATTACATAATTTGCATGTAATACGATGTATTACAAATTATTATGTAATTCATATGTATTATGTATGTATTAGATGGCTCTGGATGTCTTAGGCTCTGGGGGTCAAGCTGGGGATGGGAGGAGACACCCAGGTTGCAGATGGAGAGATTGAGGCACAGGGCCCTGGGGTTCCAGGAGCAGTGAGGAGGCCAGGACTGGCCTGTGGGGACTTTGATGTTGACTCTAGGTGAGATGGTTACTGCAAATGTGAGCACAGCAGTGATTGGGGTGGTTGCAGTGCGGCAGATGGATGGAGGAGTTAAGGCACCAGGAGACAAAAGCCACTGCCCAGCCAGAGGGGAGGGTGGCTATGGGGGCTGTAAAAGGAGTGCCAACAGCATTTTGGAGGGATGGGCAGTGGGTGTGAGAGAGCAGGCAGGGTGTAATGCCCAGGCATTCTGGCCTGCAACAGTGGCAGGTGGACTTTGGCCAGCTGTGGAGGTGTCTGTCAGGGAGGTACGGCTTCTGGTTTCAGAGTAGCCCAGAGGTGTCCTCATGCAGATGAGGGTCCTCGTGGGATGGACATGGAAAGGGCAGCTACAACCTGGGGACAAATGGTGGTGGGCTGAGCCCCTGGGACTTCTGGGGTGAGCAGGCAAGAAAATGAGGAGGAGCCAGCCAGGGAGCCAGAGGCAGAGGGAAAAGAGGAATGTAGACCCCAGGAGAGGGGCAGACCCACAAAGTGGATGAAAATTTCCCCTGACCTGCCCCATTAGCCTCTGCCCTTGCCCACACACCCTGGTGCCCTTACGCTGAGTCCCTGCTTGCCTCTGCCTACCTGGCCATCCCAGACGGGTGTGGGATCGAGCTGTGGGGGTAACTGAAAGGCCAGTTTCAGAAGGCACAGTCTAGAAGTGAGCAGCATTGAGTCACTGTCATCTCCCAGTCCTGGGAATGGCCTCTGTCACAGCCTGCTGAGCTGTCTTCAACACCAATGGGTCTCTTTCTCCCAACCCTGGAGGCCCAGAGGACAGCTCAGAGCTGTGATTGGTGCCTCTTCCCAGTGTCTCTCTATACTGCTTCTGCCTGTGCCTCAGCCTCCTCCTCAAGAGGTGGGCTTGTCGCTGCACGTGAATGGCAAGCAGGTCACTGTGGGGAAGGGGCTCCCTGATTCCTATTTCCTGGGCCCCTGGTGCCTCTCTTCTGGGGGTATGGCAATCCATCCTACCTATAAGTCCAGGCAAAAAGGCAGCCCCACCCCAGCCCCCAGAAAGAAGAAAAACTAGTTGAGCTTTGAGGGGAAGAATGGTGACAGCCCTGCACACTAGGACAAAAAAGAGTTGAGGCCTCCGGGAGGCCATCCTCACCAGTGCCCGCCAGGCCTTGAAGCCCTGCAGGGGTTTGCTTATGGATTCAGAGGCTTGTGGGTCAATTCTTCTCAGCTGCTTCTGAGGCTCCCAGCTCTGCAAGGGGCTGGGTTTCCCCTCCTGGTAAAGTGCTCCCAATGCCTGTCCTGGCTCATTCACTTAACTGAGCTACCTGCTGGGCCTCCTTCCTGGTGGGCCCTCCCAGTGTGCCTCACTGGGTGGGTAGGGGGCTCCCGTGGAGACTCCGTTCTTCCCTGAGGCTTTCAGGCCAGGATGAAGCACCCCAACCTCTCAGCAGGAGTAGCCACTTGGGGGAAGCGGAGGGAATGGGATGGGACACATGGCCCAGCTCTGAGCATGACTGGGTGGGGACATCATGTTGTAGTTCCTGGGAGATTCATGCAGCCCAGACAGAGGTCCTTGAAGGCCAACACTCTCCCTACACAGAAGGGAAAACTGAGGCTAGGGGTGGGCAGGGCAACCTTGAATTGGGGGTCTGGTCAGATGGGTCCCTGCACCTCACCTCAGCTATGGCCTTCATGTGTTCTTCCACCAGCAGAGGCCCCTTACTGGACTTGGCCCCAGTGGGTGGACAGGAAACTATCAGCCATGGTGGCCCCCCAAACCAACTTTCACTGCCTGGCTCCTGGCAACCCCACTCTCTCATCTCCTGGCTCCCATTTATCTGCTTTTTATTTTCAGGAAATTGTGGGCACCAGCTCAGGAGGGCAGCAGAAGCCACCACTCAAATTTCTGGTCTCCTTTAATTAGTTCTGTGAGAGGAGACTCTAGGGTGAGGCCAAACCTGGATGAGGCCTTAGAAGAGGGTGGATATGGGCAGGGCTGTGACAGAAAGTGATCCTCATGCGTCTGATGTCTATGCTGGTGGAGTATTTCCAGTTCCGTCATTCCTAAGTCCACCCAATAGAAACTTGACTCCTTGAGTTTGTGTAATTTTAGTCTATTTTAGCCATTTCCCTGTCAATTTTTATAACACACAATAACAGGCAATTTAACCAAAACTCTTGGGGTTTTTTAGGAAAATTATATGAGAAGCTAAAAAGTTTATTTTTACAAAGGTAAAAGAAACAGGAATAATCACAACAATAGGAAAAATTCTTCTGTCCATGGATAGCCCTTCAGGTGGTGACATCAGAGCTCACAACAACAGCCTAAGAGAAGTGGAACAAATATAGCCAAAGTCCCCCGTACACCTCCCTTCTCTCTTCTTACCACAGAATGTTGAATTCAATCATTTAGCCATTTGCTCTAGAATGAAAGTATCTGGACTGTATAAACCACGAATGTTTCATCTGTTTTTTCTAATGGTCATATGATATAGTTTAGATGTTTGTTCCAAATCTCATATTGAATTTTAATCCATAATATTACAGGTGGGGCCTCGTGGGAGGTGGTTGAATCACGGGGATGGATTTCTCATGGCTCTATGCTGTCCTTGTCATGGTAAGTACTCACAAGACCTGGTGGTTTGTGAGGTGTATCTCTCTCCCATCTTTTTTATTCCCACTCCTACCATGTGAGATGCCTGTTCCACTTTCATCTTTCACCATGATTGTAAGCCAATTCATGGACCCCTTCCAAACCTGCAGAATCACATTACTAAGAGAGAGGCCTGGAATCAGAAATGATTTATATGTACATTGAAACTTGAGAGGCAATGCTTCGCTAAGTGGCTCTCAGCCTAGGCATTCAACCATAATCACATGACCACTTTAAAGAAATACCATCACCTGTGCCCTCCCCACAGGTCCTGTCTGTTGATCTTGGTGGGACCATCCATATGGTTTTAATTAGGAAGTCAAATTGTCCCTTTTTAATGATTACATAATATTATATCTAGAAAAATCTAAAGACCACCAAAAACTTTTAGATTTGATAAATGAATTTAATAATGTTGCAAGATACAAAAATTAATGTACAAAAATTGGTAGTATTTTAATACGCTAATAATGACCAAGCTGAGAACCTAATTAAAAAGTCAATTTCTGTTTACAATAGCTACAAAAAAGGCTAAAATACCTAGAAATACAATTAATAAAATAGGTGAAAGATCTCTACAAGGAAAACTACAAAACACTGATGAAATAAATTGTATGAGACACAGTGAGAAAAACATCTCTTCTCACGGATTGGAAGAATTATTATCATTAAAATGACCATACTGCCCCAAACAATCTACATATTAAATGTAATTCCTACCAAAATGCCAATGTTAGTTTTTATAGAATTAGAACAAAATTTAAATTCATATGGAACCATAGAAAAGCCTAAATAGTCAAAGCAAATTTAAGCAAGGACAACATACGTTACCTGACTCAAAATTATTCCAGAAGGCTTTAATAACCAAAACAGCATGGTACTGATATAAATAGATGCATAGATTAATGGAACAGAATAGAGGACCTAGAAATAAAGCCACATAACTGCACAGAACTGATCTTTTACAAAGTCAACAAAAACATGCACGGGAAAATGACATTCTATTCAACATATTGTGCTGGAAAAATTATATTACCACATGCAGAAACATGAAATGGAATCCCTAACTCTCACCATATACAAAAATCAACTCAATATGGATTAGAAGACTAAAATGCAAGACCTGAAATGATAAAAATTCTAGAAGAAACCATGTGATAAACTCTTCTGGACCTTGGCCTGGACAAATAATTCATGACTAAGATCTCAAAAACAGAGGCAACAATAACAAAAATAGTCAAATGGGCCCAGGAAAGAGGAAGGAGGCAGCCCCTTCTCCACAATGATTTAATTCAACTAAATAGCTCCTGAAAATAAACTTTATTTAACAGGTGATCAGACAACTTATGGAATACGAAAAATGTTTGCAAACTGTGAATGTGACAAAGAACTAATGTTCAGAATATACAAGGAAATCAAACAGCTCAACAAGAATAAAACAAGTAACCTCATTAAAAAGCAGTCAAATAACAGGAACAGATATTTTTCAACAATAAGATAATGATGGCCAATAAGCATGTAAAAAATGCTCATCATTGCCAATGATCAGATAAATGCCAATTAAAAACCATTTTACATCATTCATAATGGCTAATTATAAAAAGCAGAAAAATGACACATTGGCAAGGATACAGAGAAAAGAGAATACTTATACATTGTGTGTGGGAATGTAAATTTGTACAACCTCTATGGAAAACAGTATGGAGATTGCTCAGAAACTAAAAACAGAACTTCCATTTGATCCAGCATTCCCACTACTAGGTATCTACCCAAAGGAAAATAATTCATTACATAAAGAAGATACCCACACTTGTATGTTTATTGCAGAATTATTCACAATAGCAAAGATATGGAGTCAATTTAAATTTATCAATCAATGATTGAATAAAGAAAATTTGCTATACATTTATACCATGGAATACTACTCAGCCATAAAGAAAAATAAAATCATGTCTTTTGCAGCCACGTGAATGGAACTGGAGGCCATTACTGTAAGAGAAATAACTCATAAACAGAAAAAATACTACATTTTCTCACTTATACTTGGGAGCTCAATAATGCATACACATGGATACAGAGACTGGAAAAATAGATGTTGAAGACTCAGAAAGATGGGAGGTTGGTAGAGGGTTAAGGAATGAGAAAATACCTCATTGGAACAATGAGCACCGTTCAGAGGATTGTTGCACTGAAAGACCCTACTTCACAACTATGCAACATATGCATGTAATGAAACTTCATTTGTAGTTAATAAAGAGAAAAAATTGACTTTTTTCAAGAGGGCAGAGTGAATAGACCTCATAATTTTCATATTTAGGCAGAAAAATAATTTTAATAAAAATAAAATATAAACATATATAATAAATAAATAAAATGTGTGTGTGTGTGTGTGTGTGTGTATTTTTTTTTGAGCCAGAGTCTCCCTCTGTCACCCAGGCTGAAGTGCAGTGGTGCGATCTCGTCTCACTGCAACCTCTGGTTCCCAGGTTCAAGCAATTCTCCTTCCTCAGCCTCCCGAGTAGCTGGGATTACAGGTGCCCACCACCATGCTGGCTAATTTTTGTAGTTTAGTTAAGACAGGTTTTCACCATGTTGGCCAGGCTGGTCTCAAACTCCTGATCCGTCTTCCTCAGCCTCCCAAAGTGCTGGGATTCTGGCACGAGCCACCACACCTGGGCAATAATATTGTATTTTAAGAATGGTATAAAATGATAATTTGATGAATTAGAGTAGTTAGTACTTAGCACAGATAATATGCAAGGAAAGATTCTAAGCCATTAGACACCTCTAGACAGAATATTTAGCAGTGTAAAATAAATAACATTTGTCCTTGACAATGACAAATTGACATAATTTAAATCATTTCAGATGATACTAAAACCATTATAAAATTTAGTGTTTCGTTTCATAATAAAGGGTCATAATGTTAAATAATTTCATTAAAAAGTTTGACTAATTAGGCACATAGATAAATGGGCAGCATGTTGACCAGTAAACAGAGAATACACATTATTTTCAAACACCAAACAAAATTATTTTATGTTTATGTATTTATTTTTGGTGGGGGGAGTAGGTTTATTAGCTGGCGATATAGTGGGGTCCTCTCCCTGGGAGGTGGGGTCTTCCACTGGTCACCCCTGGCAGTGGTCCAGGAGGCACCACGCAATCCAGTGCTGGGCTCAGCTGGGGGCCGGGCCTTGGAGAAGGTGAACAGTGCAGGCAAGCAGTAGCTGTGGGGCCGTCACTGCCCACTCCTCCCTGCTGCACTGGGTCCCTAGTGCTCCTCAGGCTCCCGCCGAGCCTGCGTCTCTATAAGGTGGTGACCATACAGCTTAGAACCTTATCCTAAGAGCCCAGTATGACGCAGGCCAGGCATTTCCGCTTCCTCCCCTCGGGCTGGACTTTGCACTCAGATTGCACCCAGTCGTCCTTCTGGCCGCTTGTCTGCCTGAGTTTAAATTCCAGCCTCACAAATGTTCCAGCTGGGAAGGTCGTGTCCACGGCGCCATATACACTGGTCTCCCAGAAGGCCACTGCATGGGCGGGTGGATTCCTCCAGGGTCACCTGCAGGCCCCGGCGCTGGGCCCCGTGAGCTTGGCCCTGCCCGAGCCCCTCTCGCCCACCCACGGGGCCAGCGGGATCCGCAGCTGTCGCTTGCTTCTGCTGTCACCCAGGCCCTGAGAAGCGGGTATGCGCCCCTCAGCTTTCAGAGCCTGCTGGGAGCCGCCTCCTCCCCTTCCCTGCCCCTGGGGCCCCACGGCCGCAGAAAACCGGGCAGAGGCGAAGAAACAGGGAAATGTCCTTTTCTCCAAATTGAGTTTGGGGGTCCGCCTGGTCCTCTCCACTCCCTCCCACCCTACTAGCACTGTTTCCTGGGGCCGGCCCCCTGCCCAGGCCGGGAGGCAGTCCTGTTGCCCACTCCCACCCTTCACCCCTTTTCTGGCTCATTCTCTCTTTCCACTGGGTCTCTGACAGGACACCCTCTCCTCCCTACTGTCCCCGGAGCCCCTGTCTGCTTCTCCTGATCAGCCTCCTTCCTGACCAATTTTCCCTCCCCATCCTGAATCTCTGGGCTCCCAAGAGGTGCCCTCCATCCCGGGGCCCAGGCAAAACCGATAAAATTATTTCAAATGGGAACATTTGAATTCCACTGAATTCGTGACAGCAGAAACCCATCTGGTCAGATTTTAAAGAATTATGAAATGATAATAGCAACTATCAATTTAAAGTGTAACCAGGGTTAAGAATACCCACCATTTTGCCACCACCACCAGCAACAAGGAAACCCTGTTAGAGCTAACAAACTAGTACAGTAAAATTGCAGCATACAATATTAACATGAAAATCAGTTGTATTTTGATACAGTAACAACAAAACACCTGAAAAAGGAAGAAAACAATTCAGTTTACAATATCAAATGGAATGAAATACTTAGTTCATTAAACAGAATGAGTTTAACCAAGAAAATTAAAGATCTGCATACTGAAAACTATAAAATGTTGATGAAAGAAATTGAAGAATACGAAATGGGAACTATATCCTGTGTTCATGGATTCTAAAAAATAATATTGTTAAAATATCTATACTGCACAAAGTCATCTACAGAGTTAAAGAAATTTGTATCAAAATTTTAATGCCATTAAAATAAATGTAGAACAAACAATTGTAAAATTAGTATGGAGCCACAAAAGACCCCAAATAGCCAAATACTGAGAACAAAAAGGCTGAAAGCCTCAAACTTCCTGATTTCAAACTATATTACAAAGCTATAGTCATTAAAATAAAATAGTATAGTACCTACATAAGAACCAATGGAACAGAATAGAGGACCCAGAAATAAATGCATGCACACACAGTCAACTGATCCCACAGAATTAGGAAAAGAGAGACACGTCAAGAAATGGTGTAGAAAAAACTAGATATGCACACACAAAAAGTGAACCCTTCTCTTATATAATTATAAAAAATGAGTTTAAAATAATTTAAAGACTTAAACGTAAAACTGAAATCATGAATCCTCTAAAAAAAATAGAGAAAAAGCTCCTTGACACTGATCATGGCAATGATGTTTTGGATTCTACACAAAGAACACAAGCAACAAAAGCAAAAATAAAAAAGTAGAACTATATCAAGCAAGAAGTCATTGTATGATAAAAGAAACAATCAACAAAATATAAAGACAATATATGGGATGGGAGAAAATATTTGAAACCATATTAGGATAATAAGTTACTATTCAAAAAATATATATAATACTAATCAATACAAAAAAAACCCATAGCAGAACCAATTCCCTGATTAATTGGGCAACATATCAAATTTTTCCAAAGACATACAAATGGCCAGCAGGTATATAAAAAGTATATAAAAAATTCTCAACATCACTAATTATCAGAGTAATTAAAATCAAAATCACAATGAGATATCACCTTATCATTGTGTTAGGATAGCTATTGTCAAAAAATCAAAAGAACAAAATGTTAGGGTGCACAGAAAAGAGAATATTTGCACACAGTTGCTGAGCATGTTCATTGGTGCAGCCATTATACAAAAAAAAAAAAAAAACAGTATGGAGTTTCCTTAAAATTTTTAAACTAGAAGTACCATTAATCCCAATTTGGAGTGTACAGCCAACGGACATAAAATAAGCATAGCCAAGGGTATCTGCACTTCTCTGATACAAATACATGGATAAACTGTAAGAGAGAGATAATTTCAGCTTTAATAAGGAATGAAATTCTTTCATTTACAACAATATTGATGAACCTGAAGACATTATGCTAAGTGACATAAGCCAAATACAGAAAGACAAATGCTGCATGATCTCATTTGTATGTGGAATATTTAAAGAAAAAAATCAGAGAAGAAGGGCAGTTACCACGGGCTAGGAAGTGGAGAAAACCGGGGAGATAGCCATCAAAGGGTGCATATCTTCAGTTATATAATGAAAAACTGCTGGGGACCTAATGTGCAGAATGGTGACTATAGTTAATAATAACGTGTAGTTGAAATTTGTTACTAAAGTTGACCTCAGGTGCTTTCACCACACACATTGAAATGTATAAAGTAACTATGTGAGGTAATAGATAATTAGCCAGCTTCATTGAGGTAATTTAAAGATGTATACACATCTCAAAGCACTCTATTGTACACCCTAAATAGATTCACTTTTAAATATGTAAATCATAGCTCAATAAATGTGGAAAAAAATTAAGAGTAATCAGCAGGTCATATCTAGCCACATGAAAACTTTATCGAAAACTCTCTTGGCCACTGTTTCTGGCTCAGCCCGTGAACTACTGGAGCACTTCTGGCATCTTGATTTCAACAATCCTCCCACTGTTCCTGTAGCTGGGGAAGATATAATAGTTCCCACGGGTGGCCTACCAGAGAGGAGAGTCACATCACCTGAATGCTGAGCCAGAGATACGTCAGTATCCATTTTAAGAGAAGAGCCCAGGCAGGAAAGTCACATCACCTGGCTACTGAGCCCACTGATATGTCACAATGCCCTTTGTGGGCAGGGTCAAGACAGGAGAGTCAAATTACCTGGATGGTAGGTCCAGCAATATGTCACAAATTACCCCGTGGTCAGAGCCCAGGAAAAAAGAGAAGAGTCATATGACCTAGGTGATGTGACTGTATGACCTGTGTGACACAGAGATATGTCACAATGCCCTCTGAGGGAAGGGCTAAGGCAGGAGAGTTACATCACCTGGAAAATATTGCTTAGGTACATTTTACAATTCCAATTATAGGCACCTGGGTGCTTGGCCCGTTGATTTATCACAATCCCTTCTGTAGGGAGAGCCCAGGCAAAAAAGAACAGTCAAATCTACCAGGTGCTGGGCCCAGTAATATGTCACAATTCCCCAGGTAAGCGGGTCCAAGGCAAAAGAGGAGAGTCATATCACAAGGTGATGGGCTTAGGGATATGTCAAAATTCCAAATGGAGGTGGGGCCCAGACAGGAGAGGAGAGTCACATCACCTAGGTGATGCACCCAGTTGTAGATCACAATTCCCCTTCGGGGCTTAGCCCAGGCCAGAGAGGACAGTCACATCACCTAGGTGATTGGTGCATAAATATTTCAAAATCTTCTCCAAGAGAATAACCCAAGCAGGCGAGTCATATCACTTATGTGCTTAGCCTAGTTATAGGTCACAATCCCATGTTTAGACTGGAACCAGGCAAAAGAGCAAATTCAGTCAGGCGTTGGACAAAGGTATGTGTCAAAATCACACCCACAGGAAGGTTCAAGGATGAGATTCACAATACTGCATACAGCCTGGCTCCAAATATGAAAGTCACCACCTTTTTGAGTTCTGTCCAAGTACATGAGTCACAATGTCAACAGTGGACTGGATCTGTGCATGACAGTCCCAAACTCATCTGAAAACAGTGTCCTAATAAAGGAGACACAGGCTCACAGGGTGTTTAATCTTAATCCAAATGTCACCATGTTACTTGTGGTCTGGATCAATGTATGAGAGTCACAGTTTCAACTTTCAGTTGCCTTTAGGTGTGAGATTCAGAACCCGTGCCCATGTGGGTGGATGACAATCTTTACTGTTAGCTGAGTGTGCAGACAAGAGTCACAATTTCCTCTTCATGATGGACCAAGTTATGAAACTCTTTTTATCACCTGAGGGCATTGTACAATATGCTTGAGTGTTGTGTTCCTCTGTGACTTTTGTACAAGTAAGTAACCTAGGACATTACCTGTTGCTCTAAGCCTAGATACTAAAGTAAACATCTATTTTATTGGCTGGGTCCAGGTATTAGAGCCATTACGGGACCTGTGAGCTGGGTCCATAAATCAGTCACCATCCCACCTGTGGCCAGGTTTACATATAACAGTCACAACTTGAACTGTGGACTTCATCTGCATGTGAGATTCAGGAGCTCACCAGTGGGCTCTGTTCATGTATGAGGGTGACAATTCTAATTTTCAACAAGATGTGGCTATGAGAGTCACAATATCATCTGTGTTCTGGTTTGTATTATGAAACTCTGTGTACCACCCGCAGGCTTCATAATATATGTGTATGTGTCAGAACATTCCATAAAGGGCTGTCATTTCCAATTTTCATGCAAGGTTGGAAACTAACTATGATGTATGAAACACTGTCAGCCAAAATACACAATTAGTAATAAAAAATGAATAGTATAAACTGTTCTACATAGGTGTGGCCATCAGGGCAATTTGGACATCAAAAAATGTTTCCAGATTCAGGAAGAGGAACCTGTAAGGTCATGGCTATTAGAAAGCTTAACTTCTGTGTACTGGAACCTATCAAAGTTATTTCTCCATGCCAATCTGTCCAAACAAATCTTGAGATGTTTATTTCTACAGAATTTCTACAGAATCCTAATGGGCATGACCCTTCTGGCCCCATCCTCACAGCTTTGGTGCCAGTGGAATTGCACTTGCTCGTGCTTCCCCCTATTTTGTTAAGGGTAGAAATATTTAGTGACAGGGTGGATTAGGAGGGTACTGGGGCCTCCTGGGTTGCTGGGTCAGGTCACCTGCAGCCCAAGCCTTTTTACAATAAATCAATTATAGGCAAAGTAAAATAAAAAGAAAATGGAAATCATTCTCTTTCTTTGCTCACAACAAAGAGAAACACACAGGGCCTAGACATGTCTGTTGGAACAAGGCTTGTCCTGGGAAAGTGTGAAGTGCTGAGCAGGAGCCCTGGGGATGGAGGGTAGGTGAAATGGGGCTCCCAGGGAGATGCAGCCAGGGTCAGGGCCTGGCCCACTCAGGCTAACAGGGTCCTTCAGAAGGCCTGGAAAGATGGCCCAGGATACTAAAGGCTCAAGCGGCCCATCTGAGCCAAAGATTTATTCAGGTTGTGCTGAATCTCAGCAGCCCTGACAACTGGGGGGCCTGATCAGCCCTGAGGATCTCTCAGTCACTGGAGGCAGGTGGCTGGTGGAAGGAGCTGGGGAGCTGCCTACTGCCAATGTGGGAGTCCACTGCCCTGCCCACTGGAGGAGCCTCTGTGGTGCTGGGCCTAGTTCCATCAGTCCTATCAAGGGGGGCATGTGGACCTCTGTTGCCATGCCCATCTACCAGAACTTTATCTCCTCAGTCTTCAGAAGTGTAGGACAGTGGAGACTGGATAGGACTTAAATGAGAGGCCCCTAAAGATACAGTGTGTCGTGAGTTTTGGCCTCTCCTCTCCTCTATGAGCAGAATAAGATGAACACCTCTGTCCTGTCTTCTTGCAGCACCCAGCACTGGCGCAGGGCTCTTGGCCATTACCTCACCCCACTCTGCTTTGCCAACCTTGCACACTTCTCAGGCAGCACAGAGATCAGGCCGCTAGAATCTTGGCACCGCCAAACAAGGAGTGAGCCTGAAGAGGGTGAGGGTGGTGGAGGCGGGGACTGCACTCTCACTGGTACCACAGACCCAGGCTGCATGCCCAGGCTGCAGTCCAAGGGGTACTTGCTGCGGGTCCACTGTGTCCCTCAGCGGCAAGGATCAGCAGCTGCGGCTGCAGCTTCTTCCATTTCTTGAGCTACGCGGGCGTGTATCATTTCTGAAGGTTTTATGACCGTCCCTGGTGACCCCTGGCAGATGGTGGTTATCTTGGTGATCTCCAGAAGATGCCTTGCCCGCAGGCAGCACCTAGCAATCCCTGTGCCCACCGAGGCACTAAGAGTTTGCAGTGGGCCTCTTTCTGGAACCTTGCCTTCTCCTGCTTGCCCGTTGTCTTCCCCACCTCAATACTTCTAGCCATCCCCCTTGTCGTCACAATGGGACAACTGGGTGCTGGAGACTCAGAAACAGCCCCACAGACCAGGAGTCCTTCCCAGGCCCGGCCAACAGGGCGGCGAATCAGGGAGTCGTCTTCCACCTCCTCAGGGACCAGAACAGACCTGTCCACCTGGAAGTTGGGTCCCAGTGCAGGCTGCAAGCCCAGCCCTCAACAAGGCCAGAATGTGGGGTGCTCCCTGATCTGCCCTTTTTCCCTGGAGGCTGAGCCTTGCCCTGCTGAGGTCACCCCTCAGGACAGGGAATCAGAATTTTGTTGGCTGCCTTACTCCACCAGGGCAGTGCCCAAGAGAATTGTGGCTGAGGATTTCCTGTGGGCTGCAGTGCGTACCCCTTTAGGGACCACATACAAATACCTACCCACAGTAATCCACCCTGTCCTGCTGGCCAGCCTCAGCTTCCTCATCACCTGGTGATTCCAAAGAAAACAATCTACAGCAAAATGACCAAGTTCTAGAAACAGGAAAACGCAAAGAATCTGTGGAAAGTCCATTTGTCATCTAGATTTTAAAAGATACACATTTTCCCTTCTTGTTATATTCAGTAGTGCATGAAGCCAATATTATAATAGATGTGCAGTTCACATTAAAGCTGATTGAAGGGTGAATTCTTATTGTAAGGTAGTTTGTGGTCTCAAATTTTTCTGTTCCCACCCCCAGTACCCCCTTAAAAGCCAAATAGTTATCATTGAGAGCAGAGGTAGAAAGAAACTAGCTAGGCAGATAGAGCAGAATCCTCAGCAGAATTTCCATTCTAACAAAAACCAGCCCAAGAAATCACTTCCCTTTAACAAAGAGCAGCCTGGAAGATGAGGCTGCAATCAGAGATAAGGAAGCTGGAAGCTTGCATGGGCAGCTGCACCAATAGAAGCAATCATCTTGGTCCAGACACATTCAACATAGGGGGGTCCACCCCCCTTTTTAGTACATGCACAGTTGGAAAGAGATAAGCAACTTGGAGAAGCTCAGGCTAAGATCCCGCCTGCATAATTAGAGGTTGGGGTATGGGCTGCCAGAGATTCATGCTCTATGCAGATGACACATCTTGTCCTAAGTGGTTTTTCACACCTTATGTGGGTAAGAAACCCCCTCCCACTAGCTCATCTATAAAAACCCTTGTATTTCACTGCAGAATAGCAACCCTTTTTCAGGACCACCCTCTGCAGAAGGGAACTGTTCTCTTTCTTTCACCTATTAAACTTCTGCTGTAATCTCACACTTGGCGTGTATGCATCCTTGATTTCCTTGATTGTGAGACCAAGAAGTTCAGGTGTCACCCCAGACAATGAGGTCACTTCATCATGACCTGTCTCTTTGCTTCTTGGGACATGGAACCTTCGATGAAAATATGTCCAAATGGATATTTCATAAAGTCCTCTCTCTTCCGATCTTCCAGCAATATGGGAAACTATCCATGATGTATAAAAAACTTTTGGCTGAAATGCACACTTTCTAATACAAAATGAATGCTATAAATTATTCTCTGCATGTATAGTATGGTCATTGGTACATCATCACACATTGCCACATATAGTAAGAGGGGCCTGTGAACTCACGGCTGTTAATAAGCTTAACTTCTGCATACTGTCACCTGTGAAATTTAGTTCTCCCTGCATTTTTCCAAACCAATCTTGAAATGTCTATCTTGTATAAAATTTCAATATAACCCCAGTGAGGTTCACCCTTCTGGCCCTGTCCTCACAGCACTTGTACCAATGGAATTGCACTTGCTTATGCTTCGCCCAATTTTCTTCAGGTCATAAACATTTAGTGACAGAATGGAAAGAGAAGGTACTGAAGGAAGGGCTGAGGCCTTCTGGGGGTGGAGAGTGGGTAGAGATGTCCTGCAGCCTGGACATCTTCACAATAAATAGGTTGTAGATCAAGTTAGAAAAAAAATAGAAGGTATTCTTTCTTTGAACACCACAAAGAGAAATGCACAGGATCTAGATGTGTCTGCTGAAGCCAGGCTCATCCTGGAAAAGTGAGGAGAGCTGAGCAGGAACCCTGGCAACGGAGGGTGGGTGAGATGTGGTCCCCACAGACAGGTTGCTAGGGTCAGGGCTTGGCACACTGAGGCTGGAAGGGGCCTTCTAAAGGCCAAGGGAGACAGCCCAGGACACAAGAGTGAAGCAATCCATCTGAGCCAAAGACCTGATTACGTCCTCCTGAATCTCAGTAGCCTTGCCAAGGCAGACGTGATCAGCCCTGGGTATCAAAGATACTCAGGCAAGCAGCTGGTGAGTGGGGGACAGGCATGATTTAATTGGCAGGCCAAATGAAGGGAGTGGATAAAGAGAGAGTTCTGTGTGGGAACCTCCCTTGGTGGATCATCAGGGAGGTGAAATATTTGGCATGGCCTCAAACCCAGCTTGTGGGATAACAATTCCAGTGAAGCTGGGAAAAGCTGGCATTGCTCAACCAGGTCCCCCAAGACACCATGTCTCTTTTCTACTACAGCTGGCCCTGGATGGGGATGTGGACACCCATAGAGTACAGAGGATTGGACCCTGGTGAGTGGTGGTCCTGGTGTTTGCCATAAAGGCAGCTGGGGCAGGCCCTCCAGGTGCGAGGAGGAGCCAGTATCTCCTGTGGGGCCCTGGGAAAGTCATTGCCCTCTTTGGGCCTCTGCTTCCTTATCTGGAAAATGCAGAAAGCCTGTTGTGTAGGCATCGCAGGTAACGATCAGGTGCAAAGGAGCAAGGAAATTTGAGAGTTCTTGTGCCTTCCTCTTCCTGAGTGGGATGATGGTAAGAGCAGTGGCAATAGCCATACGCAACTGAGTCCTCAGGAGGCCCTAAGAGGAAGGTGCTGTTCTGATCACACTTCCCAGATGGAAAAAAAACAATCTCAGGGAGGCCTGGCTGCATGCTGAAGGTGACATACATAGTGAGTGTTGGAGCTGAAAGTAAATCTATAATCAGGGCTCACTGGAGGTGGTTGGGAGCATTGCACCAGCTCACTCAGGCAGTTATCCACGATCTGAGGTCAGGGAGCTGGGGTGTAATTTGGTGAGAGAAGGACAGACTCACTGACGTTGTTTCTGATTCTGCTAGGTACTGACCTTTTTAGAGAGTCCAGATTGGATTGCAGCAGCAGACGACTGTGCCTGTGGCAGGGATTGGCTCCAGGAAGTTAAGGACACAGTTTTCCCCCACAGCTGGAATTCTCCACATCAAGGGAGCAGGGTGTCTCCCTCCTCCAGTCCCGCCCTTCTGTGTGCTTGGAATGCCTAAATTAGAGAGACCAGAGAAAGAGCCTAGGAGAACTGGGCTCAGAGTGGATTTTGGGATGAGTGAGGGTGGGGACAACTTGACTTTGTGACTTATTAAAATCCCACCGTAGAGGTAACTAGGAGGTGATTGGTGTCTTTAGAGGCCAGCTGTGGAAAGAGAGGGTAAAGATTTCAGGCAAGGAGGCTGAGGGTCCTTGGCTGCTGCAGGTGGGAGACTTGGGTAGGGGGGTCAAAGAGACATGGGTTGGTGAAGAGTTCAAAGGACAGGCCTTGTGCAGGAAGCTGAGAATTGGTGCTCATCACTGTTCCCACTTTAATGGCACAGGGTGCTGTGCCCTCTCTGGGAACACTTCTCATTGACCTGCTGATGCTGGAAATTGCCATAAAGGATTACACGGATGTGATTGAGATTGAGGCAGGCAGACACATTGGGGACCAGGATCCTGCAGCTTGTGAGGACAGAATCCTGGACTGAGCCCTGAGATTGCAGCACTGGGCAAACCTCCTTTCCTGAGAGTCTACCAGATGCCTCTGTGAATGGGGGTGTCAGGGCCATCTTATCTATGAGTGATTGAGGCTCCAGCAAGGACACCATTCCTTGTTCCTTGAGTAGTGAAGCTGCAGTCTCAGCCTCTGCCTTAGGTGGTGCCCATTGGAGAAGACAGAAATTGGGCCCCTTTTAAGAGAGACAGTTCCTAAGTGGTTGAGTACCATCTTTGTTTCCAAGGCCTCAGTTTCCCTGTCCCTCATCACAGAGAGTAAGGGCAAAAGGACATTGAACCTCAGTGTCCCTTCTGTAGAGCCCAGAGCTGGGTACAGGTCAATGTCCTGTTTTATGCACATGTTCTGACCCTGGCGGTCCTGGTGCTGGTGCCACATGGGAAGTATAGGGGATCCGGGCTAGTCATGGGCCAGGGGGACTTTCTCATCGATCTTGACCATCTGCCTTCTAGGAAAATATAATCAATACTAATAAAAGAGGAAGGTGAGCAGGTGGGGCCATCACTTTGAGGTAGGGTGGGGATGTGAATGTCAGAGACCACCCTGGGGAGGACACTCCCTGGGTACATCCTCTGCATTTTAGATTTATTGGGAAGGTTTGATACAGAGAAGAGAAGATCCATCCCAATGGAGGGTTTGATTAGGAGACTAGAATCAATGATAAATTCCTAGAGGAGTGACTGTGTATATCCAACTCTGAGAACAGGTTGGGGCTACATGGGATTGGAGAGCAGGATGAGGCCCCTTAAGAGAAAATCCCCAGAGACTGGCTCCTGCCCCCTCCCTCCCACACAAGTCCCCTTTGTCATCTTTCACCCAGGACCTGTCAGAATCCTGCCCTTTCTTCTGTCTCCAGATCAAAATTCTCCAAGAAATGAAGCTGCTTCAGTGACAAGATTGAGAATTATCATCTTCCGACAGACGAGGAATTCAGGGTTTGGTCCCAGTCCATGGAGTGGCACAGTCAGAATAAAAAGTGAGGGCCTAGCAGATTAGTAGAGGGTAGGAGAAGACTCTACCTTGTGACCAGCTTCAGAGAGCCTGTGGCCATGGCTCCCTGGTCAACATTTGGCCCTTTTGCATGGGGGCCCCTGGGCAGGTAGTGGGAAACCTGAGGTGTGGCTCCTGGTAGCCTCACAGCTGCCACTATTTCCTGAAGCTCCTAATTGTTCTGTTAGCTGAGCCCCCATCCCAGTAGGCTAGCAACACCCTGAAAACCAAGAACAGGACAGGGTGAATCTCAGGGCCACTGAGTGCCTGGGCTGGCAGGGGCAGAGTGCCTCAGGGCTCAGTGATGTTTGGGCTGAGCATGGACTTTGGGAGTCAGACAGCTGCACTGGGCTCCCAGCTGCACCATTACCAGCCCTGTGTCTGGGGCTGGGGCCCCACTGCTGTGGAACTTGAGACACTGTAGTCATAAATTTAACACACTAACTGCTTTTTAAAAATCCACCTTTTTCTAATATCTCCATGTACTACTAATCCTTGTATTTATTTAAATTAATAAACATATTACACAGTGCATTATTCTTCCTCACGATTTCTTTACTATATTGTATTATTCCACTCATGTGAGGTTCTTATGGTAGTTCCATTTATAGAAACACAACTAGAAGAGTAGCTTCCAAAAGCCAAAAGGAAGGTAAAGGGGGCTGTCATTTAACAGGAACTGAGATTTAGTTTTGCACAATGAATAAAATTCCCTACGAATGTGGATGATGGTTGCAGAACAATGTGAGTGTGATTAATTCCTCTTACCTGCACATTAAAACATTCTTCAAATGGTTAATTATATGTATATTTTACCACAATGTAAAAAAGGACTTTTTTAAATGAACAGACTATACATATCTGCAATAGCATAAATGAATATCAAATATAATCTTGCATGAAAATTGATGTAAATTATCCATACTATATAATTTCATTTATATTAAATCCAAAAATCAAAACTGAGGTTCTGGCTTCCACTAATGGTGAAGTAGCTAGTTGAGCTTACACTCTCATAGAGAAAAATGATGAATCCCAGATAACATATTATATATCATTATAGAAACACTTCTATACATAATACATATATGACATATGTATGTATGAGAAGTGAATGAGCATTTCCCCTGTGCCCTTCATAGAAGAGGTAAGTATTGAAGGTAGAATCTAGTCCAATTAACACCCTCTTTGAAAAACAACACTATTTGAAGGGACACAATAGAATCCAGAATCTCTATAACTCTTGTATGCAGTCTGTAGTGAAAAATTTTCAAATTCAGGAGATGCGTGAAGACACATGAAAATGTAATACATACACAACATAAAAGGCAGGCAGTAGACATCTCCAAGACGTCCAAGATATAACCAGCGGACAAGAATTTGAATGCAGCTATTAGAAGTATGCTCATGGGGGCAAAGGAAAATATTCTCATAAATGAACAGATGTGGAACAGCAACAGAGAAAAGAAAAATAGCCAAATAGAAAAATAAGAAATAAAAATAACAATTTTGAGCTTATTTATAGATCAGAAACAGAAGACACAATAGAAATTATCCATTCTGAAGACAGAAGTAAAAAAAAAAAGATTAAAGAAAATGAACAGAGCCTTACAGACGTGTGGGATGACTGAGCCTGAGAAAAGGGAGGAGACAGAAAAATTTAAATGGAGTACAAAACCAAATCAACAAAATTTAAAGAAAATAAACAGAGCCTTAGAGACCCGTGGAATATTGAGTCGGAGAAGGAGAGGAGACAAAGAATTAGATGGGGTACAAAAGTAAATCAACAACTAATACCTGAAAACTTCCAAAAATTGTTCAAAAATCTAAATTTTTATATCCGAAGGTCCACAAGCCCCCCGCAGAAATACAAACGAAGCCATTCCAAGGCCATATTGTGATTTAGGAAACTAGCAGGGCAGCACTTTCAATTGACTTGATATGATTTATTATTTTTACTATTTATAAGAATGGAAATAAGTTATCTGTAGGATTTTTGTCTTGGAGAAAGTCTGACATATGAGGCAGAGATGATGGTTATTGAAGGCAGATGACTTTCCAGCGTTGTCTTAAATGTTCCATTTTTTTCCTTGCGAATTAAGTTTGTTTAATCCAAATCCTGCAGTAATATTGATGCTCCAGAAAGATGCCCCACGGAGATTCTGCTTTTGTGCGTCTGCCCTGAACGGAGCTGTGGCTGTGTCTATGACAGTTTCAGAAGCGTGTAGTCGTGGAGTACTTAATCTGAAAAACTTAATGGAAACATGAATTAAGAGAACGGTCACTGTTTCGTTCTATCAGCAAACTATTTAAAAAGTGGTCCACAAGGGATAATATTTAGAAAGAGATATTAAAATATTTTCCAAGGGAGCCTTATTCAGGACAGAAACGCAAACACTGTCCCTGACCTCACCACACAAACTTCCCGAATGTGTTGGGAGGGACCAACGGGCGCTCTGGTCTTGTTGACCTGCATTAATCACGGCCAGGAGGTCCACACTAGGACCCCAAGGCCTGGGAAGCAGCCTAGGTGGGGTCAGAGAAGTGCTGGATGTGGCTCCCAAAGCGGCTGAGAGGGTCCCTTCCCTGTGGCTTTTGCCTGACTGGATGCAGCAGGGTCAGCCTTTTCCCCTGGGGAGTTTTCTCCTCTTTATTACAGTGGCAGGAGCGTCCCCGTGAGAGGCCCGATCCAGGTGCAGGCCCTACTGCGAGCCCAGGGGTCCAAGAGGTGGTCCTGGGGTGCAAAGGAGGATTTGGACAACCAGAGAACAGAGGAAATGATGGTTTTGAAAAGGCAAATGGCAGGTGACTAGGGACAGGATGTTTTTCATTTCTGGCAGTGAACTGAGGGTTTCAGATATTTACGAGGGGGCTTCTCGAGGTAATCCCAAGAAGCCTGAGGACTGCCGGGTCCACGGCCATTACCCCACACCTAAAGAGGGGCTGCACTGAGCATGTCTGAGAGGGCGGGGCCGTAAGCCCCACTCCTGGGATGGGCCGCACTGCGCATGTCTGAAGGAAGGGAGAGGGGGGACAGTTATCCCCACCCCTAGAAACGACTGCACTGCGCATGTCTAAAAGGGCGTATCAAGGGGGGAAAGGAAGGAGGGGGGCGGGGCTGAGGCAGAGGCGGGGCGAGAAAAGGGGCGGGCGAGAAAAGGGGCGGGGCGGGCCCAAAGCCTGCCTGAGGAGGGTTACCTTGGCAACCCTGCTGCGCAGGCAGTGAGAGTCAACCGGCCCTTTTGTTGGTATGCGAGAAATCAAACTTCGGACATCACAACCGCGACATCCGCAGCTCGTGAAGGTGGGCTGTCACAATTACAAGGTGAAACTAGTCGCCCTAACTCCACTGTCTTCCCAAGCGGGAGAGATTTGGGAACAGCCAATCTTCCCTCCGCAGAGTGAATCTGCTTCTGTGTGTTGAAGGGCGGTGCAGGGAGTCGCAGGGCGGAGGGTCTACGATGCCAGCTTGCTCCGGGTTGGGGGTGTGCGCAGCTTTGCAGAAGGGGTAGGGCTGTGCACCTCGCAGCTGCTTCTGGGAGTTGTAGTCTCGTCGCGGGTTCAGGGCGGTGGGTGGCGGGGCTGCGGGACCACAATCACGGATTGAGACAGGTGCTAAGACAGGGCGCAGCTCTGGAGGGAGGGGCAGGTCGATGTAGGCCTCTTCACTTACCAAACTTTGCTGGCCATTGATTCCGAGCTAAACCCTCGCCAAGGGGATTGAGTCAGGAGAGGAACTTGAGGGGCAGGTCTGAGTTGGGCAGTGAGGAGGGTGCCTTGCTGCGAAGTGCACCCCGCCTTTGCCCAAATCGGGAGTGTCTGGTCCTCATTCACCGCCTTCCCGCTGCTCAGCTCGATTTTCTGTACCACCCACACCCGGGGTCTTTCCAGAGCATCGCGCCTCCTCCAGCCCCTGGAGCCGCCTGCTTTCCTAAGCGGCTGTGAGAACTGGCCTGAGGTCCCAGACGCTATCCACTGTGCTGCTGCCCTCCGCTTTCTTCAAGCAGAGCACAAGTTCAGCCGCCTTTGAAAGACACCCACCGCGTGGCCTGGGGATGCACAAGTTCAGAGCTTTGCAGGGAGTGACGATGGGCTGGGGCATCGTGCACACGTCACCCTCACCAGTGCCGTTTTCGCAGATGTGGACGTGGAGGCATGAGGGAGGGAAATCATTGGGTTACCAAGGTGCTGCTAAGAGCAGAGGAGAAAACCCCAATTCCCAGCCATGTGTCTGGTGTGACATTTCACCAACCTATTTAGGTGAGCAGACCCCCAAATATCTACCTAAAGTGTATGATGGTTTAGGCATTTTATACTTAAAATCATTGGTCTCATGTCAACTGAGGACTGACTGGCCAGTATCTCAAAGATACAGATGATGACCTGATCCCTCAGGAACAGGTGCTCCAGCTTTGTGGGAGTGACTTTCAAGGGATGGAGCACTTGGGGGGTCTTTGAAACCTATCAGGTTTCACATCTCTGCTTTGGGCGAAAAGCTCATCACCCACAGGAGTCAGGGATGTGCCTTTACTTGCTGGGGCTGATCTGTTGAAACTTAAGTGTAGACAATGGAAACATCCAGGAGCATTTCTACTTTCATGCAGCCTGTTAATAATTGATGTCCCTAAAGTCCTATGTCCTCAGGGACAGTTCCTTTGATTCCTGGATGGTATCAGATTTTATGCTGTTAAATCTAATCTGTAAAAACCTGGGCATTAATCTCTATGAAAATAAGACCTTGTTCTTTCTCCTTTAAATGCCCTTTTTTTCTCTTGTCTAATATTCTGAGTAGGATCTAGTACTATGTTGAAGGAAGTAGTGAGACTGAGAATCTTTATCTTAGAATAAATCTTAGAAAAAAACATTCCAACATTTTACCATTGACTATAATGTTAGCTGTGGGCTTGTCCTATAGCTAATAAATATGTATCTCTGTATTGTGAGGTTTATTTTTCTGTACTTAATTTGTTATAAATTTTATTAGGAATGGATTTTAAATTTTATCAAAAGAATTTTAGTCATGCATAAAAAGTCATGATTTTTAATCTTTTTGTTGTGTAAATAAAGTTTGTGGCATATATAGATTTCTACATATTGAAATATTCTTGCATCCCAGGAATAAATCCAACTTGATCATAGTAAATGATCCATTTAAAGTGCTTTTGAATTTCATTTGCTTTGTGGGTAATTTTGCATCTATGTTCATTAGGGATATTGGCCTGTAATTTTTTTTTCTTGTAATGTACATCTCGGCTTTGGTATCAAGGTAATTCTGGCTTCATAAAATGAGTTTGGAAGTATTCCTCCTTCTTCAGTTTTTTTTTCAAAGATTTGGTTCTTTTTAAATGTCTGGTAACATTCAGCAGTAAAGTCATCAGATCTAAACTCCTTACTCGTTACTGATTTATTCATTTTTTATTTCTTTATGTTTCAGTCTTGGTAGGTTGTACATGTCTAGAAATTTATTCATGCCTTTTACCTTATTCAATTTGTTGGGATATAATTGTACATAGGTGTCTATGTACATAGCAGTTTTATCACCTTTTGTATTTCTGTTTTACCAGTTGTAATTTCTCCTCTTTAATTCTGATTTTATTTATTTGAGGATTTTTTTTTAGTCTGGCTAAAAACATGTCAATTTTACATTTTAGAAAAACAAAGTCTTACTTTTTTTCTTCATTTTCTGTTGTTTTCTTTGTCTCCATTATATTTATTTCTGTTCTTTTTTTATTAATTTCATCATCTGGCCGGGTGCGGTGGCTCACGCCTGTAATCCCAGCACTTTGGGAGGCCAAGGCAGGTGGATCGCGAGGTCAGAAGATCGAGACCATCCTGGCTAACACAGTGAAACCCTGTCTCGACTAAAAATACAAAAAATTAGCTGGGCGTGGTGGCGGGCCCCTGTAGTCCTAGCTACTCGGGAGGCTGAGGCAGGAGAATGGTGTGAACCCAGGAGGCGGAGCTTGCAGTGAGCCGAGATCGCACCACTGCCCTCCAGCCTGGGCGACAGAGGAAGACTCCGTCTCAAAAAAAAAAAAAAATTCATCATCTGGTAACTTTGGGATAAGCTCTTCTAGTTTTTTGAGTTGTATCATTATTTGTTTACTTGTGATCTGTCTTCTCTTTTGATGAAGGCATTTACTGCCACTCCATCTCACTGGGATTAGCATCGGTATGCACTATGGTAATTTTGTTTGAGTCCATCAAACTCCTGATCCTAAGAATGCACCTTTGGCATACTGGTAAGCAGCAGTGCTGAAAGCCCACCCAATGGGTAGGGGTTTTACAGTGAGATAATTACCCCTTATGTTTTGGGAGGGGCTAATATTAAATGCTCTTTTTCCTTTTTATTACTCATCAGTGCCTGAACCATAAGGCACAAGGAATGTGCACCTCATCATGAGAGTGCATGTGATAGCAGCAAAGGAAGCAGCAGTGCAGAAAAGACAAGGCTGCTACTCTTGCTTGCATGATAATAGCACTTGTTAGAGCAACTGAGTGACATGTATAATTCTCCCCAAAGTAAAAGTCTCTTGTTTCTGCAGTTTTACAAAAGACCATCCCTGGGCCTGTCCTGAGAGTATGCAATAATAAACAGTGTTCAGATGACTACCCAGGCATTTAGTAATGATAACCAGACCAGATGAAGTGACCACAGAGATATAGCCAGACTCTTGGTAACCAGGAGTGAAGTACTGACTGATCAAGGTTCTGTCTTTTGACTGACTTGACAGGCAAGTGTTTTGCAAACTGCCTGCCAAACACAGGCTAAACCTGATGACACATCATACTGGAGGAGAGTCAATTGACCATTTATGTCTAGGTGATGAGTGCTTTAGTGTGGGCAGGGAAGGCAACTCATGATAAAGGCCACAAATTGCTATTTAGACCAAAGCAAAAGCCCACCATCAACTCGTGGCTCTGACTGAGGTGACTTTTAATGTATCATGAAACCAGTAGGCCCAAAGCAGTTAAAGTTGAGCAGATGTCCTCAGTCATGGGTGGTTAATCCAGTTTGTGTTGTGAATTGTTTGATTAGTCTCCCCCTTTACCCCGTTGTTGAAGGAGAAATTACCATCCTAGGGCTACTGGAACAATTAAAACTATGGCACCAATCATGCAACAGATGACATTGGTAGCAGTTATTCATTACAGATAATCATGGAAGGAGGGAACTATGTAAGGTATACAGACCCACAAAGGATTGCACTTGGGAGCAGAGAGAACAAACAGGAGACATCAGGGGAAGGCTTTGTAGTATCAAGAGGCTGAGATGCTCCTGGTTCCCAAAGGAGGTTGTTGTTGGTTGGTCTGAATAATTGTGTAATCTTGGGGGAAACTGAAACACATTATACCGCCAACTGCTAAGACTCCAATAACATACTATAATAGTGTAACACTGTAATGTACTCCATACTATAATATTAAAGTATGTTCTCACTTTGTTAATAGGTTCTTAGAAACTATGGCTTTAAGTAAAACAATGTACTATATAATGAAACCAAATTTACCATTGGCTAATTGATATAAACAAGAGTTAATTTCTTATGGTATATAGTATTTTCAGTCACTTAAAGTCAGTTTCCAAGAACCTATCAATGATGTTAAGTGAGCACTTACGGAACATGTATTTTAGTGATGTGTAATAGAAAGTGGCCATATAAAGTATACTATTCATGTACAAACCTATACTTGTGCTACACATTACAGTAATGAAACACATAACAATGTTCTAGTAATGGACAGACTGTACATATATGACATTGTTCTGTCATAAGTAGGTATATGTAAGCCTACCTTAAAGGTCAAAGGAGTTGAGAGGTTGAAGAAAGAGGCTGAGAAATCAAGTTTCTCAGAAAGAAACATTTAAGAGGGACTTATGAATAGAAACTATGTCTCAGATAGCTGAAGATGGTGAATCCCTGCACTGTTACTTCCTAAACCCAGACCCTTAACAAAGGAAAGGAACGTGTAGGACAATTGAAATCACTATATAAATTTGCCTAAGGATTAGATTTATGCTAAGAACCTGTTCACAATAACATCCAGGTTGTTTTGACTTAAGGGTAGGGCTTACAGAAACAGAAGGTTTCAATATATAACATAGGTATTTGAAATCCCCCTCAAAAATTAGAGGAAGTATGTGTTTCATAATTTTAATTTTTTAATCTAAAGTCTTAAACTCTTGTTATATTAAGTAATGTTAAGTTTATCACCAAAAATTAGCATTGCTAAGCATTAAAATAATTGTTTTAAGACAGTTTTTACCCCAGCACCAGTGACTGGATAATAGGGCTCCAGGCCCTGCCTCTTCGTGTCCTGAGTGACAGAAGATTTCAACCAACTTGTAGCCAAATGAGGACCGAGTGAAATGTTCCAACCTGCAGCCCTTTTTAGGCAGGACTTCCTCCTTATGCTGAAGCCAGGCCCTCACTGTGAGACATTTGCATTTAACCTTGTATATAAGGTTTTTATTTATAAATTATATATATGTGTGTGTCTGGGCATGGTGGATCTCACCTGTAATCTCAGCACTTTAGTAAGCTGAGTGGGGAGGAGCTCTTGAAACCAGGAGTTCAAGACCTGCCTTGGCAACATAGTGTGAGCACCATGCTTTTCTACATAAAAAAATGAAAATATTAGCCAGACATGGTTGCACGTGTCTGTGGTCCCAGCTACTTGGGAGGCTGAGGTGGGAGGGTCACTTGAGAATGGGAGGTAGAGGCTGCAGTGAGCTGAGATCAGGCAACTGCACTCCAGCCTAGGTGACACAGAAAGATCCTATCTGTGCTTCTCTCTTTCTCTCCTTTACTCTGTATGTGTGTGTGGAAGGGAGGTTGTGTGTGTGTGTGTGTGTGTGTGTATTCAAAATGAAAACAATATAATGACAATTATTTTTATTTTTTTTGAGACAGACTGTCACTCTGTCACCTAGGCTGGAGTATAGTGTTGTGATCTTGGCTCATAGCAAACTTGGCTCCCGAGGTTCAAACAATTCTCCTGCCTCAGCCTCCCGAGTAGCTGGGACTATAGGCGCCCACCACCATGCCCGGCTAATTTTTTGTATTTTTTAGTAGAGATGGGGTTTCACCATGTTAGCCAGGATGGTCTCGATTGCCTGAACTCGTGGTCCACCCACCTCAGCCTCCCAATCGCCTGGCTAATTTTTGTATTTTTGGTAGACAAGGTTTCGCCATCTTGACCAGGATGGTTTCAAACTCCTGAGCTCAAATGATCTGCTCACCTCGGCCTCCCAAAGTGCTGAAATTACAGGCGTGAGCCACTGCACCTGGATAATAACAATTATTTTTATATTTTAGATTTTACAACCTTTCTGTCCTCTTGGCTTTTAAGGCAGCCTGAGCTTTGAAAATAGGCAATCCTCTATTTTAGCAATGTCCAATAGAAGTTAAATGTAAACCACTTGTGTCAATTAAAATTTTCTAGTAGCAATATAAAGAAAAAGAAAAATGAGTGAAATTGATTTTAATAACTTAAACCAATATATCCAAAATAGTTTAACATATCAGAATTAAATTATTAAAGAAATATATATGTATATATATATTTATAAATACATATATAAATCTTTACTTTCTTGTATTTTTCTCCAGCGTATCTCAGTTCATACTGTGCACAATACAGGTGCTCACTAGCCCCTGTGGCCAGTGGCTGCCACATTGCAAGTGCATCTCTGAGGGCTCTGACTTTTCTGACCTTAGGGAGGTAACGGGACTGAATCTTCCTTCGTTTTAAAAATGGAATTATCAGATGATCTGGCAACCCCATTTCTGGATATCTATTGAATGTGCAAAGCAGGACTTGAAAGAAACATTTGCACACCCATGTTTATAACAGAATTATTCTAAAAATCCAAAAGGTAGAAGCTACTTGAGTGTCCCTTAACAGACAAATAGGTAAAGAAAATATTATATATATATATATATATATATATATGTACACACACACACAATAAAATATGATTTAAAATGGAAATTTTATCACATGCTACAATAACAATGAACCTTTAGGACGTGATGCTAAGTGTAATATGCCAGGAAACAAAGTGACAGTGAGTGTATCATTCCACCTATGAGCTATCTTAAGTAGTCCAATCATAGAAACAGAAAGTAGAATGTGTTTGTCAAGGGATCAGGAGAGGGTAAAATGGGCAGTTGTTGTTTAATGAGTATTGAATTTTAGTTTTGCAATGGAAAAGCTCTAGAAGCTTGTTGCATAACAATGTGGATATATGTAATACAACTAAATTATGCAATTAAAAAGATTTAGAATGGTATATTTTATGTTTTTATTACAATTAAAATATTGTAAAGTGACACATAAAAGATATACAGCTTCATCCATGTCCCTACAAAGGACACGAACTCATCATTTTTTATGGCTGCATAGTATTCCATGGTGTATATGTGCCACATTTTCTTAATCCAGTCTATCGTTGTTGGACATTTGGGTTGGTTCCAACTCTTTGCTATTGTGAATAGTGCCGCAATAAACATACGTGTGCATGTGTCTTTATAGCAGCATGATTTATAGTCCTTTGGGTATATACCCAGTAATGGGATGGCTGGGTCAAATGGTATTAAACCATCATTCTCAGTAAACTATCGCAAGGACAAAAAACCAAACACCGCATGTTCTCACTCATAGGTGGGAATTGAACAATGAGAACTCATGGACACAGGAAGGGGAACATCACGCTCCGGGGACTGTTGTGGGGTGGGGGGAGGGGGGAGGGACAGCATTAGGAGATACACCTAATGCTAAATGACGAGTTAATGGGTGCAGGAAATCAACATGGCACATGGATATATATGTAACAAACCTGCACATTGTGCACATGTACCCTAAAACCCTAAAGTATAATAAAAAAAAAAAAAGAAGTACACAATAAATTATTAACTATAAAAAAAAAAGATATACAGCTTTATAAACCTTTCAGAAAATTACCTTCAAATTACAAGAGTGTTTTTCTCACACAAACATCATATAGATTCATCCATAAATACATGGGTAAATTAAGACTATTTACATGATTACTCTCCTGAACAAAATAAAACAACTTTTGACACCAGCCAAGAAAAGAAATATGCAAGATAAGTTATGAACAAATGGAGTATATTAATAGAGGCAAACAAACATACATGACTTTATTGGTGATAGATATGGCTGATTCATATTTTAATTAAACTTCACATCAACTTAACATGTACACATAGAGTTGCAGATTTACATCCAAAATCACAATACGTAGGTAAAACCAAACACAATACAGGAATGTCAAGGAACCTACCCTAAAAAAGAAGCACAGTCATATGAAATTGCAAAACAAGAATGACAGAAACATTAACCAAAAAACTCCTATATAAAACATAGTTGTACTATTAAGAAAGAACTCTCCTAGATAACTTCAATTTTCAGCTGTAACTGTGCACCGGTGATGAGCAGGGATTTTGAATCATGATTGCATTAGGGAGAGCTAAAGGTGGCAGGCAGTGCCACCTCCAGAGAAGCCACTGCTGCGATCTGGGGCACACCGGGCAGCGTGGGTCGAGGCAGCTGAAGCGCTGGTTCGGGAGTCCCTGAGGGCGCCCTGGCCCAAGAGACACTGCTCATGGCCCCGAGCGCCCCGCAGGCCACGGAGGCTCTGGCCTGGATACCTCCTCCTACCTGCAGCCCTCACTAGGCGCCCGGCTCCTTCCTGGAGTATGAAGGTCCTGTTCTTTCTGGAGGGACTGAAAGCTTTTCTCCTGGCCTCCTCGTTTGCTAGCCCGGAAGGTGCAGGACCTGAGATCTGAGCTGGTCCAGCGTCCCTGAGGAGCCAGGCACCGGACTGTGAGAACTAGGAGGCGAGCTTCAGGCAGAAGGGGAGACAGGAGCTGATGGGGCCGCTGGCGGCAGCGCGGGCAGGGCTGGCTGCTACCTGGGCCAGATGGTCAGAAGTACCAGAAGTCGCCACCGTCCCCACCCTTGGCCCCCTAAGCCGGCATTCACACATTCTATTCTCAAGAAATGGAAGTGGCAGCGGGAGCTGCTGCTCCAGGAAGCCGAGTGGCGTGGAGGGGGGCGCACAGCTGCCACCTGCTTCCAGGTGAGTTGGTCTGCAGCCTGGGCCCGTGAACGCCCACTCTCCTGCAGGACACACCGCCGCTCTTGTCCTCCTTGCTCCACCGCCTGCTGTGCAAAATGCTCAGGTCCACATCGCAGGCATTTTTGGCAAGTGTACTGTGGGGAGGCAGCAGGGAGGAGGGGTTTGCCAAGGGCCCTTAACAGAGGTTCTTGGCATGGAGAGGAGAGAGAGGTGGCTGGCTGGTTCCAGTCTTAGACAGGGGGACGACAAACACCGTGGGATCCTGTCCTTTGAGGGAGACTTCAGTTCAATTCTTATCTGTTCTTCACCTGCTTGAGCCTCTGAGAACAGAAGAAATGGGGCTCTTTTAAATTGTCCTGGCCACAATGATCTGGACCCTTGCCCCAGGGCAAACCTCGTTCTGGGGCTCCTTGTGGCCTGGAGGCTCACACCTGTCCACTCCAGGTGTCTTTAATACAGGGTCTATTTAGGCCTGGCTGGCAGTGATCTTGAGATGCAGCACGATCTGGCCAGATATTCGGCTGTTACAGGAGAGTTTAGCCTTCATCACTCTGGGCCACTTCCCTCACCTGCAGAAACCCCCCTGAGCCTCAGTGTTGCTGGGCCCAGGCCCAGGCTACCTTTCTATGATCCCATCTTACTCCACTTAAATGCACCAGGGTCTCACTCTGCCTTTCCCCCTTTCCCAGAACAGGCCTCATTCAACTCCTACAGGACATGTCTGGACCATGCGCACCCCTCTCCAGTGTTAAAACAGAGAAAATAATTTCTTTATTTTCACTCAACATGTAACTGATTTAACATATAAGGAGGTCAGCTTTATGTATAGATATGCATGTAAATATATATAAAAATTCTAATGATATGGGAAGATTAACATCCTTACACTTTGTTCAGTGATTTTATAGAGTTTTTTTTCCCCTCTCTTTCTCTCTCACTTTTAGGCTGGTGTACAATGGCAAAATCTTGTCATACTGCAGCCTGTGCCTCCTGGGTTCAAGAGATTCTCATGCTTCAGCCACCCAAGTAGCTGTAATTACAGGAAGGCATCACCATGCGGAGCTGTTTTTTGTGTTTTTAGTAAAGACAGGGTTTCACCATATTTCCCATGCTGGTATCGAACTCCTGGCCTCAACTTATCCACCCACCTTGGCCTCGCAAAATTCTGGGATTACTGATGAGAGCCACCATGTCTGGCATACCTGTCACTATCTCTATGTTTATTTGTTCAATGGGAAAATTCTCAGTGAAGACTCCTCAGTATGATGGAGATATTCTTGTGCAATCAATCATTGATAGATGCATAGTAGAAAAACTTCCATTTTTCATTTGCAGCTCGCAGAGCTATGATTAAAATCTCCTGCTTATGAACTCAAGTGATGAGAAGTTATAGCATGCCCTAATTTTCTACATATCTGCCTGCATTTATGGTTGGTTTTCAAACTTGCTAGAAGGGAAAGAAGTGGGGTTTTGTCCCCTTTAGAGCCACTCTCCTCCCTTTGGTGGGTTCCCAGGAGCTGATGATCAAAGGGAAGAGGTCATGTTTGTCAGGAGAATGCTTTGCTGCATCAGGATTCAGCGAAGCTGTTTACTGCCAGGCAGGATGGAGCTCAGAAGCCATCACTGAGGTTAGGAAGTGAGGACGGAAGTTAAGGGATCCCCACGGGAGAGAGTAAAAATGCTCCCTTTGGATTTCCAAGTGGTTGCTGCTGCTTCTTGCATCAGCCTTGCTTCTGACCAAAATGTGTTCCTGGTCCCTTCTTCTTGACATTTTGCTGCTTGTGTCCAAAGGAAACAGTCCTGGACAGCAGTGGTTGGAAGGATGGCTGCCTGCTAAAGCTGATTCCCTGGTAAGCTCTGCAGCCTGTTAAGCAGAGCCTGAAATTCTTTCTCACTGAGTGGTGATTCAGACCATTCACTTAGCTGAGCTACCTGCTGGGCCTCCTTCCTGGTAGGTCCTCCCAGTGTGCCTCCCTGGGTGGGTGGGGGCTTCCCTGGAGACTCCCGTATGCCCCAAGGCTTTCAGGCCAGGATGAAGCACCCAGACCTCTCAGCAGGAGCAGCCACTTGGGGGAAGCAGAAGGAATGGGAGGGGTCCTCCCCCTGGGGGAAGCAGAGGACCATGGAGGTTCCTCCTCCTGTGGATCTGCATTGAGAAAAGGTTGTGCCTTTTCCTGAAATTCTGGGGTTGATAACGCCGATGTCTGTTGCAATTGCTCCAGCAGATGGGATGGCTCCTTCATGGCTTGTGTCTATTTCTGCCACAGGGAGACTCTGTACATGGGCTGCTAAGGTGCTCCTGCTTCAGGTTTCCATTGAATCATGACATCCTGGGACCCTTTGCCCAAGCCCCACCACTGCTGAAGGTGGGATGTGTCTCATTGACCCAGACACTGAAATTGTGGCTGAAGATAACCAGGCTGAGGCTGTCCCTTTAAAGAAGAACTTCCAGGCCAGTGTCTCATTTTTCTTGTCATCCTGAAATTTTCCTTTCAACAGAGGCCAGAAACAAGTCTGTGAATGGGAGAGGCCCTACTCCTAGAGTTGGTGCCTTGACACATGACTCCTAAGTTCCAGAAGAGGTTGAGAGATCTCTCCCATCTTCACAGCCAGAGTGGGCTGAGCATCGTGACCCTTGGTGCCTGGCTCACGCAGGCTGTAGAGAAATCCAAAGGATCATAGGATGTGGGAAGTGGAGGAAGAGCTGGGAAAAATGACAAGTGGTTGGTGAAAGAATAGGAGGCAGGTAGAGGATGGGACCTGCCTGGAACAGTGCACTTGTTTTGTTCCTGCCAGTCAGATAAGGTCTTGGACTTGGACCTGGTGCCAGGGAATTCACAAGCCCCCTTCTGCTGTGGCCTGGGACATGAGGTCTGTGGTTCTGAAACCAAATGTAAATTTTGGACTCTGAAATGCCTGTTTAGCCAGTTTCTCTCTAATGATGATTCCAGGAGAGGATTTCTCCTGGAAAATTTTGAGGATTCTTTTCAAAGGCTTCAGTGAGTACACTGGGGTTGTGATTGAGTGATGGATGCCCCTTTCCTTCTACATTGTTATTTGACTTACAAAATAAATATTAACTATGGAAGTTATGGTCATACCATTCTTGACAACAGAGGAAACTTCAAATCATTCATGGATGACATCAGAGTCTCATTCTCCTACATTAAACATTCTCCTACATGAAACTTCCTGAATCTTCCATGTCTACTGTCTAGAAAACTTAAAACATGAAATACTACAAATTAAAAATAAATACGTTAATAGGCACCAAGTATAAAAGTAAATCCAAGAAGGAACAGAATATATGAATACATATATAACAAGTAAAGAGATTCAATTAATTAAAAATATTCACAAAAAGAGAAGCTCAGAGCCACGTGGCTTAACTGATAAATTCTACTGAACATTTCACGAAGAATTAATGCCAACTCTTCACGAGGCCTTCCAGAAAATAGAAGACAGTTATTGGAAACACTTTCCACTTTGTTCTGTGAGGCCAGTATTACCCTGATACTAAACCCAGACAAAAGCATTACAAGTATATATGAATATGGATGAATTACTGTGAGGAATACATGCACAGAAATTCTCAAAAAAGAGTGAAATGAATTGAGAACATATAAAAATAATTGTACACCATGATCAAATGGAATTATTTCACAAATGCAATCTTGACCTATCCAATAATCAATCAATACACAAAGTAATAGGATAAAGGAAAGTAACAGATCCCTTCAACAGACAGAGAGAGCATTTGAACAATTCAATATTCATTCACCATTAATCACTCTGGAAAAGAGGAGTATAAGCAAACTTTCTAGATCGGCTAAAGGGCAAAAATGAAAAACTCATGGCTAACTGCATAATAATAAAATACTGGTTTTTGCGTCTTGACATTTGAGGACAAGACAAAAATGTTAACATCCACAGAAATTATGTAAGAAAAATAAAATCATCCATGTAAGAATATAAGAGGTTAGAAATGTCTATTATTGCAGATGACATAACTTGACTATAAAAGTTTAAAAGAAATTCATTAAAACCCACTAAAACCAATAAATGAATTCAGCAGGGTCACAAGATACAAAATCAATATACGATGTTCATTTTGTACTTTTATGTAGTAACAATCATCAGCCTGAAAATAAAATTAAGAAAACAGTCCCATTTGTATATGTATGAAAAAGAAAAATATTTAGAAGTAGATTTAATCAAATGCAATTTTGTACTGGAAAAAAATTGTTAAAATAAATTTTTTAAAAAACTGAAAAAATGGGCATCAGTGTTCATTTAGTTAATATTATTCCAGTATCAAGTGTATCCATTTAAACTCCACAAAATAAAATAAAATATATTTTAGCATTATTTTTATTGTAATAAATACAGGTTGGTAGAAAACTCACAAATACAAAAGGAACTAATTCTACATGTCAAGAATGCCCATCCTAATTTTTTGTTTCACATCTCCTATAAATCAAATAGGTTTTGTTCCATATTTTATAGGGAACCTTAACATAAAACCTAAATTGTTAAATTTGTGAGATTGATTATAAGCTCACCAGGGAGGTTTTTACTCAGTGTGGGAATTCAGAGAGCATAAAGTTGCAAAGGTAGAATCAAATGTTCTGAATAAATTTTGAAGGACAATACTCACAGGAGTGATTCCCACTTTCATCAGTTGACTCATATAATCTTACTTTAGGAGAAACTGCCTCTAATTGTAGACACTGGTTCATAGCAGATGTTAAATGAACCAGCACCAAGTTCATATTCAGAACTGCTCACTGTAGAGGATTTTGTCTCCTGGCTGATGACATGATTCTGTCTTTCAGAGAGTACTCCAAAACTTTTATAAAGATGGTAGAGTTCAGTGAAGTGGAGCCCCACGGCTGCCATCCCCACATTCCTGGCCAGCAGCAACATCTCCCCTGAGCATGGTGACGTAGGCATGCCATTGACACCCACCTAGCTGCTGTTCACCTCCACATATTAAGTCGCTGTACACTTTGCAGTGGAACTCCACCTTGCTGTGTCTGGTTGGTCAGAAGCCCTTTCAGGTAGAATGGGATGGTCAGGAGGGCACATTGAGAGAACAGATGAGAGCTCAGAGGCTGCCCACCTTCCTGCCCCCTGCCCATGGGCCACAGACCTCACCCAGCTGTCCAGCATGTATGTCTGCTGAAGGCTGCTGAACTTGTTCTCCATCACAGAGGTGGAGCGACAGCAGTCTAAGGGCACCGTACTCCATGACCAGGCTTTACTGCTCGTGCCACAGCTCCAGGTGGAAGTGTGGGTGAATGGAGGACAGGTCCCACCTTTCACAATCAGGCCACACTCCCATCAACTTCCAGGGACACCTCGATGTCCTGATGTGATGCTCTCCTTAGAACTCTTGTGGTTCTTCAGCCAGGAGAGGGAGAGAGTGGGGTTGCCAGTAGCAAGGCAGCGAAAGTTGGTTTGGGTGGCCAGCATGGTTGGCAGTTTCCTGTCCATCCACTGGAGCCAAGTCCAGTAAGAGGCCTCTGCTGGTGGAAGTGCATGTGAGGGCCATAGCTGAGGTGAGGAGCAAAGGCCCATCTGACTAGACCACCAATCCAAGGCTGTCCCTTCCCACCGCCAGCCTCAGTTTTTCCTCCTTATAGGGAGATTTTGGCCTTTCAAGGACCTCTGCCTGGGCTGCATGAGGCTCCCAGGAGCTTCAACATGATGTCCCTGCCCTGTCATGCTCAGAGCTGGGCCATGAGTTCCCTCCCATTCCCTCTGCTTCCCCCGGGTGGCTGCTCCTGCTGAGATGTCGGGGTGCCTCATCCTTGCCTGAAAGCCTCAGGGCATAAGGGAGTCTCCAGGGAAGCCCCCATCCACCCAGGGAGGCACACTGGGAGGACCCACCAGGAAGGAGGCCCAGCAGGTAGCTCAGCTAAGTGAATGAGCCAGGACAGACATTGGGAGCACTTTACCAGGAAGGAAAACTCAGCCCCTTGCAGAGCTGGAAGCCTCAGAAGCGGCTGAGAAGCCTTGGCCTGCAAGCCTCTGAGCCCCTAAGCCACCTCCTGCAGAGCTCCAGGGCACAGCGGCCACTGGTGAGGATGGCATCCTGGAGGCCTCAGCTCTTTTTTGTCTTAGTGTCCTGTGCTGCCACCGTTCCCTCCCACACAACTCAACAAGTTTTTCTTTCTTCTTAGGGCTGGGCTGGGCTGCCTTCCTGCCTGGACTCATGCGTAGGCAGGATTGCCTTACCCCCAGGACAGAGGCACTGGGGGCCCAGGAAAGAGGAAGGGGGAGCCCCTTTCCAACAGTGACCTCCTTGCCATTCAAGTGTAGCAACAGGCCCACCTCTCGGAGTAGGATGCTGAGGCACAGGCTGGAGCCATATAGAGAGACACTGAGAAGAGGCACCTATCACAGCTCTGAGCTGTCCTCCAGGCCTCCAGGGGTGAGAGAAGGTGGTCCCTGGGTGATGAAGACAGTTCAGCGGGCTGTGGCAGAAACTGTTCCCAGGACTTGGAGACGACAATGACTCAACACTACCCACTTCTAGACTGTGCCTTCTGAAAGTGGCCCTTTAGTTACCCCCAAAGCTTGAGCCCACACCTGCCTGGGATGGCCAAGCAGGCAGATGCAAGCAGAGACTCAGGGCAAGGGCACTAGGGTATGTGAGCATGGGGAGAGGCCAATGGGGCAGGTGAGCAGAAATTTTCATCCTGTTCCTGGGTCTGCTCCTCCCCTTGGGCCTACTTTCCTTTTTTTCTCTCTCCTCTGTCTCCCTGGCTGATTTTTTCTCACTTTCTTGCCTGCTTATCCCAGAGGTCCCAGGGACTCAGCCCACCACCAATGGTCCCCAGGTTGTAGCTTCCCCTTCCATGTCCATCCCAGGAGGGCCCTCATCTGCATGAGCACATCTGTGGGCTCCTCTGAAACCAGACGCCCCACCTCCCTGACAGACCCCTCCACAGCTGGCCAAAGTCCACCTGCCACTGTTCCAGGTCAGAATGCCTGGGCATTATCCCCCTGCCTGCTGTCTCACACCCACTGCCCGTCCCCCAAAAATGCTGTTGGCACCCCTTTTACAGCCCCCACAGCCACCCTCCCCACCTGCTGGGCTATAGCTTTTGTCTCCTGGTGCCTTAACCCCTCTGTCCATCTGCTGCACAGCAGTCACCTGAACCCCCGAGCACTGCTGTGCTCATATCCGCAGTAACAACCTCACCCAGAGCCAACATCTAAGTCCCCACAGGCCAGTCCTGGCCTCCTTACTGCTCCTGGAAGCCCAGGGCCCTGTGCCCCAACCACTCCATCTGCAACCTGGGTGTCTGCTCCCACCCCCAGCCTGCCCCACAGAGCCCAGGACATCCAGAGCAATCTAATACATAGGTAATACATATGAATTATGTAATAATTTGTAATACATTGTATTACTTGCAAATTACATAATATGAATTTATCATAATACACATGAATTATGATGTCATGATATATTGTGATGTCAAAATACATAAGTCATAATTACAGTGATGTCATAACATGTATGAATTACGATGTCATAATATGGTGAAATGTCACAATACCTACACATTATGACATCATAATATATTGTGATGTCTTAATACATGCATATTATAACATCATAATATATAATGATGTCATAATGCATAGTGTTTATGATGTCATAATATATTGTGATGTTATAAATACATATGAATTATGATGTCACAATAGGTTGTGATGTGATAATATATTTGTTTATCATATTTATCATATAATAACACAAAATTTTCTCAGGTAAAGAGAAGGGCTCTGAAAAGAGCATCACAACAGAATATTGAGGTGGGCCTGGAAGTTGGTGGGAGTGTGGCCTGGATGTGGAAGGCGGGACCTGTCTTTGGCTCACCCGCCTTCCCACAGCTCACCTGGAGCTGTGGCACTGTGGCACCAGCAGTAGAGCCCGGTCATGGAGTGTGGTGCCCTCAGACTCCTGTCACCCCACCTCTGTGATGGAGAACAAGTTCAGCAGCCTTCAGCAGACATACATGCTGGACAGCTGGGTGAGGGCTGTGACCCATGGGCAGGAGGCAGGAAGGTGGGCAGCCTCTAAGCGCCCATCTATTCTCTCGATGTGCCCTCCTGACCATCCCATTCTACCTGCAGGGCTTCTGGCCAACCAGATGCAGCAAGGTGGAATTCCACTGCAAAGTGTACAGCGACTTAGTATGTGGAGTTGAACAGCAGCAAGGTGGTTTTAATGGCATGCCCTATGCCACCATGCTCAGGGGAGATGCTGCTGCTTGCCAGGAGCATGGGGATGGCAGGCCTGAGGCTCCACTTCACTGAACTCTACCATCATTATAGAAGTTTTGGAATAGCCTATGAAAGACAGAATCATGTCATTGGTCAGAAGACAAAATCCTCTACAGTGAGCAGTTCTCACTGTAGATATGTAGATTTATTACCCTAAAAAATAATGCTAATCCGGCATTGATTCATCTGGCACCTACCATGAACAAATGCCTAAAATTAGAGGTGGTTCCTCCTAAAATAAGATTACATGAGGCTGGGCGTGGTGGTTCACGCCTGTAATCCCAGCACTTTGGGAGGCCAAGGTGGGTGGATCACGAGGTCAGGAGATCGAGACCATCTTGACTAACACGGTGAATCTCCGTCTCTACTAAAAATACAAAAAATTAGCCAGGGGTGGTGGCGGCTGCCTGTAGTCCCAGCTACTCAGGAGGCTGAGACAGAAGAATGGCGTGAACCTGGGAGGTGGAGCTTGCAGTGAGCCGAGATCACACCACTACACTCCAGCCTGGGCAACAGAGTGAGACTCCATCACACACACACACACACACACACACACACACACACACAAACTACTTTGAATTTGTGCTTCACAATATGGAACAAAATCTATTTGATTTATAGTAGACATAAAACAGAAAAATTAGGATGGGCTATTCTGGACATGTAGAATTAGTTCCTTTTATATTTGTGAGTTTTCTGCCAACCTGTATTTATTACACTAAAAATAATGCCAAAATATATTTTATTTTATTTTGTGGAGTTTAAATGGATACACTAGATAATGGAATAAATATTAACTAAATGAACATCGGTACCAATTTTTTCACTTTTTTAAAAAATTTATTTTAGCAAAGTTTTTCTTTTTACTGTAAAATTGCACTTGATTAAGTCTACTCCTAAATATTTCTTTCTTTTTCATACATATACAAATGGAATTGTTTTCTTAATTTTATTTTCAGGTTGATCACTGCTAGTACATAAAAGTACAGTTGAACTTTGTATATCGATTTTGTATCTTGTTACCTTGCTCAACTCATTTATTGGTTGTAGTGGGTTTTAAGGAATTTCTTATAAACTTTTATATTCATTTTATGTCATCTGCAATGATAGAGAATTCTAACCTCTTATTTTCCCACATGGATATTTTTGTTTATTTTTCTTATGTAATTTCTTTGGATGTTAATATTTTTGTCTTGTTTTCAAATGTCAAGACACAACAACCAGTATTTTATTATTATGGGGTTAGCCTAAGTTTTTCATTGATGCCCTTTAGCAGATCTAGGAAATGTGCTTGTACTCCTCCTTTCCAAGGTGATTAATTGTGAAGGAATATTGGATTGGTCAAATGTTCTCTGTGGCTGTTGAAGGGATGTTTCTGTTACTTTCCTTTATCCTATTACTTTGTTTAATGCATTGATTGATTATTGGATTTGTCAACATTGCATTTGTGAAATAATTCCATTTGGTCATGAAGTAGCTGGGACCACAGACATGCATGACCACCCCTGGCTAATTTTTTCATTTTATTGTAGAAAAGGTTGGGGGCAGGGCACTCACACCCTGCCCAGCGTATATGTTGTACTTGCTGCTCTTGAACTCCTGGTTTCAAGAGCTCGTCTCTCCTCAGCCTACCAAAGTGCTGGGATTATAGATGAGATCCACCATGTCCGGCCACATATATATAATTAATAAATAAAAATAACCTTATATGCAAGGTTAAATGCAAATGTCCTACAGTGAGGGCCAGGCTTCAGTATAAGGAGGAAGTCCTGCCTGAAAAGGGCTGCAGCTTGGAACTTTTCACTGTGTCCACATTTGGCTACGGGTTGTTTCACCATCTTCTGTCACTCAGGACCCAAAGAGGTGGGGCCTGGAGCTCTATTATCCAATCACTTGTGCTGGGGTGAAAACTTTCTTAAAACTATTTTTTCTTTTTTTTGAGATGGAGTCTCACTCTGTCGCCCAGGCTGGAGTGCAGTGGTGATGTGAGTTTTGGTTAAACTCCTTGTTATTGTTTGTTATAAAAACTAACAGGGAGATGGCTAAAAGAGATTAAAATTACACAAACTCTAGGAGTCAAGTTTCTATTGGGCAGGCTTAGGAAAGACAGAACTAGAAATACTCCACCAGCATAAACATCAGAAGCATGGGGCCAACTTTCTGTCCTAGCCCTGCTCAAATCCACCCTCTTCTAAGGACTCATCCAGGTCTGGCCTCACCCTGGAATCTCCTCTCACAGAACTAATTAAAGGAGATCAGAAATTCGAATGGTGGTTCCTGCTGCCTCTCCTGAGCTGGTGCCCACAATTTCCTGAAAATAAAAATCAGATAAATGGGAGAAAATATTTATCTATTTGTGGGCCACAATTTCTTTTTTATTGAAGCCAGTGCTTCTAGAGACATCCCACCTAGCAACCTGTTTTTTATTTCTGCAGATCCAGTAGTTGCTCTACAAGGTACAAGAAAGTCAATATAAATACCAAAAAATCCCTCTGATCAGTTCACCCTTTCTTTCTATATCCCTTTCATCTGTCTAGATAGCTTTTATTCTACACATATTCTTTTTAAGTTAATTTTTTTAAATGAAAGCAAAAATAGATATGTTGGACCCTTCATTTAAATCCTGGGAATTGCAGAACATGTAGCACCCAACTCCCAGGGTGCTATGAAGATTAACTCACATCACGTGATGTTTCCAGCACCGTGCTCTATGGCAGACTTCTGAACACATAATACATGTTCAATAAACATTGTATTAACTCATGTGTACATGTTTTTTAAATGCAGACTTACTCAAACATTGATGCCTTCTCTAGCCTCTGTAAAATTTAAAGAGCCAGCAGAGAATAACATGCTTGTAAATGGTGATGGGTGGTTTTCACTTTGAGCCAAAAGTATTTGTGTCATGGTAAGAATTTTGGGTGTCAGAAACTGTGCGCTGTGCCTACTTTCTTTAGCTGAGTGCTACTACAATGGATGTAGTGTGAGAATCATCAGCATTAGGAGGAGGCTTTTTAAAGAAACCAATTCATGGATCCCTTCCAAACCTGAAGAATCACATTACTAAGAGAGAGGCCTGAAACTGGAAATGATTCACATGTACATTGAAACCTGAGAAGCAATGCTTAGCCAAGTGGCTCTTGGCCTAGGCTTCCAACCATAATCACATGATCACTTTAAAAAAAATACCAACACCTGTGCCCTCCCCACCAATTCTGTCAAGCTTGGTGGAAGAATCCATATGATTTTAATTGAAAGTTAAATTGTTCGTCTTTGATGATTACATAATATTATATCTAGAAAAATCTTCACACCACCAGAAAACTTTTAGATTTGATAAGTGAATTTAATAATGTTTCAGGATAAAACAAATCAATGTACAAAAATTAGTAGCAATTTTATACACTAATAATGATCAAGCTGAAAAGCAAATTAAAAAGTCAATTCCTGTTACAGTAGCTCCAAAAAAGTTAAAATACATAGAAATACAATTAATCAAATAGGTGAAAGATCTCTAAAAGAAAACTATGAAACACTGATGAAATAAATTGTACATGACACGAACAAATTAGAAAAGCATCCCTGCTCATGGACTGGAAAAAGTATTATCATTAAATGACCATACTGCCCCAAGTTATGTACATATTAAATGCAATTCCTACCAAAAGGCCAATGTTATTTTTCATAGAATTAGGAAAAAAATTTTAAATTCATATGGAACCATAGAAAAGCCTGAATAGCCAGAACAAATTTAAGCAAAGAGAACAAAGTTGGAGATATTACATTACCTAACTTAAAGTTATACTAGAAGGCTTTAATAACCAAACCAGCATATATTATATTATACTGATATAAATAGATGCATAGATCAATGGAACAGAATAGAGAACCTAGAAATAAAGTGACATACCTACACACAACTGATCAACAAAGTCAACAGAAACATACATGGGAAAATTACATCCTATTCAACAAATTGTGCTGGAAAAATTATATTGCCATATGCAGAAGTATGAAATAGAAACCCTAATTCTCACCATATACAAAAATCAACTCAATATGAATTAGAAGACTAAAACGTAAAACCTGAAATGATAAATATTCTAGAAGAAACTCTATGATAAACTCTTCTGGACATTGGTCTGGACAAATAATTCATGACTAAGATCCCAAAAGCAGATGCAACAATAAGAAAAACAGACAAATGGAACTGAATTAAACTAAAAAGCTCCTGAAAAGGAGCTTTCAATTAACAGGTGAGCAGACAACCTATGGAATAAGAAAAGTGTTTGTGAACTATGAAAGTGATAAAGAACTAATGTCCAGAATATACAAGGAAATCAAACAGCTCAACAAGAATAAAACAAGTAACTTCATTAACAAACAGACAAAGATTGAGAACATATATTTTTCAAAAAGAATTCAATGGTGGTCAACAAGCATGTAAAAACTGTTCAACATTGCCAATGATCAGAGAAATGCTAATTAAAAATCACAATGAAATACCAGTTTACACTTTCATAATGGCTAATTATTAAAAAGCAGAAAAATGATTGATATTGGCAAGCATACAGAGAAAAGAGAACACTTATACATTGTGTGTGAGAATGTAAATTTCTACAACCTCTATGGAAAACAGTATGGAGATTTTTCAAAAGACTAAAAATAGAATTTCCATTTGATCCAGGACTCCCACTACTGGGTATCTACTTAAAGGAAAATAATTCATTATGTAAAGAAGATACCCCCACTCATACGTTTATTGCAGCACTATTCACAATAGCAAAGATATGCTATTGTGAATAGCATATCTTCAATTTAAATTTATCAATCAGTTTAAATTTGTCAATCAATGACTGACTATACATTTATACCCTGGAATACTACCCAGTCACAAAGAAGAATAAAATCATCTTGTGCAGCCACATGAATGGAACTGGAGGCCATTATTGTACGTGAAATAACTCAGAAACAGAAAATCAAATACTGCAATTTCCCACTTATAAGTGGTAGCTCAATAATACATACACTTGGATATAGAGACTGGAAGAATACACACTGGAGACTCAGAAAGATGGGAGGTTGGTAGAGGGTTTAGGAATGAGAAAATACCTAACTGGGACAATGAGCACCGTTCAGGTGATTGTTACACAAAAGCCCATACTTCACAACTATGCAACATGTCCCTGTAATGAAATTGCATTTGTCCTGTCTAACATACTAATAAAGAGAAAAAAACTCTGACTTTTATCAAGAGGGCAGACTGAATAGACCTCATAATTTTCATAAATATTTAGATTATGCAGAAAAATAATTTTAATAAAAATAAATAGAAAATAATATTGTATTTTAAAAATGGTGTAAAAAGAAAATTTGTTGAATTAGAGTAGTTAGTACTTAGCAGATACAATATGTTAGGCAAGATTGTAAGCTGTTAGACATTTGTAGACAGAATATTTAACAGTGCAAAATAAATAACCCAAAGATTCATTGGCAATGACAAAGTGACATATTTTTAATCACATTAGATGACTTTAAAACCATTATAAAATTTACTATTTTGTGTCATAACAAAGGATCATAACGTTAAATAACTTTTTAAAAAAGTTTGACTGATTAGGCATGTAGATAAATGGGCAGCACATTGACCAGTAAATAAAGGATACACATCATTTTCAAAGACCAAACAAAAAATTAATTCATTTTTATTTGTTTTTGGTGGGAGAAGCAGCTTTATTGGCTCGGGATATAGTAGGGTCCTCTCCCTGGGAGGTGGAGTCTTCCACTGGTCACCCGCGGCAGTGGTCCAGGAGGAACCATGCAATTCAGCGCTGGGGTCAGCTGGGGGCCGGGCCTTGGAGAAGGCGAACTGTACAGGGAAGCAGTAGCTGAGGAGTCCTCACCGCCCACTCTGCCCGGCTGTACTGGGTCCCTGGTGCTCCTCAGGCTCCCGCCAAGCGGGCGTCTCTATAGGGCAGTTACCATCGGGGCCGGTACCTTCCCCTCAGATCCCAGTTTGACTCAGGCCAGGCATTTCCACTTCCCCCGCTTGGGCTGGACTTTGCACTCGTGTTTCTTGCAGTCCTTCTTCCTGCCGCTTTTCTGCCTGAGCTTTAATTCCAGCCTCACAAATGTTCCAGCTGGGAAGGGCGTCTCCACGGGGCCGTTCACACTGGTCTCCTGGAAGGCCACTGCACTGGCGGGTGGCTTCCTCCAGGGCCCCCTGCAGACCCCGGCGCTGGGCCCCCATGAGCTCGCCCCGCCCATGCCCTCCCCGCCCACCCGCGGGGCCAGCGGGATCCGCAGCCATCGCTTGCTTCTGCCGTCACCCCGGCCCTACGAAACGGGTGTGCACCTCTCAGCTCTCCCAGCCTGCCAGGAGCAGCTTTCTCCATTGCCCTGCCCCTGGGGGGCCCATGCCTGCAGAACGCTGGGCAGAGGTGAAGGAACCAAGAAATGTCCCTTTCTCTCCGTTGACCTTGGGGTCCGCCTGGTTGTCTCCACTCCCTCCCACTCTGCCCGCACTGTTCCCTGGGGCTTGCGGTTTTAGCAAAGTTCCCTGCCCCCTGCCCGGGCTGGGAAGCAGTCCTGTTGCCCACTCCCACCCTTCACCCCTTTTCTGGCCCATTCTCTCTCTCCACTGGGTCTCCGACACGAGTCCTCTCCTTGCTGCTGTTCCTGTCCCCCTTTCTGCTTCCCCTCCTCCCTGAGCGCTTCTCCCTCCCCATCCTGAATCTCCTGGCTCCTTCGGGGCGCCTCCCATCCCAGAGCCCAGGCAAAACCCACAAAATTATTTTAAATTGAAACATTTGAATTCCACTGAATTCATGACAGCAGAAACACATCTGGTCAGATTTTTAAATAATTATGAAATGATAATAGCAACTATCAATTTAAAAATATCTCCAGGATTAAGAATACCCACCATTTTACAAAAAAAAAAAAAAAAAAAACCAACAAAACCCTGTTATAGATAACACACTAATTCAGTAGAGTTGCAGGATAGAATATTAACATGAAAATCAGTTGCCTTTTGATACAGTAACAAAAAAATCTGAAAAAGGAATAAGGAAAATAATTCCATTTACAATATTACCAAATAGAACGAAATACATAATTTATTACATAGAATGAGTTTAACGAAGAATATTAAAGACCTGCATACTGAAAACTTTAAAATGTTGAAAGAAATTGAAGAATACAAAATGAGAAATATATCTTGTGTTCATGGATTCTAAAAATTAATATTGTTAAAATACCTATACTACACAAACTCATCTACAGAGTTAAACAACTTCCTATGAAAATTTTAATGCCATTAAAGTAAATGTAGAACAAACAATTGTAAAATTTGTATGGAGAACACACAAGACCCCAAATAGCCAATACTGAGAAGAACAAAAAGGCGGAAAGCTTCAAACTTCTTGATTTCAAACTACATTACAGAGCTATAGTCATCAAAATACTATAGTACCTACATAAAAACCAATGGAACAGAATAGAGGACCCAGAAATAAAGTCACACATATTCCGTCGAGTGATCTCACCTAATTAGGAAAAGACAGACACATCAAGAAATGGTGTGGAAAAAACTAGATATGCATACACAAAAAGTGAATCTTTCTCTTATACCACCACAAAAATGAGTTTAAAATAAGGACTTAAGCATAAGAACTGAAATAATGAATCCTCTCTAAAAAATATAGGAAAGGTGCTCCTTAACTCTAGTCATGGTAATGTTTGGATTCAACACAAAGAAGGCAAGCAACAAAAGCAAAAATTAAAAAGTGGAACTATATCAAAGTAAAAAGTTTCTGCACAATAAAGGAAACAATCAACAAAATATAAAGGCAATATATGGGATGGGAGAAAATATTTGTAAACCATATGTAAGATGTTACTATCCAACATATATTTAATACTACTCAATATGAAGAAAAAAACCTTCACAGCAGAACGAAACAAAAACCAATTACCTGATTAATAGGGAAAAATATCTAAATAGCCATTTTTCCAAAGACATACAAATAGCCAGCAAGTATATAAAAATATTCTCAACATTACTAATTATCAGAGTAATTACAATCAAAATCATAATGAGATATCACCTTATCATGGTTTTAGGATAGCTATTATCAAAAAGTCAAAAGATAAAATGTGTTAGGGTGCAGAGAAAATAGAATACTTGCAGACAGTTGCTGAGCACGTCCATTGGTGCAGCAATTACAAAAAAAAAAAAGTATGGAGGTTTTTTTTTTTAACATTTTTAAACTCGATCTACCCTTAATCCCAATTCAGAGCATATAGCCAAAGGACATAAAATCAGTATCGCTAAGGGTATCTGCACTCCTCTGATACAAGCAAATGGATAAACTGTGAGAGAGATAATTTCAGCTGTAATAAAGAATGAAATTCTTTCATTTATGACAATGTTGATGAATCTTGAAGACATTATGCTAAGTGAAATAAGCCAAATAGAGAAAGACAAATACTGCACGATCTTGTTTGTATGTGGACTCTAAAAAAAAAAAAAAAAAGACAGAATAGAATGGTAGTTACCACAGGCTAGAAAGTGGGGAAAAGTGGGAAGATACCATCGAAGGCTACATACCTTCAGTTATATAATGAAAAACTGCTGGGGACCCTAATGTGCAGAATGGTGACTATAGTCAATAATAACGTGTAGTTATTTCCATTGGTTACAAAATTAGATCTAAAGTTTCACCACATATAGAGAAATGTATAAAGTATGTGAGGGGATAGATTAACCAGCTTCATTGAGATAATTTAAAGATGTATACACACCTCAAAGTACTCTATTGTACACCCTAAATATATACACTTTTCAATGTGTAAATCACAGCTCAATAAATGTGAAAAAAAGTGTAATCAGCAGGTCATAACTAGCCACATGTAAACTTTGTTGAAAAGTCTTTTGGCCTCTGTTTCTGGCTCAACCCAGGAAAGACCTGAGAGCTTCTGGCCCCTTGACTTCTCCAACACTTCTCCTGCCGTTCCTGCAGCTGGGGAAGGTATAATAGTTCCCAGGAGTTTTCTGGTTTCCAGGGCCTGCAGATTGGGCAGGGCCATCAGCATTCCCCTTGCTCATTGCCCACAACCTTGTTTGGCTCCAGGTAATGCGTGTCAGGGCATCCTGGCAAGGGCCACAGCAGCCAGCCAGGGCCAGGCTGGCTTTCGCCGCCTGCACTCCCGTGGCCTCTGGCTCTGCAGGTGTCTTTTAGGGCTCCAGCGCAGCCCCTCCTCACATTACCAGGGAAGACAGTGGAATGCAGAAGACACTGAGGAGGAAAATGAGAAAAATCATTGTCCCCCGTGTGTTAGAGTAATTGTCATTAGATCACCTGTGTTGTATACGGGGTCACTGTTTATTATTACTGCTGTAAAACCTGCTACGATTGGAAGAGAAAATCATCTGGAGCATACGCTTTGAATCCCTGAAGTTGGTGTCAGTAAGTTTCAGGCAGAAACTTATTTTGACTATCACTAACAAAGTTATGTCCTTGTAGATCAAGACGGTCAAAATGGAACAATTGTTAGTGAAAAACGGATTGTTCAAGTGAAAACTAAATGTGACCCTTACATACCTGAGCATACACAGACATGAAATGAAAATTGGAGAGACTGTGTTACCCTTTCACATTCACCCTGGCGGTGATACCTGTGATGGCTGTGACCCACAGCAGGTTAGAGCTCACATTCACCTTGATAAGAAAGGTGAATGTTTGTTGGTCCAACACTAAGTAAGAAGAAAAAGGGTTGGAAATAAGAAAATAATTTAAAAAATACGAGTAAAATATGGTTTACAGAGTACAGACTACAAAGACAAATAGACACTAAAGATTCTAAAATATAAAAATAGAGCTGGAAAATGTAGTGAGCAGATTGGAAGTGAAGGAACTTTCCAAAAAGATGATGCTTCTGCATCTATTCATTCTGAAATTCTTGACAGCAACAAAGGCTGGAAGATGTTGAAGAAAATGGGTTGGAGAAAAGGAGATGGACTGAGGAAGATGATGGGGGAATGAAAACTCCCAATTCAGCGTCAGGTTCAGCGAACACACATAGCCTCGGGGACAGGAAATCCATCCTCAGTTGAAGATGTTCACCTTCTCAAACAAACAAACAAAAACAAACAAACAAAACAAAACAAAAAACAAAACAAAACAAAAAACTGGGACAAAGCATGAGAGAGGTTTGCTGAAAACTTCCCAGAAACTAAACCTTAGAAAGGACCCAGGGACCATGCCTTGGGTAAAAGGGACTTTAGAGTGAAGGTTGATCATAGAAAAAATCTCAAGCTTTTTCAAAACTAAAATTTGGAAACACTTATTTATTTTATTTTATTTTTTGCAGAACTTTTCTCCCCAAAAAAGTGTGTGGCACAGAGGAACTCTGTCACAGTTTACCCCTTCCTGATTCTGAAATGTGTAATAAAGTTTGGTTTGCAGCCTTTTAAAACCAGCTTTCAAACTAATAAATAATGACTGAATCAAGTTATACAGTAAGTGGACTAAAGTTTATAGGGCACAGATGAGTTTATCAAACTTCATTATTTTATCTTGTCATTTACAACTTCAATATAAGCAAAAAGCCATATATGCAAAATGCATATAACCACTAATAACTTAAATGTACATTTTTGTCTTTGTCTCCATATATTCATAGTAAGGCACACAGGAAAACAAAAACAAAAACAAAAACAAAACAAAACAAAAAAACAAAAGTTTATAAAAATAAATCTAACTATATGCATCTTTGTTTATGCCCTTTAGAACCTAGATAAAAGAACTTCTTGTACTTGAAATAGCCTAAATATTATTGAAGAACTAATGAACAAGTGACATATTGTAGAAAATTAGTCTGTTATTGTTTTCTTCTGTGAAGAATCTGTTTATTTGTGCTATATATTCAGCATTTATATTTGGTTTGTATCATAGCTAATGAGATATTTAGATATGAACAACTGAGTACAGTGTTGAAATAGTGTGCTGGCATTTGTAGTTTTCATAAATATTATTGCAGCCAATGGAGTTGTGCCAGAGAAATCTGATTTCTAGTACAAAAGGAATACTTAGCCAAGGCCTCAAGTTTAAGATATTTATTGAAAATGTCCTCAATTGCAATAAAAACATTATAACATTAAAAAAACCTCTTTTGAAGAATTCTAAATTAAACAAAAAATTCAAATGATGCCTTTTATGGAGGTAAGGAAGTGCTAATGAGGTAGAATGGCAATTGAAGCCAAAAGATCTTAATTCAGGTAAATAATTTTACCCATATTAGTTTTATGTTAAAGGAAACAATAATTGTGACCATGTACTATTTACTGCAGTGCAGTATTTCAGAAATTCGTGCATAGAACATAATTAATTTTCTAATGGTAAAAAAGGAATCACCTTCTACGAATTATTAAGGGAGGAGACCGCCCCTCATATTTTCATATGCCCAGTTTCTGCCCCCAAGAAAGAAGTACAAACTAGAAGGCAGAAATGAAATCCACAGGCAGAAAGCCCAGTGCCGCACCCTGGGCCTGGTTAAAGATCGACCCCTGACCTAACCAGTTATGTTATCTGTAGATTCCAGATATTGTATGGAAAAGCATTGTGAAAATCCCTGTCCTGTTCTGTTCCGTTCTGATTACCGGTGCATGCAGCCCTCAGTCACGTACCCCCTGCTTGTTCAATTGATCACAACCCTCTCACGCGGACCCTCTTAGAGTTGTAAGCCCTTAAAAGGGACAAGAATTCCTCACTTGGGGAGCTCGGTTTTTGGAGACGTGAGTCTTGCCAAAATTCCTGGCCGAATAAAGCCCTTCCTTCTTTAACTAAGAGTCTGAGGGGTTTTGTCTGTGGCTTGTCCTGCTACATTATTACAATATGGTCTATGGAAGACAGCAGTATTTCAAATGAAGAAACTTGGAATTTCTCATGAGGTGATCTATGCCATAGAAAATCTATGTAAAATATTTTACTCATGTATGCAACTGTTGACATTTCTGCTTTTTAGGAAAACAACATGCTTTAAAAACTTAATGCAGATACTGAAATCACCAAGAAGTTACAAGAATTCACAAAATACCTAATATAGTTGAAAGAAAATTATGGAAACTTCTCAGGACCAGAAGAAAATAAAGGTAATGATCCAGAGAAGTATCAACCTAAGAGGCCATGCTCCATTCAGATGCATCTGATCACAAGGATGTCAGATCCATGTGGGTTGTTCAGCTTCTGACAAGGCATATGGAATAAACACAGATAAACTGCCTGCAGGCATCCCGAGTATGCTGTGTTCCATATGTGAGAAGTAAATTATAAATTATGTTGCACAAAAGGAGATTCACTACTAGTGTGAAGCCTTAGATAAATTGTATGGCACATAAAACTCAGATATGAGGTTTATATTTAAGTGTTTGCCAATATAATAAAAAAAAGGAAACCAAAATACTGTGGGAAAAAATTATGAGCTTGTCCAGTCATATTTGAACAAGAGGCAAATGGAAAGTAAACTACTGAAAATGTAGTAAAACAATTTAATGTACAGCATACAAATAACACATTGAAATGGACTGAGCTGATGAGCAGACTACTACACTGAAATGCTGAGCACAATTAATGTAGTCATATATTTTATAGAAGGCAAATTAATATAAAATACAAATATATTTATATATTAAGATTAGATGAGAAGTAATGAAAAACATTTAATTGTTTTACTATACTATATAAATGGGAAGGCAATATTCAAAGAATCGGTAACATAGTTTCAGACATTGGAAACAAGACATGAATCTTATTAAAGTTTTGAGTGTAATGTGTCAAAAAAGATAAAAAATAGTTGAAAGAATGGTTTTGGTTATTGTGAATGGTGCTTTAATCAACATAGGAGTGCAATTATCTTTTTGACAGGCTGATTTCATTTCCTTTGACATATAACCAGTGGTGAGATTTCTGGGTCAAATATATGGTAGTTCTATTTATAATTTCTTGAAAAACCTCCATGCTGTTTTCCCTAATGGTTGTACCAATTTACACTCTCACCAACATTGTATAAGTGCCCATCTACAGATGAATGAAGAAAATGTTGTACACACACACACATGACTAATGTCAGTAATAAAACAGAATGAGCTGTCATTCATGTTAAAATGGATCTATCTAGAGGACATTATGTTAAGTGAAATAAGCCAGTCACAGAAAGAAAAAGACCACATGATGTCACTCATATGTGAAATCTTAAAAAGTTGATCTCATAGAAATAGAGTAGAATGGTGGTTGCCAGAGGCTAGGGAGAGTGAAGGGATGAAGGGATGGGGAGAGGCTTGCCAAAGTTCCAAAGTTACAGTTAAAGAGAATAAATTCTAGTGTTCTATTACATAATAGGGTGACTATAGCTAATAATAATGTACTGTTCTTTTGGAAACAGGCCCCCAAATCTGGCCATAAACAGGCCCACAAATCTGGCAATAAACAAAATCTCTGCAGCACTGTGACATGCTGGTGATGGCTATGACACCCACGCTGAAGGTTGTTGGTTTATCAGAACCAACAAGGGCAAGGAATACCTGGCCCACCCAGGGCGGAAAACCACTTAAGCCGTTCCTGAACCAAAACAATAGCATGAGCAATCTGTGCCTCAGGGACATGTTCCTGCTGTGGATAACTAGCCAGAGCCCATCCCTTTGTCTCCCGTTTTAGTTAATCTATAATCTGTAGAAACAATGTTTACCACTGGCTTGCTGTCAATAAATATGCAGGTAAAACTCTGTTCATGACTCTCAGCTCTGAAGGCTGTCAGCCCCCAGTTCCCACTTCACACTCTAGATTTCTGTGTGTATGTCTTTAATGCCTCTAGCGCCACTGGGTTAGGGTCTCCGCGACCGAGCTGGTCTCGGCACTGTTCATTCTAACACAGCTAGAAGATAGGTTTTCGAATTTTATTAGCACAAATAAATGTTTAACATGCTAGATATGCAAATTACCCTGATTAGGTCATTGTATAGTGTATGAACGCATTGAAACATCACACTGTACCCCACAAATATGTACAATTATTATGTGTCATTATAAATAAAATAAATCTTAAGAGAATAATGATCAAACTGCATGGCATCAAAAAGAAAAAAAAAACTCTTAAAAGTAGTGAGATAGAAGACAGATAACCTATGAAGCTGAGGGCCAACTCTTACCTCTCTATCAAGTCAGAAAACACAAAAATTAATATCAATAAAATATTAAAATAAAAGCTTCTGGACAGCATAGAAATTTATTAACAGAGTGAAAGGACAATCTAGAAAAGAAAATATGTGCATTTGCCAAGGAAGTAATATCCAAATTACATAAGGGACTCAACAGCAATAAAAATTAAAAAACCCAACTGAATAGTGAACAAAAGACCTGAATAGACATTTTTTCCAAAGAAGACACAAAGAAATGCTCAACATCGCCAATCATCTGGAAAATGCAATCCAAAATCATGTGAGATAGCACCTTGCCCCACTTAGAATTATCAAGAAGATGAAAGATAACAAGGTTTAATGAGGATGTGGAGAAAAGGGAACACTTGTATACTGTTGATGTGAGTGTAAACTTAGTACATTTTTAGATTTATTCATCTATTTGTTAGAAACGTGCATGGAAAACTATGCAGGTTTCTCAAAACAAAAATAAAAACAAAACAAAATACAAAAAGCAAAAACCTAAAAATGGAACTACCATACCATCCAGCAATTCCACTATTATGTATCAAAAGGAAATAAAATCAGTATATTGAAGAGATATCTGCACTCCCATGTTTATCATAGCTCTATTGACAATAGCCAAGATATGGAATCAATCTTAGTGTCCCAACAGGGATAAATGAATAAACCAAATGTGGTGTATACACACAATAGAATAGGATTTAACCATAGAAAGAATGAAATCCTGTGCTGCAGGCTGAAGTCCGCCTCTGACGTGATCGCCCAGCTCCGGCTTCAGGCCTGGCCGCGGGCCCCTACAGTTGGGTTTCCTGCGTAGTCCCTCCCTCAGGATCCCCCACCCTCTGCCTCCCAACAGCTCGGGCTTTTGCGGTCCCCGCGGCTGCTGCTTCTGCTGCCACAGCTTGGAATTAGAGATGCCTGGTCCTGCTCTCAGGGCAGAACCACGAATTCAGCTGCAGCTGTGGTGTGCGATGCTCCCGCTCAGTCGCCGGGCGCTGCCTCAGAGCTTGCCCAGTCCGCCATGCCAGGAGCCAACCCGCATCACAGCGCTGAGTTGCTCCTGCTGGCGGCGGCCTTGGAGGGCCTGGAGTAGCGGGACATCTCCGGGGAGCGGGCGAGGGAGGAGCCGCAGCCACCACGTCCTCTCTTTCCTCAGGGATGTGCAGAATCACCATGAAATTATGACTCTGTCATCCTGTGAATTACCAATGGGAAAATTGGAGTCTAGAAAATGTTGCTACCATTTTAGCCCACCGGTTCCCCAATAGCTATATTTGAGTGATGAAGTGCTCCCGAATGCATTTGCAGAAATTCAGCTGCCATGATAATTTTGTGAAAAGTAGTAAGTTTGGTTCCCCAGAACAGAATAGTGACTCTGGAGCTTTTAAGCACCTTTATATGTTATTAGTTAATGCTTTCAAGTTAGAGTAGTTTATCAAATAAAAATTTCAATGTTTGGAATAAGGACTCCGCAGCATCTAATTGTAGTCTGATACTACAAATCATTTCCAGGGAGAAAAAGAGAGGACCTGTGAAAAACCTGATGAGTTGGCCATGGGTTTTTATCCACCATCACTAAAGAATGCATCTTTTACTTTGACTGGATTCAATAAAGGTTGCATTGTTTTGAATCAGTTTCTTTTTGAATGGAAAGAAGCCAAGAAAGACAAGAACATAGATGCTTTCATTAAAAGCATAAGAACAATGTATTGGCTGGATGGTGGTCATTCCCGAGGAGGCAATACTTGGGTTACTTATCCACAAGTCTTGAAAGAACTTGCACAAACACACATCCATGTAACACTTTGTCAAGTATGTGATCCAATAAGATCTTGGATTGGAAAGGAGCAAAATAAATTTGTTTAGATACTTGCGGATATTGGTTTGGAGGTGACGAGCCGAATTCATTTCACAAAGGAAGCTCCCACCATAGAGATTCACTTCAGAGTTCATGAAGTATTTTGAGGCTACGAGTGTATTAATATACTTGTTCAGTGGAAAAGCATAAGAACTTTGAGTGTTATAAATTCAGATACTAGAATATAATTCATAAAATGTAATTCAGTTTGGGGGGTATGGGGGGAAGCACACGTTCTTCACATATGAGTGTAATGTGCAATAGTATTTCTTGCTGATAAATGTGAGCAGTTTTTCGTTTGGGTTGGGTTAGAATTAGTTAATTTGAAATCTAACAAAGAGGTTTCCTATAATACTGAAGAGATATAAGACCCTTAAAAATGCAAGTTACAACATGGTTCTTGTAAAAGGTAACTAAACTTTTTTTCTGTTGGAAATAGTTGATTTTCAGAGTAATGGTACTAATTTTGGTGACATTTTAACAGTAATTAGCTATTTTGGCACCTAAAACTTGAGTGAAAACATTTTGTTTCTCTTTAAACAAAAACAAAGTCTTAATGTTGTTTCCTATCATTTTGGAGCAACTATACCCTGCCTCTTGTGTTTTGTAAACTCATTGACTTATTCTTTAGTGTGCCACTAAGTACCTTTTTCTTGAGAGGCAAAATATATTTGTTTCCCAATATCCAAAAAGGTACAATAGCGTAAAGGTGGTTTTTAAAAACATAGCCAAGTGTGGTGGCATATGCCTTTAGTCCCAGCTACTTAGGAGACTGAGGCAGGAAGATGTTTTGAGCCCAGGCTGTAATGCACCATGATCGTGTTTGTGACTAGCTGCTGCGCTCCAACCTGGGCAACATATTGATACCTCATCTCTAAAACAAAGAAAACAAAACAAATTACATTTAAGCACTATCGCTTAATATTTAATTGACAGTCTTTAATTGATTTTTTTGGATAAGACATTCTGGAGCTTCTTGAATCTTGGCCAATAACCAGTTGTTTTGGAAAATTGTTTTAAATTCAGCATATTTATGTATTTTGAATAAAAATGTACTACAGGGAAAATTTCAAATTTTTCATTATATTAGTCTTTTTGAAAGAGAAAAACTTAGGTAAGCTAAATATATAATGCTCCATTTTTTCATGCTCTATTAAGAAGGAAACAGATTCCATGTACCTAAATCAATGTTTCTCCAGAATGATGACTTTGTCTGAAAAAAAAAATTATCCTTGGCTAAAATTCAAAGTTACATTGCTGTAAGAAAAATACAAGGGAAAGTTTAGAGACACAAATAATTTAATTTGGACTCAAAAACTGAATTTGTTTAACATTGCTACATAATTTGGGTGAAGTTTTCTCCTGCCCCATTTTTCTTAACCTATGTAAATACATTTTAAGAAATCAAGATGTAATGAACATCAACCAACAATGACATTGGATTGTGTGATTACAATAGAAGGTGAACTGTCTCTTCGTTATTAATAATTAGGTCTTGAACATCATGGAATAGTTAAACAGGGAAGTAACATGTTACTTTAGGAATAAAAGACACTGAAACTTAATACCTTAATGACCCAGAAGACCTAAATTTACGAAGCCACATAAAATAAAAATGTTAATTTATTGGTTTCTTCACAGAATTATATTTTAATGACTCTATAAATACATTCCAAATATTCAGAGACTCATGAGAAAGAGTTCTTACTAAAGAAATGCTTAAAAATAACAACTCTTTTTGTTTATGTTTTGCACTGTTTATAGAGATCGGTCTTTTTGTTGTGTTCTGGCTCAGAAAGTGTGATTTGTTTTTTCATCTAAATGAGCTAAAAGACCTGCCTCTGAGAATTGGTTTGGGGGCCTGAAGACATTCTTCTGCCAGATAAGATGGGGTCAGAACAATTTACTCTGTGAAGATCATGTGGATGTGGGCCTATGATGGTGTGATGTTGAGGTTTCCTGTAGTTTCAAACCCTAAAACCTTATTATCTGATGTACCTATTGATTCCAAATGGTTCACAGTAATAGATTTTTGCTCAGCTTTCTTTAGGATTCCAGTTGGAAAAAAGTCAGTCTTCATTTGTCTTTCTGTGGAAAGAATCAAAAGTACACTTGGATGGTAATTTCCCAAGGGTTTATTGAAGAACTTTCTTATTTATTTCTGGGCATTACCTCAAGACGTAATGACTCTGCATTTTCCTTGAAACTCTATTCTCATTCAGCATGTAGATAATGGGTTGTTACACTAGGGTACACTAAAGAGTGCTCTGAAATTAACAGAATATTATGAACAACTCTAGACACATAAATTAGAAAATCCAGACAAAATGGATAAAATAATTTTATTTGACAAAAATCAAGGTTAAGTGTTTGTTGTTATTTTGCTCAGTCTGTGAGCTGCATTGGACCTGGATAATCCAATTGAAGACTTACTTCTTGAAACACTTTCCTGTTTTGTTGAAGACCCCACTCATTTTTTTTTTTTTTGACCTTTGTCATTCTACTCACTCTTTTCCACCACATCTCCAGTAATTCTTAGTCCTCTTCTCTCCCTATGTCCCTCTTTTCTCAGAGTGGTCCCACATAATTTCAAAGCTTTAGGTACCATGTCTCTGTTGATGACTCCCAGGCCTGGGGCCTCTTCCCTGAGGGGAGCACTAGAAGTTATCCCTGAGTATTTTTTTTCTTCTCACATCCGCATGAAACTCCACAACAAGTCCTGTCATACCAAGTATGAGTTACTGAGCAGGCATTGCTGGGACATGTGACTATTGCAACAGCAGAAATAAATCAGAGACCTCCTTCCTACTGAGCCTGTATATGACTTCCAGTCCTCTTTAGGACAGGGTTCCAAACAGCCACAAATTCAGTGTTGTCAGCTTACAAGATCAAAGCTAACCTTGTACAGCACAATGGAAACTGTACTAGCAGCTTCCATAAAAAAATTAGCCACCAAAATTATATGATGAGCTCTGTGCAAGAACTTGGTATCCCGAAATTCTTCCTGGTAAGGACTCAGAGCCAGATGGCTGCATTTTCTTTCTCTTTGCTTATTCCCCTTCTAACCGACATAAATATTGGTGAAACAAACAAAGTTATTAAAATTGCAACAATGTGGGCCACACCAATATAAGTAAGTGAATAAATAATGTAATATTGTAAAAAAAGACAAAACAATTTGCACGATCTGATGACAGCTCTGTCACATAGGTTCATTAAAAACATTCAAGAGAGAATTTGGAAATTATAAATTTTAAAAACAAAAATAATACTTTTAGTTTGTTTAAAGTTAAAAAAAAAACATGTTTAACAATAATTTGACACACAGAAAATTTAAATCTTAGCTATCCTGAAACTTCAAGTCTCTAGAATGAGACCTTCCCCAAAGGTTCATGTCACTCAAATATTATTACAGTTTAATAAATTTTAATGCAAAAAACTTTTAATGAATAATGCAGTTTATAAAATATTATAGATTTACAGAGAAAGGATGAATCACTATAATACTACATATATTAATTTTATAACATTATATATCCTATTATATATACACTATTGGACACCTACAATGAGTCAAGCACTGCCATGAGAACTTTGCATTCATTATCTCTCAAGAATTCTCTTTGAGGTAGATTTCAGTATCTTCAATTAAGAGGCTAATTTATAAACAATACATATATTTGAGGAAGAAACTATTTAAAACATGAAAGGCTTTTAAAATTACAATGTTGAATAAGAACAGAACATTACAGAAGTATATACAGCATGCATCTTTACAGACAGCTTTAAAACTTACAAAGTTAAACAATGCATTATTTAGATACCTACATATGTAGTATAATTAATAATAAAAGTAAAAGGAATTATACTTTCCCAAAACTTAAGATGAATGATGATTTTCTGAGGTAAAGTGGCAAATAATTATATTTGGGAAACACTGTGTAGATAATACAGACAGCTTCAAATGTACGGGTAAAGTTTTATTAAGTAGTTAATAGGTACAGGGTGTTGAATTTATTTTTCTACACTTAAACACAAACGCACACACACACATGATTTGGCCCTTTAAATCCATGAATAACACATCTGCAAATTCAAACCAACCTTGAGTAAAATATGTAGTTAAGCATACAATGTTTACTTTTGTACTGAACATGTACAGACATTATTGTCATTATTCCCTCAGCAATACAGAACTATTTGCATAGCATTTATGTTGCTTTAGATATAATAAGTAATCTAGAGATGAATTAAGTAGTATAAAGGAGATTGTGCCTAGGTTATATGAAAATAATCTTTCTCTTGGCCAGGTGCAGTGGCTCACACCTGTAATCCCATCACTGTGGGAGGCCAAGGCGGGCGGATCACCCGAGATCAGGAGTTCAAAGCCAGCCCACCCAACATGGCGAAACCTAGTCTCTACTAAAAATACAAAAAATTAGCCCGGCATGGTGGTGGGTGCCTGTAATGCCAGCTACTCAGGAGGCTGAGGCAGGAGAATCACTTGAACTCAAGAGGTGGAGGTTGTGGTGAGCTTAGATTGTGCCACTGCACCCCAGCCTGGGCGACAAGAGCAAAACTTTGTCTCAAAAAAAAAGAAAGAAAAAAAAGAAAATAATCCTTCTCTTTATATAAGAAACTTAAGCATCTAGAATTTTGGTACCCCAAGGGTGTCTTGGAACCAATCCCCTATGGATACTTGCTTATCCATAAGGACAAACATGTAATAAACAACTGTGTGTGTGTGCCTGTGTGCATGTATTTGTAGGTATAATTTTACACATAAAAATATATAATATAATACTAGTACTTGATATTATAATTTTTATTAGAAACCCTTGATATACACAAGCATTAGGTTTCTATGACATACAGTACAGTGTTTCATTTAAAGTCATTTTACATCTGTACAACAAACCCCCGTGACACAAGTTTACCTATGTAACAAATCTGCACTTTTACACCTGAACTTAAAATAGAAGTTTAAAAAAATGTCATTTTTCAAGATCCTATTGATGACATTAAGTGGACACTTATTGAACATGTATTTTAGTGATGTTTAAGCCAGTTAAGTCTGGATTTATGCAGTCTCATTTTACTTTTTTGTTGTTGTTGCTTATGCTTTTTTATGTCATATTCAAGAAAATATTGTCAGGATCAAAGTAATAATTTTCCCACCTTGTAAAATATACTTGGACTATTTTATTCAAAAAAATTTATAATTATAGTTTTTACCTTGAAATACTTAAGATAGTTTTTATATATGGTGCAAGAGAAGGGTCCTACTTGGTTATTTTTTGTTTGGTGGATAGTCAGTTTTCCAACATCATTTGTTGAAAAGACTATTCTTTCTCCATTGTGTGGCCATAGCAACTCAAGTGTAGGTCATCTGATTATATTCACAAGGGTTTATTTTGGGGTTTCTATTCTATTTCATCACTTCTTTGTCTTTATATTAGTACCTTATTGTTTTAATTTCTGTAACTTTGTGATATGTCTTGAAATCAGAAAATATGATGTCTTTAACTTTATACTTCTTTTCTTCCTTTCCTTTCCTTTCCTTTCCCTTTCTCTTGCCTTTCTTTCTTTCTTGCTTTCTGTCTTTCTTTTTCTCTTTCTTTCCTTCCTTCCCTCCCTCCCTTCTTCCTTCCTTCCTTCCCTTCTTTCCTTCCTTCCTCCCTCCCTCCCTCTCTTTTCTTTCCTTCCTTTCTTTCTTTCCTTTCTTTCTTTCTTTCTTTCTTTTCTTTCTTTCTTTCCTTCTTTTCTTTTCTTTTTGGACAGAGTCTCACCCTGTTACCTAGGTTGGAGTGCAGTAGCAAGATCTCGGCTCACTGCAACCTCCATCTCCTGGGTTCAAGCAATTCCCTGGCTCAGCCTTCCGAGTAGCTGGGATTACAGGTGCCCACCACCACGCCCGACTAATTTTTGTATTTTTAGTATAGACATGGTTTCAACATCTTGGCCAGGTTGGTCTTGAACTCCTGACCTCCTGATCACCCACCTTGGCCTCCCAAAGTGCTGGTATTACAGGTGTGAGCCACTGTGCCTGACAAATTTTATACTTCTTTTCAAAAGCTATGGTGGCTATTCAAGGTGGCTTGAGATTTTATATAAATTTTAGATTTTTTTATGTTTCAGCAAAAGAGAATCATTGTAATTTTCCTAGGGATTGCATTGAACTTGTGTGTCAGTGTAGGCAATGTTAACATTTTAACCATATGAAGTCATCTGACTCTTAAACTAGAGTGGATTCAAAGGTGTATTGCTTAAGTTCCGCATATTTTGGGATATGACAGTTTTCCTTCTGCTTTTAGTTACTAGTTTCATTTTATTGTGGCCAGAAAGAATACATTGTATAGTCTCAGTCTTCTTAGACATAATAAGACTTGTTTTGTGTCTTAATGTATTGTCTATTCTTAAGGGTGTGTCATGTGACTGGGAATATTGTTTATTCTTCTATGATTGACTGAAAAGCTCTATATATGTCTATTAGGTCTAATTGGTCATTAATGTTGTTCAAGTTTTCTTTTATATTGATCTTTTACCTGTTTTTTTTCTATTTATTATTAAAAGTGGTGTATTAAACTCTCCCACGATTATTGTGTTGATGTATATTTCTTGCTTTGCTTTGGTCAATATTTACTTTATGTATTTGGGAACCCTTATATTATGTGCATATTTATATTTATACCTCCTAGAGATTCCTGGCAAATAGACTCTTTTATCACTACATAATACTATCCCTTGTCTCTTTTGACAGTTTTAATCTGAGGCATATTTGCACCATCATTATGATGCTACAGAAATATATATTTGTATATGTACATATCATTCTTAGAAAGTTATATAATCATATAATTTTGTTGTCTTTTTTAAGGCAGGGTCTCTCTGTCACACAGGCTGGAGTGCAGCAGTGTGACCACAGCTCACTGAAACCTAGAACTCCCAGGCTCAAGTGACCATCCTACTTTAGCCTTTTGAGTAGCTGAAACCACAGGCCTGCAACACCATGCCCAGCTAATTTTTAAAAATTTTTGTAGGGATGGAGTCTCAACATGTTGCCCAGGCTGGTCTTGAACTACTGGGCTCAAGCAATTCTTCCATAGTGCTGGAGTTACAGGTGTGAACCACCACACCTGGGCTGATTTTGTGTTTCTCTCTGGCACCATGACAAACTCTACAGTGTGAATAGGGTTTGTACATTGTATCTGAGTTCAAGTGTAAATGGTGAGAAGAAAAGTAAGAAGGAAGTGCCACAGGAAGGTAGAGGAGGGGACCAAATAGATGGGGTGAGTAAGTGTCCCTGAGGAGTGTGATACATGTTGGGTCCTGGTAGATGGAAATTGAGCAGGGAAGAACATTCCAGAAAGAGAGAGGAGCCCAGATACCCAAAGCAGAGACAAAGGGGGTCAGTGGCAAATTTGGTACCGTTTTTGGTAGTAGAAGATTTCTGTACCTGTCTGGGTGCCTGGCCTTCAGTTCTACTTGCAGAATCTCTGCATGTCATTTAAACTTTTTGAGCTCTGGTGTCTCATTTCAGCCTCTTCTTCTTTTGGAGGCAGATCTCAGGTCCAGGAGGCCTACCTGGATGAGCTCTTGGACCAAATGAGTCATCAAAGCCATGAGGAAGTACTAGTTTCATCTAAAAAAGGCCAAAGATTTTCTGAAGAACATGAAATCCAGGTCGGCGATGAGACACCACAAGACAGAAGAGGCTGGCCTGAAATTTATAATTATGCTCACAGGCAGTCCACTCAGGAGCCTAGAAGCTCGGTCAGCAAGCTGAGGACTAAAGTTTTACCTCTAACTTATGGGATTGTTGTGGTCCTTTGTAGCTTTGCTCTCAACCCACACAGAAGCTTTAAAAGAGAATGTTGAAAAGTTTGTAGTGGATGGTTTTAAGGCAATGTACTTTAAAGTGTGACACAAATTGTGTGTTTAAAAAAGTAAAATTGTTAAGTCTTTTTATGCATAGAAGATAAATTGTTATTATCTTAAGCAAGACTCATAATTATGAGATGTTTTATGGAAGTCTTTTGCTAATTACAAGAAAAAATTTATAATAGATACAAAAAAGAAAAGGGATCAAAGCATATAGCAATAATAAAAGCAAAAAAATCAACGAAAACACAAAGGAAGACAGCATAAAAAACAAAGAAACTATTAAATGATCAGACAACAATCAACAAAATGACAGTAATAAGTACTTACTTATCAATATTTTTTAAATATAAAAAGTCTTCTTACACAACAAAAACACACTGCTATGGTATGAACGTCCCCTCCAAAATTTATGTTGAAATTTAACTCATTGTTATAAAATTAGGAAGATAGACATTTATGAATTTACTAGGTCAAGAGGGCTCTACTCCATGAATGAATTAATGTCATTATTTCCAGGATGAATTAGTTGTCACGAGAGTGGTTCCATTATAAAAGTAAGCTCTCTGGTGTACACCTTCTGTCCTCCTTATGCCTTTGATCATTTTGTGACATGGAAATATAGTTCTCATCAGATGGCAATGGCATGTTCTTGGACTTTTGGTATCTAAAAAAATGAGCTAAGTAAATTTCTCTTCTTTATAAATTGCCGACTCTAGAATATTGTGTTATTGAAGCAGAAAATGAGCTAAAACATTGATAAAATGTCTAAAGAGATTAAAAACTTCAATGCTATCCCCATCAAGCTACCACTGACTTTCTTCACAGAGTTAGGAAAAGCTATTTTAAATTTCATTTAAAACAAAAAAAGAGCCCACATAGCCAAGACAATCCTAAGCAAAAAGAACAAAGCTGGAGGCATCACGCTACCTGACTTCAAAGGGTACTACAAGGCTACAGTAACCAAAACAGCATTGTACTGGTGCCAAAACAGATATATAGACCAATGGAACAGAACAGAGGCCTCAGAAATAACAGCACATATCTACAACCATCTGATCTTTGCAAAACCTGACAAAAACAAGAAATGGGGAAAGGATATCCTATGTAATAAATGGTGCTGGGAAAACTGGCTAGCTATATGCAGAAAACTGAAACTGGATCCCTTCCTTACACCTTATACAAAAATCAACTCAAGATGGATTAAAGATTTAAACATAAGACCTAAAACCATGAAAACCCTAGAAAAAAACCTAGGCAATACAATTCAGGACATAGGCATGGGCAAAGACTTTGTGACTAAACCACCAAAAGCAATGGCAACAAAAGCCAAAATTGACAAATGGAATCTAATTAAAACATCTCACACCAGTTTGAATGGTGATCATTAAAAAGTCAGGAAACAACAGATGCTTGCGAGGAAGTTGAGAAATAGTGCTTTTACACTGTTGGTGGAAGTGTAAATTAGTTCAACCATTGTGAAAGATAGTGTGGTGATTCCTCAAGGATCTAGAACCAGAAATACCATTTGACCCAGCAATCTCATTACTGGGTATATACCCAAAGGATTATAAATCATTCTATTATAAATGCACACAATAAACATGCACATGTATGTTTATTGTGGCACTGTTCACAATAGCAAAAACTTGGAACCAAGCCAAATGCCCATCAATGATAGACTGGATAAAGAAAATGTGGCACATATACACTATGGAATACTATGCAGCCATAAAAAGGAATGAATTCATGTCGTTTGCAGGGACACAGATGAAGCTGGGAGCCATGATTCTCAGCAAACTAACACAAGAACATTAAAACAAACACTGCATGTTCTCACTCATAAGTGACAGTTGAACAATGAGATCCCGAGGACACAGGGAGGGGGAACATCACATACCGGGGCCTGTCAGGAGGTGGGGGCATAGGGGAGGGATAGCATTAGGAGAAATATCTAATGTAGATGATGGGTTGATGAGTGCAGCAAACCACCATGGCAGGTGTATACCTATGTAACAAACCTGCATGTTCTGTATATGTACCCCACAATTTAAAGTACAATAAAAAAGGCATTAAAAAATATAACAGTATGTTTTACACAAGAAACTTTTTTTAGATTTAAGGTCACATATAGGTTAATGGTTAAATAATAAAAAAATTACTATGCCAATAATAACTAAAAGAGTGTATTAGTGGCTGTATCAGATACAATAGACTTCTAGAAACAATCTGTCACAAGATATAAAGAAGTTCACTATATAATGACAACAAGCTAATTCGTCAAAAGGCTATAACAATTTATATATGCATCAAACATTGGAGCACATAAATATGTAAACATATTTATATATGTATATAATAAAATATTATATCTATATAATATATAGATAATATATATTCTACATATTACTGTAGAACAAAACAGACCATTATGATAGTAATGGAAGATGTTATTACTCTACTGAAAACAATAGATTATTCAGAGAGAAAGTTAGAAAGAAAACAATGTAATTGCATGGCACTACAGAACAAGCGCACCTAGCAGATATACACAGAGTATTTCATCCAACAGTATTCGAATACACATTCTTCTCAAGCACATTATCCAGGATATATTGTATGTTGGACCAGCAACAACAGCAAAATCTCTTCAAATTTAGAAAGATTAAAATTATATCAACATTTTGAATTACAGTTTTATAAAACTAGAAAATAACAGAAAAAAAATGGAAAAACTCACAAATATGTGGATATTAAACAACATGTTCCTGAACAACAAATGGGTCAAAGGGGAAAAGAAAAAGGAAATCACAAAGTATCTTGAGAAAAATAGAAATAAAAACACAACATACCACAACTTCTGGGATGCAAAAAAGCAGTTCTTTTTTTTAGAAGATTTAAATAATCAACAAATTTGTTTAAAGAGTTTATAAAATTTTGTGTATTGTAATTAAAGAACATACATCATTCTTATATCCATGACAATTTACAAAAGTCAGTCTGTTATTTGGCAATTTAACAATTGCCTTGTTTCCTATTATTTTAATGCTAGTGTTTACATATAAAACAATCTATTTAAGCAGTCTACAACTCTTGGACTTATGGATTATCCATATCTTTTCACTATTATTAGAACAACAAAAATAAATATTCTAACTTTGATTTCTTTTCTGAAAAAAGCAGTTCTAAGACAAGAGTTTACAGTGATATATTTCTATAACAAGAAGAAAGAAAGATCTCAAATAAACAACATGGCTGATTTGCAAAAGCCTTAAAAATCTAATTAATCCCAATTTAGCGAAATAGACAAAATAATAAAAATTAGAACAGAGATTCAATAAAATCTAGAAAGACAACAAAAAAGATAAAAGCAGAGAAATAATTTACATATAAAATTTATCTAAATTAAATAATTTGAGAAAAATGAGAGGAGTAAATTTTCTTTTTTATTTTCAAGTTGAAACATTAAGACTTTTATTTTTATTTTGTGTTTATGCTTACAATAAACAGGTCCAAAAATTTCATCCTGAACTCATAGACATTCCATTTCCAGTAGGGTTTGTATTTAGGCACCTAAGCTGTGGCCTTGGGTTTGTGAAAGAGGATTTGTGGAGAAGAAAAAAGCAGACTAAGAGAAAGTGATACAAAAAAACCCATGGGTAGGGGACAGTGCACAGTTGGTGAAACGACTGGTTAGTTCTGTAGACACCGTTCCACGCAGGGTAACTCTAATTTCTAAATGTGTGTATGCAGGCAGATGAGAGAGACAGAGGGCCTAGAAGCCTAGGATAGTGGAGAAAATAGGTCACTGGTGCAGATTCAAGATGTGGGCATAGAAGTAAGCCACGAGTCTTCTGGTCACTTATGTAGTCTATTAGTGGGAAACTCTAGATGCAGAGGTTCAGCACAATTCCTGAGGGTGAAGCCTTTATCATGGGAGGGGTGTAGCTACATCATTGCCTAGTGTGCATGTGTGTAAGTGTGCAGGAATCACTTTATAGCAGCAGCATGGGGAGAGGAGTCTTCCCTCAGAACTCTATCCCTGTTAGTCCTCAATTCCCTCTGACCCTGGATGAGACCTATTATCACAAGACCTATTATCACATTGTGACAGCATGTGTGTAAAAAAAATAGTCTTTATTCCCCAAAAGACACACTGTACCCCTCCAGCCAAGGTTGCTGTGATGTCTTCGTTCTAATACCAAATATATAGAGTTTGTTCAACATCAGCCAATTCATCAACACCAACTGGGAGTTTAACAACTTAATTCTGACACCACCCATAGTCGGCATAGACCCCACAATTTCAGGACTCAGTCCCACAACACTGTCCCCACTGCACATGCCTGTCACAACCAACACGGGCACATCTATGCTTCTGAGCAGCTATCTATAAATCATAAGCTCCCATAACCCTCTTCCTCAAGTTTAATAATTGATAAAAATTACTCACAGAACTTGGCAAAATATTTCACCTGTGTTTACCAGGTTATTATAATAAATACAATTCAGAAAAAGCCAAATGCAAAAAATGGATATGGCAAAGAAAAGCAGAAAGTAGAAAAGAAAGATGGGTTGGGTAGCGAGTCCTGGTAAATGGTGATGTAAAAAAACTCTCTAATTCTTTGTGCTCTGTGAGAACAGCTTATTGCAAAGAAACACCCCTACCATTGTGAGCTAGATGGTACATCCTCTTTTAGATTTCGCAGGTTCACAGATTCTGCACATTCCCATTTGTTCCTCACAAACAATTAAATAATTTTGTCTTCAGAGTTCAGAAGAAAATACTTGTTAGGCACAGTTTGTTTGTTTGTTTGTTCCCCCAGGCCCCTGGCCTCTGCTCCACCTTCAGTCTGAGTAAACATTCAACCCCTCTTTTACGCCCCTCCCAAGAACAGGCTGATTTCAGGGTGAAACCTTCTCTAATCTTGAAGGGATTTTGCCACCCTGCATTGTGCCCTTCCCCTCCCATCCTTCTTTCTAATCTGGCTTTTCCTCCATTTGAAAGACAGCTCTTTTCTGCCTAATATTTTTTATGTTTGCAGATATTATGCTTGGTGCTTCCACCATTGCCATACTCCTTTAGGATGAAGTCTCTAAATTTATTTTATTTGAAAATATCTAGAAAGAGCCCCAGGACAATAACAATTACACCCTCACAGAGAACATCTCAGTCCTCCTCCCATCTCAAATTTCACTGCATCTGCCTGTAGATCTCCACAGTTGAGATGGTGACATACACTTGGGCCCAGCTCACAGGAATTATGATAACACTTACACATGGGCCAAGGTAAAAGGACAGATTTTGACCCTCATAGCTAGGCTTCGAGCAAGAGGTAAGGTCCTGGGCCTTCTAATTGTATGAAAGTCAGAGGATTATAAAACCCGTGCATGTTGAATATACCCCTTGAGTTGTACAGAGAGTGTCATAACAGGACCCAGTTCATGGATGAGATATAGAGACCTGTATGGACCACACAGCCAAATGTCAAAATTGTCACATGCCCACTTGTACACAACCCACAACTGAGGTTCTAAGCCTCACACCCATGGGCAGTGAAAAGTTGGAGTTGTGACTCTCACTTATGGATCCAGTCCATAGGTGAAATGGTGACTCTCCCACCAAGATTCAGCACATCATTGAGGCTGTGACTCCCTTACCAGGACACAGCTTGCAGAAGGAATTGGGGCTCTCACGTGAGGATGCGGTCCACTGTTGAGATTGTGACTCATGTACTTGGACCCAACTCACGGGAGCTGTTGACTGTTCTACTTGGAGTGGGCAAATGTGCGGGATTGGGGGTCTCATTTCCGGGCTTTCCCACAGGTATAATTGTGACATACACCTCTACCTAGAACTTTAGTGATTTGACAGTTCTTTTGAGCTCAGCACGAGATATCTTGTGACATATACCTGGGACAAACACCTAGGCGATGTGACTATTTTGCCTAGACCCTTCCCTCAAAGGAATTGTGATATATCTCTCTACTTTGCACCTAGGTGATGTAAATCTTTCCACCTACCTGGACCCTGCTCACAGGTAAGGTTATAACATATCACTAAGCCTAGTACTTAATGATGTGACTGTCCGATCCTGTTTGCACCCTGCCCTCAAGAAGCATTGTGACACATCACTGGGCTAAGCAACAAGGTAATGTGTGTCTTCTGTCTGGGCTATGTGCACAGGGGGCATTGGGAAATATCTCTGGACCAATCTCCTAAAAGATGTGACTCTCCTCACTTGCCTGGACTCTGCTCACAATAGAGATTTTGACACATCACTGGGTGCAGCATCTAGATGATGTGGCTCTTCCTTCTTTCCTGGGCTCTTCCATCAGAGAAGACTGTGATGTTTTCTGAGCCCAGCACTCAAGTGAGGTGACTTGTCTCCCTGGGCCCTCCCCACAGAGAGCACTGTGAAATATCTTTGGGATCATCACCTAGGTCATGTGAATCACCTCTGCTTCATGGGCTTTGCACTCAAAGGGGCTTGTGATTTTCACGGGAAGCAGCACCCAGGTGATTTTATTCTTTTGGGTGGGGGGCTGGGATCTGCCAACAGTAATAATTTTTACTTGTTGCTTTTCTAAACCTTAGGTAATATGACTCTTGTTTCCTGCCTGGGTCCTGCCCACTGTGTGTATTGTGACATATCTCCGGGCCCAGCACAGAGGAGTTGAGACACTCCTTCCTTGGCACCGCCCAAAGCAGACATTATTCCATATCTTCGGGCCAGTCACCTAGGTGATGTGACTCTCCTCTCTTGCCTGGAACCCTTTTAGAGTTGGCATTGTAACATATTGCTGGGTCCAGCACCAGGTGATATTATTCTTATCCCAGGGCCCAGCCCACAAATGAAATTGCGGACATTATTCCATAACTTCGGGCCAGTCACCTAGGTGATGTGACTCTGTTCTTCTGCCTGAACACTTTCCACAAGAGGAATTGGGACATATTATTAGGCCCAGCTCCCAGATGATGTAGCTGTCCTGCCTTGGCCCCTGTGCACAGAGGACATTGTGACATACTTCTTGGCCAAGCAGCTGGGTGATATGACTCTCCTGAATGGGCTCTGCTCCCAGAGAGGATTGTGACCCATCACTGGACCAATCACGTAGGTGATGTGTCTCTCCTCTGTTGCCTAGACCTTGCCCAAAATAAGAATTGGGACATATCACTGACCCAGCACCCAGGCGATGTGACTTTTGTGTTTGGTCCTTGCCCACAGGTGAAATTGCAAAATATATAGTCACAGTTTAAAGGTAGTATGATGACTGTCATATATGGATCAAACTAAGAGAAGAAATTTTGACTGTCACAGCTAAGCTTAGGGCAACAGCCATGGTCCTGCGTCTCCTACTTTAATGAAGGTCATAGTGTATTACGGCACCAAAGCACATTGTATTAAGCCCTCAGGTGGTACAGACAGTGTCATAACAGGACCCAGGAAAACGGTGAGATTGTGACTTTCATATGTACATCCGGCTGACAGAATTGTCAACCTCACACCTGGACAGTGCCCAGTGGTGAGGTCCTAAATCTCACATGCAAATGCAATTCAGATTTGGAATTGTGACTGTCATACATAGATGCAGCCACAGGTGAGATAGTGACTCATTTTTGAACCCACCTCACAGGCACAGCAATAAAACTTATACTGGGCCCAGTCAACAAGAGAAATTCACAATCCTGGACGTTTTCCAGCAAAAGGTATGACAGTCAATCCGTCTTGTGGGTTGAGTCCAAGTATGCAAGTTAGTCATAACAGTGGACTAAATCAGTGCACGAGAGCCCAAAGCTCACCTGAAGACTGTGTTTTAATAGGGGAAGCACAGTCCCCATGTGTTCTAAATCCTGGTCTTGAAGTTATCATCCCATCTGTGGATTGGATTATCATATGAGATTCACAATTCCAACTTTATAGCCTCTTGATGTATGATTCAGAACCTCAACATTGGGCTCAGTTCACGTCGGAGGGTAACGATTCTTATTTTTGGCTGGGTGTGCATACAACTGCCACAATTTCACCTGTGTGCTGAACGACATTATGGCACTCTTTGTAGCACTTGATGGCTTTATACAATGTGCACGAAGGTCAAAATACTCCATGACCACCCTACAAGTTGAAGACCCAGGACCTTAATTTTTGCCCTAAGACTAACTACAAGAGTCAAAATATTTTCAGATATGAGTCATCATCCCACCTGCAAGCTGTGCCCATGTATATTTCACAATTCCAAGTGTGGGGAGAGACAAGCCACCAGAATCACATCACCTGGGTGCTAGCCAGAGATATGTCACAATTGCCACTTTGGGCAGGATCTAGGCAGCAGAGGAGAGCCCCATCACCTAGGTGATTGGCCCAGTGAGAGGTCAAAATCCCCCCGGGAGCAGGGACAATTCAGGAGGGTCTTATCAGCTAGGTCCTGGGCCCAGCAATATGTCACAATGCCCTCTGTTGGCAGGGCCAAGGCAGGACAGTTATATTACCTGGGAGCTGGGCCTGGTGATATGTTACAATGCCTCTTAGGGGCAGGTTCAGGCAGGAAGGCAGAGTTACATCACTTGGGTGATGGGCCCAGAGATATTTTACAATGCCTTTTCTGATTAGAACCCAGGCAGAGAAGTTACATCACTTGCGTTAAGGGCCCAGTGATACGTCACAATCTCAACTAAGGGCAGGGCCTGGGCAGGAAAGGAGAGTCACTTCACTTTGAGGATTGCCTCAGAGATATATCATAATTTCCCCTGAGGGCAGGGCTCAGGCTGAAGAGGCACATAAATAAAGTGCATGGTCCACGTATATGTGATAATCTCAACTGTACACTGGGCCCAGGCAAGAAAGTAAAATTACCCAGGTGCTAGACAAAGGTATATGTCACAATCACACCTTCAGAAAAGTTTAGAGATAAGATTCAAAATCCTACAAATGTCCTGGCTTCACTTATGACAGTCAACATATCTTGTGAGGTGTGTTCAAGTACTCGAGTCACAACCTCAACAGTGGACTTGATCTGTGCCTGAGAATCTGAACTCCTCTTGCAGACAGTGTCCCAGTAGGGGAGTCACAGCCTCACAGGGGTGCTGAATCTTGCTGTGAGAGTCACCATCCTACCTGTGGACTGCATCCATGTATGAGAGTCACAGTTCCAACTTTTGACTGCTCTGAGTGTGAGTTCAGAATGTCATAAGTAGGCTTGGTTTTTGTGGGTGGGTGAGAATCCTTACTGTGAGCCTGGTATGCATATGAGAATCACAATCTCATCTGTTTGCTCGTCCCTGTTATGAAACTGTCTGTACCAATTGATGGTTTTACATGGTATATGTGAGAGTCACAGTCTGCTTTGAGATTTTTGTGCTTTCCCAGGTGTATGTTACAATCTCAAATATTTGATTATGCCCATTGCCCTAAGTCCAGGCACGAGCATCAACATCTCTCCTGTTTGTTGGGTTCAGGTATGAGAACGATTTATGTTCCTGTGATCTGGGTAGAGAAATGGACCAATATCCCTCCTGTGGCTCAATGACACATGACAGGTACAATTCCAACAGAAGACGGTATCTGTCAGTAAGGCTCAGGTATTCATTATTCTTCTCTGTCCATGTGTATGGGTGACGATTGTAACAGTCAGCTGGGTGTTCATACAATAGTCACAATCTCAGTGTTGTGTTGGGTTCTATTAAGACACTCACTGTACCATCTGAGGGCTTTACACAATATGCCTGTGTGTGGTAATCACCTGTTATTATTATTCTTTTAAAGTAGAAAACCCAGGACTTTATTTTTTGGCCTAAGCCTAGCTATGAGAGTCAACAGCTCTCTTATTGGCTGGGTGCAGGTATAAGAGTCATCACTGGGCCTGTAAGCTGGGTACAGATATGACTCACCCTCCGATCTTTGGCCAGATTCACATTTGACCGTCAATATTCTAACTGTATATTGTGTCCTCATACGAAAGTTAGGACCTCACCAGGAAGTTTTGTCAATTTGTGAGGGAAACAATGCTAATTGTCATCTGGGTGTGCCTATTGAATCACAATTTTACCCCTGTGCTGGGCCCTGATATGACATGCTCTATATCACCCAAGGGCTTTATAGAATATGCATGAGTGTTGTAATGCATACATCTTTCTGCATGCAGAAGACCTGGATCCTTGCCTGTTTCCCTAAGCCTAGCTATAAGAGTCAAAATCTCTTCTATTGGCTGGGTCCACATATAAGAGAGTCTTCATCATACCTGTGGGCTGGACCTAATTATATGTGACAATCCCACCTGTGGGCAAAGACCAGGAGGGAGAGTCACATCAACTAGGTGCTGGGCCAGAGATATGTCAATATTTTTCCTGTGGGCAGGGTCCTGGCAATAAAAATTGTACCTTCTGGGTGCTGGGCAAAGCAATATGTCACAATCCACCATGTGAACATATCCCAAGCAGAAGACAGTCATGTCATGTAGATGAATGTTCCAGCAACATTCCTCCTGTAAACAAATTCAAGACAAAAAAAGGGTCACATAATGTAGGTAATGGGCCGAGAGATATCTCACAGTGACCTTTGTGGACTGGCCCTTGCAGAATGGGAGAGTCACATTACCTAGGTGATTGGCCCAGAGATATGTCACTGTTTCCCGAGAGGGCAGAGTCCAGACAGGAAAGTCACATTTTCTGGGGGTTAAACCTAAGTCTATTTTACAATCTAAATTGTAGGCTGGGCCTAGGCAAAAGAGTAAATCAGTCAGATACTGAGCAAAGGTGTATGTCACAATCACACCTGTGTAAAGGCCTAGAGAGAAAATTTGCAATCTCTCATATGCCCTAGCTTTGGATTCAGAGGCAATACTTTCTGTGAGCTGCACCCAAAAGGCATTTTAACAACCTCAAGAGTAGACTGAGTCCATGCATGAGAGTCCCAACCTTGCCTGCAGACAACGTACTGGTAAAAAATAAAAACATCACAAGGTGCTTAATCTTGGTCCAGAGTCACCATCCTACCTGTGTATAGAATCCCTGTATGACAGTAACAATTTCAACTTTTGACTGGCTCTAGGTATGAGATTCAGAAACTTAACAGTGGGCCGTGTTCATTTGGAAAGTGACAATGCTCTTGGCTGGGAATGCATATGACAGTAACAATCTCACCAGTATTTTGGGCCATTTTATGATGTTCTGTGTACCACCTGAGGGCATTATAAACAATACTTGGCCGGGTGTGGTGGCTCACACCTGTAATCTCAGCACTTTGGGAAGCCGAGGTGAGCAGATCATGAGGTCAGGAGTTCAAGACCAGTCTGACCAACATGATGAAACCCCATCTCTACTAAATAAATATACAAAAATTAGCCAGGCATGGTGGCATGTGCCTGTAATCCCAGCTACTCTGGAGGCTGAGGCAGGAGAATCATTTAAACCCAAGAGGCAGAGGTTGCAGTGAGTCAAGTTCGCGCCACTGGACTCCAGCCTGGGTGACAGAGTGAGACTCCATTTCCAAAAAAAAAAAAAAAATCACAATACTTTCTGAGACATGTATGCTTGTGTGGACACATGATCTTACACATTGCTTTAAGCCCAGAGAGGAGAGTCAGCATCTATCTTATTGGCTGTGTCCAGGACTGAGATTTATCACTGTGCCTGCGAGTGGGGTCCAGAAATAAGTCACCATCACAGCTGTGGCAGTCACAATGCCAACTGTAGACTGCATCCACGAAAGATTTAGCACGTCAGCAGTGGGCACTCTCTGTATGTGAGGGTGACAATCTTAACTTTCGACTGGATGTGTATGTGAAAGTAACAACTTCAACTGTGTGCTGGGCCCTGTTTGAGCATACACTGCACCACCTGAGGGAATGGTACCATATGCTAGGGTTTCACATTCCTCTGTGACCTGTATACAGGTAGGAAACTCAGGACCTTACCCATTGCCCTAAGGCTAGGTACAAGTCAATATATGTCTTATTGGCTTGGTCTAAGTATGAGAGTCAACACCATGCTTGTAAGCTGGATCCAGAAATTAGTCATCATTCAGCCTGAGGGCAGATCCATACATGACAGTCACAATTTCAACTCTTAACTGCTTCCATGTGTGAGAGTTAGAATCTCACTAGTGGACTCTGTCCATGTAAGAAAGTGACAATCCTAATTGTTGGCTACAAGTGTCTTTGAGAGTCACAAGATCACCTGTTTGCTGGGCCATGTTATGTGACTCTCTCTATAGACCCCAAGGGCTTTATAAGATACATGTGAGTGTCATAGTCTTCTGTGACCTTTTATAATTAGCAGACCAAAGACCTTCGTTATTGCCCTAAGCCTAGGTATTAGAGTCAAAACTTCTCCTATTGGCTTTGTCCATGTAAGAAAGCTATCATCATGACAATTGCCTGTCCTAGGTATAGGTCACAACCCTACCTGTGAGCAGAACCAGGGAGGAAAGCCACATCACCTGAATGCTGGGCCAGGGAAATGTCAATATCCCTCCATGGGCAGGACCCACACAGAACAGTCACATCACATTTGTTCTAGGCTTAGTGATATGTCACGATGCCCACTGTAGGCAGAACCCAGTCAAAACAGTCAGAAGAGTCACATCACCTAGGTGCTGGACCCAGCAATATGTCACAATCCTCCTTCTTCATGGGGCCTAGTCATCAGAGGAGAGTCATACCACCTGGGAAATATACTGGTATTTCTGTTACTGGAGGCAGGGCACAGGCAGGAAAGTAGAGTCTCATCACCTAGGTGATGGGCTCAGAGATAGCTTACAATACCCCTTTGTGGGCAAGGCCCAGAGAGGACAGTCCCATCATCTAGGTGTTTGGGTTAGGTATATGTCACAATCCCAACTGTTGGCAGGGTTCATGCAGGGAAGTAAAGTCAATTAAGTGCTGAGAAAAAATTATATGTCAAAGTCACATTTGCAGGAAGGTCCTGGGATGAGACTCACAGTCCCACACAGTTTCTGGCTCCAGGTATAAGAGACAATACATGTGATTTGTGTTAAGGTACACAAATCACAATATCAGTGATGGACAGAATTCATGCATGAAGGCCCCAACATCAGCTGAAAACACTGTCTAATTAGGGTAGTCACTGCCTCACAGTTGTGCTGAGTTTATACCAAAACTCACCATTGGTATAAAATTCACCATTCTACCTGTGAACTAGATTCATGTATGAGAGTCACAATGTCAACTTTCAACTGATCTGGATGTGATATTCAGAGCCTCAATAAAGGGCTATGTCTATATGGGAAGATGACATTCCTGACTGTATGTTGTGTGTGCATAGAAGGGTCACATTGTTACCTCTGTGGTGGGTCTCTATAAGACACCCCCTGTGCCACTTAAGAGATTCATATGGTCTGCATGAGAGTGAAACCTGCTCTGAGATCTTAATGATTGTATAAACCCATGATCCTACATGTTGCCCTAAGTTTAGGCATCAGGGTCAACATATTTTCTATTTGCTGGGTCCAGGTATGACAGTCATCAACGTGCCTGTGAGCTGGGTCCAGAAATGAGCCATCATCTCATTTTTGGATGGATCCAGATATGAGAGTCACAATTCCAACTGTGAATTGTTCCTGTGAGTGAGTTCCAGGACCTCATGAGTGGGTTCTGTTCACAGAATTAAATAATCCTAACTGTGGTCTGTGTGCATACAAGAGTCACAATCAGAATTTTAAGCTGGGTTCTGTTTTAACACTCTCTGTACCACCTTAGGGCATTATACAATATGCATGAATGTTGTAATTCTTTAAGTCCTCTGTAAAAGTATGAAACCCAGGATCTTATTTGTTGCTGTAAACCTTGATATGAGTCAACATCTCTCATTTTCTGGGATTAGGCATGAGAGACATTGACATGCCTATGAACTGGGTCCAGAAATGGGTCACCTTCCGATCTGTCTCCAGATCGACATATAACAGTCTCAATTCTAACTGTTCTAACTGTGGACTGCTTGCACATGTGAGATGCAGATCCTCACCAATGGACTTTGTCCATATGTGAGAGTGACAATCCCAATTGTTGGATAGTGTGCCCATGAGAGGCAAAATTTTACCTCTGTAATGGACTCTGATAAAACCCAAGTATTTTATAGAATATTCATGAGTGTCATAATCATCTGTAATCTTTATACAATTAGGAGACCTAGAGCCTTACTGATTGTTCTAAGGTTAGCCATGAGAGCCAAAATCTCCTCTTTTGGCTGGGCTCTCATATGACAGTCATCATTATCCCTGTGACCTGAACCTAGGTGTATGTCACAATCCTACCTGTGGACAGAACCAGGCAGAAGAGTCACATCACCTGAATACTGAGACAGGGATATATTAGTATCCCCCCTGTGAGTTTGGTGCTGGTAAAAATTCACATCACTATGATGCTGGGACCAGTGATTTGTTACAATGTCCCCTGTGGGCAGAACAGGCTGAAGGATTACATTGCCTGAGTGCTGGGATCAGCTATGTGTTGCAGTCCCCTTTGGGAATGGGGTCCAGGCAGGGGAGGATAATCACATCACCTGGAAATGAGACCAGAGGTATATCACAATGCCACCTGTGAGAAGGGACTAGGCAGGAGGGTCAACATTACCAAGGTTATTGGCTTAGGTATATGTCACAATCTAAACTGTGGGCTTTCTTCAGGTGGTATATTCAAATCAGTCAAGTTCTGGCTGGGCAAAACTATATGTCACCGTCACACCTGTGGGAGAGTCTAGGAATGGAATTTACATTCCTGCACATGTTCTGGGTACGGGTATAAAAAGTATGCACCTCATAAACTTTTACACACCTCATGTGTCCAAGTATGCAAGTCATCATTTCGACAGTAAATTGAATCCACACATAAAAGCCTCAACCTCAGACAACACACAATAGGAGAGTTAGAGCCTAACATATTTGTGGAATCTTTGATCAGAGACTCATCGTCTCACCTGAAGGCTGGATCCACATGTAAGCATAATAATGCCAACTTTTGACTGCATTTGGGCATGAAATTCAGAACTTCAACAGTGGGCTGTGTCCATGTGGGAGTGTGAAAATCTTTACTGTTGGCAGTGTATGCAATGACAGTCAAACCCTCAACACTGTACTGGGCCTTGTTTTATTATTCTTTGCACCACCTGTGGCTTTTTATAATATGTTTGAGACTTGCAATCCACTCTGAAATCTTGTGCTTATATAAACCCATGATCTTACTTGTTACTCCAAGCTGAAAAATGAGATTCAACATGCCTTCTATTGACTGGTTTAGATATGAGAGTCATTACCGTGCCTGTGAGCTAGGTCCAGCAATGAGTCACTCATTTTACCTATGGCCAGATTCACATATGACAGTCAAAATTCCAACAGTGGACTGTGCCTATGAGTGAGATTCAGGGCCTTAACAGTTTGTTATGTCCGGGTGTGAGATTGACAATTTTAACTCTTGGCTGTGTGCTGGGCCCTGTAATGACGCTCTGTACCATCAAAGGGCATTTTAGAATATGCATAAGCTTCCTAATACTTTGTGATCTTTCCAAATGTAGGAGTCTGAAGTCATGATACATTGCCATAAGCCCAGCTAGAAGAGTCAGAATTTCTTCTATTGGTTGTGTCCATGTATGATAGTCATTATTATGCCTGTGAACTGGACTCAGATATATGTGATAATACCACCTGTAGGCAGGGACCAGAAAGGAGAGCCACATCACCTGAATGCTGAGCCAGAGATATGTCAGTATCCATTTTGAGAGAAAAGCCCTGGCAGGAAAGTCACATCACCTGGCTGCTGAGCTTACTGATACGTCACAATGTCCTTTGTGGGCGCAGACAAGACAGGAAGGTCAAATTACCTAGGTGCTGGTTTCAGCAATATGTCACAAATTACCCTGTGGACAGAGCTCAGGAAAAAAGAGAAGAGTCATATGACCTAGGTGATAGGCACAGAGATATGTCATAATGCCCTCTGAGAAAGGGGCTCAGGAAGAAGAGTTACATCACCAGAAAATATGGCCTAGGTATATTTCTCAATCCCAACTAGAGGCATTGCTTAGACCGGAGAGCCACATCACCTGAGTACTTGGCCCATTGATTTGTCACAATCTTTTTGGTAGGGAAAGTCCAGGCAAAAAAGAATAGTCAAATCTACCAGGTACTGGACCCAGTAATATGTCACAATAACCCAGGTAAGCAGGTCCAAGGCAAAAGAGAAGAGTCCTATGACCTAGGTGATGGACCCAGGGTTATGTCAAAATTCCAAATGGGGGTGAGGCCCAGGCAGGAGAGTCACATAACCTAGGAGATGAATCCAGTGATATGTCACAGTGCTTCTTGTGGGCTGAGCCCAGGTCAGAGAGGAGAGTCCCATCACCTAGGTGATTTGCGCATTAACATTTCCAAATCTACTCTGAGAGTATAGCCCAGGCAGGAGAGTCACATCACCTATGTGCTTGGCCTGGGTGTAGGTCATAATGCCATGTTTAGATGGGACTCCGGCAGAACAGTTAAATCAACCAGTTGCTGGGCAAAGGTATGTGTCAAAATCATGCCTGCAGAAAGGTCCAGGGATGAGATTCACAATAATACATAATGGCGTGGCTCCAAATATGAAAGTCAACATCTTTTGTGAGTTCTGTCCCAGTACGTGAGTCACAATGCCAACAGTGGATTGCATCTGTGCATGAGATCCCCAAACTCATCTGAAAACAGTGTCCTAATAAAGAAGACACAGCCTAACAGGGTGTTTAATGTTGATCCAAAATTCCCCATCTTACTTGTGGTCCAAAAACATGTATGAGAGTCACAGCTTCAACTTTCAACTGCCTCCAGGTGTGAGATTCAGAACCTCAACAATAGACTGTGCCCATGTAGGTGGATGATAATCCTGACTGTTAGCTGAGTGTGCAGACAACAGTCATAATTTCATCTGTGTACTGGACCCTGTTATGAAACTCTCTTTACCACCTGAGGGCATTGTACAGCATGCTTGAGTGTTGTACGGCTCTGTGACTTTTGTACAAGTAAGAAACCCAGGACATTACCTGTTGCCCTGTCTAGTTACTAAAGCAAACATTTATTTTATTGACGGGGTCCAGGTGTTAGAGTCATTACTGAGCCTGTGAGCTTGGTCCAGAAATGAGTCACCATCCCACCTGTGGCCAGATTTACATATAACAGTCACAATTCCAACTGTGGACTTCTGCATGTGAGATTCCGGATCTCACAAGTGGGCTCTGTCCATTTATAAGGGTGACAGTTCAAATTTCCAGAATAATGTGGCTATGAGAGTCACAATGTCACCTGTGTTCTGGTTTGTATGATAAAACTCTCTGTACCACCTAAAGGCTTCATCATATATGTTTGTGTCAAACTCTTCTGTAACTTTTCACAAGTAGGAGACTCAGGACCTTATCCTTCACTTTAAACCTATCTATGAGAATCAAAATCTCTTTTATTGGGTGGTTCCACATCTGAGAAATATCATGATGCCTGTGTGCTGAGCCTAGGTAGAGGTCACAATCCTACCTGTGAGTGAACAGAAGGCAAGAGAGTCACATCACCTGGGTGATGGGTCAGAGATACGTCACAATCCCTTTTGTTGACAGGTCCCGAAAAAGGAGTTACACCACCTGGGTGCTAGGCTCCGTGATACGTCACAATGCCCAGTGTAGGCAGGGTACAAGCAGGAGAGTCATATTACCTTGGTGCTTGGCCCAGTGATACGTCCAATCCCTTATGTAGGGAGGGCACAGGTAGCAAAAGAGTCATATTACCTTGGTGTTGGAATAGACCTATCAGTCTCTCGGACATTCAGGGCGAGAGGTAGGATCTCTTTAGATATCCATGTAACACAGCCCCAACTCCGTTGTCCTCAGATGCAAAAGCCAGTGGAGACAAAACAAGGCTTGAAACATAAGTTACCTAAAAAGGCAGAATGTCCTCGGCTTTGGCCTCTCCCCTTCAAGCACAACCAGATACTTCTCAGTACACCCAGCACTAGAAAAAGGCTCCTGACTCCACTCCCTCATTTTTCCTCCCCTGCACTCTTATGGAGCATACCAGAGAGGAGCAGGCCTGAACTCTGGCCCAGCCAGGGAAGAAGCAAGTCCAAAGAGGGGGCCACGAAAAGGGTTGCATTCACGGGTGCCCTGGCCCAAGGTTGCAGGCCCAGGCTTCAGTCCACATGTCACAGAGCAGGTTCTGCTCTGTGCCAGGTTCTGCTGGAAGGCCTGGAAGAGCATCTGCAGCTGCTGTTTCTTCCATTTTGTAAGAAATGAAAACATGAACACTTTCCCAAGGTTTTCAGATACGCCCAGGCACCCCAAGCTGAAGGTGGGGCTAATGGCATTCTTCAGCATGGTTTATCTCCTTGTCTTGTCTGCCCGGGCAGCAACCATCACCAGTCTCGCCAATCCAGCTGCCCCAGGCTGGAGGCGATCCTGTGGAGCCTCCTCACTGCACTTCCACTCCTCCTCCTTTTCTTCTTCCTCAACCACTGGCATACTTTTGGTCATCCTACTTGTCATCACAATGGAGTGCCTGATACCATGGAGACCCGGGAACTCCACTGATCTCAGGTCTGAAAAGGTCAGGTGAACATGGGAGAAGTTCAGAAGGAAAGTCATCTGCCACCTCCAGAAAGAACAGAACAAAACCCCCACACTCCAAGAAGCAGTCAGCAGGCCAGTGGGAACTGCCAGTCTAGCCCACAACAACCTAGGCATGTGGGGTGCTCCGTGGCTCATGCTTGTGTCCTGCAGGCTGGAGCCCACGCCAGCTTCTGCAGTCTTTGTTCCAGACCGGAACTAGTGCTTTAGCTGTTTACCCAGGCGTCCCAGATGAGGAAAGGGTGGAAAGGGTGAGAATCTTCAGCACAGAGGATCACCTCACCTGGCAGCAACCAGCCCTGCCCGCGTGGCACCAGCAGCCCCAGACTAAAGGTGGTCCTGTCAGGTCTCTTCCCTATAGCATCTCTCCTGCTTTTTTTTTCCTCATGGCCCTAATTCCGTACTTTGGGTCATCCTCCTTGTCACAATGGGTCACCAGGTACCGTAGAGACTCGGGAAATGTGCAGTTATGGGGTTCTGCAGCATCCAGGCAAACATGCTGGGAGTCAGAGAGGAAAGTCCTCTGAAGCTTCCAGAAGGAATGGAACAGGAACCAGCACTGAAGGAAGAAGTGGGGCTCCCAGTGGCGGATGCAGGCCCCACACATGGCAGCAGTAAATGTGTAAGGCGCTCCTTGGTCCGCACCTGTCTCATGAAAGCTGGAGCCACACAGAGGCATGGGGTCACCCTTCCATACACAGAAAAAGCTGTTGGGCTGGCTGCTTCATCCACCACCGGGGCCGTGCCATAGAGAGTCTTGGATGCTGCTTTCCCCCTGGCTGCAGTGTCTGCCACTTTAGTGACCTCAATAACACTTCTCCCACAGGGACTCTGTGGTGTCCAGCTCTCCAGCCTGGGGTTTCTCATCACCCAGTAATTCCAAAAGAAATGCTCTACCATGGCATGACCAAGTGCCAGAAACAAACAAACAAACAAAGCAAAAAAATCTGAGGGAAGTCCATTGGTCACTTTGACTTTTCAAAGATGACATTTGTCCCTCTTTGAAATCTTAAGAGTGCATGAGCAGGCTATTCTAATAGATGTCTGATTCATACTAAAACTGGTTGAAAGGTGAATTCTGACTCCAAGGTACTTTTCATTCTCATATTACGTCTGCTTCCCCTGGGTCCCTCTAAATGGAAGCGTGATGACTACTTGTCTTCTTAGCACTGTGGGGACATGAAGCCTTAGATGGAAGTGAGTCAAAACCAACATTCCATAAAGTGCTGTCACTTCCAATTTTCAAGAAAGGTGGGAAACTACCCTTGATGTATAAAACACTGTTAGCCAAAAATGCACATTTGGTAATATAAAAATGAATGGTATAAACTATTCTACATATGTGTGCCCATCATGGCAATTTGGACATCAAAAACATGACCAAATTCAGGAATAGGAACCTGTAAGCTCATGGCTGTTAGGAAGCTTAACTTCTGTGTACTAGAACCTATCAAAGTTATTTCTCCATGCTAATCTTTCCAAACAAACTGCGAGACGTTTATTTCTACAGAATTCCTATAGAATCCTAATGGGTACGACCCTTCTGACTCCATCCTCAAAGCACTGGTGCCAGTGGAATTGCACTTGCTTGTGCTTCCCCCCATTTTGTTAAGAGTGGAAATATTTAGTGACAGGTGGGTTGGGAAGGTACTGTAGTAATGTTGAAGCCTCCTGGGTGGGTAGGTCAGGTCTCCTGAAGCTTGATCCTTTTTACAATAAATAAATTATAAGTAAAGTTAGAAAAAAAATTAAAAGAAAATGGAAATCATTCTCTTTACTCACCACAAAGAGAAACACACAGGGTCTACACATGCCTGTTGGAGCCAGGCTTGTCCTAGGAAGGTGGGAAGTGCTGAGCAGGAGCCCTGGGGATGGAGGGCAGGTGAGATGGGGCTCCCAGGGAGATGCAGCCAGGGTCAGAACCTGGCCCACTCAGGCTGGCAGGGGCCTTCTGAAAGCCAGGAAAGATGGCACAGGACACTGAAAGCTTAAGCGACCCATCTGAATCTCAGCAGCCCTGCCAACGGGGGGCCTGTTCAGCCCTGAGGATCTCAGTCACTGGAAGCAGGTGGCTGGTGGAAGGGGCTAGGGAGCTGCCTACTGCCAGTGCAGGAGCCCACTGTCCTGCCCACTGGAGAAAGCCTCCGTGGTGCTGGGCCTAGTTCCGTCAGTCTGTGGGTCTGTCAAGGGGGGAATGCGGACCTCCGTGGCCACGCCCAACTACCAGAGCCTTATCTCCTCAGTCTGGAGAAATGTAGGACAGTGGAGACTGGATAGGACTTGAATGGGAGGCCCCCTAAAAACACAGTGTGTCATGAGCTTTGTCCTCTCCTCTCTTCTCTGAACAGAACAAGATGACCACCTCTGTGCTGTCTCCTCGCAGCACCCAGCACTGTAGCAGGGCTCTTGGCCATCATCTCCCCCTGCCCTGCCTCCCCAACCTTGCACACTTCTCAGGCAAGTCAGAGATCAAGCCTCTAGAATCTTGACACAGCCACATGAGGAGTGAGCCAGAAGAGAACCAGGGCAGTGGAGGTGCGGGTTGTGCTCTCACTGGTGCTACAGACTTAGGCTGTGTTCCCAGGCTGCCTTACAAGGGGTACTTGGTGGGGGTCCTGGCGCCCCTCAGCGGCCTGGATGAGCTGCTGCAGCTGCAGCTTCTTCCAGTTATTGAGCAACGGGAGCCTGTATCATTTCCAAAGGTTTTCAGACAATCCCTGGTGACCCCTGGCAGAATGTGGTTATTCTGGCAATCTCCAGAAGGGCACAGGGCCTTGACCCCAAGTAGCACCCAGCAATCTCCCCACCCACACAGGCACTAAGCATTTGCGTTAGGCCTCTTTCTGGAAGCTCGCCTTCTTCTGCTCGCCCTATGTCTTCCCCACCCAGGTGCTTCTGGCCATTCTTCTTGTCAGCACATTGGGAAAACTGGTGCTGGAGACTCGGAAACCGCCGTGCAGACCTCAAGTCCTTCCCAGGCCCAGCCAACAGGTCGGCGAATTGAAGAGAAACGTCGTCTTCTGCCTCCTGAAGGACCAGAGCAGGACCTGCACACTTAGAAGTCGTGCACCAGTGAGGCTGCAGGCGCAGCCCACAACAAGGCCGGAACATGGGGCGCTGCCTGGTCCGCCCTTTTTTTCTGGAGCCTGGGGCTTACCCGGCTGAGGTCGCCTTTCAGGACAAGGAATCAGAGCTTTGCTGGCAGCCTTACCCTGCCGGGGCAGCGCTGGAGAGAATCACTGCTGAGGCTGTCCTGTGGGCTGCAGTGTCTGCCCCTTTAGAGACCCCACGGAAACACCTTCCCCACAAGTAATCCACAGTGTCCTGCTTGGCAGCCTAGGCTTCCTCATCACCTAGTGTTTCCAAAAAGAAAAATCTACACTGGAATGACCAAGATCTAGAAACAGGAAGACTCAAAGAATCTGTTGAAAGTCCGTTTGTCATCTGAATTCTTTTAAGAATCCAGTAATCCAGTAATTCAATAGTGCATGAAGCAGATATTACAATAGAAGTGCAATTCACACTAAAGCTGATAGAAGGGTGAATTCTTATTCTAAGGTACTTTGTGGTCTCAAATTTGTCCTTTCCCACCACCAGGATGCCCTTAAAAGCTGAACAGTTATCACTGAGTGTGGAGGTAGAAAGAAACTAGCTAGGCAAGTAGAGCACAGTCCTCAGCAGAATGTTCCTTCTAACAAAAAGCAGCCCGAGAAATCACTTCGCTTTAACAAAGAGCAACCTGGAAGATTGGGCTGCAATCATAGATAAGGAAGCTAGAAGCTTGTATGAGTGGGTATGCCTGCAGCTGCACCAAAAGAAGGGACCACCTCAGGCCAGACACATTCAACATGGGGGCTCCACCCAACTTTTTTACACATGCACAGTAAGAAAGAGATAAGCAACTTGGAGTACCTCAGGCTAAGAACCCGCCTGCATAATAAAAGGTTGGAGTGTGAGCTGCCAGAGATTCGTGCTCTATGGAGATGACACACCTGGTCTTAAGTGTTTTTTCATGCCCTTTGCGGATAAGACACTCCCTCCCACTAGCTCATCTATAAAAGCCATTGCATTTCACTGCAGAAAGGCAAGTGTTTTTGAGGATCGCTCTCTGCAGCAGAGAGTTGTTCTATGCCTTTCACCTATTAAACCTCTCCTCTAACATCACCCTTGGCGTGTATGCATTCTTGATTTCCTCAATCATGAGACCAGGCATCACCCCATGTGATGAGGCCACTTGATCATGACTTGTCTCTTTGCTCCTTGGGACATGGAACCTGTGATGAAACTGTGTCCAAAAGGACATTTCATAAAGTGCTCTCACTTCCAGTCTTCAAGCAATGTGGGAAACTATCCATGACATGTAAAAAACTTTTGGCTGAAATGCACAATTTCTAATACAAAATGAATCCTATAAATTATGTATGTGTGTTATGGCCATTGGGACATCATCACACATTGCCACATTTAGTAAGAGGGACCCGTGAACTTCTGCCTAAGCTTAACTTCTACATACTATCACCTATAAAAGATATTTCTCCCTGCATTTCTCCAAACCAATCTTGAAGTGTCTATCTTGTATAAAAGTTCTATATAACCCCAGTGAGGTTCACCCTTCTGGCCCCGCCCTCATTGCACTGGTACCAATGGAATTGCATTTGCTCATGCTTCCCCCTTGAGGTCATAAACATTTAGTGACAGAATGGACCCAGAAGGCACTAAAGCAAGGGCTGAAGCCTTCTGAGTGGATGGGTAGGCACGTCCTGGACATCTTCACAATAAATAGGTTGTAGGTCAAATTAGAAAAAAAAAAATGGAAATTATTCTTTTTCTTTGAACATCACAAAGAGAAATGCACAGGATCTAGACATGTCTGTGAAGCCAGATTTGTCCTGGGAAAGTGACAAGGGCTGAGCAGGAGCCCTGGTGATAGAGGGTGGGTGAGATGCAGTCCTTACGGAGAGGCCATTATGGTCAGGGCTTGGCACACTGACGCTGGCAGGGGCTTTCTGAAGAGCAATGGAGATGGCCCAGGACACAAGCCTGAAGTGACCTGTCTGAGCCAAAGATCTGTTTAGGTCCACCTGAATCTCAGCAGCCTCGTCAAGGCAGGTGTGATCAGCTCTGGGTATCAGTGATAGTGGAGGCCAGCAGCTGGTGGGTGGGGCCCACATGTGAACTAAAGGGAGTGGATAAAGAGAGAGAGTTCTGTGTGCAAATCTTTCTTGGTGGATCACTAGGGAGATGAAGTCTTTGGCATACTCTCAAACCCAGCTTGTGAGATTGCAATTCCAGTGAAGTTGGGACAGGTTGGCACTGCTCAACCAGGCCACCCAACACACCATGTCCGTTTCCACCATAGCTGACCCTTAATGGGGGTGTGGACACCCATAGAGTCTAGAGGATGGGACCCTAACCAGTAGTGGTGCTGGTGTGTGGCATGAGGGGAGCTGGAGGAGGCCCTCCAGGTGGGAGGAGCAGTTAGCCTCTCTTGTGGGGCCCTGGGCAAGTCACTGCCATCTTTGGGCCACTGTTTCCTCATCTGGAAAATGCAGGAAGTCTGTTGTGCGGGCCTCTCAGGGTCATGATAAGGTGCAAAGCAGGAAGGAAATTTGAGAGTTCTTGTGCCCGCCTCTTCCTGAGAGGGATGATAGTGAGAACAATGGTGATAGCCACATGCAACTGAGTCCTCAGGAGGCCCTGTGAGGAAGGTGTTCTCATCACACTTCTCAGGTGAGGAAACCGTCTCAGGGAGGCCCAGGAGCATGCCCAAGGTTACACACGCAGTGAATGTTGGAGCTGGGAGTAAATCTAGAATCCAGGCCTACCGGAGGAGGTGGAAGCATTGCACCAGCTGACTCAGGCAGTTATCCATGATCTGAGGTCGGTGGGGCTGGGGTGTAACTTGGTGAGGGAAGCAGTCTCACTGCCCCTGTTTCTGACTCTGCTAATTAGAGACATTTTTAGAGAGTTCAGATGGGGCTGCGGCAGCGGGTGAGTTGGCCTGTGGCAGGGACAGGCTCCAGGGAGTCAAGGACAGGGCTCCTCCCTCCCAGCTGGAGTTCTCCACATCAAAAGAGCACAGTGTCTTCCTCTCCTGGCCCTGCCCTCCGGTGGCCACAGTGCTTGGAATCCCTTCATTAGAGAGACCAGAGAAAGAGCCTGGGAGACCTGGGCTCAGAGTGGATTTGAGGAAGAGTGAGGCTGGGGAAGATCTGACATTGTGACTTATTGAAATCCCACCAAAGAGATAACTAGAAGGTGCTTGGTGTCTTTGCAGGCCAGCTGTGGAAAGAGAAGGGGAAGATTTTGGGTAAGGAGGCTGAGGGTCCTTGGCAGCTCCAAGTAGGAGATTGGGTAGGGGGGTCAAGGAGACATGGATTGTTAAGAGTTCAAAGGACAGGCCTTGTGTGGGAAACTGAGAATTGGTACTCATCACTGCTACCACCTTGATGGCACAGGGTGCTGTGCCCTCTCTGGGCATACTTCTCACTGATTTGCTGATGTTGGAAATTGCCATATAGGATTATATGGATGTGTGTGAGACTGGGGCAGGAAGGGGGGACCAGGATCCTGAAACTTGTGAGGACAGAGTCCTGGACTGAGCCCTGAGATTGCAGCACTCAGCAAACCTCCTTTCCTGAGAACCTACCAGATGTCCCTGTGAATGGGGGTGTCTGGTCTGTCTTTTCTATGAGTAATGGAGGCTCTATCAAAGACTACTCCTTGAGCAGTAAAGCTGCAGAACTGAGTCTCAGCCTCTGCCATATGTGGTACCCATTGGAGAAGACAGAAATTGGGCCCCTCCTAAGACAGGCAGTTCCTAAGTTGTTGAGTACCTTCTTTGTTTCCAAGAGCTCAGTTGCCCTGTCTGTCATCACAAAGAATCACGATAAAAGGTCACTGAGCCTCAGCGTCCCTTCTGTAGAGCCCAAAACCTGATGCAGGTCCAAGTCCTGGTTTATGCACATGCCCTGACCCTGGCAGCCCTGGTGGTGATGCAGCATAGGAAGTATAGGTGATGAAGGCTAGTTGTGGGCCAGGGCGCCTTTCTCATAGAGCTTGGATGTCTACCTTCTTGGAAAATATAATCAACACTAATAAAGGTGGAAGGTGAGCAGGTGGGGCCCTTGCCTTGAGGGAAGGTGTGAATGTGAAGGTCAGAGACCACCCTGAGGAGGACACTCAATGGCTCCATCCTCTCCATCTTAGATTTATTGGGAAGGTTTGATACACAGAGAAGGAAAAGACCCATGCCAATGGAGAGTTTGATTAAGGGACTAGAATCAATGATAAATTCCTAGAGGAGGGACTGTTTATATCCAACTTTGAGAACAGGTTGGGGCTACATGGAATTGGAGGGGAGGGTGGGGCCCCTTAAAAGAAAAGCCCCAGAGACTGGCCCCTTTCTCCCTCCCTCCCAAACAAGCTCCCTTTATTATCTTCCACCCAGGACCTGTCAGAATCCTGCCCTTCCTTCTGTCTCCAGATCTAAGTCCTCCAAGAAATGCAGGTGCTTCAGTGACAAGAGATAATCGTCATCTTCTAACTGAGGAGGAATTTGGGGTTTGGTTCCAGTCCATGGTGTGACACAGTCAGAATAAAAGGTGAGGGTCTAGCAGATTAACCGAGGGTAGGGGAAGACTCTGTTATGTAGCCAGCTTCAGAGAGCCTGTGGTTGTGGCTCCCTGGTCAACATTAGGCCCTGTTGCCTGGGGACCCCTGGGCAGGCAGTGGGAAGCCTGAGGTGTGGCTCCTGGTAGCCTCACAGCTGCCACTATTTCCTGAAGCTCCTAGTTGTCCTGTCAGCTGAGCCATCACCACCAGTAGGCCAGCAACACCTTCAAGACCAAGACCAGGGCATGGTGAATCTCAGGGCCACTGAGTGCCTAAGCTGGCAGGGGCAGAGTGCCTCAGGGCACAGTGACATTTGGGCTGAGCGTGGGCTTTGGGAGTCAGACAGCTGCACTGGGCTCCCAGCTGCACTGTGACCAGCCCTGTGTCTGGGGCAGGGGCCTCACTTTTCTGGAACTTGAGACACCATAGTCATAAATTTAACACACCCTTCTAAATGCTTTTTCTTCTGTATCTATCTTTCTCTATAATCCTCATGTACTACAGATCGGGTTATTTAAATTAATAAACATGTTATACAGTGTATATTATTCTTCCTTATACAGTGTATATTATTCTTCCTCATGATTTCTTTACTATTATATGGTTCCACTCATATGAGATACTTATGGTTGTTCCATTCTCAGAAACACAAAGTAGAAGAGTAGTTTCCAGTCCAAAAGGAAGGTAAAGGGTGATTCTTGTTTAACAGAAACAGTTTCAGTTTTGCAAAATGAATAAAATTCCCTTTAAATGTGGATGATGGTTGGAGACCAATGTGAGTGTGATTAATTCCTTTGACCTGCACATTAAAAATTGTTAAAATAGTTAATTTCATGTATATTTTACCAAAAGGTATAAAAGGACTTTTAAAAATGAACAGAGTATAGATATCTGCAATAGCATAAATAGATATCAAAAATATAATCCTGCATTTAAAAATTGATATAAAAATATCCATAGCATATAATACAATTTGTATTAAATCCAAAAATCAAAACTGAGGTTTTGGCTTCCACTAATGGTGAAGTAGCTAGTTGAACTAACACTCTCACAAAGAAAAATGATGAATACTGAATAAAATAGTATGTATCATTATAAAACTTCTCTATATAATACATATATGAGATATGTGTGTATAAGAAGTGAATGAGGATGTCCCCTGTGCCCTCTGTAGAAGAGATAAGTATTGAAGTTAGAATCCAGCCCAATCAACACCCTCTTTAAAAATCAACACCCTTCAATGGGACACAACAGAATCCAGAGTCTCTATAACTCTTCTATACACTCTCTAGTGCACAATTTTCAAATTCGTGAGATGGGTGAAGACACATGAAAATGTAATACACACACAAGATAAAAAAGCAGGCAGTAGACATCTCCAAAATGTCCAAGATGTAATCAGCAGACAAGAATTTGATGGCAGCCACTGGGTGCGGTGGCTCATGCCTGTAATCCCAGCACTTTGGGAGGCTGAGGCAGGTGGATCACGAGGTCAGGAGATCGAGACCATCCTGGCTAACACGGTGAAACTCTGTCTCTACTTAAAATACAAAAAATTAGTCAGGAATGGTGGTACTCACCAGTCGTCCCAGCTACTCTGGAGGCTGAGGCAGGAGAATCACTTGAACCTGGGAGCACATCTTGCGGTTAGCCAAGATTGTGCCACTGCACTCCAGTCTGGCTGACAGAGTGAGACTCTGTCTCAAAAAACAACAACAACAAAAAAGAATTTGAAGGCAGCTATTATAAGTATGCTCATGATGGCAAAGGAAAATATTCTTATAAATGAACAAATGTGGAAACTCAGCAGAGAAATGAAAAATAGCCAAATAGAAAAATAAGAAATAAAAATAATAAATTAAGCTTATCTATAGATCGGAAACAGAAGACACAGCAATAGAGATTATCCAATCTAAAGATACAATTTTAAAAGTTTTAAAAAGTTTAAGGAAAATGAACAGAGCCTTACAGACCTGTGGGATGATTGAGTGTGAGAAAAGGTGAGAGACAGAAAAACTTAAATGGGGTACAAAAGTAAATCTACAGAATTTAAAGAAAATCAACAGAGCCTTAGAGACCCGTGGAATGACTGAGTCTGAGAAGGAGAAGAGGGAGAGAGAATAATTAGATGGGGATGGGGTACAAAAGTAAATCAACAACTAATGTGAAAACCTCCAAAAATTGTTCAAAAAATAAATGTTTATATCCAAAGCTCCACAAAGCCCTTTGGGTAGGGGTTTTGGGAGGGGCTCATAGCAAATGCTCTTTTTCCTTTTGATTGCTCATCAGTGCCTGAACCATAAGGCACAAGCAATATGCACCTCATCATGAGAGCTCATGACAGCAGCAAAGGAAGCAGCAGCTCAGAAAAGAGAAGGCCACTGTTCTTGCTTGCATGACAGTAGCACTTGTCAGAGCAACTGACTGACATGCATAATTCTCTCCAAAGTGAAAGTCACTTTTGCTTCTGCAGTTTTACAAAAGACCATCCCTGGGCCTGTCCTGAGAGTGTGCAATAATAAATAATGTTCAGATGACTACCCAGGCATTTAGTAATGATAACCAGATCAGATGAAATGACCACAGGGATATAGCCTGACTCTTGGTAATAAGGACTGAAGTGCTGACTGATTAAGGTGCTGTGTTTTCACTGCCTTGACAGGCAGCAAACTGCCTGCCAAACGCAGGCCAAACCTGACGACACATCAGGCTGGAGCAGAGTTAATTGACCATTTATGTCTAAGTGATAAGTGTGCTTTAGTGTGGGCAGGGAAAGCAACTCTTGATAAAGGCCCCAAACTGCTATTTAGACCAAAGCAAGATCATGCTACTGCATTCCAGTCTGGGTGACAGAGTGAGACCCTGTCTCAAAAAAAAAAAAAAAGAATTCGAAGGCAGCTATTATAAGTATGCTCATGGTGGCAAAGGAAAATATTCTTATAAATGAACAAATGTGGAAACTCCAAAGCACCAGCAACTGGTGCTTCTGACTGAGGTGGCTTCTAATGTATCAAGAAACCAGCAGGTCAAAAGCAGTTAAAGTTGAGCAGATGTCCTCAGTTACGGGTGGTTAATTGTGTTGTGAATTGTTTGAGGGAAAAATTACCCCCCTAGGTTACTGGAGCAATTAAAACCATGGCACCAATCACTGGACTAATGAGATTGACAGCAGTTATTCATTACATATAATCATGGAAAGAGGGAATTATGTAAGGTAAACAGACACACACAGGAATTGCACTTGGGAGCAAAGAGAACAAACAGGAGTTGTCTGGGGAAGGCTTTGTAGTATCAAGGGATGAGATGCTCCTGGTTCCCACAGGAGGTTGTTGTTGATCCATCTGAATAATTCTGTGATCTTGGGGGAAACTGAAACACATTACCCTACCAACTGCTAAGACTACAATAACATGCTATAATAGTATAATGCAGTAATGTACTATACACCATAATACTAATTACAATATGTTCTCACTTTGTTGATAGGTTCTTGGAAACTGACTTTAAGTGAAACAAAATATTACATACCTTAGGAAATTAACTCTTGTTTGTATCAATTAACCAGTAGTAAAATTGGTTTTATTATATGGTACATTGTTTTACTTAAAGTCTCAGTTTCCAAGAATCTATCAATAATGTTAAGTGAGCACTTACTGAATGTGTATTTTAGTGATGTGTAACAGAAAGTAGCTATATAAAATATACTATATAAAGTATACTATTCATGTACAAAACTACATGTGCTACACATTACAGTCATGAACCACATAACAGTGTTCTAGAAATTGACAGAACATATATATAACCTCGTTTTGTCATGAGTAGGTGTATGTAAGCCTACCTTTAAAGGCCAAGGGTGTTGAGAGATTGAAGAAAGAGGCTGAGAAATCAAGTTTCTCAGAAAGAAACATTTAAGAGGGACTCATGAATGGAAACTATGTCTCAGATGGCTGAAGATGGTGGATCCCCTCACTGTTACCTCCTAAACCCAGACACTTATCACAGGAAAGGAATGTGTAGGACAATTGAAATCACTACATAAATTTGCCTAAGGGTAGGATTAATCTAAGTACCGGATTCAAGCAATTCTTCTGCCTCAGCCTCCTGAGTAGCTAGGATTACAGGCACCGGCCACCTTGCCTGCCTAATTTTTGTATTTTTAGTAGAGAAATGATTTTGCCATGTTGGCCAGGCTGCTTTCGAACTCCTGAGCTCAAGCAATCCACCCATCTTGGCCTCCCAAAGTGCTGGGATTACAGGCGTGAGCCACAGCACCCGGCCAATGACAATTATTTTTAAATTTTAGATTTTGCAATCTTTCTGGCCTCTTGGATTTTGAGGAAGACTGAGCTTTGAAAATAGGTAACCCTCTATTGAGCAATGTGCAATAGAAGTAAAATGTGAGCCACATGTGTCAGTAAAAATTTTGTAATAGCAGCATAAAGAAAAAGAAAAATGAGTAAAATTGATTTTGACAACTTAACCCAATATATCCAAAATATTTTAACATATAATCAGAATTAAATTATTTAAGATATATATATATATATATATAGCTAAATCTTTAAAATACTTTCTTGTATTTTTACCCATCATGTATCAGTTCATACTGTGTACAATACAGGTGCTCAATAACCCCTTATCGCCAGTGGCTGCCACATTGCAAGTGCATCTCTAAGAGCTCTGACTTTTCTGACCTTAGGGAGGTAAAGGGCCTGAATCCTCCTTTTCTGCCAGATGGGAGGGAATGCCCCTTCTCTGCCAATATCTCTCCTGTTTCAAGGGTAATAGAGGTGGCACCCCGAGAGATGGATGGGGCGTACAAGAAACAAGTGTTCACAGGTAGACCACTGTTGTCCACTGCTGCTGGGTGTGGACTCATCACTCCTCCAGAGATCAGACAGCAGTCCAAAAAAGATTGGGCTCCAGATGGGAAAAGCCTCATGGTTTTAGATTTGTCCATAGCCTTTACCTCCAGAATTTAGGTGTCAAAAGAATGGAATAAAGGCAAACTTTTTATCTTGCAATTTGGCCTTGGCAAATTAAAATAGAAAGAAATAAAAACATGTCACCATAAATACCAATTAAACACAAAGGAATGCAATAAGAACAAAAAATAGGATAAAATAGCCACAACAAACAAATAGAACCATTAACAACATGAAAATAGTCAATTATTTCCAGAATTAAAATGAATATATACATGGAGTAAATTTCCAATAAAAATACATACATTGGCTAAACAGATTTTAAAAAAACAACAAGATTTATTTTTTGCTGTCTATAAGAAGCTCACTTTAGATCTAAGCAAACAGATAGGCTAAAAGTGGCAGTACGAAAAATACTTTGTAGGAAAATTGCAATCAAATGACAGCAAGAGGGGTCATAATTATGCAAAATACACATTAAGTCAAAACTGAAATAAGAGACAGAGAAAGATATGATATAATGACAAAAAGGTCGATTCACTGGGGAAGTTTTATTAATAATAAATATATGCACACTTCACATAATGGTTCCCAAACATATAAAACTAACATTGACACAAATGAAGAAAGAAACAGCTATGTAAAAATAGTAAGAGACATAATTACCCCACTATCAATAATGAATAATAAAGCCAGAGAGAATGTTAACATGAGAACAGAGGATGTGAATAACACTGCAGACTGTATAAACCTAAAAGACATATAGAAAACACTAGTCACAGTGAACAGAAGAAAAAGAAAAAAAACACTTCACACAACAACATTAGAATACACAATCTTTTCAATAGGTCATGAAACATTGTCCTGGGTAGATGACGTACTAGGATGTAAAACAAATTTTACTAAATTTTAAAATATTAAAATATGGGCCAGACATGGTAGCCCATACCTATAATTTCAGCATTATGGGAGGCTGAGGTTGGAGGATTGAGTGAGTTTAGGAGCCCAGCCTGGGCAACATAGGGAGACCCTGTCTCTACAAAATATAAAATAAAAAAAAATAGCTGGACATGCCTGTGCTTCCAGATACCAAGGAGGCTGAGGTGGGAGGAGTTCTTGAGCCTGGGAGATCAAGGCTGCAGTTAGCCATGATTGAGCCACTGTGCTTCAGCCTGAGCAACAGAGCAAAACCCTGACTCAAAAAAAAAAGATTAACATATTATAAATTATCAGTTTTGATTAAAAGGAAATAATATTAGAAATTAAGAGCAGAAAAAATACTGGAATATCTACAACCATGTAGAAATTAAACAACACACTCTTGAGCATGCTTTTCTTCAATGGTTGGAAGACAATATTGTGAAGACCTCCACAGTACCCAAAGTGATCTACACATTCAATGCAATCTCCGTCAAGTATTAACTGTCTTTTCAATGTGCAGAAATACCAAAACACTTCTAAAACTCATATGGACTCTAAAGGGACTATAAAAAGCCAAACAATCTTCAAAAAAAGAAATTATACCGGAGGCATCACACTCCTTGACTTCATAATGTATTAGAAAACTATTGTAACCAAACCATTTGGTACTGGCATAAAGGCAGACAGACAGACCAATGGACCAGAATAGGGCACAGAAATAAACTCCCATATATATGGCCAAATGAAGAGTTATTTGTATATCCATATTAATTGCAGCATTATTCACAAAGGCTGACAGGTGGAAGCAACCCAAATGTCCCGCAATGAATAAGCGGATAAAGAAAATTTGGAATATACAAATAATGGAATATTATTCAGTTTTTGAAAAGCAGGAAGTCTGATTATTTTTACACTAAGGATAAATCTTGAGGACATTATGTAAGTAAAATAAACTAGTCACAAAAAGACACTGTGTAACTCCAGCTAAATAAGATATCTAAAGTAATTAACCTCCTAGAAACAGAAATTCGGATAGTATTAGTCAGAGCCTTAGGAGAGGAGATAAAGGGGTAGTTGTTGTTTTATGATTATGGAGTTTCAGTTTTGCAGCATAAAAACATTCTAGAGAAATGTTATGTCTCAATGCAAATATATTTAATAATATTTAACTATATACTTAAAATATTTAAGATGATAAATTGTACATGTTTTTGACACATTAAAAATGAAAAACCTTCTACAGAGATACATATTTATAAACATTTTCAAAAATTACCTTCAAATCATAAAAATAACATAAAACCAATAAAGACACCAGGTGCAGTGGCTCATCTATGTAATCCAAACACATCGGGAGGCTGAGGAGGGAGAATAACTTGAGGTCAAATGTTGGAGACCAGCCTGGGCAACATAATAAGCTCTCATCTACAAATCGCAAGCAGAAGCAAACTGACAAATGAAAAAATATATGAAACTTAAAACACCACACTCTTGACCTCGTGTTCGAGGGTCAGAAAAGTTAATATTGTTAAGATGTCAATACTACTCACAGTGAAGCAGAAATTCAAAGTATTTTCTATCAAGATCCCAATGCTACATTTTTTGCAAAAATATTATTTGAAGTCCTAAAATTCATATAATATCTCAAGGCCAGGCTGGAAGGGTTGCTGAGACTTTTTTTGTATAAATATTATTTTAAGTCCTAAAACTCATATGGAATATCAAGGGACAATGAGTAGCCAAAATAGCTTCAGAGAAGAACAAAGTTAGTGGTTTCACACTTCCTGATTCCAAAACATATTACAAAACTATAGCAATACAAATAGAAAGACAAATAAATGATGGGACAGAATAGAGAACCCAGAAGTAAGCTTTCATGAATATCATAAAATAATTTTTAATCAAGTTGTCATGACCAAACAAAAGGGAAAGAACAGATTCTTTAACAAATAATGTCGTAAATCTGAATATCAAAATGGAAGAAAACGAAATTGGACTTTTTACTTGCACCATAGACAAAAATGTCTTAAATGAATTAAACACTTAAATGTAAAAAGATAGCTATACAACTCTTAAAATAAAATATCGAATAAACAATTATGACATTTTTCTTGGTAATTTTTTTAATATGACATTAAAAGCAGAAGTAACAAGAATAAAAACAGAAAAATCGGACTATATCAAGTGCCATAAGCTTTCTGGACATCAAAGAAAACATTGAATGGAGTAAAAATGCCACTGAAGAAATGATAAAAAATTTCAAATTACATATTTGATAGAAGATAATGTTCAAAATCTATACTTCTAAACTCAACAACTTCTAATACTCAACAACAAAAAGTGAATAACCCTATTTAAAAATGGGCAAAATGCTCAACAGATGATTTTACAAAGCAGATATACAAATGGTCAAGAAGAATTTGAAAAGATGCTCAAAATCACAAATCTTTATGGAAATAAAAAGCAAAACCCCAATGAGATATTACCTCACACTCATTAGGATGGCCACTGTCAAGCAAGAAAAAATAACAAATGTTTTCAAGGATGTAGAGAAATTGGAACATTGTGAACTGGTGGTGAAAAAAATAATAATGCAGCCATAATGAAAAATAGTAGAGAGGTTCTTCAGAATATTAAAAATGCAATTATCATATGATCTGGCAACCCCCTTTCTGAATATCTAAATGTGCAAAGCAGGACCTGAAAGAATCATTTGCATATCCATGTTTATGACATAATTATTCTCAAAATCCAAAAGGTAGAAGCTACTTAAATGTCCCTTAACAGATAAATAAGTAAAGAAAATATGATATATACATACAATGAAATATGAGTTAAAAGGAAATTTTATCACATGCTACAGCAACAATAAACCTTTAGGACATTATGTTAAGTAAAGTATGCCAGAAAACAAAGTGACAGTGAGTGTATGATTCCACTTATGAGATAGCCTAAGTAGTCCAACTCATAGAAACAGAAAGTAGAATGTGTTTATCAAGGGCTCAGGAGAGGTTAAAATGGGCTGTTGTTGTTTAATGGGTATTGAGGTTTAGTTTTGCAATGGAAAAGCTATAGAAGCCTGTTGCATTACAATGTGGATATATAATACTACTAAATTATGCAATTAAAAATGTGTATAATAGTAAATTTTTGTTATGTGTTTATATTACAAATAAAATATTGTAAAGTGATACATAAAAGAGATACAGAGTTAGAAACTTTTCAGAAAGTTTCCTTCAAATTACAAAAGTGTTGTCGTTACACAAACATAATATAGATTCGTCAATAAATAAAAGGGTAAATTAAGACTATTTACATGACTACTTTCCTGAACAAGACCAAATGGAATTATTTCACAAATGCAATGTTGACATATCCAGTAATCAATCAATGTATTACAGAAATAATAGGATAAATGAAAGTAACAGAAAGATCCTTTCAACAGACACAGTGAGCATTTGACCAATCCAATATTCATTCACATTTAATCTCCCTGGAAAGGTGGAGTGCAAGCAAACTTCCTAGATCTGCTAAAGGGCCTCAATGCCTGTCAAAGGTCTGAGGAGGAGAGAACACAACCCACAAACTGCTCAGAGCCTTAGGAACATGCCTAGAGCCACTTGTTTAATTTAAAAACAAGGCTGAGGTAAGAGTGGGTTGGCTACTAGGCTGGAGAAAAGTATGGAGGAGTGAAGACTGTCTGAGGGCCTTGGGATATCTCTGAAGCGTTTTTTGGAGTAACTGAGCTGATATCCTCTCAGTATTAAAAATATTAATAAAAACACCAAAGATATTAATAATAATACCAATAATAATTCATGCCAACGGCCCAGCATGTGCCAGGACTTACCTTTATTTCATGAGCATGACTCTGCTGAATCATCAAGACAGATCTAGGAGGTGGGTGCCCTCATCCCCAGTGTACTGGAGACTGACCTTATGCAGGCCAGATGCAGCAGGTCTCCATCGAGATCACACAGCTGGTGTGTTGCAAATCCCCACCAACCTCACCACCACACTTGTGTTCCTACAGTATCACACCTCTTCCCATTTGGGAATTTCTGTGTTCCAGGTCTGAGTGTCAGTGCTAAAATGACGCAGCGGGAAGTGTGTGTCCGTACTACTGAGGATGCCCAGGCTCTACCACGTTTCATGACCCATGCTCTTAGGAAAATACTAGATCACTTGGAAATTCTCCAAAAGCTTGTTCTCCTGTTCTTTCCTGTCTCAGAAAGGGCCCCACCATATCTCTAGAAATTCTCTTGACTTGCCTAACATGTAGCGGTAGTCTTAAAGACCCTTTCCCCATCTATGCAACAAACCAACATTCCTATAGCCTTGTGCTCAAATGAATCCCCAATCCACCTGCTTCATTTATTATTTTTTTTTTTTTGAGACGGAGTCTCCCTCTGTCGCCCAGGCTAGACTGCAGTGGCACGATCTCAGCTCACTGCAAGCTCTGTTTCCTGGGTTCATTCCATTCTCCCGCCTCAGTCTCCAGCGTAGCTGGGACTACAGGTGCCCGCCACCATGCCCGGCTAATTTTTTGTGTTTTTAGTTGAGACGGGGTTTCACTGTGTTAGCCAGGATGGTCTTGATCTCCTGACCTCGTGATCTGACCCCCTTTGGCCCCTGTAATCACAGTGCTGGGATTACAGGTGTGAGCCACCGTGCCTGGCCTACCTGCTTCATCCTTATTCCGCATCACTCAGTCGAAGCCACCATCACTTTCACCTGACCTGAGAAAAAGGCTCCTTGTTTCCATATTTGCCCTCTTTAGAACTAATTCTCCATGAAGCAACTGGAAAAAGCTTTTAAACATATGAATCTGATTGTACCTCTTGCTTAAAACCCTCCAAGGACTTCTCACCACATGGAGAATGAAATCACAGTCAAGTTTGCATATCTCACCAGAACTCTGCGACTTCACGTCCTCCCTTTGCATTCTGCACACCCTCTCCTCTGCCGCTGGTCTCTGGTTCCTCAAACTCACCCTGTTCACTCCAATTTCAGGGCCATTGCTCAATAGAATTCCCTGCCTGGAATTTTCCTCCTCAGAATCTTTGCATGTCATTCCTTCTATTGCTAGGTTACTGGGATCACAACGTAAATGTTATGTCCTGACAGAGGCTGCCATGAGCTGAATCGTGTGCTTCCCAGAATTCATATGTTGACACCTTAACCCCCAGCACCTAAGGATGTGACTATATTTGGAGATAGCGTCATCACAGAGGTAATTGAGTTAAAATAACGTCTTTGGGAGCAGAGGTTGGGGAGTCGGGAGATGGTCAAATTATACAAAATTTCAGTTAGACAGGAGGAATAAGTCCAAGAGATCTATTGCACTTGGTGACTACAGTTAATTTATTCTATCCTTGAACATTGCTAAGAAAGTAGATTTTGAGTGTTCTCACAACAAAAAAATGATGGGTATGTGAGGTAATGCATATGCCAATTAGCTTGGGTTAACCATTCCACAATGTGTGCATATTTCAAAACAGCACCATAAATGTAGACAATCGTTACTAGTTACAGTAAAAAAGTTTTGAAAATGAGGACCTTAGGGTGGGCCTTAATTCAATTTAACTGATGTCTTCATAAAAGAGGAGATAAGGATACAAATGTGCACACACAGAGAAACAGCCATGTGAAGACACAAGGAGAAGGCGGCCACTTACAACCCCAGGAGAGAGGCCTCAGAGGAAACCCACCCTGCCCACACCTTGATCTTGGACTTCACCCTCCTTCATCAATTGGAAGCTTCTGATCCTGAATACTTTCCAAATGCTAGATGGTACAAAGGTGAGGGGACAGTACAGACCTCATGGTGAAACGTTTAGAGAGAATAACACCTCCCATTGCTGTTTTCTATCCCCAACAGACACCTGTGCCAGCCTTTATTGGTCTTTTGTATTCCCCTGTCCAGGGGATACTATAACTTTTTAATTTTTGTTTACATAGAGGAAAATATAAAACAAAAGTAAACAATAAAATGAAAAAAAAGAGGAAAATGCAAATAATAGTGTTTGGGGAGGGTGACAGTGAAAGCCGGAGGGTCATGTAACAGTGGAGATGGAGGCTTTTGAGCTAAGTCAATGTCCTGTTCTGTTTGTATATCAGAATCTATAGTAGCAATTGTGAGGTTAGGCATTTTTGTCCTTGCCTGCTCCATAAGTGCCAGAAGGGATTATTCTAAACTGTGTGAGGAACAGGTAGAGAAGTGTAAGTGAGACAAACTTCCCTGCCATTTGCCACAGTGGCAGGGCAGAATTCATCATGAGTGTCTCTACCCTCTGATGTCCAAAAAGTTTAACTCTGTAGGTGATGTTTATTGGCTACCAATTTAGAAGCATCTGCCTTCATGCTCCTGTCTAGAATGGTAACATCTCTCTGCCAGTAGCTGATAAAATCCCCAACATCCCATAGTCCTGTTTTCCAGTTAAGATTCACGGGAACTATGTGGGCAGATTTACACAGTTCACTTCTTCCAACATCCAAGAAATACTTGATACTCTTTTCATGTGAAGACTCTGAGAGAGGGAGCCAGCCTCCACATAGAGGTGCCCCTTAAAGTTTTGACACATAGTCTCCCTGACACTACTACTTAGACTGATTTGAAAGTCATTGATGAGCTTGCTACAAAGCTCCTGTAAAACTTAATCCTGACACATCAAGGGCTTGGGACTTTCCAGCTTGATATTCCAATTTTGAAGTGAGTAAATTTGAGTTATCCAAGACATCAGAATGCCACATAGAATATAACATATTCTAAAAGAAAATTGTACTGCCACAGGAACACCTTAGCTGTAATATAAAAATTAGGTTCTTTGGTGAAAATTTTATACTCCTTGATATGGTTTGGTTGTGTTTCCACCCAAATCTCATCTTGAGTTTTAGTTCCCATAATTCCCAAGTTTTGTGAGAGGGGCCCAGTAGGAGATAATTGAATCACGGGGGCACATTTCCCTATAGTGTTCTGGTGGTAAGAAATAAGTCTCACCAGATCTGATGGTTTTATAAGGAGAAACCATTTTTCACTTTACTCTCATTCTCTCTTCTCTTGTCTGCCACCCTGTGAGACATGCATTTCACCTGCCATAATTGTGAGGCCTCCCCAGCATGTAAAACTGTAGGTCCATTAAACCTCTTTCTTTTGTAAATTGCCCATTCTCAGGTATGTTTTTATTAGCAGGATGAAAATGAACTAATAACAACCCACTCCACTGTTTGAAGCAAAACTCCTGGCTCTATGGGGTCTTCAATTTACTGAATGTTTCCTAGCTGCTTGTCACTAATTCCCTGATGAGTCAAGAAAACTGCCACCTTAAGGTGCTCACTGGGTGACTGGATTGCTAACCTCAGTGCCCGCCACACAGAACCTGAAGCAGGGGTGGTTGCTCCTCTTAATGGTAAGAGCTCAGGGTTTCGGGTCATTGGGCATGTTCTAACTGTTTAATCTTCCACATCGAAACTAAAGGCTCTCTGGTAAAGGATATTCTTTATCTGGCTTCAAATCAGAAAGAATTTTAGCTGCGATCTGTCAGATAATTCATTTTGGATTCCATGGAAAGGGTCTGTTCTCTGAAAATACTGACCACAATTAAGCTAGAAACCAAGACTGAATCCGTGTGTAATGCACAGGTCATCACTGCATGCCAGACCTGTGCTTCTTATTGAAAGAAGCATGGTTTAGAAGGCCCCAGACCATTCTTGGCATGATAACTGCATTGGTCTTTGGCCCACTTCTTGAGGTATCCATCATCTCTCACCTTTAGCATAATAGTCAGCTGACTCCAGTCACACCATGTGTCCCTTGAAGATCATTCATGTAAACTTTAGGGTTTTGAGGCCACTTGCATTTTAATCACATTGTAGCTTTTATCATTATATCTGTCAACATGGCAAACTGATTTTACTTCCTTTTTTTCTCTGGGTCCACACATGTTGGTTAGGTAATTTGTTGGTTGAAAGTGACATTTCCCTCAGCACTCAAAAATCTTTTCTTGACTGACTCCAAGATGAAGAGAATATCACTGAGGTCTATAGGCAACCATTTTCAAACTTTGAGATTTCTCACTGACCATTCCTGGACAAGATGTAGCTTTCATTTACTTAACTGCAACCCCAGGCAAATCTGGTTTTTACATTGTCTGAATGACAGTCCAGCCCAAAGAGGGGTTGTAGTGCTCAACTTAGTTATAGTGAATTTTATATAGAAGTTCTTGTGTCTATATCATCTCACTCTACTAGAAAAAAATGAAATGACTAGAAGACAGTACAGGTGACTAGACTAGAAAAAATGATTACTTAAAGTTATAGGTACTGGAATAGGACACAAAAATTCTGTGGATGTAGAGGGAGGACAAAAACCCCAAACCTAAAAATGAATAAATTAGACCCCAGAAACTACAGAAATGGAGGGTCATTAATAACTTTCTGTCTTTCTGAACTATCCCTAGTGAGGCCCAGAGAAGAGTTTGGGAATCTTGTTGTGCCAGGAGGAGTAGTATTAGTTAGACCAAATGGTAGAACAGGACCTGTGGGTTCAGCTTCTCCTGGGAATTCCATCTCTCTGTGATGTAGGCATGGAATCTCAGTGAACATCCTGCATTCTCAGTGTCCAGCTGTCTGTGACCACAGTTGTTTTCTGATGATCAAGGACAACTGCTTTTTTTCTGAGAAGATTTAGCATCCCATGGCTGAGGTAAGCTGGATTCTATAGAGCATTGATTTCATTTTCTCATTCCTCTGTGAGCTGTGACTCTTTATTTTGTTTTTCATCTGAAGATGAAATTATATTTGTCAATATTTGTGTAAAAAGATATATAAGTCTGGCAACTAGACCCCTAGATGCAACCTTCAGCAGAAATTTTTCGCTGTTTATCTTCTCACTTTTATTCAATTATTGGCACAGAGAGATGCCCTGATATGTGGTCTCTCAGGAGTAATTAGAACGTTGGACTTCTAGAGAAGCTGGTGGGACAGGGTAGGGCTTCAAGTGAGGAGGATCCAAGCTTCTGTCCAAATCTACCAGTCTATCTGTGTATGGTAGGTGGATTCAGGAAAGACCCTAGAGCTTTGCAAAAGATCATTAATAGAAAACAAAATCCCTGTAAATTAGAGTACTAGGGCACATATTCATCAGTCACCTTCAGTCATATGGTCAGGGCTGAGCCTCTGTGGGAGAGCACAGAGCAGTGCATGCCTGAGAAAGCCTCTGATCATGCGTGAATGGTGAGGCTCTGCCTCAAGGAGATGTCCTGTGTCTGACAGAACATGATGCTTTATCAGGGGAACCAGCTCCCAATATTTCAACATAGGTTCTTTTCTATTTTCCCTAAGTGTTGGCCAACCTGAGAAATAAAGGGAAAGAGTACAAAAGAGAAACTTTAAAGCTGGATGTCCAGGGGAGACATCACATGTTGGCAGGTTCTGTGATGCCCCTTGAGCCACAAAACCAGCAAGTTTGTATTATGGATTTCCAAAGGGGAGGGGTGTATGAATAGAGAGTGGGTCACAGAGATCACATGCTTCAAAGGCAGTAAAATATCCCAAGGCAAATGGGGGCAGAGCAAGATCACAAAGCCAGGGTGAAATTAGAATTACTAATGAGGTTCCATGTCCCACTGTGCATACATTGTCATTGATAAACATCTTAACAGGAAACAGGGTTCAAGACCAGAGAACCGGCCTGACTAGAATTCGCCAGGCTGGGATTTCCTAATCCTAGCAAGCCTGGGGGTGCTGCAGGAGACCAGGGCATGTTTCATCCCTTATCTACAAATGCATAAAGCAGATACTCCCAGAGCAGCCATTTTAGAGGCCTCCACTTGGGAATGCATTCTTTTCCCAGGGCTGTTAATTATTAATATTCCTTATTAGGGAAAGAATTCAGTGATATTTCACTTACCCATTTTTGGCAACAAAAGAAATATAACTCTGTCATGCCTGGCTCCCAGGCAGTCAGATCTAATGGTTATCTCCCTTGTTCCCTGAACATCGCTGTTATCCTGTTCTTTTTTCAAGGTGCCTAGATTTCATATTGTTCAAACACACATGTTTTATGAACAATTTGTGCAGTAACACAATCATCACAGGGTCCTGAGGCAACATACATCCTGCACAACATACATCCTGTTATGAAGATGACAGGATTAAGAGATTAAAGTAAAGACAGGCATAGGAAATTATGAGTATTGATTAGGGAAGTGATAAATGTCCATGAAATCTTCACAATTTATGTTTAAAGATTGCAGTAAAGACAGGCATAAGAAATTATAAAAGTATTAATTTGGGGAACTAATAAATGTCCATGAAATCTTCACAATTTATGTTATTCTGCCATGGCTTCAGCCAGTCCCTCTGTTCGGGGTCCCTGACTGCCTGCAACAATGCTTCTGGGCATGTGAGATTCAGTGCCCTTCCTCAGCAGAGGACCACTGAGTGAATAATTGTTTTAGATCAAGCATATGGAGGCCAACTTTAATTTGAATTTCTTAAAGACAGAAACAGAAAGCATTTTTACACACTTTGAAATTGAGTAAGAGTGTCAGAAACTTCAGTAAAAAAATCACAGGAGGAATCTCTGGGGTCTTATTCATCCCCAGGGACCACAAAAATCCGGATACAACCTGTAAGAATTCACCTTTAAAAACTTGATTTTTTTCACCATACAGATTTATCTTTCATTTGATCTTTATTTTATTGCAGGTTATAATTAGCACATTAGTTTTTACCTTTATGATAGAAACATTGGATTCCTAAACTCAAAGTGTTAATGATGCCACCCCAACTGTAGTTTGTATTGCCAATTAACTTTTTGCTATGGCCTGAATTTGTGTCTACTTGTAAAAACTCATTTGTAAAAATTTAATCCCTAATATGCTAGTTTTAAAACACGGAGGCTTTTGGGAAGTGACTCACTCAGGAGGGCTTCATCTTCATAAATGTAATTAATACCCCGTAATAGAGCTTGAAGGGCGCACACTTCTCCCTGCTGCCATGTGAGGCACAGCAAGAAGCACCATTTATGAGAAACGGGACACTCACCAGACACTGAATTTGCTGGTGTTTTGATGTTGAACTTTCCAGCCTCCAGAACAGTGACCAAACATTTCTGTTGTTTATACATTACTCAGTCTAGCGCATTTTGTTTTAGCAGCCTGAACAAAGGCACTTTCTTATGCACTGTGGTTTATTTTTGAATTTATGGTTCCACTGAACTACCATGTATTCATAAATCAACATGTCTCATAGGGTGGAATAGCCACTCTATTTTTTTCAGAGTTTTCTCAGCTGTTCTTATTTGTGTTTTCGTCTATAGGAGTTTTGCAATAAAATACCTGCTTCCAATACCAGTTGGTATCTTTATTGGGACAAAATTAAATTTATAAATTACTTCTAAAAATTGATGATTGAGTAATATTGAGATATTCTACCTTAGAACATGATGTGGTTTTCCATTTGTTTATGCTGATTTTCTTATATTTCAAGGACTTTTTGTGGTCTTTATCATATGTTTTACAAATTTTTGTTAGATTTATGTATAGCTAGTTTATTTTATTCTGTCCTGTTAAAAAGTAAACTGTAGCACAATATAAATTTTAAAAGTTTTTTTGGCAGGGAATGGTGGTTTATATCTGTTATTCCAGCACTTTGAGAGGCCAGGTTGAGAAGATTACTTGAACCCAGGAGTTTGAGGCCAGCCTGGGAAACATACTAAGACCCTGTCTCTACAAAAAAATAAGAAGAAATTAGCCAGGTGTGGTGGTGCATTCCTGTAGTTTCAGCTACTCATGGGGCTAAGGTGGGAGTATGGCTTTTGCTAAGGATGTAAACCTGCACAGAGCTTTGATTCTGTGTACACATTCCACGTGAACAACAGAGCAAGAACCTGTTTCAAAAATTTTTTCTTGAGTAAAAAGCAACTTATACATTGTGGAACACCAGAGCAAAAGAGGTTTAGCATTTCAATGGCAAAGTGTCAGAGGTAAGATTGTATCGAAAAAAAATGAAGTAGCAAACAATAAAATTCCTTGATTTATTGCAGTTATAAAATTGTATTTTTTGGTTTACCTTATAGACATATATTACTATAAGCTTCTTGGGTACTTCTGATAACTTAGGCTTAAGTTATGCTTTTTTTTTAATACAGGCATTCACAAAAAAATATCTCACATTATGTTTTTGCTTGTTTGCAAGTCAACAAGATGAGGTCACTGAGGATGTCTGATTCTGTCCACTCAAGAATGTTTTGATCTACCCTTTAATTTTCTTTAAAATCATTTTGTAATTTTTATCTCCCACCCAATATATAACTTGTCAATTACCTTTATACATATGTAAACATCCTTTATGTATAATTTCTAGGTATAATACTAGCAAACGTTTATTGTTACAGAGGCATATCTAGTCTTATTGCACTTTATTTTTCTTCATAGATATTGGATTTCTCACAAATTGAAGGTTTTTTGCAACCCTACATTGAGCGACTCTATTAACACTATTTTTCCAACATCATGTGATTTTTTTGTATGTGTATATCTGTGTCAGCCTTTTTTAGCAATATAGTACATTTTTTTATTAAGGTTTGTACCTTTTATTATAAACATAGGCTATTTCAGACTTATTCTATAGTTTAGTGTAAACACGACTTTTATATGCACTGGGAAAGAAGAAAAATTGTGTGACTCACATTATTGTGATATTTATTTTATTGTACCTGTCTAGAGCAAAAGCCATATATCTCTAAGGTGTATCTGTATATTTTCATTGAATTGGCTCCATTTGCTGGAATGATACATCACTGTTCTTTGACTAAAACAAGAGTTGGGAGTGTGAAGGGTCAGGAAGAAAATAAAGCAGAAGTGAAGGTAAAAATCTTCCAACTCACACATGGAGTAAATAAAAATTCAGTGTGGATAAAATAAAAAATCATCTAAAGTTGAATATTCTCAAAAACATTAATGTTTATATCATTATGTATATGAAAATTATGAAGCAGAGAACAAAACAAAAAATACATTTAGGTGATGAAAGATTTCATAATCTCACTGTAAAATGCAAGATGAAAAATATAAAGTATAACAATATGTAAAATAAATGACAATATTTATATTACATTTAATATCCTACAATACAGTATGATCAACTGAATTGTATAAAATAGAAGAAAGTTTAAATTTAGAAAATTTAAAATGAGGTAAATATGAGTCAGGTGAAGGATAAATAATTATGATCAATTACATTTAACATATCTTGACTTCAATTTTATGTAAAAATATTATTAGTAAACGCCTTGTGTGGTGATTTCACCATAATTTTATTAAACTGTAAAAATATATTGACATTTTCCCATGAAGAGTACTATTAAAAGTTTGTGGATATTAGTGTTCCTTGGGTTCAGTGTGGGAGAGTGAGAGGCTACAAGCTTTTGTGAATTAACAGAGAAGAACCTAATTTTATATTTATTTTGCTACAATTTAAAATATGCAAAGGCAAATGAATGATTGCATTTTAATATTTGTCTGATTAGATGGAAATGCCTGACTGTCATGAGACATCCAAGACATCAAACGTCTAACAGGAAACATATAATTTGTGTATAATCTTAGCCCTCTACAAAATGCAAGGTTCAATATTTTGAGTATATTGTTCAAGTTCCTTTCTTATGACTGCTCAGGTTCTGTCATTTATTAACATTGTGCATCTAAAATCGTCACTGCTGGTCATTTGGAAGAATCTGAGAAGGAGCAGTTTCTTGCTTTCATTCCAACAGTGTATTCCCTGCTGAATGGGGTGAGGGTGCACCCAGCTCAAGCCTCGTCTGATCAACTGACAGGCTCAGTTATCTCCTGCCCAGGCAAGGGGTGGGCTTCTCTATCCAGAACTGAATTCTCAGGGCCAGGCAGTGTGGCTGAAACAAGCCAGTTCTTAGCAGGGAAGACATAACCTGCCTGGGTGGCCATGGTGTAGAAGGTCTGCACCTGGGCACACAGAGGCCCCCAGAGCCAGACAAGCTGAGTGAGCTTCTCCCAGGTCAATGGAGAATGGACCTGCTGCACCAACACATGGGATGGGTTCTGATAAATGGCCTTTGACTCACCTTGGAAGTTCACTAAGCTTTCCAAAGTGATGACTATTGAACTCCAGGAGCCTGAGACTCGTGCCTCTTGCTGCGCCCAGTGCAAGCCATGAAAGGACCTCTATAGTGGGCATCACAGGTGTCCTGGATTTCACTGCTTTGCAAAACAGTGGGGGGCTTTAGTTTCTTATTGAACATCAAGCTGCACTCTTCTCCTGGACAATTCCCTGCAGAGGAAGCATGTGAGTGAGAGACTCTCCAGAACAGTGCCCACAGACCCTCATTTCCACAACCTCCCATGAACCTTCAGGTGAACCTCATTTGTCTCTTCTCCTTCCTGACTATTTTAATGAAGTGAAACTTAACCCCTTCTGAGTCCCCAAATATCCTCTGAGTGCCAGGATCTCCAAAATTATCTCAGTCACTAAGAAGCCCTCTTACTGCTCAACCCCTGTATAAAAGTCTTCTGCTTGTTTGCTCTTTAGGGGGCAAAAAAAGCAAGATTCTACCTGCTCTGTCTTGGAAGCTGTCTTTGGAGCTGATTTTCCTTGACTTGGAGTTTCCCTCATGCGAGCTCTACTCTGGTTCTATTGATAAAATTAGAGTTTGAGTAAGTGCCTTCTACCAAACACCCTAGAAGGCTTAGCTTATCCTGGACACACAGAAAATGAAGTTGCAACCAAACCCATCTCTCCTCTGTTCTCCAGAGTCCAGAATCTATAAGGTCCTGGCTGCCAAAGAGCTCCCAGTTTCCTTGCCAGGGGAGACTGTTTTGCAGCACTGTCTCTTTTTACCTTGAAAGAGTCAAATTTTACCTGACCTAGCAGTGTTGTTTCTGGCTTTGAGCTTAGTTTCCTCAGAATTCTTTTCATTTGGATTAGACTTTCAGCCTAGTGCAACATGGAGTTTAGGTGACTCACCTCTCCCAGGCACAGAGTCCCATAGTCTGTCTCTGAGAAATACCTGTGAATCAGCTTTTCAAGTGAAGCTCTTCTGCCAGTGTCATGAGTGAACACATTTCTCAAGGTCTCCTCAGAGATCTAAGCCATTTCCCATTCAAAATTTCAAAATAAAACCCTATCAAAGACACGTAGCTCAGTATCCCTGATTCCAACCCTCCTTTAAGACTTCATAGGAACAGCCTAAGGCCTTACCTGCCTTTGCATGTGCTTCTCACTGGAATGGGAGGAAGAGGTCTTGTCTTTTTCTATGAATCGTTTCTTCTCATCTGAGCCCTTTTCTCTAAAGGAGATCTATTTGAAAGAAGGCTGGTCAGTGGGGCATTGGATGGAGGAGCAATGCAGCATCAGAGTTTTCATTTCCTTTTCCCATGTTCAAACTCAAGTGAAAGGTGCTCTGTCTCTCATGGCAAGATTCAGAGTGTGAGTTATTCTGCTGGACCTGCCTTTTATATGTCCCTCAGCTGGGCATGGCTTATTCTTATTGGCTAAGTTTTCTTTTCCTGGCTCTCATTAGGGCCTCAATAAGAAAAGTTTCTTGCTGTAGTTTTACTAGGGACTTAGACATAGTTAATGGGAGACATTTTCTGGGTCTTGCCATAGTGTGAAAAATAAAAACAAAAAAACAGAGCCAGGGGCACAGGAATCAGAAGATAAGGGAATCATTTTATAATAATTTCTGTCCCAATTCCTACCTGGAATTATTTATGTTACTGCTTACTATTCAAGATGCAGAATTAAACATACTTGTAGAAAGTAAAAAAAGATTCCTTTTTAAAATTTCCCTTTTTGTTAAAGAATAATTCATAAGTGTTAGAGATAATAGATTCTTTTAAAGACTAACTTCCTTCAAGCCTCCTTGATTTGTGCTAATAACTCTTTCTTATGCCCTATCCTATGTAGCTGTCAGATATAAGGGAAATAGTACATTCTATGTCCTTGTACTTTAACCGAGATATTTGTTTTAGATGTCACAGCTCAGAGCCTATGCCCCTTCCCTATTTTGAAATGTTATTACTTTTCTAAGTTTTTTTGCAAGCAACTTCGTCTTTTTCTTTGTTCTCCCTTGCCTTTACCTATTTAGGAAAGTTTTAAGTTATCAGCCAGTCAGGTTTAGCTTAGACTGTGAAGTCCAGCTCCAGCCAATGGAGACAGGACACAGTTGCAGGGACAAGCTGCGTAAAGCATAAAAATTGCTTTTCTCCTTTGTTCGAGTGTGCTGTCACCATTGTTCCATCTGCGAGGAGCACTCTTTTTGCAAAAAGTAAAATTGCCTTGCTGAGAAAAATTTTTGTCTGAATGCTGATTTTTCCTTGCGGTACTGAGGAACAAGTATTCTGTTTCTGAATAAACATTTTATGTATAACAATACCTATATTGAAATGTGTTACACATTTTGCAAAGAAAGAGCATTATACATAGTGTTGAAATAATGTACATAGATATTATAATTTCTCAAATATTGGAAATGTCAAATTAAAATTTGGTTGATTATATTAGATACATACATATATGATAAAATAAAAATTTGGAGAAAAAGTAAATACCAAATAAAATGGCCCATTCTACCTTAACATGAGGGAAGATAATTAGATCAAATACAGTAGAATCAATTTGATTAGATTAGAGCTGATGGTAATTTAGTCAGCTTGTGATTCTTGAAGTAGCAAAAAGTCTAGGTAGAGAGAGAAACTTCTCCCGTTTCTCACCTTTCCTGAGTCATCCTGGGAGCTGTACTCTGTTCTATAGAATTTATTCAGTCTCCTTAGTGAAAATGGACTTGGTCCCAAACAGGTAACCCAACTGACCACAAGAAAAACAGCCTAGATCCTGAGCATTCAACTCCTGTCTTCACACAACAGACACCACATGACTCCCATTGAAGCCTGGTTGTTTCCCAACATCCACCATCAGACATATTCCAGAGCAGCCTCCCAAAATTGTCTAAATGAGATGGGACAAGATATGGTGGAGCTCCAGGCTCAGGACAGCTGCCTCATCCCTTCCTACTGAGAAGTCTGTATCTGATTAGTTAGGGCTCCCAAACTATAGAAGGCTTAGTGTATGTCCCAGCAAGTGTCCCCCCAAAGGACCTTCCTGTTTTTCCCTCTTCTAAGAAAACATGCAGGAATAAGACCTTCTGTGTTAGGGATTACTTGCCCTCTGCTCTCCAATTACTTGGTTGACTGATGAACTGATGGCTGAGGAGGGGAAAGATTCAGGGAAGAGCCTGTGCTGAGTGAGTCTGTGTTTTCCCAGGTGTGCTGTCTGTGCAAATAGTGGACCCCAAAAAAATATCTGGTGGTAGACAGACACTCCCTTACAAAATTGTCTGAATTTAAATAGGATTTAAATGAAACTTATAATACCATTATATATTGATACTATATTATCATATAAAATGTATTTGATATCTAAACCATTTTGATATGTTGTCATATAAAGCAGTCATTCACACAAGAGCAGATAATATTCTTGGGTTCTATAAGTTAAGGTTGTAACAAAACTTAACTCAATTTCCTTATAAAATTACCTAACACAATTTTATTATATCATAATAATGCACATGAATTATGATATCACAATATATTATGATGTCACAATACATACGAATTATGATGTCAAAATATATTGTGATGTCACAGCGTACACAAATATGATGTCATAATATATTGTGATGTCACAATATATGAATTATGATGTCATATGGTGATGGCACAATGCATATGAATTATGATGTCATAATATATTGTGATGTTATTATACATATATTATGATATCTTAATATACTGTGATGTCAAAATGTGAATTATGATATCATAATGTATTGTGATGTCATAATATATACAAGTTATGCTATCATAATATATCATGATGTCATAATATCATATGTATGTATTTATTATATTTATATAAAATAAAAAAATTTGTCAGGTAATTTTATAAGAAAATTGAGTGAAATTTTGTAACAACATTAACATATAAAGAAGCTTATAATCATGGTGAAAGATGAAATAGGAGCAGGCATACATGATAGAAGTGGGAACAGGAAAGATGGGGGAGAGATACGCCTCACTTTTAAACCACTAGAACTTGTGAGTACTTCTTATGACAAGGGCAGCACAGAGCCTGAGGAATCCATCCCCATAAATCAACCACCTCCCACCAGGCCCACCTGTAACATTAGGAATTAAAATTCGATATGAGATTTGGAGAGGACATCTAAACTATATCATATGACCATTAGAAAAACAGATGAAACAGATTCACGCTTTCTGCTGTCCAGATACTTTCATTCCAGAGCAAATGGCTAAATAATTGAATTCAACATTCTGTGGTCAGAAGAGTGAAAGGAGGTGTACAGGGGACTTTGGCTACATTTGTTCCACTTCCCTTATGCTGTTGTTGTGAGTTCTGATGTCATCACCTGAAGGGCTATTCATGGACAGAAGAATTATTGCTATTGTTGAGATTATCCCCATTTCTTTAACCTAAGTAAAAATAATTTTTTTAGTTTCTCATATAATATTCCTAAAAAACTCTAAGAATTTTGGTTAACTTTCTTGTTACTGTGTGTTATAAAAAATGACAGGGAAATGGCTAAATAGATTGAAATTACACAAACTCTAGGAGTCAAGTTTCTCTTGGGCAGGATTAGGAAAGACAGAACTGGAAATATGCCACCAGCACAGGCATCAGATGCATGGGGCCCACTTTCTGTTGCATCCCTGCTCAGATCCACCCTCTTCTAAGGCCTCATCCAGGTCTGGCCTCACCCTAGAATCTCCTTTCACAAAACTAGTTAAAGGAGACCAGAAATTTGACAGATGGATCCTGCTGCCTCTCCTGAGCTGGTGCCCACAATTTCCTGAAAATAAAAAAGAGATAAATGGGAGCAAATAGTTATCTATTTGTGGACCACAATCTCTTTTTCACTGAAGGCAGTTCTTCTACAGATATCCCACCAAGTAACCTGTTTTTTTTTTTATTTCTGCAAATCCAGTAGTTGCTCTACAAGGCACAAGAAAGGCAATATAAATACCGAAAATCCCTCTGAACAGTCCACCCTTTCTCTATCCCTCTCATGTGTCTATATAGTTTTTTTCTACATATTTTCTTCTTAAGGTAAATAATTTTAAAAATGAAAGAAAAAATGGAAATGCTGGACCCTTCATTTAAATCCTGGAAGTTACAGAACACTTGGCACCCAACTCCCAGGGAGCCATGAGGATTCGCTCATGTCACATGATATTTCCAGCACAGTGCTCTGTACATACTTCTAAACACATAGTACTTGCTAAATATACATTGTATTAACTCATGTGTACATGGTTTCCAAATGCAGACCTACTCAAACATTGATGCCTTCTCTAGCCTCTGTAAACTTTACAGAGCCAGCTGAGAATAACATGTTTCTGAATGGTGATTGGTGGTTTCCACTTTGGGCCAAAAGTATTTATGTTGTGGTAAGAGTGTTGGGTGTCAGGAACTCTCTGTGCTGTGCCTACTTTCTCTAGCTAGTGCCACTACAATGGATGTACTGGAAGAAACATCAGCATCAAGAGGAGACTTTTTAAAGAAGTCAATTCATGGACCCCTTCCAAACCTGCAGAATCACATTACTAAGAAAGAGGCCTGGAATTGGAAGTGATTTATGTGTACATTGAAACTAGAGAGGCAATTCTTAGCTAAGCGTCTCTCAGCCTAGGCGTCCAACCATAGTCACATGACCACTTTAAAGATAATACCATCACCTGTGCCCTCCCCACAGATTTTGTCTGTTGATCTTGGTGGGCAATGCATATGATTTTAACTAGGAAGTCAAATTGTTCCTCTTTGATGATTACATAATATTATATCTAGAAAAATCTAAAGACCACCAAAAAACTTTTAGATTTCATAAAAGATTTAATAATGTTTCAGGATACAAAAATCAATGTAAAAAAAGTAGTAGCATTTTTATACACTTTTTTATAGCATTTTATACGGCATTGTATACATAATGATGAACAACCTGAGAACCAAATTAAAAAGTTAGTTCCTTTTACAATAGCTAGAAAAAAGGTGAAATAACTAGAAATACAATTGATTGTATAGGCTAAAGATATCCACAAGGAAAACTACAAAATATTGATGAAATCAATTGTACATGACACAAACAAATAAGAAAAACATCCTATGCTCATGGATTGGAAGAATTATTATCATCAAAATGACCATACTTCCCCAAACAATCTACATATTAAACGCAATTCCTACCAAAATGCCAATGTTATTTGTCATAGAATTAGAAAAAGTTAAATTCATATAGAATCATATACTAGAAGGCTTTAATAACCAAAACAGCATGGTACTGATATAAATAGAGGCCTAGATCAATGGAACAGAATAGATGACCTAGAAATAAAGTCACAAACCTACACAAAACTGATCTTTTACAAAGTCAGCAAAAACACACACTGGGAAAATGACATCCTATTCAACAAATTGCGCTGGAAAAATTATATTGCCATATGCAGTAGTACGAAATGGGACCTGTCGCTCTCACCATATACAAAAATCAGCTCAGTATGAATTAAAAGACTAAAATGAAGACCTAAAATTATAAAAATTCTAGAAGAAACTCTATGATAAACTCTTCTGGACATTGGCCTGGACAAAGAATTCATGACTAAGATCTCAAAACCAGATGCAACAATAAAAAGAATAGACAAATGGAACTTAATTAAACTAAAAACCTCCTAAAAGGAGCTTTTAATTAACATGTGAGCAGACAACTTATGGGATAAGAAAAATGTTTGTGAACTATGCATGTGACAAAGAACTAATGTGCAAAATATACAAGGAAATCAAACAACTCAACAAGAATAAAACAAGTACCCTCATTTAAAAGGAGGCAAAGTATGGGAACAGATATTTTTCAAAAAGAAGACAATAATAGCCAACAAGCATGTAAAAAATGTTCAACGTTGCCAATGATCAAAGAAATGACAATTAAAAACCACAATGAAATACCATTTTACACCATTCATAATGGCTATTAAAAAGCAAAAAAATGAAATATATTGGCAAGGATACAGAGAAAAGGGAACACTTATGCATTGCTTGTGGGAATGTAAATTTCTACAACCTCTGTGGAAAACAGTATGGAGATTTCTCAAAAAGCTAAAAATAGAACTTTAGAGTTCTATTTTTAGAGTGATTCAACACTCCCTTTACTGGGTATCAATCCAAAAGAAAATAATTTGTTACTTAAAGAAGATACCCATATTCATATGTTTATTGCAGCACCATTCACAATAGCAAGGATATGGAGTCAATTTAAATTTATCAATCAATGATTGAATAAAGAAAATGTGCTATGCATTTATACATTTATGGAATACTATTCAGCCATAAAGAAGAAAAACATTTCTTTTGCAGCAACATGAATGGAACTGGAGGCCATTGTTGTAAGTGAAATAAATCAAAACAGAAAATCAAATACTACAGTGTAAAATAAATAACACAAAGATTCATAGCAATGACAAATTAACATATTTTCAATCATATTAGATGATATTAAAACCATTATAAAATTTGCTGTTTTGTATCATAATGAATCATAAATGTTAACTTCATTAAAAAGTTTGACTAGGCATACAGATACATGAGCAGCACGTTTACCAGTAAACAGAGGATATACAGTATTTTCAAAGATCAAAATTATTTTATGTATATTTATTTATTTATTTTGCTGGGGGGAGCAGCTTTATTTGCTGGGGATATAGTGGGGTCTTCTCTCTGGAAGGTGGGGTCTTCCACTGGTCACCCCCGGCAGTGGTCCAGGAGGCGCCATGCAATTTAGTGCTGGGGTCAGTTGTGGGCTGGGCCTTGGAGAAGGCGAACTGTGCAGGGAAGCAGTAGCTGTGGGTCCTCACCGCCCACTCCGTCTGGATGCACTGGGTCTCCTGGTACTCCTCAGACTCCCACCAAGGCTGCGTCTCTATAGGGCAGTGACTCATCCGGCACGGAACCTTATCCTCGGAGCCCAGTTTGATGCAGGCCAGGCATTTCCGCTTCCTCCCCTGGGCTGGACTTTGCACTAGGGTTTCATCCATTCTTTATTCTGGCCGCTTGTCTGCCCGGGCTTAAATTCCAGCCTCGCAAATGTTCCAGCTAGGAAGGGCTTGTCCACGGCGTCGTCCACACTTGTCTCCCAGAAGACACGGGCGGGTGATTCCTCCAGGGCCACCTGCAGGCCCCAGACGCTGGGCCCTGTGAGCTCCGCCCAGCTTAGGCCCCCCAGCACCTACCCACCGGGCCAGCGGCATCTGCAGCTGTCGTTGCTTCTGCCGTCATCCCGGCCCTGCAAAGCGGGTGTGCACTCCTCAGCTCTCCGAGCCCTCCAGGAGCCACCTCCTCCCCTGCCCTGCCCTGCCCCTGGGGGGACCATGCCCCCAGAACGTTGGGCAGAGGCGAAGGAACCGGGAAATATTCCTTCCTCCAAATTGACCCTGAGGTCCGCCTGATCCTCTCCACTCCCTCCCACCCTGCCCACACTGTTCACTGGGCCCTGCAGTTTCAGCAAATTTCCCTGCCCCCTGCCTGTGCTGAGAAGCAGTCCTGTTGCCCACTCTCACCTTTAACCTCTTTTTTGGCCCATTCTCTGTCCCCACTCGGTCTCTGACACGACCCCTCTCCTCCCTACTGTCCCCAGAGCCCCTCTCTGTTTCTCCCGCTCAGCCTCCTCCCTGCTTGCTTCTTCCTCCCCATGTGGAATCTCCCAGCTTCCATGGGGTGCCTTTCATCTTGGGGCCCAGACAAAACAGATAAAATTATTCTAAATAGGAACATGTGAATTACATTGAATTCATGACAGCAGTAATTCATCTGGTCATATTTTAAAGAATTATGAAATAATAATAGCAACTATCAATTTAAAGTGTTAACTAGGGTTAAAAATGCCCACCATTTCACCACCACCACCACCACCAACAGCAACAAAACCCTGTTATAGCTAACAAACTAGTAAAGTTGCAGGATACAAAACTAACATTGAAAATCAGTTGCAATTTGATACAGTAGCAGCAAAATATTCTGAAAAAGGAATAAACAAAACAATTTCATTGATAGTATTATCAAATAGAATGAAATAATTCATTAAATAGAATGAGTTTAACCAAGAATATTAAATATCTGCATACTGAAAACTATAAAAGGTTGATAAAAGAAATTGAAGAATACAAAATTGGAACTATATCCTGTGTTCATGGCTTCTAAAAATTAATATTGTTAAAATATCTGTACTACACATAGTTATCTACACAGTTAAATAAAGTTCTTTTTCTGTTATTATACTTTAAGTTCTAGGGTTAAATTTCTATCAAAATTTTAATGCCATTAAAATAAATGTAGAGCAAACAATTGTAAAATGAGTAAGGAGCCACAACAGAATCCAAATAGCCAAATACTGAGAAGAACAAACAGGCTGAAAGCCTCAAATGTCCTGATTTCAAACTACAGTACAAAACTATAGTCATCAAAATAGTATGGTACCTGCATAAAAACCAATGGAAGAGAATGGAGGAGCCAGAAATAGACTCACACATATACAGTCAACTGTTACCATGGAATTAGAAAAGAAACAGAAAATGACATCAAGAAATGGTGTACAAATACTAGATATGTGCTCACAAAAAGTGAGTTCTTCTCTTATATCATCCCCAAAATGAGTTTAAAATAAATTAAGGATTTATACATAAGAACCGAAATCATGAATTTTCTATAAAAAACAGGAAAAAGCTCCTTGACACTGGTCATGGCAATGATGTTTTCGATTCGACATAAAGAACACAAGCAACAAAACAAAAATAAGAAAGTGGAACTATACCAAAGTAAAAAGTTTCTGCACAATAAATAAAACAATCAACAAAATATAGAGATAGTATATTGGATGAGAGAGAATATTTGTCATCCATATGCGGGATAATATGATACTATCCAAATTATATGTCACACTAATCAGTATGAAAAAAAAAACCCACAGCAGAACAAAACAAAAAACAATTTTATTATTGATTGGGCAAAATATCTAAATAGCTATTTTCCATAGACTTAAAAATGGACAGCAGATCTGTAAAAGCATTCTCAACATCACTATTTATCAGAGTAATTAAAATCAAAATCACAATGAGATATTACCTTATCATGGTGTTAAGATAGCTATTATAAAAAATTCAAAAGATAAAAAGTGTTAGAGTGCAAAGAAAAGAGAATATTTGCACATTGTTGCTGAGCATGACCATTGGTGCAGACATTGTTAAAAAAACAGTATGGAGATTCCTTAAAATTTGTAAATTAGAAGTACCATTAATCTCAATTTGGAGTATGTAGCCAAAGCACATAAAAACAGTATCGCCAAGGGTATCTGCACTCTTCTGATACAAATAAATGGATAAACTGTGTGAGAGAGGTAATTTCAGCTGTAATAAGTTATTTCATTTACAACAATATTGATAAACCTTGAAGACATTATGCTAAGTGAAATAAGTGAAATAGGAGAAAGACAAATACTGCACGCTTTTATTTGTGGAATCAAAGAGAGAGAGAGTGAGAAAGAAAAAGAAAGAATAAAAAAGAAAGAGAGAAAAAGAAAGAAAGAGAAGAAAGAAAGAAAGAAGAAGAAAGAAAGAAAGAAAGAGAAAGAAAGAAAAAAAGAAAGAAAGAAAGAAAGAAAGAAAGAAAGAAAGAAAGAAAGAAAGAAAGAAGAAAAACAGAGAGTCAAATGTTAGTTACCATGGGCTAGGAAGTGGGGAAAAGTGGGAAGATATACACATCTCAAAGCACTCTATTTTACACCCTACAGTTTTCAATGTGTAAATCATAGCTCAATAAATGTGGAAAAAATTTAAGAGTAATCAGCAGGTCCTATCTGGCCACAGGTAACCTTTATTTAAAACTCTCTTGGCCACTGTTTCTGGCTCAAGCCAGGAAGGACCCGAGCGCTTCTGGCCCCTTGACTTCTCCTACACTCCTCCTGCTGTTGCTATAGCTGAGGAAGACGTAATAGTTCCCAGGAGTTTTCTGGGAACTCCCTGCCCCGTTGGTCCTGTGTATCCCCCAAGAAAAATGCACACCTCTTGCCTGCAGGTGGCATTTTTAACATCAGCTGTAGCCAGTGCAGACGGGGAGCAGGCTCGGCTCAGTGGGCAGCTGAAGGAGCCTGCTTCTGGGCCCATGCCAACAGGTGAGCCAGGTGCCAGCCCAGAAGCAGCCAGAAGCAGCAGCGCCAGCCCCAGGGACTGGGATCGATTCTGTGTGTGAGGAGACGCACCGGGCCCTGCTGGCGGCCGTGGAGAAACTGCAGGTGAGTGAGTCTCTCCTGGCATGGGCCAAGAAGGGTGAGAGCGAGGCGGTTTGCTGCCGATATGTGACCCCATTCTTTTGGCTCAAGAGCTGCTTTATGCAGCTGACACAGGAAAAGGAGGACCTGAAGGAGCGGGTGGAGGAGCTGGAACATCGCTGCATCCAGCTCTCTGGAGAGACAGACACCATCGGTGAGGTGGAGGCCAGGGCACAGCAGGGGGAGCTGCCCAGCGGGTGAAAGGAACCCAGCATCTGAGCCCTGTCCTCTGACAGGAGACTACACCGCCCTCTCTCAGCCAGGGGGCAGCGCTGAAGGAGCAGCACCGAGAGGAGGAGGAGCACATCCACAGGCTAGCCCAGGACAAGGAGGAGATGAAGGCAGGGTGTGGAGCTTCTCCACCCGGGGGGTGGCTGTGGGGTGGGTGTGGGTTCAGGCATGGCAGCTGAACACCCTTTCCTCCAGGTGAAGCTACTGGAGCTGCAGGAGCTGGTGTTGCGGCTTGTGGGCAACAGGAACGAGGGCCATGGCAGATTCCTGGCAGCTGCTCATGAGCCAGCTCCAGGGGCCCCAGCCCCCCGGAACTCAGGGCTGCCGACAAGCAGGGTGGTGAGTAGTGCCCTCAGGCGGGGTGGGCAGGCCAGAGCAAGGGAGGCTGGCAGTGTGCTCAGAGCCCTCCTCCCTCTCTCCAAACATCTTTGCCAGGTAAGCCTCGCTGGCAGCGTGGAGCCTGCACAAGGAGAGGCCGGGGAGGGTTCTCCCCACAACAACCCCACTGCACTGCAGATCATGCAGCTGTTTGGTGAGATGCAGAACGCTCAGGAGCGCCCAGGCTTGGGCAGCATCCCCTGCATTCTGTTTTTCTACTAGGCTGAGAAGAACCACGAGGTAAAATTACCCTCATCTGAAAGCCAGTTGCCTTCAGCAAAGCCAGGAGAAGGGGGGCTGGAGGCCCCGCCCCCACCATGTCCCTCCCACCCCTTTCCAGTCACCCCTTTACCCTTAAAGTAAATGGATTTAGCCATACTGCTTGACCTGGCGTATCCTGTTTCCCTCACTGGGTCCTGGGGTTTGTGCCACTGAATGGGGACCCCAGAATGTCTGAGCTGGGCTGCTGGGGACCTTCCAGGCCTGTTACCTGCATGCTGCCTGGTGACACCTGGGGGATTCCACAGGTGGAATGGCACCCATGGGGGACAGTCTGGCCATAACGGCCAACAGGCTCAGAAGCCTGATCTCTCGGTGCCTGGGAAGGCAGGGTGCCAGCACCCAAGGGCACTGACTTCCATCCAGCCCAGGTGACTTCAGTCCCATCCCCCTGCCTCCCTCACCTGCCTGTGCCTGGTGGCCTGTTCTGTCCCTCCCTCCAGAGTGCAGGTGCCCCACAGGCTCCCTCCAGGCTGACCTCATGGCCCCGCTCCTAGTGGCCAGAGCTGGCTTCACAGGATGAACCAGCCAATCTCCAGGGGCTTTCCAGGAAAAGAGTCCCTTGGAAAGGATATGGACTTTTCACCGCTTCCAACAGCCACGAAACCTCTGAGGCAGGTTTGGATGCCATAGGATTCAAGGGGGTGGCAAGGGGTCCAGAGCTGCAGACAGCTGAGGGTGACCACTGGGGTCTGCTCAGGAGACAGCCTGGAGTAAGTGACCACGTCCAAGGCAAACTGTGACTAAAAGGAAGGGCTGGGTTGGCTGGGAGTAGAGGAGGCCATTCAGGGCTGAGAATCTCCAGGGGATCTCGGAGAGGGCGTGGAAAGGGCCATAATGGGAGTGCAGAGGTGAGGAGGGGATGATGAAGTCACAGTCCTGAGCGGGGGGCTGGGGAGGGAGTAAGTGGAGGTGGAGGGAGTAGCCTGTTTAAACCTGGGGCTCATCCTTATGAACATGAACTTCTGGCAAAAAAAGTTTTTTAAAAAGAAAAACTTAATAAACTTAGGGGTCAGTAGGCCCTTGATAGGGGAGAAACAAGCCTTTAGAGTGAGCGAAACCCAGGATTGAGGGTACGAGGTCTGTGCTGAATCTCCTGGATTCAGGATTATATCCCCTGAGGGTCCAGCCGGAAGGCTGGAACAGACTTGGGCACCTGGAAAGCTGACATGGGAAACAGGTAGCAGGTGAGACAAAGTGGGTCCCTGATGCCAGGAGGAGAAGTGAGTGCTGGGCCTTGTGGCCTTGGGTCCATCCTAGGAAGTGGTGGAGGCTCACACAGGAGCCCTGCCTGGCTGGGGTTTCTGGGAGCCAGAGGAGGGAAGTTAGGTCTGGAGGGAGCAGAGTGAGAAGTGCAGGTACTAGCAGCCTAGAGACTTGGAGGGAGCCAGCAGTCTCGACTTTTAGCCAGGAAGGGACTTAGGAAATGGGTCGTTCCCTGGTGGGTTGTAGTTTGGAGAAGTCTAGAGGCTCTGGGGATGGTCGCTGACCTCCCTGGGGTATGGGAGGATGATCTCTTCACAGAAATTCATCAGCAGCCCTGAGGTCAGCGATCCCGATCCCATGTCCTGACAGGTGCCTCCTGCAGCCCCTCCACAGCCACTTGCCAGGTCGTGACCCTGCAAGCACGTGTGTAAATGTGCACACATACGTTCCTGCTTTCCTCAGGCAGCACCTTGCAGGGTTCTGAGCTCTTTATTCCTACTCCTCCGTTTTGCTTGCTTTCCTGCCATAATTTCTCTGCCCGTGAAGCCTGCTCTTCTTCAGGAGATAGGAGGAACATGAGCTAATAGGGATGTGCTGGGCCCAGGCTGCAGGATCAGCCATGCTACAGTCCTGCTGGTAGCCATGGGGAGTGGGGCTGACAGAGGGTCTCACTGGGAGGTGGAAGCACCTCCTCAGTGGTGCTGTCAGTGGACATGTGGAGGGTGATGGTTCAGAGGTCCTCTCTGTCCTTCCTTCTCCTGGCCTCCTGGAGGGCAAAGAATGAGTCTAACCCCTCACTGGAATCCCTGTTTCTCCAAAGGGTGTGGCATGTTTGTGGAAGGAATAAATGAAGGAACGGCTGAGAGTCCTGCAGTAGGATGCCATGGGCGGGGGCATAGGTGGGTTCCAGTAGGAAAACAGCCAGCTGTGTCCTGGTATCCAGGTCTGCATGGCTTGTCAGAGCTGATGGTTCTTTCAGGCCTAATCTGGACAGACCCAGGAGGTAGGAGGTCTTAGGGCCTCCTTCCTTTGATCAGCTCTCATGCACGTGCTTTCCTTTCCCCAGTTCCTCTTGACTAGTGCCCTTGTGTCGTGGGCAGCCTCCTGAGTGAAGGTGAGGAATCTTCCTCCCCCGAGCTCATCCACATCTACCAGGAATTTGACTTCTAAGTGTTCTCCTTCCAGGCACCCAGCCATGTGGTGACAGCCACCTTCCCCTACACTACCATGCTGTCCACTGGGCGGCTGCCCGCCTTGTCCATTCTGCATTGGACACCTACATTAAGGTGAGGCACAGGCTTGGAGTGTGTGTGTTGGGGACAGCCAGGTCCCTTGGGTGGAGCTGAGTAGGACTGCCCAGAGTGGGAGGAAGAGGTAAATCACCTCTTGGGGAGAGCAGCACTCTGGGGCCCTCACGGAATTGGTACCTGTGGAGCTAGGAAGATGGGCAGAGGTTGTTGGCATCTCTTTCAGATGCCCAAGACCTTATGAGAGCCAGAGCATCTCCCAAGAGCATGGAGAGCTCGTTCATGAGCCTGGTCTGGTTGGTTTGGCTCTGGCTTTGACCAAAGACATCCTTAGTGCTAATCCCACACTCCTGGCTCAGATGGAAGGACAGTCCACTTTTCTCTCCCACTGCTAGAGGCCTGCAAAGCAAGGACCTGAGGCTCCCCGTGGCTGGGCAGGCCCCAGGTAATCACGAGTTGCCCTTGGCCCTGCCTCTGCTATGCACCTGCTCCCTGAGCCCTGGGCTGGGGCAGCAATGGCAGGCCCTTCTCCTTTACTTCCTAACCTGGTCACTGGCTATGCTGGCAGCACAAACTTCCTGGAGGAAGGAGAGCCAGCCACCAGGCTGTCTGACAGAGGTCTGTGTGTCTACAGAGATTTTTTTAAAACTTGCCCTTTTACGCATCACCCCTCTCTAAACGTTTTGTAAACCTGGAAACCAGGGAAATGACCCATTTGGGCTTGGAAGTGACTGTTGATTCATTCATTTAACTTGTTTATTTTCTATGTGCCTGGTGCTATAATGGGCATAATGTGAATGAAACTTTGGTGCATGAAACAGGCATTTACAGTGAGGTGGTGAAGACAGGTAATCAATGTCAGACAAAAATGGGACACGTGCTAGAGAAGGAGAGGGTGAGAAAAGTCAGGGAACCAACTTGAACAGAATGGTCAGGGACAACCTCTCGGGGAGATCACCTCAAGGCAGAGTCCTACAGGAGCCTTTGGAGAGAGGAGGTAAGAACATTCCAGGCACAGCTTTGGTCTAAATGCAGCAAGAAATCACTGCAGTGTTCCATCTGGGAAAATAAGAGAGTTGGAGCCATGTGTTTACAAGGTGGGCTGTCCCATTCCCAGGCAGGAAGGGGCTGGACCACAGAACTGGGGTGAGGTAGAGGTGCTTAGGAGGCTGTCATGAATCCCTGTGTGAGTGGCGGTGGCTTGGGCAGGCCCAGCGGCTGTAGAGATGCAGACAAGGGCGGAGATTTACAGGCACTTTTGGAATAGAACTCACGGACATCGGGTGGATTGGCTGTTGTGGGGACAGGCAGTGAGGGAGTCACAGCGGGCTCTGCTTCTGTCTGGCCTGGGCATGTGGGCAAGCATTTAGTGATGCTTTTCACTGATGTGTGGGGAACTGAGGGAGGCCCTGGTTTTGGGGGGAAGCCAGGTTCTTGGGCTATGTCAGGGGAGCTGCCTGAGATACATCCAAGTTAGGCGTGTGGAGTGGGCAATGGTATGTGTGGTCTGGAGTTCAGAAAGGACTGGGCTGGTGGATATGTTTGGGGACATCAGCCTGCTGGCAGTATTTGACCAGGGAGGCTGCCCTGTGCCCCCTGCCTCTGTGGGGCCAGGTAGGCCATGGACAGCCTGGGGCAGCAAGGGCTGGGCAGAGGGTGTGGTCAGTGTGGCTGGGGCAGGGAACAGGACAGGAGAGTCTGTGAGAGTGGGAGCTTGGCACACTTGGAGGATCCTTGCAACTTCATTCACCAGAGCACATTGGGAAAAGGGACAGGGCCGTGGGGATGGAAATGGAAGCTCAGACGGCTCCTGGATTCTTCGGTCAAGGCTGAGGAGTGAATCCATGAGGCCCTGGGTCACCAGCTGTGGCCTTGGTGGTCAAGGACAGGATTGAAGCATTGGGAGTGAGCAGACCTGGAAAGGGAAAGGCTGTCACGCGGGGAGGGCAGGGCGCAGGGAGGATAGAGGGAGTTTCCTTGATGAGCTGGAGGGTGGTGGCAGGAATGGGTGCTGAGCAGGATGTGCTTGGCCGGCTGCAGTTGGACTGGAGGTGGGGGGCATGTCACTGGCGGTGATGGCAGGAAGGAAGGTATCAGTGCCCGAGGCCTGCTTAGCATGCCACCTCTGGGGAGCCCTCCCCATTTCACTCCAGGAAGGTGTCTCCCTTCCCATCTGTGCCATCCTCAACCTTAAGGGCCCATCTGGAGAGACAACTCCCTGGAGGAGACTTCTTGGGTTCCAGGCCTTTGAATAGGGCATGTGTCCTGTGGTGTGGTGGCGAGCGACTCAGCCACCAGAGGCTTTTCCTGGCTTCAGGGTTTTCCTTTGTTTGTTTTTTGTTTTTGCTGTTTTTTGAGACTGAGTCTTGCTCTGTCACCAGGCTGGAGTGCAGTGGCGCGATCTTGGCTCACTGCAACCTCCACCTCCCAGGTTCAAGTGATTCTCCTGCCTCACCCTCCTGAGTAGCTGGGACTACAGGAGTGTGCCACCACGCCCAGCTAATTTTTTTGTATTTTTTTTAGTAGAGACTGGATTTCACCATGTTGGCCAGGATGGTCTCGATCTCTTGATCTCATGATCCACCCACCTCAGCCTCCCGAAGTGCTGGGATTACAGGTGTGAGCCACCGCACCCAGCCCAGGGGTTCATTTTTAGACACCTTTGTCCAGATTTCCCAGCCCCTGACAGCTTCACAAGTTGCCTGGTTTTGATGTTACCTGTTTGATGAAAGCCCTTCCTCTTTTCTCCCCTTCCCGTGATAGCCCGTCAGCTCTGCTCTGGACTCAACTCTTCTGAAGTGGGGGTTGGGACACGGAAGCCAGGTATTTGTGGGAGAGCAAGGGGCTTTTCCCAGAGACATCTGTGAGGCATGCTTATGTGGGCGTGGTCACCAGTAGAGGGAGCGAGGCCGGGCTGCCCACTGAGGAGGCATGGCCCAGAGTCCTGGGCTTGTTTTGGCGGTAGGGTTGGGGTGTTTCCTCTGTCCCTGTATGTTGCCTGACCTTGCATCTTGGGGAACAAAGCCAGGGGAGAGATGAGGAAAGGGCTAGCTCTTTGTGCTGGCCACAGCCTGCCAGTGGACAGAGGCGGCTGTGTGCCTCTCTCAGCCCAGGAGAGAGCCAGGAGAAAGTATAAGGCTCCCTCCCATCCCTACTGCCATCTCCACCGCCCTGGGGACAGAGAGGAGATTACCAATGAGACCCGGTGCTTCCGACTGTCCCAGCTCCCACAGCTAGCTGCCTTTAACTGTGTGTGTGTGCCCGTGCATACACTCTTCCTCTTCTCTCTGGATCTGGGACTGCTGTGAAGGTTCTTCAAATGGAATGACAGCAGCCATCAGCTTTCTGTTTCAGGAGGGGTGAGGGAGGACAGGAGCCCTGCTGCCAGGAGTTCTCGGGGGAGGACTTGGCAGGCTCACCTGCCTTCTCAGAGGCTGGCTGAGGGGCAGGGTGAAGGGATCTTAGCTTTGGGCTTGGGAGGTGGAGCGCAGCTGCTATCCTGGTAGTTGTAAATGTGCCTGAGCCTGGGACAGGATTGGTCTCATGGGACAGAGGGACCCGGGGGTCACTGCGAGAAGCCCAAGGAGAAGGATTTGTCAGGACTCTTGGCATTCTGGAAGGGATGGCTGACTGCAGCTTTTGTGGCTTGATTGGTAGCCTCTGGCTCTCTGGCCAGCCTTCCCCAGCTTGGCAGCCTGGAAACTGCTATAGGGACCTGAACTGTGCTTTTCTCTGTAGAAACTGCTAAGGGCCCCCAAGCTGAACACTCAGTCCCCAGGAACCGGTGGGTACTGTGTGACCATCACTCCATATGGAAGTGCCTCAGCTTTGTCGGGCTGCTCCATTGGAGTCCAAGGAGGTGTCCTCTAGGACAGGAGGAAACCCCTCCTTAAGTCCCAGGAAAGGGTGTCTTCTGGCAGCTGCAGCACGGACAGAGCTTGCTTGAAATTGCAAACCTGCAGGGGAGAGTTGGGGCTCAGATGGGAGCCCAGGTGTTCGAGACCAGCCTGGGCAATGTAAGTGAGACCCCGCCTCTAAAAAAACAAACAAACAAAATTAGCTGTACACCTGTAGTCCCAGATACTCAGGAGGCTGAGGTGGGAGGATTGTTTGAGCCTGGGAGGTCAAGGCAGCAGTGAGCTATGATCATGCCACTGTACTCTAGCCTGAGTGACAGAGTGAGACCCTGTCTCAAGAATAAAATAAATGAAGGGGCTCAGTGGCTCACACCTGTAATCCTAGCACTTTGGAAGGCCGAGGTAGGTGGATCACTCTACCTCAGGAGTTTGACACCAGCCTGGGCAACATGGTGAAACACCGTCTCTACAGAAAAAAATACAAAAATGTTAGCTGGGTGTGGGGGCATACACCTGGGGTCTCAGCTACTTGGGAGGCTGAGGCAGGAGAATTTCTTGCCCAGCAGGCAGAGGTTGCAGTGAGCCAAGATCATGCCATTGCACTCCAGCCTGGGGAAGAGGAGTGAAACCCCGTCTCAAAAAAATAAAATAAAAGTTAAAACATTTTTTAAAAATGAAGGAAGGAAGCGAAAGTAAGGCAGTAAATAAGTCAGACAGGGCCCCCAGACTGTGGTTCTCAGATGTTCTGGCTGTGCTGAGTGCCCTGTGGCTGTCAGCCTGTTGGGGGGTGGGGGTGTGGGGGCGCTGCACTCAGACCCTTCCTTGCTTCACCTGGAGTAGTTCTGCCTGTGGGTTTTACAAACCAGGTGCCTTGAGCATTTGTATGGAAGGACGCTTCAGGGGCTCCACTGATTTGCAAACCTCTGTCCTGAGAGAGGGGCAACACGGGGCAAAGGCCACCTCTGGTCCCACCAGCTGAGTGTGTGTTCCCGATCCTGAGGATGCTACGATACCTGCAGTGTGAGGGGGGCTGGAGGAAGCAGGGCCCGGCCCTTGGGCAGGTTGGGCAGGGGCTCCCAGGAGAGGCCGTTGTTTTGAGGGGAGCATGAATGATTGAAGGGGGACCTGGAGGGACCCTGGGGAGCCGTAGTTTGGAGATGTCCTGGGGTGGTGGTGACTGGACTCCTGAGTGGCAGATGATGGTGTGGCAGTACCAAGGGGCAGCCAGCTGGGAACTAAGGCCTGTGGGCCCTAGCAGGGTGCCTGTGGAAGTGGGCAGCCTGTTGAGCTGTGGGCTGGAGGATGCTCGAGGCAGCCTGGTCACAGCCTGTGCTCTGCCCAGTGGGTGCAGAACCCCGTGTGTGCTTCCTCTTAGCCTACCTCAGGGACCCTAAGCGAGATCTTGGTTGGTCTGAGTCCACGCCAGGGCCACAATACCAGTGGGCCATGGCAGGGGACAGGCAGGTGAGGGAGCCCAACAGGAATGTGAAATCTTCAGTCATTTCCCTCTTCCTGCCTGTCACCTTTGCCGAGCTAATGTGGGAGCTTCCAAACTTTAATCTTAACAAGGGAGGCCCTCTTGGCATCTCAGCTCAGTCACTCAGTCACAGTTTACTGAGGTCTCTTGTGTGTGTCATTGTTCTGTGCATGGTGGGACCAGCAAGGACGCATCACAGAGTCCTCATCCAAGCCAGCATCCCCATCGTTTTACTGTGGGACACTGAGGCCTAAAGAAGGAAGGTGCCCCGAGGTCAAGGGATGGAGCAGTGGCTGAGACCAGACTGGATCCCCTAGGCTGAGGATCCTTCTGATGGCTACCTGCCTTTATTTTATTTTATTTTATTTTTTATTTTTTTGAGTTGGAGTCTCGCTCTGTCACCAGGCTGGAGTGCAGTGGCGCGATCTCGGCTCACTGCAACCTCTGCTTCCCGGGTTCAAGTGATTCTTCTGCCTCAGCTTCCTGAGTAGCTGGGACTACAGGCATGCACCACCACACCCAGCTAATTTGTATATTTTTAGTAGAGACGGGGTTTCACTCTATTGGCCAGGCTGGTCTTGAACTCCTAACCTTGTGATCCACCCACCTCAGCCTCCCAAAGTGCTTGGATTACAGGCTTGAGCCACTGTGCCTGGCCGGCTACCTGCCTTATGCCACTCTGTCATGTACATAAGTGGGGCTGGATCCAAGAGGCTGAGGATTTGTCACCAATTTGGGATACGCTCAGGATGGTGCACCGGGTGGGCCTGGGATGGCCGCACTGTGGCCCAACACCCCCTTGATCTTCTTTCTCCAACCCTGATAGTCAGCGTTGGGGGCTGAGGCTTCAGGTCTAGGAGACTGCTGGGCCAGAGGCAGAGCACAGGGAGAGCCTGTGTGCCCACCTGCCCAGCAGGCACTTCTTGCTTACATGTCCTCCTCTATATTGCATATTTTTAAAACATCTCTTCAGGTGATTTTCTTTCTCATTTTAATTATTTGAAATTATGTTGATAGATTGCACTACAATCATTTTTAAGTTTATGGCAATTGAATTTTGCTTATTTTTCTATCATTTATTTTCTCTCATCACCTTTATTTGGAGTCTAGCATATGTGTAGTCCTATGAATGATATTCTATTTATTTTTTTCCATTTTACTTGCACTGGTAGTATTCTCAATTCCAAGGCAATATGAGCACTAACACATAAGGATTCTATAATTTCCCCAGAAATAACTCTTCTCCTTAGAAATCAACTGACTTCTTTGCTCCTGAGGCATCTGATCCAGTTGGGCAGTGGCTCCTGCAGGGAAGTGTGGGTCCTAGCTCTGTGGTGGCCCCTCTCTTCAGGTGTCTAAGACACCAATTGGTATCGAAGACACCAATACCAGACAGACAGTAACCCCTCTTCAGAGGCCTTGGTTTCAGTTCTGCAAGGCCCCTTTTCCAAGCTTCTGAGTTTTACTAACCTCCTCTTGTTTCCTCAGATTTAGGGAGTGGTATCTGTCTCCTGCAGTTTCTACTTCCATAGTACCTTACAATCCTTTCTGTCAAATCCCCTCTGTTAATATAACTGGCCGACTTCAATTTTCTGAGTGGTACATGCACTATTGATATCAACATGAATTCACTCTTTCTTCTTTCCTTATCTCTAAGTCACATTCAAATGAAAAGTAGAAATGAACAATCATCCAACTGCCATGGGCGACCAGCTTTGTATCTAGAACATTTAAGTCACCCCAGGTATCTTCCAGAATTTTTTTTATTCTAAAATTTATTCTTAAGTATGTCAACAAAAAAGAGAAGGATCACTACCATCAGTAGATTTTGCAAAATTTTTAAAGTGGTTTCTATTCTTTCTCTTGTCTCAGTGTTGTTGTCACCAAACTCATTACATTGGCTTTTACTCTATGACTCCCTTGAAATAGTTTTCTTCTGAATTCCCTGCACTATTTCTTTATTACTGTCAAGGACAACTTGTTATTCTTAAGATGCTACAAGGAAAAGTTATGTTTCCTTAATTTTTACACCAATTTGTCAAGCAGTGATAGCAGTGTGCACTCTTATAATATATGACTGGAGATCAGCTCGGGAGGATGTCTAATATGAGACAATCTGCAAGTTATTGGAACCATTCATAAAGTGTGCAAATTTTCTAAGCTTCTCTGGAAGATCGATATTTTAAAATGTTTTCTCACTACTCACACTTACAAGCTGTCTTTATGTGTGCCACAATCAATATTTGTCCACAGTATGACCGTAAAAATAACCCTAGACTAGGGCAATAGTTCCCAAACATTTTTGTTTCAGGAACACTTTATACTCCTAAAAATTATGGAGGATCCCAAAAGTGTTTGTCTATGTGGGTTATATCTATACATATTTATTGAGTTGGAAGTCAAACTTGAGAATTTAAACAATATTTTAGTTTATTTAAAACTAACACATATTGTAAATTACACACTTTTATGAAAACTGTGTTATTTCTGCTTCTTGCAGATCTAATGTCTGGCTTTAATAGGAGACAGCTGATTCCCTTACAGCTGCTCTGCATCCAATCTTTTGTAACATGTTGTTTTGGTTGAAGGAAATGAAGACTCCAGCCTCACACTTATATCTAATTGGAAAACAGAAGAATCTTTTAGTAACATTTTTAGGTAGTTGTGAGTAGTCTCTTTTGATATTATACAAAAATTCAAGTGATCATTTCTTAAAGTTCAGTTGCGATGTGAGATCTGAAAGCTTATTAATGAACTTTATCTACTCTGTATATTACAATCTGCTGGTGTCCTGTACTTTTATCCATCCTTGGTTTTGTAACATGATATATTATCCATTTGGAAACTCTTGATTTGTCGAGTTAAATGCAGTCCTCCTGAATGTTGACATATTTTATTATATGTTATTAAAAACAGCTTTCATTAAAATAGCCACTGAGCTCATTTAAAAAGTCCTTAAGTATTGAGAAGTAATCAGACTCACAGTGGCAAATAGCAGTTTTCCAAAATTCTAATTTTTGCATGAAAACTTGCATTTTATTATTGGCAATAAGCCTGTCAATTGTTTTTCTTGAAGTAATTGGCTTTATTCATTTTGAAGACATTATCAACCAAATGGACAAATCTGCACAATGATAGTTTACCTGCATTCTTTGAAGTAAAAATCGTGTTCCTGAAAGAAAGCCCTGCTTCTGTTTGCAACTCAAAATATTGCACATGTCCTATTACTTGAGAAAACCATTGTACTTTGTTATACAACAGAAATGCTTTATGTGTGCCATATTACATCACATAGAATATTTAAAAGATGTAGACTAATGGACCAAGATTTAATAAAATTGATAATTTTTACTGTTTCATGAAGGAAATTCTAAATTGAAACCTTTCTTTCTTTTTTTTTTTTTTTTTTAGATCGAGAGTGTATAGAGAAGTTGTTGGGTGCCATGACCTTATGTAGGGCTAAGGCACAAGTAGCTTTGCTCACCTTTGCTTTTGCACCGACAGTGCAAATGTGAACACAGTGAAAGAAGTAAATAACACTCTAGTATAATAATAAAAACACTGTTGATCTTTCTAACTCCTGAAAAGTTCTCTAGGACCTCTATGGGTCCACAGAATACATTTTAAGGACTGCTGCCCTAGAGCAATATTTTGATTTCACTCACAATTCAGAAATCTTAGAGGTAAAATACTAATTCATATCGGTTGGTTTTAAAAGCACACACTTTTTTTTCTATTTTCAATAATTAGTTTAACCAATATGATTTTTTTTATTTTTAGTAAGAGTGTTATTTAATACCATATCTCATGGCTCAAATGGTAGTAAATGACCAAAACAGCAAAGGAGAAAGTAGCAAATGTACGTTTGGTCTCATCATAAGGAAAGAATAGTGCTAGAAAAATAAATGGTCTTTTTCTATATCATCTGTTGTAAGGACACTTTGCATGGAAAATTGGAAAGACTTTTTCTTTTATATATATTTATTCTCATCATGTTTGCCATTTTACCATTTAGCTACTCCACTTGTAAATTTTTATTACTAAAATTGCCTAATCTCATTAAAATGAGTTTATACCAGTAAATGGTGGTGCTTTTGAGTCTAAACAAAAATATACAAATTTCACTTCATTATATTTATGGTAGGCGGCTCACTCGAGCAATATTTTCCCATTCTGACATGTGCTGTCAGGATCTATGGCCTTTCTCAAGAAAAAAAAGAAATTCTCTTTGCAAAATAGAATAAAAACTCAGCTTCTCTTCTGAATTTGTAAATTATCCTTTCCTGACACAGACATGAACTGCTGCTATCATAAATCTTGCACTCCCAAAGGGAAGTGCGCCTTCCCACTGTCTTTTCTTTCTTTATTCTCACCCCTCTGCATATAAATATAGTCTGCTCGTGCTTTCCAGACTGTCTACACTTTTTACAGAATAGCAACAATGGATGAGACTACTGAAAAGATGTACCATGTTGGTATAGTAGCTATTATGTCAAAAATGCCAAGGAATAGCACAGCAAAGGAGATGCAATCTTCCTAGAATTAGTTATACTTCAAATGAGAACAATCTTAGTAAATCTGATAAATTAACAAAAATAAAACCCTCTGGTTACTTCAGATAAAGTGCAAAGAAAACAAGCTCTTTCAATTTCCTCATTTCAAGTGAAGTTCACAGGGGAATCATTTGACTTTACAACTTTATGATATGTTTAGATGCATTTTTAGTACTTTGTGTATTTTTCATTGTAACATTTTAAATGACTGTTAAGGAGTTAGAGTGACCATCCACAGCACACATGGAAAAATGCTGCTTAGAAGCATGGGACTTTAATAAGTGAACTGATATTTATATCTTAGAACTTGTTTACTTTTTTGAGAATTTCTTACCGATCTGTGCATTCAACCAACAGAGTTGAACCTTACTTTTGATGGAGGAGTTTTGAACCACTCTTTCTGTAGAAACCGCAAGTGGACATTTGGAGCGCTATGAGGCCTATAATGGAAAAGAAATATCTTCAAATAAAAACTACAGAGAAGCATTCTGTGAAACTTCTTTCTGATCTGTTCATTCAACTAAGAGTGTTGAAACTTACTATTGATTGAGGAGTTTTTAAACACTCTTTCTGTAGAAACTGCATGTGGATATTTGAGGCGCTATGAGGCCTATCGCTGAAAAAGGGATGTCTTCAAATAAAAACTTCACAGAAGCATTCTGTGAAACCACTTTCTGATCTGTGCATTCAACAAACAGAGTTGAACCTTCCTTTTGATGGAGGAGTTTTGAAACACTCTTTCTGTAGAAACTGCAATTGGACATTTGGAGCGCAATGAGGCCTATAGTGGTAAAAGGTATATCTTCAAATAAAAACTACACAGAAGCATTCTTTGAAACTTCTCTCTGATCTGTACATTCATCTAGCAGTGTTGAATCTTACTTTTGATTGAGGAGTTTTTAAAGATTCTTTCTGTAGAAACTGTAAGTGGATATTTGGAGTGCTATGAGGCCTATTGCGGAAAAAGGATTATCTTCAAATAAAAAGTGCACAAAAGAATTCTGTGAAACTTCTTTCTGATCTGTGCATTCAACTAACAGAGATGAACCTTACTTTTAATGGAAGACTTTTGAAACACTCTTTCTGTAGAAACTGCAGGTCGATATTTGGAGCGCTATGAAGCCTATCGCGGAAAAAGGAATAACTTCAAGTAAAAACTACACAGAAGGATTCTGTGAAACTTCTTTCTCATCTGTGCATTCACCTAACAGAGTAGAACCTTACTTTTGATTGAGGAGCTTTAAAACACTCTTTCTGTGTAAACTGCACGTGGACATTAGGAGAGCTCTGAGGCCAATCGTGGAAAAACGAATATCTTCAAGTAAAAACTACACAGAAGCAGACTGTGAGACTTCATTCTGATCTGTACATTCATCTAACAGGGTTGAACCTTACTTTTCATGGAGATGTTTTGAAACACTCTTTCGGTAGATAGTGCAAGTTGTCATTTGGAGCGCTATGAGGCCTATAGTGGAAAAAGGAATATCTTCAAATAAAAACTACACAGTAGCATTCTGTGGAACTTCTTTCTGACCTGTGCATTCAACTAACCGAGTTGAACTTTACTTTGGGTGGAGGAGTTTTGAAACACTCTGTAGGAACTGCAAGTGGATATTTGTAGCGCTACGAGACCTATAGCGGAAAAAGGAATATCTTCAAATAAAAACTACACAGAAGCATTCTGTGGAAATCCTTATTGATCTGTTCATTCAACTAAAGGAGTTGAACCTTACTTTTGGTGGAAGACTATTGAAACACTCTTCCTGTAGAAACTGCAAGTGGACATTTGGAGTGCTATGAGGCCTATCGTGGAAAAAGGAATATCTTCATATAAAAACTACACAGTTGCATTCTGTGAAACTACTTTATGATCTGTGCGTTCAACTGACAGAGTTGAAACTTGCTTTTGACTGAGGGGTTTTGAAACAGTCCTTCTGTGTAAACTGCAAGTGGACATTTGGATCTCTATGAGGCCTATGGTGGGAAAAGGAATACATTCAAACAAAAACTACACAGAAGCATTCTGTGAAACTACTTTCTGATCTGTTCATTCAACTAGCAGTGTTGATCCTAACTTTTGATGGAGGAGTTTTTGAAACACTCTTCTTACCGTACAAACTGCAAGAGAATATTTGGAGCTCTATGAGGCCTATCGCGGAAAAAGGAATATCTTCAAATAAAAACTACACAGAAGCATTCTGTGAAACTTCTTTCCGATCTGTGCATTCAACTAACAGAGTTGAACCTTACTTTTGATGGAGGAGTTTTGAACCACTCTTTCTGTAGAAACTGCAAGTGGACATTTGGAGCGCTATGAGGCCTATAATGGAAAAGGAATATCTTCAAATAAAAACTACACAGAAGCATTCTGTGAAACTTCTTTCTCAACTGTTCATTGAAATAACAGTGTTGAAAATTACTTTTGATGGAGGAGTTTTTAAACACTCTTTCTGTAGAAACTGCATGTGGATATTTGAGGCGGTATGAGGCCTATCGCTGAAAAAGGGATGTCATCAAATAAAAACTTCGCAGAAGCATTCTTTGAAACCACTTTCTTTTCTGTGCATTCAACAAACAGAGGTGAACTTTACTTTTGATGGAGGAGTTTTCAAACACTCTTTCTGTGGAAACTACATGTGGACATATGGAGCCCCATGAGGCCTATCGTGGAGAAAGGAATATCTTCCAATAAAGACTAGAGTAAAACATTCTGTGAAACTTCTTTCTGATCTGTGCTTTCAACCAACAGAGTTGAACCTTACTTTGGATGGAGGAGTATTCAAACACTCTTTCTGTAGAAACTGCAAGTGGACATTTGGAGCGCTACGAGGCCTATCGCGGAAAAAGGAATATCTTCCAATAAAAACTACACAGAAGCATTCTGTGAAATTTTTTCTGATCTGTGCATTCAACTAACAGACTTGAACATAACTTTTGATTGAGGAGTTTTCAAACACTCTTTCTGTAGAAACTGGAAGTGGATATTTTGAGCGCTTTGAGGCCTATCGCGGAAAAAGGAATATCTTCAAATAAAAACTACACAGAAGCATTCTGTGAAACTTCTTTCTTATCTGTGCATTCAACTAACAGAGTTGAACCTTACTTTTGATGGAGGAGTTTTGAAATAATGTTTCTGTAGAAACTGCAAGTGGACATTCTGAGCGCTATGAGGCCTATCGCGGAAAAAGCTATATCTTCAAATAAAAACTACACGGAAGCATTCTGTGAAACTTCTTTCTGATCTGTGCATTCAACTAACAGAGGTGAACATTACTTTTGATGGAGGAGTTTTTAAACACTCTTTCTGTAGAAACTGCAAGGGGATATTTGGAGCGCTATGAGGCCTATTGCGGAAAAAGGAATATCTTCAAATAAAAAGTACACAGAAGCATTCTGTGACACTTCTTTCTTATCTGTGCATTCAACTAACAGAGTTGATTCTTACTTTTGATGGAGGAGTTTTGAAACACTATTTCTGTAGAAACTTCAAGTGGACATTTTGAGCGCTATGAGGCCTATGGCGGAAAAAGGTATATCTTCAAATAAAAACTACACAGAAGCATTCTGTGAAACTTCTTTCAGATCTGTGCATTCGACTAACAGAGCTGAACATTACTTTTGATGGAGGAGTTTTTAAACACTGTTTCTGTAGAAACTGCAAGGGGATATTTGGAGCTCTATGAGGCCTATTGCGGAAAAAGCTATATCTTCAAATAAAAACTACAGAGAAGCATTCTGTGAAACTTCTTTCTTATCTGTGCATTCAACTAACAGAGTTGAACATTACTTTAGATGGAGGATTTTTGAAACACTCTTTCTGTAGAAACTGCATGTGGATCATTGAGGCGCTATGAGGCCTATCGTGGAAAAAGAAATATCTTCAAATAAAAACTACAAAAAAGCATTCTCTGAATCTTCTTTCCGATCTGTGCATTCAACTAACAGAGTTGAACCTTACTTTTGATGGAGGAGTTTTGAACCACTCTTTCTGTAGAAACCGCAAGTGGACATTTGGAGCGCTATGAGGCCTATAATGGAAAAGAAATATGTTCAAATAAAAACTACAGAGAAGCATTCTGTGAAACTTCTTTCTGATCTGTTCATTCAACTAAGAGTGTTGAAACTTACTATTGATTGAGGAGTTTTTAAACACTCTTTCTGTAGAAACTGCATGTGGATATTTGAGGCGCTATGAGGCCTATCGCTGAAAAAGGGATGTCTTCAAATAAAAACTTCACAGAAGCATTCTGTGAAACCACTTTCTGATCTGTGCATTCAACAAACAGAGTTGAACCTTCCTTTTGATGGAGGAGTTTTGAAACACTCTTTCTGTAGAAACTGCAATTGGACATTTGGAGCGCAATGAGGCCTATAGTGGTAAAAGGTATATCTTCAAATAAAAACTACACAGAAGCATTCTTTGAAACTTCTCTCTGATCTGTACATTCATCTAGCAGTGTTGAATCTTACTTTTGATTGAGGAGTTTTTAAACATTCTTTCTGTAGAAACTGTAAGTGGATATTTGGAGTGCTATGAGGCCTATTGCGGAAAAAGGATTATCTTCAAATAAAAAGTGCACAAAAGAATTCTGTGAAACTTCTTTCTGATCTGTGCATTCAACTAACAGAGATGAACCTTACTTTTAATGGAAGACTTTTGAAACACTCTTTCTGTAGAAACTGCAGGTCGATATTTGGAGCGCTATGAAGCCTATCGCGGAAAAAGGAATAACTTCAAGTAAAAACTACACAGAAGCATTCTGTGAAACTTCTTTCTCATCTGTGCATTCACCTAACAGAGTAGAACCTTACTTTTGATTGAGGAGCTTTAAAACACTCTTTCTGTGTATACTGCACGTGGACATTAGGAGAGCTCTGAGGCCAATCGTGGAAAAACGAATATCTTCAAGTAAAAACTACACAGAAGCATACTGTGAGACTTCATTTTGATCTGTACATTCATCTAACAGGGTTGAACCTTACTTTTCATGGAGATGTTTTGAAACACTCTTTCGGTAGATAGTGCAAGTTGTCATTTGGAGCGCTATGAGGCCTATAGTGGAAAAAGGAATATCTTCAAATAAAAACTACACAGTAGCATTCTGTGGAACTTCTTTCTGACCTGTGCATTCAACTAACCGAGTTGAACTTTACTTTGGGTGGAGGAGTTTTGAAACACTCTGTAGGAACTGCAAGTGGATATTTGTAGCGCTACGAGACCTATAGCGGAAAAAGGAATATCTTCAAATAAAAACTACACAGAAACATTCTGTGGAAATCCTTATTGATCTGTTCATTCAACTAAAGGAGTTGAACCTTACTTTTGGTGGAAGACTATTGAAACACTCTTCCTGTAGAAACTGCAAGTGGACATTTGGAGTGCTATGAGGCATATCGTGGAAAAAGGAATATCTTCATATAAAAACTACACAGTTGCATTCTGTGAAACTACTTTATGATCTGTGCGTTCAACTGACAGAGTTGAAACTTGCTTTTGACTGAGGGGTTTTGAAACAGTCCTTCTGTGTAAACTGCAAGTGGACATTTGGATCTCTATGAGGCCTATGGTGGGAAAAGGAATACATTCAAACAAAAACTACACAGAAGCATTCTGTGAAACTACTTTCTGATCTGTTCATTCAACTAGCAGTGTTGATCCTAACTTTTGATGGAGGAGTTTTTGAAACACTCTTCTTACCGTACAAACTGCAAGAGAATATTTGGAGCTCTATGAGGCCTATCGCGGAAAAAGGAATATCTTCAAATAAAAACGACACAGAAGCATTCTGTGAAACTTCTTTCTCAACTGTTCATTGAAATAACAGTGTTGAAAATTACTTTTGATGGAGGAGTTTTTAAACACTCTTTCTGTAGAAACTGCATGTGGATATTTGAGGCGCTATAAGGCCTATAATGGAAAAGGAATATCTTCCAATAAAAACTACACAGAAGCATTCTGTGAAACTTCTTTCTCAACTGTTCTTTGAAATAACAGTGTTGAAAATTACTTTTGATGGAGGAGTTTTTAAACACTCTTTCTGTAGAAACTGCATGTGGATATTTGAGGCGCTATGAGGCCTATCGCTGAAAAAGGGATGTCATCAAATAAAAACTTCACAGAAGCATTCTTTGAAACCACTTTCTTATCTGTGCATTCAACAAACAGAGGTGAACTTTACTTTTGATGGAGGAGTTTTCAAACACTCTTTCTGTGGAAACTACATGTGGACATATGGAGCCCCATGAGGCCTATCGTGGAGAAAGGAATATCTTCCAATAAAGACTAGAGTAAAACATTCTGTGAAACTTCTTTCTGATCTGTGCTTTCAACCAACAGAGTTGAACCTTACTTTGGATGGAGGAGTATTCAAACACTCTTTCTGTAGAAACTGCAAGTGGACATTTGGAGCGCTACGAGGCCTATCGCGGAAAAAGGAATATCTTCCAATAAAAACTACACAGAAGAATTCTGTGAAATTTTTTCTGATCTGTGCATTCAACTAACAGACTTGAACATAAATTTTGATTGAGGAGTTTTCAAACACTCTTTCTGTAGAAACTGGAAGTGGACATTTTGAGCGCTTTGAGGCCTATCGCGGAAAAAGGAATATCTTCAAATAAAAACTACACAGAAGCATTCTGTGGAACTTCTTTCTCATCTGTGCATTCAACTAACAGAGTTGAACCTTACTTTTGATGGAGGAGTTTTGAAATAATGTTTCTGTATAAACTGCAAGTGGACATTTTGAGCGCTATGAGGCCTATCGCGGAAAAAGCTATATCTTCAAATAAAAACTACACGGAAGCATTCTGTGAAACTTCTTTCTGATCTGTGCATTCAACTAACAGAGGGGAACATTACTTTTGATGGAGGAGTTTTTAAACACTCTTTCTGTAGAAACTGCAAGGGGATATTTGGAGCGCTATGAGGCCTATTGCGGAAAAAGGAATATCTTCAAATAAAAAGTACACAGAAGCATTCTGTGACACTTCTTTCTTATCTGTGCATTCAACTAACAGAGTTGAACATTACTTTAGATGGAGGATTTTTGAAACACTCTTTCTGTAGAAACTGCATGTGGATAATTGAGGCGCTATGAGGCCTATCGTGGAAAAAGAAATATCTTCAAATAAAAACTACAAAAAAGCATTCTCTGAATCTTCTTTCCGATCTGTGCATTCAACTAACAGAGTTGAACCTTACTTTTGATGGAGGAGTTTTCAACCACTCTTTCTGTAGAAACCGCAAGTGGACATTTGGAGCGCTATGAGGCCTATAATGGAAAAGAAATATCTTCAAATAAAAACTACAGAGAAGCATTCTGTGAAACTTCTTTCTGATCTGTTCATTCAACTAAGAGTGTTGAAACTTACTATTGATTGAGGAGTTTTTAAACACTCTTTCTGTAGAAACTGCATGTGGATATTTGAGGCGCTATGAGGCCTATCGCTGAAAAAGGGATGTCTTCAAATAAAAACTTCACAGAAGCATTCTGTGAATCCACTTTCTGATCTGTGCATTCAACAAACAGAGTTGAACCTTCCTTTTGATGGAGGAGTTTTGAAACACTCTTTCTGTAGAAACTGCAATTGGACATTTGGAGCGCAATGAGGCCTATAGTGGTAAAAGGTATATCTTCAAATAAAAACTACACAGAAGCATTCTTTGAAACTTCTCTCTGATCTGTACATTCATCTAGCAGTGTTGAATCTTACTTTTGATTGAGGAGTTTTTAAAGATTCTTTCTGTAGAAACTGTAAGTGGATATTTGGAGTGCTATGAGGCCTATTGCGGAAAAAGGATTATCTTCAAATAAAAAGTGCACAAAAGAATTCTGTGAAACTTCTTTCTGATCTGTGCATTCAACTAACAGAGATGAACCTTACTTTTAATGGAAGACTTTTGAAACACTCTTTCTGTAGAAACTGCAGGTCGATATTTGGAGCGCTATGAAGCCTATCGCGGAAAAAGGAATAACTTCAAGTAAAAACTACACAGAAGCATTCTGTGAATCTTCTTTCTCATCTGTGCATTCACCTAACAGATTAGAACCTTACTTTTGATTGAGGAGCTTTAAAACACTCTTTCTGTGTAAACTGCACGTGGACATTAGGAGAGCTCTGAGGCCAATCGTGGAAAAACGAATATCTTCAAGTAAAAACTACACAGAAGCAGACTGTGAGACTTCATTCTGATCTGTACATTCATCTAACAGGGTTGAACATTACTTTCCCTGGAGATGTTTTGAAACACTCTTTCAGTAGATAGTGCAAGTTGTCATTTGGAGCGCTATGAGGCCTATAGTGGAAAAAGGAATATCTTCAAATAAAAACTACACAGTAGCATTCTGTGGAACTTCTTTCTGACCTGTGCATTCAACTAACCGAGTTGAACTTTACTTTGGATGGAGGAGTTTTGAAACACTCTGTAGGAACTGCAAGTGGATGTTTGTAACGCTACGAGACCTATAGCGGAAAAAGGAATATCTTCAAATGAGAACTACACAGAAGCATTCAGTGGAAATCCTTATTGATCTGTTCATTCAACTAAAGGAGTTGAACCTTACTTTTGGTGGAAGACTATTGAAACACTCTTCCTGTAGAAACTGCAAGTGGACATTTGGAGTGTTATGAGGCCTATCGTGGAAAAAGTAATATCTTCATATAAAAACTACACAGTTGCATTCTGTGAAACTACTTTATGATCTGTGCGTTCAACGGACAGAGTTGAAACTTGCTTTTGACTGAGGGGTTTTGAAACAGTCCTTCTGTGTAAACTGCAAGTGGACATTTGGATCTCTGTGAGGCCTATGGTGGGAAAAGGAATACATTCAAACAAAAACTACACAGAAGCATTCTGTGAAACTACTTTCTGATCTGTTCATTCAACTAGCAGTGTTGATCCTAACTTTTGATGGAGGAGTTTTTGAAACACTCTTCTTACCGTACAAACTGCAAGAGAATATTTGGAGCTCTATGAGGCCTATCGCGGAAAAAGGAATATCTTTAAATAAAAACTACACAGAAGCATTCTGTGAAACTTCTTTCCGATCTGTGCATTCAACTAACAGAGTTGAACCTTACTTTTGATGGAGGAGATTTGAACCACTCTTTCTGTAGAAACTGCAAGTGGACATTTGGAGTGCTATGAGGCCTATAATGGAAAAGGAATATCTTCAAATAAAAACTACACAGAAGCATTCTGTGAAACTTCTTTCTCAACTGTTCATTGAAATAACAGTGTTGAAAATTACTTTTGATGGAGGAGTTTTTAAACACTCTTTCTGTAGAAACTGCATGTGGATATTTGAGGCGATATGAGGCCTATCGCTGAAAAAGGGATATCATCAAATAAAAACTTCACAGAAGCATTCTTTGAAACCACTTTCTTATCTGTGCATTCAACAAACAGAGGTGAACTTTACTTTTGATGGAGGAGTTTTCAAACACTCTTTCTGTGGAAACTACATGTGGACATATGGAGCCCCATGAGGCCTATCGTGGAGAAAGGAATATCTTCCAATAAAGACTAGAGTAAAACATTCTGTGAAACTTCTTTCTGATCTGTGCTTTCAACCAACAGAGTTGAACCTTACTTTGGATGGAGGAGTATTCAAACACACTTTCTGTAGAAACTGCAAGAGGACATTTGGAGCGCTACGAGGCCTATCGCGGAAAAAGTAATATCTTCCAATAAAAACTACACAGAAGCATTCTGTGAAATTTTTTCTGATCTGTGCATTCAACTAACAGACTTGAACATAACTTTTGATTGAGGAGTTTTCAAACACTCTTTCTGTAGAAACTGGAAGTGGACATTTTGAGCGCTTTGAGGCCTATCGCGGAAAAAGGAATATCTTCAAATAAAAACTACACAGAAGCATTCTGTGAAACTTCTTTCTCATCTGTGCATTCAACTAACAGAGTTGAACCTTACTTTTGATGGAGGAGTTTTGAAATAATGTTTCTGTAGAAACCGCAAGTGGACATTTTGAGCGCTATGAGGCCTATCGCGGAAAAAGCTATATCTTCAAATAAAAACTACACGGAAGCATTCTGTGAAACTTCTTTCTGATCTGTGCATTCAACTAACAGAGGGGAACATTACTTTTGATGGAGGAGTTTTTAAACACTCTTTCTGTAGAAACTGCAAGGGGATATTTGGAGCGCTATGAGGCCTATTGCGGAAAAAGGAATATCTTCAAATAAAAAGTACACAGAAGCATTCTGTGACACTTCCTTCTTATCTGTGCATTCAACTAACAGAGTTGATTCTTACTTTTGATGGAGGAGTTGTGAAACACTATTTCTGTAGAAACTTCAAGTGGATATTTTGAGCGCTATGAGGCCTATTGCGGAAAAAGGTATATCTTCAAATAAAAACTACACAGAAGCATTCTGTGAAACTTCTTTCGGATCTGTGCATTCCACTAACAGAGCTGAACATTATTTTTGATGGAGGAGTTTTAAACACTGTTTCTGTAGAAACTGCAAGGGGATATTTGGAGCGCTATGAGGCCTATGGCGGAAAAAGGTATATCTTCAAATTAAAACTACACAGAAGCATTCTGTGAAACTTCTTTCGGATCTGTGCATTCCACTAACAGAGCTGAACATTATTTTTGATGGAGGAGTTTTAAACACTGTTTCTGTAGAAACTGCAAGGGGATATTTGGAGCGCTATGAGGCCTATTGCGGAAAAAGTTATATCTTCAAATAAAAACTACAGAGAAGCATTCTGTGAAACTTCTTTCTTATGTGTGCATTCAACTAACAGAGTTGAACATTACTTTAGATGGAGGATTTTTGAAACACTCTTTCTGTAGAAACTGCATGTGGATCATTGAGGCGCTATGAGGCCTATCGTGGAAAAAGAAATATCTTCCAATAAAAACTACAAAAAAGCATTCTCTGAATCTTCTTTCCGATCTGTGCATTCAACTAACAGAGTTGAACCTTACTTTTGATGGAGGAGTTTTGAACCACTCTTTCTGTAGAAACCGCAAGTGGACATTTGGAGCGCTATGAGGCCTATAATGGAAAAGAAATATCTTCAAATAAAAACTACAGAGAAGCATTCTGTGAAACTTCTTTCTGATCTGTTCATTCAACTAAGAGTGTTGAAACTTACTATTGATTGAGGAGTTTTTAAACACTCTTTCTGTAGAAACTGCATGTGGATATTTGAGGCGCTATGAGGCCTATCGCTGAAAAAGGGATGTCTTCAAATAAAAACTTCACAGAAGCATTCTGTGAAACCACTTTCTGATCTGTGCATTCAACAAACAGAGTTGAACCATACTTTTGATGGAGGAGTTTTGAAACACTCTTTCTGTAGAAACTGCAATTGGACATTTGGAGCGCAATGAGGCGTATAGTGGTAAAAGGTATATCTTCAAATAAAAACTACACAGAAGCATTCTTTGAAACTTCTCTCTGATCTGTACATTCATCCAGCAGTGTTGAATCTTACTTTTGATTGAGGAGTTTTTAAACATTCTTTCTGTAGGAAATGTAAGTGGATATTTGGAGTGCTATGAGGCCTATTGTGGAAAAAGTATTATCTTCAAATAAAAAGTGCACAAAAGAATTCTGTGAAACTTCTTTCTGATCTGTGCATTCAACTAATAGAGATGAACCTTACTTTTAATGGAAGACTTTTGAAACACTCTTTCTGTAGAAACTGCAGGTCGATATTTGGAGCGCTATGAAGCCTATCGCGGAAAAAGGAATAACTTCAAGTAAAAACTACACAGAAGCATTCTGTGAAACTTCTTTCTCATCTGTGCATTCACCTAACAGAGTAGAACCTTACTTTTGATTGAGGAGCTTTAAAACACTCTTTCTGTGTAAACTGCACGTGGACATTAGGAGAGCTCTGAGGCCAATCGTGGGAAAACGAATATCTTCAAGTAAAAACTACACAGAAGCATACTGTGAGACTTCATTCTGATCTGTACATTCATCTAACAGGGTTGAACCTTACTTTTCATGGAGATGTTTTGAAACACTCTTTCGGTAGATAGTGCAAGTTGTCATTTGGAGCGCTATGAGGCCTATAGTGGAAAAAGGAATATCTTCAAATAAAAACTACACAGTAGCATTCTGTGGAACTTCTTTCTGACCTGTGCATTCAACTAACCGAGTTGAACTTTACTTTGGGTGGAGGAGTTTTGAAACACTCTGTAGGAACTGCAAGTGGATATTTGTAGCGCTACGAGACCTATAGCGGAAAAAGGAATATCTTCAAATAAAAACTACACAGAAGCATTCTGTGGAAATCCTTATTGATCTGTTCATTCAACTAAAGGAGTTGAACCTTACTTTTGGTGGAAGACAATTGAAACACTCTTCCTGTAGAAACTGCAAGCGGACATTTGGAGTGCTATGAGGCCTATCGTGGAAAAAGGAATATCTTCATATAAACACTACACAGTTGCATTCTGTGAAACTACTTTATGATCTGTGCGTTCAACTGACAGAGTTGAAACTTGCTTTTGACTGAGGGGTTTTGAAACAGTCCTTCTGTGTAAACTGCAAGTGGACATTTGGATCTCTATGAGGCCTATGGTGGGAAAAGGAATACATTGAAACAAAAGCTACACAGAAGCATTCTGTGAAACTACTTTCTGATCTGTTCATTCAACTAGCAGTGTTGATCCTAACTTTTGATGGAGGAGTTTTTGAAACACTCTTCTTACCGTACAAACTGCAAGAGAATATTTGGAGCTCTATGAGGCCTATCGCGGAAAAAGGAATATCTTCAAATAAAAACTACACAGAAGCATTCTGTGAAACTTCTTTCCGATCTGTGCATTCAACTAAGAGAGTTGAACCTTACTTTTGATGGAGGAGTTTTGAACCACTCTTTCTGTAGAAACTGCAAGTGGACATTTGGAGCGCTATGAGGCCTATAATGGAAAAGGAATATCTTCAAATAAAAACTACACAGAAGCATTCTGTGAAACTTCTTTCTCAACTGTTCATTGAAATAACAGTGTTGAAAATTACTTTTGATGGAGGAGTTTTTAAACACTCTTTCTGTAGAAACTGCATGTGGATATTTGAGGCGCTATGAGGCCTATCGCTGAAAAAGGGATGTCATCAAATAAAAACTTCACAGAAGCATTCTTTGAAACCACTTTCTTATCTGTGCATTCAACAAACAGAGGTGAACTTTACTTTTGATGGAGGAGTTTTCAAACACTCTTTCTGTGGAAACTACATGTGGACATATGGAGCCCCATGAGGCCTATCGTGGAGAAAGGAATATCTTCCAATAAAGACTAGAGTAAAACATTCTGTGAAACTTCTTTCTGATCTGGGCTTTCAACCAACAGAGTTGAACCTTAATTTGGACGGAGGAGTATTCAAACACTCTTTCTGTAGAAACTGCAAGTGGACATTTGGAGCGCTACGAGGCCTATCGCGGAAAAAGGAATATCTTCCAATAAAAACTACACAGAAGCATTCTGTGAAATTTTTTCTGATCTGTGCATTCAACTAACAGACTTGAACATAACTTTTGATTGAGGAGTTTTCAAACACTCTTTCTGTAGAAACTGGAAGTGGACATTTTGAGCGCTTGGAGGCCTTTCGCGGAAAAAGGAATATCTTCAAATAAAAACTACACAGAAGCATTCTGTGAAACTTCTTTCTTATCTGTGCATTCAACTAACAGAGTTGAACCTTACTTTTGATGGAGGAGTTTTGAAATAATGTTTCTGTAGAAACTGCAAGTGGACATTTTGAGCGCTATGAGGCCTATCGCGGAAAAAGCTATATCTTCAAATAAAAACTACACGGAAGCATTCTGTGAAACTTCTTTCTGATCTGTGCATTCAACTAACAGAGGGGAACATTACTTTTGATGGACGAGTTTTTAAACACTCTTTCTGTAGAAACTACAAGGGGATATTTGGAGCGCTATGAGGCCTATTGCGTAAAAAGGAATATCTTCAAATAAAAAGTACACAGAAGCATTCTGTGACACTTCTTTCTTATCTGTGCATTCAACTAACAGAGTTGATTCTTACTTTTGATGGAGGAGTTTTGAAACACTATTTCTGTAGAAACTTCAAATGGACATTTTGAGCGCTATGAGGCCTATGGCGGAAAAAGGTATATCTTCAAATTAAAACTACACAGAAGCATTCTGTGAAACTTCTTTCGGATCTGTGCATTCCACTAACAGAGCTGAACATTACTTTTGATGGAGGAGTTTTTAAACACTGTTTCTGTAGAAACTGCAAGGGGATATTTTGAGCGCTATGAGGCCTATTGCGGAAAAAGTTATATCTTCAAATAAAAACTACAGACAAGCATTCTGTGAAACTTCTTTCTTATCTGTGCATTCAACTAACAGAGTTGAACATTACTTTAGATGGAGGATTTTTGAAACACTCTTTCTGTAGAAACTGCATGTGGATCATTGAGGCGCTATGAGGCCTATCGTGGAAAAAGAAATATCTTCAAATAAAAACTACAAAAAAGCATTCTCTGAATCTTCTTTCCGATCTGTGCATTCAACTAACAGAGTTGAACCTTACTTTTGATGGAGGAGTTTTGAACCACTCTTTCTGTAGAAACCGCAAGTGGACATTTGGAGCGCTATGAGGCCTATAATGGAAAAGAAATATCTTCAAATAAAAACTACAGAGAAGCATTCTGTGAAACTTCTTTCTGATCTGTTCATTCAACTAAGAGTGTTGAAACTTACTATTGATTGAGGAGTTTTTAAACACTCTTTCTGTAGAAACTGCATGTGGATATTTGAGGCGCTATGAGGCCTATCGCTGAAAAAGGGATGTCTTCAAATAAAAACTTCACAGAAGCATTCTGTGAAACCACTTTCTGATCTGTGCATTCAACAAACAGAGTTGAACCTTCCTTTTGATGGAGGAGTTTTGAAACACTCTTTCTGTAGAAACTGCAATTGGACATTTGGAGCGCAATGAGGCCTATAGTGGTAAAAGGTATATCTTCAAATAAAAACTACACAGAAGCATTCTTTGAAACTTCTCTCTGATCTGTACATTCATCTAGCAGTGTTGAATCTTACTTTTGATTGAGGAGTTTTTAAACATTCTTTCTGTAGAAACTGTAAGTGGATATTTGGAGTGCTATGAGGCCTATTGCGGAAAAAGGATTATCTTCAAATAAAAAGTGCACAAAAGAATTCTGTGAAACTCCTTTCTGATCCGTGCATTCAACTAACAGAGATGAACCTTACTTTTAATGGAAGACTTTTGAAACACTCTTTCTGTAGAAACTGCAGGTCGATATTTGGAGCGCTATGAAGCCTATCGCGGAAAAAGGAATAACTTCAAGTAAAAACTACACAGAAGCATTCTGTGAAACTTCTTTCTCATCTGTGCATTCACCTAACAGAGTAGAACCTTACTTTTCATTGAGGAGCTTTAAAACACTCTTTCTGTGTAAACTGCACGTGGACATTAGGAGAGGTCTGAGGCCAATCGTGGAAAAACGAATATCTTCAAGTAAAAACTACACAGAAGCAGACTGTGAGACTTCATTCTGATCTGTACATTCATCTAACAGGGTTGAACCTTACTTTTCATGGAGATGTTTTGAAACACTCTTTTGGTAGATAGTGCAAGTTGTCATTTGGAGCGCTATGAGGCCTATAGTGGAAAAAGGAATATCTTCAAATAAAAACTACACAGTAGCATTCTGTGGAACTTCTTTCTGACCTGTGCATTCAACTAACCGAGTTGAACTTTACTTTGGATGGAGGAGTTTTGAAACACTCTGTAGGAACTGCAAGTGGATGTTTGTAGCGCTACGAGACCTATAGCGGAAAAAGGAATATCTTCAAATAAGAACTACACAGAAGCATTCTGTGGAAATCCTTATTGATCTGTTCATTCAACTAAAGGAGTTGAACCTTACTTTTGGTGGAAGACTATTGAAACACTCTTCCTGTAGAAACTGCAAGTGGACATTTGGAGTGCTATGAGGCCTATCGTGGAAAAAGGAATATCTTCATATAAAAACTACACAGTTGCATTCTGTGAAACTACTTTATGATCTGTGAGTTCAACTGACAGAGTTGAAACTTGCTTTTGACTGAGGGGTTTTGAAACAGTCCTTCTTTGTAAACTGCAAGTGGACATTTGGATCTCTATGAGGCCTATGGTGGGAAAAGGAATACATTCAAACAAAAACTACACAGAAGCATTCTGTGAAACTACTTTCTGATCTGTTCATTCAACTAGCAGTGTTGATCCTAACTTTTGATGGAGGAGTTTTTGAAACATTCTTCTTACCGTACAAACTGCAAGAGAATATTTGGAGCTCTATGAGGCCTATCGCGGAAAAAGCAATAACTTCAACTAAAAACTACACAGAAGCATTCTGTGAAACTTCTTTCTCATCTGTGCATTCACCTAACAGAGTAGAACCTTACTTTTGATTGAGGAGCTTTAAAACACTCTTTCTGTGTAAACTGCACGTGGACATTAGGAGAGCTCTGAGGCCAATCGTGGAAAAACGAATATCTTTAAGTAAAAACTACACAGAAGCATACTGTGAGACTTCATTCTGATCTGTACATTCATCTAACAGGGTTGAACCTTCCTTTTCATGGAGATGTTTTGAAACACTCTTTCGGTAGATAGTGCAAGTTGTCATTTGGAGCGCTATGAGGCCTATAGTGGAAAAAGGAATATATTCAAATAAAAACTACACAGTAGCATTCTGTGGAACTTCTTTCTGACCTGTGCATTCAACTAACCGAGTTGAACTTTACTTTGGGTGGAGGAGTTTTGAAACACTCTGTAGGAACTGCAAGTGGATATTGGTAGCGCTACGAGACCTATAGCGGAAAAAGGAATATCTTCCAATAAAAACTACACAGAAGCATTCTGTGGAAATCTTTATTGATCTGTTCATTCAACTAAAGGAGTTGAACCTTACTTTTGGTGGAAGACTATTGAAACACTCTTCCTGTAGAAACTGCAAGCGGACATTTGGAGTGCTATGAGGCCTATCGTGGAAAAAGGAATATCTTCATATAAAAACTACACAGTTGCATTCTGTGAAACTACTTTATGATCTGTGCGTTCAACTGACAGAGTTGAAACTTGCTTTTGACTGAGGGGTTTTGAAACAGTCCTTCTGTGTAAACTGCAAGTGGACATTTGGATCTCTATGAGGCCTATGGTGGGAAAAGGAATACATTCAAACAAAAACTACACAGAAGCATTCTGTGAAACTACTTTCTGATCTGTTCATTCAACTAGCAGTGTTGATCCTAACTTTTGATGGAGGAGATTTTGAAACACTCTTCTTACCGTACAAACTGCAAGAGAATATTTGGAGCTCTATGAGGCCTATCGCGGAAAAAGGAATATCTTCAAATAAAAACTACACAGAAGCATTCTGTGAAACTTCTTTCCGATCTGTGCATTCAACTAACAGAGTTGAACCTTACTTTTGATGGAGGAGTTTTGAACCACTCTTTCTGTAGAAACTGCAAGTGGACATTTGGAGCGCTATGAGGCCTATAATGGAAAAGGAATATCTTCAAATAAAAACTACACAGAAGCATTCTGTGAAACTTCTTTCTCAACTGTTCATTGAAATAACAGTGTTGAAAATTACTTTTGATGGAGGAGCTTTTAAACACTCTTTCTGTAGAAACTGCATGTGGATATTTGAGGCGCTATGAGGCCTATCGCTGAAAAAGGGATGTCATCAAATAAAAACTTCACAGAAGCATTCTTTGAAACCACTTTCTTATCTGTGCATTCAACAAACAGAGGTGAACTTTACTTTTGATGGAGGAGTTTTCAAACACTCTTTCTGTGGAAACTACATGTGGACATATGGAGCCCCATGAGGCCTATCGTGGAGAAAGGAATATCTTCAAAGAAAGACTAGAGTAAAACGTTCTGTGAAACTTCTTTCTGATCTGTGCTTTCAACCAACAGAGTTGAACCTTACTTTGGATGGAGGAGTATTCAAACACTCTTTCTGTAGAAACTGCAAGTGGACATTTGGAGCGCTACGAGGCCTATCGCGGAAAAAGGAATATCTTCCAATAAAAACTACACAGAAGCATTCTGTGAAATTTTTCTGATCTGTGCATTCAACTAACACACTTGAACATAACTTTTGATTGAGGAGTTTTCAAACACTCTTTCTGTAGAAACTGGAAGTGGACATTTTGAGCGCTTTGAGGCCTATCGCGGAAAAAGGAATATCTTCAAATAAAAACTACACAGAAGCATTCTGTGAAACTTCTTTCTTATCTGTGCATTCAACTAACAGAGTTGAACCTTACTTTTGATGGAGGAGTTTTGAAATAATGTTTCTGTAGAAAGTGCAAGTGGACATTTTGAGCGCTATGAGGCCTATCGCGGAAAAAGTTATAACTTCAAATAAAAAATACACGGAAGCATTCTGTGAAACTTCTTTCTGATCTGTGCATTCAACTAACAGAGGGGAACATTACTTTTGATGGAGGAGTTTTTAAACCCTCTTTCTGTAGAAACTGCAAGGGGATATTTGGAGCGCTATCAAGCCTATTGCGGAAAAAGGAATATCTTCAAATAAAAAGTACACAGAAGCATTCTGTGACACTTCTTTCTCATCTGTGCATTCAACTAACAGAGTTGATTCTTACTTTTGACGGAGGAGTTTTGGAACACTATTTCTGTAGAAACTTCAAGTGGACATTTTGAGCGCTATGAGGCCTACGGCGGAAAAAGGTATATCTTCAAATAAAAACTACACAGAAGCATTCTGTGAAACTTCTTTCGGATCTGTGCATTCGACTAACAGAACTGAACATTACTTTTGATGGAGGAGTTTTTAAACACTGTTTCTGTAGAAACTGCAAGGGGATATTTGGAGCTCTATGAGGCCTATTGCGGAAAAAGCTATATCTTCAAATAAAAAGTACGGAGATGCATTCTGTGAAACTTCTTTCTTATCTGTGCATGCAACTAACAGAATTGAACATTACTTTAGATGGAGGATTTTTGAAACACTCTTTCTGTAGAAACTGCATGTGGATAATTGAGGCGCTATGAGGCCTATCGTGGAAAAAGAAATATCTTCCAATAAAAACTACAAAAAAGCATTCTCTGAATCTTCTTTCCGATCTGTGCATTCAACTAACAGAGTTGAACCTTACTTTTGATGGAGGAGTTTTGAACCACTCTTTCTGTAGAAACCGCAAGTGGACATTTTGAGCGCTATGAGGCCTATAATGGAAAAGAAATATCTTCAAATAAAAATTAGAGAGAAGCATTCTGTGAAACTTCTTTCTGATCTGTTCATTCAACTAAGAGTGTTGAAACTTACTATTGGTTGAGGAGTTTTTAAACACTCTTTCTGTAGAAACTGCATGTGGATATTTGAGGCGCTATGAGGCCTATCGCTAAAAAAGGGATGTCTGCAAATAAAAACTTCACAGAAGCATTCTGTGAAACCACTTTCTGATCTGTGCATTCAACAAACAGAGTTGAACCTTCCTTTTGATGGAGGAGTTTTCAAACACTCTTTCTGTAGAAACTGCAATTGGACATTTGGAGCGCAATGAGGCCTATAGTGGTAAAAGGTATATCTTCAAATAAAAACTACACAGAAGCATTCTTTGAAACTTCTCTCTGATCTGTACATTCATCTAGCAGTGTTGAATCTTACTTTTGATTGAGGAGTTTTTAAAGATTCTTTCTGTAGAAACTGTAAGTGGATATTTGGAGTGCTATGAGGCCTATTGCGGAAAAAGGATTATCTTCAAATAAAAAGTGCACAAAAGAATTCTGTGAAACTTCTTTCTGATCTGTGCATTCAACTAACAGAGATGAACCTTACTTTTAATGGAAGACTTTTGAAACACTCTTTCTGTAGAAACTGCAGGTCGATATTTGGAGCGCTATGAAGCCTATCGCGGAAAAAGGAATAACTTCAAGTAAAAACTACACAGAAGCATTCTGTGAAACTTCTTTCTCATCTGTGCATTCACCTAACAGAGTAGAACCTTACTTTTGATTGAGGAGCTTTAAAACACTCTTTCTGTGTAAACTGCACGTGGACATTAGGAGAGCTCTGAGGCCAATCGTGGAAAAACGAATATCTTCAAGTAAAAACTACACAGAAGCATACTGTGAGACTTCATTCTGATCTGTACATTCATCTAACAGGGTTGAACCTTACTTTTCATGGAGATGTTTTGAAACACTCTTTCGGTAGATAGTGCAAGTTGTCATTTGGAGCGCTATGAGGCCTATAGTGGAAAAAGGAATATATTCAAATAAAAACTACACAGTAGCATTCTGTGGAACTTCTTTCTGACCTGTGCATTCAACTAACCGAGTTGAACTTTACTTTGGGTGGAGGAGTTTTGAAACACTCTGTAGGAACTGCAAGTGGATATTTGTAGCGCTACGAGACCTATAGCGGAAAAAGGAATATCTTCCAATAAAAACTACACAGAAGCATTCTGTGGAAATCTTTATTGATCTGTTCATTCAACTAAAGGAGTTGAACCTTACTTTTGGTGGAAGACTATTGAAACACTCTTCCTGTAGAAACTGCAAGCGGACATTTGGAGTGCTATGAGGCCTATCGTGGAAAAAGGAATATCTTCATATAAAAACTACACAGTTGCATTCTGTGAAACTACTTTATGATCTGTGCGTTCAACTGACAGAGTTGAAACTTGCTTTTGACTGAGGGGTTTTGAAACAGTCCTTCTGTGTAAACTGCAAGTGGACATTTGGATCTCTATGAGGCCTATGGTGGGAAAAGGAATACATTCAAACAAAAACTACACAGAAGCATTCTGTGAAACTACTTTCTGATCTGTTCATTCAACTAGCAGTGTTGATCCTAACTTTTGATGGAGGAGATTTTGAAACACTCTTCTTACCGTACAAACTGCAAGAGAATATTTGGAGCTCTATGAGGCCTATCGCGGAAAAAGGAATATCTTCAAATAAAAACTACACAGAAGCATTCTGTGAAACTTCTTTCCGATCTGTGCATTCAACTAACAGAGTTGAACCTTACTTTTGATGGAGGAGTTTTGAACCACTCTTTCTGTAGATACTGCAAGTGGACATTTGGAGCGCTATGAGGCCTATAATGGAAAAGGAATATCTTCAAATAAAAACTACACAGAAGCATTCTGTGAAACTTCTTTCTCAACTGTTCATTGAAATAACAGTGTTGAAAATTACTTTTGATGGAGGAGCTTTTAAACACTCTTTCTGTAGAAACTGCATGTGGATATTTGAGGCGCTATGAGGCCTATCGCTGAAAAAGGGATGTCATCAAATAAAAACTTCACAGAAGCATTCTTTGAAACCACTTTCTTATCTGTGCATTCAACAAACAGAGGTGAACTTTACTTTTGATGGAGGAGTTTTCAAACACTCTTTCTGTGGAAAGTACATGTGGACATATGGAGCCCCATGAGGCCTATCGTGGAGAAAGGAATATCTTCAAAGAAAGACTAGAGTAAAACGTTCTGTGAAACTTCTTTCTGATCTGTGCTTTCAACCAACAGAGTTGAACCTTACTTTGGATGGAGGAGTATTCAAACACTCTTTCTGTAGAAACTGCAAGTGGACATTTGGAGCGCTACGAGGCCTATCGCGGAAAAAGGAATATCTTCCAATAAAAACTACACAGAAGCATTCTGTGAAATTTTTCTGATCTGTGCATTCAACTAACACACTTGAACATAACTTTTGATTGAGGAGTTTTCAAACACTCTTTCTGTAGAAACTGGAAGTGGACATTTTGAGCGCTTTGAGGCCTATCGCGGAAAAAGGAATATCTTCAAATAAAAACTACACAGAAGCATTCTGTGAAACTTCTTTCTTATCTGTGCATTCAACTAACAGAGTTGAACCTTACTTTTGATGGAGGAGTTTTGAAATAATATTTCTGTAGAAAGTGCAAGTGGACATTTTGAGCGCTATGAGGCCTATCGCGGAAAAAGTTATATCTTCAAATAAAAACTACACGGAAGCATTCTGTGAAACTTCTTTCTGATCTGTGCATTCAACTAACAGAGGGGAACATTACTTTTGATGGAGGAGTTTTTAAACCCTCTTTCTGTAGAAACTGCAAGGGGATATTTGGAGCGCTATCAGGCCTATTGCGGAAAAAGGAATATCTTCAAATAAAAAGTACACAGAAGCATTCTGTGACACTTCTTTCTTATCTGTGCATTCAACTAACAGAGTTGATTCTTACTTTTGATGGAGGAGTTTTGAAACACTATTTCTGTAGAAACTTCAAGTGGACATTTTGAGCGCTATGAGGCCTACGGCGGAAAAAGGTATATCTTCAAATAAAAACTACACAGAAGCATTCTGTGAAACTTCTTTCGGATCTGTGCATTCGACTAACAGAGCTGAACATTACTTTTGATGGAGGAGTTTTTAAACACTGTTTCTGTAGAAACTGCAAGGGGATATTTGGAGCTCTATGAGGCCTATTGCGGAAAAAGCTAGATCTTCAAATAAAAACTACAGAGAAGCATTCTGTGAAACTTCTTTCTTATCTGTGCATTCAACTAACAGAGTTGAACATTACTTTAGATGGAGGATTTTTGAAACACTCTTTCTGTAGAAACTGCATGTGGATCATTGAGGCGCTATGAGGCCTATCGTGGAAAAAGAAATATCTTCCAATAAAAACTACAAAAAAGTATTCTCTGAATCTTCTTTCCGATCTGTGCATTCAACTAACAGAGTTGAACCTTACTTTTGATGGAGGAGTTTTGAACCACTCTTTCTGTAGAAACCGCAAGTGGACATTTGGAGCGCTATGAGGCCTGTAATGGAAAAGAAATATCTTCAAATAAAAACTACAGAGAAGCATTCTGTGAAACTTCTTTCTGATCTGTTCATTCAACTAAGAGTGTTGAAACTTACTATTGATTGAGGAGTTTTTAAACACTCTTTCTGTAGAAACTGCATGTGGATATTTGAGGCGCTATGAGGCCTATCGCTGAAAAAGGGATGTCTTCAAATAAAAACTTCACAGAAGCATTCTGTGAAACCACTTTCTGATCTGTGCATTCAACAAACAGAGTTGAACCTTCCTTTTGATGGAGGAGTTTTGAAACACTCTTTCTGTAGAAACTGCAATTGGACATTTGGAGCGCAATGAGGCCTATAGTGGTAAAAGGTATATCTTCAAATAAAAACTACACAGAAGCATTCTTTGAAACTTCTCTCTGATCTGTACATTCATCTAGCAGTGTTGAATCTTACTTTTGATTGAGGAGTTTTTAAACATTCTTTCTGTAGAAAGTGTAAGTGGATATTTGGAGTGCTATGAGGCCTATTGCGGAAAAAGGATTATCTTCAAATAAAAAGTGCACAAAAGAATTCTGTGAAACTTCTTTCTGATCTGTGCATTCAACTAACAGAGATGAACCTTACTTTTAATGGAAGACTTTTGAAACACTCTTTCTGTAGAAACTGCAGGTCGATATTTGGAGCGCTATGAAGCCTATCGTGGAAAAAGGAATAACTTCAAGTAAAAACTACACAGAAGCATTCTGTGAAACTTCTTTCTCATCTGTGCATTCACCTAACAGAGTAGAACCTTACTTTTGATTGAGGAGCTTTAAAACACTCTTTCTGTGTAAACTGCACGTGGACATTAGGAGAGCTCTGAGGCCAATCGTGGAAAAACGAATATCTTCAAGTAAAAACTACACAGAAGCAGACTGTGAGACTTCATTCTGATCTGTACATTCATCTAACAGGGTTGAACCTTACTTTTCATGGAGATGTTTTGAAACACTCTTTCGGTAGATAGTGCAAGTTGTCATTTGGAGCGCTATGAGGCCTATAGTGGAAAAAGGAATATCTTCAAATAAAAACTACACAGTAGCATTCTGTGGAACTTCTTTCTGACCTGTGCATTCAACTAACCGAGTTGAACTTTACTTTGGGTGGAGGAGTTTTGAAACACTCTGTAGGAACTGGAAGTGGATATTTGTAGCGCTACGAGACCTATAGCGGAAAAAGGAATATCTTCCAATAAAAACTACACAGAAGCATTCTGTGGAAATCCTTATTGATCTGTTCATTCAACTAAAGGAGTTGAACCTTACTTTTGGTGGAAGACTATTGAAACACTCTTCCTGTAGAAACTGCAAGCGGACATTTGGAGTGCTATGAGGCCTATCGTGGAAAAAGGAATATCTTCATATAAAAACTACACAGTTGCATTCTGTGAAACTACTTTATGATCTGTGCGTTCAACTGACAGAGTTGAAACTTGCTTTTGACTGAGGGGTTTTGAAACAGTCCTTCTGTGTAAACTGCAAGTGGACATTTGGATCTCTATGAGGCCTATGGTGGGAAAAGGAATACATTCAAACAAAAACTACACAGAAGCATTCTGTGAAACTACTTTCTGATCTGTTCATTCAACTAGCAGTGTTGATCCTAACTTTTGATGGAGGAGTTTTTGAAACACTCTTCTTACCGTACAAACTGCAAGAGAATATTTGGATCTCTATGAGGCCTATCGCGGAAAAAGGAATATCTTCAAATAAAAACTACACAGAAGCATTCTGTGAAACTTCTTTCCGATCTGTGCATTCAACTAACAGAGTTGAACCTTACTTTTCATGGAGGAGTTTTGAACCACTCTTTCTGTAGAAACTGCAAGTGGACATTTGGAGCGCTATGAGGCCTATAATGGAAAAGGAATATCTTCAAATAAAAACTACACAGAAGCATTCTGTGAAACTTCTTTCTCAACTGTTCATTGAAATAACAGTGTTGAAAATTACTTTTGATGGAGGAGCTTCTAAACACTCTTTCGGTAGAAACTGCATGTGGATATTTGAGGCGCTATGAGGCCTATCGCTGAAAAAGGGATGTCATCAAATAAAAACTTCACAGAAGCATTCTTTGAAACCACTTTCTTATCTGTGCATTCAGCAAACAGAGGTGAACTTTACTTTTGATGGAGGAGTTTTCAAACACTCTTTCTGTGGAAAGTACATGTGGACATATGGAGCCCCATGAGGCCTATCGTGGAGAAAGGAATATCTTCAAAGAAAGACTAGAGTAAAACGTTCTGTGAAACTTCTTTCTGATCTGTGCTTTCAACCAACAGAGTTGAACCTTACTTTGGATGGAGGAGTATTCAAACACTCTTTCTGTAGAAACTGCAAGTGGACATTTGGAGCGCTACGAGGCCTATCGCGGAAAAAGGAATATCTTCCAATAAAAACTACACAGAAGCATTCTGTGAAATTTTTCTGATCTGTGCATTCAACTAACACACTTGAACATAACTTTTGATTGAGGAGTTTTCAAACACTCTTTCTGTAGAAACTGGAAGTGGACATTTTGAGCGCTTTGAGGCCTATCGCGGAAAAAGGAATATCTTCAAATAAAAACTACACAGAAGCATTCTGTGAAACTTCTTTCTTATCTGTGCATTCAACTAACAGAGTTGAACCTTACTTTTGATGGAGGAGTTTTGAAATAATGTTTCTGTAGAAACTGCAAGTGGACATTTTGAGCGCTATGAGGCCTATCGCGGAAAAAGGTATATCTTCAAATAAAAACTACACGGAAGCATTCTGTGAAACTTCTTTCTGATCTGTGCATTCAACTAACAGAGGGGAACATTACTTTTAATGGAGGAGTTTTTAAACCCTCTTTCTGTAGAAACTGCAAGGGGATATTTGGAGCGCTATCAGGCCTATTGCGGAAAAAGGAATATCTTCAAATAAAAAGTACACAGAAGCATTCTGTGACACTTCTTTCTTATCTGTGCATTCAACTAACAGAGTTGATTCTTACTTTTGATGGAGGAGTTTTGAAACACTATTTCTGTAGAAACTTCAAGTGGACATTTTGAGCGCTATGAGGCCTACGGCGGAAAAAGGTATATCTTCAAATAAAAACTACACAGAAGCATTCTGTGAAACTTCTTTCGGATCTGTGCATTCGACTAACAGAGCTGAACATTACTTTTGATGGAGGAGTTTTTAAACACTGTTTCTGTAGAAACTGCAAGGGGATATTTGGAGCTCTATGAGGCCTATTGCGGAAAAAGCTATATCTTCAAATAAAAACTACAGAGAAGCATTCTGTGAAACTTCTTTCTTATCTGTGCATTCAACTAACAGAGTTGAACATTACTTTAGATGGAGGATTTTTGAAACACTCTTTCTGTAGAAAATGCATGTGGATCATTGAGGCGCTATGAGGCCTATCGTGGAAAAAGAAATATCTTCCAATAAAAACTACAAAAAAGCATTCTCTGAATCTTCTTTCCGATCTGTGCATTCAACTAACAGAGTTGAACCTTACTTTTGATGGAGGAGTTTTGAACCACTCTTTCTGTAGAAACCGCAAGTGGACATTTGGAGCGCTATGAGGCCTGTAATGGAAAAGAAATATCTTCAAATAAAAACTACAGAGAAGCATTCTGTGAAACTTCTTTCTGATCTGTTCATTCAACTAACAGTGTTGAAACTTACTATTGATTGAGGAGTTTTTAAACACTCTTTCTGTAGAAACTGCATGTGGATATTTGAGGCGCTATGAGGCCTATCGCTGAAAAAGGGATGTCTTCAAATATAAACTTCACAGAAGCATTCTGTGAAACCACTTTCTGATCTGTGCATTCAACAAACAGAGTTGAACCTTCCTTTTGATGGAGGAGTTTTGAAACACTCTTTCTGTAGAAACTGCAATTGGACAGTTGGAGCGCAATGAGGCCTATAGTGGTAAAAGGTATATCTTCAAATAAAAACTACACAGAAGCATTCTTTGAAACTTCTCTCTGATCTGTACATTCATCTAGCAGTGTTGAATCTTACTTTTGATTGAGGAGTTTTTAAACATTCTTTCTGTAGAAAGTGTAAGTGGATATTTGGAGTGCTATGAGGCCTATTGCGGAAAAAGGATTATCTTCAAATAAAAAGTGCACAAAAGAATTCTGTGAAACTTCTTTCTGATCTGTGCATTCAACTAAGAGAGATGAACCTTACTTTTAATGGAAGACTTTTGAAACACTCTTTCTGTAGAAACTGCAGGTCGATATTTGGAGCGCTATGAAGCCTATCGCGGAAAAAGCAATAACTTCAAGTAAAAACTACACAGAAGCATTCTGTGAAACTTCTTTCTCATCTGTGCATTCACCTAACAGAGTAGAACCTTACTTTTGATTGAGGAGCTTTAAAACACTCTTTCTGTGTAAACTGCACGTGGACATTAGGAGAGCTCTGAGGCCAATCGTGGAAAAACGAATATCTTCAAGTAAAAACTACACAGAAGCAGACTGTGAGACTTCATTCTGATCTGTACATTCATCTAACAGGGTTGAACCTTACTTTTCATGGAGATGTTTTGAAACACTCTTTCGGTAGATAGTGCAAGTTGTCATTTGGAGCGCTATGAGGCCTATAGTGGAAAAAGGAATATCTTCAAATAAAAACTACACAGTAGCATTCTGTTGAACTTCTTTCTGACCTGTGCATTCAACTAACCGAGTTGAACTTTACTTTGGGTGGAGGAGTTTTGAAACACTCTGTAGGAACTGGAAGTGGATATTTGTAGCGCTACGAGACCTATAGCGGAAAAAGGAATATCTTCCAATAAAAACTACACAGAAGCATTCTGTGGAAATCCTTATTGATCTGTTCATTCAACTAAAGGAGTTGAACCTTACTTTTGGTGGAAGACTATTGAAACACTCTTCCTGTAGAAACTGCAAGCGGACATTTGGAGTGCTATGAGGCCTATCGTGGAAAAAGGAATATCTTCATATAAAAACTACACAGTTGCATTCTGTGAAACTACTTTATGATCTGTGCGTTCAACTGACAGAGTTGAAACTTGCTTTTGACTGAGGGGTTTTGAAACAGTCCTTCTGTGTAAACTGCAAGTGGACATTTGGATCTCTATGAGGCCTATGGTGGGAAAAGGAATACATTCAAACAAAAACTACACAGAAGCATTCTGTGAAACTACTTTCTGATCTGTTCATTCAACTAGCAGTGTTGATCCTAACTTTTGATGGAGGAGATTTTGAAACACTCTCCTTACCGTACCAACTGCAAGAGAATATTTGGAGCTCTATGAGGCCTATCGCGGAAAAAGGAATATCTTCAAATAAAAACTACACAGAAGCATTCTGTGAAACTTCTTTCCGATCTGTGCATTCAACTAACAGAGTTGAACCTTACTTTTGATGGAGGAGTTTTGAACCACTCTTTCTGTAGAAACTGCAAGTGGACATTTGGAGCGCTATGAGGCCTATAATGGAAAAGGAATATCTTCAAATAAAAACTACACAGAAGCATTCTGTGAAACTTCTTTCTCAACTGTTCATTGAAATAACAGTGTTGAAAATTACTTTTGATGGAGGAGCTTTTAAACACTCTTTCTGTAGAAACTGCATGTGGATATTTGAGGCGCTATGAGGCCTATCGCTGAAAAAGGGATGTCATCAAATAAAAACTTCACAGAAGCATTCTTTGAAACCACTTTCTTATCTGTGCATTCAACAAACAGAGGTGAACTTTACTTTTGATGGAGGAGTTTTCAAACACTCTTTCTGTGGAAACTACATGTGGACATATGGAGCCCCATGAGGCCTATCGTGGAGAAAGGAATATCTTCAAAGAGAGACTAGAGTAAAACGTTCTGTGAAACTTCTTTCTGATCTGTGCTTTCAACCAACAGAGTTGAACCTTACTTTGGATGGAGGAGTATTCAAACACTCTTTCTGTAGAAACTGCAAGTGGACATTTGGAGCGCTACGAGGCCTATCGCGGAAAAAGGAATATCTTCCAATAAAAACTACACAGAAGCATTCTGTGAAATTTTTCTGATCTGTGCATTCAACTAACACACTTGAACATAACTTTTGATTGAGGAGTTTTCAAACACTCTTTCTGTAGAAACTGGAAGTGGACATTTTGAGCGCTTTGAGGCCTATCGCGGAAAAAGGAATATCTTCAAATAAAAACTACACAGAAGCATTCTGTGAAACTTCTTTCTTATCTGTGCATTCAACTAACAGAGTTGAACCTTACTTTTGATGGAGGAGTTTTGAAATAATGTTTCTGTAGAAACTGCAAGTGGATATTTTGAGCGCTATGAGGCCTATCGCGGAAAAAGCTATATCTTCAAATAAAAACTACACGGAAGCATTCTGTGAAACTTCTTTCTGATCTGTGCATTCAACTAACAGAGGTGAACATTACTTTTGATGGAGGAGTTTTTAAACCCTCTTTCTGTAGAAACTGCAAGGGGATATTTGGAGCGCTATGAGGCCTATTGCGGAAAAAGGAATATCTTCAAATAAAAAGTACACAGAAGCATTCTGTGACACTTCTTTCTTATCTGTGCATTCAACTAACAGAGTTGATTCTTACTTTTGATGGAGGAGTTTTGAAACACTATTTCTGTAGAAACTTCAAGTGGACATTTTGAGCGCTATGAGGCCTACGGCGGAAAAAGGTATATCTTCAAATAAAAACTACACAGAAGCATTCTGTGAAACTTCTTTCGGATCTGTGCATTCGACTAACAGAGCTGAACATTACTTTTGATGGAGGAGTTTTTAAACACCGTTTCTGTAGAAACTGCAAGGGGATATTTGGAGCTCTATGAGGCCTATTGCGGAAAAAGCTATATCTTCAAATAAAAACTACAGAGAAGCATTCTGTGAAACTTCTTTCTTATCTGTGCATTCAACTAACAGAGTTGAACATTACTTTAGATGGAGGATTTTTGAAACACTCTTTCTGTAGAAAATGCATGTGGATCATTGAGGCGCTATGAGGCCTATCGTGGAAAAAGAAATATCTTCCAATAAAAACTACAAAAAAGCATTCTCTGAATCTTCTTTCCGATCTGTGCATTCAACTAACAGAGTTGAACCTTACTTTTGATGGAGGAGTTTTGAACCACTCTTTCTGTAGAAACCGCAAGTGGACATTTGGAGCGCTATGAGGCCTGTAATGGAAAAGAAATATCTTCAAATAAAAACTACAGAGAAGCATTCTGTGAAACTTCTTTCTGATCTGTTCATTCAACTAACAGTGTTGAAACTTACTATTGATTGAGGAGTTTTTAAACACTCTTTCTGTAGAAACTGCATGTGGATATTTGAGGCGCTATGAGGCCTATCGCTGAAAAAGGGATGTCTTCAAATATAAACTTCACAGAAGCATTCTGTGAAACCACTTTCTGATCTGTGCATTCAACAAACAGAGTTGAACCTTCCTTTTGATGGAGGAGTTTTGAAACACTCTTTCTGTAGAAACTGCAATTGGACAGTTGGAGCGCAATGAGGCCTATAGTGGTAAAAGGTATATCTTCAAATAAAAACTACACAGAAGCATTCTTTGAAACTTCTCTCTGATCTGTACATTCATCTAGCAGTGTTGAATCTTACTTTTGATTGAGGAGTTTTTAAACATTCTTTCTGTAGAAAGTGTAAGTGGATATTTGGAGTGCTATGAGGCCTATTGCGGAAAAAGGATTATCTTCAAATAAAAAGTGCACAAAAGAATTCTGTGAAACTTCTTTCTGATCTGTGCATTCAACTAAGAGAGATGAACCTTACTTTTAATGGAAGACTTTTGAAACACTCTTTCTGTAGAAACTGCAGGTCGATATTTGGAGCGCTATGAAGCCTATCGCGGAAAAAGCAATAACTTCAAGTAAAAACTACACAGAAGCATTCTGTGAAACTTCTTTCTCATCTGTGCATTCACCTAACAGAGTAGAACCTTACTTTTGATTGAGGAGCTTTAAAACACTCTTTCTGTGTAAACTGCACGTGGACATTAGGAGAGCTCTGAGGCCAATCGTGGAAAAACGAATATCTTCAAGTAAAAACTACACAGAAGCAGACTGTGAGACTTCATTCTGATCTGTACATTCATCTAACAGGGTTGAACCTTACTTTTCATGGAGATGTTTTGAAACACTCTTTCGGTAGATAGTGCAAGTTGTCATTTGGAGCGCTATGAGGCCTATAGTGGAAAAAGGAATATCTTCAAATAAAAACTACACAGTAGCATTCTGTTGAACTTCTTTCTGACCTGTGCATTCAACTAACCGAGTTGAACTTTACTTTGGGTGGAGGAGTTTTGAAACACTCTGTAGGAACTGGAAGTGGATATTTGTAGCGCTACGAGACCTATAGCGGAAAAAGGAATATCTTCCAATAAAAACTACACAGAAGCATTCTGTGGAAATCCTTATTGATCTGTTCATTCAACTAAAGGAGTTGAACCTTACTTTTGGTGGAAGACTATTGAAACACTCTTCCTGTAGAAACTGCAAGCGGACATTTGGAGTGCTATGAGGCCTATCGTGGAAAAAGGAATATCTTCATATAAAAACTACACAGTTGCATTCTGTGAAACTACTTTATGATCTGTGCGTTCAACTGACAGAGTTGAAACTTGCTTTTGACTGAGGGGTTTTGAAACAGTCCTTCTGTGTAAACTGCAAGTGGACATTTGGATCTCTATGAGGCCTATGGTGGGAAAAGGAATACATTCAAACAAAAACTACACAGAAGCATTCTGTGAAACTACTTTCTGATCTGTTCATTCAACTAGCAGTGTTGATCCTAACTTTTGATGGAGGAGATTTTGAAACACTCTCCTTACCGTACCAACTGCAAGAGAATATTTGGAGCTCTATGAGGCCTATCGCGGAAAAAGGAATATCTTCAAATAAAAACTACACAGAAGCATTCTGTGAAACTTCTTTCCGATCTGTGCATTCAACTAACAGAGTTGAACCTTACTTTTGATGGAGGAGTTTTGAACCACTCTTTCTGTAGAAACTGCAAGTGGACATTTGGAGCGCTATGAGGCCTATAATGGAAAAGGAATATCTTCAAATAAAAACTACACAGAAGCATTCTGTGAAACTTCTTTCTCAACTGTTCATTGAAATAACAGTGTTGAAAATTACTTTTGATGGAGGAGCTTTTAAACACTCTTTCTGTAGAAACTGCATGTGGATATTTGAGGCGCTATGAGGCCTATCGCTGAAAAAGGGATGTCATCAAATAAAAACTTCACAGAAGCATTCTTTGAAACCACTTTCTTATCTGTGCATTCAACAAACAGAGGTGAACTTTACTTTTGATGGAGGAGTTTTCAAACACTCTTTCTGTGGAAACTACATGTGGACATATGGAGCCCCATGAGGCCTATCGTGGAGAAAGGAATATCTTCAAAGAGAGACTAGAGTAAAACGTTCTGTGAAACTTCTTTCTGATCTGTGCTTTCAACCAACAGAGTTGAACCTTACTTTGGATGGAGGAGTATTCAAACACTCTTTCTGTAGAAACTGCAAGTGGACATTTGGAGCGCTACGAGGCCTATCGCGGAAAAAGGAATATCTTCCAATAAAAACTACACAGAAGCATTCTGTGAAATTTTTCTGATCTGTGCATTCAACTAACACACTTGAACATAACTTTTGATTGAGGAGTTTTCAAACACTCTTTCTGTAGAAACTGGAAGTGGACATTTTGAGCGCTTTGAGGCCTATCGCGGAAAAAGGAATATCTTCAAATAAAAACTACACAGAAGCATTCTGTGAAACTTCTTTCTTATCTGTGCATTCAACTAACAGAGTTGAACCTTACTTTTGATGGAGGAGTTTTGAAATAATGTTTCTGTAGAAACTGCAAGTGGATATTTTGAGCGCTATGAGGCCTATCGCGGAAAAAGCTATATCTTCAAATAAAAACTACACGGAAGCATTCTGTGAAACTTCTTTCTGATCTGTGCATTCAACTAACAGAGGTGAACATTACTTTTGATGGAGGAGTTTTTAAACACTCTTTCTGTAGAAACTGCAAGGGGATATTTGGAGCGCTATGAGGCCTATTGCGGAAAAAGGAATATCTTCAAATAAAAAGTACACAGAAGCATTCTGTGACACTTCTTTCTTATCTGTGCATTCAACTAACAGAGTTGATTCTTACTTTTGATGGAGGAGTTTTGAAACACTATTTCTGTAGAAACTTCAAGTGGACATTTTGAGCGCTATGAGGCCTATGGCGGAAAAAGGTATATCTTCAAATAAAAACTACACAGAAGCATTCTGTGAAACTTCTTTCAGATCTGTGCATTCGACTAACAGAGCTGAACATTACTTTTGATGGAGGAGTTTTTAAACACCGTTTCTGTAGAAACTGCAAGGGGATATTTGGAGCTCTATGAGGCCTATTGCGGAAAAAGCTATATCTTCAAATAAAAACTACAGAGAAGCATTCTGTGAAACTTCTTTCTTATCTGTGCATTCAACTAACAGAGTTGAACATTACTTTAGATGGAGGATTTTTGAAACACTCTTTCTGTAGAAACTGCATGTGGATCATTGAGGCGCTATGAGGCCTATCGTGGAAAAAGAAATATCTTCCAATAAAAACTACAAAAAAGCATTCTCTGAATCTTCTTTCCGATCTGTGCATTCAACTAACAGAGTTGAACCTTACTTTTGATGGAGGAGTTTTGAACCACTCTTTCTGTAGAAACCGCAAGTGGACATTTGGAGCGCTATGAGGCCTGTAATGGAAAAGAAATATCTTCAAATAAAAACTACAGAGAAGCATTCTGTGAAACTTCTTTCTGATCTGTTCATTCAACTAAGAGTGTTGAAACTTACTATTGATTGAGGAGTTTTTAAACACTCTTTCTGTAGAAACTGCATGTGGATATTTGAGGCGCTATGAGGCCTATCGCTGAAAAAGGGATGTCTTCAAATAAAAACTTCACAGAAGCATTCTGTGAAACCACTTTCTGATCTGTGCATTCAACAAACAGAGTTGAACCTTCCTTTTGATGGAGGAGTTTTGAAACACTCTTTCTGTAGAAACTGCAATTGGACATTTGGAGCGCAATGAGGCCTATAGTGGTAAAAGGTATATCTTCAAATAAAAACTACACAGAAGCATTCTTTGAAACTTCTCTCTGATCTGTACATTCATCTAGCAGTGTTGAATCTTACTTTTGATTGAGGAGTTTTTAAACATTCTTTCTGTAGAAAGTGTAAGTGGATATTTGGAGTGCTATGAGGCCTATTGCGGAAAAAGGATTATCTTCAAATAAAAAGTGCACAAAAGAATTCTGTGAAACTTCTTTCTGATCTGTGCATTCAACTAACAGAGATGAACCTTACTTTTAATGGAAGACTTTTGAAACACTCTTTCTGTAGAAACTGCAGGTCGATATTTGGAGCGCTATGAAGCCTATCGCGGAAAAAGCAATAACTTCAAGTAAAAACTACACAGAAGCATTCTGTGAAACTTCTTTCTCATCTGTGCATTCACCTAACAGAGTAGAACCTTACTTTTGATTGAGGAGCTTTAAAACACTCTTTCTGTGTAAACTGCACGTGGACATTAGGAGAGCTCTGAGGCCAATCGTGGAAAAACGAATATCTTCAAGTAAAAACTACACAGAAGCAGACTGTGAGACTTCATTCTGATCTGTACATTCATCTAACAGGGTTGAACCTTACTTTTCATGGAGATGTTTTGAAACACTCTTTCGGTAGATAGTGCAAGTTGTCATTTGGAGCGCTATGAGGCCTATAGTGGAAAAAGGAATATCTTCAAATAAAAACTACACAGTAGCATTCTGTGGAACTTCTTTCTGACCTGTGCATTCAATTAACCGAGTTGAACTTTACTTTGGGTGGAGGAGTTTTGAAACACTCTGTAGGAACTGGAAGTGGATATTTGTAGCGCTACGAGACCTATAGCGGAAAAAGGAATATCTTCCAATAAAAACTACACAGAAGCATTCTGTGGAAATCCTTATTGATCTGTTCATTCAACTAAAGGAGTTGAACCTTACTTTTGGTGGAAGACTATTGAAACACTCTTCCTGTAGAAACTGCAAGTGGACATTTGGAGTGCTATGAGGCCTATCGTGGAAAAAGGAATATCTTCATATAAAAACTACACAGTTGCATTCTGTGAAACTACTTTATGATCTGTGCGTTCAACTGACAGAGTTGAAACTTGCTTTTGACTGAGGGGTTTTGAAACAGTCCTTCTGTGTAAACTGCAAGTGGACATTTGGATCTCTATGAGGCCTATGGTGGGAAAAGGAATACATTCAAACAAAAACTACACAGAAGCATTCTGTGAAACTACTTTCTGATCTGTTCATTCAACTAGCAGTGTTGATCCTAACTTTTGATGGAGGAGTTTTTGAAACACTCTTCTTACCGTACAAACTGCAAGAGAATATTTGGAGCTCTATGAGGCCTATCGCGGAAAAAGGAATATCTTCAAATAAAAACTACACAGAAGCATTCTGTGAAACTTCTTTCCGATCTGTGCATTCAACTAACAGAGTTGAACCTTACTTTTGATGGAGGAGTTTTGAACCACTCTTTCTGTAGAAACTGCAAGAGGACATTTGGAGCGCTATGAGGCCTATAATGGAAAAGGAATATCTTCAAATAAAAACTACACAGAAGCATTCTGTGAAACTTCTTTCTCAACTGTTCATTGAAATAACAGTGTTGAAAATTACTTTTGATGGAGGAGTTTTTAAACACTCTTTCTGTAGAAACTGCATGTGGATACTTGAGGCGCTATGAGGCCTATCGCTGAAAAAGGGATGTCATCAAATAAAAACTTCACAGAAGCATTCTTTGAAACCACTTTCTTATCTGTGCATTCAACAAACAGAGGTGAACTTTACTTTTGATGGAGGAGTTTTGAAACACTCTTTCTGTGGAAACTACATGTGGACATATGGAGCCCCATGAGGCCTATCGTGGAGAAAGGAATATCTTCCAATAAAGACTAGAGTAAAACGTTCTGTGAAACTTCTTTCTGATCTGGGCTTTCAACCAACAGAGTTGAACCTTACTTTGGATGGAGGAGTATTCAAACACTCTTTCTGTAGAAACTGCAAGTGGACATTTGGAGCGCTACGAGGCCTATCGCGGAAAAAGGAATATCTTCCAATAAAAACTACACAGAAGCATTCTGTGAAATTTTTTCTGATCTGTGCATTCAACTAACAGACTTGAACATAACTTTTGATTGAGGAGTTTTCAAACACTCTTTCTGTAGAAACTGGAAGTGGACATTTTGAGCGCTTTGAGGCCTATCGCGGAAAAAGGAATATCTTCAAATAAAAACTACACAGAAGCATTCTGTGAAACTTCTTTCTTATCTGTGCATTCAACTAACAGAGTTGAACCTTACTTTTGATGGAGGAGTTTTGAAATAATGTTTCTGTAGAAACTGCAAGTGGACATTTTGAGCGCTATGAGGCCTATCGCGGAAAAAGCTATATCTTCAAATAAAAACTACACGGAAGAATTCTGTGAAACTTCTTTCTGATCTGTGCATTCAACTAACAGAGGGGAACATTACTTTTGATGGAGGAGTTTTTAAACACTCTTTCTGTAGAAACTGCAAGGGGATATTTGGAGCGCTATGAGGCCTATTGCGGAAAAAGGAATATCTTCAAATAAAAAGTACACAGAAGCATTCTGTGACACTTCTTTCTTATCTGTGCATTCAACTAACAGAGTTGATTCTTACTTTTGATGGAGGAGTTTTGAAACACTATTTCTGTAGAAACTTCAAGTGGACATTTTGAGCGCTATGAGGCCTATGGCGGAAAAAGGTATATCTTCAAATAAAAACTACACAGAAGCATTCTGTGAATCTTCTTTCGGATCTGTGCATTCGACTAACAGAGCTGAACATTACTTTTGATGGAGGAGTTTTTAAACACTGTTTCTGTAGAAACTGCAAGGGGATATTTGGAACTCTATGAGGCCTATTGCGGAAAAAGCTAGATCTTCAAATAAAAACTACAGAGAAGCATTCTGTGAAACTTCTTTCTTATCTGTGCATTCAACTAACAGAGTTGAACATTACTTTAGATGGAGGATTTTTGAAACAATTTCTGTAGAAACTGCATGTGGATCATTGAGGCGCTATGAGGCCTATCGTGGAAAAAGAAATATCTTCCAATAAAAACTACAAAAAAGCATTCTCTGAATCTTCTTTCCGATCTGTGCATTCAACTAACAGAGTTGAACCTTACTTTTGATGGAGGAGTTTTGAACCACTCTTTCTGTAGAAACCGCAAGTGGACATTTGGAGCGCTATGAGGCCTGTAATGGAAAAGAAATATCTTCAAATAAAAACTACAGAGAAGCATTCTGTGAAACTTCTTTCTGATCTGTTCATTCAACTAAGAGTGTTGAAACTTACTATTGATTGAGGAGTTTTTAAACACTCTTTCTGTAGAAACTGCATGTGGATATTTGAGGCGCTATGAGGCCTATCGCTGAAAAAGGGATGTCTTCAAATAAAAACTTCACAGAAGCATTCTGTGAAACCACTTTCTGATCTGTGCATTCAACAAACAGAGTTGAACCTTCCTTTTGATGGAGGAGTTTTGAAACACTCTTTCTGTAGAAACTGCAATTGGACATTTGGAGCGCAATGAGGCCTATAGTGGTAAAAGGTATATCTTCAAATAAAAACTACACAGAAGCATTCTTTGAAACTTCTCTCTGATCTGTACATTCATCTAGCAGTGTTGAATCTTACTTTTGATTGAGGAGTTTTTAAACATTCTTTCTGTAGAAAGTGTAAGTGGATATTTGGAGTGCTATGAGGCCTATTGCGGAAAAAGGATTATCTTCAAATAAAAAGTGCACAAAAGAATTCTGTGAAACTTCTTTCTGATCTGTGCATTCAACTAACAGAGATGAACCTTACTTTTAATGGAAGACTTTTGAAACACTCTTTCTGTAGAAACTGCAGGTCGATATTTGGAGCGCTATGAAGCCTATCGTGGAAAAAGGAATAACTTCAAGTAAAAACTACACAGAAGCATTCTGTGAAACTTCTTTCTCATCTGTGCATTCACCTAACAGAGTAGAACCTTACTTTTGATTGAGGAGCTTTAAAACACTCTTTCTGTGTAAACTGCACGTGGACATTAGGAGAGCTCTGAGGCCAATCGTGGAAAAACGAATATCTTCAAGTAAAAACTACACAGAAGCAGACTGTGAGACTTCATTCTGATCTGTACATTCATCTAACAGGGTTGAACCTTACTTTTCATGGAGATGTTTTGAAACACTCTTTCGGTAGATAGTGCAAGTTGTCATTTGGAGCGCTATGAGGCCTATAGTGGAAAAAGGAATATCTTCAAATAAAAACTACACAGTAGCATTCTGTGGAACTTCTTTCTGACCTGTGCATTCAACTAACCGAGTTGAACTTTACTTTGGGTGGAGGAGTTTTGAAACACTCTGTAGGAACTGGAAGTGGATATTTGTAGCGCTACGAGACCTATAGCGGAAAAAGGAATATCTTCCAATAAAAACTACACAGAAGCATTCTGTGGAAATCCTTATTGATCTGTTCATTCAACTAAAGGAGTTGAACCTTACTTTTGGTGGAAGACTATTGAAACACTCTTCCTGTAGAAACTGCAAGCGGACATTTGGAGTGCTATGAGGCCTATCGTGGAAAAAGGAATATCTTCATATAAAAACTACACAGTTGCATTCTGTGAAACTACTTTATGATCTGTGCGTTCAACTGACAGAGTTGAAACTTGCTTTTGACTGAGGGGTTTTGAAACAGTCCTTCTGTGTAAACTGCAAGTGGACATTTGGATCTCTATGAGGCCTATGGTGGGAAAAGGAATACATTCAAACAAAAACTACACAGAAGCATTCTGTGAAACTACTTTCTGATCTGTTCATTCAACTAGCAGTGTTGATCCTAACTTTTGATGGAGGAGTTTTTGAAACACTCTTCTTACCGTACAAACTGCAAGAGAATATTTGGATCTCTATGAGGCCTATCGCGGAAAAAGGAATATCTTCAAATAAAAACTACACAGAAGCATTCTGTGAAACTTCTTTCCGATCTGTGCATTCAACTAACAGAGTTGAACCTTACTTTTCATGGAGGAGTTTTGAACCACTCTTTCTGTAGAAACTGCAAGTGGACATTTGGAGCGCTATGAGGCCTATAATGGAAAAGGAATATCTTCAAATAAAAACTACACAGAAGCATTCTGTGAAACTTCTTTCTCAACTGTTCATTGAAATAACAGTGTTGAAAATTACTTTTGATGGAGGAGCTTCTAAACACTCTTTCGGTAGAAACTGCATGTGGATATTTGAGGCGCTATGAGGCCTATCGCTGAAAAAGGGATGTCATCAAATAAAAACTTCACAGAAGCATTCTTTGAAACCACTTTCTTATCTGTGCATTCAGCAAACAGAGGTGAACTTTACTTTTGATGGAGGAGTTTTCAAACACTCTTTCTGTGGAAAGTACATGTGGACATATGGAGCCCCATGAGGCCTATCGTGGAGAAAGGAATATCTTCAAAGAAAGACTAGAGTAAAACGTTCTGTGAAACTTCTTTCTGATCTGTGCTTTCAACCAACAGAGTTGAACCTTACTTTGGATGGAGGAGTATTCAAACACTCTTTCTGTAGAAACTGCAAGTGGACATTTGGAGCGCTACGAGGCCTATCGCGGAAAAAGGAATATCTTCCAATAAAAACTACACAGAAGCATTCTGTGAAATTTTTCTGATCTGTGCATTCAACTAACACACTTGAACATAACTTTTGATTGAGGAGTTTTCAAACACTCTTTCTGTAGAAACTGGAAGTGGACATTTTGAGCGCTTTGAGGCCTATCGCGGAAAAAGGAATATCTTCAAATAAAAACTACACAGAAGCATTCTGTGAAACTTCTTTCTTATCTGTGCATTCAACTAACAGAGTTGAACCTTACTTTTGATGGAGGAGTTTTGAAATAATGTTTCTGTAGAAACTGCAAGTGGACATTTTGAGCGCTATGAGGCCTATCGCGGAAAAAGGTATATCTTCAAATAAAAACTACACGGAAGCATTCTGTGAAACTTCTTTCTGATCTGTGCATTCAACTAACAGAGGGGAACATTACTTTTAATGGAGGAGTTTTTAAACCCTCTTTCTGTAGAAACTGCAAGGGGATATTTGGAGCGCTATCAGGCCTATTGCGGAAAAAGGAATATCTTCAAATAAAAAGTACACAGAAGCATTCTGTGACACTTCTTTCTTATCTGTGCATTCAACTAACAGAGTTGATTCTTACTTTTGATGGAGGAGTTTTGAAACACTATTTCTGTAGAAACTTCAAGTGGACATTTTGAGCGCTATGAGGCCTACGGCGGAAAAAGGTATATCTTCAAATAAAAACTACACAGAAGCATTCTGTGAAACTTCTTTCGGATCTGTGCATTCGACTAACAGAGCTGAACATTACTTTTGATGGAGGAGTTTTTAAACACTGTTTCTGTAGAAACTGCAAGGGGATATTTGGAGCTCTATGAGGCCTATTGCGGAAAAAGCTATATCTTCAAATAAAAACTACAGAGAAGCATTCTGTGAAACTTCTTTCTTATCTGTGCATTCAACTAACAGAGTTGAACATTACTTTAGATGGAGGATTTTTGAAACACTCTTTCTGTAGAAAATGCATGTGGATCATTGAGGCGCTATGAGGCCTATCGTGGAAAAAGAAATATCTTCCAATAAAAACTACAAAAAAGCATTCTCTGAATCTTCTTTCCGATCTGTGCATTCAACTAACAGAGTTGAACCTTACTTTTGATGGAGGAGTTTTGAACCACTCTTTCTGTAGAAACCGCAAGTGGACATTTGGAGCGCTATGAGGCCTGTAATGGAAAAGAAATATCTTCAAATAAAAACTACAGAGAAGCATTCTGTGAAACTTCTTTCTGATCTGTTCATTCAACTAACAGTGTTGAAACTTACTATTGATTGAGGAGTTTTTAAACACTCTTTCTGTAGAAACTGCATGTGGATATTTGAGGCGCTATGAGGCCTATCGCTGAAAAAGGGATGTCTTCAAATATAAACTTCACAGAAGCATTCTGTGAAACCACTTTCTGATCTGTGCATTCAACAAACAGAGTTGAACCTTCCTTTTGATGGAGGAGTTTTGAAACACTCTTTCTGTAGAAACTGCAATTGGACAGTTGGAGCGCAATGAGGCCTATAGTGGTAAAAGGTATATCTTCAAATAAAAACTACACAGAAGCATTCTTTGAAACTTCTCTCTGATCTGTACATTCATCTAGCAGTGTTGAATCTTACTTTTGATTGAGGAGTTTTTAAACATTCTTTCTGTAGAAAGTGTAAGTGGATATTTGGAGTGCTATGAGGCCTATTGCGGAAAAAGGATTATCTTCAAATAAAAAGTGCACAAAAGAATTCTGTGAAACTTCTTTCTGATCTGTGCATTCAACTAAGAGAGATGAACCTTACTTTTAATGGAAGACTTTTGAAACACTCTTTCTGTAGAAACTGCAGGTCGATATTTGGAGCGCTATGAAGCCTATCGCGGAAAAAGCAATAACTTCAAGTAAAAACTACACAGAAGCATTCTGTGAAACTTCTTTCTCATCTGTGCATTCACCTAACAGAGTAGAACCTTACTTTTGATTGAGGAGCTTTAAAACACTCTTTCTGTGTAAACTGCACGTGGACATTAGGAGAGCTCTGAGGCCAATCGTGGAAAAACGAATATCTTCAAGTAAAAACTACACAGAAGCAGACTGTGAGACTTCATTCTGATCTGTACATTCATCTAACAGGGTTGAACCTTACTTTTCATGGAGATGTTTTGAAACACTCTTTCGGTAGATAGTGCAAGTTGTCATTTGGAGCGCTATGAGGCCTATAGTGGAAAAAGGAATATCTTCAAATAAAAACTACACAGTAGCATTCTGTTGAACTTCTTTCTGACCTGTGCATTCAACTAACCGAGTTGAACTTTACTTTGGGTGGAGGAGTTTTGAAACACTCTGTAGGAACTGGAAGTGGATATTTGTAGCGCTACGAGACCTATAGCGGAAAAAGGAATATCTTCCAATAAAAACTACACAGAAGCATTCTGTGGAAATCCTTATTGATCTGTTCATTCAACTAAAGGAGTTGAACCTTACTTTTGGTGGAAGACTATTGAAACACTCTTCCTGTAGAAACTGCAAGCGGACATTTGGAGTGCTATGAGGCCTATCGTGGAAAAAGGAATATCTTCATATAAAAACTACACAGTTGCATTCTGTGAAACTACTTTATGATCTGTGCGTTCAACTGACAGAGTTGAAACTTGCTTTTGACTGAGGGGTTTTGAAACAGTCCTTCTGTGTAAACTGCAAGTGGACATTTGGATCTCTATGAGGCCTATGGTGGGAAAAGGAATACATTCAAACAAAAACTACACAGAAGCATTCTGTGAAACTACTTTCTGATCTGTTCATTCAACTAGCAGTGTTGATCCTAACTTTTGATGGAGGAGATTTTGAAACACTCTTCTTACCGTACAAACTGCAAGAGAATATTTGGAGCTCTATGAGGCCTATCGCGGAAAAAGGAATATCTTCAAATAAAAACTACACAGAAGCATTCTGTGAAACTTCTTTCCGATCTGTGCATTCAACTAACAGAGTTGAACCTTACTTTTGATGGAGGAGTTTTGAACCACTCTTTCTGTAGAAACTGCAAGTGGACATTTGGAGCGCTATGAGGCCTATAATGGAAAAGGAATATCTTCAAATAAAAACTACACAGAAGCATTCTGTGAAACTTCTTTCTCAACTGTTCATTGAAATAACAGTGTTGAAAATTACTTTTGATGGAGGAGCTTTTAAACACTCTTTCTGTAGAAACTGCATGTGGATATTTGAGGCGCTATGAGGCCTATCGCTGAAAAAGGGATGTCATCAAATAAAAACTTCACAGAAGCATTCTTTGAAACCACTTTCTTATCTGTGCATTCAACAAACAGAGGTGAACTTTACTTTTGATCGAGGAGTTTTCAAACACTCTTTCTGTGGAAACTACATGTGGACATATGGAGCCCCATGAGGCCTATCGTGGAGAAAGGAATATCTTCAAAGAGAGACTAGAGTAAAACGTTCTGTGAAACTTCTTTCTGATCTGTGCTTTCAACCAACAGAGTTGAACCTTACTTTGGATGGAGGAGTATTCAAACACTCTTTCTGTAGAAACTGCAAGTGGACATTTGGAGCGCTACGAGGCCTATCGCGGAAAAAGGAATATCTTCCAATAAAAACTACACAGAAGCATTCTGTGAAATTTTTCTGATCTGTGCATTCAACTAACACACTTGAACATAACTTTTGATTGAGGAGTTTTCAAACACTCTTTCTGTAGAAACTGGAAGTGGACATTTTGAGCGCTTTGAGGCCTATCGCGGAAAAAGGAATATCTTCAAATAAAAACTACACAGAAGCATTCTGTGAAACTTCTTTCTTATCTGTGCATTCAACTAACAGAGTTGAACCTTACTTTTGATGGAGGAGTTTTGAAATAATGTTTCTGTAGAAACTGCAAGTGGATATTTTGAGCGCTATGAGGCCTATCGCGGAAAAAGCTATATCTTCAAATAAAAACTACACGGAAGCATTCTGTGAAACTTCTTTCTGATCTGTGCATTCAACTAACAGAGGTGAACATTACTTTTGATGGAGGAGTTTTTAAACACTCTTTCTGTAGAAACTGCAAGGGGATATTTGGAGCGCTATGAGGCCTATTGCGGAAAAAGGAATATCTTCAAATAAAAAGTACACAGAAGCATTCTGTGACACTTCTTTCTTATCTGTGCATTCAACTAACAGAGTTGATTCTTACTTTTGATGGAGGAGTTTTGAAACACTATTTCTGTAGAAACTTCAAGTGGACATTTTGAGCGCTATGAGGCCTATGGCGGAAAAAGGTATATCTTCAAATAAAAACTACACAGAAGCATTCTGTGAAACTTCTTTCAGATCTGTGCATTCGACTAACAGAGCTGAACATTACTTTTGATGGAGGAGTTTTTAAACACCGTTTCTGTAGAAACTGCAAGGGGATATTTGGAGCTCTATGAGGCCTATTGCGGAAAAAGCTATATCTTCAAATAAAAACTACAGAGAAGCATTCTGTGAAACTTCTTTCTTATCTGTGCATTCAACTAACAGAGTTGAACATTACTTTAGATGGAGGATTTTTGAAACACTCTTTCTGTAGAAACTGCATGTGGATCATTGAGGCGCTATGAGGCCTATCGTGGAAAAAGAAATATCTTCCAATAAAAACTACAAAAAAGCATTCTCTGAATCTTCTTTCCGATCTGTGCATTCAACTAACAGAGTTGAACCTTACTTTTGATGGAGGAGTTTTGAACCACTCTTTCTGTAGAAACCGCAAGTGGACATTTGGAGCGCTATGAGGCCTGTAATGGAAAAGAAATATCTTCAAATAAAAACTACAGAGAAGCATTCTGTGAAACTTCTTTCTGATCTGTTCATTCAACTAAGAGTGTTGAAACTTACTATTGATTGAGGAGTTTTTAAACACTCTTTCTGTAGAAACTGCATGTGGATATTTGAGGCGCTATGAGGCCTATCGCTGAAAAAGGGATGTCTTCAAATAAAAACTTCACAGAAGCATTCTGTGAAACCACTTTCTGATCTGTGCATTCAACAAACAGAGTTGAACCTTCCTTTTGATGGAGGAGTTTTGAAACACTCTTTCTGTAGAAACTGCAATTGGACATTTGGAGCGCAATGAGGCCTATAGTGGTAAAAGGTATATCTTCAAATAAAAACTACACAGAAGCATTCTTTGAAACTTCTCTCTGATCTGTACATTCATCTAGCAGTGTTGAATCTTACTTTTGATTGAGGAGTTTTTAAACATTCTTTCTGTAGAAAGTGTAAGTGGATATTTGGAGTGCTATGAGGCCTATTGCGGAAAAAGGATTATCTTCAAATAAAAAGTGCACAAAAGAATTCTGTGAAACTTCTTTCTGATCTGTGCATTCAACTAACAGAGATGAACCTTACTTTTAATGGAAGACTTTTGAAACACTCTTTCTGTAGAAACTGCAGGTCGATATTTGGAGCGCTATGAAGCCTATCGCGGAAAAAGCAATAACTTCAAGTAAAAACTACACAGAAGCATTCTGTGAAACTTCTTTCTCATCTGTGCATTCACCTAACAGAGTAGAACCTTACTTTTGATTGAGGAGCTTTAAAACACTCTTTCTGTGTAAACTGCACGTGGACATTAGGAGAGCTCTGAGGCCAATCGTGGAAAAACGAATATCTTCAAGTAAAAACTACACAGAAGCAGACTGTGAGACTTCATTCTGATCTGTACATTCATCTAACAGGGTTGAACCTTACTTTTCATGGAGATGTTTTGAAACACTCTTTCGGTAGATAGTGCAAGTTGTCATTTGGAGCGCTATGAGGCCTATAGTGGAAAAAGGAATATCTTCAAATAAAAACTACACAGTAGCATTCTGTGGAACTTCTTTCTGACCTGTGCATTCAATTAACCGAGTTGAACTTTACTTTGGGTGGAGGAGTTTTGAAACACTCTGTAGGAACTGGAAGTGGATATTTGTAGCGCTACGAGACCTATAGCGGAAAAAGGAATATCTTCCAATAAAAACTACACAGAAGCATTCTGTGGAAATCCTTATTGATCTGTTCATTCAACTAAAGGAGTTGAACCTTACTTTTGGTGGAAGACTATTGAAACACTCTTCCTGTAGAAACTGCAAGTGGACATTTGGAGTGCTATGAGGCCTATCGTGGAAAAAGGAATATCTTCATATAAAAACTACACAGTTGCATTCTGTGAAACTACTTTATGATCTGTGCGTTCAACTGACAGAGTTGAAACTTGCTTTTGACTGAGGGGTTTTGAAACAGTCCTTCTGTGTAAACTGCAAGTGGACATTTGGATCTCTATGAGGCCTATGGTGGGAAAAGGAATACATTCAAACAAAAACTACACAGAAGCATTCTGTGAAACTACTTTCTGATCTGTTCATTCAACTAGCAGTGTTGATCCTAACTTTTGATGGAGGAGTTTTTGAAACACTCTTCTTACCGTACAAACTGCAAGAGAATATTTGGAGCTCTATGAGGCCTATCGCGGAAAAAGGAATATCTTCAAATAAAAACTACACAGAAGCATTCTGTGAAACTTCTTTCCGATCTGTGCATTCAACTAACAGAGTTGAACCTTACTTTTGATGGAGGAGTTTTGAACCACTCTTTCTGTAGAAACTGCAAGAGGACATTTGGAGCGCTATGAGGCCTATAATGGAAAAGGAATATCTTCAAATAAAAACTACACAGAAGCATTCTGTGAAACTTCTTTCTCAACTGTTCATTGAAATAACAGTGTTGAAAATTACTTTTGATGGAGGAGTTTTTAAACACTCTTTCTGTAGAAACTGCATGTGGATACTTGAGGCGCTATGAGGCCTATCGCTGAAAAAGGGATGTCATCAAATAAAAACTTCACAGAAGCATTCTTTGAAACCACTTTCTTATCTGTGCATTCAACAAACAGAGGTGAACTTTACTTTTGATGGAGGAGTTTTGAAACACTCTTTCTGTGGAAACTACATGTGGACATATGGAGCCCCATGAGGCCTATCGTGGAGAAAGGAATATCTTCCAATAAAGACTAGAGTAAAACGTTCTGTGAAACTTCTTTCTGATCTGGGCTTTCAACCAACAGAGTTGAACCTTACTTTGGATGGAGGAGTATTCAAACACTCTTTCTGTAGAAACTGCAAGTGGACATTTGGAGCGCTACGAGGCCTATCGCGGAAAAAGGAATATCTTCCAATAAAAACTACACAGAAGCATTCTGTGAAATTTTTTCTGATCTGTGCATTCAACTAACAGACTTGAACATAACTTTTGATTGAGGAGTTTTCAAACACTCTTTCTGTAGAAACTGGAAGTGGACATTTTGAGCGCTTTGAGGCCTATCGCGGAAAAAGGAATATCTTCAAATAAAAACTACACAGAAGCATTCTGTGAAACTTCTTTCTTATCTGTGCATTCAACTAACAGAGTTGAACCTTACTTTTGATGGAGGAGTTTTGAAATAATGTTTCTGTAGAAACTGCAAGTGGACATTTTGAGCGCTATGAGGCCTATCGCGGAAAAAGCTATATCTTCAAATAAAAACTACACGGAAGAATTCTGTGAAACTTCTTTCTGATCTGTGCATTCAACTAACAGAGGGGAACATTACTTTTGATGGAGGAGTTTTTAAACACTCTTTCTGTAGAAACTGCAAGGGGATATTTGGAGCGCTATGAGGCCTATTGCGGAAAAAGGAATATCTTCAAATAAAAAGTACACAGAAGCATTCTGTGACACTTCTTTCTTATCTGTGCATTCAACTAACAGAGTTGATTCTTACTTTTGATGGAGGAGTTTTGAAACACTATTTCTGTAGAAACTTCAAGTGGACATTTTGAGCGCTATGAGGCCTATGGCGGAAAAAGGTATATCTTCAAATAAAAACTACACAGAAGCATTCTGTGAATCTTCTTTCGGATCTGTGCATTCGACTAACAGAGCTGAACATTACTTTTGATGGAGGAGTTTTTAAACACTGTTTCTGTAGAAACTGCAAGGGGATATTTGGAACTCTATGAGGCCTATTGCGGAAAAAGCTAGATCTTCAAATAAAAACTACAGAGAAGCATTCTGTGAAACTTCTTTCTTATCTGTGCATTCAACTAACAGAGTTGAACATTACTTTAGATGGAGGATTTTTGAAACAATTTCTGTAGAAACTGCATGTGGATCATTGAGGCGCTATGAGGCCTATCGTGGAAAAAGAAATATCTTCCAATAAAAACTACAAAAAAGCATTCTCTGAATCTTCTTTCCGATCTGTGCATTCAACTAACAGAGTTGAACCTTACTTTTGATGGAGGAGTTTTGAACCACTCTTTCTGTAGAAACCGCAAGTGGACATTTGGAGCGCTATGAGGCCTGTAATGGAAAAGAAATATCTTCAAATAAAAACTACAGAGAAGCATTCTGTGAAACTTCTTTCTGATCTGTTCATTCAACTAAGAGTGTTGAAACTTACTATTGATTGAGGAGTTTTTAAACACTCTTTCTGTAGAAACTGCATGTGGATATTTGAGGCGCTATGAGGCCTATCGCTGAAAAAGGGATGTCTTCAAATAAAAACTTCACAGAAGCATTCTGTGAAACCACTTTCTGATCTGTGCATTCAACAAACAGAGTTGAACCTTCCTTTTGATGGAGGAGTTTTGAAACACTCTTTCTGTAGAAACTGCAATTGGACATTTGGAGCGCAATGAGGCCTATAGTGGTAAAAGGTATATCTTCAAATAAAAACTACACAGAAGCATTCTTTGAAACTTCTCTCTGATCTGTACATTCATCTAGCAGTGTTGAATCTTACTTTTGATTGAGGAGATTTTAAACATTCTTTCTGTAGAAAGTGTAAGTGGATATTTGGAGTGCTATGAGGCCTATTGCGGAAAAAGGATTATCTTCAAATAAAAAGTGCAAAAAAGAATTCTGTGAAACTTCTTTCTGATCTGTGCATTCAACTAACAGAGATGAACCTTACTTTTAATGGAAGACTTTTGAAACTCTCTTTCTGTAGAAACTGCAGGTCGATATTTGGAGCGCTATGAAGCCTATCACGGAAAAAGCAATAACTTCAACTAAAAACTACACAGAAGCATTCTGTGAAACTTCTTTCTCATCTGTGCATTCACCTAACAGAGTAGAACCTTACTTTTGATTGAGGAGCTTTAAAACACTCTTTCTGTGTAAACTGCACGTGGACATTAGGAGAGCTCTGAGGCCAATCGTGGAAAAACGAATATCTTCAAGGAAAAACTACACAGAAGCAGACTGTGAGACTTCATTCTGATCTGTACATTCATCTAACAGGGTTGAACCTTACTTTTCATGGAGATGTTTTGAAACACTCTTTCGGTAGATAGTGCAAGTTGTCATTTGGAGCGCTATGAGGCCTATAGTGGAAAAAGGAATATCTTCAAATAAAAACTACACAGTAGCATTCTGTGGAACTTCTTTCTGACCTGTGCATTCAACTAACCGAGTTGAACTTTAGTTTGGGTGGAGGAGTTTTGAAACACTCTGTAGGAACTGGAAGTGGATATTTGTAGCGCTACGAGACCTATAGCGGGAAAAGGAATATCTTCCAATAAAAACTACACAGAAGCATTCTGTGGAAATCCTTATTGATCTGTTCATTCAACTAAAGGAGTTGAACCTTACTTTTGGTGGAAGACTATTGAAACACTCTTCCTGTAGAAACTGCAAGCGGACATTTGGAGTGCTATGAGGCCTATCGTGGAAAAAGGAATATCTTCATATAAAAACTACACAGTTGCATTCTGTGAAACTACTTTATGATCTGTGCGTTCAACTGACAGAGTTGAAACTTGCTTTTGACTGAGGGGTTTTGAAACAGTCCTTCTGTGTAAACTGCAAGTGGACATTTGGATCTCTATGAGGCCTATGGTGGGAAAAGGAATACATTCAAACAAAAACTACACAGAAGCATTCTGTGAAACTACTTTCTGATCTGTTCATTCAACTAGCAGTGTTGATCCTAACTTTTGATGGAGGAGTTTTTGAAACACTCTTCTTACCGTACAAACTGCAAGAGAATATTTGGAGCTCTATGAGGCCTATCGCGGAAAAAGGAATATCTTCAAATAAAAACTACACAGAAGCATTCTGTGAAACTTCTTTCCGATCTGTGCATTCAACTAACAGAGTTGAACCTTACTTTTGATGGAGGAGTTTTGAACCACTCTTTCTGTAGAAACTGCAAGTGGACATTTGGAGCGCTATGAGGCCTATAATGGAAAAGGAATATCTTCAAATAAAAACTACACAGAAGCATTCTGTGAAACTTCTTTCTCAACTGTTCATTGAAATAACAGTGTTGAAAATTACTTTTGATGGAGGAGCTTTTAAACACTCTTTCTGTAGAAACTGCATGTGGATATTTGAGGCGCTATGAGGCCTATCGCTGAAAAAGGGATGTCATCAAATAAAAACTTCACAGAAGCATTCTTTGAAACCACTTTCTTATCTGTGCATTCAACAAACAGAGGTGAACTTTACTTTTGATGGAGGAGTTTTCAAACACTCTTTCTGTGGAAACTACATGTGGACATATGGAGCCCCATGAGGCCTATCGTGGAGAAAGGAATATCTTCAAAGAAAGACTAGAGTAAAACGTTCTGTGAAACTTCTTTCTGATCTGGGCTTTCAACCAACAGAGTTGAACCTTACTTTGGATGGAGGAGTATTCAAACACTCTTTCTGTAGAAACTGCAAGTGGACATTTGGAGCGCTACGAGGCCTATCGCGGAAAAAGGAATATCTTCCAATAAAAACTACACAGAAGCATTCTGTGAAATTTTTCTGATCTGTGCATTCAACTAACACACTTGAACATAACTTTTGATTGAGGAGTTTTCAAACACTCTTTCTGTAGAAACTGGAAGTGGACATTATGAGCGCTTTGAGGCCTATCGCGGAAAAAGGAATATCTTCAAATAAAAACTACACAGAAGCATTCTGTGAAACTTCTTTCTTATCTGTGCATTCAACTAACAGAGTTGAACCTTACTTTTGATGGAGGAGTTTTGAAATAATGTTTCTGTAGAAACTGCAAGTGGATATTTTGAGCGCTATGAGGCCTATCGCGGAAAAAGCTATATCTTCAAATAAAAACTACACGGAAGCATTCTGTGAAACTTCTTTCTGATCTGTGCATTCAACTAACAGAGGTGAACATTACTTTTGATGGAGGAGTTTTTAAACACTCTTTCTGTAGAAACTGCAAGGGGATATTTGGAGCGCTATGAGGCCTATTGCGGAAAAAGGAATATCTTCAAATAAAAAGTACACAGAAGCATTCTGTGACACTTCTTTCTTATCTGTGCATTCAACTAACAGAGGGGAACATTACTTTTGATGGAGGAGTTTTGAAACACTATTTCTGTAGAAACTTCAAGTGGACATTTTGAGCGCTATGAGGCCTATGGCGGAAAAAGGTATATCTTCAAATAAAAACTACACAGAAGCATTCTGTGAAACTTCTTTCAGATCTGTGCATTCGACTAACAGAGCTGAACATTACTTTTGATGGAGGAGTTTTTAAACACCGTTTCTGTAGAAACTGCAAGGGGATATTTGGAGCTCTATGAGGCCTATTGCGGAAAAAGCTATATCTTCAAATAAAAACTACAGAGAAGCATTCTGTGAAACTTCTTTCTTATCTGTGCATTCAACTAACAGAGTTGAACATTACTTTAGATGGAGGATTTTTGAAACACTCTTTCTGTAGAAACTGCATGTGGATCATTGAGGCGCTATGAGGCCTATCGTGGAAAAAGAAATATCCTCCAATAAAAACTACAAAAAAGCATTCTCTGAATCTTCTTTCCGATCTGTGCATTCAACTAACAGAGTTGAACCTTACTTTTGATGGAGGAGTTTTGAACCACTCTTTCTGTAGAAACCGCAAGTGGACATTTGGAGCGCTATGAGGCCTGTAATGGAAAAGAAATATCTTCAAATAAAAACTACAGAGAAGCATTCTGTGAAACTTCTTTCTGATCTGTTCATTCAACTAAGAGTGTTGAAACTTACTATTGATTGAGGAGTTTTTAAACACTCTTTCTGTAGAAACTGCATGTGGATATTTGAGGCGCTATGAGGCCTATCGCTGAAAAAGGGATGTCTTCAAATAAAAACTTCACAGAAGCATTCTGTGAAACCACTTTCTGATCTGTGCATTCAACAAACAGAGTTGAACCTTCCTTTTGATGGAGGAGTTTTGAAACACTCTTTCTGTAGAAACTGCAATTGGACATTTGGAGCGCAATGAGGCCTATAGTGGTAAAAGGTATATCTTCAAATAAAAACTACACAGAAGCATTCTTTGAAACTTCTCTCTGATCTGTACATTCATCTAGCAGTGTTGAATCTTACTTTTGATTGAGGAGTTTTTAAACATTCTTTCTGTAGAAAGTGTAAGTGGATATTTGGAGTGCTATGAGGCCTATTGCGGAAAAAGGATTATCTTCAAATAAAAAGTGCACAAAAGAATTCTGTGAAACTTCTTTCTGATCTGTGCATTCAACTAACAGAGATGAACCTTACTTTTAATGGAAGACTTTTGAAACACTCTTTCTGTAGAAACTGCAGGTCGATATTTGGAGCGCTATGAAGCCTATCGCGGAAAAAGCAATAACTTCAAGTAAAAACTACACAGAAGCATTCTGTGAAACTTCTTTCTCATCTGTGCATTCACCTAACAGAGTAGAACCTTACTTTTGATTGAGGAGCTTTAAAACACTCTTTCTGTGTAAACTGCACGTGGACATTAGGAGAGCTCTGAGGCCAATCGTGGAAAAACGAATATCTTCAAGTAAAAACTACACAGAAGCAGACTGTGAGACTTCATTCTGATCTGTACATTCATCTAACAGGGTTGAACCTTACTTTTCATGGAGATGTTTTGAAACACTCTTTCGGTAGATAGTGCAAGTTGTCATTTGGAGCGCTATGAGGCCTATAGTGGAAAAAGGAATATCTTCAAATAAAAACTACACAGTAGCATTCTGTGGAACTTCTTTCTGACCTGTGCATTCAACTAACCGAGTTGAACTTTACTTTGGGTGGAGGAGTTTTGAAACACTCTGTAGGAACTGGAAGTGGATATTTGTAGCGCTACGAGACCTATAGCGGAAAAAGGAATATCTTCCAATAAAAACTACACAGAAGCATTCTGTGGAAATCCTTATTGATCTGTTCATTCAACTAAAGGAGTTGAACCTTACTTTTGGTGGAAGACTATTGAAACACTCTTCCTGTAGAAACTGCAAGCGGACATTTGGAGTGCTATGAGGCCTATCGTGGAAAAAGGAATATCTTCATATAAAAACTACACAGTTGCATTCTGTGAAACTACTTTATGATCTGTGCGTTCAACTGACAGAGTTGAAACTTGCTTTTGACTGAGGGGTTTTGAAACAGTCCTTCTGTGTAAACTGCAAGTGGACATTTGGATCTCTATGAGGCCTATGGTGGGAAAAGGAATACATTCAAACAAAAACTACACAGAAGCATTCTGTGAAACTACTTTCTGATCTGTTCATTCAACTAGCAGTGTTGATCCTAACTTTTGATGGAGGAGTTTTCGAAACACTCTTCTTACCGTACAAACTGCAAGAGAATATTTGGAGCTCTATGAGGCCTATCGCGGAAAAAGGAATATCTTCAAATAAAAACTACACAGAAGCATTCTGTGAAACTTCTTTCCGATCTGTGCATTCAACTAACAGAGTTGAACCTTACTTTTGATGGAGGAGTTTTGAACCACTCTTTCTGTAGAAACTGCAAGTGGACATTTGGAGCGCTATGAGGCCTATAATGGAAAAGGAATATCTTCAAATAAAAACTACACAGAAGCATTCTGTGAAACTTCTTTCTCAACTGTTCATTGAAATAACAGTGTTGAAAATTACTTTTGATGGAGGAGCTTTTAAACACTCTTTCTGTAGAAACTGCATGTGGATATTTGAGGCGCTATGAGGCCTATCGCTGAAAAAGGGATGTCATCAAATAAAAACTTCACAGAAGCATTCTTTGAAACCACTTTCTTATCTGTGCATTCAACAAACAGAGGTGAACTTTACTTTTGATGGAGGAGTTTTCAAACACTCTTTCTGTGGAAACTACATGTGGACATATGGAGCCCCATGAGGCCTATCGTGGAGAAAGGAATATCTTCAAAGAGAGACTAGAGTAAAACGTTCTGTGAATCTTCTTTCTGATCTGTGCTTTCAACCAACAGAGTTGAACCTTACTTTGGATGGAGGAGTATTCAAACACTCTTTCTGTAGAAACTGCAAGTGGACATTTGGAGCGCTACGAGGCCTATCGCGGAAAAAGGAATATCTTCCAATAAAAACTACACAGAAGCATTCTGTGAAATTTTTCTGATCTGTGCATTCAACTAACACACTTGAACATAACTTTTGATTGAGGAGTTTTCAAACACTCTTTCTGTAGAAACTGGAAGTGGACATTATGAGCGCTTTGAGGCCTATCGCGGAAAAAGGAATATCTTCAAATAAAAACTACACAGAAGCATTCTGTGAAACTTCTTTCTTATCTGTGCATTCAACTAACAGAGTTGAACCTTACTTTTGATGGAGGAGTTTTGAAATAATGTTTCTGTAGAAACTGCAAGTGGATATTTTGAGCGCTATGAGGCCTATCGCGGAAAAAGCTATATCTTCAAATAAAAACTACACGGAAGCATTCTGTGAAACTTCTTTCTGATCTGTGCATTCAACTAACAGAGGTGAACATTACTTTTGATGGAGGAGTTTTTAAACACTCTTTCTGTAGAAACTGCAAGGGGATATTTGGAGCGCTATGAGGCCTATTGCGGAAAAAGGAATATCTTCAAATAAAAAGTACACAGAAGCATTCTGTGACACTTCTTTCTTATCTGTGCATTCAACTAACAGAGGGGAACATTACTTTTGATGGAGGAGTTTTGAAACACTATTTCTGTAGAAACTTCAAGTGGACATTTTGAGCGCTATGAGGCCTATGGCGGAAAAAGGTATATCTTCAAATAAAAACTACACAGAAGCATTCTGTGAAACTTCTTTCAGATCTGTGCATTCGACTAACAGAGCTGAACATTACTTTTGATGGAGGAGTTTTTAAACACTGTTTCTGTAGAAACTGCAAGGGGATATTTGGAGCTCTATGAGGCCTATTGCGGAAAAAGCTATATCTTCAAATAAAAACTACAGAGAAGCATTCTGTGAAACTTCTTTCTTATCTGTGCATTCAACTAACAGAGTTGAACATTACTTTAGATGGAGGATTTTTGAAACACTCTTTCTGTAGAAACTGCATGTGGATCATTGAGGCGCTATGAGGCCTATCGTGGAAAAAGAAATATCTTCCAATAAAAACTACAAAAAAGCATTCTCTGAATCTTCTTTCCGATCTGTGCATTCAACTAACAGAGTTGAACCTTACTTTTGATGGAGGAGTTTTGAACCACTCTTTCTGTAGAAACCGCAAGTGGACATTTGGAGCGCTATGAGGCCTGTAATGGAAAAGAAATATCTTCAAATAAAAACTACAGAGAAGCATTCTGTGAAACTTCTTTCTGATCTGTTCATTCAACTAAGAGTGTTGAAACTTACTATTGATTGAGGAGTTTTTAAACACTCTTTCTGTAGAAACTGCATGTGGATATTTGAGGCGCTATGAGGCCTATCGCTGAAAAAGGGATGTCTTCAAATAAAAACTTCACAGAAGCATTCTGTGAAACCACTTTCTGATCTGTGCATTCAACAAACAGAGTTGAACCTTCCTTTTGATGGAGGAGTTTTGAAACACTCTTTCTGTAGAAACTGCAATTGGACATTTGGAGCGCAATGAGGCCTATAGTGGTAAAAGGTATATCTTCAAATAAAAACTACACAGAAGCATTCTTTGAAACTTCTCTCTGATCTGTACATTCATCTAGCAGTGTTGAATCTTACTTTTGATTGAGGAGTTTTTAAACATTCTTTCTGTAGAAAGTGTAAGTGGATATTTGGAGTGCTATGAGGCCTATTGCGGAAAAAGGATTATCTTCAAATAAAAAGTGCACAAAAGAATTCTGTGAAACTTCTTTCTGATCTGTGCATTCAACTAACAGAGATGAACCTTACTTTTAATGGAAGACTTTTGAAACACTCTTTCTGTAGAAACTGCAGGTCGATATTTGGAGCGCTATGAAGCCTATCACGGAAAAAGCAATAACTTCAAGTAAAAACTACACAGAAGCATTCTGTGAAACTTCTTTCTCATCTGTGCATTCACCTAACAGAGTAGAACCTTACTTTTGATTGAGGAGCTTTAAAACACTCTTTCTGTGTAAACTGCACGTGGACATTAGGAGAGCTCTGAGGCCAATCGTGGAAAAACGAATATCTTCAAGTAAAAACTACACAGAAGCAGACTGTGAGACTTCATTCTGATCTGTACATTCATCTAACAGGGTTGAACCTTACTTTTCATGGAGATGTTTTGAAACACTCTTTCGGTAGATAGTGCAAGTTGTCATTTGGAGCGCTATGAGGCCTATAGTGGAAAAAGGAATATCTTCAAATAAAAACTACACAGTAGCATTCTGTGGAACTTCTTTCTGACCTGTGCATTCAACTAACCGAGTTGAACCTTACTTTGGGTGGAGGAGTTTTGAAACACTCTGTAGGAACTGGAAGTGGATATTTGTAGCGCTACGAGACCTATAGCGGAAAAAGGAATATCTTCCAATAAAAACTACACAGAAGCATTCTGTGGAAATCCTTATTGATCTGTTCATTCAACTAAAGGAGTTGAACCTTACTTTTGGTGGAAGACTATTGAAACACTCTTCCTGTAGAAACTGCAAGCGGACATTTGGAGTGCTATGAGGCCTATCGTGGAAAAAGGAATATCTTCATATAAAAACTACACAGTTGCATTCTGTGAAACTACTTTATGATCTGTGCGTTCAACTGACAGAGTTGAAACTTGCTTTTGACTGAGGGGTTTTGAAACAGTCCTTCTGTGTAAACTGCAAGTGGACATTTGGATCTCTATGAGGCCTATGGTGGGAAAAGGAATACATTCAAACAAAAACTACACAGAAGCATTCTGTGAAACTACTTTCTGATCTGTTCATTCAACTAGCAGTGTTGATCCTAACTTTTGATGGAGGAGTTTTTGAAACACTCTTCTTACCGTACAAACTGCAAGAGAATATTTGGAGCTCTATGAGGCCTATCGCGGAAAAAGGAATATCTTCAAATAAAAACTACACAGAAGCATTCTGTGAAACTTCTTTCCGATCTGTGCTTTCAACTAACAGAGTTGAACATTTCTTTTGATGGAGGAGTTTTGAACCACTCTTTCTGTAGAAACTGCAAGTGGACATTTGGAGCGCTATGAGGCCTATAATGGAAAAGGAATATCTTCAAATAAAAACTACACAGAAGCATTCTGTGAAACTTCTTTCTCAACTGTTCATTGAAATAACAGTGTTGAAAATTACTTTTGATGGAGGAGCTTTTAAACACTCTTTCTGTAGAAACTGCATGTGGATATTTGAGGCGCTATGAGGCCTATCGCTGAAAAAGGGATGTCATCAAATAAAAACTTCACAGAAGCATTCTTTGAAACCACTTTCTTATCTGTGCATTCAACAAACAGAGGTGAACTTTACTTTTGATGGAGGAGTTTTCAAACACTCTTTCTGTGGAAACTACATGTGGACATATGGAGCCCCATGAGGCCTATCGTGGAGAAAGCAATATCTTCAAAGAAAGACTAGAGTAAAACGTTCTGTGAAACTTCTTTCTGATCTGGGCTTTCAACCAACAGAGTTGAACCTTACTTTGGATGGAGGAGTATTCAAACACTCTTTCTGTAGAAACTGCAAGTGGACATTTGGAGCGCTACGAGGCCTATCGCGGAAAAAGGAATATCTTCCAATAAAAACTACACAGAAGCATTCTGTGAAATTTTTCTGATCTGTGCATTCAACTAACACACTTGAACATAACTTTTGATTGAGGAGTTTTCAAACACTCTTTCTGTAGAAACTGGAAGTGGACATTATGAGCGCTTTGAGGCCTATCGCGGAAAAAGGAATATCTTCAAATAAAAACTACACAGAAGCATTCTGTGAAACTTCTTTCTTATCTGTGCATTCAACTAACAGAGTTGAACCTTACTTTTGATGGAGGAGTTTTGAAATAATGTTTCTGTAGAAACTGCAAGTGGATATTTTGAGCGCTATGAGGCCTATCGCGGAAAAAGCTATATCTTCAAATAAAAACTACACGGAAGCATTCTGTGAAACTTCTTTCTGATCTGTGCATTCAACTAACAGAGGTGAACATTACTTTTGATGGAGGAGTTTTTAAACACTCTTTCTGTAGAAACTGCAAGGGGATATTTGGAGCGCTATGAGGCCTATTGCGGAAAAAGGAATATCTTCAAATAAAAAGTACACAGAAGCATTCTGTGACACTTCTTTCTTATCTGTGCATTCAACTAACAGAGGGGAACATTACTTTTGATGGAGGAGTTTTGAAACACTATTTCTGTAGAAACTTCAAGTGGACATTTTGAGCGCTATGAGGCCTATGGCGGAAAAAGGTATATCTTCAAATAAAAACTACACAGAAGCATTCTGTGAAACTTCTTTCAGATCTGTGCATTCGACTAACAGAGCTGAACATTACTTTTGATGGAGGAGTTTTTAAACACTGTTTCTGTAGAAACTGCAAGGGGATATTTGGAGCTCTATGAGGCCTATTGCGGAAAAAGCTATATCTTCAAATAAAAACTACAGAGAAGCATTCTGTGAAACTTCTTTCTTATCTGTGCATTCAACTAACAGAGTTGAACATTACTTTAGATGGAGGATTTTTGAAACACTCTTTCTGTAGAAACTGCATGTGGATCATTGAGGCGCTATGAGGCCTATCGTGGAAAAAGAAATATCTTCCAATAAAAACTACAAAAAAGCATTCTCTGAATCTTCTTTCCGATCTGTGCATTCAACTAACAGAGTTGAACCTTACTTTTGATGGAGGAGTTTTGAACCACTCTTTCTGTAGAAACCGCAAGTGGACATTTGGAGCGCTATGAGGCCTGTAATGGAAAAGAAATATCTTCAAATAAAAACTACAGAGAAGCATTCTGTGAAACTTCTTTCTGATCTGTTCATTCAACTAAGAGTGTTGAAACTTACTATTGATTGAGGAGTTTTTAAACACTCTTTCTGTAGAAACTGCATGTGGATATTTGAGGCGCTATGAGGCCTATCGCTGAAAAAGGGATGTCTTCAAATAAAAACTTCACAGAAGCATTCTGTGAAACCACTTTCTGATCTGTGCATTCAACAAACAGAGTTGAACCTTCCTTTTGATGGAGGAGTTTTGAAACACTCTTTCTGTAGAAACTGCAATTGGACATTTGGAGCGCAAAGAGGCCTATAGTGGTAAAAGGTATATCTTCAAATAAAAACTACACAGAAGCATTCTTTGAAACTTCTCTCTGATCTGTACATTCATCTAGCAGTGTTGAATCTTACTTTTGATTGAGGAGTTTTTAAACATTCTTTCTGTAGAAAGTGTAAGTGGATATTTGGAGTGCTATGAGGCCTATTGCGGAAAAAGGATTATCTTCAAATAAAAAGTGCACAAAAGAATTCTGTGAAACTTCTTTCTGATCTGTGCATTCAACTAACAGAGATGAACCTTACTTTTAATGGAAGACTTTTGAAACACTCTTTCTGTAGAAACTGCAGGTCGATATTTGGAGCGCTATGAAGCCTATCGCGGAAAAAGCAATAACTTCAAGTAAAAACTACACAGAAGCATTCTGTGAAACTTCTTTCTCATCTGTGCATTCACCTAACAGAGTAGAACCTTACTTTTGATTGAGGAGCTTTAAAACACTCTTTCTGTGTAAACTGCACGTGGACATTAGGAGAGCTCTGAGGCCAATCGTGGAAAAACGAATATCTTCAAGTAAAAACTACACAGAAGCAGACTGTGAGACTTCATTCTGATCTGTACATTCATCTAACAGGGTTGAACCTTACTTTTCATGGAGATGTTTTGAAACACTCTTTCGGTAGATAGTGCAAGTTGTCATTTGGAGCGCTATGAGGCCTATAGTGGAAAAAGGAATATCTTCAAATAAAAACTACACAGTAGCATTCTGTGGAACTTCTTTCTGACCTGTGCATTCAACTAACCGAGTTGAACCTTACTTTGGGTGGAGGAGTTTTGAAACACTCTGTAGGAACTGGAAGTGGATATTTGTAGCGCTACGAGACCTATAGCGGAAAAAGGAATATCTTCCAATAAAAACTACACAGAAGCATTCTGTGGAAATCCTTATTGATCTGTTCATTCAACTAAAGGAGTTGAACCTTACTTTTGGTGGAAGACTATTGAAACACTCTTCCTGTAGAAACTGCAAGCGGACATTTGGAGTGCTATGAGGCCTATCGTGGAAAAAGGAATATCTTCATATAAAAACTACACAGTTGCATTCTGTGAAACTACTTTATGATCTGTGCGTTCAACTGACAGAGTTGAAACTTGCTTTTGACTGAGGGGTTTTGAAACAGTCCTTCTGTGTAAACTGCAAGTGGACATTTGGATCTCTATGAGGCCTATGGTGGGAAAAGGAATACATTCAAACAAAAACTACACAGAAGCATTCTGTGAAACTACTTTCTGATCTGTTCATTCAACTAGCAGTGTTGATCCTAACTTTTGATGGAGGAGTTTTTGAAACACTCTTCTTACCGTACAAACTGCAAGAGAATATTTGGAGCTCTATGAGGCCTATCGCGGAAAAAGGAATATCTTCAAATAAAAACTACACAGAAGCATTCTGTGAAACTTCTTTCCGATCTGTGCTTTCAACTAACAGAGTTGAACATTTCTTTTGATGGAGGAGTTTTGAACCACTCTTTCTGTAGAAACTGCAAGTGGACATTTGGAGCGCTATGAGGCCTATAATGGAAAAGGAATATCTTCAAATAAAAACTACACAGAAGCATTCTGTGAAACTTCTTTCTCAACTGTTCATTGAAATAACAGTGTTGAAAATTACTTTTGATGGAGGAGCTTTTAAACACTCTTTCTGTAGAAACTGCATGTGGATATTTGAGGCGCTATGAGGCCTATCGCTGAAAAAGGGATGTCATCAAATAAAAACTTCACAGAAGCATTCTTTGAAACCACTTTCTTATCTGTGCATTCAACAAACAGAGGTGAACTTTACTTTTGATGGAGGAGTTTTCAAACACTCTTTCTGTGGAAACTACATGTGGACATATGGAGCCCCATGAGGCCTATCGTGGAGAAAGCAATATCTTCAAAGAAAGACTAGAGTAAAACGTTCTGTGAAACTTCTTTCTGATCTGGGCTTTCAACCAACAGAGTTGAACCTTACTTTGGATGGAGGAGTATTCAAACACTCTTTCTGTAGAAACTGCAAGTGGACATTTGGAGCGCTACGAGGCCTATCGCGGAAAAAGGAATATCTTCCAATAAAAACTACACAGAAGCATTCTGTGAAATTTTTCTGATCTGTGCATTCAACTAACACACTTGAACATAACTTTTGATTGAGGAGTTTTCAAACACTCTTTCTGTAGAAACTGGAAGTGGACATTATGAGCGCTTTGGGGCCTATCGCGGAAAAAGGAATATCTTCAAATAAAAACTACACAGAAGCATTCTGTGAAACTTCTTTCTTATCTGTGCATTCAACTAACAGAGTTGAACCTTACTTTTGATGGAGGAGTTTTGAAATAATGTTTCTGTAGAAACTGCAAGTGGACATTTTGAGCGCTATGAGGCCTATCGCGGAAAAAGCTACATCTTCAAATATAAACTACACGGAAGAATTCTGTGAAACTTCTTTCTGATCTGTGCATTCAACTAACAGATGGGAACATTACTTTTGATGGAGGAGTTTTTAAACACTCTTTCTGTAGAAACTGCAAGGGGATATTTGGAGCGCTATGAGGCCTATTGCGGAAAAAGGAATATCTTCAAATAAAAAGTACACAGAAGCATTCTGTGACACTTCTTTCTTATCTGTGCATTCAACTAACAGAGTTGATTCTTACTTTTGATGGAGGAGTTTTGAAACACTATTTCTGTAGAAACTTCAAGTGGACATTTTGAGCGCTATGAGGCCTACGGCGGAAAAAGGTATATCTTCAAATAAAAACTACACAGAAGCATTCTGTGAATCTTCTTTCGGATCTGTGCATTCGACTAACAGAGCTGAACATTACTTTTGATGGAGGAGTTTTTCAACACCGTTTCTGTAGAAACTGCAAGGGGATATTTGGAGCTCTATGAGGCCTATTGCGGAAAAAGCTAGATCTTCAAATAAAAACTACAGAGAAGCATTCTGTGAAACTTCTTTCTTATCTGTGCATTCAACTAACAGAGTTGAACATTACTTTAGATGGAGGATTTTTGAAACACTCTTTCTGTAGAAACTGCATGTGGATCATTGAGGCGCTATGAGGCCTATCGTGGAAAAAGAAATATCTTCCAATAAAAACTGCAAAAAAGCATTCTCTGAATCTTCTTTCCGATCTGTGCATTCAACTAACAGAGTTGAACCTTACTTTTGATGGAGGAGTTTTGAACCACTCTTTCTGTAGAAACCGCAAGTGGACATTTGGAGCGCTATGAGGCCTGTAATGGAAAAGAAATATCTTCAAATAAAAACTACAGAGAAGCATTCTGTGAAACTTCTTTCTGATCTGTTCATTCAACTAAGAGTGTTGAAACTTACTATTGATTGAGGAGTTTTTAAACACTCTTTCTGTAGAAACTGCATGTGGATATTTGAGGCGCTATGAGGCCTATCGCTGAAAAAGGGATGTCTTCAAATAAAAACTTCACAGAAGCATTCTGTGAAACCACTTTCTGATCTGTGCATTCAACAAACAGAGTTGAACCTTCCTTTTGATGGAGGAGTTTTGAAACACTCTTTCTGTAGAAACTGCAATTGGACATTTGGAGCGCAATGAGGCCTATAGTGGTAAAAGGTATATCTTCAAATAAAAACTACACAGAAGCATTCTTTGAAACTTCTCTCTGATCTGTACATTCATCTAGCAGTGTTGAATCTTACTTTTGATTGAGGAGTTTTTAAACATTCTTTCTGTAGAAAGTGTAAGTGGATATTTGGAGTGCTATGAGGCCTATTGCGGAAAAAGGATTATCTTCAAATAAAAAGTGCACAAAAGAATTCTGTGAAACTTCTTTCTGATCTGTGCATTCAACTAACAGAGATGAACCTTACTTTTAATGGAAGACTTTTGAAACACTCTTTCTGTAGAAACTGCAGGTCGATATTTGGAGCGCTATGAAGCCTATCGCGGAAAAAGCAATAACTTCAAGTAAAAACTACACAGAAGCATTCTGTGAAACTTCTTTCTCATCTGTGCATTCACCTAACAGAGTAGAACCTTACTTTTGATTGAGGAGCTTTAAAACACTCTTTCTGTGTAAACTGCACGTGGACATTAGGAGAGCTCTGAGGCCAATCGTGGAAAAACGAATATCTTCAAGGAAAAACTACACAGAAGCAGACTGTGAGACTTCATTCTGATCTGTACATTCATCTAACAGGGTTGAACCTTACTTTTCATGGAGATGTTTTGAAACACTCTTTCGGTAGATAGTGCAAGTTGTCATTTGGAGCGCTATGAGGCCTATAGTGGAAAAAGGAATATCTTCAAATAAAAACTACACAGTAGCATTCTGTGGAACTTCTTTCTGACCTGTGCATTCAACTAACCGAGTTGAACTTTACTTTGGGTGGAGGAGTTTTGAAACACTCTGTAGGAACTGGAAGTGGATATTTGTAGCGCTACGAGACCTATAGCGGAAAAAGGAATATCTTCCAATAAAAACTACACAGAAGCATTCTGTGGAAATCCTTATTGATCTGTTCATTCAACTAAAGGAGTTGAACCTTACTTTTGGTGGAAGACTATTGAAACACTCTTCCTGTAGAAACTGCAAGCGGACATTTGGAGTGCTATGAGGCCTATCGTGGAAAAAGGAATATCTTCATATAAAAACTACACAGTTGCATTCTGTGAAACTACTTTATGATCTGTGCGTTCAACTGACAGAGTTGAAACTTGCTTTTGACTGAGGGGTTTTGAAACAGTCCTTCTGTGTAAACTGCAAGTGGACATTTGGATCTCTATGAGGCCTATGGTGGGAAAAGGAATACATTCAAACAAAAACTACACAGAAGCATTCTGTGAAACTACTTTCTGATCTGTTCATTCAACTAGCAGTGTTGATCCTAACTTTTGATGGAGGAGTTTTTGAAACACTCTTCTTACCGTACAAACTGCAAGAGAATATTTGGAGCTCTATGAGGCCTATCGCGGAAAAAGGAATATCTTCAAATAAAAACTACACAGAAGCATTCTGTGAAACTTCTTTCCGATCTGTGCATTCAACTAACAGAGTTGAACCTTACTTTTGATGGAGGAGTTTTGAACCACTCTTTCTGTAGAAACTGCAAGTGGACATTTGGAGCGCTATGAGGCCTATAATGGAAAAGGAATATCTTCAAATAAAAACTACACAGAAGCATTCTGTGAAACTTCTTTCTCAACTGTTCATTGAAATAACAGTGTTGAAAATTACTTTTGATGGAGGAGCTTTTAAACACTCTTTCTGTAGAAACTGCATGTGGATATTTGAGGCGCTATGAGGCCTATCGCTGAAAAAGGGATGTCATCAAATAAAAACTTCACAGAAGCATTCTTTGAAACCACTTTCTTATCTGTGCATTCAACAAACAGAGGTGAACTTTACTTTTGATGGAGGAGTTTTCAAACACTCTTTCTGTGGAAACTACATGTGGACATATGGAGCCCCATGAGGCCTATCGTGGAGAAAGGAATATCTTCAAAGAGAGACTAGAGTAAAACGTTCTGTGAAACTTCTTTCTGATCTGTGCTTTCAACCAACAGAGTTGAACCTTACTTTGGATGGAGGAGTATTCAAACACTCTTTCTGTAGAAACTGCAAGTGGACATTTGGAGCGCTACGAGGCCTATCGCGGAAAAAGGAATATCTTCCAATAAAAACTACACAGAAGCATTCTGTGAAATTTTTCTGATCTGTGCATTCAACTAACACACTTGAACATAACTTTTGATTGAGGAGTTTTCAAACACTCTTTCTGTAGAAACTGGAAGTGGACATTATGAGCGCTTTGAGGCCTATCGCGGAAAAAGGAATATCTTCAAATAAAAACTACACAGAAGCATTCTGTGAAACTTCTTTCTTATCTGTGCATTCAACTAACAGAGTTGAACCTTACTTTTGATGGAGGAGTTTTGAAATAATGTTTCTGTAGAAACTGCAAGTGGATATTTTGAGCGCTATGAGGCCTATCGCGGAAAAAGCTATATCTTCAAATAAAAACTACACGGAAGCATTCTGTGAAACTTCTTTCTGATCTGTGCATTCAACTAACAGAGGTGAACATTACTTTTGATGGAGGAGTTTTTAAACACTCTTTCTGTAGAAACTGCAAGGGGATATTTGGAGCGCTATGAGGCCTATTGCGGAAAAAGGAATATCTTCAAATAAAAAGTACACAGAAGCATTCTGTGACACTTCTTTCTTATCTGTGCATTCAACTAACAGAGTTGATTCTTACTTTTGATGGAGGAGTTTTGAAACACTATTTCTGTAGAAACTTCAAGTGGACATTTTGAGCGCTATGAGGCCTATGGCGGAAAAAGGTATATCTTCAAATAAAAACTACACAGAAGCATTCTGTGAAACTTCTTTCAGATCTGTGCATTCGACTAACAGAGCTGAACATTACTTTTGATGGAGGAGTTTTTAAACACTGTTTCTGTAGAAACTGCAAGGGGATATTTGGAGCTCTATGAGGCCTATTGCGGAAAAAGCTATATCTTCAAATAAAAACTACAGAGAAGCATTCTGTGAAACTTCTTTCTTATCTGTGCATTCAACTAACAGAGTTGAACATTACTTTAGATGGAGGATTTTTGAAACACTCTTTCTGTAGAAACTGCATGTGGATCATTGAGGCGCTATGAGGCCTATCGTGGAAAAAGAAATATCTTCCAATAAAAACTACAAAAAAGCATTCTCTGAATCTTCTTTCCGATCTGTGCATTCAACTAACAGAGTTGAACCTTACTTTTGATGGAGGAGTTTTGAACCACTCTTTCTGTAGAAACCGCAAGTGGACATTTGGAGCGCTATGAGGCCTGTAATGGAAAAGAAATATCTTCAAATAAAAACTACAGAGAAGCATTCTGTGAAACTTCTTTCTGATCTGTTCATTCAACTAAGAGTGTTGAAACTTACTATTGATTGAGGAGTTTTTAAACACTCTTTCTGTAGAAACTGCATGTGGATATTTGAGGCGCTATGAGGCCTATCGCTGAAAAAGGGATGTCTTTAAATAAAAACTTCACAGAAGCATTCTGTGAAACCCCTTTCTGATCTGTGCATTCAACAAACAGAGTTGAACCTTCCTTTTGATGGAGGAGTTTTGAAACACTCTTTCTGTAGAAACTGCAATTGGACATTTGGAGCGCAATGAGGCCTATAGTGGTAAAAGGTATGTCTTCAAATAAAAACTACACAGAAGCATTCTTTGAAACTTCTCTCTGATCTGTACATTCATCTAGCAGTGTTGAATCTTACTTTTGATTGAGGAGTTTTTAAACATTCTTTCTGTAGAAAGTGTAAGTGGATATTTGGAGTGCTATGAGGCCTATTGCGGAAAAAGGATTATCTTCAAATAAAAAGTGCACAAAAGAATTCTGTGAAACTTCTTTCTGATCTGTGCATTCAACTAACAGAGATGAACCTTACTTTTAATGGAAGACTTTTGAAACACTCTTTCTGTAGAAACTGCAGGTCGATATTTGGAGCGCTATGAAGCCTATCGCGGAAAAAGCAATAACTTCAAGTAAAAACTACACAGAAGCATTCTGTGAAACTTCTTTCTCATCTGTGCATTCACCTAACAGAGTAGAACCTTACTTTTGATTGAGGAGCTTTAAAACACTCTTTCTGTGTAAACTGCACGTGGACATTAGGAGAGCTCTGAGGCCAATCGTGGAAAAACGAATATCTTCAAGGAAAAACTACACAGAAGCAGACTGTGAGACTTCATTCTGATCTGTACATTCATCTAACAGGGTTGAACCTTACTTTTCATGGAGATGTTTTGAAACACTCTTTCGGTAGATAGTGCAAGTTGTCATTTGGAGCGCTATGAGGCCTATAGTGGAAAAAGGAATATCTTCAAATAAAAACTACACAGTAGCATTCTGTGGAACTTCTTTCTGACCTGTGCATTCAACTAACCGAGTTGAACTTTACTTTGGGTGGAGGAGTTTTGAAACACTCTGTAGGAACTGGAAGTGGATATTTGTAGCGCTACGAGACCTATAGCGGAAAAAGGAATATCTTCCAATAAAAACTACACAGAAGCATTCTGTGGAAATCCTTATTGATCTGTTCATTCAACTAAAGGAGTTGAACCTTACTTTTGGTGGAAGACTATTGAAACACTCTTCCTGTAGAAACTGCAAGCGGACATTTGGAGTGCTATGAGGCCTATCGTGGAAAAAGGAATATCTTCATATAAAAACTACACAGTTGCATTCTGTGAAACTACTTTATGATCTGTGCGTTCAACTGACAGAGTTGAAACTTGCTTTTGACTGAGGGGTTTTGAAACAGTCCTTCTGTGTAAACTGCAAGTGGACATTTGGATCTCTATGAGGCCTATGGTGGGAAAAGGAATACATTCAAACAAAACCTACACAGAAGCATTCTGTGAAACTACTTTCTTATCTGTTCATTCAACTAGCAGTGTTGATCCTAACTTTTGATGGAGGAGTTTTTGAAACACTCTTCTTACCGTACAAACTGCAAGAGAATATTTGGAGCTCTATGAGGCCTATCGCGGAAAAAGGAATATCTTCAAATAAAAACTACACAGAAGCATTCTGTGAAACTTCTTTCCGATCTGTGCATTCAACTAACAGAGTTGAACCTTACTTTTGATGGAGGAGTTTTGAACCACTCTTTCTGTAGAAACTGCAAGAGGACATTTGGAGCGCTATGAGGCCTATAATGGAAAAGGAATATCTTCAAATAAAAACTACACAGAAGCATTCTGTGAAACTTCTTTCTCAACTGTTCATTGAAATAACAGTGTTGAAAATTACTTTTGATGGAGGAGTTTTTAAACACTCTTTCTGTAGAAACTGCATGTGGATACTTGAGGCGCTATGAGGCCTATCGCTGAAAAAGGGATGTCATCAAATAAAAACTTCACAGAAGCATTCTTTGAAACCACTTTCTTATCTGTGCATTCAACAAACAGAGGTGAACTTTACTTTTGATGGAGGAGTTTTGAAACACTCTTTCTGTGGAAACTACGTGTGGACATATGGAGCCCCATGAGGCCTATCGTGGCGAAAGGAATATCTTCCAATAAAGACTAGAGTAAAACGTTCTGTGAAACTTCTTTCTGATCTGGGCTTTCAACCAACAGAGTTGAACCTTACTTTGGATGGAGGAGTATTCAAACACTCTTTCTGTAGAAACTGCAAGTGGACATTTGGAGCGCTACGAGGCCTATCGCGGAAAAAGGAATATCTTCCAATAAAAACTACACAGAAGCATTCTGTGAAATTTTTTCTGATCTGTGCATTCAACTAACAGACTTGAACATAACTTTTGATTGAGGAGTTTTCAAACACTCTTTCTGTAGAAACTGGAAGTGGACATTTTGAGCGCTTTGAGGCCTATCGCGGAAAAAGGAATATCTTCAAATAAAAACTACACAGAAGCATTCTGTGAAACTTCTTTCTTATCTGTGCATTCAACTAACAGAGTTGAACCTTACTTTTGATGGAGGAGTTTTGAAATAATGTTTCTGTAGAAACTGCAAGTGGACATTTTGAGCGCTATGAGGCCTATCGCGGAAAAAGCTATATCTTCAAATAAAAACTACACGGAAGAATTCTGTGAAACTTCTTTCTGATCTGTGCATTCAACTAACAGAGGGGAACATTACTTTTGATGGAGGAGTTTTTAAACACTCTTTCTGTAGAAACTGCAAGGGGATATTTGGAGCGCTATGAGGCCTATTGCGGAAAAAGGAATATCTTCAAATAAAAAGTACACAGAAGCATTCTGTGACACTTCTTTCTTATCTGTGCATTCAACTAACAGAGTTGATTCTTACTTTTGATGGAGGAGTTTTGAAACACTATTTCTGTAGAAACTTCAAGTGGACATTTTGAGCGCTATGAGGCCTATGGCGGAAAAAGGTATATCTTCAAATAAAAACTACACAGAAGCATTCTGTGAATCTTCTTTCGGATCTGTGCATTCGTCTAACAGAGCTGAACATTACTTTTGATGGAGGAGTTTTTAAACACTGTTTCTGTAGAAACTGCAAGGGGATATTTGGAGCTCTATGAGGCCTATTGCGGAAAAAGCTATATCTTCAAATAAAAACTACAGAGAAGCATTCTGTGAAACTTCTTTCTTATCTGTGCATTCAACTAACAGAGTTGAACATTACTTTAGATGGAGGATTTTTGAAACACTCTTTCTGTAGAAACTGCATGTGGATCATTGAGGCGCTATGAGGCCCATCATGGAAAAAGAAATATCTTCCAATAAAAACTACAAAAAAGCATTCTCTGAATCTTCTTTCCGATCTGTGCATTCAACTAACAGAGTTGAACCTTACTTTTGATGGAGGAGTTTTGAACCACTCTTTCTGTAGAAACCGCAAGTGGACATTTGGAGCGCTATGAGGCCTGTAATGGAAAAGAAATATCTTCAAATAAAAACTACAGAGAAGCATTCTGTGAAACTTCTTTCTGATCTGTTCATTCAACTAAGAGTGTTGAAACTTACTATTGATTGAGGAGTTTTTAAACACTCTTTCTGTAGAAACTGCATGTGGATATTTGAGGCGCTAAGAGGCCTATCGCTGAAAAAGGGATGTCTTCAAATAAAAACTTCACAGAAGCATTGTGTGAAACCACTTTCTGATCTGTGCATTCAACAAACAGAGTTGAACCTTCCTTTTGATGGAGGAGTTTTGAAACACTCTTTCTGTAGAAACTGCAATTGGACATTTGGAGCGCAATGAGGCCTATAGTGGTAAAAGGTATATCTTCAAATAAAAACTACACAGAAGCATTCTTTGAAACTTCTCTCTGATCTGTACATTCATCTAGCAGTGTTGAATCTTACTTTTGATTGAGGAGTTTTTAAAGATTCTTTCTGTAGAAACTGTAAGTGGATATTTGGAGTGCTATGAGGCCTATTGCGGAAAAAGGATTATCTTCAAATAAAAGGTGCACAAAAGAATTCTGTGAAACTTCTTTCTGATCTGTGCATTCAACTAACAGAGATGAACCTTACTTTTAATGGAAGACTTTTGAAACACTCTTTCTGTAGAAACTGCAGGTCGATATTTGGAGCGCTATGAAGCCTATCGCGGAAAAAGCAATAACTTCAAGTAAAAACTACACAGAAGCATTCTGTGAAACTTCTTTCTCATCTGTGCATTCACCTAACAGAGTAGAACCTTACTTTTGATTGAGGAGCTTTAAAACACTCTTTCTGTGTAAACTGCACGTGGACATTAGGAGAGCTCTGAGGCCAATCGTGGAAAAACGAATATCTTCAAGTAAAAACTACACAGAAGCAGACTGTGAGACTTCATTCTGATCTGTACATTCATCTAACAGGGTTGAACCTTACTTTTCATGGAGATGTTTTGAAACACTCTTTCGGTAGATAGTGCAAGTTGTCATTTGGAGCGCTATGAGGCCTATAGTGGAAAAAGGAATATCTTCAAATAAAAACTACACAGTAGCATTCTGTGGAACTTCTTTCTGACCTGTGCATTCAACTAACCGAGTTGAACTTTACTTTGGGTGGAGGAGTTTTGAAACACTCTGTAGGAACTGGAAGTGGATATTTGTAGCGCTACGAGACCTATAGCGGAAAAAGGAATATCTTCCAATAAAAACTACACAGAAGCATTCTGTGGAAATCCTTATTGATCTGTTCATTCAACTAAAGGAGTTGAACCTTACTTTTGGTGGAAGACTATTGAAACACTCTTCCTGTAGAAACTGCAAGCGGACATTTGGAGTGCTATGAGGCCTATCGTGGAAAAAGGAATATCTTCATATAAAAACTACACAGTTGCATTCTGTGAAACTACTTTATGATCTGTGCGTTCAACTGACAGAGTTGAAACATGCTTTTGACTGAGGGGTTTTGAAACAGTCCTTCTGTGTAAACTGCAAGTGGACATTTGGATCTCTATGAGGCCTATGGTGGGAAAAGGAATACATTCAAACAAAAACTACACAGAAGCATTCTGTGAAACTACTTTCTGATCTGTTCATTCAACTAGCAGTGTTGATCCTAACTTTTGATGGAGGAGTTTTTGAAACACTCTTCTTACCGTACAAACTGCAAGAGAATATTTGGAGCTCTATGAGGCCTATCGCGGAAAAAGGAATATCTTCAAATAAAAACTACACAGAAGCATTCTGTGAAACTTCTTTCCGATCTGTGCATTCAACTAACAGAGTTGAACCTTACTTTTGATGGAGGAGTTTTGAACCACTCTTTCTGTAGAAACTGCAAGTGGACATTTGGAGCGCTATGAGGCCTATAATGGAAAAGGAATATCTTCAAATAAAAACTACACAGAAGCATTCTGTGAAACTTCTTTCTCAACTGTTCATTGAAATAACAGTGTTGAAAATTACTTTTGATGGAGGAGCTTTTAAACACTCTTTCTGTAGAAACTGCATGTGGATATTTGAGGCGCTATGAGGCCTATCGCTGAAAAAGGGATGATATCAAATAAAAACTTCACAGAAGCATTCTTTGAAACCACTTTCTTATCTGTGCATTCAACAAACAGAGGTGAACTTTACTTTTGATGGAGGAGTTTTCAAACACTCTTTCTGTGGAAACTACATGTGGACTTATGGAGCCCCATGAGGCCTATCGTGGAGAAAGGAATATCTTCAAAGAAAGACTAGAGTAAAACGTTCTGTGAAACTTCTTTCTGATCTGGGCTTTCAACCAACAGAGTTGAACCTTACTTTGGATGGAGGAGTATTCAAACACTCTTTCTGTAGAAACTGCAAGTGGACATTTGGAGCGCTACGAGGCCTATCGCGGAAAAAGGAATATCTTCCAATAAAAACTACACAGAAGCATTCTGTGAAATTTTTCTGATCTGTGCATTCAACTAACACACTTGAACATAACTTTTGATTGAGGAGTTTTCAAACACTCTTTCTGTAGAAACTGGAAGTGGACATTATGAGCGCTTTGAGGCCTATCGCGGAAAAAGGAATATCTTCAAATAAAAACTACACAGAAGCATTCTGTGAAACTTCTTTCTTATCTGTGCATTCAACTAACAGAGTTGAACCTTACTTTTGATGGAGGAGTTTTGAAATAATGTTTCTGTAGAAACTACAAGTGGATATTTTGAGCGCTATGAGGCCTATCGCGGAAAAAGCTATATCTTCAAATAAAAACTACACGGAAGCATTCTGTGAAACTTCTTTCTGATCTGTGCATTCAACTAACAGAGGTGAACATTACTTTTGATGGAGGAGTTTTTAAACACTCTTTCTGTAGAAACTGCAAGGGGATATTTGGAGCGCTATGAGGCCTATTGCGGAAAAAGGAATATCTTCAAATAAAAAGTACACAGAAGCATTCTGTGACACTTCTTTCTGATCTGTGCATTCAACTAACAGAGTTGATTCTTACTTTTGATGGAGGAGTTTTGAAACACTATTTCTGTAGAAACTTCAAGTGGACATTTTGAGCGCTATGAGGCCTATGGCGGAAAAAGGTATATCTTCAAATAAAAACTACACAGAAGCATTCTGTGAAACTTCTTTCGGATCTGTGCATTCGACTAACAGAGCTGAACATTACTTTTGATGGAGGAGTTTTTAAACACTGTTTCTGTAGAAACTGCAAGGGGATATTTGGAGCTCTATGAGGCCTATTGCGGAAAAAGATAGATCTTCAAATAAAAACTACAGAGAAGCATTCTGTGAAACTTCTTTCTTATCTGTGCATTCAACTAACAGAATTGAACATTACTTTAGATGGAGGATTTTTGAAACACTATTTCTGTAGAAACTGCATGTGGATCATTGAGGCGCTATGAGGCCTATCGTGGAAAAAGAAATATCTTCCAATAAAAACTACAAAAAAGCATTCTCTGAATCTTCTTTCCGATCTGTGCATTCAACTAACAGAGTTGAACCTTACTTTTGATGGAGGAGTTTTGAACCACTCTTTCTGTAGAAACCGCAAGTGGACATTTGGAGCGCTATGAGGCCTGTAATGGAAAAGAAATATCTTCAAATAAAAACTACAGAGAAGCATTCTGTGAAACTTCTTTCTGATCTGTTCATTCAACTAAGAGTGTTGAAACTTACTATTGATTGAGGAGTTTTTAAACACTCTTTCTGTAGAAACTGCATGTGGATATTTGAGGCGCTATGAGGCCTATCGCTGAAAAAGGGATGTCTTCAAATAAAAACTTCACAGAAGCATTCTGTGAAACCCCTTTCTGATCTGTGCATTCAACAAACAGAGTTGAACCTTCCTTTTGATGGAGGAGTTTTGAAACACTCTTTCTGTAGAAACTGCAATTGGACATTTGGAGCGCAATGAGGCCTATAGTGGTAAAAGGTATGTCTTCAAATAAAAACTACACAGAAGCATTCTTTGAAACTTCTCTCTGATCTGTACATTCATCTAGCAGTGTTGAATCTTACTTTTGATTGAGGAGTTTTTAAACATTCTTTCTGTAGAAACTGTAAGTGGATATTTGGAGTGCTATGAGGCCTATTGCGGAAAAAGGATTATCTTCAAATAAAAAGTGCACAAAAGAATTCTGTGAAACTTCTTTCTGATCTGTGCATTCAACTAACAGAGATGAACCTTACTTTTAATGGAAGACTTTTGAAACACTCTTTCTGTAGAAACTGCAGGTCGATATTTGGAGCGCTATGAAGCCTATCGCGGAAAAAGCAATAACTTCAAGTAAAAACTACACAGAAGCATTCTGTGAAACTTCTTTCTCATCTGTGCATTCACCTAACAGAGTAGAACCTTACTTTTGATTGAGGAGCTTTAAAACACTCTTTCTGTGTAAACTGCACGTGGACATTAGGAGAGCTCTGAGGCCAATCGTGGAAAAACGAATATCTTCAAGTAAAAACTACACAGAAGCAGACTGTGAGACTTCATTCTGATCTGTACATTCATCTAACAGGGTTGAACCTTACTTTTCATGGAGATGTTTTGAAACACTCTTTCGGTAGATAGTGCAAGTTGTCATTTGGAGCGCTATGAGGCCTATAGTGGAAAAAGGAATATCTTCAAATAAAAACTACACAGTAGCATTCTGTGGAACTTCTTTCTGACCTGTGCATTCAACTAACCGAGTTGAACTTTACTTTGGGTGGAGGAGTTTTGAAACACTCTGTAGGAACTGGAAGTGGATATTTGTAGCGCTACGAGACCTATAGCGGAAAAAGGAATATCTTCCAATAAAAACTACACAGAAGCATTCTGTGGAAATCCTTATTGATCTGTTCATTCAACTAAAGGAGTTGAACCTTACTTTTGGTGGAAGACTATTGAAACACTCTTCCTGTAGAAACTGCAAGCGGACATTTGGAGTGCTATGAGGCCTATCGTGGAAAAAGGAATATCTTCATATAAAAACTACACAGTTGCATTCTGTGAAACTACTTTATGATCTGTGCGTTCAACTGACAGAGTTGAAACTTGCTTTTGACTGAGGGGTTTTGAAACAGTCCTTCTGTGTAAACTGCAAGTGGACATTTGGATCTTTATGAGGCCTATGGTGGGAAAAGGAATACATTCAAACAAAACCTACACAGAAGCATTCTGTGAAACTACTTTCTGATCTGTTCATTCAACTAGCAGTGTTGATCCTAACTTTTGATGGAGGAGTTTTTGAAACACTCTTCTTACCGTACAAACTGCAAGAGAATATTTGGAGCTCTATGAGGCCTATCGCGGAAAAAGGAATATCTTCAAATAAAAACTACACAGAAGCATTCTGTGAAACTTCTTTCCGATCTGTGCATTCAACTAACAGAGTTGAACCTTACTTTTGATGGAGGAGTTTTGAACCACTCTTTCTGTAGAAACTGCAAGAGGACATTTGGAGCGCTATGAGGCCTATAATGGAAAAGGAATATCTTCAAATAAAAACTACACAGAAGCATTCTGTGAAACTTCTTTCTCAACTGTTCATTGAAATAACAGTGTTGAAAATTACTTTTGATGGAGGAGTTTTTAAACACTCTTTCTGTAGAAACTGCATGTGGATACTTGAGGCGCTATGAGGCCTATCGCTGAAAAAGGGATGTCATCAAATAAAAACTTCACAGAAGCATTCTTTGAAACCACTTTCTTATCTGTGCATTCAACAAACAGAGGTGAACTTTACTTTTGATGGAGGAGTTTTGAAACACTCTTTCTGTGGAAACTACGTGTGGACATATGGAGCCCCATGAGGCCTATCGTGGCGAAAGGAATATCTTCCAATAAAGACTAGAGTAAAACGTTCTGTGAAACTTCTTTCTGATCTGGGCTTTCAACCAACAGAGTTGAACCTTACTTTGGATGGAGGAGTATTCAAACACTCTTTCTGTAGAAACTGCAAGTGGACATTTGGAGCGCTACGAGGCCTATCGCGGAAAAAGGAATATCTTCCAATAAAAACTACACAGAAGCATTCTGTGAAATTTTTTCTGATCTGTGCATTCAACTAACAGACTTGAACATAACTTTTGATTGAGGAGTTTTCAAACACTCTTTCTGTAGAAACTGGAAGTGGACATTTTGAGCGCTTTGAGGCCTATCGCGGAAAAAGGAATATCTTCAAATAAAAACTACACAGAAGCATTCTGTGAAACTTCTTTCTTATCTGTGCATTCAACTAACAGAGTTGAACCTTACTTTTGATGGAGGAGTTTTGAAATAATGTTTCTGTAGAAACTGCAAGTGGACATTTTGAGCGCTATGAGGCCTATCGCGGAAAAAGCTATATCTTCAAATAAAAACTACACGGAAGAATTCTGTGAAACTTCTTTCTGATCTGTGCATTCAACTAACAGAGGGGAACATTACTTTTGATGGAGGAGTTTTTAAACACTCTTTCTGTAGAAACTGCAAGGGGATATTTGGAGCGCTATGAGGCCTATTGCGGAAAAAGGAATATCTTCAAATAAAAAGTACACAGAAGCATTCTGTGACACTTCTTTCTTATCTGTGCATTCAACTAACAGAGTTGATTCTTACTTTTGATGGAGGAGTTTTGAAACACTATTTCTGTAGAAACTTCAAGTGGACATTTTGAGCGCTATGAGGCCTATGGCGGAAAAAGGTATATCTTCAAATAAAAACTACACAGAAGCATTCTGTGAATCTTCTTTCAGATCTGTGCATTCGTCTAACAGAGCTGAACATTACTTTTGATGGAGGAGTTTTTAAACACTGTTTCTGTAGAAACTGCAAGGGGATATTTGGAGCTCTATGAGGCCTATTGCGGAAAAAGCTATATCTTCAAATAAAAACTACAGAGAAGCATTCTGTGAAACTTCTTTCTTATCTGTGCATTCAACTAACAGAGTTGAACATTACTTTAGATGGAGGATTTTTGAAACACTCTTTCTGTAGAAACTGCATGTGGATCATTGAGGCGCTATGAGGCCTATCGTGGAAAAAGAAATATCTTCCAATAAAAACTACAAAAAAGCATTCTCTGAATCTTCTTTCCGATCTGTGCATTCAACTAACAGAGTTGAACCTTACTTTTGATGGAGGAGTTTTGAACCACTCTTTCTGTAGAAACCGCAAGTGGACATTTGGAGCGCTATGAGGCCTGTAATGGAAAAGAAATATCTTCAAATAAAAACTACAGAGAAGCATTCTGTGAAACTTCTTTCTGATCTGTTCATTCAACTAAGAGTGTTGAAACTTACTATTGATTGAGGAGTTTTTAAACACTCTTTCTGTAGAAACTGCATGTGGATATTTGAGGCGCTATGAGGCCTATCGCTGAAAAAGGGATGTCTTCAAATAAAAACTTCACAGAAGCATTCTGTGAAACCACTTTCTGATCTGTGCATTCAACAAACAGAGTTGAACCTTCCTTTTGATGGAGGAGTTTTGAAACACTCTTTCTGTAGAAACTGCAATTGGACATTTGGAGCGCAATGAGGCCTATAGTGGTAAAAGGTATATCTTCAAATAAAAACTACACAGAAGCATTCTTTGAAACTTCTCTCTGATCTGTACATTCATCTAGCAGTGTTGAATCTTACTTTTGATTGAGGAGTTTTTAAAGATTCTTTCTGTAGAAACTGTAAGTGGATATTTGGAGTGCTATGAGGCCTATTGCGGAAAAAGGATTATCTTCAAATAAAAGGTGCACAAAAGAATTCTGTGAAACTTCTTTCTGATCTGTGCATTCAACTAACAGAGATGAACCTTACTTTTAATGGAAGACTTTTGAAACACTCTTTCTGTAGAAACTGCAGGTCGATATTTGGAGCGCTATGAAGCCTATCGCGGAAAAAGCAATAACTTCAAGTAAAAACTACACAGAAGCATTCTGTGAAACTTCTTTCTCATCTGTGCATTCACCTAACAGAGTAGAACCTTACTTTTGATTGAGGAGCTTTAAAACACTCTTTCTGTGTAAACTGCACGTGGACATTAGGAGAGCTCTGAGGCCAATCGTGGAAAAACGAATATCTTCAAGTAAAAACTACACAGAAGCAGACTGTGAGACTTCATTCTGATCTGTACATTCATATAACAGGGTTGAACCTTACTTTTCATGGAGATGTTTTGAAACACTCTTTCGGTAGATAGTGCAAGTTGTCATTTGGAGCGCTATGAGGCCTATAGTGGAAAAAGGAATATCTTCAAATAAAAACTACACAGTAGCATTCTGTGGAACTTCTTTCTGACCTGTGCATTCAACTAACCGAGTTGAACTTTACTTTGGGTGGAGGAGTTTTGAAACACTCTGTAGGAACTGCAAGTGGATATTTGTAGCGCTACGAGACCTATAGCGGAAAAAGGAATATCTTCCAATAAAAACTACACAGAAGCATTCTGTGGAAATCCTTATTGATCTGTTCATTCAACTAAAGGAGTTGAACCTTACTTTTGGTGGAAGACTATTGAAACACTCTTCCTGTAGAAACTGCAAGCGGACATTTGGAGTGCTATGAGGCCTATCGTGGAAAAAGGAATATCTTCATATAAAAACTACACAGTTGCATTCTGTGAAACTACTTTATGATCTGTGCGTTCAACTGACAGAGTTGAAACATGCTTTTGACTGAGGGGTTTTGAAACAGTCCTTCTGTGTAAACTGCAAGTGGACATTTGGATCTCTATGAGGCCTATGGTGGGAAAAGGAATACATTCAAACAAAAACTACACAGAAGCATTCTGTGAAACTACTTTCTGATCTGTTCATTCAACTAGCAGTGTTGATCCTAACTTTTGATGGAGGAGTTTTTGAAACACTCTTCTTACCGTACAAACTGCAAGAGAATATTTGGAGCTCTATGAGGCCTATCGCGGAAAAAGGAATATCTTCAAATAAAAACTACACAGAAGCATTCTGTGAAACTTCTTTCCGATCTGTGCATTCAACTAACAGAGTTGAACCTTACTTTTGATGGAGGAGTTTTGAACCACTCTTTCTGTAGAAACTGCAAGTGGACATTTGGAGCGCTATGAGGCCTATAATGGAAAAGGAATATCTTCAAATAAAAACTACACAGAAGCATTCTGTGAAACTTCTTTCTCAACTGTTCATTGAAATAACAGTGTTGAAAATTACTTTTGATGGAGGAGCTTTTAAACACTCTTTCTGTAGAAACTGCATGTGGATATTTGAGGCGCTATGAGGCCTATCGCTGAAAAAGGGATGATATCAAATAAAAACTTCACAGAAGCACTCTTTGAAACCACTTTCTTATCTGTGCATTCAACAAACAGAGGTTAACTTTACTTTTGATGGAGGAGTTTTCAAACACTCTTTCTGTGGAAACTACATGTGGACTTATGGAGCCCCATGAGGCCTATCGTGGAGAAAGGAATATCTTCAAAGAAAGACTAGAGTAAAACGTTCTGTGAAACTTCTTTCTGATCTGGGCTTTCAACCAACAGAGTTGAACCTTACTTTGGATGGAGGAGTATTCAAACACTCTTTCTGTAGAAACTGCAAGTGGACATTTGGAGCGCTATGAGGCCTATCGCGGAAAAAGGAATATCTTCCAATAAAAACTACACAGAAGCATTCTGTGAAATTTTTCTGATCTGTGCATTCAACTAACACACTTGAACATAACTTTTGATTGAGGAGTTTTCAAACACTCTTTCTGTAGAAACTGGAAGTGGACATTATGAGCGCTTTGAGGCCTATCGCGGAAAAAGGAATATCTTCAAATAAAAACTACACAGAAGCATTCTGTGAAACTTCTTTCTTATCTGTGCATTCAACTAACAGAGTTGAACCTTACTTTTGATGGAGGAGTTTTGAAATAATGTTTCTGTAGAAACTACAAGTGGATATTTTGAGCGCTATGAGGCCTATCGCGGAAAAAGCTATATCTTCAAATAAAAACTACACGGAAGCATTCTGTGAAACTTCTTTCTGATCTGTGCATTCAACTAACAGAGGTGAACATTACTTTTGATGGAGGAGTTTTTAAACACTCTTTCTGTAGAAACTGCAAGGGGATATTTGGAGCGCTATGAGGCCTATTGCGGAAAAAGGAATATCTTCAAATAAAAAGTACACAGAAGCATTCTGTGACACTTCTTTCTGATCTGTGCATTCAACTAACAGAGTTGATTCTTACTTTTGATGGAGGAGTTTTGAAACACTATTTCTGTAGAAACTTCAAGTGGACATTTTGAGCGCTATGAGGCCTATGGCGGAAAAAGGTATATCTTCAAATAAAAACTACACAGAAGCATTCTGTGAAACTTCTTTCAGATCTGTGCATTCGACTAACAGAGCTGAACATTACTTTTGATGGAGGAGTTTTTAAACACTGTTTCTGTAGAAACTGCAAGGGGATATTTGGAGCTCTATGAGGCCTATTGCGGAAAAAGCTAGATCTTCAAATAAAAACTACAGAGAAGCATTCTGTGAAACTTCTTTCTTATCTGTGCATTCAACTAACAGAGTTGAACATTACTTTAGATGGAGGATTTTTGAAACACTCTTTCTGTAGAAACTGCATGTGGATCATTGAGGCGCTATGAGGCCTATCGTGGAAAAAGAAATATCTTCCAATAAAAACTACAAAAAAGCATTCTCTGAATCTTCTTTCCGATCTGTGCATTCAACTAACAGAGTTGAACCTTACTTTTGATGGAGGAGTTTTGAACCACTCTTTCTGTAGAAACCGCAAGTGGACATTTGGAGCGCTATGAGGCCTGTAATGGAAAAGAAATATCTTCAAATAAAAACTACAGAGAAGCATTCTGTGAAACTTCTTTCTGATCTGTTCATTCAACTAAGAGTGTTGAAACTTACTATTGATTGAGGAGTTTTTAAACACTCTTTCTGTAGAAACTGCATGTGGATATTTGAGGCGCTATGAGGCCTATCGCTGAAAAAGGGATGTCTTCAAATAAAAACTTCACAGAAGCATTCTGTGAAACCACTTTCTGATCTGTGCATTCAACAAACAGAGTTGAACCTTCCTTTTGATGGAGGAGTTTTGAAACACTCTTTCTGTAGAAACTGCAATTGGACATTTGGAGCGCAATGAGGCCTATAGTGGTAAAAGGTATATCTTCAAATAAAAACTACACAGAAGCATTCTTTGAAACTTCTCTCTGATCTGTACATTCATCTAGCAGTGTTGAATCTTACTTTTGATTGAGGAGATTTTAAACATTCTTTCTGTAGAAAGTGTAAGTGGATATTTGGAGTGCTATGAGGCCTATTGCGGAAAAAGGATTATCTTCAAATAAAAAGTGCAAAAAAGAATTCTGTGAAACTTCTTTCTGATCTGTGCATTCAACTAACAGAGATGAACCTTACTTTTAATGGAAGACTTTTGAAACTCTCTTTCTGTAGAAACTGCAGGTCGATATTTGGAGCGCTATGAAGCCTATCACGGAAAAAGCAATAACTTCAACTAAAAACTACACAGAAGCATTCTGTGAAACTTCTTTCTCATCTGTGCATTCACCTAACAGAGTAGAACCTTACTTTTGATTGAGGAGCTTTAAAACACTCTTTCTGTGTAAACTGCACGTGGACATTAGGAGAGCTCTGAGGCCAATCGTGGAAAAACGAATATCTTCAAGGAAAAACTACACAGAAGCAGACTGTGAGACTTCATTCTGATCTGTACATTCATCTAACAGGGTTGAACCTTACTTTTCATGGAGATGTTTTGAAACACTCTTTCGGTAGATAGTGCAAGTTGTCATTTGGAGCGCTATGAGGCCTATAGTGGAAAAAGGAATATCTTCAAATAAAAACTACACAGTAGCATTCTGTGGAACTTCTTTCTGACCTGTGCATTCAACTAACCGAGTTGAACTTTAGTTTGGGTGGAGGAGTTTTGAAACACTCTGTAGGAACTGGAAGTGGATATTTGTAGCGCTACGAGACCTATAGCGGGAAAAGGAATATCTTCCAATAAAAACTACACAGAAGCATTCTGTGGAAATCCTTATTGATCTGTTCATTCAACTAAAGGAGTTGAACCTTACTTTTGGTGGAAGACTATTGAAACACTCTTCCTGTAGAAACTGCAAGCGGACATTTGGAGTGCTATGAGGCCTATCGTGGAAAAAGGAATATCTTCATATAAAAACTACACAGTTGCATTCTGTGAAACTACTTTATGATCTGTGCGTTCAACTGACAGAGTTGAAACTTGCTTTTGACTGAGGGGTTTTGAAACAGTCCTTCTGTGTAAACTGCAAGTGGACATTTGGATCTCTATGAGGCCTATGGTGGGAAAAGGAATACATTCAAACAAAAACTACACAGAAGCATTCTGTGAAACTACTTTCTGATCTGTTCATTCAACTAGCAGTGTTGATCCTAACTTTTGATGGAGGAGTTTTTGAAACACTCTTCTTACCGTACAAACTGCAAGAGAATATTTGGAGCTCTATGAGGCCTATCGCGGAAAAAGGAATATCTTCAAATAAAAACTACACAGAAGCATTCTGTGAAACTTCTTTCCGATCTGTGCATTCAACTAACAGAGTTGAACCTTACTTTTGATGGAGGAGTTTTGAACCACTCTTTCTGTAGAAACTGCAAGTGGACATTTGGAGCGCTATGAGGCCTATAATGGAAAAGGAATATCTTCAAATAAAAACTACACAGAAGCATTCTGTGAAACTTCTTTCTCAACTGTTCATTGAAATAACAGTGTTGAAAATTACTTTTGATGGAGGAGCTTTTAAACACTCTTTCTGTAGAAACTGCATGTGGATATTTGAGGCGCTATGAGGCCTATCGCTGAAAAAGGGATGTCATCAAATAAAAACTTCACAGAAGCATTCTTTGAAACCACTTTCTTATCTGTGCATTCAACAAACAGAGGTGAACTTTACTTTTGATGGAGGAGTTTTCAAACACTCTTTCTGTGGAAACTACATGTGGACATATGGAGCCCCATGAGGCCTATCGTGGAGAAAGGAATATCTTCAAAGAAAGACTAGAGTAAAACGTTCTGTGAAACTTCTTTCTGATCTGGGCTTTCAACCAACAGAGTTGAACCTTACTTTGGATGGAGGAGTATTCAAACACTCTTTCTGTAGAAACTGCAAGTGGACATTTGGAGCGCTACGAGGCCTATCGCGGAAAAAGGAATATCTTCCAATAAAAACTACACAGAAGCATTCTGTGAAATTTTTCTGATCTGTGCATTCAACTAACACACTTGAACATAACTTTTGATTGAGGAGTTTTCAAACACTCTTTCTGTAGAAACTGGAAGTGGACATTATGAGCGCTTTGAGGCCTATCGCGGAAAAAGGAATATCTTCAAATAAAAACTACACAGAAGCATTCTGTGAAACTTCTTTCTTATCTGTGCATTCAACTAACAGAGTTGAACCTTACTTTTGATGGAGGAGTTTTGAAATAATGTTTCTGTAGAAACTGCAAGTGGATATTTTGAGCGCCATGAGGCCTATCGCGGAAAAAGTTATATCTTCAAATAAAAACTACACGGAAGCATTCTGTGAAACTTCTTTCTTATCTGTGCATTCAACTAACAGAGTTGAACCTTACTTTTGATGGAGGAGTTTTGAAATAATGTTTCTGTAGAAACTGCAAGTGAACATTTTGATCGCTATGAGGCCTATCGCGGAAAAAGCTATATCTTCAAATAAAAACTACACGGAAGAATTCTGTGAAACTTCTTTCTGATCTGTGCATTCAACTAACAGAGGTGAACATTACTTTTGATGGAGGAGTTTTTAAACACTCTTTCTGTAGAAACTGCAAGGGGATATTTGGAGCGCTATGAGGCCTATTGCGGAAAAAGGAATATCTTCAAATAAAAAGTACACAGAAGCATTCTGTGACACTTCTTTCTTATCTGTGCATTCAACTAACAGAGTTGATTCTTACTTTTGATGGAGGAGTTTTGAAACACTATTTCTGTAGAAACTTCAAGTGGACATTTTGAGCGCTATGAGGCCTATGGCGGAAAAAGGTATATCTTCAAATAAAAACTACACAGAAGCATTCTGTGAATCTTCTTTCGGATCTGTGCATTCGACTAACAGAGCTGAACATTACTTTTGATGGAGGAGTTTTTAAACACTGTTTCTGTAGAAACTGCAAGGGGATATTTGGAGCTCTATGAGGCCTATTGCGGAAAAAGCTATATCTTCAAATAAAAACTACAGAGAAGCATTCTGTGAAACTTCTTTCTTATCTGTGCATTCAACTAACAGAGTTGAACATTACTTTAGATGGAGGATTTTTGAAACACTCTTTCTGTAGAAACTGCATGTGGATCATTGAGGCGCTATGAGGCCTATCGTGGAAAAAGAAATATCTTCCAATAAAAACTACAAAAAAGCATTCTCTGAATCTTCTTTCCAATCTGTGCATTCAACTAACAGAGTTGAACCTTACTTTTGATGGAGGAGTTTTGAACCACTCTTTCTGTAGAAACCGCAAGTGGACATTTGGAGCGCTATGAGGCCTGTAATGGAAAAGAAATATCTTCAAATAAAAACTACAGAGAAGCATTCTGTGAAACTTCTTTCTGATCTGTTCATTCAACTAAGAGTGTTGAAACTTACTATTGATTGAGGAGTTTTTAAACACTCTTTCTGTAGAAACTGCATGTGGATATTTGAGGCGCTATGAGGCCTATCGCTGAAAAAGGGATGTCTTCAAATAAAAACTTCACAGAAGCATTCTGTGAAACCCCTTTCTGATCTGTGCATTCAACAAACAGAGTTGAACCTTCCTTTTGATGGAGGAGTTTTGAAACACTCTTTCTGTAGAAACTGCAATTGGACATTTGGAGCGCAATGAGGCCTATAGTGGTAAAAGGTATATCTTCAAATAAAAACTACACAGAAGCATTCTTTGAAACTTCTCTCTGATCTGTACATTCATCTAGCAGTGTTGAATCTTACTTTTGATTGAGGAGTTTTTAAAGATTCTTTCTGTAGAAACTGTAAGTGGATATTTGGAGTGCTATGAGGCCTATTGCGGAAAAAGGATTATCTTCAAATAAAAAGTGCACAAAAGAATTCTGTGAAACTTCTTTCTGATCTGTGCATTCAACTAACAGAGATGAACCTTACTTTTAATGGAAGACTTTTGAAACACTCTTTCTGTAGAAACTGCAGGTCGATATTTGGAGCGCTATGAAGCCTATCGCGGAAAAAGCAATAACTTCAAGTAAAAACTACACAGAAGCATTCTGTGAAACTTCTTTCTCATCTGTGCATTCACCTAACAGAGTAGAACCTTACTTTTGATTGAGGAGCTTTAAAACACTCTTTCTGTGTAAACTGCACGTGGACATTAGGAGAGCTCTGAGGCCAATCGTGGAAAAACGAATATCTTCAAGGAAAAACTACACAGAAGCAGACTGTGAGACTTCATTCTGATCTGTACATTCATCTAACAGGGTTGAACCTTACTTTTCATGGAGATGTTTTGAAACACTCTTTCGGTAGATAGTGCAAGTTGTCATTTGGAGCGCTATGAGGCCTATAGTGGAAAAAGGAATATCTTCAAATAAAAACTACACAGTAGCATTCTGTGGAACTTCTTTCTGACCTGTGCATTCAACTAACCGAGTTGAACATTACTTTGGGTGGAGGAGTTTTGAAACACTCTGTAGGAACTGGAAGTGGATATTTGTAGCGCTACGAGACCTATAGCGGAAAAAGGAATATCTTCCAATAAAAACTACACAGAAGCATTCTGTGGAAATCCTTATTGATCTGTTCATTCAACTAAAGGAGTTGAACCTTACTTTTGGTGGAAGACTATTGAAACACTCTTCCTGTAGAAACTGCAAGCGGACATTTGGAGTGCTATGAGGCCTATCGTGGAAAAAGGAATATCTTCATATAAAAACTACACAGTTGCATTCTGTGAAACTACTTTATGATCTGTGCGTTCAACTGACAGAGTTGAAACTTGCTTTTGACTGAGGGGTTTTGAAACAGTCCTTCTGTGTAAACTGCAAGTGGACATTTGGATCTCTATGAGGCCTATGGTGGGAAAAGGAATACATTCAAACAAAAACTACACAGAAGCATTCTGTGAAACTACTTTCTGATCTGTTCATTCAACTAGCAGTGTTGATCCTAACTTTTGATGGAGGAGTTTTTGAAACACTCTTCTTACCGTACAAACTGCAAGAGAATATTTGGAGCTCTATGAGGCCTATCGCGGAAAAAGGAATATCTTCAAATAAAAACTACACAGAAGCATTCTGTGAAACTTCTTTCCGATCTGTGCATTCAACTAACAGAGTTGAACCTTACTTTTGATGGAGGAGTTTTGAACCACTCTTTCTGTAGAAACTGCAAGTGGACATTTGGAGCGCTATGAGGCCTATAATGGAAAAGGAATATCTTCAAATAAAAATTACACAGAAGCATTCTGTGAAACTTCTTTCTCATCTGTTCATTGAAATAACAGTGTTGAAAATTACTTTTGATGGAGGAGCTTTTAAACACTCTTTCTGTAGAAACTGCATGTGGATATTTGAGGCGCTATGAGGCCTATCGCTGAAAAAGGGATGTCATCAAATAAAAACTTCACAGAAGCATTCTTTGAAACCACTTTCTTATCTGTGCATTCAACAAACAGAGGTGAACTTTACTTTTGATGGAGGAGTTTTCAAACACTCTTTCTGTGGAAACTACATGTGGACATATGGAGCCCCATGAGGCCTATCGTGGAGAAAGGAATATCTTCAAAGAAAGACTAGAGTAAAACGTTCTGTGAAACTTCTTTCTGATCTGGGCTTTCAACCAACAGAGTTGAACCTTACTTTGGATGGAGGAGTATTCAAACACTCTTTCTGTAGAAACTGCAAGTGGACATTTGGAGCGCTACGAGGCCTATCGCGGAAAAAGGAATATCTTCCAATAAAAACTACACAGAAGCATTCTGTGAAATTTTTCTGATCTGTGCATTCAACTAACACACTTGAACATAACTTTTGATTGAGGAGTTTTCAAACACTCTTTCTGTAGAAACTGGAAGTGGACATTATGAGCGCTTTGAGGCCTATCGCGGAAAAAGGAATATCTTCAAATAAAAACTACACAGAAGCATTCTGTGAAACTTCTTTCTTATCTGTGCATTCAACTAACAGAGTTGAACCTTACTTTTGATGGAGGAGTTTTGAAATAATGTTTCTGTAGAAACTGCAAGTGGATATTTTGAGCGCTATGAGGCCTATCGCGGAAAAAGCTATATCTTCAAATAAAAACTACACGGAAGCATTCTGTGAAACTTCTTTCTGATCTGTGCATTCAACTAACAGAGGTGAACATTACTTTTGATGGAGGAGTTTTGAAACACTATTTCTGTAGAAACTTCAAGTGGACATTTTGAGCGCTATGAGGCCTATGGCGGAAAAAGGTATATCTTCAAATAAAAACTACACAGAAGCATTCTGTGAAACTTCTTTCAGATCTGTGCATTCGACTAACAGAGCTGAACATTACTTTTGATGGAGGAGTTTTTAAACACTGTTTCTGTAGAAACTGCAAGGGGATATTTGGAGCTCTATGAGGCCTATTGCGTAAAAAGCTATATCTTCAAATAAAAACTACAGAGAAGCATTCTGTGAAACTTCTTTCTTATCTGTGCATTCAACTAACAGAGTTGCACATTACTTTAGATGGAGGATTTTTGAAACACTCTTTCTGTAGAAACTGCATGTGGATCATTGAGGCGCTATGAGGCCTATCGTGGAAAAAGAAATATCTTCCAATAAAAACTACAAAAAAGCATTCTCTGAATCTTCTTTCCGATCTGTGCATTCAACTAACAGAGTTGAACCTTACTTTTGATGGAGGAGTTTTGAACCACTCTTTCTGTAGAAACCGCAAGTGGACATTTGGAGCGCTATGAGGCCTGTAATGGAAAAGAAATATCTTCAAATAAAAACTACAGAGAAGCATTCTGTGAAACTCCTTTCTGATCTGTTCATTCAACTAAGAGTGTTGAAATTTACTATTGATTGAGGAGTTTTTAAACACTCTTTCTGTAGAAACTGCATGTGGATATTTGAGGCGCTATGAGGCCTATCGCTGAAAAAGGGATGTCTTCAAATATAAACTTCACAGAAGCATTCTGTGAAACCACTTTCTGATCTGTGCATTCAACAAACAGAGTTGAACCTTCCTTTTGATGGAAGAGTTTTGAAACACTCTTTCTGTAGAAACTGCAATTGGACATTTGGAGCGCAATGAGGCCTATAGTGGTAAAAGGTATATCTTCAAATAAAAACTACACAGAAGCATTCTTTGAAACTTCTCTCTGATCTGTACATTCATCTAGCAGTGTTGAATCTTACTTTTGATTGAGGAGTTTTTAAAGATTCTTTCTGTAGAAACTGTAAGTGGATATTTGGAGTGCTATGAGGCCTATTGCGGAAAAAGGATTATCTTCAAATAAAAAGTGCACAAAAGAATTCTGTGAAACTTCTTTCTGATCTGTGCATTCAACTAACAGAGATGAACCTTACTTTTAATGGAAGACTTTTGAAACACTCTTTCTGTAGAAACTGCAGGTCGATATTTGGAGCGCTATGAAGCCTATCGCGGAAAAAGCAATAACTTCAAGTAAAAACTACACAGAAGCATTCTGTGAAACTTCTTTCTCATCTGTGCATTCACCTAACAGAGTAGAACCTTACTTTTGATTGAGGAGCTTTAAAACACTCTTTCTGTGTAAACTGCACGTGGACATTAGGAGAGCTCTGAGGCCAATCGTGGAAAAACGAATATCTTCAAGTAAAAACTACACAGAAGCAGACTGTGAGACTTCATTCTGATCTGTACATTCATCTAACAGGGTTGAACCTTACTTTTCATGGAGATGTTTTGAAACACTCTTTCGGTAGATAGTGCAAGTTGTCATTTGGAGCGCTATGAGGCCTATAGTGGAAAAAGGAATATCTTCAAATAAAAACTACACAGTAGCATTCTGTGGAACTTCTTTCTGACCTGTGCATTCAACTAACCGAGTTGAACATTACTTTGGGTGGAGGAGTTTTGAAACACTCTGTAGGAACTGGAAGTGGATATTTGTAGCGCTACGAGACCTATAGCGGAAAAAGGAATATCTTCCAATAAAAACTACACAGAAGCATTCTGTGGAAATCCTTATTGATCTGTTCATTCAACTAAAGGAGTTGAACCTTACTTTTGGTGGAAGACTATTGAAACACTCTTCCTGTAGAAACTGCAAGCGGACATTTGGAGTGCTATGAGGCCTATCGTGGAAAAAGGAATATCTTCATATAAAAACTACACAGTTGCATTCTGTGAAACTACTTTATGATCTGTGCGTTCAACTGACAGAGTTGAAACTTGCTTTTGACTGAGGGGTTTTGAAACAGTCCTTCTGTGTAAACTGCAAGTGGACATTTGGATCTCTATGAGGCCTATGGTGGGAAAAGGAATACATTCAAACAAAAACTACACAGAAGCATTCTGTGAAACTACTTTCTGATCTGTTCATTCAACTAGCAGTGTTGATCCTAACTTTTGATGGAGGAGTTTTTGAAACACTCTTCTTACCGTACAAACTGCAAGAGAATATTTGGAGCTCTATGAGGCCTATCGCGGAAAAAGGAATATCTTCAAATAAAAACTACACAGAAGCATTCTGTGAAACTTCTTTCCGATCTGTGCATTCAACTAACAGAGTTGAACCTTACTTTTGATGGAGGAGTTTTGAACCACTCTTTCTGTAGAAACTGCAAGTGGACATTTGGAGCGCTATGAGGCCTATAATGGAAAAGGAATATCTTCAAATAAAAATTACACAGAAGCATTCTGTGAAACTTCTTTCTCAACTGTTCATTGAAATAACAGTGTTGAAAATTACTTTTGATGGAGGAGCTTTTAAACACTCTTTCTGTAGAAACTGCATGTGGATATTTGAGGCGCTATGAGGCCTATCGCTGAAAAAGGGATGTCATCAAATAAAAACTTCACAGAAGCATTCTTTGAAACCACTTTCTTATCTGTGCATTCAACAAACAGAGGTGAACTTTACTTTTGATGGAGGAGTTTTCAAACACTCTTTCTGTGGAAACTACATGTGGACATATGGAGCCCCATGAGGCCTATCGTGGAGAAAGGAATATCTTCAAAGAAAGACTAGAGTAAAACGTTCTGTGAAACTTCTTTCTGATCTGGGCTTTCAACCAACAGAGTTGAACCTTACTTTGGATGGAGGAGTATTCAAACACTCTTTCTGTAGAAACTGCAAGTGGACATTTGGAGCGCTACGAGGCCTATCGCGGAAAAAGGAATATCTTCCAATAAAAACTACACAGAAGCATTCTGTGAAATTTTTCTGATCTGTGCATTCAACTAACACACTTGAACATAACTTTTGATTGAGGAGTTTTCAAACACTCTTTCTGTAGAAACTGGAAGTGGACATTATGAGCGCTTTGAGGCCTATCGCGGAAAAAGGAATATCTTCAAATAAAAACTACACAGAAGCATTCTGTGAAACTTCTTTCTTATCTGTGCATTCAACTAACAGAGTTGAACCTTACTTTTGATGGAGGAGTTTTGAAATAATGTTTCTGTAGAAACTGCAAGTGGATATTTTGAGCGCTATGAGGCCTATCGCGGAAAAAGCTATATCTTCAAATAAAAACTACACGGAAGCATTCTGTGAAACTTCTTTCTGATCTGTGCATTCAACTAACAGAGGTGAACATTACTTTTGATGGAGGAGTTTTTAAACACTATTTCTGTAGAAACTTCAAGTGGACATTTTGAGCGCTATGAGGCCTATGGCGGAAAAAGGTATATCTTCAAATAAAAACTACACAGAAGCATTCTGTGAAACTTCTTTCAGATCTGTGCATTCGACTAACAGAGCTGAACATTACTTTTGATGGAGGAGTTTTTAAACACTGTTTCTGTAGAAACTGCAAGGGGATATTTGGAGCTCTATGAGGCCTATTGCGGAAAAAGCTATATCTTCAAATAAAAACTACAGAGAAGCATTCTGTGAAACTTCTTTCTTATCTGTGCATTCAACTAACAGAGTTGCACATTACTTTAGATGGAGGATTTTTGAAACACTCTTTCTGTAGAAACTGCATGTGGATCATTGAGGCGCTATGAGGCCTATCGTGGAAAAAGAAATATCTTCCAATAAAAACTACAAAAAAGCATTCTCTGAATCTTCTTTCCGATCTGTGCATTCAACTAACAGAGTTGAACCTTACTTTTGATGGAGGAGTTTTGAACCACTCTTTCTGTAGAAACCGCAAGTGGACATTTGGAGCGCTATGAGGCCTGTAATGGAAAAGAAATATCTTCAAATAAAAACTACAGAGAAGCATTCTGTGAAACTCCTTTCTGATCTGTTCATTCAACTAAGAGTGTTGAAATTTACTATTGATTGAGGAGTTTTTAAACACTCTTTCTGTAGAAACTGCATGTGGATATTTGAGGCGCTATGAGGCCTATCGCTGAAAAAGGGATGTCTTCAAATATAAACTTCACAGAAGCATTCTGTGAAACCACTTTCTGATCTGTGCATTCAACAAACAGAGTTGAACCTTCCTTTTGATGGAGGAGTTTTGAAACACTCTTTCTGTAGAAACTGCAATTGGACATTTGGAGCGCAATGAGGCCTATAGTGGTAAAAGGTATATCTTCAAATAAAAACTACACAGAAGCATTCTTTGAAACTTCTCTCTGATCTGTACATTCATCTAGCAGTGTTGAATCTTACTTTTGATTGAGGAGTTTTTAAAGATTCTTTCTGTAGAAACTGTAAGTGGATATTTGGAGTGCTATGAGGCCTATTGCGGAAAAAGGATTATCTTCAAATAAAAAGTGCACAAAAGAATTCTGTGAAACTTCTTTCTGATCTGTGCATTCAACTAACAGAGATGAACCTTACTTTTAATGGAAGACTTTTGAAACACTCTTTCTGTAGAAACTGCAGGTCGATATTTGGAGCGCTATGAAGCCTATCGCGGAAAAAGCAATAACTTCAAGTAAAAACTACACAGAAGCATTCTGTGAAACTTCTTTCTCATCTGTGCATTCACCTAACAGAGTAGAACCTTACTTTTGATTGAGGAGCTTTAAAACACTCTTTCTGTGTAAACTGCACGTGGACATTAGGAGAGCTCTGAGGCCAATCGTGGAAAAACGAATATCTTCAAGGAAAAACTACACAGAAGCAGACTGTGAGACTTCATTCTGATCTGTACATTCATCTAACAGGGTTGAACCTTACTTTTCATGGAGATGTTTTGAAACACTCTTTCGGTAGATAGTGCAAGTTGTCATTTGGAGCGCTATGAGGCCTATAGTGGAAAAAGGAATATCTTCAAATAAAAACTACACAGTAGCATTCTGTGGAACTTCTTTCTGACCTGTGCATTCAACTAACCGAGTTGAACATTACTTTGGGTGGAGGAGTTTTGAAACACTCTGTAGGAACTGGAAGTGGATATTTGTAGCGCTACGAGACCTATAGCGGAAAAAGGAATATCTTCCAATAAAAACTACACAGAAGCATTCTGTGGAAATCCTTATTGATCTGTTCATTCAACTAAAGGAGTTGAACCTTACTTTTGGTGGAAGACTATTGAAACACTCTTCCTGTAGAAACTGCAAGCGGACATTTGGAGTGCTATGAGGCCTATCGTGGAAAAAGGAATATCTTCATATAAAAACTACACAGTTGCATTCTGTGAAACTACTTTATGATCTGTGCGTTCAACTGACAGAGTTGAAACTTGCTTTTGACTGAGGGGTTTTGAAACAGTCCTTCTGTGTAAACTGCAAGTGGACATTTGGATCTCTATGAGGCCTATGGTGGGAAAAGGAATACATTCAAACAAAAACTACACAGAAGCATTCTGTGAAACTACTTTCTGATCTGTTCATTCAACTAGCAGTGTTGATCCTAACTTTTGATGGAGGAGTTTTTGAAACACTCTTCTTACCGTACAAACTGCAAGAGAATATTTGGAGCTCTATGAGGCCGATCGCGGAAAAAGGAATATCTTCAAATAAAAACTACACAGAAGCATTCTGTGAAACTTCTTTCCGATCTGTGCATTCAACTAACAGAGTTGAACCTTACTTTTGATGGAGGAGTTTTGAACCACTCTTTCTGTAGAAACTGCAAGTGGACATTTGGAGCGCTATGAGGCCTATAATGGAAAAGGAATATCTTCAAATAAAAACTACACAGAAGCATTCTGTGAAACTTCTTTCTCAACTGTTCATTGAAATAACAGTGTTGAAAATTACTTTTGATGGAGGAGCTTTTAAACACTCTTTCTGTAGAAACTGCATGTGGATATTTGAGGCGCTATGAGGCCTATCGCTGAAAAAGGGATGTCATCAAATAAAAACTTCACAGAAGCATTCTTTGAAACCACTTTCTTATCTGTGCATTCAACAAACAGAGGTGAACTTTACTTTTGATGGAGGAGTTTTTGAAACTCTTCTTACCGTACAAACTGCAAGAGAATATTTGGAGCTCTATGAGGCCTATCGCGGAAAAAGGAATATCTTCAAATAAAAACTACACAGAAGCATTCTGTGAAACTTCTTTCCGATCTGTGCATTCAACTAACAGAGTTGAACCTTACTTTTGATGGAGGAGTTTTGAACCACTCTTTCTGTAGAAACTGCAAGTGGACATTTGGAGCGCTATGAGGCCTATAATGGAAAAGGAATATCTTCAAATAAAAACTACACAGAAGCATTCTGTGAAACTTCTTTCTCAACTGTTCATTGAAATAACAGTGTTGAAAATTACTTTTGATGGAGGAGCTTTTAAACACTCTTTCTGTAGAAACTGCATGTGGATATTTGAGGCGCTATGAGGCCTATCGCTGAAAAAGGGATGTCATCAAATAAAAACTTCACAGAAGCATTCTTTGAAACCACTTTCTTATCTGTGCATTCAACAAACAGAGGTGAACTTTACTTTTGATGGAGGAGTTTTCAAACACTCTTTCTGTGGAAACTACATGTGGACATATGGAGCCCCATGAGGCCTATCGTGGAGAAAGGAATATCTTCAAAAAAGACTAGAGTAAAACGTTCTGTGAAACTTCTTTCTGATCTGGGCTTTCAACCAACAGAGTTGAACCTTACTTTGGATGGAGGAGTATTCAAACACTCTTTCTGTAGAAACTGCAAGTGGACATTTGGAGCGCTACGAGGCCTATCGCGGAAAAAGGAATATCTTCCAATAAAAACTACACAGAAGCATTCTGTGAAATTTTTCTGATCTGTGCATTCAACTAACACACTTGAACATAACTTTTGATTGAGGAGTTTTCAAACACTCTTTCTGTAGAAACTGGAAGTGGACATTATGAGCGCTTTGAGGCCTATCGCGGAAAAAGGAATATCTTCAAATAAAAACTACACAGAAGCATTCTGTGAAACTTCTTTCTTATCTGTGCATTCAACTAACAGAGTTGAACCTTACTTTTGATGGAGGAGTTTTGAAATAATGTTTCTGTAGAAACTGCAAGTGGATATTTTGAGCGCTATGAGGCCTATCGCGGAAAAAGCTATATCTTCAAATAAAAACTACACGGAAGCATTCTGTGAAACTTCTTTCTGATCTGTGCATTCAACTAACAGAGGTGAACATTACTTTTGATGGAGGAGTTTTTAAACACTCTTTCTGTAGAAACTGCAAGGGGATATTTGGAGCGCTATGAGGCCTATTGCGGAAAAAGGAATATCTTCAAATAAAAAGTACACAGAAGCATTCTGTGACACTTCTTTCTTATCTGTGCATTCAACTAACAGAGTTGATTCTTACTTTTGATGGAGGAGTTTTGAAACACTATTTCTGTAGAAACTTCAAGTGGACATTTTGAGCGCTATGAGGCCTATGGCGGAAAATGGTATATCTTCAAATAAAAACTACACAGAAGCATTCTGTGAAACTTCTTTCGGATCTGTGCATTCGACTAACAGAGCTGAACATTACTTTTGATGGAGGAGTTTTTAAACACTGTTTCTGTAGAAACTGCAAGGGGATATTTGGAGCTCTATGAGGCCTATTGCGGAAAAAGCTATATCTTCAAATAAAAACTACAGAGAAGCATTCTGTGAAACTTCTTTCTTATCTGTGCATTCAACTAACAGAGTTGAACATTACTTTAGATGGAGGATTTTTGAAACACTCTTTCTGTAGAAACTGCATGTGGATCATTGAGGCGCTATGAGGCCTATCGTGGAAAAAGAAATATCTTCCAATAAAAACTACAAAAAAGCATTCTCTGAATCTTCTTTCCGATCTGTGCATTCAACTAACAGAGTTGAACCTTACTTTTGGTGGAGGAGTTTTGAACCACTCTTTCTGTAGAAACCGCAAGTGGACATTTGGAGCGCTATGAGGCCAGTAATGGAAAAGAAATATCTTCAAATAAAAACTACAGAGAAGCATTCTGTGAAACTTCTTTCTGATCTGTTCATTCAACTAAGAGTGTTGAAACTTACTATTGATTGAGGAGTTTTTAAACACTCTTTCTGTAGAAACTGCATGTGGATATTTGAGGCGCTATGAGGCCTATCGCTGAAAAAGGGATGTCTTCAAATAAAAACTTCACAGAAGCATTCTGTGAAACCACTTTCTGATCTGTGCATTCAACAAACAGAGTTGAACCTTCCTTTTGATGGAGGAGTTTTGAAACACTCTTTCTGTAGAAACTGCAATTGGACATTTGGAGCGCAATGAGGCCTATAGTGGTAAAAGGTATATCTTCAAATAAAAACTACACAGAAGCATTGTTTGAAACTTCTCTCTGATCTGTACATTCATCTAGCAGTGTTGAATCTTACTTTTGATTGAGGAGTTTTTAAACATTCTTTCTGTAGAAAGTGTAAGTGGATATTTGGAGTGCTATGAGGCCTAATGCGGAAAAAGGATTATCTTCAAATAAAAAGTGCACAAAAGAATTCTGTGAAACTTCTTTCTGATCTGTGCATTCAACTAACAGAGATGAACCTTACTTTTAATGGAAGACTTTTGAAACACTCTTTCTGTAGAAACTGCAGGTCGATATTTGGAGCGCTATGAAGCCTATTGTGGAAAAAGCAATAACTTCAAGTAAAAACTACACAGAAGCATTCTGTGAAACTTCTTTCTCATCTGTGCATTCACCTAACAGAGTAGAACCTTACTTTTGATTGAGGAGCTTTAAAACACTCTTTCTGTGTAAACTGCACGTGGACATTAGGAGAGCTCTGAGGCCAATCGTGGAAAAACGAATATCTTCAAGTAAAAACTACACAGAAGCAGACTGTGAGACTTCATTCTGATCTGTACATTCATCTAACAGGGTTGAACCTTACTTTTCATGGAGATGTTTTGAAACACTCTTTCGGTAGATAGTGCAAGTTGTCATTTGGAGCGCTATGAGGCCTATAGTGGAAAAAGGAATATCTTCAAATAAAAACTACACAGTAGCATTCTGTGGAACTTCTTTCTGACCTGTGCATTCAACTAACCGAGTTGAACCTTACTTTGGGTGGAGGAGTTTTGAAACACTCTGTAGGAACTGGAAGTGGATATTTGTAGCGCTACGAGACCTATAGCGGAAAAAGGAATATCTTCCAATAAAAACTACACAGAAGCATTCTGTGGAAATCCTTATTGATCTGTTCATTCAACTAAAGGAGTTGAACCTTACTTTTGGTGGAAGACTATTGAAACACTCTTCCTGTAGAAACTGCAAGCGGACATTTGGAGTGCTATGAGGCCTATCGTGGAAAAAGGAATATCTTCATATAAAAACTACACAGTTGCATTCTGTGAAACTACTTTATGATCTGTGCGTTCAACTGACAGAGTTGAAACTTGCTTTTGACTGAGGGGTTTTGAAACAGTCCTTCTGTGTAAACTGCAAGTGGACATTTGGATCTCTATGAGGCCTATGGTGGGAAAAGGAATACATTCAAACAAAAACTACACAGAAGCATTCTGTGAAACTACTTTCTGATCTGTTCATTCAACTAGCAGTGTTGATCCTAACTTTTGATGGAGGAGTTTTTGAAACACTCTTCTTACCGTACAAACTGCAAGAGAATATTTGGAGCTCTATGAGGCCTATCGCGGAAAAAGGAATATCTTCAAATAAAAACTACACAGAAGCATTCTGTGAAACTTCTTTCCGATCTGTGCATTCAACTAACAGAGTTGAACCTTACTTTTGATGGAGGAGTTTTGAACCACTCTTTCTGTAGAAACTGCAAGTGGACATTTGGAGCGCTATGAGGCCTATAATGGAAAAGGAATATCTTCAAATAAAAACTACACAGAAGCATTCTGTGAAACTTCTTTCTCAACTGTTCATTGAAATAACAGTGTTGAAAATTACTTTTGATGGAGGAGCTTTTAAACACTCTTTCTGTAGAAACTGCATGTGGATATTTGAGGCGCTATGAGGCCTATCGCTGAAAAAGGGATGTCATCAAATAAAAACTTCACAGAAGCATTCTTTGACACCACTTTCTTATCTGTGCATTCAACAAACAGAGGTGAACTTTACTTTTGATGGAGGAGTTTTCAAACACTCTTTCTGTGGAAACTACATGTGGACATATGGAGCCCCATGAGGCCTATCGTGGAGAAAGGAATATCTTCAAAGAGAGACTAGAGTAAAACGTTCTGTGAAACTTCTTTCTGATCTGGGCTTTCAACCAACAGAGTTGAACCTTACTTTGGATGGAGGAGTATTCAAACACTCTTTCTGTAGAAACTGCAAGTGGACATTTGGAGCGCTACGAGGCCTATCGCGGAAAAAGGAATATCTTCCAATAAAAACTACACAGAAGCATTCTGTGAAATTTTTCTGATCTGTGCATTCAACTAACACACTTGAACATAACTTTTGATTGAGGAGTTTTCAAACACTCTTTCTGTAGAAACTGGAAGTGGACATTATGAGCGCTTTGAGGCCTATCGCGGAAAAAGGAATATCTTCAAATAAAAACTACACAGAAGCATTCTGTGAAACTTCTTTCTTATCTGTGCATTCAACTAACACAGTTGAACCTTACTTTTGATGGAGGAGTTTTGAAATAATGTTTCTGTAGAAACTGCAAGTGGATATTTTGAGCGCTATGAGGCCTATCGCGGAAAAAGCTATATCTTCAAATAAAAACTACACGGAAGCATTCTGTGAAACTTCTTTCTGATCTGTGCATTCAACTAACAGAGGTGAACATTACTTTTGATGGAGGAGTTTTTAAACACTCTTTCTGTAGAAACTGCAAGGGGATATTTGGAGCGCTATGAGGCCTATTGCGGAAAAAGGAATATCTTCAAATAAAAAGTACACAGAAGCATTCTGTGACACTTCTTTCTTATCTGTGCATTCAACTAACAGAGTTGATTCTTACTTTTGATGGAGGAGTTTTGAAACACTATTTCTGTAGAAACTTCAAGTGGACATTTTGAGCGCTATGAGGCCTATGGCGGAAAAAGGTATATCTTCAAATAAAAACTACACAGAAGCATTCTGTGAAACTTCTTTCAGATCTGTGCATTCGACTAACAGAGCTGAACATTACTTTTGATGGAGGAGTTTTTAAACACTGTTTCTGTAGAAACTGCAAGGGGATATTTGGAGCTCTATGAGGCCTATTGCGGAAAAAGCTATATCTTCAAATAAAAACTACAGAGAAGCATTCTGTGAAACTTCTTTCTTATCTGTGCATTCAACTAACAGAGTTGAACATTACTTTAGATGGAGGATTTTTGAAACACTCTTTCTGTAGAAACTGCATGTGGATCATTGAGGCGCTATGAGGCCTATCGTGGAAAAAGAAATATCTTCCAATAAAAACTACAAAAAAGCATTCTCTGAATCTTCTTTCCGATCTGTGCATTCAACTAACAGAGTTGAACCTTACTTTTGATGGAGGAGTTTTGAACCACTCTTTCTGTAGAAACCGCAAGTGGACATTTGGAGCGCTATGAGGCCTGTAATGGAAAAGAAATATCTTCAAATAAAAACTACAGAGAAGCATTCTGTGAAACTTCTTTCTGATCTGTTCATTCAACTAAGAGTGTTGAAACTTACTATTGATTGAGGAGTTTTTAAACACTCTTTCTGTAGAAACTGCATGTGGATATTTGAGGCGCTATGAGGCCTATCGCTGAAAAAGGGATGTCTTCAAATAAAAACTTCACAGAAGCATTCTGTGAAACCACTTTCTGATCTGTGCATTCAACAAACAGAGTTGAACCTTCCTTTTGATGGAGGAGTTTTGAAACACTCTTTCTGTAGAAACTGCAATTGGACATTTGGAGCGCAATGAGGCCTATAGTGGTAAAAGGTATATCTTCAAATAAAAACTACACAGAAGCATTCTTTGAAACTTCTCTCTGATCTGTACATTCATCTAGCAGTGTTGAATCTTACTTTTGATTGAGGAGTTTTTAAACATTCTTTCTGTAGAAAGTGTAAGTGGATATTTGGAGTGCTATGAGGCCTATTGCGGAAAAAGGATTATCTTCAAATAAAAAGTGCACAAAAGAATTCTGTGAAACTTCTTTCTGATCTGTGCATTCAACTAACAGAGATGAACCTTACTTTTAATGGAAGACTTTTGAAACACTCTTTCTGTAGAAACTGCAGGTCGATATTTGGAGCGCTATGAAGCCTATCGCGGAAAAAGCAATAACTTCAAGTAAAAACTACACAGAAGCATTCTGTGAAACTTCTTTCTCATCTGTGCATTCACCTAACAGAGTAGAACCTTACTTTTGATTGAGGAGCTTTAAAACACTCTTTCTGTGTAAACTGCACGTGGACATTAGGAGAGCTCTGAGGCCAATCGTGGAAAAACGAATATCTTCAAGTAAAAACTACACAGAAGCAGACTGTGAGACTTCATTCTGATCTGTACATTCATCTAACAGGGTTGAACCTTACTTTTCATGGAGATGTTTTGAAACACTCTTTCGGTAGATAGTGCAAGTTGTCATTTGGAGCGCTATGAGGCCTATAGTGGAAAAAGGAATATCTTCAAATAAAAACTACACAGTAGCATTCTGTGGAACTTCTTTCTGACCTGTGCATTCAACTAACCGAGTTGAACCTTACTTTGGGTGGAGGAGTTTTGAAACACTCTGTAGGAACTGGAAGTGGATATTTGTAGCGCTACGAGACCTATAGCGGAAAAAGGAATATCTTCCAATAAAAACTACACAGAAGCAGTCTGTGGAAATCCTTATTGATCTGTTCATTCAACTAAAGGAGTTGAACCTTACTTTTGGTGGAAGACTATTGAAACACTCTTCCTGTAGAAACTGCAAGCGGACATTTGGAGTGCTATGAGGCCTATCGTGGAAAAAGGAATATCTTCATATAAAAACTACACAGTTGCATTCTGTGAAACTACTTTATGATCTGTGCGTTCAACTGACAGAGTTGAAACTTGCTTTTGACTGAGGGGTTTTGAAACAGTCCTTCTGTGTAAACTGCAAGTGGACATTTGGATCTCTATGAGGCCTATGGTGGGAAAAGGAATACATTCAAACAAAAACTACACAGAAGCATTCTGTGAAACTACTTTCTGATCTGTTCATTCAACTAGCAGTGTTGATCCTAACTTTTGATGGAGGAGTTTTTGAAACACTCTTCTTACCGTACAAACTGCAAGAGAATATTTGGAGCTCTATGAGGCCTATCGCGGAAAAAGGAATATCTTCAAATAAAAATTACACAGAAGCATTCTGTGAAACTTCTTTCCGATCTGTGCATTCAACTAACAGAGTTGAACCTTACTTTTGATGGAGGAGTTTTGAACCACTCTTTCTGTAGAAACTGCAAGTGGACATTTGGAGCGCTATGAGGCCTATAATGGAAAAGGAATATCTTCAAATAAAAACTACACAGAAGCATTCTGTGAAACTTCTTTCTCAACTGTTCATTGAAATAACAGTGTTGAAAATTACTTTTGATGGAGGAGCTTTTAAACACTCTTTCTGTAGAAACTGCATGTGGATATTTGAGGCGCTATGAGGCCTATCGCTGAAAAAGGGATGTCATCAAATAAAAACTTCACAGAAGCATTCTTTGAAACCACTTTCTTATCTGTGCATTCAACAAACAGAGGTGAACTTTACTTTTGATGGAGGAGTTTTCAAACACTCTTTCTGTGGAAACTACATGTGGACATATGGAGCCCCATGAGGCCTATCGTGGAGAAAGGAATATCTTCAAAGAAAGACTAGAGTAAAACGTTCTGTGAAACTTCTTTCTGATCTGGGCTTTCAACCAACAGAGTTGAACCTTACTTTGGATGGAGGAGTATTCAAACACTCTTTCTGTAGAAACTGCAAGTGGACATTTGGAGCGCTACGAGGCCTATCGCGGAAAAAGGAATATCTTCCAATAAAAACTACACAGAAGCATTCTGTGAAATTTTTCTGATCTGTGCATTCAACTAACACACTTGAACATAACTTTTGATTGAGGAGTTTTCAAACACTCTTTCTGTAGAAACTGGAAGTGGACATTATGAGCGCTTTGAGGCCTATCGCGGAAAAAGGAATATCTTCAAATAAAAACTACACAGAAGCATTCTGTGAAACTTCTTTCTTATCTGTGCATTCAACTAACAGAGTTGAACCTTACTTTTGATGGAGGAGTTTTGAAATAATGTTTCTGTAGAAACTGCAAGTGGATATTTTGAGCGCTATGAGGCCTATCGCGGAAAAAGCTATATCTTCAAATAAAAACTACACGGAAGCATTCTGTGAAACTTCTTTCTGATCTGTGCATTCAACTAACAGAGGTGAACATTACTTTTGATGGAGGAGTTTTTAAACACTCTTTCTGTAGAAACTGCAAGGGGATATTTGGAGCGCTATGAGGCCTATTGCGGAAAAAGGAATATCTTCAAATAAAAAGTACACAGAAGCATTCTGTGACACTTCTTTCTTATCTGTGCATTCAACTAACAGAGTTGATTCTTACTTTTGATGGAGGAGTTTTGAAACACTATTTCTGTAGAAACTTCAAGTGGACATTTTGAGCGCTATGAGGCCTATGGCGGAAAAAGGTATATCTTCAAATAAAAACTACACAGAAGCATTCTGTGAAACTTCTTTCAGATCTGTGCATTCGACTAACAGAGCTGAACATTACTTTTGATGGAGGAGTTTTTAAACACTGTTTCTGTAGAAACTGCAAGGGGATATTTGGAGCTCTATGAGGCCTATTGCGGAAAAAGCTATATCTTCAAATAAAAACTACAGAGAAGCATTCTGTGAAACTTCTTTCTTATCTGTGCATTCAACTAACAGAGTTGAACATTACTTTAGATGGAGGATTTTTGAAACACTCTTTCTGTAGAAACTGCATGTGGATCATTGAGGCGCTATGAGGCCTATCGTGGAAAAAGAAATATCTTCCAATAAAAACTACAAAAAAGCATTCTCTGAATCTTCTTTCCGATCTGTGCATTCAACTAACAGAGTTGAACCTTACTTTTGATGGAGGAGTTTTGAACCACTCTTTCTGTAGAAACCGCAAGTGGACATTTGGAGCGCTATGAGGCCTGTAATGGAAAAGAAATATCTTCAAATAAAAACTACAGAGAAGCATTCTGTGAAACTTCTTTCTGATCTGTTCATTCAACTAAGAGTGTTGAAACTTACTATTGATTGAGGAGTTTTTAAACACTCTTTCTGTAGAAACTGCATGTGGATATTTGAGGCGCTATGAGGCCTATCGCTGAAAAAGGGATGTCTTCAAATAAAAACTTCACAGAAGCATTCTGTGAAACCACTTTCTGATCTGTGCATTCAACAAACAGAGTTGAACCTTCCTTTTGATGGAGGAGTTTTGAAACACTCTTTCTGTAGAAACTGCAATTGGACATTTGGAGCGCAATGAGGCCTATAGTGGTAAAAGGTATATCTTCAAATAAAAACTACACAGAAGCATTCTTTGAAACTTCTCTCTGATCTGTACATTCATCTAGCAGTGTTGAATCTTACTTTTGATTGAGGAGTTTTTAAACATTCTTTCTGTAGAAAGTGTAAGTGGATATTTGGAGTGCTATGAGGCCTATTGCGGAAAAAGGATTATCTTCAAATAAAAAGTGCACAAAAGAATTCTGTGAAACTTCTTTCTGATCTGTGCATTCAACTAACAGAGATGAACCTTACTTTTAATGGAAGACTTTTGAAACACTCTTTCTGTAGAAACTGCAGGTCGATATTTGGAGCGCTATGAAGCCTATCGCGGAAAAAGCAATAACTTCAAGTAAAAACTACACAGAAGCATTCTGTGAAACTTCTTTCTCATCTGTGCATTCACCTAACAGAGTAGAACCTTACTTTTGATTGAGGAGCTTTAAAACACTCTTTCTGTGTAAACTGCACGTGGACATTAGGAGAGCTCTGAGGCCAATCGTGGAAAAACGAATATCTTCAAGTAAAAACTACACAGAAGCAGACTGTGAGACTTCATTCTGATCTGTACATTCATCTAACAGGGTTGAACCTTACTTTTCATGGAGATGTTTTGAAACACTCTTTCGGTAGATAGTGCAAGTTGTCATTTGGAGCGCTATGAGGCCTATAGTGGAAAAAGGAATATCTTCAAATAAAAACTACACAGTAGCATTCTGTGGAACTTCTTTCTGACCTGTGCATTCAACTAACCGAGTTGAACCTTACTTTGGGTGGAGGAGTTTTGAAACACTCTGTAGGAACTGGAAGTGGATATTTGTAGCGCTACGAGACCTATAGCGGAAAAAGGAATATCTTCCAATAAAAACTACACAGAAGCATTCTGTGGAAATCCTTATTGATCTGTTCATTCAACTAAAGGAGTTGAACCTTACTTTTGGTGGAAGACTATTGAAACACTCTTCCTGTAGAAACTGCAAGCGGACATTTGGAGTGCTATGAGGCCTATCGTGGAAAAAGGAATATCTTCATATAAAAACTACACAGTTGCATTCTGTGAAACTACTTTATGATCTGTGCGTTCAACTGACAGAGTTGAAACTTGCTTTTGACTGAGGGGTTTTGAAACAGTCCTTCTGTGTAAACTGCAAGTGGACATTTGGATCTCTATGAGGCCTATGGTGGGAAAAGGAATACATTCAAACAAAAACTACACAGAAGCATTCTGTGAAACTACTTTCTGATCTGTTCATTCAACTAGCAGTGTTGATCCTAACTTTTGATGGAGGAGTTTTTGAAACACTCTTCTTACCGTACAAACTGCAAGAGAATATTTGGAGCTCTATGAGGCCTATCGCGGAAAAAGGAATATCTTCAAATAAAAACTACACAGAAGCATTCTGTGAAACTTCTTTCCGATCTGTGCATTCAACTAACAGAGTTGAACCTTACTTTTGATGGAGGAGTTTTGAACCACTCTTTCTGTAGAAACTGCAAGTGGACATTTGGAGCGCTATGAGGCCTATAATGGAAAAGGAATATCTTCAAATAAAAACTACACAGAAGCATTCTGTGAAACTTCTTTCTCAACTGTTCATTGAAATAACAGTGTTGAAAATTACTTTTGATGGAGGAGCTTTTAAACACTCTTTCTGTAGAAACTGCATGTGGATATTTGAGGCGCTATGAGGCCTATCGCTGAAAAAGGGATGTCATCAAATAAAAACTTCACAGAAGCATTCTTTGAAACCACTTTCTTATCTGTGCATTCAACAAACAGAGGTGAACTTTACTTTTGATGGAGGAGTTTTCAAACACTCTTTCTGTGGAAACTACATGTGGACATATGGAGCCCCATGAGGCCTATCGTGGAGAAAGGAATATCTTCAAAGAAAGACTAGAGTAAAACGTTCTGTGAAACTTCTTTCTGATCTGGGCTTTCAACCAACAGAGTTGAACCTTACTTTGGATGGAGGAGTATTCAAACACTCTTTCTGTAGAAACTGCAAGTGGACATTTGGAGCGCTACGAGGCCTATCGCGGAAAAAGGAATATCTTCCAATAAAAACTACACAGAAGCATTCTGTGAAATTTTTCTGATCTGTGCATTCAACTAACACACTTGAACATAACTTTTGATTGAGGAGTTTTCAAACACTCTTTCTGTAGAAACTGGAAGTGGACATTATGAGCGCTTTGAGGCCTATCGCGGAAAAAGGAATATCTTCAAATAAAAACTACACAGAAGCATTCTGTGAAACTTCTTTCTTATCTGTGCATTCAACTAACAGAGTTGAACCTTACTTTTGATGGAGGAGTTTTGAAATAATGTTTCTGTAGAAACTGCAAGTGGACATTTTGAGCGCTATGAGGCCTATCGCGGAAAAAGCTATATCTTCAAATAAAAACTACACGGAAGCATTCTGTGAAACTTCTTTCTGATCTGTGCATTCAACTAACAGAGGTGAACATTACTTTTGATGGAGGAGTTTTTAAACACTCTTTCTGTAGAAACTGCAAGGGGATATTTGGAGTGCTATGAGGCCTATTGCGGAAAAAGGAATATCTTCAAATAAAAAGTACACAGAAGCATTCTGTGACACTTCTTTCTTATCTGTGCATTCAACTAACAGAGTTGATTCTTACTTTTGATGGAGGAGTTTTGAAACACTATTTCTGTAGAAACTTCAAGTGGACATTTTGAGCGCTATGAGGCCTATGGCGGAAAAAGGTATATCTTCAAATAAAAACTACACAGAAGCATTCTGTGAAACTTCTTTCAGATCTGTGCATTCGACTAACAGAGCTGAACATTACTTTTGATGGAGGAGTTTTTAAACACTGTTTCTGTAGAAACTGCAAGGGGATATTTGGAGCTCTATGAGGCCTATTGCGGAAAAAGCTATATCTTCAAATAAAAACTACAGAGAAGCATTCTGTGAAACTTCTTTCTTATCTGTGCATTCAACTAACAGAGTTGAACATTACTTTAGATGGAGGATTTTTGAAACACTCTTTCTGTAGAAACTGCATGTGGATCATTGAGGCGCTATGAGGCCTATCGTGGAAAAAGAAATATCTTCCAATAAAAACTACAAAAAAGCATTCTCTGAATCTTCTTTCCGATCTGTGCATTCAACTAACAGAGTTGAACCTTACTTTTGATGGAGGAGTTTTGAACCACTCTTTCTGTAGAAACCGCAAGTGGACATTTGGAGCGCTATGAGGCCTGTAATGGAAAAGAAATATCTTCAAATAAAAACTACAGAGAAGCATTCTGTGAAACTTCTTTCTGATCTGTTCATTCAACTAAGAGTGTTGAAACTTACTATTGATTGAGGAGTTTTTAAACACTCTTTCTGTAGAAACTGCATGTGGATATTTGAGGCGCTATGAGGCCTATCGCTGAAAAAGGGATGTCTTCAAATAAAAACTTCACAGAAGCATTCTGTGAAACCACTTTCTGATCTGTGCATTCAACAAACAGAGTTGAACCTTCCTTTTGATGGAGGAGTTTTGAAACACTCTTTCTGTAGAAACTGCAATTGGACATTTGGAGCGCAATGAGGCCTATAGTGGTAAAAGGTATATCTTCAAATAAAAACTACACAGAAGCATTCTTTGAAACTTCTCTCTGATCTGTACATTCATCTAGCAGTGTTGAATCTTACTTTTGATTGAGGAGTTTTTAAACATTCTTTCTGTAGAAAGTGTAAGTGGATATTTGGAGTGCTATGAGGCCTATTGCGGAAAAAGGATTATCTTCAAATAAAAAGTGCACAAAAGAATTCTGTGAAACTTCTTTCTGATCTGTGCATTCAACTAACAGAGATGAACCTTACTTTTAATGGAAGACTTTTGAAACACTCTTTCTGTAGAAACTGCAGGTCGATATTTGGAGCGCTATGAAGCCTATCGTGGAAAAAGCAATAACTTCAAGTAAAAACTACACAGAAGCATTCTGTGAAACTTCTTTCTCATCTGTGCATTCACCTAACAGAGTAGAACCTTACTTTTGATTGAGGAGCTTTAAAACACTCTTTCTGTGTAAACTGCACGTGGACATTAGGAGAGCTCTGAGGCCAATCGTGGAAAAACGAATATCTTCAAGTAAAAACTACACAGAAGCAGACTGTGAGACTTCATTCTGATCTGTACATTCATCTAACAGGGTTGAACCTTACTTTTCATGGAGATGTTTTGAAACACTCTTTCGGTAGATAGTGCAAGTTGTCATTTGGAGCGCTATGAGGCCTATAGTGGAAAAAGGAATATCTTCAAATAAAAACTACACAGTAGCATTCTGTGGAACTTCTTTCTGACCTGTGCATTCAACTAACCGAGTTGAACCTTACTTTGGGTGGAGGAGTTTTGAAACACTCTGTAGGAACTGGAAGTGGATATTTGTAGCGCTACGAGACCTATAGCGGAAAAAGGAATATCTTCCAATAAAAACTACACAGAAGCATTCTGTGGAAATCCTTATTGATCTGTTCATTCAACTAAAGGAGTTGAACCTTACTTTTGGTGGAAGACTATTGAAACACTCTTCCTGTAGAAACTGCAAGCGGACATTTGGAGTGCTATGAGGCCTATCGTGGAAAAAGGAATATCTTCATATAAAAACTACACAGTTGCATTCTGTGAAACTACTTTATGATCTGTGCGTTCAACTGACAGAGTTGAAACTTGCTTTTGACTGAGGGGTTTTGAAACAGTCCTTCTGTGTAAACTGCAAGTGGACATTTGGATCTCTATGAGGCCTATGGTGGGAAAAGGAATACATTCAAACAAAAACTACACAGAAGCATTCTGTGAAACTACTTTCTGATCTGTTCATTCAACTAGCAGTGTTGATCCTAACTTTTGATGGAGGAGTTTTTGAAACACTCTTCTTACCGTACAAACTGCAGGAGAATATTTGGAGCTCTATGAGGCCTATCGCGGAAAAAGGAATATCTTCAAATAAAAACTACACAGAAGCATTCTGTGAAACTTCTTTCCGATCTGTGCATTCAACTAACAGAGTTGAACCTTACTTTTGATGGAGGAGTTTTGAACCACTCTTTCTGTAGAAACTGCAAGTGGACATTTGGAGCGCTATGAGGCCTATAATGGAAAAGGAATATCTTCAAATAAAAACTACACAGAAGCATTCTGTGAAACTTCTTTCTCAACTGTTCATTGAAATAACAGTGTTGAAAATTACTTTTGATGGAGGAGCTTTTAAACACTCTTTCTGTAGAAACTGCATGTGGATATTTGAGGCGCTATGAGGCCTATCGCTGAAAAAGGGATGTCATCAAATAAAAACTTCACAGAAGCATTCTTTGAAACCACTTTCTTATCTGTGCATTCAACAAACAGAGGTGAACTTTACTTTTGATGGAGGAGTTTTCAAACACTCTTTCTGTGGAAACTACATGTGGACATATGGAGCCCCATGAGGCCTATCGTGGAGAAAGGAATATCTTCAAAGAAAGACTAGAGTAAAACGTTCTGTGAAACTTCTTTCTGATCTGGGCTTTCAACCAACAGAGTTGAACCTTACTTTGGATGGAGGAGTATTCAAACACTCTTTCTGTAGAAACTGCAAGTGGACATTTGGAGCGCTACGAGGCCTATCGCGGAAAAAGGAATATCTTCCAATAAAAACTACACAGAAGCATTCTGTGAAATTTTTCTGATCTGTGCATTCAACTAACACACTTGAACATAACTTTTGATTGAGGAGTTTTCAAACACTCTTTCTGTAGAAACTGGAAGTGGACATTATGAGCGCTTTGAGGCCTATCGCGGAAAAAGGAATATCTTCAAATAAAAACTACACAGAAGCATTCTGTGAAACTTCTTTCTTATCTGTGCATTCAACTAACAGAGTTGAACCTTACTTTTGATGGAGGAGTTTTGAAATAATGTTTCTGTAGAAACTGCAAGTGGATATTTTGAGCGCTATGAGGCCTATCGCGGAAAAAGCTATATCTTCAAATAAAAACTACACGGAAGCATTCTGTGAAACTTCTTTCTGATCTGTGCATTCAACTAACAGAGGTGAACATTACTTTTGATGGAGGAGTTTTTAAACACTCTTTCTGTAGAAACTGCAAGGGGATATTTGGAGCGCTATGAGGCCTATTGCGGAAAAAGGAATATCTTCAAATAAAAAGTACACAGAAGCATTCTGTGACACTTCTTTCTTATCTGTGCATTCAACTAACAGAGTTGATTCTTACTTTTGATGGAGGAGTTTTGAAACACTATTTCTGTAGAAACTTCAAGTGGACATTTTGAGCGCTATGAGGCCTATGGCGGAAAAAGGTATATCTTCAAATAAAAACTACACAGAAGCATTCTGTGAAACTTCTTTCAGATCTGTGCATTCGACTAACAGAGCTGAACATTACTTTTGATGGAGGAGTTTTTAAACACTGTTTCTGTAGAAACTGCAAGGGGATATTTGGAGCTCTATGAGGCCTATTGCGGAAAAAGCTATATCTTCAAATAAAAACTACAGAGAAGCATTCTGTGAAACTTCTTTCTTATCTGTGCATTCAACTAACAGAGTTGAACATTACTTTAGATGGAGGATTTTTGAAACACTCTTTCTGTAGAAACTGCATGTGGATCATTGAGGCGCTATGAGGCCTATCGTGGAAAAAGAAATATCTTCCAATAAAAACTACAAAAAAGCATTCTCTGAATCTTCTTTCCGATCTGTGCATTCAACTAACAGAGTTGAACCTTACTTTTGATGGAGGAGTTTTGAACCACTCTTTCTGTAGAAACCGCAAGTGGACATTTGGAGCGCTATGAGGCCTGTAATGGAAAAGAAATATCTTCAAATAAAAACTACAGAGAAGCATTCTGTGAAACTTCTTTCTGATCTGTTCATTCAACTAAGAGTGTTGAAACTTACTATTGATTGAGGAGTTTTTAAACACTCTTTCTGTAGAAACTGCATGTGGATATTTGAGGCGCTATGAGGCCTATCGCTGAAAAAGGGATGTCTTCAAATAAAAACTTCACAGAAGCATTCTGTGAAACCACTTTCTGATCTGTGCATTCAACAAACAGAGTTGAACCTTCCTTTTGATGGAGGAGTTTTGAAACACTCTTTCTGTAGAAACTGCAATTGGACATTTGGAGCGCAATGAGGCCTATAGTGGTAAAAGGTATATCTTCAAATAAAAACTACACAGAAGCATTCTTTGAAACTTCTCTCTGATCTGTACATTCATCTAGCAGTGTTGAATCTTACTTTTGATTGAGGAGTTTTTAAAGATTCTTTCTGTAGAAAGTGTAAGTGGATATTTGGAGTGCTATGAGGCCTATTGCGGAAAAAGGATTATCTTCAAATAAAAAGTGCACAAAAGAATTCTGTGAAACTTCTTTCTGATCTGTGCATTCAACTAACAGAGATGAACCTTACTTTTAATGGAAGACTTTTGAAACACTCTTTCTGTAGAAACTGCAGGTCGATATTTGGAGCGCTATGAAGCCTATCGCGGAAAAAGCAATAACTTCAAGTAAAAACTACACAGAAGCATTCTGTGAAACTTCTTTCTCATCTGTGCATTCACCTAACAGAGTAGAACCTTACTTTTGATTGAGGAGCTTTAAAACACTCTTTCTGTGTAAACTGCACGTGGACATTAGGAGAGCTCTGAGGCCAATCGTGGAAAAACGAATATCTTCAAGTAAAAACTACACAGAAGCAGACTGTGAGACTTCATTCTGATCTGTACATTCATCTAACAGGGTTGAACCTTACTTTTCATGGAGATGTTTTGAAACACTCTTTCGGTAGATAGTGCAAGTTGTCATTTGGAGCGCTATGAGGCCTATAGTGGAAAAAGGAATATCTTCAAATAAAAACTACACAGTAGCATTCTGTGGAACTTCTTTCTGACCTGTGCATTCAACTAACCGAGTTGAACATTACTTTGGGTGGAGGAGTTTTGAAACACTCTGTAGGAACTGGAAGTGGATATTTGTAGCGCTACGAGACCTATAGCGGAAAAAGGAATATCTTCCAATAAAAACTACACAGAAGCATTCTGTGGAAATCCTTATTGATCTGTTCATTCAACTAAAGGAGTTGAACCTTACTTTTGGTGGAAGACTATTGAAACACTCTTCCTGTAGAAACTGCAAGCGGACATTTGGAGTGCTATGAGGCCTATCGTGGAAAAAGGAATATCTTCATATAAAAACTACACAGTTGCATTCTGTGAAACTACTTTATGATCTGTGCGTTCAACTGACAGAGTTGAAACTTGCTTTTGACTGAGGGGTTTTGAAACAGTCCTTCTGTGTAAACTGCAAGTGGACATTTGGATCTCTATGAGGCCTATGGTGGGAAAAGGAATACATTCAAACAAAAACTACACAGAAGCATTCTGTGAAACTACTTTCTGATCTGTTCATTCAACTAGCAGTGTTGATCCTAACTTTTGATGGAGGAGTTTTTGAAACACTCTTCTTACCGTACAAACTGCAAGAGAATATTTGGAGCTCTATGAGGCCTATCGCGGAAAAAGGAATATCTTCAAATAAAAACTACACAGAAGCATTCTGTGAAACTTCTTTCCGATCTGTGCAATCAACTAACAGAGTTGAACCTTACTTTTGATGGAGGAGTTTTGAACCACTCTTTCTGTAGAAACTGCAAGTGGACATTTGGAGCGCTATGAGGCCTATAATGGAAAAGGAATATCTTCAAATAAAAACTACACAGAAGCATTCTGTGAAACTTCTTTCTCAACTGTTCATTGAAATAACAGTGTTGAAAATTACTTTTGATGGAGGAGCTTTTAAACACTCTTTCTGTAGAAACTGCATGTGGATATTTGAGGCGCTATGAGGCCTATCGCTGAAAAAGGGATGTCATCAAATAAAAACTTCACAGAAGCATTCTTTGAAACCACTTTCTTATCTGTGCATTCAACAAACAGAGGTGAACTTTACTTTTGATGGAGGAGTTTTTGAAACTCTTCTTACCGTACAAACTGCAAGAGAATATTTGGAGCTCTATGAGGCCTATCGCGGAAAAAGGAATATCTTCAAATAAAAACTACACAGAAGCATTCTGTGAAACTTCTTTCCGATCTGTGCATTCAACTAACAGAGTTGAACCTTACTTTTGATGGAGGAGTTTTGAACCACTCTTTCTGTAGAAACTGCAAGTGGACATTTGGAGCGCTATGAGGCCTATAATGGAAAAGGAATATCTTCAAATAAAAACTACACAGAAGCATTCTGTGAAACTTCTTTCTCAACTGTTCATTGAAATAACAGTGTTGAAAATTACTTTTGATGGAGGAGCTTTTAAACACTCTTTCTGTAGAAACTGCATGTGGATATTTGAGGCGCTATGAGGCCTATCGCTGAAAAAGGGATGTCATCAAATAAAAACTTCACAGAAGCATTCTTTGAAACCACTTTCTTATCTGTGCATTCAACAAACAGAGGTGAACTTTACTTTTGATGGAGGAGTTTTCAAACACTCTTTCTGTGGAAACTACATGTGGACATATGGAGCCCCATGAGGCCTATCGTGGAGAAAGCAATATCTTCAAAGAAAGACTAGAGTAAAACGTTCTGTGAAACTTCTTTCTGATCTGGGCTTTCAACCAACAGAGTTGAACCTTACTTTGGATGGAGGAGTATTCAAACACTCTTTCTGTAGAAACTGCAAGTGGACATTTGGAGCGCTACGAGGCCTATCGCGGAAAAAGGAATATCTTCCAATAAAAACTACACAGAAGCATTCTGTGAAATTTTTCTGATCTGTGCATTCAACTAACACACTTGAACATAACTTTTGATTGAGGAGTTTTCAAACACTCTTTCTGTAGAAACTGGAAGTGGACATTATGAGCGCTTTGAGGCCTATCGCGGAAAAAGGAATATCTTCAAATAAAAACTACACAGAAGCATTCTGTGAAACTTCTTTCTTATCTGTGCATTCAACTAACAGAGTTGAACCTTACTTTTGATGGAGGAGTTTTGAAATAATGTTTCTGTAGAAACTGCAAGTGGATATTTTGAGCGCTATGAGGCCTATCGCGGAAAAAGCTATATCTTCAAATAAAAACTACACGGAAGCATTCTGTGAAACTTCTTTCTGATCTGTGCATTCAACTAACAGAGGTGAACATTACTTTTGATGGAGGAGTTTTTAAACACTCTTTCTGTAGAAACTGCAAGGGGATATTTGGAGCGCTATGAGGCCTATTGCGGAAAAAGGAATATCTTCAAATAAAAAGTACACAGAAGCATTCTGTGACACTTCTTTCTTATCTGTGCATTCAACTAACAGAGTTGATTCTTACTTTTGATGGAGGAGTTTTGAAACACTATTTCTGTAGAAACTTCAAGTGGACATTTTGAGCGCTATGAGGCCTATGGCGGAAAAAGGTATATCTTCAAATAAAAACTACACAGAAGCATTCTGTGAAACTTCTTTCGGATCTGTGCATTCGACTAACAGAGCTGAACATTACTTTTGATGGAGGAGTTTTTAAACACTGTTTCTGTAGAAACTGCAAGGGGATATTTGGAGCTCTATGAGGCCTATTGCGGAAAAAGGTATATCTTCAAATAAAAACTACAGAGAAGCATTCTGTGAAACTTCTTTCTTATCTGTGCATTCAACTAACAGAGTTGAACATTACTTTAGATGGAGGATTTTTGAAACACTCTTTCTGTAGAAACTGCATGTGGATCATTGAGGCGCTATGAGGCCTATCGTGGAAAAAGATATATCTTCCAATAAAAACTACAAAAAAGCATTCTCTGAATCTTCTTTCCGATCTGTGCATTCAACTAACAGAGTTGAACCTTACTTTTGGTGGAGGAGTTTTGAACCACTCTTTCTGTAGAAACCGCAAGTGGACATTTGGAGCGCTATGAGGCCTGTAATGGAAAAGAAATATCTTCAAATAAAAACTACAGAGAAGCATTCTGTGAAACTTCTTTCTGATCTGTTCATTCAACTAAGAGTGTTGAAACTTACTATTGATTGAGGAGTTTTTAAACACTCTTTCTGTAGAAACTGCATGTGGATATTTGAGGCGCTATGGGGCCTATCGCTGAAAAAGGGATGTCTTCAAATAAAAACTTCACAGAAGCATTCTGTGAAACCACTTTCTGATCTGTGCATTCAACAAACAGAGTTGAACCTTCCTTTTGATGGAGGAGTTTTGAAACACTCTTTCTGTAGAAACTGCAATTGGACATTTGGAGCGCAATGAGGCCTATAGTGGTAAAAGTTATATCTTCAAATAAAAACTACACAGAAGCATTCTTTGAAACTTCTCTCTGATCTGTACATTCATCTAGCAGTGTTGAATCTTACTTTTGATTGAGGAGTTTTTAAAGATTCTTTCTGTAGAAAGTGTAAGTGGATATTTGGAGTGCTATGAGGCCTATTGCGGAAAAAGGATTATCTTCAAATAAAAAGTGCACAAAAGAATTCTGTGAAACTTCTTTCTGATCTGTGCATTCAACTAACAGAGATGAACCTTACTTTTAATGGAAGATTTTTGAAACACTCTTTCTGTAGAAACTGCAGGTCGATATTTGGAGCGCTATGAAGCCTATCGCGGAAAAAGCAATAACTTCAAGTAAAAACTACACAGAAGCATTCTGTGAAACTTCTTTCTCATCTGTGCATTCACCTAACAGAGTAGAACCTTACTTTTGATTGAGGAGCTTTAAAACACTCTTTCTGTGTAAACTGCACGTGGACATTAGGAGAGCTCTGAGGCCAATCGTGGAAAAACGAATATCTTCAAGTAAAAACTACGCAGAAGCAGACTGTGAGACTTCATTCTGATCTGTACATTCATCTAACAGGGTTGAACCTTACTTTTCATGGAGATGTTTTGAAACACTCTTTCGGTAGATAGTGCAAGTTGTCATTTGGAGCGCTATGAGGCCTATAGTGGAAAAAGGAATATCTTCAAATAAAAACTACACAGTAGCATTCTGTGGAACTTCTTTCTGACCTGTGCATTCAACTAACCGAGTTGAACATTACTTTGGGTGGAGGAGTTTTGAAACACTCTGTAGGAACTGCAAGTGGATATTTGTAGCGCTACGAGACCTATAGCGGAAAAAGGAATATCTTCCAATAAAAACTACACAGAAGCATTCTGTGGAAATCCTTATTGATCTGTTCATTCAACTAAAGGAGTTGAACCTTACTTTTGGTGGAAGACTATTGAAACACTCTTCCTGTAGAAACTGCAAGCGGACATTTGGAGTGCTATGAGGCCTATCGTGGAAAAAGGAATATCTTCATATAAAAACTACACAGTTGCATTCTGTGAAACTACTTTATGATCTGTGCGTTCAACTGACAGAGTTGAAACATGCTTTTGACTGAGGGGTTTTGAAACAGTCCTTCTGTGTAAACTGCAAGTGGACATTTGGATCTCTATGAGGCCTATGGTGGGAAAAGGAATACATTCAAACAAAAACTACACAGAAGCATTCTGTGAAACTACTTTCTGATCTGTTCATTCAACTAGCAGTGTTGATCCTAACTTTTGATGGAGGAGTTTTTGAAACACTCTTCTTACCGTACAAACTGCAAGAGAATATTTGGAGCTCTATGAGGCCTATCGCGGAAAAAGGAATATCTTCAAATAAAAACTACACAGAAGCATTCTGTGAAACTTCTTTCCGATCTGTGCATTCAACTAACAGAGTTGAACCTTACTTTTGATGGAGGAGTTTTGAACCACTCTTTCTGTAGAAACTGCAAGTGGACATTTGGAGCGCTATGAGGCCTATAATGGAAAAGGAATATCTTCAAATAAAAACTACACAGAAGCATTCTGTGAAACTTCTTTCTCAACTGTTCATTGAAATAACAGTGTTGAAAATTACTTTTGATGGAGGAGCTTTTAAACACTCTTTCTGTAGAAACTGCATGTGGATATTTGAGGCGCTATGAGGCCTATCGCTGAAAAAGGGATGTCATCAAATAAAAACTTCACAGAAGCATTCTTTGAAACCAATTTCTTATCTGTGCATTCAACAAACAGAGGTGAACTTTACTTTTGATGGAGGAGTTTTTGAAACTCTTCTTACCGTACAAACTGCAAGAGAATATTTGGAGCTCTATGAGGCCTATCGCGGGAAAAGGAATATCTTCAAATAAAAACTACACAGAAGCATTCTGTGAAACTTCTTTCCGATCTGTGCATTCAACTAACAGAGTTGAACCTTACTTTTGATGGAGGAGTTTTGAACCACTCTTTCTGTAGAAACTGCAAGTGGACATTTGGAGCGCTATGAGGCCTATAATGGAAAAGGAATATCTTCAAATAAAAACTACACAGAAGCATTCTGTGAAACTTCTTTCTCAACTGTTCATTGAAATAACAGTGTTGAAAATTACTTTTGATGGAGGAGCTTTTAAACACTCTTTCTGTAGAAACTGCATGTGGATATTTGAGGCGCTATGAGGCCTATCGCTGAAAAAGGGATGTCATCAAATAAAAACTTCACAGAAGCATTCTTTGAAACCACTTTCTTATCTGTGCATTCAACAAACAGAGGTGAACTTTACTTTTGATGGAGGAGTTTTCAAACACTCTTTCTGTGGAAACTACATGTGGACATATGGAGCCCCATGAGGCCTATCGTGGAGAAAGCAATATCTTCAAAGAAAGACTAGAGTAAAACGTTCTGTGAAACTTCTTTCTGATCTGGGCTTTCAACCAACAGAGTTGAACCTTACTTTGGATGGAGGAGTATTCAAACACTCTTTCTGTAGAAACTGCAAGTGGACATTTGGAGCGCTACGAGGCCTATCGCGGAAAAAGGAATATCTTCCAATAAACACTACACAGAAGCATTCTGTGAAATTTTTCTGATCTGTGCATTCAACTAACACACTTGAACATAACTTTTGATTGAGGAGTTTTCAAACACTCTTTCTGTAGAAACTGGAAGTGGACATTATGAGCGCTTTGAGGCCTATCGCGGAAAAAGGAATATCTTCAAATAAAAACTACACAGAAGCATTCTGTGAAACTTCTTTCTTATCTGTGCATTCAACTAACAGAGTTGAACCTTACTTTTGATGGAGGAGTTTTGAAATAATGTTTCTGTAGAAACTGCAAGTGGATATTTTGAGCGCTATGAGGCCTATCGCGGAAAAAGCTATATCTTCAAATAAAAACTACACGGAAGCATTCTGTGAAACTTCTTTCTGATCTGTGCATTCGACTAACAGAGGTGAACATTTCTTTTGATGGAGGAGTTTTTAAACACTCTTTCTGTAGAAACTGCAAGGGGATATTTGGAGCGCTATGAGGCCTATTGCGGAAAAAGGAATATCTTCAAATAAAAAGTACACAGAAGCATTCTGTGACACTTCTTTCTTATCTGTGCATTCAACTAACAGAGTTGATTCTTACTTTTGATGGAGGAGTTTTGAAACACTATTTCTGTAGAAACTTCAAGTGGACATTTTGAGCGCTATGAGGCCTATGGCGGAAAAAGGTATATCTTCAAATAAAAACTACACAGAAGCATTCTGTGAAACTTCTTTCGGATCTGTGCATTCGACTAACAGAGCTGAACATTACTTTTGATGGAGGAGTTTTTAAACACTGTTTCTGTAGAAACTGCAAGGGGATATTTGGAGCTCTATGAGGCCTATTGCGGAAAAAGCTATATCTTCAAATAAAAACTACAGAGAAGCATTCTGTGAAACTTCTTTCTTATCTGTGCATTCAACTAACAGAGTTGAACATTACTTTAGATGGAGGATTTTTGAAACACTCTTTCTGTAGAAACTGCATGTGGATCATTGAGGCGCTATGAGGCCTATCGTGGAAAAAGAAATATCTTCCAATAAAAACTACAAAAAAGCATTCTCTGAATCTTCTTTCCGATCTGTGCATTCAACTAACAGAGTTGAACCTTACTTTTGGTGGAGGAGTTTTGAACCACTCTTTCTGTAGAAACCGCAAGTGGACATTTGGAGCGCTATGAGGCCTGTAATGGAAAAGAAATATCTTCAAATAAAAACTACAGAGAAGCATTCTGTGAAACTTCTTTCTGATCTGTTCATTCAACTAAGAGTGTTGAAACTTACTATTGATTGAGGAGTTTTTAAACACTCTTTCTGTAGAAACTGCATGTGGATATTTGAGGCGCTATGAGGCCTATCGCTGAAAAAGGGATGTCTTCAAATAAAAACTTCACAGAAGAATTCTGTGAAACCACTTTCTGATCTGGGCATTCAACAAACAGAGTTGAACCTTCCTTTTGATGGAGGAGTTTTGAAACACTCTTTCTGTAGAAACTGCAATTGGACCTTTGGAGCGCAATGAGGCCTATAGTGGTAAAAGGTATATCTTCAAGTAAAAACTACACAGAAGCATTCTGTGAAACTTCTTTCTCATCTGTGCATTCACCTAACAGAGTAGAACCTTACTTTTGATTGAGGAGCTTTAAAACACTCTTTCTGTGTAAACTGCACGTGGACATTAGGAGAGCTCTGAGGCCAATCGTGGAAAAACGAATATCTTCAAGTAAAAACTACACAGAAGCAGACTGTGAGACTTCATTCTGATCTGTACATTCATCTAACAGGGTTGAACCTTACTTTTCATGGAGATGTTTTGAAACACTCTTTCGGTAGATAGTGCAAGTTGTCATTTGGAGCGCTATGAGGCCTATAGTGGAAAAAGGAATATCTTCAAATAAAAACTACACAGTAGCATTCTGTGGAACTTCTTTCTGACCTGTGCATTCAACTAACCGAGTTGAACCTTACTTTGGGTGGAGGAGTTTTGAAACACTCTGTAGGAACTGGAAGTGGATATTTGTAGCGCTACGAGACCTATAGCGGAAAAAGGAATATCTTCCAATAAAAACTACACAGAAGCATTCTGTGGAAATCCTTATTGATCTGTTCATTCAACTAAAGGAGTTGAACCTTACTTTTGGTGGAAGACTATTGAAACACTCTTCCTGTAGAAACTGCAAGCGGACATTTGGAGTGCTATGAGGCCTATCGTGGAAAAAGGAATATCTTCATATAAAAACTACACAGTTGCATTCTGTGAAACTACTTTATGATCTGTGCGTTCAACTGACAGAGTTGAAACTTGCTTTTGACTGAGGGGTTTTGAAACAGTCCTTCTGTGTAAACTGCAAGTGGACATTTGGATCTCTATGAGGCCTATGGTGGGAAAAGGAATACATTCAAACAAAAACTACACAGAAGCATTCTGTGAAACTACTTTCTGATCTGTTCATTCAACTAGCAGTGTTGATCCTAACTTTTGATGGAGGAGTTTTTGAAACACTCTTCTTACCGTACAAACTGCAAGAGAATATTTGGAGCTCTATGAGGCCTATCGCGGAAAAAGGAATATCTTCAAATAAAAACTACACAGAAGCATTCTGTGAAACTTCTTTCCGATCTGTGCATTCAACTAACAGAGTTGAACCTTACTTTTGATGGAGGAGTTTTGAACCACTCTTTCTGTAGAAACTGCAAGTGGACATTTGGAGCGCTATGAGGCCTATAATGGAAAAGGAATATCTTCAAATAAAAACTACACAGAAGCATTCTGTGAAACTTCTTTCTCAACTGTTCATTGAAATAACAGTGTTGAAAATTACTTTTGATGGAGGAGCTTTTAAACACTCTTTCTGTAGAAACTGCATGTGGATATTTGAGGCGCTATGAGGCCTATCGCTGAAAAAGGGATGTCATCAAATAAAAACTTCACAGAAGCATTCTTTGAAACCAATTTCTTATCTGTGCATTCAACAAACAGAGGTGAACTTTACTTTTGATGGAGGAGTTTTTGAAACTCTTCTTACCGTACAAACTGCAAGAGAATATTTGGAGCTCTATGAGGCCTATCGCGGGAAAAGGAATATCTTCAAATAAAAACTACACAGAAGCATTCTGTGAAACTTCTTTCCGATCTGTGCATTCAACTAACAGAGTTGAACCTTACTTTTGATGGAGGAGTTTTGAACCACTCTTTCTGTAGAAACTGCAAGTGGACATTTGGAGCGCTATGAGGCCTATAATGGAAAAGGAATATCTTCAAATAAAAACTACACAGAAGCATTCTGTGAAACTTCTTTCTCAACTGTTCATTGAAATAACAGTGTTGAAAATTACTTTTGATGGAGGAGCTTTTAAACACTCTTTCTGTAGAAACTGCATGTGGATATTTGAGGCGCTATGAGGCCTATCGCTGAAAAAGGGATGTCATCAAATAAAAACTTCACAGAAGCATTCTTTGAAACCACTTTCTTATCTGTGCATTCAACAAACAGAGGTGAACTTTACTTTTGATGGAGGAGTTTTCAAACACTCTTTCTGTGGAAACTACATGTGGACATATGGAGCCCCATGAGGCCTATCGTGGAGAAAGCAATATCTTCAAAGAAAGACTAGAGTAAAACGTTCTGTGAAACTTCTTTCTGATCTGGGCTTTCAACCAACAGAGTTGAACCTTACTTTGGATGGAGGAGTATTCAAACACTCTTTCTGTAGAAACTGCAAGTGGACATTTGGAGCGCTACGAGGCCTATCGCGGAAAAAGGAATATCTTCCAATAAACACTACACAGAAGCATTCTGTGAAATTTTTCTGATCTGTGCATTCAACTAACACACTTGAACATAACTTTTGATTGAGGAGTTTTCAAACACTCTTTCTGTAGAAACTGGAAGTGGACATTATGAGCGCTTTGAGGCCTATCGCGGAAAAAGGAATATCTTCAAATAAAAACTACACAGAAGCATTCTGTGAAACTTCTTTCTTATCTGTGCATTCAACTAACAGAGTTGAACCTTACTTTTGATGGAGGAGTTTTGAAATAATGTTTCTGTAGAAACTGCAAGTGGATATTTTGAGCGCTATGAGGCCTATCGCGGAAAAAGCTATATCTTCAAATAAAAACTACACGGAAGCATTCTGTGAAACTTCTTTCTGATCTGTGCATTCGACTAACAGAGGTGAACATTTCTTTTGATGGAGGAGTTTTTAAACACTCTTTCTGTAGAAACTGCAAGGGGATATTTGGAGCGCTATGAGGCCTATTGCGGAAAAAGGAATATCTTCAAATAAAAAGTACACAGAAGCATTCTGTGACACTTCTTTCTTATCTGTGCATTCAACTAACAGAGTTGATTCTTACTTTTGATGGAGGAGTTTTGAAACACTATTTCTGTAGAAACTTCAAGTGGACATTTTGAGCGCTATGAGGCCTATGGCGGAAAAAGGTATATCTTCAAATAAAAACTACACAGAAGCATTCTGTGAAACTTCTTTCGGATCTGTGCATTCGACTAACAGAGCTGAACATTACTTTTGATGGAGGAGTTTTTAAACACTGTTTCTGTAGAAACTGCAAGGGGATATTTGGAGCTCTATGAGGCCTATTGCGGAAAAAGCTATATCTTCAAATAAAAACTACAGAGAAGCATTCTGTGAAACTTCTTTCTTATCTGTGCATTCAACTAACAGAGTTGAACATTACTTTAGATGGAGGATTTTTGAAACACTCTTTCTGTAGAAACTGCATGTGGATCATTGAGGCGCTATGAGGCCTATCGTGGAAAAAGAAATATCTTCCAATAAAAACTACAAAAAAGCATTCTCTGAATCTTCTTTCCGATCTGTGCATTCAACTAACAGAGTTGAACCTTACTTTTGGTGGAGGAGTTTTGAACCACTCTTTCTGTAGAAACCGCAAGTGGACATTTGGAGCGCTATGAGGCCTGTAATGGAAAAGAAATATCTTCAAATAAAAACTACAGAGAAGCATTCTGTGAAACTTCTTTCTGATCTGTTCATTCAACTAAGAGTGTTGAAACTTACTATTGATTGAGGAGTTTTTAAACACTCTTTCTGTAGAAACTGCATGTGGATATTTGAGGCGCTATGAGGCCTATCGCTGAAAAAGGGATGTCTTCAAATAAAAACTTCACAGAAGCATTCTGTGAAACCACTTTCTGATCTGGGCATTCAACAAACAGAGTTGAACCTTCCTTTTGATGGAGGAGTTTTGAAACACTCTTTCTGTAGAAACTGCAATTGGACCTTTGGAGCGCAATGAGGCCTATAGTGGTAAAAGGTATATCTTCAAGTAAAAACTACACAGAAGCATTCTGTGAAACTTCTTTCTCATCTGTGCATTCACCTAACAGAGTAGAACCTTACTTTTGATTGAGGAGCTTTAAAACACTCTTTCTGTGTAAACTGCACGTGGACATTAGGAGAGCTCTGAGGCCAATCGTGGAAAAACGAATATCTTCAAGTAAAAACTACACAGAAGCAGACTGTGAGACTTCATTCTGATCTGTACATTCATCTAACAGGGTTGAACCTTACTTTTCATGGAGATGTTTTGAAACACTCTTTCGGTAGATAGTGCAAGTTGTCATTTGGAGCGCTATGAGGCCTATAGTGGAAAAAGGAATATCTTCAAATAAAAACTACACAGTAGCATTCTGTGGAACTTCTTTCTGACCTGTGCATTCAACTAACCGAGTTGAACCTTACTTTGGGTGGAGGAGTTTTGAAACACTCTGTAGGAACTGGAAGTGGATATTTGTAGCGCTACGAGACCTATAGCGGAAAAAGGAATATCTTCCAATAAAAACTACACAGAAGCATTCTGTGGAAATCCTTATTGATCTGTTCATTCAACTAAAGGAGTTGAACCTTACTTTTGGTGGAAGACTATTGAAACACTCTTCCTGTAGAAACTGCAAGCGGACATTTGGAGTGCTATGAGGCCTATCGTGGAAAAAGGAATATCTTCATATAAAAACTACACAGTTGCATTCTGTGAAACTACTTTATGATCTGTGCGTTCAACTGACAGAGTTGAAACTTGCTTTTGACTGAGGGGTTTTGAAACAGTCCTTCTGTGTAAACTGCAAGTGGACATTTGGATCTCTATGAGGCCTATGGTGGGAAAAGGAATACATTCAAACAAAAACTACACAGAAGCATTCTGTGAAACTACTTTCTGATCTGTTCATTCAACTAGCAGTGTTGATCCTAACTTTTGATGGAGGAGTTTTTGAAACACTCTTCTTACCGTACAAACTGCAAGAGAATATTTGGAGCTCTATGAGGCCTATCGCGGAAAAAGGAATATCTTCAAATAAAAACTACACAGAAGCATTCTGTGAAACTTCTTTCCGATCTGTGCATTCAACTAACAGAGTTGAACCTTACTTTTGATGGAGGAGTTTTGAACCACTCTTTCTGTAGAAACTGCAAGTGGACATTTGGAGCGCTATGAGGCCTATAATGGAAAAGGAATATCTTCAAATAAAAACTACACAGAAGCATTCTGTGAAACTTCTTTCTCAACTGTTCATTGAAATAACAGTGTTGAAAATTACTTTTGATGGAGGAGCTTTTAAACACTCTTTCTGTAGAAACTGCATGTGGATATTTGAGGCGCTATGAGGCCTATCGCTGAAAAAGGGATGTCATCAAATAAAAACTTCACAGAAGCATTCTTTGAAACCAATTTCTTATCTGTGCATTCAACAAACAGAGGTGAACTTTACTTTTGATGGAGGAGTTTTTGAAACTCTTCTTACCGTACAAACTGCAAGAGAATATTTGGAGCTCTATGAGGCCTATCGCGGGAAAAGGAATATCTTCAAATAAAAACTACACAGAAGCATTCTGTGAAACTTCTTTCCGATCTGTGCATTCAACTAACAGAGTTGAACCTTACTTTTGATGGAGGAGTTTTGAACCACTCTTTCTGTAGAAACTGCAAGTGGACATTTGGAGCGCTATGAGGCCTATAATGGAAAAGGAATATCTTCAAATAAAAACTACACAGAAGCATTCTGTGAAACTTCTTTCTCAACTGTTCATTGAAATAACAGTGTTGAAAATTACTTTTGATGGAGGAGCTTTTAAACACTCTTTCTGTAGAAACTGCATGTGGATATTTGAGGCGCTATGAGGCCTATCGCTGAAAAAGGGATGTCATCAAATAAAAACTTCACAGAAGCATTCTTTGAAACCACTTTCTTATCTGTGCATTCAACAAACAGAGGTGAACTTTACTTTTGATGGAGGAGTTTTCAAACACTCTTTCTGTGGAAACTACATGTGGACATATGGAGCCCCATGAGGCCTATCGTGGAGAAAGCAATATCTTCAAAGAAAGACTAGAGTAAAACGTTCTGTGAAACTTCTTTCTGATCTGGGCTTTCAACCAACAGAGTTGAACCTTACTTTGGATGGAGGAGTATTCAAACACTCTTTCTGTAGAAACTGCAAGTGGACATTTGGAGCGCTACGAGGCCTATCGCGGAAAAAGGAATATCTTCCAATAAACACTACACAGAAGCATTCTGTGAAATTTTTCTGATCTGTGCATTCAACTAACACACTTGAACATAACTTTTGATTGAGGAGTTTTCAAACACTCTTTCTGTAGAAACTGGAAGTGGACATTATGAGCGCTTTGAGGCCTATCGCGGAAAAAGGAATATCTTCAAATAAAAACTACACAGAAGCATTCTGTGAAACTTCTTTCTTATCTGTGCATTCAACTAACAGAGTTGAACCTTACTTTTGATGGAGGAGTTTTGAAATAATGTTTCTGTAGAAACTGCAAGTGGATATTTTGAGCGCTATGAGGCCTATCGCGGAAAAAGCTATATCTTCAAATAAAAACTACACGGAAGCATTCTGTGAAACTTCTTTCTGATCTGTGCATTCGACTAACAGAGGTGAACATTTCTTTTGATGGAGGAGTTTTTAAACACTCTTTCTGTAGAAACTGCAAGGGGATATTTGGAGCGCTATGAGGCCTATTGCGGAAAAAGGAATATCTTCAAATAAAAAGTACACAGAAGCATTCTGTGACACTTCTTTCTTATCTGTGCATTCAACTAACAGAGTTGATTCTTACTTTTGATGGAGGAGTTTTGAAACACTATTTCTGTAGAAACTTCAAGTGGACATTTTGAGCGCTATGAGGCCTATGGCGGAAAAAGGTATATCTTCAAATAAAAACTACACAGAAGCATTCTGTGAAACTTCTTTCGGATCTGTGCATTCGACTAACAGAGCTGAACATTACTTTTGATGGAGGAGTTTTTAAACACTGTTTCTGTAGAAACTGCAAGGGGATATTTGGAGCTCTATGAGGCCTATTGCGGAAAAAGCTATATCTTCAAATAAAAACTACAGAGAAGCATTCTGTGAAACTTCTTTCTTATCTGTGCATTCAACTAACAGAGTTGAACATTACTTTAGATGGAGGATTTTTGAAACACTCTTTCTGTAGAAACTGCATGTGGATCATTGAGGCGCTATGAGGCCTATCGTGGAAAAAGAAATATCTTCCAATAAAAACTACAAAAAAGCATTCTCTGAATCTTCTTTCCGATCTGTGCATTCAACTAACAGAGTTGAACCTTACTTTTGGTGGAGGAGTTTTGAACCACTCTTTCTGTAGAAACCGCAAGTGGACATTTGGAGCGCTATGAGGCCTGTAATGGAAAAGAAATATCTTCAAATAAAAACTACAGAGAAGCATTCTGTGAAACTTCTTTCTGATCTGTTCATTCAACTAAGAGTGTTGAAACTTACTATTGATTGAGGAGTTTTTAAACACTCTTTCTGTAGAAACTGCATGTGGATATTTGAGGCGCTATGAGGCCTATCGCTGAAAAAGGGATGTCTTCAAATAAAAACTTCACAGAAGCATTCTGTGAAACCACTTTCTGATCTGTGCATTCAACAAACAGAGTTGAACCTTCCTTTTGATGGAGGAGTTTTGAAACACTCTTTCTGTAGAAACTGCAATTGGACATTTGGAGCGCAATGAGGCCTATAGTGGTAAAAGGTATATCTTCAAGTAAAAACTACACAGAAGCATTCTGTGAAACTTCTTTCTCATCTGTGCATTCACCTAACAGAGTAGAACCTTACTTTTGATTGAGGAGCTTTAAAACACTCTTTCTGTGTAAACTGCACGTGGACATTAGGAGAGCTCTGAGGCCAATCGTGGAAAAACGAATATCTTCAAGTAAAAACTACACAGAAGCAGACTGTGAGACTTCATTCTGATCTGTACATTCATCTAACAGGGTTGAACCTTACTTTTCATGGAGATGTTTTGAAACACTCTTTCGGTAGATAGTGCAAGTTGTCATTTGGAGCGCTATGAGGCCTATAGTGGAAAAAGGAATATCTTCAAATAAAAACTACACAGTAGCATTCTGTGGAACTTCTTTCTGACCTGTGCATTCAACTAACCGAGTTGAACCTTACTTTGGGTGGAGGAGTTTTGAAACACTCTGTAGGAACTGGAAGTGGATATTTGTAGCGCTACGAGACCTATAGCGGAAAAAGGAATATCTTCCAATAAAAACTACACAGAAGCATTCTGTGGAAATCCTTATTGATCTGTTCATTCAACTAAAGGAGTTGAACCTTACTTTTGGTGGAAGACTATTGAAACACTCTTCCTGTAGAAACTGCAAGCGGACATTTGGAGTGCTATGAGGCCTATCGTGGAAAAAGGAATATCTTCATATAAAAACTACACAGTTGCATTCTGTGAAACTACTTTATGATCTGTGCGTTCAACTGACAGAGTTGAAACTTGCTTTTGACTGAGGGGTTTTGAAACAGTCCTTCTGTGTAAACTGCAAGTGGACATTTGGATCTCTATGAGGCCTATGGTGGGAAAAGGAATACATTCAAACAAAAACTACACAGAAGCATTCTGTGAAACTACTTTCTGATCTGTTCATTCAACTAGCAGTGTTGATCCTAACTTTTGATGGAGGAGTTTTTGAAACACTCTTCTTACCGTACAAACTGCAAGAGAATATTTGGAGCTCTATGAGGCCTATCGCGGAAAAAGGAATATCTTCAAATAAAAACTACACAGAAGCATTCTGTGAAACTTCTTTCCGATCTGTGCATTCAACTAACAGAGTTGAACCTTACTTTTGATGGAGGAGTTTTGAACCACTCTTTCTGTAGAAACTGCAAGTGGACATTTGGAGCGCTATGAGGCCTATAATGGAAAAGGAATATCTTCAAATAAAAACTACACAGAAGCATTCTGTGAAACTTCTTTCTCAACTGTTCATTGAAATAACAGTGTTGAAAATTACTTTTGATGGAGGAGCTTTTAAACACTCTTTCTGTAGAAACTGCATGTGGATATTTGAGGCGCTATGAGGCCTATCGCTGAAAAAGGGATGTCATCAAATAAAAACTTCACAGAAGCATTCTTTGAAACCACTTTCTTATCTGTGCATTCAACAAACAGAGGTGAACTTTACTTTTGATGGAGGAGTTTTCAAACACTCTTTCTGTGGAAACTACATGTGGACATATGGAGCCCCATGAGGCCTATCGTGGAGAAAGGAATATCTTCAAAGAAAGACTAGAGTAAAACGTTCTGTGAAACTTCTTTCTGATCTGGGCTTTCAACCAACAGAGTTGAACCTTACTTTGGATGGAGGAGTATTCAAACACTCTTTCTGTAGAAACTGCAAGTGGACATTTGGAGCGCTACGAGGCCTATCGCGGAAAAAGGAATATCTTCCAATAAAAACTACACAGAAGCATTCTGTGAAATTTTTCTGATCTGTGCATTCAACTAACACACTTGAACATAACTTTTGATTGAGGAGTTTTCAAACACTCTTTCTGTATAAACTGGAAGTGGACATTATGAGCGCTTTGAGGCCTATCGCGGAAAAAGGAATATCTTCAAATAAAAACTACACAGAAGCATTCTGTGAAACTTCTTTCTTATCTGTGCATTCAACTAACAGAGTTGAACCTTACTTTTGATGGAGGAGTTTTGAAATAATGTTTCTGTAGAAACTGCAAGTGGATATTTTGAGCGCTATGAGGCCTATCGCGGAAAAAGCTATATCTTCAAATAAAAACTACACGGAAGCATTCTGTGAAACTTCTTTCTGATCTGTGCATTCAACTAACAGAGGTGAACATTACTTTTGATGGAGGAGTTTTTAAACACTGTTTCTGTAGAAACTGCAAGGGGATATTTGGAGCGCTATGAGGCCTATTGCGGAAAAAGGAATATCTTCAAATAAAAAGTACACAGAAGCATTCTGTGACACTTCTTTCTTATCTGTGCATTCAACTAACAGAGTTGATTCTTACTTTTGATGGAGGAGTTTTGAAACACTATTTCTGTAGAAACTTCAAGTGGACATTTTGAGCGCTATGAGGCCTATGGCGGAAAAAGGTATATCTTCAAATAAAAACTACACAGAAGCATTCTGTGAAACTTCTTTCAGATCTGTGCATTCGACTAACAGAGCTGAACATTACTTTTGATGGAGGAGTTTTTAAACACTGTTTCTGTAGAAACTGCAAGGGGATATTTGGAGCCCTATGAGGCCTATTGCGGAAAAAGCTATATCTTCAAATAAAAACTACAGAGAAGCATTCTGTGAAACTTCTTTCTTATCTGTGCATTCAACTAACAGAGTTGAACATTACTTTAGATGGAGGATTTTTGAAACACTCTTTCTGTAGAAACTGCATGTGGATCATTGAGGCGCTATGAGGCCTATCGTGGAAAAAGAAATATCTTCCAATAAAAACTACAAAAAAGCATTCTCTGAATCTTCTTTCCGATCTGTGCATTCAACTAACAGAGTTGAACCTTACTTTTGATGGAGGAGTTTTGAACCACTCTTTCTGTAGAAACCGCAAGTGGACATTTGGAGCGCTATGAGGCCTGTAATGGAAAAGAAATATCTTCAAATAAAAACTACAGAGAAGCATTCTGTGAAACTTCTTTCTGATCTGTTCATTCAACTAAGAGTGTTGAAACTTACTATTGATTGAGGAGTTTTTAAACACTCTTTCTGTAGAAACTGCATGTGGATATTTGAGGCGCTATGAGGCCTATCGCTGAAAAAGGGATGTCTTCAAATAAAAACTTCACAGAAGCATTCTGTGAAACCACTTTCTGATCTGTGCATTCAACAAACAGAGTTGAACCTTCCTTTTGATGGAGGAGTTTTGAAACACTCTTTCTGTAGAAACTGCAATTGGACATTTGGAGCGCAATGAGGCCTATAGTGGTAAAAGGTATATCTTCAAATAAAAACTACACAGAAGCATTCTTTGAAACTTCTCTCTGATCTGTACATTCATCTAGCAGTGTTGAATCTTACTTTTGATTGAGGAGTTTTTAAACATTCTTTCTGTAGAAAGTGTAAGTGGATATTTGGAGTGCTATGAGGCCTATTGCGGAAAAAGGATTATCTTCAAATAAAAAGTGCACAAAAGAATTCTGTGAAACTTCTTTCTGATCTGTGCATTCAACTAACAGAGATGAACCTTACTTTTAATGGAAGACTTTTGAAACACTCTTTCTGTAGAAACTGCAGGTCGATATTTGGAGCGCTATGAAGCCTATCGCGGAAAAAGCAATAACTTCAAGTAAAAACTACACAGAAGCATTCTGTGAAACTTCTTTCTCATCTGTGCATTCACCTAACAGAGTAGAACCTTACTTTTGATTGAGGAGCTTTAAAACACTCTTTCTGTGTAAACTGCACGTGGACATTAGGAGAGCTCTGAGGCCAATCGTGGAAAAACGAATATCTTCAAGTAAAAACTACACAGAAGCAGACTGTGAGACTTCATTCTGATCTGTACATTCATCTAACAGGGTTGAACCTTACTTTTCATGGAGATGTTTTGAAACACTCTTTCGGTAGATAGTGCAAGTTGTCATTTGGAGCGCTATGAGGCCTATAGTGGAAAAAGGAATATCTTCAAATAAAAACTACACAGTAGCATTCTGTGGAACTTCTTTCTGACCTGTGCATTCAACTAACCGAGTTGAACCTTACTTTGGGTGGAGGAGTTTTGAAACACTCTGTAGGAACTGGAAGTGGATATTTGTAGCGCTACGAGACCTATAGCGGAAAAAGGAATATCTTCCAATAAAAACTACACAGAAGCATTCTGTGGAAATCCTTATTGATCTGTTCATTCAACTAAAGGAGTTGAACCTTACTTTTGGTGGAAGACTATTGAAACACTCTTCCTGTAGAAACTGCAAGCAGACATTTGGAGTGCTATGAGGCCTATCGTGGAAAAAGGAATATCTTCATATAAAAACTACACAGTTGCATTCTGTGAAACTACTTTATGATCTGTGCGTTCAACTGACAGAGTTGAAACTTGCTTTTGACTGAGGGGTTTTGAAACAGTCCTTCTGTGTAAACTGCAAGTGGACATTTGGATCTCTATGAGGCCTATGGTGGGAAAAGGAATACATTCAAACAAAAACTACACAGAAGCATTCTGTGAAACTACTTTCTGATCTGTTCATTCAACTAGCAGTGTTGATCCTAACTTTTGATGGAGGAGTTTTTGAAACACTCTTCTTACCGTACAAACTGCAAGAGAATATTTGGAGCTCTATGAGGCCTATCGCGGAAAAAGGAATATCTTCAAATAAAAACTACACAGAAGCATTCTGTGAAACTTCTTTCCGATCTGTGCATTCAACTAACAGAGTTGAACCTTACTTTTGATGGAGGAGTTTTGAACCACTCTTTCTGTAGAAACTGCAAGTGGACATTTGAAGCGCTATGAGGCCTATAATGGAAAAGGAATATCTTCAAATAAAAACTACACAGAAGCATTCTGTGAAACTTCTTTCTCAACTGTTCATTGAAATAACAGTGTTGAAAATTACTTTTGATGGAGGAGCTTTTAAACACTCTTTCTGTAGAAACTGCATGTGGATATTTGAGGCGCTATGAGGCCTATCGCTGAAAAAGGGATGTCATCAAATAAAAACTTCACAGAAGCATTCTTTGAAACCACTTTCTTATCTGTGCATTCAACAAACAGAGGTGAACTTTACTTTTGATGGAGGAGTTTTCAAACACTCTTTCTGTGGAAACTACATGTGGACATATGGAGCCCCATGAGGCCTATCGTGGAGAAAGGAATATCTTCAAAGAAAGACTAGAGTAAAACGTTCTGTGAAACTTCTTTCTGATCTGGGCTTTCAACCAACAGAGTTGAACCTTACTTTGGATGGAGGAGTATTCAAACACTCTTTCTGTAGAAACTGCAAGTGGACATTTGGAGCGCTACGAGGCCTATCGCGGAAAAAGGAATATCTTCCAATAAAAACTACACAGAAGCATTCTGTGAAATTTTTCTGATCTGTGCATTCAACTAACACACTTGAACATAACTTTTGATTGAGGAGTTTTCAAACACTCTTTCTGTAGAAACTGGAAGTGGACATTATGAGCGCTTTGAGGCCTATCGCGGAAAAAGGAATATCTTCAAATAAAAACTACACCGAAGCATTCTGTGAAACTTCTTTCTTATCTGTGCATTCAACTAACACAGTTGAACCTTACTTTTGATGGAGGAGTTTTGAAATAATGTTTCTGTAGAAACTGCAAGTGGATATTTTGAGCGCTATGAGGCCTATCGCGGAAAAAGCTATATCTTCAAATAAAAACTACACGGAAGCATTCTGTGAAACTTCTTTCTGATCTGTGCATTCAACTAACAGAGGTGAACATTACTTTTGATGGAGGAGTTTTTAAACACTCTTTCTGTAGAAACTGCAAGGGGATATTTGGAGCGCTATGAGGCCTATTGCGGAAAAAGGAATATCTTCAAATAAAAAGTACACAGAAGCATTCTGTGACACTTCTTTCTTATCTGTGCATTCAACTAACAGAGTTGATTCTTACTTTTGATGGAGGAGTTTTGAAACACTATTTCTGTAGAAACTTCAAGTGGACATTTTGAGCGCTATGAGGCCTATGGCGGAAAAAGGTATATCTTCAAATAAAAACTACACAGAAGCATTCTGTGAAACTTCTTTCAGATCTGTGCATTCGACTAACAGAGCTGAACATTACTTTTGATGGAGGAGTTTTTAAACACTGTTTCTGTAGAAACTGCAAGGGGATATTTGGAGCCCTATGAGGCCTATTGCGGAAAAAGCTATATCTTCAAATAAAAACTACAGAGAAGCATTCTGTGAAACTTCTTTCTTATCTGTGCATTCAACTAACAGAGTTGAACATTACTTTAGATGGAGGATTTTTGAAACACTCTTTCTGTAGAAACTGCATGTGGATCATTGAGGCGCTATGAGGCCTATCGTGGAAAAAGAAATATCTTCCAATAAAAACTACAAAAAAGCATTCTCTGAATCTTCTTTCCGATCTGTGCATTCAACTAACAGAGTTGAACCTTACTTTTGATGGAGGAGTTTTGAACCACTCTTTCTGTAGAAACCGCAAGTGGACATTTGGAGCGCTATGAGGCCTGTAATGGAAAAGAAATATCTTCAAATAAAAACTACAGAGAAGCATTCTGTGAAACTTCTTTCTGATCTGTTCATTCAACTAAGAGTGTTGAAACTTACTATTGATTGAGGAGTTTTTAAACACTCTTTCTGTAGAAACTGCATGTGGATATTTGAGGCGCTATGAGGCCTATCGCTGAAAAAGGGATGTCTTCAAATAAAAACTTCACAGAAGCATTCTGTGAAACCACTTTCTGATCTGTGCATTCAACAAACAGAGTTGAACCTTCCTTTTGATGGAGGAGTTTTGAAACACTCTTTCTGTAGAAACTGCAATTGGACATTTGGAGCGCAATGAGGCCTATAGTGGTAAAAGGTATATCTTCAAATAAAAACTACACAGAAGCATTCTTTGAAACTTCTCTCTGATCTGTACATTCATCTAGCAGTGTTGAATCTTACTTTTGATTGAGGAGTTTTTAAACATTCTTTCTGTAGAAAGTGTAAGTGGATATTTGGAGTGCTATGAGGCCTATTGCGGAAAAAGGATTATCTTCAAATAAAAAGTGCACAAAAGAATTCTGTGAAACTTCTTTCTGATCTGTGCATTCAACTAACAGAGATGAACCTTACTTTTAATGGAAGACTTTTGAAACACTCTTTCTGTAGAAACTGCAGGTCGATATTTGGAGCGCTATGAAGCCTATCGCGGAAAAAGCAATAACTTCAAGTAAAAACTACACAGAAGCATTCTGTGAAACTTCTTTCTCATCTGTGCATTCACCTAACAGAGTAGAACCTTACTTTTGATTGAGGAGCTTTAAAACACTCTTTCTGTGTAAACTGCACGTGGACATTAGGAGAGCTCTGAGGCCAATCGTGGAAAAACGAATATCTTCAAGTAAAAACTACACAGAAGCAGACTGTGAGACTTCATTCTGATCTGTACATTCATCTAACAGGGTTGAACCTTACTTTTCATGGAGATGTTTTGAAACACTCTTTCGGTAGATAGTGCAAGTTGTCATTTGGAGCGCTATGAGGCCTATAGTGGAAAAAGGAATATCTTCAAATAAAAACTACACAGTAGCATTCTGTGGAACTTCTTTCTGACCTGTGCATTCAACTAACCGAGTTGAACCTTACTTTGGGTGGAGGAGTTTTGAAACACTCTGTAGGAACTGGAAGTGGATATTTGTAGCGCTACGAGACCTATAGCGGAAAAAGGAATATCTTCCAATAAAAACTACACAGAAGCATTCTGTGGAAATCCTTATTGATCTGTTCATTCAACTAAAGGAGTTGAACCTTACTTTTGGTGGAAGACTATTGAAACACTCTTCCTGTAGAAACTGCAAGCGGACATTTGGAGTGCTATGAGGCCTATCGTGGAAAAAGGAATATCTTCATATAAAAACTACATAGTTGCATTCTGTGAAACTACTTTATGATCTGTGCGTTCAACTGACAGAGTTGAAACTTGCTTTTGACTGAGGGGTTTTGAAACAGTCCTTCTGTGTAAACTGCAAGTGGACATTTGGATCTCTATGAGGCCTATGGTGGGAAAAGGAATACATTCAAACAAAAACTACACAGAAGCATTCTGTGAAACTACTTTCTGATCTGTTCATTCAACTAGCAGTGTTGATCCTAACTTTTGATGGAGGAGTTTTTGAAACACTCTTCTTACCGTACAAACTGCAAGAGAATATTTGGAGCTCTATGAGGCCTATCGCGGAAAAAGGAATATCTTCAAATAAAAACTACACAGAAGCATTCTGTGAAACTTCTTTCCGATCTGTGCATTCAACTAACAGAGTTGAACCTTACTTTTGATGGAGGAGTTTTGAACCACTCTTTCTGTAGAAACTGCAAGTGGACATTTGGAGCGCTATGAGGCCTATAATGGAAAAGGAATATCTTCAAATAAAAACTACACAGAAGCATTCTGTGAAACTTCTTTCTCAACTGTTCATTGAAATAACAGTGTTGAAAATTACTTTTGATGGAGGAGCTTTTAAACACTCTTTCTGTAGAAACTGCATGTGGATATTTGAGGCGCTATGAGGCCTATCGCTGAAAAAGGGATGTCATCAAATAAAAACTTCACAGAAGCATTCTTTGAAACCACTTTCTTATCTGTGCATTCAACAAACAGAGGTGAACTTTACTTTTGATGGAGGAGTTTTCAAACACTCTTTCTGTGGAAACTACATGTGGACATATGGAGCCCCATGAGGCCTATCGTGGAGAAAGGAATATCTTCAAAGAAAGACTAGAGTAAAACGTTCTGTGAAACTTCTTTCTGATCTGGGCTTTCAACCAACAGAGTTGAACCTTACTTTGGATGGAGGAGTATTCAAACACTCTTTCTGTAGAAACTGCAAGTGGACATTTGGAGCGCTACGAGGCCTATCGCGGAAAAAGGAATATCTTCCAATAAAAACTACACAGAAGCATTCTGTGAAATTTTTCTGATCTGTGCATTCAACTAACACACTTGAACATAACTTTTGATTGAGGAGTTTTCAAACACTCTTTCTGTAGAAACTGGAAGTGGACATTATGAGCGCTTTGAGGCCTATCGCGGAAAAAGGAATATCTTCAAATAAAAACTACACAGAAGCATTCTGTGAAACTTCTTTCTTATCTGTGCATTCAACTAACAGAGTTGAACCTTACTTTTGATGGAGGAGTTTTGAAATAATGTTTCTGTAGAAACTGCAAGTGGATATTTTGAGCGCTATGAGGCCTATCGCGGAAAAAGCTATATCTTCAAATAAAAACTACACGGAAGCATTCTGTGAAACTTCTTTCTGATCTGTGCATTCAACTAACAGAGGGGAACATTACTTTTGATGGAGGAGTTTTTAAACACTCTTTCTGTAGAAACTGCAAGGGGATATTTGGAGCGCTATGAGGCCTATTGCGGAAAAAGGAATATCTTCAAATAAAAAGTACACAGAAGCATTCTGTGACACTTCTTTCTTATCTGTGCATTCAACTAACAGAGTTGATTCTTACTTTTGATGGAGGAGTTTTGAAACACTATTTCTGTAGAAACTTCAAGTGGACATTTTGAGCGCTATGAGGCCTATGGCGGAAAAAGGTATATCTTCAAATAAAAACTACACAGAAGCATTCTGTGAAACTTCTTTCAGATCTGTGCATTCGACTAACAGAGCTGAACATTACTTTTGATGGAGGAGTTTTTAAACACTGTTTCTGTAGAAACTGCAAGGGGATATTTGGAGCTCTATGAGGCCTATTGCGGAAAAAGCTATATCTTCAAATAAAAACTACAGAGAAGCATTCTGTGAAACTTCTTTCTTATCTGTGCATTCAACTAACAGAGTTGAACATTACTTTAGATGGAGGATTTTTGAAACACTCTTTCTGTAGAAACTGCATGTGGATCATTGAGGCGCTATGAGGCCTTTCGTGGAAAAAGAAATATCTTCCAATAAAAACTACAAAAAAGCATTCTCTGAATCTTCTTTCCGATCTGTGCATTCAACTAACAGAGTTGAACCTTACTTTTGATGGAGGAGTTTTGAACCACTCTTTCTGTAGAAACCGCAAGTGGACATTTGGAGCGCTATGAGGCCTGTAATGGAAAAGAAATATCTTCAAATAAAAACTACAGAGAAGCATTCTGTGAAACTTCTTTCTGATCTGTTCATTCAACTAAGAGTGTTGAAACTTACTATTGATTGAGGAGTTTTTAAACACTCTTTCTGTAGAAACTGCATGTGGATATTTGAGGCGCTATGAGGCCTATCGCTGAAAAAGGGATGTCTTCAAATAAAAACTTCACAGAAGCATTCTGTGAAACCACTTTCTGATCTGTGCATTCAACAAACAGAGTTGAACCTTCCTTTTGATGGAGGAGTTTTGAAACACTCTTTCTGTAGAAACTGCAATTGGACATTTGGAGCGCAATGAGGCCTATAGTGGTAAAAGGTATATCTTCAAATAAAAACTACACAGAAGCATTCTTTGAAACTTCTCTCTGATCTGTACATTCATCTAGCAGTGTTGAATCTTACTTTTGATTGAGGAGTTTTTAAACATTCTTTCTGTAGAAAGTGTAAGTGGATATTTGGAGTGCTATGAGGCCTATTGCGGAAAAAGGATTATCTTCAAATAAAAAGTGCACAAAAGAATTCTGTGAAACTTCTTTCTGATCTGTGCATTCAACTAACAGAGATGAACCTTACTTTTAATGGAAGACTTTTGAAACACTCTTTCTGTAGAAACTGCAGGTCGATATTTGGAGCGCTATGAAGCCTATCGCGGAAAAAGCAATAACTTCAAGTAAAAACTACACAGAAGCATTCTGTGAAACTTCTTTCTCATCTGTGCATTCACCTAACAGAGTAGAACCTTACTTTTGATTGAGGAGCTTTAAAACACTCTTTCTGTGTAAACTGCACGTGGACATTAGGAGAGCTCTGAGGCCAATCGTGGAAAAACGAATATCTTCAAGTAAAAACTACACAGAAGCAGACTGTGAGACTTCATTCTGATCTGTACATTCATCTAACAGGGTTGAACCTTACTTTTCATGGAGATGTTTTGAAACACTCTTTCGGTAGATAGTGCAAGTTGTCATTTGGAGCGCTATGAGGCCTATAGTGGAAAAAGGAATATCTTCAAATAAAAACTACACAGTAGCATTCTGTGGAACTTCTTTCTGACCTGTGCATTCAACTAACCGAGTTGAACCTTACTTTGGGTGGAGGAGTTTTGAAACACTCTGTAGGAACTGGAAGTGGATATTTGTAGCGCTACGAGACCTATAGCGGAAAAAGGAATATCTTCCAATAAAAACTACACAGAAGCATTCTGTGGAAATCCTTATTGATCTGTTCATTCAACTAAAGGAGTTGAACCTTACTTTTGGTGGAAGACTATTGAAACACTCTTCCTGTAGAAACTGCAAGCGGACATTTGGAGTGCTATGAGGCCTATCGTGGAAAAAGGAATATCTTCATATAAAAACTACACAGTTGCATTCTGTGAAACTACTTTATGATCTGTGCGTTCAACTGACAGAGTTGAAACTTGCTTTTGACTGAGGGGTTTTGAAACAGTCCTTCTGTGTAAACTGCAAGTGGACATTTGGATCTCTATGAGGCCTATGGTGGGAAAAGGAATACATTCAAACAAAAACTACACAGAAGCATTCTGTGAAACTACTTTCTGATCTGTTCATTCAACTAGCAGTGTTGATCCTAACTTTTGATGGAGGAGTTTTTGAAACACTCTTCTTACCGTACAAACTGCAAGAGAATATTTGGAGCTCTATGAGGCCTATCGCGGAAAAAGGAATATCTTCAAATAAAAACTACACAGAAGCATTCTGTGAAACTTCTTTCCGATCTGTGCATTCAACTAACAGAGTTGAACCTTACTTTTGATGGAGGAGTTTTGAACCACTCTTTCTGTAGAAACTGCAAGTGGACATTTGGAGCGCTATGAGGCCTATAATGGAAAAGGAATATCTTCAAATAAAAACTACACAGAAGCATTCTGTGAAACTTCTTTCTCAACTGTTCATTGAAATAACAGTGTTGAAAATTACTTTTGATGGAGGAGCTTTTAAACACTCTTTCTGTAGAAACTGCATGTGGATATTTGAGGCGCTATGAGGCCTATCGCTGAAAAAGGGATGTCATCAAATAAAAACTTCACAGAAGCATTCTTTGAAACCAATTTCTTATCTGTGCATTCAACAAACAGAGGTGAACTTTACTTTTGATGGAGGAGTTTTTGAAACTCTTCTTACCGTACAAACTGCAAGAGAATATTTGGAGCTCTATGAGGCCTATCGCGGGAAAAGGAATATCTTCAAATAAAAACTACACAGAAGCATTCTGTGAAACTTCTTTCCGATCTGTGCATTCAACTAACAGAGTTGAACCTTACTTTTGATGGAGGAGTTTTGAACCACTCTTTCTGTAGAAACTGCAAGTGGACATTTGGAGCGCTATGAGGCCTATAATGGAAAAGGAATATCTTCAAATAAAAACTACACAGAAGCATTCTGTGAAACTTCTTTCTCAACTGTTCATTGAAATAACAGTGTTGAAAATTACTTTTGATGGAGGAGCTTTTAAACACTCTTTCTGTAGAAACTGCATGTGGATATTTGAGGCGCTATGAGGCCTATCGCTGAAAAAGGGATGTCATCAAATAAAAACTTCACAGAAGCATTCTTTGAAACCACTTTCTTATCTGTGCATTCAACAAACAGAGGTGAACTTTACTTTTGATGGAGGAGTTTTCAAACACTCTTTCTGTGGAAACTACATGTGGACATATGGAGCCCCATGAGGCCTATCGTGGAGAAAGCAATATCTTCAAAGAAAGACTAGAGTAAAACGTTCTGTGAAACTTCTTTCTGATCTGGGCTTTCAACCAACAGAGTTGAACCTTACTTTGGATGGAGGAGTATTCAAACACTCTTTCTGTAGAAACTGCAAGTGGACATTTGGAGCGCTACGAGGCCTATCGCGGAAAAAGGAATATCTTCCAATAAAAACTACACAGAAGCATTCTGTGAAATTTTTCTGATCTGTGCATTCAACTAACACACTTGAACATAACTTTTGATTGAGGAGTTTTCAAACACTCTTTCTGTAGAAACTGGAAGTGGACATTATGAGCGCTTTGAGGCCTATCGCGGAAAAAGGAATATCTTCAAATAAAAACTACACAGAAGCATTCTGTGAAACTTCTTTCTTATCTGTGCATTCAACTAACAGAGTTGAACCTTACTTTTGATGGAGGAGTTTTGAAATAATGTTTCTGTAGAAACTGCAAGTGGATATTTTGAGCGCTATGAGGCCTATCGCGGAAAAAGCTATATCTTTAAATAAAAACTACACGGAAGCATTCTGTGAAACTTCTTTCTGATCTGTGCATTCAACTAACAGAGGTGAACATTTCTTTTGATGGAGGAGTTTTTAAACACTCTTTCTGTAGAAACTGCAAGGGGATATTTGGAGCGCTATGAGGCCTATTGCGGAAAAAGGAATATCTTCAAATAAAAAGTACACAGAAGCATTCTGTGACACTTCTTTCTTATCTGTGCATTCAACTAACAGAGTTGATTCTTACTTTAGATGGAGGAGTTTTGAAACACTATTTCTGTAGAAACTTCAAGTGGACATTTTGAGCGCTATGAGGCCTATGGCGGAAAAAGGTATATCTTCAAATAAAAACTACACAGAAGCATTCTGTGAAACTTCTTTCGGATCTGTGCATTCGACTAACAGAGCTGAACATTACTTTTGATGGAGGAGTTTTTAAACACTGTTTCTGTAGAAACTGCAAGGGGATATTTGGAGCTCTATGAGGCCTATTGCGGAAAAAGCTATATCTTCAAATAAAAACTACAGAGAAGCATTCTGTGAAACTTCTTTCTTATCTGTGCATTCAACTAACAGAGTTGAACATTACTTTAGATGGAGGATTTTTGAAACACTCTTTCTGTAGAAACTGCATGTGGATCATTGAGGCGCTATGAGGCCTATCGTGGAAAAAGAAATATCTTCCAATAAAAACTACAAAAAAGCATTCTCTGAATCTTCTTTCCGATCTGTGCATTCAACTAACAGAGTTGAACCTTACTTTTGGTGGAGGAGTTTTGAACCACTCTTTCTGTAGAAACCGCAAGTGGACATTTGGAGCGCTATGAGGCCTGTAATGGAAAAGAAATATCTTCAAATAAAAACTACAGAGAAGCATTCTGTGAAACTTCTTTCTGATCTGTTCATTCAACTAAGAGTGTTGAAACTTACTATTGATTGAGGAGTTTTTAAACACTCTTTCTGTAGAAACTGCATGTGGATATTTGAGGCGCTATGAGGCCTATCGCTGAAAAAGGGATGTCTTCAAATAAAAACTTCACAGAAGCATTCTGTGAAACCACTTTCTGATCTGTGCATTCAACAAACAGAGTTGAACCTTCCTTTTGATGGAGGAGTTTTGAAACACTCTTTCTGTAGAAACTGCAATTGGACATTTGGAGCGCAATGAGGCCTATAGTGGTAAAAGGTATATCTTCAAGTAAAAACTACACAGAAGCATTCTGTGAAACTTCTTTCTCATCTGTGCATTCACCTAACAGAGTAGAACCTTACTTTTGATTGAGGAGCTTTAAAACACTCTTTCTGTGTAAACTGCACGTGGACATTAGGAGAGCTCTGAGGCCAATCGTGGAAAAACGAATATCTTCAAGTAAAAACTACACAGAAGCAGACTGTGAGACTTCATTCTGATCTGTACATTCATCTAACAGGGTTGAACCTTACTTTTCATGGAGATGTTTTGAAACACTCTTTCGGTAGATAGTGCAAGTTGTCATTTGGAGCGCTATGAGGCCTATAGTGGAAAAAGGAATATCTTCAAATAAAAACTACACAGTAGCATTCTGTGGAACTTCTTTCTGACCTGTGCATTCAACTAACCGAGTTGAACCTTACTTTGGGTGGAGGAGTTTTGAAACACTCTGTAGGAACTGGAAGTGGATATTTGTAGCGCTACGAGACCTATAGCGGAAAAAGGAATATCTTCCAATAAAAACTACACAGAAGCATTCTGTGGAAATCCTTATTGATCTGTTCATTCAACTAAAGGAGTTGAACCTTACTTTTGGTGGAAGACTATTGAAACACTCTTCCTGTAGAAACTGCAAGCGGACATTTGGAGTGCTATGAGGCCTATCGTGGAAAAAGGAATATCTTCATATAAAAACTACACAGTTGCATTCTGTGAAACTACTTTATGATCTGTGCGTTCAACTGACAGAGTTGAAACTTGCTTTTGACTGAGGGGTTTTGAAACAGTCCTTCTGTGTAAACTGCAAGTGGACATTTGGATCTCTATGAGGCCTATGGTGGGAAAAGGAATACATTCAAACAAAAACTACACAGAAGCATTCTGTGAAACTACTTTCTGATCTGTTCATTCAACTAGCAGTGTTGATCCTAACTTTTGATGGAGGAGTTTTTGAAACACTCTTCTTACCGTACAAACTGCAGGAGAATATTTGGAGCTCTATGAGGCCTATCGCGGAAAAAGGAATATCTTCAAATAAAAACTACACAGAAGCATTCTGTGAAACTTCTTTCCGATCTGTGCATTCAACTAACAGAGTTGAACCTTACTTTTGATGGAGGAGTTTTGAACCACTCTTTCTGTAGAAACTGCAAGTGGACATTTGGAGCGCTATGAGGCCTATAATGGAAAAGGAATATCTTCAAATAAAAACTACACAGAAGCATTCTGTGAAACTTCTTTCTCAACTGTTCATTGAAATAACAGTGTTGAAAATTACTTTTGATGGAGGAGCTTTTAAACACTCTTTCTGTAGAAACTGCATGTGGATATTTGAGGCGCTATGAGGCCTATCGCTGAAAAAGGGATGTCATCAAATAAAAACTTCACAGAAGCATTCTTTGAAACCACTTTCTTATCTGTGCATTCAACAAACAGAGGTGAACTTTACTTTTGATGGAGGAGTTTTCAAACACTCTTTCTGTGGAAACTACATGTGGACATATGGAGCCCCATGAGGCCTATCGTGGAGAAAGGAATATCTTCAAAGAAAGACTAGAGTAAAACGTTCTGTGAAACTTCTTTCTGATCTGGGCTTTCAACCAACAGAGTTGAACCTTACTTTGGATGGAGGAGTATTCAAACACTCTTTCTGTAGAAACTGCAAGTGGACATTTGGAGCGCTACGAGGCCTATCGCGGAAAAAGGAATATCTTCCAATAAAAACTACACAGAAGCATTCTGTGAAATTTTTCTGATCTGTGCATTCAACTAACACACTTGAACATAACTTTTGATTGAGGAGTTTTCAAACACTCTTTCTGTAGAAACTGGAAGTGGACATTATGAGCGCTTTGAGGCCTATCGCGGAAAAAGGAATATCTTCAAATAAAAACTACACAGAAGCATTCTGTGAAACTTCTTTCTTATCTGTGCATTCAACTAACACAGTTGAACCTTACTTTTGATGGAGGAGTTTTGAAATAATGTTTCTGTAGAAACTGCAAGTGGACATTTTGAGCGCTATGAGGCCTATCGCGGAAAAAGCTATATCTTCAAATAAAAACTACACGGAAGCATTCTGTGAAACTTCTTTCTGATCTGTGCATTCAACTAACAGAGGTGAACATTACTTTTGATGGAGGAGTTTTTAAACACTCTTTCTGTAGAAACTGCAAGGGGATATTTGGAGCGCTATGAGGCCTATTGCGGAAAAAGGAATATCTTCAAATAAAAAGTACACAGAAGCATTCTGTGACACTTCTTTCTTATCTGTGCATTCAACTAACAGAGTTGATTCTTACTTTTGATGGAGGAGTTTTGAAACACTATTTCTGTAGAAACTTCAAGTGGACATTTTGAGCGCTATGAGGCCTATGGCGGAAAAAGGTATATCTTCAAATAAAAACTACACAGAAGCATTCTGTGAAACTTCTTTCAGATCTGTGCATTCGACTAACAGAGCTGAACATTACTTTTGATGGAGGAGTTTTTAAACACTGTTTCTGTAGAAACTGCAAGGGGATATTTGGAGCCCTATGAGGCCTATTGCGGAAAAAGCTATATCTTCAAATAAAAACTACAGAGAAGCATTCTGTGAAACTTCTTTCTTATCTGTGCATTCAACTAACAGAGTTGAACATTACTTTAGATGGAGGATTTTTGAAACAATCTTTCTGTAGAAACTGCATGTGGATCATTGAGGCGCTATGAGGCCTATCGTGGAAAAAGAAATATCTTCCAATAAAAACTACAAAAAAGCATTCTCTGAATCTTCTTTCCGATCTGTGCATTCAACTAACAGAGTTGAACCTTACTTTTGATGGAGGAGTTTTGAACCACTCTTTCTGTAGAAACCGCAAGTGGACATTTGGAGCGCTATGAGGCCTGTAATGGAAAAGAAATATCTTCAAATAAAAACTACAGAGAAGCATTCTGTGAAACTTCTTTCTGATCTGTTCATTCAACTAAGAGTGTTGAAACTTACTATTGATTGAGGAGTTTTTAAACACTCTTTCTGTAGAAACTGCATGTGGATATTTGAGGCGCTATGAGGCCTATCGCTGAAAAAGGGATGTCTTCAAATAAAAACTTCACAGAAGCATTCTGTGAAACCACTTTCTGATCTGTGCATTCAACAAACAGAGTTGAACCTTCCTTTTGATGGAGGAGTTTTGAAACACTCTTTCTGTAGAAACTGCAATTGGACATTTGGAGCGCAATGAGGCCTATAGTGGTAAAAGGTATATCTTCAAATAAAAACTACACAGAAGCATTCTTTGAAACTTCTCTCTGATCTGTACATTCATCTAGCAGTGTTGAATCTTACTTTTGATTGAGGAGTTTTTAAACATTCTTTCTGTAGAAAGTGTAAGTGGATATTTGGAGTGCTATGAGGCCTATTGCGGAAAAAGGATTATCTTCAAATAAAAAGTGCACAAAAGAATTCTGTGAAACTTCTTTCTGATCTGTGCATTCAACTAACAGAGATGAACCTTACTTTTAATGGAAGACTTTTGAAACACTCTTTCTGTAGAAACTGCAGGTCGATATTTGGAGCGCTATGAAGCCTATCGCGGAAAAAGCAATAACTTCAAGTAAAAACTACACAGAAGCATTCTGTGAAACTTCTTTCTCATCTGTGCATTCACCTAACAGAGTAGAACCTTACTTTTGATTGAGGAGCTTTAAAACACTCTTTCTGTGTAAACTGCACGTGGACATTAGGAGAGCTCTGAGGCCAATCGTGGAAAAACGAATATCTTCAAGTAAAAACTACACAGAAGCAGACTGTGAGACTTCATTCTGATCTGTACATTCATCTAACAGGGTTGAACCTTACTTTTCATGGAGATGTTTTGAAACACTCTTTCGGTAGATAGTGCAAGTTGTCATTTGGAGCGCTATGAGGCCTATAGTGGAAAAAGGAATATCTTCAAATAAAAACTACACAGTAGCATTCTGTGGAACTTCTTTCTGACCTGTGCATTCAACTAACCGAGTTGAACCTTACTTTGGGTGGAGGAGTTTTGAAACACTCTGTAGGAACTGGAAGTGGATATTTGTAGCGCTACGAGACCTATAGCGGAAAAAGGAATATCTTCCAATAAAAACTACACAGAAGCATTCTGTGGAAATCCTTATTGATCTGTTCATTCAACTAAAGGAGTTGAACCTTACTTTTGGTGGAAGACTATTGAAACACTCTTCCTGTAGAAACTGCAAGCGGACATTTGGAGTGCTATGAGGCCTATCGTGGAAAAAGGAATATCTTCATATAAAAACTACACAGTTGCATTCTGTGAAACTACTTTATGATCTGTGCGTTCAACTGACAGAGTTGAAACTTGCTTTTGACTGAGGGGTTTTGAAACAGTCCTTCTGTGTAAACTGCAAGTGGACATTTGGATCTCTATGAGGCCTATGGTGGGAAAAGGAATACATTCAAACAAAAACTACACAGAAGCATTCTGTGAAACTACTTTCTGATCTGTTCATTCAACTAGCAGTGTTGATCCTAACTTTTGATGGAGGAGTTTTTGAAACACTCTTCTTACCGTACAAACTGCAGGAGAATATTTGGAGCTCTATGAGGCCTATCGCGGAAAAAGGAATATCTTCAAATAAAAACTACACAGAAGCATTCTGTGAAACTTCTTTCCGATCTGTGCATTCAACTAACAGAGTTGAACCTTACTTTTGATGGAGGAGTTTTGAACCACTCTTTCTGTAGAAACTGCAAGTGGACATTTGAAGCGCTATGAGGCCTATAATGGAAAAGGAATATCTTCAAATAAAAACTACACAGAAGCATTCTGTGAAACTTCTTTCTCAACTGTTCATTGAAATAACAGTGTTGAAAATTACTTTTGATGGAGGAGCTTTTAAACACTCTTTCTGTAGAAACTGCATGTGGATATTTGAGGCGCTATGAGGCCTATCGCTGAAAAAGGGATGTCATCAAATAAAAACTTCACAGAAGCATTCTTTGAAACCACTTTCTTATCTGTGCATTCAACAAACAGAGGTGAACTTTACTTTTGATGGAGGAGTTTTCAAACACTCTTTCTGTGGAAACTACATGTGGACATATGGAGCCCCATGAGGCCTATCGTGGAGAAAGGAATATCTTCAAAGAAAGACTAGAGTAAAACGTTCTGTGAAACTTCTTTCTGATCTGGGCTTTCAACCAACAGAGTTGAACCTTACTTTGGATGGAGGAGTATTCAAACACTCTTTCTGTAGAAACTGCAAGTGGACATTTGGAGCGCTACGAGGCCTATCGCGGAAAAAGGAATATCTTCCAATAAAAACTACACAGAAGCATTCTGTGAAATTTTTCTGATCTGTGCATTCAACTAACACACTTGAACATAACTTTTGATTGAGGAGTTTTCAAACACTCTTTCTGTAGAAACTGGAAGTGGACATTATGAGCGCTTTGAGGCCTATCGCGGAAAAAGGAATATCTTCAAATAAAAACTACACAGAAGCATTCTGTGAAACTTCTTTCTTATCTGTGCATTCAACTAACAGAGTTGAACCTTACTTTTGATGGAGGAGTTTTGAAATAATGTTTCTGTAGAAACTGCAAGTGGATATTTTGAGCGCTATGAGGCCTATCGCGGAAAAAGCTATATCTTCAAATAAAAACTACACGGAAGCATTCTGTGAAACTTCTTTCTGATCTGTGCATTCAACTAACAGAGGTGAACATTACTTTTGATGGAGGAGTTTTTAAACACTCTTTCTGTAGAAACTGCAAGGGGATATTTGGAGCGCTATGAGGCCTATTGCGGAAAAAGGAATATCTTCAAATAAAAAGTACACAGAAGCATTCTGTGACACTTCTTTCTTATCTGTGCATTCAACTAACAGAGTTGATTCTTACTTTTGATGGAGGAGTTTTGAAACACTATTTCTGTAGAAACTTCAAGTGGACATTTTGAGCGCTATGAGGCCTATGGCGGAAAAAGGTATATCTTCAAATAAAAACTACACAGAAGCATTCTGTGAAACTACTTTCAGATCTGTGCATTCGACTAACAGAGCTGAACATTACTTTTGATGGAGGAGTTTTTAAACACTGTTTCTGTAGAAACTGCAAGGGGATATTTGGAGCCCTATGAGGCCTATTGCGGAAAAAGCTATATCTTCAAATAAAAACTACAGAGAAGCATTCTGTGAAACTTCTTTCTTATCTGTGCATTCAACTAACAGAGTTGAACATTACTTTAGATGGAGGATTTTTGAAACACTCTTTCTGTAGAAACTGCATGTGGATCATTGAGGCGCTATGAGGCCTATCGTGGAAAAAGAAATATCTTCCAATAAAAACTACAAAAAAGCATTCTCTGAATCTTCTTTCCGATCTGTGCATTCAACTAACAGAGTTGAACCTTACTTTTGATGGAGGAGTTTTGAACCACTCTTTCTGTAGAAACCGCAAGTGGACATTTGGAGCGCTATGAGGCCTGTAATGGAAAAGAAATATCTTCAAATAAAAACTACAGAGAAGCATTCTGTGAAACTTCTTTCTGATCTGTTCATTCAACTAAGAGTGTTGAAACTTACTATTGATTGAGGAGTTTTTAAACACTCTTTCTGTAGAAACTGCATGTGGATATTTGAGGCGCTGTGAGGCCTATCGCTGAAAAAGGGATGTCTTCAAATAAAAACTTCACAGAAGCATTCTGTGAAACCACTTTCTGATCTGTGCATTCAACAAACAGAGTTGAACCTTCCTTTTGATGGAGGAGTTTTGAAACACTCTTTCTGTAGAAACTGCAATTGGACATTTGGAGCGCAATGAGGCCTATAGTGGTAAAAGGTATATCTTCAAATAAAAACTACACAGAAGCATTCTTTGAAACTTCTCTCTGATCTGTACATTCATCTAGCAGTGTTGAATCTTACTTTTGATTGAGGAGTTTTTAAACATTCTTTCTGTAGAAAGTGTAAGTGGATATTTGGAGTGCTATGAGGCCTATTGCGGAAAAAGGATTATCTTCAAATAAAAAGTGCACAAAAGAATTCTGTGAAACTTCTTTCTGATCTGTGCATTCAACTAACAGAGATGAACCTTACTTTTAATGGAAGACTTTTGAAACACTCTTTCTGTAGAAACTGCAGGTCGATATTTGGAGCGCTATGAAGCCTATCGCGGAAAAAGCAATAACTTCAAGTAAAAACTACACAGAAGCATTCTGTGAAACTTCTTTCTCATCTGTGCATTCACCTAACAGAGTAGAACCTTACTTTTGATTGAGGAGCTTTAAAACACTCTTTCTGTGTAAACTGCACGTGGACATTAGGAGAGCTCTGAGGCCAATCGTGGAAAAACGAATATCTTCAAGTAAAAACTACACAGAAGCAGACTGTGAGACTTCATTCTGATCTGTACATTCATCTAACAGGGTTGAACCTTACTTTTCATGGAGATGTTTTGAAACACTCTTTCGGTAGATAGTGCAAGTTGTCATTTGGAGCGCTATGAGGCCTATAGTGGAAAAAGGAATATCTTCAAATAAAAACTACACAGTAGCATTCTGTGGAACTTCTTTCTGACCTGTGCATTCAACTAACCGAGTTGAACCTTACTTTGGGTGGAGGAGTTTTGAAACACTCTGTAGGAACTGGAAGTGGATATTTGTAGCGCTACGAGACCTATAGCGGAAAAAGGAATATCTTCCAATAAAAACTACACAGAAGCATTCTGTGGAAATCCTTATTGATCTGTTCATTCAACTAAAGGAGTTGAACCTTACTTTTGGTGGAAGACTATTGAAACACTCTTCCTGTAGAAACTGCAAGCGGACATTTGGAGTGCTATGAGGCCTATCGTGGAAAAAGGAATATCTTCATATAAAAACTACACAGTTGCATTCTGTGAAACTACTTTATGATCTGTGCGTTCAACTGACAGAGTTGAAACTTGCTTTTGACTGAGGGGTTTTGAAACAGTCCTTCTGTGTAAACTGCAAGTGGACATTTGGATCTCTATGAGGCCTATGGTGGGAAAAGGAATACATTCAAACAAAAACTACACAGAAGCATTCTGTGAAACTACTTTCTGATCTGTTCATTCAACTAGCAGTGTTGATCCTAACTTTTGATGGAGGAGTTTTTGAAACACTCTTCTTACCGTACAAACTGCAAGAGAATATTTGGAGCTCTATGAGGCCTATCGCGGAAAAAGGAATATCTTCAAATAAAAACTACACAGAAGCATTCTGTGAAACTTCTTTCCGATCTGTGCATTCAACTAACAGAGTTGAACCTTACTTTTGATGGAGGAGTTTTGAACCACTCTTTCTGTAGAAACTGCAAGTGGACATTTGGAGCGCTATGAGGCCTATAATGGAAAAGGAATATCTTCAAATAAAAACTACACAGAAGCATTCTGTGAAACTTCTTTCTCAACTGTTCATTGAAATAACAGTGTTGAAAATTACTTTTGATGGAGGAGCTTTTAAACACTCTTTCTGTAGAAACTGCATGTGGATATTTGAGGCGCTATGAGGCCTATCGCTGAAAAAGGGATGTCATCAAATAAAAACTTCACAGAAGCATTCTTTGAAACCACTTTCTTATCTGTGCATTCAACAAACAGAGGTGAACTTTACTTTTGATGGAGGAGTTTTCAAACACTCTTTCTGTGGAAACTACATGTGGACATATGGAGCCCCATGAGGCCTATCGTGGAGAAAGGAATATCTTCAAAGAAAGACTAGAGTAAAACGTTCTGTGAAACTTCTTTCTGATCTGGGCTTTCAACCAACAGAGTTGAACCTTACTTTGGATGGAGGAGTATTCAAACACTCTTTCTGTAGAAACTGCAAGTGGACATTTGGAGCGCTACGAGGCCTATCGCGGAAAAAGGAATATCTTCCAATAAAAACTACACAGAAGCATTCTGTGAAATTTTTCTGATCTGTGCATTCAACTAACACACTTGAACATAACTTTTGATTGAGGAGTTTTCAAACACTCTTTCTGTAGAAACTGGAAGTGGACATTATGAGCGCTTTGAGGCCTATCGCGGAAAAAGGAATATCTTCAAATAAAAACTACACAGAAGCATTCTGTGAAACTTCTTTCTTATCTGTGCATTCAACTAACACAGTTGAACCTTACTTTTGATGGAGGAGTTTTGAAATAATGTTTCTGTAGAAACTGCAAGTGGACATTTTGAGCGCTATGAGGCCTATCGCGGAAAAAGCTATATCTTCAAATAAAAACTACACGGAAGCATTCTGTGAAACTTCTTTCTGATCTGTGCATTCAACTAACAGAGGTGAACATTACTTTTGATGGAGGAGTTTTTAAACACTCTTTCTGTAGAAACTGCAAGGGGATATTTGGAGCGCTATGAGGCCTATTGCGGAAAAAGGAATATCTTCAAATAAAAAGTACACAGAAGCATTCTGTGACACTTCTTTCTTATCTGTGCATTCAACTAACAGAGTTGATTCTTACTTTTGATGGAGGAGTTTTGAAACACTATTTCTGTAGAAACTTCAAGTGGACATTTTGAGCGCTATGAGGCCTATGGCGGAAAAAGGTATATCTTCAAATAAAAACTACACAGAAGCATTCTGTGAAACTTCTTTCAGATCTGTGCATTCGACTAACAGAGCTGAACATTACTTTTGATGGAGGAGTTTTTAAACACTGTTTCTGTAGAAACTGCAAGGGGATATTTGGAGCCCTATGAGGCCTATTGCGGAAAAAGCTATATCTTCAAATAAAAACTACAGAGAAGCATTCTGTGAAACTTCTTTCTTATCTGTGCATTCAACTAACAGAGTTGAACATTACTTTAGATGGAGGATTTTTGAAACAATCTTTCTGTAGAAACTGCATGTGGATCATTGAGGCGCTATGAGGCCTATCGTGGAAAAAGAAATATCTTCCAATAAAAACTACAAAAAAGCATTCTCTGAATCTTCTTTCCGATCTGTGCATTCAACTAACAGAGTTGAACCTTACTTTTGATGGAGGAGTTTTGAACCACTCTTTCTGTAGAAACCGCAAGTGGACATTTGGAGCGCTGTGAGGCCTGTAATGGAAAAGAAATATCTTCAAATAAAAACTACAGAGAAGCATTCTGTGAAACTTCTTTCTGATCTGTTCATTCAACTAAGAGTGTTGAAACTTACTATTGATTGAGGAGTTTTTAAACACTCTTTCTGTAGAAACTGCATGTGGATATTTGAGGCGCTATGAGGCCTATCGCTGAAAAAGGGATGTCTTCAAATAAAAACTTCACAGAAGCATTCTGTGAAACCACTTTCTGATCTGTGCATTCAACAAACAGAGTTGAACCTTCCTTTTGATGGAGGAGTTTTGAAACACTCTTTCTGTAGAAACTGCAATTGGACATTTGGAGCGCAATGAGGCCTATAGTGGTAAAAGGTATATCTTCAAATAAAAACTACACAGAAGCATTCTTTGAAACTTCTCTCTGATCTGTACATTCATCTAGCAGTGTTGAATCTTACTTTTGATTGAGGAGTTTTTAAACATTCTTTCTGTAGAAAGTGTAAGTGGATATTTGGAGTGCTATGAGGCCTATTGCGGAAAAAGGATTATCTTCAAATAAAAAGTGCACAAAAGAATTCTGTGAAACTTCTTTCTGATCTGTGCATTCAACTAACAGAGATGAACCTTACTTTTAATGGAAGACTTTTGAAACACTCTTTCTGTAGAAACTGCAGGTCGATATTTGGAGCGCTATGAAGCCTATCGCGGAAAAAGCAATAGCTTCAAGTAAAAACTACACAGAAGCATTCTGTGAAACTTCTTTCTCATCTGTGCATTCACCTAACAGAGTAGAACCTTACTTTTGATTGAGGAGCTTTAAAACACTCTTTCTGTGTAAACTGCACGTGGACATTAGGAGAGCTCTGAGGCCAATCGTGGAAAAACGAATATCTTCAAGTAAAAACTACACAGAAGCAGACTGTGAGACTTCATTCTGATCTGTACATTCATCTAACAGGGTTGAACCTTACTTTTCATGGAGATGTTTTGAAACACTCTTTCGGTAGATAGTGCAAGTTGTCATTTGGAGCGCTATGAGGCCTATAGTGGAAAAAGGAATATCTTCAAATAAAAACTACACAGTAGCATTCTGTGGAACTTCTTTCTGACCTGTGCATTCAACTAACCGAGTTGAACCTTACTTTGGGTGGAGGAGTTTTGAAACACTCTGTAGGAACTGGAAGTGGATATTTGTAGCGCTACGAGACCTATAGCGGAAAAAGGAATATCTTCCAATAAAAACTACACAGAAGCATTCTGTGGAAATCCTTATTGATCTGTTCATTCAACTAAAGGAGTTGAACCTTACTTTTGGTGGAAGACTATTGAAACACTCTTCCTGTAGAAACTGCAAGCGGACATTTGGAGTGCTATGAGGCCTATCGTGGAAAAAGGAATATCTTCATATAAAAACTACATAGTTGCATTCTGTGAAACTACTTTATGATCTGTGCGTTCAACTGACAGAGTTGAAACTTGCTTTTGACTGAGGGGTTTTGAAACAGTCCTTCTGTGTAAACTGCAAGTGGACATTTGGATCTCTATGAGGCCTATGGTGGGAAAAGGAATACATTCAAACAAAAACTACACAGAAGCATTCTGTGAAACTACTTTCTGATCTGTTCATTCAACTAGCAGTGTTGATCCTAACTTTTGATGGAGGAGTTTTTGAAACACTCTTCTTACCGTACAAACTGCAGGAGAATATTTGGAGCTCTATGAGGCCTATCGCGGAAAAAGGAATATCTTCAAATAAAAACTACACAGAAGCATTCTGTGAAACTTCTTTCCGATCTGTGCATTCAACTAACAGAGTTGAACCTTACTTTTGATGGAGGAGTTTTGAACCACTCTTTCTGTAGAAACTGCAAGTGGACATTTGAAGCGCTATGAGGCCTATAATGGAAAAGGAATATCTTCAAATAAAAACTACACAGAAGCATTCTGTGAAACTTCTTTCTCAACTGTTCATTGAAATAACAGTGTTGAAAATTACTTTTGATGGAGGAGCTTTTAAACACTCTTTCTGTAGAAACTGCATGTGGATATTTGAGGCGCTATGAGGCCTATCGCTGAAAAAGGGATGTCATCAAATAAAAACTTCACAGAAGCATTCTTTGAAACCACTTTCTTATCTGTGCATTCAACAAACAGAGGTGAACTTTACTTTTGATGGAGGAGTTTTCAAACACTCTTTCTGTGGAAACTACATGTGGACATATGGAGCCCCATGAGGCCTATCGTGGAGAAAGGAATATCTTCAAAGAAAGACTAGAGTAAAACGTTCTGTGAAACTTCTTTCTGATCTGGGCTTTCAACCAACAGAGTTGAACCTTACTTTGGATGGAGGAGTATTCAAACACTCTTTCTGTAGAAACTGCAAGTGGACATTTGGAGCGCTACGAGGCCTATCGCGGAAAAAGGAATATCTTCCAATAAAAACTACACAGAAGCATTCTGTGAAATTTTTCTGATCTGTGCATTCAACTAACACACTTGAACATAACTTTTGATTGAGGAGTTTTCAAACACTCTTTCTGTAGAAACTGGAAGTGGACATTATGAGCGCTTTGAGGCCTATCGCGGAAAAAGGAATATCTTCAAATAAAAACTACACAGAAGCATTCTGTGAAACTTCTTTCTTATCTGTGCATTCAACTAACAGAGTTGAACCTTACTTTTGATGGAGGAGTTTTGAAATAATGTTTCTGTAGAAACTGCAAGTGGATATTTTGAGCGCTATGAGGCCTATCGCGGAAAAAGCTATATCTTCAAATAAAAACTACACGGAAGCATTCTGTGAAACTTCTTTCTGATCTGTGCATTCAACTAACAGAGGGGAACATTACTTTTGATGGAGGAGTTTTTAAACACTCTTTCTGTAGAAACTGCAAGGGGATATTTGGAGCGCTATGAGGCCTATTGCGGAAAAAGGAATATCTTCAAATAAAAAGTACACAGAAGCATTCTGTGACACTTCTTTCTTATCTGTGCATTCAACTAACAGAGTTGATTCTTACTTTTGATGGAGGAGTTTTGAAACACTATTTCTGTAGAAACTTCAAGTGGACATTTTGAGCGCTATGAGGCCTATGGCGGAAAAAGGTATATCTTCAAATAAAAACTACACAGAAGCATTCTGTGAAACTTCTTTCAGATCTGTGCATTCGACTAACAGAGCTGAACATTACTTTTGATGGAGGAGTTTTTAAACACTGTTTCTGTAGAAACTGCAAGGGGATATTTGGAGCTCTATGAGGCCTATTGCGGAAAAAGCTATATCTTCAAATAAAAACTACAGAGAAGCATTCTGTGAAACTTCTTTCTTATCTGTGCATTCAACTAACAGAGTTGAACATTACTTTAGATGGAGGATTTTTGAAACACTCTTTCTGTAGAAACTGCATGTGGATCATTGAGGCGCTATGAGGCCTTTCGTGGAAAAAGAAATATCTTCCAATAAAAACTACAAAAAAGCATTCTCTGAATCTTCTTTCCGATCTGTGCATTCAACTAACAGAGTTGAACCTTACTTTTGATGGAGGAGTTTTGAACCACTCTTTCTGTAGAAACCGCAAGTGGACATTTGGAGCGCTATGAGGCCTGTAATGGAAAAGAAATATCTTCAAATAAAAACTACAGAGAAGCATTCTGTGAAACTTCTTTCTGATCTGTTCATTCAACTAAGAGTGTTGAAACTTACTATTGATTGAGGAGTTTTTAAACACTCTTTCTGTAGAAACTGCATGTGGATATTTGAGGCGCTGTGAGGCCTATCGCTGAAAAAGGGATGTCTTCAAATAAAAACTTCACAGAAGCATTCTGTGAAACCACTTTCTGATCTGTGCATTCAACAAACAGAGTTGAACCTTCCTTTTGATGGAGGAGTTTTGAAACACTCTTTCTGTAGAAACTGCAATTGGACATTTGGAGCGCAATGAGGCCTATAGTGGTAAAAGGTATATCTTCAAATAAAAACTACACAGAAGCATTCTTTGAAACTTCTCTCTGATCTGTACATTCATCTAGCAGTGTTGAATCTTACTTTTGATTGAGGAGTTTTTAAACATTCTTTCTGTAGAAAGTGTAAGTGGATATTTGGAGTGCTATGAGGCCTATTGCGGAAAAAGGATTATCTTCAAATAAAAAGTGCACAAAAGAATTCTGTGAAACTTCTTTCTGATCTGTGCATTCAACTAACAGAGATGAACCTTACTTTTAATGGAAGACTTTTGAAACACTCTTTCTGTAGAAACTGCAGGTCGATATTTGGAGCGCTATGAAGCCTATCGCGGAAAAAGCAATAACTTCAAGTAAAAACTACACAGAAGCATTCTGTGAAACTTCTTTCTCATCTGTGCATTCACCTAACAGAGTAGAACCTTACTTTTGATTGAGGAGCTTTAAAACACTCTTTCTGTGTAAACTGCACGTGGACATTAGGAGAGCTCTGAGGCCAATCGTGGAAAAACGAATATCTTCAAGTAAAAACTACACAGAAGCAGACTGTGAGACTTCATTCTGATCTGTACATTCATCTAACAGGGTTGAACCTTACTTTTCATGGAGATGTTTTGAAACACTCTTTCGGTAGATAGTGCAAGTTGTCATTTGGAGCGCTATGAGGCCTATAGTGGAAAAAGGAATATCTTCAAATAAAAACTACACAGTAGCATTCTGTGGAACTTCTTTCTGACCTGTGCATTCAACTAACCGAGTTGAACCTTACTTTGGGTGGAGGAGTTTTGAAACACTCTGTAGGAACTGGAAGTGGATATTTGTAGCGCTACGAGACCTATAGCGGAAAAAGGAATATCTTCCAATAAAAACTACACAGAAGCATTCTGTGGAAATCCTTATTGATCTGTTCATTCAACTAAAGGAGTTGAACCTTACTTTTGGTGGAAGACTATTGAAACACTCTTCCTGTAGAAACTGCAAGCGGACATTTGGAGTGCTATGAGGCCTATCGTGGAAAAAGGAATATCTTCATATAAAAACTACACAGTTGCATTCTGTGAAACTACTTTATGATCTGTGCGTTCAACTGACAGAGTTGAAACTTGCTTTTGACTGAGGGGTTTTGAAACAGTCCTTCTGTGTAAACTGCAAGTGGACATTTGGATCTCTATGAGGCCTATGGTGGGAAAAGGAATACATTCAAACAAAAACTACACAGAAGCATTCTGTGAAACTACTTTCTGATCTGTTCATTCAACTAGCAGTGTTGATCCTAACTTTTGATGGAGGAGTTTTCGAAACACTCTTCTTACCGTACAAACTGCAAGAGAATATTTGGAGCTCTATGAGGCCTATCGCGGAAAAAGGAATATCTTCAAATAAAAACTACACAGAAGCATTCTGTGAAACTTCTTTCCGATCTGTGCATTCAACTAACAGAGTTGAACCTTACTTTTGATGGAGGAGTTTTGAACCACTCTTTCTGTAGAAACTGCAAGTGGACATTTGGAGCGCTATGAGGCCTATAATGGAAAAGGAATATCTTCAAATAAAAACTACACAGAAGCATTCTGTGAAACTTCTTTCTCAACTGTTCATTGAAATAACAGTGTTGAAAATTACTTTTGATGGAGGAGCTTTTAAACACTCTTTCTGTAGAAACTGCATGTGGATATTTGAGGCGCTATGAGGCCTATCGCTGAAAAAGGGATGTCATCAAATAAAAACTTCACAGAAGCATTCTTTGAAACCACTTTCTTATCTGTGCATTCAACAAACAGAGGTGAACTTTACTTTTGATGGAGGAGTTTTCAAACACTCTTTCTGTGGAAACTACATGTGGACATATGGAGCCCCATGAGGCCTATCGCGGAGAAAGGAATATCTTCAAAGAAAGACTAGAGTAAAACGTTCTGTGAAACTTCTTTCTGATCTGGGCTTTCAACCAACAGAGTTGAACCTTACTTTGGATGGAGGAGTATTCAAACACTCTTTCTGTAGAAACTGCAAGTGGACATTTGGAGCGCTACGAGGCCTATCGCGGAAAAAGGAATATCTTCCAATAAAAACTACACAGAAGCATTCTGTGAAATTTTTCTGATCTGTGCATTCAACTAACACACTTGAACATAACTTTTGATTGAGGAGTTTTCAAACACTCTTTCTGTAGAAACTGGAAGTGGACATTTTGAGCGCTTTGAGGCCTATCGCGGAAAAAGGAATATCTTCAAATAAAAACTACACAGAAGCATTCTGTGAAACTTCTTTCTTATCTGTGCATTCAACTAACAGAGTTGAACCTTACTTTTGATGGAGGAGTTTTGAAATAATGTTTCTGTAGAAACTGCAAGTGGATATTTTGAGCGCTATGAGGCCTATCGCGGAAAAAGCTATATCTTCAAATAAAAACTACACGAAAGCATTCTGTGAAACTTCTTTCTGATCTGTGCATTCAACTAACAGAGGTGAACATTACTTTTGATGGAGGAGTTTTTAAACACTGTTTCTGTAGAAACTGCAAGGGGATATTTGGAGCGCTATGAGGCCTATTGCGGAAAAAGGAATATCTTCAAATAAAAAGTACACAGAAGCATTCTGTGACACTTCTTTCTTATCTGTGCATTCAACTAACAGAGTTGATTCTTACTTTTGATGGAGGAGTTTTGAAACACTATTTCTGTAGAAACTTCAAGTGGACATTTTGAGCGCTATGAGGCCTATGGCGGAAAAAGGTATATCTTCAAATAAAAACTACACAGAAGCATTCTGTGAAACTTCTTTCAGATCTGTGCATTCGACTAACAGAGCTGAACATTACTTTTGATGGAGGAGTTTTTAAACACTGTTTCTGTAGAAACTGCAAGGGGATATTTGGAGCTCTATGAGGCCTATTGCGGAAAAAGCTATATCTTCAAATAAAAACTACAGAGAAGCATTCTGTGAAACTTCTTTCTTATCTCTGCATTCAACTAACAGAGTTGAACATTACTTTAGATGGAGGATTTTTGAAACACTCTTTCTGTAGAAACTGCATGTGGATCATTGAGGCGCTATGAGGCCTATCGTGGAAAAAGAAATATCTTCCAATAAAAACTACAAAAAAGCATTCTCTGAATCTTCTTTCCGATCTGTGCATTCAACTAACAGAGTTGAACCTTACTTTTGATGGAGGAGTTTTGAACCACTCTTTCTGTAGAAACCGCAAGTGGACATTTGGAGCGCTATGAGGCCTGTAATGGAAAAGAAATATCTTCAAATAAAAACTACAGAGAAGCATTCTGTGAAACTTCTTTCTGATCTGTTCATTCAACTAAGAGTGTTGAAACTTACTATTGATTGAGGAGTTTTTAAACACTCTTTCTGTAGAAACTGCATGTGGATATTTGAGGCGCTATGAGGCCTATCGCTGAAAAAGGGATGTCTTCAAATAAAAACTTCACAGAAGCATTCTGTGAAACCACTTTCTGATCTGTGCATTCAACAAACAGAGTTGAACCTTCCTTTTGATGGAGGAGTTTTGAAACACTCTTTCTGTAGAAACTGCAATTGGACATTTGGAGCGCAATGAGGCCTATAGTGGTAAAAGGTATATCTTCAAATAAAAACTACACAGAAGCATTCTTTGAAACTTCTCTCTGATCTGTACATTCATCTAGCAGTGTTGAATCTTACTTTTGATTGAGGAGTTTTTAAACATTCTTTCTGTAGAAAGTGTAAGTGGATATTTGGAGTGCTATGAGGCCTATTGCGGAAAAAGGATTATCTTCAAATAAAAAGTGCACAAAAGAATTCTGTGAAACTTCTTTCTGATCTGTGCATTCAACTAACAGAGATGAACCTTACTTTTAATGGAAGACTTTTGAAACACTCTTTCTGTAGAAACTGCAGGTCGATATTTGGAGCGCTATGAAGCCTATCGCGGAAAAAGCAATAACTTCAAGTAAAAACTACACAGAAGCATTCTGTGAAACTTCTTTCTCATCTGTGCATTCACCTAACAGAGTAGAACCTTACTTTTGATTGAGGAGCTTTAAAACACTCTTTCTGTGTAAACTGCACGTGGACATTAGGAGAGCTCTGAGGCCAATCGTGGAAAAACGAATATCTTCAAGTAAAAACTACACAGAAGCAGACTGTGAGACTTCATTCTGATCTGTACATTCATCTAACAGGGTTGAACCTTACTTTTCATGGAGATGTTTTGAAACACTCTTTCGGTAGATAGTGCAAGTTGTCATTTGGAGCGCTATGAGGCCTATAGTGGAAAAAGGAATATCTTCAAATAAAAACTACACAGTAGCATTCTGTGGAACTTCTTTCTGACCTGTGCATTCAACTAACCGAGTTGAACCTTACTTTGGGTGGAGGAGTTTTGAAACACTCTGTAGGAACTGGAAGTGGATATTTGTAGTGCTACGAGACCTATAGCGGAAAAAGGAATATCTTCCAATAAAAACTACACAGAAGCATTCTGTGGAAATCCTTATTGATCTGTTCATTCAACTAAAGGAGTTGAACCTTACTTTTGGTGGAAGACTATTGAAACACTCTTCCTGTAGAAACTGCAAGCGGACATTTGGAGTGCTATGAGGCCTATCGTGGAAAAAGGAATATCTTCATATAAAAACTACACAGTTGCATTCTGTGAAACTACTTTATGATCTGTGCGTTCAACTGACAGAGTTGAAACTTGCTTTTGACTGAGGGGTTTTGAAACAGTCCTTCTGTGTAAACTGCAAGTGGACATTTGGATCTCTATGAGGCCTATGGTGGGAAAAGGAATACATTCAAACAAAAACTACACAGAAGCATTCTGTGAAACTACTTTCTGATCTGTTCATTCAACTAGCAGTGTTGATCCTAACTTTTGATGGAGGAGTTTTTGAAACACTCTTCTTACCGTACAAACTGCAAGAGAATATTTGGAGCTCTATGAGGCCTATCGCGGAAAAAGGAATATCTTCAAATAAAAACTACACAGAAGCATTCTGTGAAACTTCTTTCCGATCTGTGCATTCAACTAACAGAGTTGAACCTTACTTTTGATGGAGGAGTTTTGAACCACTCTTTCTGTAGAAACTGCAAGTGGACATTTGGAGCGCTATGAGGCCTATAATGGAAAAGGAATATCTTCAAATAAAAACTACACAGAAGCATTCTGTGAAACTTCTTTCTCAACTGTTCATTGAAATAACAGTGTTGAAAATTACTTTTGATGGAGGAGCTTTTAAACACTCTTTCTGTAGAAACTGCATGTGGATATTTGAGGCGCTATGAGGCCTATCGCTGAAAAAGGGATGTCATCAAATAAAAACTTCACAGAAGCATTCTTTGAAACCACTTTCTTATCTGTGCATTCAACAAACAGAGGTGAACTTTACTTTTGATGGAGGAGTTTTCAAACACTCTTTCTGTGGAAAGTACATGTGGACATATGGAGCCCCATGAGGCCTATCGTGGAGAAAGGAATATCTTCAAAGAAAGACTAGAGTAAAACGTTCTGTGAAACTTCTTTCTGATCTGGGCTTTCAACCAACAGAGTTGAACCTTACTTTGGATGGAGGAGTATTCAAACACTCTTTCTGTAGAAACTGCAAGTGGACATTTGGAGCGCTACGAGGCCTATCGCGGAAAAAGGAATATCTTCCAATAAAAACTACACAGAAGCATTCTGTGAAATTTTTCTGATCTGTGCATTCAACTAACACACTTGAACATAACTTTTGATTGAGGAGTTTTCAAACACTCTTTCTGTAGAAACTGGAAGTGGACATTATGAGCGCTTTGAGGCCTATCGCGGAAAAAGGAATATCTTCAAATAAAAACTACACAGAAGCATTCTGTGAAACTTCTTTCTTATCTGTGCATTCAACTAACACAGTTGAACCTTACTTTTGATGGAGGAGTTTTGAAATAATGTTTCTGTAGAAACTGCAAGTGGATATTTTGAGCGCTATGAGGCCTATCGCGGAAAAAGCTATATCTTCAAATAAAAACTACACGGAAGCATTCTGTGAAACATCTTTCTGATCTGTGCATTCAACTAACAGAGGTGAACATTACTTTTGATGGAGGAGTTTTTAAACACTCTTTCTGTAGAAACTGCAAGGGGATATTTGGAGCGCTATGAGGCCTATTGCGGAAAAAGGAATATCTTCAAATAAAAAGTACACAGAAGCATTCTGTGACACTTCTTTCTTATCTGTGCATTCAACTAACAGAGTTGATTCTTACTTTTGATGGAGGAGTTTTGAAACACTATTTCTGTAGAAACTTCAAGTGGACATTTTGAGCGCTATGAGGCCTATGGCGGAAAAAGGTATATCTTCAAATAAAAACTACACAGAAGCATTCTGTGAAACTTCTTTCAGATCTGTGCATTCGACTAACAGAGCTGAACATTACTTTTGATGGAGGAGTTTTTAAACACTGTTTCTGTAGAAACTGCAAGGGGATATTTGGAGCTCTATGAGGCCTATTGCGGAAAAAGCTATATCTTCAAATAAAAACTACAGAGAAGCATTCTGTGAAACTTCTTTCTTATCTGTGCATTCAACTAACAGAGTTGAACATTACTTTAGATGGAGGATTTTTGAAACACTCTTTCTGTAGAAACTGCATGTGGATCATTGAGGCGCTATGAGGCCTATCGTGGAAAAAGAAATATCTTCCAATAAAAACTACAGAAAAGCATTCTCTGAATCTTCTTTCCGATCTGTGCATTCAACTAACAGAGTTGAACCTTACTTTTGATGGAGGAGTTTTGAACCACTCTTTCTGTAGAAACCGCAAGTGGACATTTGGAGCGCTATGAGGCCTGTAATGGAAAAGAAATATCTTCAAATAAAAACTACAGAGAAGCATTCTGTGAAACTTCTTTCTGATCTGTTCATTCAACTAAGAGTGTTGAAACTTACTATTGATTGAGGAGTTTTTAAACACTCTTTCTGTAGAAACTGCATGTGGATATTTGAGGCGCTATGAGGCCTATCGCTGAAAAAGGGATGTCTTCAAATAAAAACTTCACAGAAGCATTCTGTGAAACCACTTTCTGATCTGTGCATTCAACAAACAGAGTTGAACCTTCCTTTTGATGGAGGAGTTTTGAAACACTCTTTCTGTAGAAACTGCAATTGGACATTTGGAGCACAATGAGGCCTATAGTGGTAAAAGGTATATCTTCAAATAAAAACTACACAGAAGCATTCTTTGAAACTTCTCTCTGATCTGTACATTCATCTAGCAGTGTTGAATCTTACTTTTGATTGAGGAGTTTTTAAACATTCTTTCTGTAGAAAGTGTAAGTGGATATTTGGAGTGCTATGAGGCCTATTGCGGAAAAAGGATTATCTTCAAATAAAAAGTGCACAAAAGAATTCTGTGAAACTTCTTTCTGATCTGTGCATTCAACTAACAGAGATGAACCTTACTTTTAATGGAAGACTTTTGAAACACTCTTTCTGTAGAAACTGCAGGTCGATATTTGGAGCGCTATGAAGCCTATCGCGGAAAAAGCAATAACTTCAAGTAAAAACTACACAGAAGCATTCTGTGAAACTTCTTTCTCATCTGTGCATTCACCTAACAGAGTAGAACCTTACTTTTGATTGAGGAGCTTTAAAACACTCTTTCTGTGTAAACTGCACGTGGACATTAGGAGAGCTCTGAGGCCAATCGTGGAAAAACGAATATCTTCAAGTAAAAACTACACAGAAGCAGACTGTGAGACTTCATTCTGATCTGTACATTCATCTAACAGGGTTGAACCTTACTTTTCATGGAGATGTTTTGAAACACTCTTTCGGTAGATAGTGCAAGTTGTCATTTGGAGCGCTATGAGGCCTATAGTGGAAAAAGGAATATCTTCAAATAAAAACTACACAGTAGCATTCTGTGGAACTTCTTTCTGACCTGTGCATTCAACTAACCGAGTTGAACCTTACTTTGGGTGGAGGAGTTTTGAAACACTCTGTAGGAACTGGAAGTGGATATTTGTAGCGCTACGAGACCTATAGCGGAAAAAGGAATATCTTCCAATAAAAACTACACAGAAGCATTCTTTGAAACCACTTTCTTATCTGTGCATTCAACAAACAGAGGTGAACATTACTTTTGATGGAGGAGTTTTCAAACACTCTTTCTGTGGAAACTACATGTGGACATATGGAGCCCCATGAGGCCTATCGTGGAGAAAGGAATATCTTCAAAGAAAGACTAGAGTAAAACGTTCTGTGAAACTTCTTTCTGATCTGGGCTTTCAACCAACAGAGTTGAACCTTACTTTGGATGGAGGAGTATTCAAACACTCTTTCTGTAGAAACTGCAAGTGGACATTTGGAGCGCTACGAGGCCTATCGCGGAAAAAGGAATATCTTCCAATAAAAACTACACAGAAGCATTCTGTGAAATTTTTCTGATCTGTGCATTCAACTAACACACTTGAACATAACTTTTGATTGAGGAGTTTTCAAACACTCTTTCTGTAGAAACTGGAAGTGGACATTATGAGCGCTTTGAGGCCTATCGCGGAAAAAGGAATATCTTCAAATAAAAACTACACAGAAGCATTCTGTGAAACTTCTTTCTTATCTGTGCATTCAACTAACAGAGTTGAACCTTACTTTTGATGGAGGAGTTTTGAAATAATGTTTCTGTAGAAACTGCAAGTGGATATTTTGAGCGCTATGAGGCCTATCGCGGAAAAAGCTATATCTTCAAATAAAAACTACACGGAAGCATTCTGTGAAACTTCTTTCTGATCTGTGCATTCAACTAACAGAGGTGAACATTACTTTTGATGGAGGAGTTTTTAAACACTGTTTCTGTAGAAACTGCAAGGGGATATTTGGAGCGCTATGAGGCCTATTGCGGAAAAAGGAATATCTTCAAATAAAAAGTACACAGAAGCATTCTGTGACACTTCTTTCTTATCTGTGCATTCAACTAACAGAGTTGATTCTTACTTTTGATGGAGGAGTTTTGAAACACTATTTCTGTAGAAACTTCAAGTGGACATTTTGAGCGCTATGAGGCCTATGGCGGAAAAAGGTATATCTTCAAATAAAAACTACACAGAAGCATTCTGTGAAACTTCTTTCAGATCTGTGCATTCGACTAACAGAGCTGAACATTACTTTTGATGGAGGAGTTTTTAAACACTGTTTCTGTAGAAACTGCAAGGGGATATTTGGAGCTCTATGAGGCCTATTGCGGAAAAAGCTATATCTTCAAATAAAAACTACAGAGAAGCATTCTGTGAAACTTCTTTCTTATCTGTGCATTCAACTAACAGAGTTGAACATTACTTTAGATGGAGGATTTTTGAAACACTCTTTCTGTAGAAACTGCATGTGGATCATTGAGGCGCTATGAGGCCTATCGTGGAAAAAGAAATATCTTCCAATAAAAACTACAAAAAAGCATTCTCTGAATCTTCTTTCCGATCTGTGCATTCAACTAACAGAGTTGAACCTTACTTTTGATGGAGGAGTTTTGAACCACTCTTTCTGTAGAAACCGCAAGTGGACATTTGGAGCGCTATGAGGCCTATAATGGAAAAGAAATATCTTCAAATAAAAACTACAGAGAAGCATTCTGTGAAACTTCTTTCTGATCTGTTCATTCAACTAAGAGTGTTGAAACTTACTATTGATTGAGGAGTTTTTAAACACTCTTTCTGTAGAAACTGCATGTGGATATTTGAGGCGCTATGAGGCCTATCGCTGAAAAAGGGATGTCTTCAAATAAAAACTTCACAGAAGCATTCTGTGAAACCACTTTCTGATCTGTGCATTCAACAAACAGAGTTGAACCTTCCTTTTGATGGAGGAGTTTTGAAACACTCTTTCTGTAGAAACTGCAATTGGACATTTGGAGCGCAATGAGGCCTATAGTGGTAAAAGGTATATCTTCAAATAAAAACTACACAGAAGCATTCTTTGAAACTTCTCTCTGATCTGTACATTCATCTAGCAGTGTTGAATCTTACTTTTGATTGAGGAGTTTTTAAACATTCTTTCTGTAGAAAGTGTAAGTGGATATTTGGAGTGCTATGAGGCCTATTGCGGAAAAAGGATTATCTTCAAATAAAAAGTGCACAAAAGAATTCTGTGAAACTTCTTTCTGATCTGTGCATTCAACTAACAGAGATGAACCTTACTTTTAATGGAAGACTTTTGAAACACTCTTTCTGTAGAAACTGCAGGTCGATATTTGGAGCGCTATGAAGCCTATCGCGGAAAAAGCAATAACTTCAAGTAAAAACTACACAGAAGCATTCTGTGAAACTTCTTTCTCATCTGTGCATTCACCTAACAGAGTAGAACCTTACTTTTGATTGAGGAGCTTTAAAACACTCTTTCTGTGTAAACTGCACGTGGACATTAGGAGAGCTCTGAGGCCAATCGTGGAAAAACGAATATCTTCAAGTAAAAACTACACAGAAGCAGACTGTGAGACTTCATTCTGATCTGTACATTCATCTAACAGGGTTGAACCTTACTTTTCATGGAGATGTTTTGAAACACTCTTTCGGTAGATAGTGCAAGTTGTCATTTGGAGCGCTATGAGGCCTATAGTGGAAAAAGGAATATCTTCAAATAAAAACTACACAGTAGCATTCTGTGGAACTTCTTTCTGACCTGTGCATTCAACTAACCGAGTTGAACCTTACTTTGGGTGGAGGAGTTTTGAAACACTCTGTAGGAACTGGAAGTGGATATTTGTAGCGCTACGAGACCTATAGCGGAAAAAGGAATATCTTCCAATAAAAACTACACAGAAGCATTCTGTGGAAATCCTTATTGATCTGTTCATTCAACTAAAGGAGTTGAACCTTACTTTTGGTGGAAGACTATTGAAACACTCTTCCTGTAGAAACTGCAAGCGGACATTTGGAGTGCTATGAGGCCTATCGTGGAAAAAGGAATATCTTCATATAAAAACTACACAGTTGCATTCTGTGAAACTACTTTATGATCTGTGCGTTCAACTGACAGAGTTGAAACTTGCTTTTGACTGAGGGGTTTTGAAACAGTCCTTCTGTGTAAACTGCAAGTGGACATTTGGATCTCTATGAGGCCTATGGTGGGAAAAGGAATACATTCAAACAAAAACTACACAGAAGCATTCTGTGAAACTACTTTCTGATCTGTTCATTCAACTAGCAGTGTTGATCCTAACTTTTGATGGAGGAGTTTTCGAAACACTCTTCTTACCGTACAAACTGCAAGAGAATATTTGGAGCTCTATGAGGCCTATCGCGGAAAAAGGAATATCTTCAAATAAAAACTACACAGAAGCATTCTGTGAAACTTCTTTCCGATCTGTGCATTCAACTAACAGAGTTGAACCTTACTTTTGATGGAGGAGTTTTGAACCACTCTTTCTGTAGAAACTGCAAGTGGACATTTGGAGCGCTATGAGGCCTATAATGGAAAAGGAATATCTTCAAATAAAAACTACACAGAAGCATTCTGTGAAACTTCTTTCTCAACTGTTCATTGAAATAACAGTGTTGAAAATTACTTTTGATGGAGGAGCTTTTAAACACTCTTTCTGTAGAAACTGCATGTGGATATTTGAGGCGCTATGAGGCCTATCGCTGAAAAAGGGATGTCATCAAATAAAAACTTCACAGAAGCATTCTTTGAAACCACTTTCTTATCTGTGCATTCAACAAACAGAGGTGAACTTTACTTTTGATGGAGGAGTTTTCAAACACTCTTTCTGTGGAAACTACATGTGGACATATGGAGCCCCATGAGGCCTATCGTGGAGAAAGGAATATCTTCAAAGAAAGACTAGAGTAAAACGTTCTGTGAAACTTCTTTCTGATCTGGGCTTTCAACCAACAGAGTTGAACCTTACTTTGGATGGAGGAGTATTCAAACACTCTTTCTGTAGAAACTGCAAGTGGACATTTGGAGCGCTACGAGGCCTATCGCGGAAAAAGGAATATCTTCCAATAAAAACTACACAGAAGCATTCTGTGAAATTTTTCTGATCTGTGCATTCAACTAACACACTTGAACATAACTTTTGATTGAGGAGTTTTCAAACACTCTTTCTGTAGAAACTGGAAGTGGACATTATGAGCGCTTTGAGGCCTATCGCGGAAAAAGGAATATCTTCAAATAAAAACTACACAGAAGCATTCTGTGAAACTTCTTTCTTATCTGTGCATTCAACTAACAGAGTTGAACCTTACTTTTGATGGAGGAGTTTTGAAATAATGTTTCTGTAGAAACTGCAAGTGGATATTTTGAGCGCTATGAGGCCTATCGCGGAAAAAGCTATATCTTCAAATAAAAACTACACGGAAGCATTCTGTGAAACTTCTTTCTGATCTGTGCATTCAACTAACAGAGGTGAACATTACTTTTGATGGAGGAGTTTTTAAACACTCTTTCTGTAGAAACTGCAAGGGGATATTTGGAGCGCTATGAGGCCTATTGCGGAAAAAGGAATATCTTCAAATAAAAAGTACACAGAAGCATTCTGTGACACTTCTTTCTTATCTGTGCATTCAACTAACAGAGTTGATTCTTACTTTTGATGGAGGAGTTTTGAAACACTATTTCTGTAGAAACTTCAAGTGGACATTTTGAGCGCTATGAGGCCTATGGCGGAAAAAGGTATATCTTCAAATAAAAACTACACAGAAGCATTCTGTGAAACTTCTTTCAGATCTGTGCATTCGACTAACAGAGCTGAACATTACTTTTGATGGAGGAGTTTTTAAACACTGTTTCTGTAGAAACTGCAAGGGGATATTTGGGGCTCTATGAGGCCTATTGCGGAAAAAGCTATATCTTCAAATAAAAACTACAGAGAAGCATTCTGTGAAACTTCTTTCTTATCTGTGCATTCAACTAACAGAGTTGAACATTACTTTAGATGGAGGATTTTTGAAACACTCTTTCTGTAGAAACTGCATGTGGATCATTGAGGCGCTATGAGGCCTATCGTGGAAAAAGAAATATCTTCCAATAAAAACTACAAAAAAGCATTCTCTGAATCTTCTTTCCGATCTGTGCATTCAACTAACAGAGTTGAACCTTACTTTTGATGGAGGAGTTTTGAACCACTCTTTCTGTAGAAACCGCAAGTGGACATTTGGAGCGCTATGAGGCCTGTAATGGAAAAGAAATATCTTCAAATAAAAACTACAGAGAAGCATTCTGTGAAACTTCTTTCTGATCTGTTCATTCAACTAAGAGTGTTGAAACTTACTATTGATTGAGGAGTTTTTAAACACTCTTTCTGTAGAAACTGCATGTGGATATTTGAGGCGCTATGAGGCCTATCGCTGAAAAAGGGATGTCTTCAAATAAAAACTTCACAGAAGCATTCTGTGAAACCACTTTCTGATCTGTGCATTCAACAAACAGAGTTGAACCTTCCTTTTGATGGAGGAGTTTTGAAACACTCTTTCTGTAGAAACTGCAATTGGACATTTGGAGCGCAATGAGGCCTATAGTGGTAAAAGGTATATCTTCAAATAAAAACTACACAGAAGCATTCTTTGAAACTTCTCTCTGATCTGTACATTCATCTAGCAGTGTTGAATCTTACTTTTGATTGAGGAGTTTTTAAACATTCTTTCTGTAGAAAGTGTAAGTGGATATTTGGAGTGCTATGAGGCCTATTGCGGAAAAAGGATTATCTTCAAATAAAAAGTGCACAAAAGAATTCTGTGAAACTTCTTTCTGATCTGTGCATTCAACTAACAGAGATGAACCTTACTTTTAATGGAAGACTTTTGAAACACTCTTTCTGTAGAAACTGCAGGTCGATATTTGGAGCGCTATGAAGCCTATCGCGGAAAAAGCAATAACTTCAAGTAAAAACTACACAGAAGCATTCTGTGAAACTTCTTTCTCATCTGTGCATTCACCTAACAGAGTAGAACCTTACTTTTGATTGAGGAGCTTTAAAACACTCTTTCTGTGTAAACTGCACGTGGACATTAGGAGAGCTCTGAGGCCAATCGTGGAAAAACGAATATCTTCAAGTAAAAACTACACAGAAGCAGACTGTGAGACTTCATTCTGATCTGTACATTCATCTAACAGGGTTGAACCTTACTTTTCATGGAGATGTTTTGAAACACTCTTTCGGTAGATAGTGCAAGTTGTCATTTGGAGCGCTATGAGGCCTATAGTGGAAAAAGGAATATCTTCAAATAAAAACTACACAGTAGCATTCTGTGGAACTTCTTTCTGACCTGTGCATTCAACTAACCGAGTTGAACCTTACTTTGGGTGGAGGAGTTTTGAAACACTCTGTAGGAACTGGAAGTGGATATTTGTAGCGCTACGAGACCTATAGCGGAAAAAGGAATATCTTCCAATAAAAACTACACAGAAGCATTCTGTGGAAATCCTTATTGATCTGTTCATTCAACTAAAGGAGTTGAACCTTACTTTTGGTGGAAGACTATTGAAACACTCTTCCTGTAGAAACTGCAAGCGGACATTTGGAGTGCTATGAGGCCTATCGTGGAAAAAGGAATATCTTCATATAAAAACTACACAGTTGCATTCTGTGAAACTACTTTATGATCTGTGCGTTCAACTGACAGAGTTGAAACTTGCTTTTGACTGAGGGGTTTTGAAACAGTCCTTCTGTGTAAACTGCAAGTGGACATTTGGATCTCTATGAGGCCTATGGTGGGAAAAGGAATACATTCAAACAAAAACTACACAGAAGCATTCTGTGAAACTACTTTCTGATCTGTTCATTCAACTAGCAGTGTTGATCCTAACTTTTGATGGAGGAGTTTTCGAAACACTCTTCTTACCGTACAAACTGCAAGAGAATATTTGGAGCTCTATGAGGCCTATCGCGGAAAAAGGAATATCTTCAAATAAAAACTACACAGAAGCATTCTGTGAAACTTCTTTCCGATCTGTGCATTCAACTAACAGAGTTGAACCTTACTTTTGATGGAGGAGTTTTGAACCACTCTTTCTGTAGAAACTGCAAGTGGACATTTGGAGCGCTATGAGGCCTATAATGGAAAAGGAATATCTTCAAATAAAAACTACACAGAAGCATTCTGTGAAACTTCTTTCTCAACTGTTCATTGAAATAACAGTGTTGAAAATTACTTTTGATGGAGGAGCTTTTAAACACTCTTTCTGTAGAAACTGCATGTGGATATTTGAGGCGCTATGAGGCCTATCGCTGAAAAAGGGATGTCATCAAATAAAAACTTCACAGAAGCATTCTTTGAAACCACTTTCTTATCTGTGCATTCAACAAACAGAGGTGAACTTTACTTTTGATGGAGGAGTTTTCAAACACTCTTTCTGTGGAAACTACATGTGGACATATGGAGCCCCATGAGGCCTATCGTGGAGAAAGGAATATCTTCAAAGAAAGACTAGAGTAAAACGTTCTGTGAAACTTCTTTCTGATCTGGGCTTTCAACCAACAGAGTTGAACCTTACTTTGGATGGAGGAGTATTCAAACACTCTTTCTGTAGAAACTGCAAGTGGACATTTGGAGCGCTACGAGGCCTATCGCGGAAAAAGGAATATCTTCCAATAAAAACTACACAGAAGCATTCTGTGAAATTTTTCTGATCTGTGCATTCAACTAACACACTTGAACATAACTTTTGATTGAGGAGTTTTCAAACACTCTTTCTGTAGAAACTGGAAGTGGACATTATGAGCGCTTTGAGGCCTATCGCGGAAAAAGGAATATCTTCAAATAAAAACTACACAGAAGCATTCTGTGAAACTTCTTTCTTATCTGTGCATTCAACTAACAGAGTTGAACCTTACTTTTGATGGAGGAGTTTTGAAATAATGTTTCTGTAGAAACTGCAAGTGGATATTTTGAGCGCTATGAGGCCTATCGCGGAAAAAGCTATATCTTCAAATAAAAACTACACGGAAGCATTCTGTGAAACTTCTTTCTGATCTGTGCATTCAACTAACAGAGGTGAACATTACTTTTGATGGAGGAGTTTTTAAACACTCTTTCTGTAGAAACTGCAAGGGGATATTTGGAGCGCTATGAGGCCTATTGCGGAAAAAGGAATATCTTCAAATAAAAAGTACACAGAAGCATTCTGTGACACTTCTTTCTTATCTGTGCATTCAACTAACAGAGTTGATTCTTACTTTTGATGGAGGAGTTTTGAAACACTATTTCTGTAGAAACTTCAAGTGGACATTTTGAGCGCTATGAGGCCTATGGCGGAAAAAGGTATATCTTCAAATAAAAACTACACAGAAGCATTCTGTGAAACTTCTTTCAGATCTGTGCATTCGACTAACAGAGCTGAACATTACTTTTGATGGAGGAGTTTTTAAACACTGTTTCTGTAGAAACTGCAAGGGGATATTTGGGGCTCTATGAGGCCTATTGCGGAAAAAGCTATATCTTCAAATAAAAACTACAGAGAAGCATTCTGTGAAACTTCTTTCTTATCTGTGCATTCAACTAACAGAGTTGAACATTACTTTAGATGGAGGATTTTTGAAACACTCTTTCTGTAGAAACTGCATGTGGATCATTGAGGCGCTATGAGGCCTATCGTGGAAAAAGAAATATCTTCCAATAAAAACTACAAAAAAGCATTCTCTGAATCTTCTTTCCGATCTGTGCATTCAACTAACAGAGTTGAACCTTACTTTTGATGGAGGAGTTTTGAACCACTCTTTCTGTAGAAACCGCAAGTGGACATTTGGAGCGCTATGAGGCCTGTAATGGAAAAGAAATATCTTCAAATAAAAACTACAGAGAAGCATTCTGTGAAACTTCTTTCTGATCTGTTCATTCAACTAAGAGTGTTGAAACTTACTATTGATTGAGGAGTTTTTAAACACTCTTTCTGTAGAAACTGCATGTGGATATTTGAGGCGCTATGAGGCCTATCGCTGAAAAAGGGATGTCTTCAAATAAAAACTTCACAGAAGCATTCTGTGAAACCACTTTCTGATCTGTGCATTCAACAAACAGAGTTGAACCTTCCTTTTGATGGAGGAGTTTTGAAACACTCTTTCTGTAGAAACTGCAATTGGACATTTGGAGCGCAATGAGGCCTATAGTGGTAAAAGGTATATCTTCAAATAAAAACTACACAGAAGCATTCTTTGAAACTTCTCTCTGATCTGTACATTCATCTAGCAGTGTTGAATCTTACTTTTGATTGAGGAGTTTTTAAACATTCTTTCTGTAGAAAGTGTAAGTGGATATTTGGAGTGCTATGAGGCCTATTGCGGAAAAAGGATTATCTTCAAATAAAAAGTGCACAAAAGAATTCTGTGAAACTTCTTTCTGATCTGTGCATTCAACTAACAGAGATGAACCTTACTTTTAATGGAAGACTTTTGAAACACTCTTTCTGTAGAAACTGCAGGTCGATATTTGGAGCGCTATGAAGCCTATCGCGGAAAAAGCAATAACTTCAAGTAAAAACTACACAGAAGCATTCTGTGAAACTTCTTTCTCATCTGTGCATTCACCTAACAGAGTAGAACCTTACTTTTGATTGAGGAGCTTTAAAACACTCTTTCTGTGTAAACTGCACGTGGACATTAGGAGAGCTCTGAGGCCAATCGTGGAAAAACGAATATCTTCAAGTAAAAACTACACAGAAGCAGACTGTGAGACTTCATTCTGATCTGTACATTCATCTAACAGGGTTGAACCTTACTTTTCATGGAGATGTTTTGAAACACTCTTTCGGTAGATAGTGCAAGTTGTCATTTGGAGCGCTATGAGGCCTATAGTGGAAAAAGGAATATCTTCAAATAAAAACTACACAGTAGCATTCTGTGGAACTTCTTTCTGACCTGTGCATTCAACTAACCGAGTTGAACCTTACTTTGGGTGGAGGAGTTTTGAAACACTCTGTAGGAACTGGAAGTGGATATTTGTAGCGCTACGAGACCTATAGCGGAAAAAGGAATATCTTCCAATAAAAACTACACAGAAGCATTCTGTGGAAATCCTTATTGATCTGTTCATTCAACTAAAGGAGTTGAACCTTACTTTTGGTGGAAGACTATTGAAACACTCTTCCTGTAGAAACTGCAAGCGGACATTTGGAGTGCTATGAGGCCTATCGTGGAAAAAGGAATATCTTCATATAAAAACTACACAGTTGCATTCTGTGAAACTACTTTATGATCTGTGCGTTCAACTGACAGAGTTGAAACTTGCTTTTGACTGAGGGGTTTTGAAACAGTCCTTCTGTGTAAACTGCAAGTGGACATTTGGATCTCTATGAGGCCTATGGTGGGAAAAGGAATACATTCAAACAAAAACTACACAGAAGCATTCTGTGAAACTACTTTCTGATCTGTTCATTCAACTAGCAGTGTTGATCCTAACTTTTGATGGAGGAGTTTTCGAAACACTCTTCTTACCGTACAAACTGCAAGAGAATATTTGGAGCTCTATGAGGCCTATCGCGGAAAAAGGAATATCTTCAAATAAAAACTACACAGAAGCATTCTGTGAAACTTCTTTCCGATCTGTGCATTCAACTAACAGAGTTGAACCTTACTTTTGATGGAGGAGTTTTGAACCACTCTTTCTGTAGAAACTGCAAGTGGACATTTGGAGCGCTATGAGGCCTATAATGGAAAAGGAATATCTTCAAATAAAAACTACACAGAAGCATTCTGTGAAACTTCTTTCTCAACTGTTCATTGAAATAACAGTGTTGAAAATTACTTTTGATGGAGGAGCTTTTAAACACTCTTTCTGTAGAAACTGCATGTGGATATTTGAGGCGCTATGAGGCCTATCGCTGAAAAAGGGATGTCATCAAATAAAAACTTCACAGAAGCATTCTTTGAAACCACTTTCTTATCTGTGCATTCAACAAACAGAGGTGAACTTTACTTTTGATGGAGGAGTTTTCAAACACTCTTTCTGTGGAAACTACATGTGGACATATGGAGCCCCATGAGGCCTATCGTGGAGAAAGGAATATCTTCAAAGAAAGACTAGAGTAAAACGTTCTGTGAAACTTCTTTCTGATCTGGGCTTTCAACCAACAGAGTTGAACCTTACTTTGGATGGAGGAGTATTCAAACACTCTTTCTGTAGAAACTGCAAGTGGACATTTGGAGCGCTACGAGGCCTATCGCGGAAAAAGGAATATCTTCCAATAAAAACTACACAGAAGCATTCTGTGAAATTTTTCTGATCTGTGCATTCAACTAACACACTTGAACATAACTTTTGATTGAGGAGTTTTCAAACACTCTTTCTGTAGAAACTGGAAGTGGACATTATGAGCGCTTTGAGGCCTATCGCGGAAAAAGGAATATCTTCAAATAAAAACTACACAGAAGCATTCTGTGAAACTTCTTTCTTATCTGTGCATTCAACTAACAGAGTTGAACCTTACTTTTGATGGAGGAGTTTTGAAATAATGTTTCTGTAGAAACTGCAAGTGGATATTTTGAGCGCTATGAGGCCTATCGCGGAAAAAGCTATATCTTCAAATAAAAACTACACGGAAGCATTCTGTGAAACTTCTTTCTGATCTGTGCATTCAACTAACAGAGGTGAACATTACTTTTGATGGAGGAGTTTTTAAACACTCTTTCTGTAGAAACTGCAAGGGGATATTTGGAGCGCTATGAGGCCTATTGCGGAAAAAGGAATATCTTCAAATAAAAAGTACACAGAAGCATTCTGTGACACTTCTTTCTTATCTGTGCATTCAACTAACAGAGTTGATTCTTACTTTTGATGGAGGAGTTTTGAAACACTATTTCTGTAGAAACTTCAAGTGGACATTTTGAGCGCTATGAGGCCTATGGCGGAAAAAGGTATATCTTCAAATAAAAACTACACAGAAGCATTCTGTGAAACTTCTTTCAGATCTGTGCATTCGACTAACAGAGCTGAACATTACTTTTGATGGAGGAGTTTTTAAACACTGTTTCTGTAGAAACTGCAAGGGGATATTTGGAGCTCTATGAGGCCTATTGCGGAAAAAGCTATATCTTCAAATAAAAACTACAGAGAAGCATTCTGTGAAACTTCTTTCTTATCTGTGCATTCAACTAACAGAGTTGAACATTACTTTAGATGGAGGATTTTTGAAACACTCTTTCTGTAGAAACTGCATGTGGATCATTGAGGCGCTATGAGGCCTATCGTGGAAAAAGAAATATCTTCCAATAAAAACTACAAAAAAGCATTCTCTGAATCTTCTTTCCGATCTGTGCATTCAACTAACAGAGTTGAACCTTACTTTTGATGGAGGAGTTTTGAACCACTCTTTCTGTAGAAACCGCAAGTGGACATTTGGAGCGCTATGAGGCCTGTAATGGAAAAGAAATATCTTCAAATAAAAACTACAGAGAAGCATTCTGTGAAACTTCTTTCTGATCTGTTCATTCAACTAAGAGTGTTGAAACTTACTATTGATTGAGGAGTTTTTAAACACTCTTTCTGTAGAAACTGCATGTGGATATTTGAGGCGCTATGAGGCCTATCGCTGAAAAAGGGATGTCTTCAAATAAAAACTTCACAGAAGCATTCTGTGAAACCACTTTCTGATCTGTGCATTCAACAAACAGAGTTGAACCTTCCTTTTGATGGAGGAGTTTTGAAACACTCTTTCTGTAGAAACTGCAATTGGACATTTGGAGCGCAATGAGGCCTATAGTGGTAAAAGGTATATCTTCAAATAAAAACTACACAGAAGCATTCTTTGAAACTTCTCTCTGATCTGTACATTCATCTAGCAGTGTTGAATCTTACTTTTGATTGAGGAGTTTTTAAACATTCTTTCTGTAGAAAGTGTAAGTGGATATTTGGAGTGCTATGAGGCCTATTGCGGAAAAAGGATTATCTTCAAATAAAAAGTGCACAAAAGAATTCTGTGAAACTTCTTTCTGATCTGTGCATTCAACTAACAGAGATGAACCTTACTTTTAATGGAAGACTTTTGAAACACTCTTTCTGTAGAAACTGCAGGTCGATATTTGGAGCGCTATGAAGCCTATCGCGGAAAAAGCAATAACTTCAAGTAAAAACTACACAGAAGCATTCTGTGAAACTTCTTTCTCATCTGTGCATTCACCTAACAGAGTAGAACCTTACTTTTGATTGAGGAGCTTTAAAACACTCTTTCTGTGTAAACTGCACGTGGACATTAGGAGAGCTCTGAGGCCAATCGTGGAAAAACGAATATCTTCAAGTAAAAACTACACAGAAGCAGACTGTGAGACTTCATTCTGATCTGTACATTCATCTAACAGGGTTGAACCTTACTTTTCATGGAGATGTTTTGAAACACTCTTTCGGTAGATAGTGCAAGTTGTCATTTGGAGCGCTATGAGGCCTATAGTGGAAAAAGGAATATCTTCAAATAAAAACTACACAGTAGCATTCTGTGGAACTTCTTTCTGACCTGTGCATTCAACTAACCGAGTTGAACCTTACTTTGGGTGGAGGAGTTTTGAAACACTCTGTAGGAACTGGAAGTGGATATTTGTAGCGCTACGAGACCTATAGCGGAAAAAGGAATATCTTCCAATAAAAACTACACAGAAGCATTCTGTGGAAATCCTTATTGATCTGTTCATTCAACTAAAGGAGTTGAACCTTACTTTTGGTGGAAGACTATTGAAACACTCTTCCTGTAGAAACTGCAAGCGGACATTTGGAGTGCTATGAGGCCTATCGTGGAAAAAGGAATATCTTCATATAAAAACTACACAGTTGCATTCTGTGAAACTACTTTATGATCTGTGCGTTCAACTGACAGAGTTGAAACTTGCTTTTGACTGAGGGGTTTTGAAACAGTCCTTCTGTGTAAACTGCAAGTGGACATTTGGATCTCTATGAGGCCTATGGTGGGAAAAGGAATACATTCAAACAAAAACTACACAGAAGCATTCTGTGAAACTACTTTCTGATCTGTTCATTCAACTAGCAGTGTTGATCCTAACTTTTGATGGAGGAGTTTTCGAAACACTCTTCTTACCGTACAAACTGCAAGAGAATATTTGGAGCTCTATGAGGCCTATCGCGGAAAAAGGAATATCTTCAAATAAAAACTACACAGAAGCATTCTGTGAAACTTCTTTCCGATCTGTGCATTCAACTAACAGAGTTGAACCTTACTTTTGATGGAGGAGTTTTGAACCACTCTTTCTGTAGAAACTGCAAGTGGACATTTGGAGCGCTATGAGGCCTATAATGGAAAAGGAATATCTTCAAATAAAAACTACACAGAAGCATTCTGTGAAACTTCTTTCTCAACTGTTCATTGAAATAACAGTGTTGAAAATTACTTTTGATGGAGGAGCTTTTAAACACTCTTTCTGTAGAAACTGCATGTGGATATTTGAGGCGCTATGAGGCCTATCGCTGAAAAAGGGATGTCATCAAATAAAAACTTCACAGAAGCATTCTTTGAAACCACTTTCTTATCTGTGCATTCAACAAACAGAGGTGAACTTTACTTTTGATGGAGGAGTTTTCAAACACTCTTTCTGTGGAAACTACATGTGGACATATGGAGCCCCATGAGGCCTATCGTGGAGAAAGGAATATCTTCAAAGAAAGACTAGAGTAAAACGTTCTGTGAAACTTCTTTCTGATCTGGGCTTTCAACCAACAGAGTTGAACCTTACTTTGGATGGAGGAGTATTCAAACACTCTTTCTGTAGAAACTGCAAGTGGACATTTGGAGCGCTACGAGGCCTATCGCGGAAAAAGGAATATCTTCCAATAAAAACTACACAGAAGCATTCTGTGAAATTTTTCTGATCTGTGCATTCAACTAACACACTTGAACATAACTTTTGATTGAGGAGTTTTCAAACACTCTTTCTGTAGAAACTGGAAGTGGACATTATGAGCGCTTTGAGGCCTATCGCGGAAAAAGGAATATCTTCAAATAAAAACTACACAGAAGCATTCTGTGAAACTTCTTTCTTATCTGTGCATTCAACTAACAGAGTTGAACCTTACTTTTGATGGAGGAGTTTTGAAATAATGTTTCTGTAGAAACTGCAAGTGGATATTTTGAGCGCTATGAGGCCTATCGCGGAAAAAGCTATATCTTCAAATAAAAACTACACGGAAGCATTCTGTGAAACTTCTTTCTGATCTGTGCATTCAACTAACAGAGGTGAACATTACTTTTGATGGAGGAGTTTTTAAACACTCTTTCTGTAGAAACTGCAAGGGGATATTTGGAGCGCTATGAGGCCTATTGCGGAAAAAGGAATATCTTCAAATAAAAAGTACACAGAAGCATTCTGTGACACTTCTTTCTTATCTGTGCATTCAACTAACAGAGTTGATTCTTACTTTTGATGGAGGAGTTTTGAAACACTATTTCTGTAGAAACTTCAAGTGGACATTTTGAGCGCTATGAGGCCTATGGCGGAAAAAGGTATATCTTCAAATAAAAACTACACAGAAGCATTCTGTGAAACTTCTTTCAGATCTGTGCATTCGACTAACAGAGCTGAACATTACTTTTGATGGAGGAGTTTTTAAACACTGTTTCTGTAGAAACTGCAAGGGGATATTTGGAGCCCTATGAGGCCTATTGCGGAAAAAGCTATATCTTCAAATAAAAACTACAGAGAAGCATTCTGTGAAACTTCTTTCTTATCTGTGCATTCAACTAACAGAGTTGAACATTACTTTAGATGGAGGATTTTTGAAACACTCTTTCTGTAGAAACTGCATGTGGATCATTGAGGCGCTATGAGGCCTATCGTGGAAAAAGAAATATCTTCCAATAAAAACTACAAAAAAGCATTCTCTGAATCTTCTTTCCGATCTGTGCATTCAACTAACAGAGTTGAACCTTACTTTTGATGGAGGAGTTTTGAACCACTCTTTCTGTAGAAACCGCAAGTGGACATTTGGAGCGCTATGAGGCCTGTAATGGAAAAGAAATATCTTCAAATAAAAACTACAGAGAAGCATTCTGTGAAACTTCTTTCTGATCTGTTCATTCAACTAAGAGTGTTGAAACTTACTATTGATTGAGGAGTTTTTAAACACTCTTTCTGTAGAAACTGCATGTGGATATTTGAGGCGCTATGAGGCCTATCGCTGAAAAAGGGATGTCTTCAAATAAAAACTTCACAGAAGCATTCTGTGAAACCACTTTCTGATCTGTGCATTCAACAAACAGAGTTGAACCTTCCTTTTGATGGAGGAGTTTTGAAACACTCTTTCTGTAGAAACTGCAATTGGACATTTGGAGCGCAATGAGGCCTATAGTGGTAAAAGGTATATCTTCAAATAAAAACTACACAGAAGCATTCTTTGAAACTTCTCTCTGATCTGTACATTCATCTAGCAGTGTTGAATCTTACTTTTGATTGAGGAGTTTTTAAACATTCTTTCTGTAGAAAGTGTAAGTGGATATTTGGAGTGCTATGAGGCCTATTGCGGAAAAAGGATTATCTTCAAATAAAAAGTGCACAAAAGAATTCTGTGAAACTTCTTTCTGATCTGTGCATTCAACTAACAGAGATGAACCTTACTTTTAATGGAAGACTTTTGAAACACTCTTTCTGTAGAAACTGCAGGTCGATATTTGGAGCGCTATGAAGCCTATCGCGGAAAAAGCAATAACTTCAAGTAAAAACTACACAGAAGCATTCTGTGAAACTTCTTTCTCATCTGTGCATTCACCTAACAGAGTAGAACCTTACTTTTGATTGAGGAGCTTTAAAACACTCTTTCTGTGTAAACTGCACGTGGACATTAGGAGAGCTCTGAGGCCAATTGTGGAAAAACGAATATCTTCAAGTAAAAACTACACAGAAGCAGACTGTGAGACTTCATTCTGATCTGTACATTCATCTAACAGGGTTGAACCTTACTTTTCATGGAGATGTTTTGAAACACTCTTTCGGTAGATAGTGCAAGTTGTCATTTGGAGCGCTATGAGGCCTATAGTGGAAAAAGGAATATCTTCAAATAAAAACTACACAGTAGCATTCTGTGGAACTTCTTTCTGACCTGTGCATTCAACTAACCGAGTTGAACATTACTTTGGGTGGAGGAGTTTTGAAACACTCTGTAGGAACTGGAAGTGGATATTTGTAGCGCTACGAGACCTATAGCGGAAAAAGGAATATCTTCCAATAAAAACTACACAGAAGCATTCTGTGGAAATCCTTATTGATCTGTTCATTCAACTAAAGGAGTTGAACCTTACTTTTGGTGGAAGACTATTGAAACACTCTTCCTGTAGAAACTGCAAGCGGACATTTGGAGTGCTATGAGGCCTATCGTGGAAAAAGGAATATCTTCATATAAAAACTACACAGTTGCATTCTGTGAAACTACTTTATGATCTGTGCGTTCAACTGACAGAGTTGAAACTTGCTTTTGACTGAGGGGTTTTGAAACAGTCCTTCTGTGTAAACTGCAAGTGGACATTTGGATCTCTATGAGGCCTATGGTGGGAAAAGGAATACATTCAAACAAAAACTACACAGAAGCATTCTGTGAAACTACTTTCTGATCTGTTCATTCAACTAGCAGTGTTGATCCTAACTTTTGATGGAGGAGTTTTCGAAACACTCTTCTTACCGTACAAACTGCAAGAGAATATTTGGAGCTCTATGAGGCCTATCGCGGAAAAAGGAATATCTTCAAATAAAAACTACACAGAAGCATTCTGTGAAACTTCTTTCCGATCTGTGCATTCAACTAACAGAGTTGAACCTTACTTTTGATGGAGGAGTTTTGAACCACTCTTTCTGTAGAAACTGCAAGTGGACATTTGGAGCGCTATGAGGCCTATAATGGAAAAGGAATATCTTCAAATAAAAACTACACAGAAGCATTCTGTGAAACTTCTTTCTCAACTGTTCATTGAAATAACAGTGTTGAAAATTACTTTTGATGGAGGAGCTTTTAAACACTCTTTCTGTAGAAACTGCATGTGGATATTTGAGGCGCTATGAGGCCTATCGCTGAAAAAGGGATGTCATCAAATAAAAACTTCACAGAAGCATTCTTTGAAACCACTTTCTTATCTGTGCATTCAACAAACAGAGGTGAACTTTACTTTTGATGGAGGAGTTTTCAAACACTCTTTCTGTGGAAACTACATGTGGACATATGGAGCCCCATGAGGCCTATCGTGGAGAAAGGAATATCTTCAAAGAAAGACTAGAGTAAAACGTTCTGTGAAACTTCTTTCTGATCTGGGCTTTCAACCAACAGAGTTGAACCTTACTTTGGATGGAGGAGTATTCAAACACTCTTTCTGTAGAAACTGCAAGTGGACATTTGGAGCGCTACGAGGCCTATCGCGGAAAAAGGAATATCTTCCAATAAAAACTACACAGAAGCATTCTGTGAAATTTTTCTGATCTGTGCATTCAACTAACACACTTGAACATAACTTTTGATTGAGGAGTTTTCAAACACTCTTTCTGTAGAAACTGGAAGTGGACATTATGAGCGCTTTGAGGCCTATCGCGGAAAAAGGAATATCTTCAAATAAAAACTACACAGAAGCATTCTGTGAAACTTCTTTCTTATCTGTGCATTCAACTAACAGAGTTGAACCTTACTTTTGATGGAGGAGTTTTGAAATAATGTTTCTGTAGAAACTGCAAGTGGATATTTTGAGCGCTATGAGGCCTATCGCGGAAAAAGCTATATCTTCAAATAAAAACTACACGGAAGCATTCTGTGAAACTTCTTTCTGATCTGTGCATTCAACTAACAGAGGTGAACATTACTTTTGATGGAGGAGTTTTTAAACACTCTTTCTGTAGAAACTGCAAGGGGATATTTGGAGCGCTATGAGGCCTATTGCGGAAAAAGGAATATCTTCAAATAAAAAGTACACAGAAGCATTCTGTGACACTTCTTTCTTATCTGTGCATTCAACTAACAGAGTTGATTCTTACTTTTGATGGAGGAGTTTTGAAACACTATTTCTGTAGAAACTTCAAGTGGACATTTTGAGCGCTATGAGGCCTATGGCGGAAAAAGGTATATCTTCAAATAAAAACTACACAGAAGCATTCTGTGAAACTTCTTTCAGATCTGTGCATTCGACTAACAGAGCTGAACATTACTTTTGATGGAGGAGTTTTTAAACACTGTTTCTGTAGAAACTGCAAGGGGATATTTGGAGCCCTATGAGGCCTATTGCGGAAAAAGCTATATCTTCAAATAAAAACTACAGAGAAGCATTCTGTGAAACTTCTTTCTTATCTGTGCATTCAACTAACAGAGTTGAACATTACTTTAGATGGAGGATTTTTGAAACACTCTTTCTGTAGAAACTGCATGTGGATCATTGAGGCGCTATGAGGCCTATCGTGGAAAAAGAAATATCTTCCAATAAAAACTACAAAAAAGCATTCTCTGAATCTTCTTTCCGATCTGTGCATTCAACTAACAGAGTTGAACCTTACTTTTGATGGAGGAGTTTTGAACCACTCTTTCTGTAGAAACCGCAAGTGGACATTTGGAGCGCTATGAGGCCTGTAATGGAAAAGAAATATCTTCAAATAAAAACTACAGAGAAGCATTCTGTGAAACTTCTTTCTGATCTGTTCATTCAACTAAGAGTGTTGAAACTTACTATTGATTGAGGAGTTTTTAAACACTCTTTCTGTAGAAACTGCATGTGGATATTTGAGGCGCTATGAGGCCTATCGCTGAAAAAGGGATGTCTTCAAATAAAAACTTCACAGAAGCATTCTGTGAAACCACTTTCTGATCTGTGCATTCAACAAACAGAGTTGAACCTTCCTTTTGATGGAGGAGTTTTGAAACACTCTTTCTGTAGAAACTGCAATTGGACATTTGGAGCGCAATGAGGCCTATAGTGGTAAAAGGTATATCTTCAAATAAAAACTACACAGAAGCATTCTTTGAAACTTCTCTCTGATCTGTACATTCATCTAGCAGTGTTGAATCTTACTTTTGATTGAGGAGTTTTTAAACATTCTTTCTGTAGAAAGTGTAAGTGGATATTTGGAGTGCTATGAGGCCTATTGCGGAAAAAGGATTATCTTCAAATAAAAAGTGCACAAAAGAATTCTGTGAAACTTCTTTCTGATCTGTGCATTCAACTAACAGAGATGAACCTTACTTTTAATGGAAGACTTTTGAAACACTCTTTCTGTAGAAACTGCAGGTCGATATTTGGAGCGCTATGAAGCCTATCGCGGAAAAAGCAATAACTTCAAGTAAAAACTACACAGAAGCATTCTGTGAAACTTCTTTCTCATCTGTGCATTCACCTAACAGAGTAGAACCTTACTTTTGATTGAGGAGCTTTAAAACACTCTTTCTGTGTAAACTGCACGTGGACATTAGGAGAGCTCTGAGGCCAATCGTGGAAAAACGAATATCTTCAAGTAAAAACTACACAGAAGCAGACTGTGAGACTTCATTCTGATCTGTACATTCATCTAACAGGGTTGAACCTTACTTTTCATGGAGATGTTTTGAAACACTCTTTCGGTAGATAGTGCAAGTTGTCATTTGGAGCGCTATGAGGCCTATAGTGGAAAAAGGAATATCTTCAAATAAAAACTACACAGTAGCATTCTGTGGAACTTCTTTCTGACCTGTGCATTCAACTAACCGAGTTGAACCTTACTTTGGGTGGAGGAGTTTTGAAACACTCTGTAGGAACTGGAAGTGGATATTTGTAGCGCTACGAGACCTATAGCGGAAAAAGGAATATCTTCCAATAAAAACTACACAGAAGCATTCTGTGGAAATCCTTATTGATCTGTTCATTCAACTAAAGGAGTTGAACCTTACTTTTGGTGGAAGACTATTGAAACACTCTTCCTGTAGAAACTGCAAGCGGACATTTGGAGTGCTATGAGGCCTATCGTGGAAAAAGGAATATCTTCATATAAAAACTACACAGTTGCATTCTGTGAAACTACTTTATGATCTGTGCGTTCAACTGACAGAGTTGAAACTTGCTTTTGACTGAGGGGTTTTGAAACAGTCCTTCTGTGTAAACTGCAAGTGGACATTTGGATCTCTATGAGGCCTATGGTGGGAAAAGGAATACATTCAAACAAAAACTACACAGAAGCATTCTGTGAAACTACTTTCTGATCTGTTCATTCAACTAGCAGTGTTGATCCTAACTTTTGATGGAGGAGTTTTCGAAACACTCTTCTTACCGTACAAACTGCAAGAGAATATTTGGAGCTCTATGAGGCCTATCGCGGAAAAAGGAATATCTTCAAATAAAAACTACACAGAAGCATTCTGTGAAACTTCTTTCCGATCTGTGCATTCAACTAACAGAGTTGAACCTTACTTTTGATGGAGGAGTTTTGAACCACTCTTTCTGTAGAAACTGCAAGTGGACATTTGGAGCGCTATGAGGCCTATAATGGAAAAGGAATATCTTCAAATAAAAACTACACAGAAGCATTCTGTGAAACTTCTTTCTCAACTGTTCATTGAAATAACAGTGTTGAAAATTACTTTTGATGGAGGAGCTTTTAAACACTCTTTCTGTAGAAACTGCATGTGGATATTTGAGGCGCTATGAGGCCTATCGCTGAAAAAGGGATGTCATCAAATAAAAACTTCACAGAAGCATTCTTTGAAACCACTTTCTTATCTGTGCATTCAACAAACAGAGGTGAACTTTACTTTTGATGGAGGAGTTTTCAAACACTCTTTCTGTGGAAACTACATGTGGACATATGGAGCCCCATGAGGCCTATCGTGGAGAAAGGAATATCTTCAAAGAAAGACTAGAGTAAAACGTTCTGTGAAACTTCTTTCTGATCTGGGCTTTCAACCAACAGAGTTGAACCTTACTTTGGATGGAGGAGTATTCAAACACTCTTTCTGTAGAAACTGCAAGTGGACATTTGGAGCGCTACGAGGCCTATCGCGGAAAAAGGAATATCTTCCAATAAAAACTACACAGAAGCATTCTGTGAAATTTTTCTGATCTGTGCATTCAACTAACACACTTGAACATAACTTTTGATTGAGGAGTTTTCAAACACTCTTTCTGTAGAAACTGGAAGTGGACATTATGAGCGCTTTGAGGCCTATCGCGGAAAAAGGAATATCTTCAAATAAAAACTACACAGAAGCATTCTGTGAAACTTCTTTCTTATCTGTGCATTCAACTAACAGAGTTGAACCTTACTTTTGATGGAGGAGTTTTGAAATAATGTTTCTGTAGAAACTGCAAGTGGATATTTTGAGCGCTATGAGGCCTATCGCGGAAAAAGCTATATCTTCAAATAAAAACTACACGGAAGCATTCTGTGAAACTTCTTTCTGATCTGTGCATTCAACTAACAGAGGTGAACATTACTTTTGATGGAGGAGTTTTTAAACACTCTTTCTGTAGAAACTGCAAGGGGATATTTGGAGCGCTATGAGGCCTATTGCGGAAAAAGGAATATCTTCAAATAAAAAGTACACAGAAGCATTCTGTGACACTTCTTTCTTATCTGTGCATTCAACTAACAGAGTTGATTCTTACTTTTGATGGAGGAGTTTTGAAACACTATTTCTGTAGAAACTTCAAGTGGACATTTTGAGCGCTATGAGGCCTATGGCGGAAAAAGGTATATCTTCAAATAAAAACTACACAGAAGCATTCTGTGAAACTTCTTTCAGATCTGTGCATTCGACTAACAGAGCTGAACATTACTTTTGATGGAGGAGTTTTTAAACACTGTTTCTGTAGAAACTGCAAGGGGATATTTGGAGCTCTATGAGGCCTATTGCGGAAAAAGCTATATCTTCAAATAAAAACTACAGAGAAGCATTCTGTGAAACTTCTTTCTTATCTGTGCATTCAACTAACAGAGTTGAACATTACTTTAGATGGAGGATTTTTGAAACACTCTTTCTGTAGAAACTGCATGTGGATCATTGAGGCGCTATGAGGCCTATCGTGGAAAAAGAAATATCTTCCAATAAAAACTACAAAAAAGCATTCTCTGAATCTTCTTTCCGATCTGTGCATTCAACTAACAGAGTTGAACCTTACTTTTGATGGAGGAGTTTTGAACCACTCTTTCTGTAGAAACCGCAAGTGGACATTTGGAGCGCTATGAGGCCTGTAATGGAAAAGAAATATCTTCAAATAAAAACTACAGAGAAGCATTCTGTGAAACTTCTTTCTGATCTGTTCATTCAACTAAGAGTGTTGAAACTTACTATTGATTGAGGAGTTTTTAAACACTCTTTCTGTAGAAACTGCATGTGGATATTTGAGGCGCTATGAGGCCTATCGCTGAAAAAGGGATGTCTTCAAATAAAAACTTCACAGAAGCATTCTGTGAAACCACTTTCTGATCTGTGCATTCAACAAACAGAGTTGAACCTTCCTTTTGATGGAGGAGTTTTGAAACACTCTTTCTGTAGAAACTGCAATTGGACATTTGGAGCGCAATGAGGCCTATAGTGGTAAAAGGTATATCTTCAAATAAAAACTACACAGAAGCATTCTTTGAAACTTCTCTCTGATCTGTACATTCATCTAGCAGTGTTGAATCTTACTTTTGATTGAGGAGTTTTTAAACATTCTTTCTGTAGAAAGTGTAAGTGGATATTTGGAGTGCTATGAGGCCTATTGCGGAAAAAGGATTATCTTCAAATAAAAAGTGCACAAAAGAATTCTGTGAAACTTCTTTCTGATCTGTGCATTCAACTAACAGAGATGAACCTTACTTTTAATGGAAGACTTTTGAAACACTCTTTCTGTAGAAACTGCAGGTCGATATTTGGAGCGCTATGAAGCCTATCGCGGAAAAAGCAATAACTTCAAGTAAAAACTACACAGAAGCATTCTGTGAAACTTCTTTCTCATCTGTGCATTCACCTAACAGAGTAGAACCTTACTTTTGATTGAGGAGCTTTAAAACACTCTTTCTGTGTAAACTGCACGTGGACATTAGGAGAGCTCTGAGGCCAATCGTGGAAAAACGAATATCTTCAAGTAAAAACTACACAGAAGCAGACTGTGAGACTTCATTCTGATCTGTACATTCATCTAACAGGGTTGAACCTTACTTTTCATGGAGATGTTTTGAAACACTCTTTCGGTAGATAGTGCAAGTTGTCATTTGGAGCGCTATGAGGCCTATAGTGGAAAAAGGAATATCTTCAAATAAAAACTACACAGTAGCATTCTGTGGAACTTCTTTCTGACCTGTGCATTCAACTAACCGAGTTGAACCTTACTTTGGGTGGAGGAGTTTTGAAACACTCTGTAGGAACTGGAAGTGGATATTTGTAGCGCTACGAGACCTATAGCGGAAAAAGGAATATCTTCCAATAAAAACTACACAGAAGCATTCTGTGGAAATCCTTATTGATCTGTTCATTCAACTAAAGGAGTTGAACCTTACTTTTGGTGGAAGACTATTGAAACACTCTTCCTGTAGAAACTGCAAGCGGACATTTGGAGTGCTATGAGGCCTATCGTGGAAAAAGGAATATCTTCATATAAAAACTACACAGTTGCATTCTGTGAAACTACTTTATGATCTGTGCGTTCAACTGACAGAGTTGAAACTTGCTTTTGACTGAGGGGTTTTGAAACAGTCCTTCTGTGTAAACTGCAAGTGGACATTTGGATCTCTATGAGGCCTATGGTGGGAAAAGGAATACATTCAAACAAAAACTACACAGAAGCATTCTGTGAAACTACTTTCTGATCTGTTCATTCAACTAGCAGTGTTGATCCTAACTTTTGATGGAGGAGTTTTCGAAACACTCTTCTTACCGTACAAACTGCAAGAGAATATTTGGAGCTCTATGAGGCCTATCGCGGAAAAAGGAATATCTTCAAATAAAAACTACACAGAAGCATTCTGTGAAACTTCTTTCCGATCTGTGCATTCAACTAACAGAGTTGAACCTTACTTTTGATGGAGGAGTTTTGAACCACTCTTTCTGTAGAAACTGCAAGTGGACATTTGGAGCGCTATGAGGCCTATAATGGAAAAGGAATATCTTCAAATAAAAACTACACAGAAGCATTCTGTGAAACTTCTTTCTCAACTGTTCATTGAAATAACAGTGTTGAAAATTACTTTTGATGGAGGAGCTTTTAAACACTCTTTCTGTAGAAACTGCATGTGGATATTTGAGGCGCTATGAGGCCTATCGCTGAAAAAGGGATGTCATCAAATAAAAACTTCACAGAAGCATTCTTTGAAACCACTTTCTTATCTGTGCATTCAACAAACAGAGGTGAACTTTACTTTTGATGGAGGAGTTTTCAAACACTCTTTCTGTGGAAACTACATGTGGACATATGTAGCCCCATGAGGCCTATCGTGGAGAAAGGAATATCTTCAAAGAAAGACTAGAGTAAAACGTTCTGTGAAACTTCTTTCTGATCTGGGCTTTCAACCAACAGAGTTGAACCTTACTTTGGATGGAGGAGTATTCAAACACTCTTTCTGTAGAAACTGCAAGTGGACATTTGGAGCGCTACGAGGCCTATCGCGGAAAAAGGAATATCTTCCAATAAAAACTACACAGAAGCATTCTGTGAAATTTTTCTGATCTGTGCATTCAACTAACACACTTGAACATAACTTTTGATTGAGGAGTTTTCAAACACTCTTTCTGTAGAAACTGGAAGTGGACATTATGAGCGCTTTGAGGCCTATCGCGGAAAAAGGAATATCTTCAAATAAAAACTACACAGAAGCATTCTGTGAAACTTCTTTCTTATCTGTGCATTCAACTAACAGAGTTGAACCTTACTTTTGATGGAGGAGTTTTGAAATAATGTTTCTGTAGAAACTGCAAGTGGATATTTTGAGCGCTATGAGGCCTATCGCGGAAAAAGCTATATCTTCAAATAAAAACTACACGGAAGCATTCTGTGAAACTTCTTTCTGATCTGTGCATTCAACTAACAGAGGTGAACATTACTTTTGATGGAGGAGTTTTTAAACACTCTTTCTGTAGAAACTGCAAGGGGATATTTGGAGCGCTATGAGGCCTATTGCGGAAAAAGGAATATCTTCAAATAAAAAGTACACAGAAGCATTCTGTGACACTTCTTTCTTATCTGTGCATTCAACTAACAGAGTTGATTCTTACTTTTGATGGAGGAGTTTTGAAACACTATTTCTGTAGAAACTTCAAGTGGACATTTTGAGCGCTATGAGGCCTATGGCGGAAAAAGGTATATCTTCAAATAAAAACTACACAGAAGCATTCTGTGAAACTTCTTTCAGATCTGTGCATTCGACTAACAGAGCTGAACATTACTTTTGATGGAGGAGTTTTTAAACACTGTTTCTGTAGAAACTGCAAGGGGATATTTGGAGCTCTATGAGGCCTATTGCGGAAAAAGCTATATCTTCAAATAAAAACTACAGAGAAGCATTCTGTGAAACTTCTTTCTTATCTGTGCATTCAACTAACAGAGTTGAACATTACTTTAGATGGAGGATTTTTGAAACACTCTTTCTGTAGAAACTGCATGTGGATCATTGAGGCGCTATGAGGCCTATCGTGGAAAAAGAAATATCTTCCAATAAAAACTACAAAAAAGCATTCTCTGAATCTTCTTTCCGATCTGTGCATTCAACTAACAGAGTTGAACCTTACTTTTGATGGAGGAGTTTTGAACCACTCTTTCTGTAGAAACCGCAAGTGGACATTTGGAGCGCTATGAGGCCTGTAATGGAAAAGAAATATCTTCAAATAAAAACTACAGAGAAGCATTCTGTGAAACTTCTTTCTGATCTGTTCATTCAACTAAGAGTGTTGAAACTTACTATTGATTGAGGAGTTTTTAAACACTCTTTCTGTAGAAACTGCATGTGGATATTTGAGGCGCTATGAGGCCTATCGCTGAAAAAGGGATGTCTTCAAATAAAAACTTCACAGAAGCATTCTGTGAAACCACTTTCTGATCTGTGCATTCAACAAACAGAGTTGAACCTTCCTTTTGATGGAGGAGTTTTGAAACACTCTTTCTGTAGAAACTGCAATTGGACATTTGGAGCGCAATGAGGCCTATAGTGGTAAAAGGTATATCTTCAAATAAAAACTACACAGAAGCATTCTTTGAAACTTCTCTCTGATCTGTACATTCATCTAGCAGTGTTGAATCTTACTTTTGATTGAGGAGTTTTTAAACATTCTTTCTGTAGAAAGTGTAAGTGGATATTTGGAGTGCTATGAGGCCTATTGCGGAAAAAGGATTATCTTCAAATAAAAAGTGCACAAAAGAATTCTGTGAAACTTCTTTCTGATCTGTGCATTCAACTAACAGAGATGAACCTTACTTTTAATGGAAGACTTTTGAAACACTCTTTCTGTAGAAACTGCAGGTCGATATTTGGAGCGCTATGAAGCCTATCGCGGAAAAAGCAATAACTTCAAGTAAAAACTACACAGAAGCATTCTGTGAAACTTCTTTCTCATCTGTGCATTCACCTAACAGAGTAGAACCTTACTTTTGATTGAGGAGCTTTAAAACACTCTTTCTGTGTAAACTGCACGTGGACATTAGGAGAGCTCTGAGGCCAATCGTGGAAAAACGAATATCTTCAAGTAAAAACTACACAGAAGCAGACTGTGAGACTTCATTCTGATCTGTACATTCATCTAACAGGGTTGAACCTTACTTTTCATGGAGATGTTTTGAAACACTCTTTCGGTAGATAGTGCAAGTTGTCATTTGGAGCGCTATGAGGCCTATAGTGGAAAAAGGAATATCTTCAAATAAAAACTACACAGTAGCATTCTGTGGAACTTCTTTCTGACCTGTGCATTCAACTAACCGAGTTGAACCTTACTTTGGGTGGAGGAGTTTTGAAACACTCTGTAGGAACTGGAAGTGGATATTTGTAGCGCTACGAGACCTATAGCGGAAAAAGGAATATCTTCCAATAAAAACTACACAGAAGCATTCTGTGGAAATCCTTATTGATCTGTTCATTCAACTAAAGGAGTTGAACCTTACTTTTGGTGGAAGACTATTGAAACACTCTTCCTGTAGAAACTGCAAGCGGACATTTGGAGTGCTATGAGGCCTATCGTGGAAAAAGGAATATCTTCATATAAAAACTACACAGTTGCATTCTGTGAAACTACTTTATGATCTGTGCGTTCAACTGACAGAGTTGAAACTTGCTTTTGACTGAGGGGTTTTGAAACAGTCCTTCTGTGTAAACTGCAAGTGGACATTTGGATCTCTATGAGGCCTATGGTGGGAAAAGGAATACATTCAAACAAAAACTACACAGAAGCATTCTGTGAAACTACTTTCTGATCTGTTCATTCAACTAGCAGTGTTGATCCTAACTTTTGATGGAGGAGTTTTCGAAACACTCTTCTTACCGTACAAACTGCAAGAGAATATTTGGAGCTCTATGAGGCCTATCGCGGAAAAAGGAATATCTTCAAATAAAAACTACACAGAAGCATTCTGTGAAACTTCTTTCCGATCTGTGCATTCAACTAACAGAGTTGAACCTTACTTTTGATGGAGGAGTTTTGAACCACTCTTTCTGTAGAAACTGCAAGTGGACATTTGGAGCGCTATGAGGCCTATAATGGAAAAGGAATATCTTCAAATAAAAACTACACAGAAGCATTCTGTGAAACTTCTTTCTCAACTGTTCATTGAAATAACAGTGTTGAAAATTACTTTTGATGGAGGAGCTTTTAAACACTCTTTCTGTAGAAACTGCATGTGGATATTTGAGGCGCTATGAGGCCTATCGCTGAAAAAGGGATGTCATCAAATAAAAACTTCACAGAAGCATTCTTTGAAACCACTTTCTTATCTGTGCATTCAACAAACAGAGGTGAACTTTACTTTTGATGGAGGAGTTTTCAAACACTCTTTCTGTGGAAACTACATGTGGACATATGGAGCCCCATGAGGCCTATCGTGGAGAAAGGAATATCTTCAAAGAAAGACTAGAGTAAAACGTTCTGTGAAACTTCTTTCTGATCTGGGCTTTCAACCAACAGAGTTGAACCTTACTTTGGATGGAGGAGTATTCAAACACTCTTTCTGTAGAAACTGCAAGTGGACATTTGGAGCGCTACGAGGCCTATCGCGGAAAAAGGAATATCTTCCAATAAAAACTACACAGAAGCATTCTGTGAAATTTTTCTGATCTGTGCATTCAACTAACACACTTGAACATAACTTTTGATTGAGGAGTTTTCAAACACTCTTTCTGTAGAAACTGGAAGTGGACATTATGAGCGCTTTGAGGCCTATCGCGGAAAAAGGAATATCTTCAAATAAAAACTACACAGAAGCATTCTGTGAAACTTCTTTCTTATCTGTGCATTCAACTAACAGAGTTGAACCTTACTTTTGATGGAGGAGTTTTGAAATAATGTTTCTGTAGAAACTGCAAGTGGATATTTTGAGCGCTATGAGGCCTATCGCGGAAAAAGCTATATCTTCAAATAAAAACTACACGGAAGCATTCTGTGAAACTTCTTTCTGATCTGTGCATTCAACTAACAGAGGTGAACATTACTTTTGATGGAGGAGTTTTTAAACACTCTTTCTGTAGAAACTGCAAGGGGATATTTGGAGCGCTATGAGGCCTATTGCGGAAAAAGGAATATCTTCAAATAAAAAGTACACAGAAGCATTCTGTGACACTTCTTTCTTATCTGTGCATTCAACTAACAGAGTTGATTCTTACTTTTGATGGAGGAGTTTTGAAACACTATTTCTGTAGAAACTTCAAGTGGACATTTTGAGCGCTATGAGGCCTATGGCGGAAAAAGGTATATCTTCAAATAAAAACTACACAGAAGCATTCTGTGAAACTTCTTTCAGATCTGTGCATTCGACTAACAGAGCTGAACATTACTTTTGATGGAGGAGTTTTTAAACACTGTTTCTGTAGAAACTGCAAGGGGATATTTGGAGCTCTATGAGGCCTATTGCGGAAAAAGCTATATCTTCAAATAAAAACTACAGAGAAGCATTCTGTGAAACTTCTTTCTTATCTGTGCATTCAACTAACAGAGTTGAACATTACTTTAGATGGAGGATTTTTGAAACACTCTTTCTGTAGAAACTGCATGTGGATCATTGAGGCGCTATGAGGCCTATCGTGGAAAAAGAAATATCTTCCAATAAAAACTACAAAAAAGCATTCTCTGAATCTTCTTTCCGATCTGTGCATTCAACTAACAGAGTTGAACCTTACTTTTGATGGAGGAGTTTTGAACCACTCTTTCTGTAGAAACCGCAAGTGGACATTTGGAGCGCTATGAGGCCTGTAATGGAAAAGAAATATCTTCAAATAAAAACTACAGAGAAGCATTCTGTGAAACTTCTTTCTGATCTGTTCATTCAACTAAGAGTGTTGAAACTTACTATTGATTGAGGAGTTTTTAAACACTCTTTCTGTAGAAACTGCATGTGGATATTTGAGGCGCTATGAGGCCTATCGCTGAAAAAGGGATGTCTTCAAATAAAAACTTCACAGAAGCATTCTGTGAAACCACTTTCTGATCTGTGCATTCAACAAACAGAGTTGAACCTTCCTTTTGATGGAGGAGTTTTGAAACACTCTTTCTGTAGAAACTGCAATTGGACATTTGGAGCGCAATGAGGCCTATAGTGGTAAAAGGTATATCTTCAAATAAAAACTACACAGAAGCATTCTTTGAAACTTCTCTCTGATCTGTACATTCATCTAGCAGTGTTGAATCTTACTTTTGATTGAGGAGTTTTTAAACATTCTTTCTGTAGAAAGTGTAAGTGGATATTTGGAGTGCTATGAGGCCTATTGCGGAAAAAGGATTATCTTCAAATAAAAAGTGCACAAAAGAATTCTGTGAAACTTCTTTCTGATCTGTGCATTCAACTAACAGAGATGAACCTTACTTTTAATGGAAGACTTTTGAAACACTCTTTCTGTAGAAACTGCAGGTCGATATTTGGAGCGCTATGAAGCCTATCGCGGAAAAAGCAATAACTTCAAGTAAAAACTACACAGAAGCATTCTGTGAAACTTCTTTCTCATCTGTGCATTCACCTAACAGAGTAGAACCTTACTTTTGATTGAGGAGCTTTAAAACACTCTTTCTGTGTAAACTGCACGTGGACATTAGGAGAGCTCTGAGGCCAATCGTGGAAAAACGAATATCTTCAAGTAAAAACTACACAGAAGCAGACTGTGAGACTTCATTCTGATCTGTACATTCATCTAACAGGGTTGAACCTTACTTTTCATGGAGATGTTTTGAAACACTCTTTCGGTAGATAGTGCAAGTTGTCATTTGGAGCGCTATGAGGCCTATAGTGGAAAAAGGAATATCTTCAAATAAAAACTACACAGTAGCATTCTGTGGAACTTCTTTCTGACCTGTGCATTCAACTAACCGAGTTGAACCTTACTTTGGGTGGAGGAGTTTTGAAACACTCTGTAGGAACTGGAAGTGGATATTTGTAGCGCTACGAGACCTATAGCGGAAAAAGGAATATCTTCCAATAAAAACTACACAGAAGCATTCTGTGGAAATCCTTATTGATCTGTTCATTCAACTAAAGGAGTTGAACCTTACTTTTGGTGGAAGACTATTGAAACACTCTTCCTGTAGAAACTGCAAGCGGACATTTGGAGTGCTATGAGGCCTATCGTGGAAAAAGGAATATCTTCATATAAAAACTACACAGTTGCATTCTGTGAAACTACTTTATGATCTGTGCGTTCAACTGACAGAGTTGAAACTTGCTTTTGACTGAGGGGTTTTGAAACAGTCCTTCTGTGTAAACTGCAAGTGGACATTTGGATCTCTATGAGGCCTATGGTGGGAAAAGGAATACATTCAAACAAAAACTACACAGAAGCATTCTGTGAAACTACTTTCTGATCTGTTCATTCAACTAGCAGTGTTGATCCTAACTTTTGATGGAGGAGTTTTCGAAACACTCTTCTTACCGTACAAACTGCAAGAGAATATTTGGAGCTCTATGAGGCCTATCGCGGAAAAAGGAATATCTTCAAATAAAAACTACACAGAAGCATTCTGTGAAACTTCTTTCCGATCTGTGCATTCAACTAACAGAGTTGAACCTTACTTTTGATGGAGGAGTTTTGAACCACTCTTTCTGTAGAAACTGCAAGTGGACATTTGGAGCGCTATGAGGCCTATAATGGAAAAGGAATATCTTCAAATAAAAACTACACAGAAGCATTCTGTGAAACTTCTTTCTCAACTGTTCATTGAAATAACAGTGTTGAAAATTACTTTTGATGGAGGAGCTTTTAAACACTCTTTCTGTAGAAACTGCATGTGGATATTTGAGGCGCTATGAGGCCTATCGCTGAAAAAGGGATGTCATCAAATAAAAACTTCACAGAAGCATTCTTTGAAACCACTTTCTTATCTGTGCATTCAACAAACAGAGGTGAACTTTACTTTTGATGGAGGAGTTTTCAAACACTCTTTCTGTGGAAACTACATGTGGACATATGGAGCCCCATGAGGCCTATCGTGGAGAAAGGAATATCTTCAAAGAAAGACTAGAGTAAAACGTTCTGTGAAACTTCTTTCTGATCTGGGCTTTCAACCAACAGAGTTGAACCTTACTTTGGATGGAGGAGTATTCAAACACTCTTTCTGTAGAAACTGCAAGTGGACATTTGGAGCGCTACGAGGCCTATCGCGGAAAAAGGAATATCTTCCAATAAAAACTACACAGAAGCATTCTGTGAAATTTTTCTGATCTGTGCATTCAACTAACACACTTGAACATAACTTTTGATTGAGGAGTTTTCAAACACTCTTTCTGTAGAAACTGGAAGTGGACATTATGAGCGCTTTGAGGCCTATCGCGGAAAAAGGAATATCTTCAAATAAAAACTACACAGAAGCATTCTGTGAAACTTCTTTCTTATCTGTGCATTCAACTAACAGAGTTGAACCTTACTTTTGATGGAGGAGTTTTGAAATAATGTTTCTGTAGAAACTGCAAGTGGATATTTTGAGCGCTATGAGGCCTATCGCGGAAAAAGCTATATCTTCAAATAAAAACTACACGGAAGCATTCTGTGAAACTTCTTTCTGATCTGTGCATTCAACTAACAGAGGTGAACATTACTTTTGATGGAGGAGTTTTTAAACACTCTTTCTGTAGAAACTGCAAGGGGATATTTGGAGCGCTATGAGGCCTATTGCGGAAAAAGGAATATCTTCAAATAAAAAGTACACAGAAGCATTCTGTGACACTTCTTTCTTATCTGTGCATTCAACTAACAGAGTTGATTCTTACTTTTGATGGAGGAGTTTTGAAACACTATTTCTGTAGAAACTTCAAGTGGACATTTTGAGCGCTATGAGGCCTATGGCGGAAAAAGGTATATCTTCAAATAAAAACTACACAGAAGCATTCTGTGAAACTTCTTTCAGATCTGTGCATTCGACTAACAGAGCTGAACATTACTTTTGATGGAGGAGTTTTTAAACACTGTTTCTGTAGAAACTGCAAGGGGATATTTGGAGCTCTATGAGGCCTATTGCGGAAAAAGCTATATCTTCAAATAAAAACTACAGAGAAGCATTCTGTGAAACTTCTTTCTTATCTGTGCATTCAACTAACAGAGTTGAACATTACTTTAGATGGAGGATTTTTGAAACACTCTTTCTGTAGAAACTGCATGTGGATCATTGAGGCGCTATGAGGCCTATCGTGGAAAAAGAAATATCTTCCAATAAAAACTACAAAAAAGCATTCTCTGAATCTTCTTTCCGATCTGTGCATTCAACTAACAGAGTTGAACCTTACTTTTGATGGAGGAGTTTTGAACCACTCTTTCTGTAGAAACCGCAAGTGGACATTTGGAGCGCTATGAGGCCTGTAATGGAAAAGAAATATCTTCAAATAAAAACTACAGAGAAGCATTCTGTGAAACTTCTTTCTGATCTGTTCATTCAACTAAGAGTGTTGAAACTTACTATTGATTGAGGAGTTTTTAAACACTCTTTCTGTAGAAACTGCATGTGGATATTTGAGGCGCTATGAGGCCTATCGCTGAAAAAGGGATGTCTTCAAATAAAAACTTCACAGAAGCATTCTGTGAAACCACTTTCTGATCTGTGCATTCAACAAACAGAGTTGAACCTTCCTTTTGATGGAGGAGTTTTGAAACACTCTTTCTGTAGAAACTGCAATTGGACATTTGGAGCGCAATGAGGCCTATAGTGGTAAAAGGTATATCTTCAAATAAAAACTACACAGAAGCATTCTTTGAAACTTCTCTCTGATCTGTACATTCATCTAGCAGTGTTGAATCTTACTTTTGATTGAGGAGTTTTTAAACATTCTTTCTGTAGAAAGTGTAAGTGGATATTTGGAGTGCTATGAGGCCTATTGCGGAAAAAGGATTATCTTCAAATAAAAAGTGCACAAAAGAATTCTGTGAAACTTCTTTCTGATCTGTGCATTCAACTAACAGAGATGAACCTTACTTTTAATGGAAGACTTTTGAAACACTCTTTCTGTAGAAACTGCAGGTCGATATTTGGAGCGCTATGAAGCCTATCGCGGAAAAAGCAATAACTTCAAGTAAAAACTACACAGAAGCATTCTGTGAAACTTCTTTCTCATCTGTGCATTCACCTAACAGAGTAGAACCTTACTTTTGATTGAGGAGCTTTAAAACACTCTTTCTGTGTAAACTGCACGTGGACATTAGGAGAGCTCTGAGGCCAATCGTGGAAAAACGAATATCTTCAAGTAAAAACTACACAGAAGCAGACTGTGAGACTTCATTCTGATCTGTACATTCATCTAACAGGGTTGAACCTTACTTTTCATGGAGATGTTTTGAAACACTCTTTCGGTAGATAGTGCAAGTTGTCATTTGGAGCGCTATGAGGCCTATAGTGGAAAAAGGAATATCTTCAAATAAAAACTACACAGTAGCATTCTGTGGAACTTCTTTCTGACCTGTGCATTCAACTAACCGAGTTGAACCTTACTTTGGGTGGAGGAGTTTTGAAACACTCTGTAGGAACTGGAAGTGGATATTTGTAGCGCTACGAGACCTATAGCGGAAAAAGGAATATCTTCCAATAAAAACTACACAGAAGCATTCTGTGGAAATCCTTATTGATCTGTTCATTCAACTAAAGGAGTTGAACCTTACTTTTGGTGGAAGACTATTGAAACACTCTTCCTGTAGAAACTGCAAGCGGACATTTGGAGTGCTATGAGGCCTATCGTGGAAAAAGGAATATCTTCATATAAAAACTACACAGTTGCATTCTGTGAAACTACTTTATGATCTGTGCGTTCAACTGACAGAGTTGAAACTTGCTTTTGACTGAGGGGTTTTGAAACAGTCCTTCTGTGTAAACTGCAAGTGGACATTTGGATCTCTATGAGGCCTATGGTGGGAAAAGGAATACATTCAAACAAAAACTACACAGAAGCATTCTGTGAAACTACTTTCTGATCTGTTCATTCAACTAGCAGTGTTGATCCTAACTTTTGATGGAGGAGTTTTCGAAACACTCTTCTTACCGTACAAACTGCAAGAGAATATTTGGAGCTCTATGAGGCCTATCGCGGAAAAAGGAATATCTTCAAATAAAAACTACACAGAAGCATTCTGTGAAACTTCTTTCCGATCTGTGCATTCAACTAACAGAGTTGAACCTTACTTTTGATGGAGGAGTTTTGAACCACTCTTTCTGTAGAAACTGCAAGTGGACATTTGGAGCGCTATGAGGCCTATAATGGAAAAGGAATATCTTCAAATAAAAACTACACAGAAGCATTCTGTGAAACTTCTTTCTCAACTGTTCATTGAAATAACAGTGTTGAAAATTACTTTTGATGGAGGAGCTTTTAAACACTCTTTCTGTAGAAACTGCATGTGGATATTTGAGGCGCTATGAGGCCTATCGCTGAAAAAGGGATGTCATCAAATAAAAACTTCACAGAAGCATTCTTTGAAACCACTTTCTTATCTGTGCATTCAACAAACAGAGGTGAACTTTACTTTTGATGGAGGAGTTTTCAAACACTCTTTCTGTGGAAACTACATGTGGACATATGGAGCCCCATGAGGCCTATCGTGGAGAAAGGAATATCTTCAAAGAAAGACTAGAGTAAAACGTTCTGTGAAACTTCTTTCTGATCTGGGCTTTCAACCAACAGAGTTGAACCTTACTTTGGATGGAGGAGTATTCAAACACTCTTTCTGTAGAAACTGCAAGTGGACATTTGGAGCGCTACGAGGCCTATCGCGGAAAAAGGAATATCTTCCAATAAAAACTACACAGAAGCATTCTGTGAAATTTTTCTGATCTGTGCATTCAACTAACACACTTGAACATAACTTTTGATTGAGGAGTTTTCAAACACTCTTTCTGTAGAAACTGGAAGTGGACATTATGAGCGCTTTGAGGCCTATCGCGGAAAAAGGAATATCTTCAAATAAAAACTACACAGAAGCATTCTGTGAAACTTCTTTCTTATCTGTGCATTCAACTAACAGAGTTGAACCTTACTTTTGATGGAGGAGTTTTGAAATAATGTTTCTGTAGAAACTGCAAGTGGATATTTTGAGCGCTATGAGGCCTATCGCGGAAAAAGCTATATCTTCAAATAAAAACTACACGGAAGCATTCTGTGAAACTTCTTTCTGATCTGTGCATTCAACTAACAGAGGTGAACATTACTTTTGATGGAGGAGTTTTTAAACACTCTTTCTGTAGAAACTGCAAGGGGATATTTGGAGCGCTATGAGGCCTATTGCGGAAAAAGGAATATCTTCAAATAAAAAGTACACAGAAGCATTCTGTGACACTTCTTTCTTATCTGTGCATTCAACTAACAGAGTTGATTCTTACTTTTGATGGAGGAGTTTTGAAACACTATTTCTGTAGAAACTTCAAGTGGACATTTTGAGCGCTATGAGGCCTATGGCGGAAAAAGGTATATCTTCAAATAAAAACTACACAGAAGCATTCTGTGAAACTTCTTTCAGATCTGTGCATTCGACTAACAGAGCTGAACATTACTTTTGATGGAGGAGTTTTTAAACACTGTTTCTGTAGAAACTGCAAGGGGATATTTGGAGCTCTATGAGGCCTATTGCGGAAAAAGCTATATCTTCAAATAAAAACTACAGAGAAGCATTCTGTGAAACTTCTTTCTTATCTGTGCATTCAACTAACAGAGTTGAACATTACTTTAGATGGAGGATTTTTGAAACACTCTTTCTGTAGAAACTGCATGTGGATCATTGAGGCGCTATGAGGCCTATCGTGGAAAAAGAAATATCTTCCAATAAAAACTACAAAAAAGCATTCTCTGAATCTTCTTTCCGATCTGTGCATTCAACTAACAGAGTTGAACCTTACTTTTGATGGAGGAGTTTTGAACCACTCTTTCTGTAGAAACCGCAAGTGGACATTTGGAGCGCTATGAGGCCTGTAATGGAAAAGAAATATCTTCAAATAAAAACTACAGAGAAGCATTCTGTGAAACTTCTTTCTGATCTGTTCATTCAACTAAGAGTGTTGAAACTTACTATTGATTGAGGAGTTTTTAAACACTCTTTCTGTAGAAACTGCATGTGGATATTTGAGGCGCTATGAGGCCTATCGCTGAAAAAGGGATGTCTTCAAATAAAAACTTCACAGAAGCATTCTGTGAAACCACTTTCTGATCTGTGCATTCAACAAACAGAGTTGAACCTTCCTTTTGATGGAGGAGTTTTGAAACACTCTTTCTGTAGAAACTGCAATTGGACATTTGGAGCGCAATGAGGCCTATAGTGGTAAAAGGTATATCTTCAAATAAAAACTACACAGAAGCATTCTTTGAAACTTCTCTCTGATCTGTACATTCATCTAGCAGTGTTGAATCTTACTTTTGATTGAGGAGTTTTTAAACATTCTTTCTGTAGAAAGTGTAAGTGGATATTTGGAGTGCTATGAGGCCTATTGCGGAAAAAGGATTATCTTCAAATAAAAAGTGCACAAAAGAATTCTGTGAAACTTCTTTCTGATCTGTGCATTCAACTAACAGAGATGAACCTTACTTTTAATGGAAGACTTTTGAAACACTCTTTCTGTAGAAACTGCAGGTCGATATTTGGAGCGCTATGAAGCCTATCGCGGAAAAAGCAATAACTTCAAGTAAAAACTACACAGAAGCATTCTGTGAAACTTCTTTCTCATCTGTGCATTCACCTAACAGAGTAGAACCTTACTTTTGATTGAGGAGCTTTAAAACACTCTTTCTGTGTAAACTGCACGTGGACATTAGGAGAGCTCTGAGGCCAATCGTGGAAAAACGAATATCTTCAAGTAAAAACTACACAGAAGCAGACTGTGAGACTTCATTCTGATCTGTACATTCATCTAACAGGGTTGAACCTTACTTTTCATGGAGATGTTTTGAAACACTCTTTCGGTAGATAGTGCAAGTTGTCATTTGGAGCGCTATGAGGCCTATAGTGGAAAAAGGAATATCTTCAAATAAAAACTACACAGTAGCATTCTGTGGAACTTCTTTCTGACCTGTGCATTCAACTAACCGAGTTGAACCTTACTTTGGGTGGAGGAGTTTTGAAACACTCTGTAGGAACTGGAAGTGGATATTTGTAGCGCTACGAGACCTATAGCGGAAAAAGGAATATCTTCCAATAAAAACTACACAGAAGCATTCTGTGGAAATCCTTATTGATCTGTTCATTCAACTAAAGGAGTTGAACCTTACTTTTGGTGGAAGACTATTGAAACACTCTTCCTGTAGAAACTGCAAGCGGACATTTGGAGTGCTATGAGGCCTATCGTGGAAAAAGGAATATCTTCATATAAAAACTACACAGTTGCATTCTGTGAAACTACTTTATGATCTGTGCGTTCAACTGACAGAGTTGAAACTTGCTTTTGACTGAGGGGTTTTGAAACAGTCCTTCTGTGTAAACTGCAAGTGGACATTTGGATCTCTATGAGGCCTATGGTGGGAAAAGGAATACATTCAAACAAAAACTACACAGAAGCATTCTGTGAAACTACTTTCTGATCTGTTCATTCAACTAGCAGTGTTGATCCTAACTTTTGATGGAGGAGTTTTCGAAACACTCTTCTTACCGTACAAACTGCAAGAGAATATTTGGAGCTCTATGAGGCCTATCGCGGAAAAAGGAATATCTTCAAATAAAAACTACACAGAAGCATTCTGTGAAACTTCTTTCCGATCTGTGCATTCAACTAACAGAGTTGAACCTTACTTTTGATGGAGGAGTTTTGAACCACTCTTTCTGTAGAAACTGCAAGTGGACATTTGGAGCGCTATGAGGCCTATAATGGAAAAGGAATATCTTCAAATAAAAACTACACAGAAGCATTCTGTGAAACTTCTTTCTCAACTGTTCATTGAAATAACAGTGTTGAAAATTACTTTTGATGGAGGAGCTTTTAAACACTCTTTCTGTAGAAACTGCATGTGGATATTTGAGGCGCTATGAGGCCTATCGCTGAAAAAGGGATGTCATCAAATAAAAACTTCACAGAAGCATTCTTTGAAACCACTTTCTTATCTGTGCATTCAACAAACAGAGGTGAACTTTACTTTTGATGGAGGAGTTTTCAAACACTCTTTCTGTGGAAACTACATGTGGACATATGGAGCCCCATGAGGCCTATCGTGGAGAAAGGAATATCTTCAAAGAAAGACTAGAGTAAAACGTTCTGTGAAACTTCTTTCTGATCTGGGCTTTCAACCAACAGAGTTGAACCTTACTTTGGATGGAGGAGTATTCAAACACTCTTTCTGTAGAAACTGCAAGTGGACATTTGGAGCGCTACGAGGCCTATCGCGGAAAAAGGAATATCTTCCAATAAAAACTACACAGAAGCATTCTGTGAAATTTTTCTGATCTGTGCATTCAACTAACACACTTGAACATAACTTTTGATTGAGGAGTTTTCAAACACTCTTTCTGTAGAAACTGGAAGTGGACATTATGAGCGCTTTGAGGCCTATCGCGGAAAAAGGAATATCTTCAAATAAAAACTACACAGAAGCATTCTGTGAAACTTCTTTCTTATCTGTGCATTCAACTAACAGAGTTGAACCTTACTTTTGATGGAGGAGTTTTGAAATAATGTTTCTGTAGAAACTGCAAGTGGATATTTTGAGCGCTATGAGGCCTATCGCGGAAAAAGCTATATCTTCAAATAAAAACTACACGGAAGCATTCTGTGAAACTTCTTTCTGATCTGTGCATTCAACTAACAGAGGTGAACATTACTTTTGATGGAGGAGTTTTTAAACACTCTTTCTGTAGAAACTGCAAGGGGATATTTGGAGCGCTATGAGGCCTATTGCGGAAAAAGGAATATCTTCAAATAAAAAGTACACAGAAGCATTCTGTGACACTTCTTTCTTATCTGTGCATTCAACTAACAGAGTTGATTCTTACTTTTGATGGAGGAGTTTTGAAACACTATTTCTGTAGAAACTTCAAGTGGACATTTTGAGCGCTATGAGGCCTATGGCGGAAAAAGGTATATCTTCAAATAAAAACTACACAGAAGCATTCTGTGAAACTTCTTTCAGATCTGTGCATTCGACTAACAGAGCTGAACATTACTTTTGATGGAGGAGTTTTTAAACACTGTTTCTGTAGAAACTGCAAGGGGATATTTGGAGCTCTATGAGGCCTATTGCGGAAAAAGCTATATCTTCAAATAAAAACTACAGAGAAGCATTCTGTGAAACTTCTTTCTTATCTGTGCATTCAACTAACAGAGTTGAACATTACTTTAGATGGAGGATTTTTGAAACACTCTTTCTGTAGAAACTGCATGTGGATCATTGAGGCGCTATGAGGCCTATCGTGGAAAAAGAAATATCTTCCAATAAAAACTACAAAAAAGCATTCTCTGAATCTTCTTTCCGATCTGTGCATTCAACTAACAGAGTTGAACCTTACTTTTGATGGAGGAGTTTTGAACCACTCTTTCTGTAGAAACCGCAAGTGGACATTTGGAGCGCTATGAGGCCTGTAATGGAAAAGAAATATCTTCAAATAAAAACTACAGAGAAGCATTCTGTGAAACTTCTTTCTGATCTGTTCATTCAACTAAGAGTGTTGAAACTTACTATTGATTGAGGAGTTTTTAAACACTCTTTCTGTAGAAACTGCATGTGGATATTTGAGGCGCTATGAGGCCTATCGCTGAAAAAGGGATGTCTTCAAATAAAAACTTCACAGAAGCATTCTGTGAAACCACTTTCTGATCTGTGCATTCAACAAACAGAGTTGAACCTTCCTTTTGATGGAGGAGTTTTGAAACACTCTTTCTGTAGAAACTGCAATTGGACATTTGGAGCGCAATGAGGCCTATAGTGGTAAAAGGTATATCTTCAAATAAAAACTACACAGAAGCATTCTTTGAAACTTCTCTCTGATCTGTACATTCATCTAGCAGTGTTGAATCTTACTTTTGATTGAGGAGTTTTTAAACATTCTTTCTGTAGAAAGTGTAAGTGGATATTTGGAGTGCTATGAGGCCTATTGCGGAAAAAGGATTATCTTCAAATAAAAAGTGCACAAAAGAATTCTGTGAAACTTCTTTCTGATCTGTGCATTCAACTAACAGAGATGAACCTTACTTTTAATGGAAGACTTTTGAAACACTCTTTCTGTAGAAACTGCAGGTCGATATTTGGAGCGCTATGAAGCCTATCGCGGAAAAAGCAATAACTTCAAGTAAAAACTACACAGAAGCATTCTGTGAAACTTCTTTCTCATCTGTGCATTCACCTAACAGAGTAGAACCTTACTTTTGATTGAGGAGCTTTAAAATACTCTTTCTGTGTAAACTGCACGTGGACTTTAGGAGAGCTCTGAGGCCAATCGTGGAAAAACGAATATCTTCAAGTAAAAACTACACAGAAGCAGACTGTGAGACTTCATTCTGATCTGTACATTCATCTAACAGGGTTGAACCTTACTTTTCATGGAGATGTTTTGAAACACTCTTTCGGTAGATAGTGCAAGTTGTCATTTGGAGCGCTATGAGGCCTATAGTGGAAAAAGGAATATCTTCAAATAAAAACTACACAGTAGCATTCTGTGGAACTTCTTTCTGACCTGTGCATTCAACTAACCGAGTTGAACCTTACTTTGGGTGGAGGAGTTTTGAAACACTCTGTAGGAACTGGAAGTGGATATTTGTAGCGCTACGAGACCTATAGCGGAAAAAGGAATATCTTCCAATAAAAACTACACAGAAGCATTCTGTGGAAATCCTTATTGATCTGTTCATTCAACTAAAGGAGTTGAACCTTACTTTTGGTGGAAGACTATTGAAACACTCTTCCTGTAGAAACTGCAAGCGGACATTTGGAGTGCTATGAGGCCTATCGTGGAAAAAGGAATATCTTCATATAAAAACTACACAGTTGCATTCTGTGAAACTACTTTATGATCTGTGCGTTCAACTGACAGAGTTGAAACTTGCTTTTGACTGAGGGGTTTTGAAACAGTCCTTCTGTGTAAACTGCAAGTGGACATTTGGATCTCTATGAGGCCTATGGTGGGAAAAGGAATACATTCAAACAAAAACTACACAGAAGCATTCTGTGAAACTACTTTCTGATCTGTTCATTCAACTAGCAGTGTTGATCCTAACTTTTGATGGAGGAGTTTTCGAAACACTCTTCTTACCGTACAAACTGCAAGAGAATATTTGGAGCTCTATGAGGCCTATCGCGGAAAAAGGAATATCTTCAAATAAAAACTACACAGAAGCATTCTGTGAAACTTCTTTCCGATCTGTGCATTCAACTAACAGAGTTGAACCTTACTTTTGATGGAGGAGTTTTGAACCACTCTTTCTGTAGAAACTGCAAGTGGACATTTGGAGCGCTATGAGGCCTATAATGGAAAAGGAATATCTTCAAATAAAAACTACACAGAAGCATTCTGTGAAACTTCTTTCTCAACTGTTCATTGAAATAACAGTGTTGAAAATTACTTTTGATGGAGGAGCTTTTAAACACTCTTTCTGTAGAAACTGCATGTGGATATTTGAGGCGCTATGAGGCCTATCGCTGAAAAAGGGATGTCATCAAATAAAAACTTCACAGAAGCATTCTTTGAAACCACTTTCTTATCTGTGCATTCAACAAACAGAGGTGAACTTTACTTTTGATGGAGGAGTTTTCAAACACTCTTTCTGTGGAAACTACATGTGGACATATGGAGCCCCATGAGGCCTATCGTGGAGAAAGCAATATCTTCAAAGAAAGACTAGAGTAAAACGTTCTGTGAAACTTCTTTCTGATCTGGGCTTTCAACCAACAGAGTTGAACCTTACTTTGGATGGAGGAGTATTCAAACACTCTTTCTGTAGAAACTGCAAGTGGACATTTGGAGCGCTACGAGGCCTATCGCGGAAAAAGGAATATCTTCCAATAAAAACTACGCAGAAGCATTCTGTGAAATTTTTCTGATCTGTGCATTCAACTAACACACTTGAACATAACTTTTGATTGAGGAGTTTTCAAACACTCTTTCTGTAGAAACTGGAAGTGGACATTATGAGCGCTTTGAGGCCTATCGCGGAAAAAGGAATATCTTCAAATAAAAACTACACAGAAGCATTCTGTGAAACTTCTTTCTTATCTGTGCATTCAACTAACAGAGTTGAACCTTACTTTTGATGGAGGAGTTTTGAAATAATGTTTCTGTAGAAACTGCAAGTGGATATTTTGAGCGCTATGAGGCCTATCGCGGAAAAAGCTATATCTTCAAATAAAAACTACACGGAAGCATTCTGTGAAACTTCTTTCTGATCTGTGCATTCAACTAACAGAGGTGAACATTACTTTTGATGGAGGAGTTTTTAAACACTCTTTCTGTAGAAACTGCAAGGGGATATTTGGAGCGCTATGAGGCCTATTGCGGAAAAAGGAATATCTTCAAATAAAAAGTACACAGAAGCATTCTGTGACACTTCTTTCTTATCTGTGCATTCAACTAACAGAGTTGATTCTTACTTTTGATGGAGGAGTTTTGAAACACTATTTCTGTAGAAACTTCAAGTGGACATTTTGAGCGCTATGAGGCCTATGGCGGAAAAAGGTATATCTTCAAATAAAAACTACACAGAAGCATTCTGTGAAACTTCTTTCAGATCTGTGCATTCGACTAACAGAGCTGAACATTACTTTTGATGGAGGAGTTTTTAAACACTGTTTCTGTAGAAACTGCAAGGGGATATTTGGAGCTCTATGAGGCCTATTGCGGAAAAAGCTATATCTTCAAATAAAAACTACAGAGAAGCATTCTGTGAAACTTCTTTCTTATCTGTGCATTCAACTAACAGAGTTGAACATTACTTTAGATGGAGGATTTTTGAAACACTCTTTCTGTAGAAACTGCATGTGGATCATTGAGGCGCTATGAGGCCTATCGTGGAAAAAGAAATATCTTCCAATAAAAACTACAAAAAAGCATTCTCTGAATCTTCTTTCCGATCTGTGCATTCAACTAACAGAGTTGAACCTTACTTTTGATGGAGGAGTTTTGAACCACTCTTTCTGTAGAAACCGCAAGTGGACATTTGGAGCGCTATGAGGCCTGTAATGGAAAAGAAATATCTTCAAATAAAAACTACAGAGAAGCATTCTGTGAAACTTCTTTCTGATCTGTTCATTCAACTAAGAGTGTTGAAACTTACTATTGATTGAGGAGTTTTTAAACACTCTTTCTGTAGAAACTGCATGTGGATATTTGAGGCGCTATGAGGCCTATCGCTGAAAAAGGGATGTCTTCAAATAAAAACTTCACAGAAGCATTCTGTGAAACCACTTTCTGATCTGTGCATTCAACAAACAGAGTTGAACCTTCCTTTTGATGGAGGAGTTTTGAAACACTCTTTCTGTAGAAACTGCAATTGGACATTTGGAGCGCAATGAGGCCTATAGTGGTAAAAGGTATATCTTCAAATAAAAACTACACAGAAGCATTCTTTGAAACTTCTCTCTGATCTGTACATTCATCTAGCAGTGTTGAATCTTACTTTTGATTGAGGAGTTTTTAAACATTCTTTCTGTAGAAAGTGTAAGTGGATATTTGGAGTGCTATGAGGCCTATTGCGGAAAAAGGATTATCTTCAAATAAAAAGTGCACAAAAGAATTCTGTGAAACTTCTTTCTGATCTGTGCATTCAACTAACAGAGATGAACCTTACTTTTAATGGAAGACTTTTGAAACACTCTTTCTGTAGAAACTGCAGGTCGATATTTGGAGCGCTATGAAGCCTATCGCGGAAAAAGCAATAACTTCAAGTAAAAACTACACAGAAGCATTCTGTGAAACTTCTTTCTCATCTGTGCATTCACCTAACAGAGTAGAACCTTACTTTTGATTGAGGAGCTTTAAAACACTCTTTCTGTGTAAACTGCACGTGGACTTTAGGAGAGCTCTGAGGCCAATCGTGGAAAAACGAATATCTTCAAGTAAAAACTACACAGAAGCAGACTGTGAGACTTCATTCTGATCTGTACATTCATCTAACAGGGTTGAACCTTACTTTTCATGGAGATGTTTTGAAACACTCTTTCGGTAGATAGTGCAAGTTGTCATTTGGAGCGCTATGAGGCCTATAGTGGAAAAAGGAATATCTTCAAATAAAAACTACACAGTAGCATTCTGTGGAACTTCTTTCTGACCTGTGCATTCAACTAACCGAGTTGAACCTTACTTTGGGTGGAGGAGTTTTGAAACACTCTGTAGGAACTGGAAGTGGATATTTGTAGCGCTACGAGACCTATAGCGGAAAAAGGAATATCTTCCAATAAAAACTACACAGAAGCATTCTGTGGAAATCCTTATTGATCTGTTCATTCAACTAAAGGAGTTGAACCTTACTTTTGGTGGAAGACTATTGAAACACTCTTCCTGTAGAAACTGCAAGCGGACATTTGGAGTGCTATGAGGCCTATCGTGGAAAAAGGAATATCTTCATATAAAAACTACACAGTTGCATTCTGTGAAACTACTTTATGATCTGTGCGTTCAACTGACAGAGTTGAAACTTGCTTTTGACTGAGGGGTTTTGAAACAGTCCTTCTGTGTAAACTGCAAGTGGACATTTGGATCTCTATGAGGCCTATGGTGGGAAAAGGAATACATTCAAACAAAAACTACACAGAAGCATTCTGTGAAACTACTTTCTGATCTGTTCATTCAACTAGCAGTGTTGATCCTAACTTTTGATGGAGGAGTTTTCGAAACACTCTTCTTACCGTACAAACTGCAAGAGAATATTTGGAGCTCTATGAGGCCTATCGCGGAAAAAGGAATATCTTCAAATAAAAACTACACAGAAGCATTCTGTGAAACTTCTTTCCGATCTGTGCATTCAACTAACAGAGTTGAACCTTACTTTTGATGGAGGAGTTTTGAACCACTCTTTCTGTAGAAACTGCAAGTGGACATTTGGAGCGCTATGAGGCCTATAATGGAAAAGGAATATCTTCAAATAAAAACTACACAGAAGCATTCTGTGAAACTTCTTTCTCAACTGTTCATTGAAATAACAGTGTTGAAAATTACTTTTGATGGAGGAGCTTTTAAACACTCTTTCTGTAGAAACTGCATGTGGATATTTGAGGCGCTATGAGGCCTATCGCTGAAAAAGGGATGTCATCAAATAAAAACTTCACAGAAGCATTCTTTGAAACCACTTTCTTATCTGTGCATTCAACAAACAGAGGTGAACTTTACTTTTGATGGAGGAGTTTTCAAACACTCTTTCTGTGGAAACTACATGTGGACATATGGAGCCCCATGAGGCCTATCGTGGAGAAAGGAATATCTTCAAAGAAAGACTAGAGTAAAACGTTCTGTGAAACTTCTTTCTGATCTGGGCTTTCAACCAACAGAGTTGAACCTTACTTTGGATGGAGGAGTATTCAAACACTCTTTCTGTAGAAACTGCAAGTGGACATTTGGAGCGCTACGAGGCCTATCGCGGAAAAAGGAATATCTTCCAATAAAAACTACACAGAAGCATTCTGTGAAATTTTTCTGATCTGTGCATTCAACTAACACACTTGAACATAACTTTTGATTGAGGAGTTTTCAAACACTCTTTCTGTAGAAACTGGAAGTGGACATTATGAGCGCTTTGAGGCCTATCGCGGAAAAAGGAATATCTTCAAATAAAAACTACACAGAAGCATTCTGTGAAACTTCTTTCTTATCTGTGCATTCAACTAACAGAGTTGAACCTTACTTTTGATGGAGGAGTTTTGAAATAATGTTTCTGTAGAAACTGCAAGTGGACATTTTGAGCGCTATGAGGCCTATCGCGGAAAAAGCTATATCTTCAAATAAAAACTACACGGAAGCATTCTGTGAAACTTCTTTCTGATCTGTGCATTCAACTAACAGAGGTGAACATTACTTTTGATGGAGGAGTTTTTAAACACTCTTTCTGTAGAAACTGCAAGGGGATATTTGGAGCGCTATGAGGCCTATTGCGGAAAAAGGAATATCTTCAAATAAAAAGTACACAGAAGCATTCTGTGACACTTCTTTCTTATCTGTGCATTCAACTAACAGAGTTGATTCTTACTTTTGATGGAGGAGTTTTGAAACACTATTTCTGTAGAAACTTCAAGTGGACATTTTGAGCGCTATGAGGCCTATGGCGGAAAAAGGTATATCTTCAAATAAAAACTACACAGAAGCATTCTGTGAAACTTCTTTCAGATCTGTGCATTCGACTAACAGAGCTGAACATTACTTTTGATGGAGGAGTTTTTAAACACTGTTTCTGTAGAAACTGCAAGGGGATATTTGGAGCTCTATGAGGCCTATTGCGGAAAAAGCTATATCTTCAAATAAAAACTACAGAGAAGCATTCTGTGAAACTTCTTTCTTATCTGTGCATTCAACTAACAGAGTTGAACATTACTTTAGATGGAGGATTTTTGAAACACTCTTTCTGTAGAAACTGCATGTGGATCATTGAGGCGCTATGAGGCCTATCGTGGAAAAAGAAATATCTTCCAATAAAAACTACAAAAAAGCATTCTCTGAATCTTCTTTCCGATCTGTGCATTCAACTAACAGAGTTGAACCTTACTTTTGATGGAGGAGTTTTGAACCACTCTTTCTGTAGAAACCGCAAGTGGACATTTGGAGCGCTATGAGGCCTGTAATGGAAAAGAAATATCTTCAAATAAAAACTACAGAGAAGCATTCTGTGAAACTTCTTTCTGATCTGTTCATTCAACTAAGAGTGTTGAAACTTACTATTGATTGAGGAGTTTTTAAACACTCTTTCTGTAGAAACTGCATGTGGATATTTGAGGCGCTATGAGGCCTATCGCTGAAAAAGGGATGTCTTCAAATAAAAACTTCACAGAAGCATTCTGTGAAACCACTTTCTGATCTGTGCATTCAACAAACAGAGTTGAACCTTCCTTTTGATGGAGGAGTTTTGAAACACTCTTTCTGTAGAAACTGCAATTGGACATTTGGAGCGCAATGAGGCCTATAGTGGTAAAAGGTATATCTTCAAATAAAAACTACACAGAAGCATTCTTTGAAACTTCTCTCTGATCTGTACATTCATCTAGCAGTGTTGAATCTTACTTTTGATTGAGGAGTTTTTAAACATTCTTTCTGTAGAAAGTGTAAGTGGATATTTGGAGTGCTATGAGGCCTATTGCGGAAAAAGGATTATCTTCAAATAAAAAGTGCACAAAAGAATTCTGTGAAACTTCTTTCTGATCTGTGCATTCAACTAACAGAGATGAACCTTACTTTTAATGGAAGACTTTTGAAACACTCTTTCTGTAGAAACTGCAGGTCGATATTTGGAGCGCTATGAAGCCTATCGCGGAAAAAGCAATAACTTCAAGTAAAAACTACACAGAAGCATTCTGTGAAACTTCTTTCTCATCTGTGCATTCACCTAACAGAGTAGAACCTTACTTTTGATTGAGGAGCTTTAAAACACTCTTTCTGTGTAAACTGCACGTGGACATTAGGAGAGCTCTGAGGCCAATCGTGGAAAAACGAATATCTTCAAGTAAAAACTACACAGAAGCAGACTGTGAGACTTCATTCTGATCTGTACATTCATCTAACAGGGTTGAACCTTACTTTTCATGGAGATGTTTTGAAACACTCTTTCGGTAGATAGTGCAAGTTGTCATTTGGAGCGCTATGAGGCCTATAGTGGAAAAAGGAATATCTTCAAATAAAAACTACACAGTAGCATTCTGTGGAACTTCTTTCTGACCTGTGCATTCAACTAACCGAGTTGAACCTTACTTTGGGTGGAGGAGTTTTGAAACACTCTGTAGGAACTGGAAGTGGATATTTGTAGCGCTACGAGACCTATAGCGGAAAAAGGAATATCTTCCAATAAAAACTACACAGAAGCATTCTGTGGAAATCCTTATTGATCTGTTCATTCAACTAAAGGAGTTGAACCTTACTTTTGGTGGAAGACTATTGAAACACTCTTCCTGTAGAAACTGCAAGCGGACATTTGGAGTGCTATGAGGCCTATTGTGGAAAAAGGAATATCTTCATATAAAAACTACACAGTTGCATTCTGTGAAACTACTTTATGATCTGTGCGTTCAACTGACAGAGTTGAAACTTGCTTTTGACTGAGGGGTTTTGAAACAGTCCTTCTGTGTAAACTGCAAGTGGACATTTGGATCTCTATGAGGCCTATGGTGGGAAAAGGAATACATTCAAACAAAAACTACACAGAAGCATTCTGTGAAACTACTTTCTGATCTGTTCATTCAACTAGCAGTGTTGATCCTAACTTTTGATGGAGGAGTTTTTGAAACACTCTTCTTACCGTACAAACTGCAAGAGAATATTTGGAGCTCTATGAGGCCTATCGCGGAAAAAGGAATATCTTCAAATAAAAACTACACAGAAGCATTCTGTGAAACTTCTTTCCGATCTGTGCATTCAACTAACAGAGTTGAACCTTACTTTTGATGGAGGAGTTTTGAACCACTCTTTCTGTAGAAACTGCAAGTGGACATTTGGAGCGCTATGAGGCCTATAATGGAAAAGGAATATCTTCAAATAAAAACTACACAGAAGCATTCTGTGAAACTTCTTTCTCAACTGTTCATTGAAATAACAGTGTTGAAAATTACTTTTGATGGAGGAGCTTTTAAACACTCTTTCTGTAGAAACTGCATGTGGATATTTGAGGCGCTATGAGGCCTATCGCTGAAAAAGGGATGTCATCAAATAAAAACTTCACAGAAGCATTCTTTGAAACCACTTTCTTATCTGTGCATTCAACAAACAGAGGTGAACTTTACTTTTGATGGAGGAGTTTTCAAACACTCTTTCTGTGGAAACTACATGTGGACATATGGAGCCCCATGAGGCCTATCGTGGAGAAAGGAATATCTTCAAAGAAAGACTAGAGTAAAACGTTCTGTGAAACTTCTTTCTGATCTGGGCTTTCAACCAACAGAGTTGAACCTTACTTTGGATGGAGGAGTATTCAAACACTCTTTCTGTAGAAACTGCAAGTGGACATTTGGAGCGCTACGAGGCCTATCGCGGAAAAAGGAATATCTTCCAATAAAAACTACACAGAAGCATTCTGTGAAATTTTTCTGATCTGTGCATTCAACTAACACACTTGAACATAACTTTTGATTGAGGAGTTTTCAAACACTCTTTCTGTAGAAACTGGAAGTGGACATTATGAGCGCTTTGAGGCCTATCGCGGAAAAAGGAATATCTTCAAATAAAAACTACACAGAAGCATTCTGTGAAACTTCTTTCTTATCTGTGCATTCAACTAACAGAGTTGAACCTTACTTTTGATGGAGGAGTTTTGAAATAATGTTTCTGTAGAAACTGCAAGTGGATATTTTGAGCGCTATGAGGCCTATCGCGGAAAAAGCTATATCTTCAAATAAAAACTACACGGAAGCATTCTGTGAAACTTCTTTCTGATCTGTGCATTCAACTAACAGAGGTGAACATTACTTTTGATGGAGGAGTTTTTAAACACTCTTTCTGTAGAAACTGCAAGGGGATATTTGGAGCGCTATGAGGCCTATTGCGGAAAAAGGAATATCTTCAAATAAAAAGTACACAGAAGCATTCTGTGACACTTCTTTCTTATCTGTGCATTCAACTAACAGAGTTGATTCTTACTTTTGATGGAGGAGTTTTGAAACACTATTTCTGTAGAAACTTCAAGTGGACATTTTGAGCGCTATGAGGCCTATGGCGGAAAAAGGTATATCTTCAAATAAAAACTACACAGAAGCATTCTGTGAAACTTCTTTCAGATCTGTGCATTCGACTAACAGAGCTGAACATTACTTTTGATGGAGGAGTTTTTAAACACTGTTTCTGTAGAAACTGCAAGGGGATATTTGGAGCTCTATGAGGCCTATTGCGGAAAAAGCTATATCTTCAAATAAAAACTACAGAGAAGCATTCTGTGAAACTTCTTTCTTATCTGTGCATTCAACTAACAGAGTTGAACATTACTTTAGATGGAGGATTTTTGAAACACTCTTTCTGTAGAAACTGCATGTGGATCATTGAGGCGCTATGAGGCCTATCGTGGAAAAAGAAATATCTTCCAATAAAAACTACAAAAAAGCATTCTCTGAATCTTCTTTCCGATCTGTGCATTCAACTAACAGAGTTGAACCTTACTTTTGATGGAGGAGTTTTGAACCACTCTTTCTGTAGAAACCGCAAGTGGACATTTGGAGCGCTATGAGGCCTGTAATGGAAAAGAAATATCTTCAAATAAAAACTACAGAGAAGCATTCTGTGAAACTTCTTTCTGATCTGTTCATTCAACTAAGAGTGTTGAAACTTACTATTGATTGAGGAGTTTTTAAACACTCTTTCTGTAGAAACTGCATGTGGATATTTGAGGCGCTATGAGGCCTATCGCTGAAAAAGGGATGTCTTCAAATAAAAACTTCACAGAAGCATTCTGTGAAACCACTTTCTGATCTGTGCATTCAACAAACAGAGTTGAACCTTCCTTTTGATGGAGGAGTTTTGAAACACTCTTTCTGTAGAAACTGCAATTGGACATTTGGAGCGCAATGAGGCCTATAGTGGTAAAAGGTATATCTTCAAATAAAAACTACACAGAAGCATTCTTTGAAACTTCTCTCTGATCTGTACATTCATCTAGCAGTGTTGAATCTTACTTTTGATTGAGGAGTTTTTAAACATTCTTTCTGTAGAAAGTGTAAGTGGATATTTGGAGTGCTATGAGGCCTATTGCGGAAAAAGGATTATCTTCAAATAAAAAGTGCACAAAAGAATTCTGTGAAATTTCTTTCTGATCTGTGCATTCAACTAACAGAGATGAACCTTACTTTTAATGGAAGACTTTTGAAACACTCTTTCTGTAGAAACTGCAGGTCGATATTTGGAGCGCTATGAAGCCTATCGCGGAAAAAGCAATAACTTCAAGTAAAAACTACACAGAAGCATTCTGTGAAACTTCTTTCTCATCTGTGCATTCACCTAACAGAGTAGAACCTTACTTTTGATTGAGGAGCTTTAAAACACTCTTTCTGTGTAAACTGCACGTGGACATTAGGAGAGCTCTGAGGCCAATCGTGGAAAAACGAATATCTTCAAGTAAAAACTACACAGAAGCAGACTGTGAGACTTCATTCTGATCTGTACATTCATCTAACAGGGTTGAACCTTACTTTTCATGGAGATGTTTTGAAACACTCTTTCGGTAGATAGTGCAAGTTGTCATTTGGAGCGCTATGAGGCCTATAGTGGAAAAAGGAATATCTTCAAATAAAAACTACACAGTAGCATTCTGTGGAACTTCTTTCTGACCTGTGCATTCAACTAACCGAGTTGAACCTTACTTTGGGTGGAGGAGTTTTGAAACACTCTGTAGGAACTGGAAGTGGATATTTGTAGCGCTACGAGACCTATAGCGGAAAAAGGAATATCTTCCAATAAAAACTACACAGAAGCATTCTGTGGAAATCCTTATTGATCTGTTCATTCAACTAAAGGAGTTGAACCTTACTTTTGGTGGAAGACTATTGAAACACTCTTCCTGTAGAAACTGCAAGCGGACATTTGGAGTGCTATGAGGCCTATCGTGGAAAAAGGAATATCTTCATATAAAAACTACACAGTTGCATTCTGTGAAACTACTTTATGATCTGTGCGTTCAACTGACAGAGTTGAAACTTGCTTTTGACTGAGGGGTTTTGAAACAGTCCTTCTGTGTAAACTGCAAGTGGACATTTGGATCTCTATGAGGCCTATGGTGGGAAAAGGAATACATTCAAACAAAAACTACACAGAAGCATTCTGTGAAACTACTTTCTGATCTGTTCATTCAACTAGCAGTGTTGATCCTAACTTTTGATGGAGGAGTTTTTGAAACACTCTTCTTACCGTACAAACTGCAAGAGAATATTTGGAGCTCTATGAGGCCTATCGCGGAAAAAGGAATATCTTCAAATAAAAACTACACAGAAGCATTCTGTGAAACTTCTTTCCGATCTGTGCATTCAACTAACAGAGTTGAACCTTACTTTTGATGGAGGAGTTTTGAACCACTCTTTCTGTAGAAACTGCAAGTGGACATTTGGAGCGCTATGAGGCCTATAATGGAAAAGGAATATCTTCAAATAAAAACTACACAGAAGCATTCTGTGAAACTTCTTTCTCAACTGTTCATTGAAATAACAGTGTTGAAAATTACTTTTGATGGAGGAGCTTTTAAACACTCTTTCTGTAGAAACTGCATGTGGATATTTGAGGCGCTATGAGGCCTATCGCTGAAAAAGGGATGTCATCAAATAAAAACTTCACAGAAGCATTCTTTGAAACCACTTTCTTATCTGTGCATTCAACAAACAGAGGTGAACTTTACTTTTGATGGAGGAGTTTTCAAACACTCTTTCTGTGGAAACTACATGTGGACATATGGAGCCCCATGAGGCCTATCGTGGAGAAAGGAATATCTTCAAAGAAAGACTAGAGTAAAACGTTCTGTGAAACTTCTTTCTGATCTGGGCTTTCAACCAACAGAGTTGAACCTTACTTTGGATGGAGGAGTATTCAAACACTCTTTCTGTAGAAACTGCAAGTGGACATTTGGAGCGCTACGAGGCCTATCGCGGAAAAAGGAATATCTTCCAATAAAAACTACACAGAAGCATTCTGTGAAATTTTTCTGATCTGTGCATTCAACTAACACACTTGAACATAACTTTTGATTGAGGAGTTTTCAAACACTCTTTCTGTAGAAACTGGAAGTGGACATTATGAGCGCTTTGAGGCCTATCGCGGAAAAAGGAATATCTTCAAATAAAAACTACACAGAAGCATTCTGTGAAACTTCTTTCTTATCTGTGCATTCAACTAACAGAGTTGAACCTTACTTTTGATGGAGGAGTTTTGAAATAATGTTTCTGTAGAAACTGCAAGTGGATATTTTGAGCGCTATGAGGCCTATCGCGGAAAAAGCTATATCTTCAAATAAAAACTACACGGAAGCATTCTGTGAAACTTCTTTCTGATCTGTGCATTCAACTAACAGAGGTGAACATTACTTTTGATGGAGGAGTTTTTAAACACTCTTTCTGTAGAAACTGCAAGGGGATATTTGGAGCGCTATGAGGCCTATTGCGGAAAAAGGAATATCTTCAAATAAAAAGTACACAGAAGCATTCTGTGACACTTCTTTCTTATCTGTGCATTCAACTAACAGAGTTGATTCTTACTTTTGATGGAGGAGTTTTGAAACACTATTTCTGTAGAAACTTCAAGTGGACATTTTGAGCGCTATGAGGCCTATGGCGGAAAAAGGTATATCTTCAAATAAAAACTACACAGAAGCATTCTGTGAAACTTCTTTCAGATCTGTGCATTCGACTAACAGAGCTGAACATTACTTTTGATGGAGGAGTTTTTAAACACTGTTTCTGTAGAAACTGCAAGGGGATATTTGGAGCTCTATGAGGCCTATTGCGGAAAAAGCTATATCTTCAAATAAAAACTACAGAGAAGCATTCTGTGAAACTTCTTTCTTATCTGTGCATTCAACTAACAGAGTTGAACATTACTTTAGATGGAGGATTTTTGAAACACTCTTTCTGTAGAAACTGCATGTGGATCATTGAGGCGCTATGAGGCCTATCGTGGAAAAAGAAATATCTTCCAATAAAAACTACAAAAAAGCATTCTCTGAATCTTCTTTCCGATCTGTGCATTCAACTAACAGAGTTGAACCTTACTTTTGATGGAGGAGTTTTGAACCACTCTTTCTGTAGAAACCGCAAGTGGACATTTGGAGCGCTATGAGGCCTGTAATGGAAAAGAAATATCTTCAAATAAAAACTACAGAGAAGCATTCTGTGAAACTTCTTTCTGATCTGTTCATTCAACTAAGAGTGTTGAAACTTACTATTGATTGAGGAGTTTTTAAACACTCTTTCTGTAGAAACTGCATGTGGATATTTGAGGCGCTATGAGGCCTATCGCTGAAAAAGGGATGTCTTCAAATAAAAACTTCACAGAAGCATTCTGTGAAACCACTTTCTGATCTGTGCATTCAACAAACAGAGTTGAACCTTCCTTTTGATGGAGGAGTTTTGAAACACTCTTTCTGTAGAAACTGCAATTGGACATTTGGAGCGCAATGAGGCCTATAGTGGTAAAAGGTATATCTTCAAATAAAAACTACACAGAAGCATTCTTTGAAACTTCTCTCTGATCTGTACATTCATCTAGCAGTGTTGAATCTTACTTTTGATTGAGGAGTTTTTAAACATTCTTTCTGTAGAAAGTGTAAGTGGATATTTGGAGTGCTATGAGGCCTATTGCGGAAAAAGGATTATCTTCAAATAAAAAGTGCACAAAAGAATTCTGTGAAACTTCTTTCTGATCTGTGCATTCAACTAACAGAGATGAACCTTACTTTTAATGGAAGACTTTTGAAACACTCTTTCTGTAGAAACTGCAGGTCGATATTTGGAGCGCTATGAAGCCTATCGCGGAAAAAGCAATAACTTCAAGTAAAAACTACACAGAAGCATTCTGTGAAACTTCTTTCTCATCTGTGCATTCACCTAACAGAGTAGAACCTTACTTTTGATTGAGGAGCTTTAAAACACTCTTTCTGTGTAAACTGCACGTGGACATTAGGAGAGCTCTGAGGCCAATCGTGGAAAAACGAATATCTTCAAGTAAAAACTACACAGAAGCAGACTGTGAGACTTCATTCTGATCTGTACATTCATCTAACAGGGTTGAACCTTACTTTTCATGGAGATGTTTTGAAACACTCTTTCGGTAGATAGTGCAAGTTGTCATTTGGAGCGCTATGAGGCCTATAGTGGAAAAAGGAATATCTTCAAATAAAAACTACACAGTAGCATTCTGTGGAACTTCTTTCTGACCTGTGCATTCAACTAACCGAGTTGAACCTTACTTTGGGTGGAGGAGTTTTGAAACACTCTGTAGGAACTGGAAGTGGATATTTGTAGCGCTACGAGACCTATAGCGGAAAAAGGAATATCTTCCAATAAAAACTACACAGAAGCATTCTGTGGAAATCCTTATTGATCTGTTCATTCAACTAAAGGAGTTGAACCTTACTTTTGGTGGAAGACTATTGAAACACTCTTCCTGTAGAAACTGCAAGCGGACATTTGGAGTGCTATGAGGCCTATCGTGGAAAAAGGAATATCTTCATATAAAAACTACACAGTTGCATTCTGTGAAACTACTTTATGATCTGTGCGTTCAACTGACAGAGTTGAAACTTGCTTTTGACTGAGGGGTTTTGAAACAGTCCTTCTGTGTAAACTGCAAGTGGACATTTGGATCTCTATGAGGCCTATGGTGGGAAAAGGAATACATTCAAACAAAAACTACACAGAAGCATTCTGTGAAACTACTTTCTGATCTGTTCATTCAACTAGCAGTGTTGATCCTAACTTTTGATGGAGGAGTTTTTGAAACACTCTTCTTACCGTACAAACTGCAAGAGAATATTTGGAGCTCTATGAGGCCTATCGCGGAAAAAGGAATATCTTCAAATAAAAACTACACAGAAGCATTCTGTGAAACTTCTTTCCGATCTGTGCATTCAACTAACAGAGTTGAACCTTACTTTTGATGGAGGAGTTTTGAACCACTCTTTCTGTAGAAACTGCAAGTGGACATTTGGAGCGCTATGAGGCCTATAATGGAAAAGGAATATCTTCAAATAAAAACTACACAGAAGCATTCTGTGAAACTTCTTTCTCAACTGTTCATTGAAATAACAGTGTTGAAAATTACTTTTGATGGAGGAGCTTTTAAACACTCTTTCTGTAGAAACTGCATGTGGATATTTGAGGCGCTATGAGGCCTATCGCTGAAAAAGGGATGTCATCAAATAAAAACTTCACAGAAGCATTCTTTGAAACCACTTTCTTATCTGTGCATTCAACAAACAGAGGTGAACTTTACTTTTGATGGAGGAGTTTTCAAACACTCTTTCTGTGGAAACTACATGTGGACATATGGAGCCCCATGAGGCCTATCGTGGAGAAAGGAATATCTTCAAAGAAAGACTAGAGTAAAACGTTCTGTGAAACTTCTTTCTGATCTGGGCTTTCAACCAACAGAGTTGAACCTTACTTTGGATGGAGGAGTATTCAAACACTCTTTCTGTAGAAACTGCAAGTGGACATTTGGAGCGCTACGAGGCCTATCGCGGAAAAAGGAATATCTTCCAATAAAAACTACACAGAAGCATTCTGTGAAATTTTTCTGATCTGTGCATTCAACTAACACACTTGAACATAACTTTTGATTGAGGAGTTTTCAAACACTCTTTCTGTAGAAACTGGAAGTGGACATTATGAGCGCTTTGAGGCCTATCGCGGAAAAAGGAATATCTTCAAATAAAAACTACACAGAAGCATTCTGTGAAACTTCTTTCTTATCTGTGCATTCAACTAACACAGTTGAACCTTACTTTTGATGGAGGAGTTTTGAAATAATGTTTCTGTAGAAACCGCAAGTGGACATTTGGAGCGCTATGAGGCCTGTAATGGAAAAGAAATATCTTCAAATAAAAACTACAGAGAAGCATTCTGTGAAACTTCTTTCTGATCTGTGCATTCAACTAACAGAGGTGAACATTACTTTTGATGGAGGAGTTTTTAAACACTCTTTCTGTAGAAACTGCAAGGGGATATTTGGAGCGCTATGAGGCCTATTGCGGAAAAAGGAATATCTTCAAATAAAAAGTACACAGAAGCATTCTGTGACACTTCTTTCTTATCTGTGCATTCAACTAACAGAGTTGATTCTTACTTTTGATGGAGGAGTTTTGAAACACTATTTCTGTAGAAACTTCAAGTGGACATTTTGAGCGCTATGAGGCCTATGGCGGAAAAAGGTATATCTTCAAATAAAAACTACACAGAAGCATTCTGTGAAACTTCTTTCAGATCTGTGCATTCGACTAACAGAGCTGAACATTACTTTTGATGGAGGAGTTTTTAAACACTGTTTCTGTAGAAACTGCAAGGGGATATTTGGAGCTCTATGAGGCCTATTGCGGAAAAAGCTATATCTTCAAATAAAAACTACAGAGAAGCATTCTGTGAAACTTCTTTCTTATCTGTGCATTCAACTAACAGAGTTGAACATTACTTTAGATGGAGGATTTTTGAAACACTCTTTCTGTAGAAACTGCATGTGGATCATTGAGGCGCTATGAGGCCTATCGTGGAAAAAGAAATATCTTCCAATAAAAACTACAAAAAAGCATTCTCTGAATCTTCTTTCCGATCTGTGCATTCAACTAACAGAGTTGAACCTTACTTTTGATGGAGGAGTTTTGAACCACTCTTTCTGTAGAAACCGCAAGTGGACATTTGGAGCGCTATGAGGCCTGTAATGGAAAAGAAATATCTTCAAATAAAAACTACAGAGAAGCATTCTGTGAAACTTCTTTCTGATCTGTTCATTCAACTAAGAGTGTTGAAACTTACTATTGATTGAGGAGTTTTTAAACACTCTTTCTGTAGAAACTGCATGTGGATATTTGAGGCGCTATGAGGCCTATCGCTGAAAAAGGGATGTCTTCAAATAAAAACTTCACAGAAGCCTTCTGTGAAACCACTTTCTGATCTGTGCATTCAACAAACAGAGTTGAACCTTCCTTTTGATGGAGGAGTTTTGAAACACTCTTTCTGTAGAAACTGCAATTGGACATTTGGAGCGCAATGAGGCCTATAGTGGTAAAAGGTATATCTTCAAATAAAAACTACACAGAAGCATTCTTTGAAACTTCTCTCTGATCTGTACATTCATCTAGCAGTGTTGAATCTTACTTTTGATTGAGGAGTTTTTAAACATTCTTTCTGTAGAAAGTGTAAGTGGATATTTGGAGTGCTATGAGGCCTATTGCGGAAAAAGGATTATCTTCAAATAAAAAGTGCACAAAAGAATTCTGTGAAACTTCTTTCTGATCTGTGCATTCAACTAACAGAGATGAACCTTACTTTTAATGGAAGACTTTTGAAACACTCTTTCTGTAGAAACTGCAGGTCGATATTTGGAGCGCTATGAAGCCTATCGCGGAAAAAGCAATAACTTCAAGTAAAAACTACACAGAAGCATTCTGTGAAACTTCTTTCTCATCTGTGCATTCACCTAACAGAGTAGAACCTTACTTTTGATTGAGGAGCTTTAAAACACTCTTTCTGTGTAAACTGCACGTGGACATTAGGAGAGCTCTGAGGCCAATCGTGGAAAAACGAATATCTTCAAGTAAAAACTACACAGAAGCAGACTGTGAGACTTCATTCTGATCTGTACATTCATCTAACAGGGTTGAACCTTACTTTTCATGGAGATGTTTTGAAACACTCTTTCGGTAGATAGTGCAAGTTGTCATTTGGAGCGCTATGAGGCCTATAGTGGAAAAAGGAATATCTTCAAATAAAAACTACACAGTAGCATTCTGTGGAACTTCTTTCTGACCTGTGCATTCAACTAACCGAGTTGAACCTTACTTTGGGTGGAGGAGTTTTGAAACACTCTGTAGGAACTGGAAGTGGATATTTGTAGCGCTACGAGACCTATAGCGGAAAAAGGAATATCTTCCAATAAAAACTACACAGAAGCATTCTGTGGAAATCCTTATTGATCTGTTCATTCAACTAAAGGAGTTGAACCTTACTTTTGGTGGAAGACTATTGAAACACTCTTCCTGTAGAAACTGCAAGCGGACATTTGGAGTGCTATGAGGCCTATCGTGGAAAAAGGAATATCTTCATATAAAAACTACACAGTTGCATTCTGTGAAACTACTTTATGATCTGTGCGTTCAACTGACAGAGTTGAAACTTGCTTTTGACTGAGGGGTTTTGAAACAGTCCTTCTGTGTAAACTGCAAGTGGACATTTGGATCTCTATGAGGCCTATGGTGGGAAAAGGAATACATTCAAACAAAAACTACACAGAAGCATTCTGTGAAACTACTTTCTGATCTGTTCATTCAACTAGCAGTGTTGATCCTAACTTTTGATGGAGGAGTTTTTGAAACACTCTTCTTACCGTACAAACTGCAGGAGAATATTTGGAGCTCTATGAGGCCTATCGCGGAAAAAGGAATATCTTCAAATAAAAACTACACAGAAGCATTCTGTGAAACTTCTTTCCGATCTGTGCATTCAACTAACAGAGTTGAACCTTACTTTTGATGGAGGAGTTTTGAACCACTCTTTCTGTAGAAACTGCAAGTGGACATTTGGAGCGCTATGAGGCCTATAATGGAAAAGGAATATCTTCAAATAAAAACTACACAGAAGCATTCTGTGAAACTTCTTTCTCAACTGTTCATTGAAATAACAGTGTTGAAAATTACTTTTGATGGAGGAGCTTTTAAACACTCTTTCTGTAGAAACTGCATGTGGATATTTGAGGCGCTATGAGGCCTATCGCTGAAAAAGGGATGTCATCAAATAAAAACTTCACAGAAGCATTCTTTGAAACCACTTTCTTATCTGTGCATTCAACAAACAGAGGTGAACTTTACTTTTGATGGAGGAGTTTTCAAACACTCTTTCTGTGGAAACTACATGTGGACATATGGAGCCCCATGAGGCCTATCGTGGAGAAAGGAATATCTTCAAAGAAAGACTAGAGTAAAACGTTCTGTGAAACTTCTTTCTGATCTGGGCTTTCAACCAACAGAGTTGAACCTTACTTTGGATGGAGGAGTATTCAAACACTCTTTCTGTAGAAACTGCAAGTGGACATTTGGAGCGCTACGAGGCCTATCGCGGAAAAAGGAATATCTTCCAATAAAAACTACACAGAAGCATTCTGTGAAATTTTTCTGATCTGTGCATTCAACTAACACACTTGAACATAACTTTTGATTGAGGAGTTTTCAAACACTCTTTCTGTAGAAACTGGAAGTGGACATTATGAGCGCTTTGAGGCCTATCGCGGAAAAAGGAATATCTTCAAATAAAAACTACACAGAAGCATTCTGTGAAACTTCTTTCTTATCTGTGCATTCAACTAACAGAGTTGAACCTTACTTTTGATGGAGGAGTTTTGAAATAATGTTTCTGTAGAAACTGCAAGTGGATATTTTGAGCGCTATGAGGCCTATCGCGGAAAAAGCTATATCTTCAAATAAAAACTACACGGAAGCATTCTGTGAAACTTCTTTCTGATCTGTGCATTCAACTAACAGAGGTGAACATTACTTTTGATGGAGGAGTTTTTAAACACTGTTTCTGTAGAAACTGCAAGGGGATATTTGGAGCGCTATGAGGCCTATTGCGGAAAAAGGAATATCTTCAAATAAAAAGTACACAGAAGCATTCTGTGACACTTCTTTCTTATCTGTGCATTCAACTAACAGAGTTGATTCTTACTTTTGATGGAGGAGTTTTGAAACACTATTTCTGTAGAAACTTCAAGTGGACATTTTGAGCGCTATGAGGCCTATGGCGGAAAAAGGTATATCTTCAAATAAAAACTACACAGAAGCATTCTGTGAAACTTCTTTCAGATCTGTGCATTCGACTAACAGAGCTGAACATTACTTTTGATGGAGGAGTTTTTAAACACTGTTTCTGTAGAAACTGCAAGGGGATATTTGGAGCCCTATGAGGCCTATTGCGGAAAAAGCTATATCTTCAAATAAAAACTACAGAGAAGCATTCTGTGAAACTTCTTTCTTATCTGTGCATTCAACTAACAGAGTTGAACATTACTTTAGATGGAGGATTTTTGAAACACTCTTTCTGTAGAAACTGCATGTGGATCATTGAGGCGCTATGAGGCCTATCGTGGAAAAAGAAATATCTTCCAATAAAAACTACAAAAAAGCATTCTCTGAATCTTCTTTCCGATCTGTGCATTCAACTAACAGAGTTGAACCTTACTTTTGGTGGAGGAGTTTTGAACCACTCTTTCTGTAGAAACCGCAAGTGGACATTTGGAGCGCTATGAGGCCTGTAATGGAAAAGAAATATCTTCAAATAAAAACTACAGAGAAGCATTCTGTGAAACTTCTTTCTGATCTGTTCATTCAACTAAGAGTGTTGAAACTTACTATTGATTGAGGAGTTTTTAAACACTCTTTCTGTAGAAACTGCATGTGGATATTTGAGGCGCTATGAGGCCTATCGCTGAAAAAGGGATGTCTTCAAATAAAAACTTCACAGAAGCATTCTGTGAAACCACTTTCTGATCTGTGCATTCAACAAACAGAGTTGAACCTTCCTTTTGATGGAGGAGTTTTGAAACACTCTTTCTGTAGAAACTGCAATTGGACATTTGGAGCGCAATGAGGCCTATAGTGGTAAAAGGTATATCTTCAAATAAAAACTACACAGAAGCATTCTTTGAAACTTCTCTCTGATCTGTACATTCATCTAGCAGTGTTGAATCTTACTTTTGATTGAGGAGTTTTTAAAGATTCTTTCTGTAGAAAGTGTAAGTGGATATTTGGAGTGCTATGAGGCCTATTGCGGAAAAAGGATTATCTTCAAATAAAAAGTGCACAAAAGAATTCTGTGAAACTTCTTTCTGATCTGTGCATTCAACTAACAGAGATGAACCTTACTTTTAATGGAAGACTTTTGAAACACTCTTTCTGTAGAAACTGCAGGTCGATATTTGGAGCGCTATGAAGCCTATCGCGGAAAAAGCAATAACTTCAAGTAAAAACTACACAGAAGCATTCTGTGAAACTTCTTTCTCATCTGTGCATTCACCTAACAGAGTAGAACCTTACTTTTGATTGAGGAGCTTTAAAACACTCTTTCTGTGTAAACTGCACGTGGACATTAGGAGAGCTCTGAGGCCAATCGTGGAAAAACGAATATCTTCAAGTAAAAACTACACAGAAGCAGACTGTGAGACTTCATTCTGATCTGTACATTCATCTAACAGGGTTGAACCTTACTTTTCATGGAGATGTTTTGAAACACTCTTTCGGTAGATAGTGCAAGTTGTCATTTGGAGCGCTATGAGGCCTATAGTGGAAAAAGGAATATCTTCAAATAAAAACTACACAGTAGCATTCTGTGGAACTTCTTTCTGACCTGTGCATTCAACTAACCGAGTTGAACCTTACTTTGGGTGGAGGAGTTTTGAAACACTCTGTAGGAACTGGAAGTGGATATTTGTAGCGCTACGAGACCTATAGCGGAAAAAGGAATATCTTCCAATAAAAACTACACAGAAGCATTCTGTGGAAATCCTTATTGATCTGTTCATTCAACTAAAGGAGTTGAACCTTACTTTTGGTGGAAGACTATTGAAACACTCTTCCTGTAGAAACTGCAAGCGGACATTTGGAGTGCTATGAGGCCTATCGTGGAAAAAGGAATATCTTCATATAAAAACTACACAGTTGCATTCTGTGAAACTACTTTATGATCTGTGCGTTCAACTGACAGAGTTGAAACTTGCTTTTGACTGAGGGGTTTTGAAACAGTCCTTCTGTGTAAACTGCAAGTGGACATTTGGATCTCTATGAGGCCTATGGTGGGAAAAGGAATACATTCAAACAAAAACTACACAGAAGCATTCTGTGAAACTACTTTCTGATCTGTTCATTCAACTAGCAGTGTTGATCCTAACTTTTGATGGAGGAGTTTTTGAAACACTCTTCTTACCGTACAAACTGCAGGAGAATATTTGGAGCTCTATGAGGCCTATCGCGGAAAAAGGAATATCTTCAAATAAAAACTACACAGAAGCATTCTGTGAAACTTCTTTCCGATCTGTGCATTCAACTAACAGAGTTGAACCTTACTTTTGATGGAGGAGTTTTGAACCACTCTTTCTGTAGAAACTGCAAGTGGACATTTGGAGCGCTATGAGGCCTATAATGGAAAAGGAATATCTTCAAATAAAAACTACACAGAAGCATTCTGTGAAACTTCTTTCTCAACTGTTCATTGAAATAACAGTGTTGAAAATTACTTTTGATGGAGGAGCTTTTAAACACTCTTTCTGTAGAAACTGCATGTGGATATTTGAGGCGCTATGAGGCCTATCGCTGAAAAAGGGATGTCATCAAATAAAAACTTCACAGAAGCATTCTTTGAAACCACTTTCTTATCTGTGCATTCAACAAACAGAGGTGAACTTTACTTTTGATGGAGGAGTTTTCAAACACTCTTTCTGTGGAAACTACATGTGGACATATGGAGCCCCATGAGGCCTATCGTGGAGAAAGGAATATCTTCAAAGAAAGACTAGAGTAAAACGTTCTGTGAAACTTCTTTCTGATCTGGGCTTTCAACCAACAGAGTTGAACCTTACTTTGGATGGAGGAGTATTCAAACACTCTTTCTGTAGAAACTGCAAGTGGACATTTGGAGCGCTACGAGGCCTATCGCGGAAAAAGGAATATCTTCCAATAAAAACTACACAGAAGCATTCTGTGAAATTTTTCTGATCTGTGCATTCAACTAACACACTTGAACATAACTTTTGATTGAGGAGTTTTCAAACACTCTTTCTGTAGAAACTGGAAGTGGACATTATGAGCGCTTTGAGGCCTATCGCGGAAAAAGGAATATCTTCAAATAAAAACTACACAGAAGCATTCTGTGAAACTTCTTTCTTATCTGTGCATTCAACTAACAGAGTTGAACCTTACTTTTGATGGAGGAGTTTTGAAATAATGTTTCTGTAGAAACTGCAAGTGGATATTTTGAGCGCTATGAGGCCTATCGCGGAAAAAGCTATATCTTCAAATAAAAACTACACGGAAGCATTCTGTGAAACTTCTTTCTGATCTGTGCATTCAACTAACAGAGGTGAACATTACTTTTGATGGAGGAGTTTTTAAACACTCTTTCTGTAGAAACTGCAAGGGGATATTTGGAGCGCTATGAGGCCTATTGCGGAAAAAGGAATATCTTCAAATAAAAAGTACACAGAAGCATTCTGTGACACTTCTTTCTTATCTGTGCATTCAACTAACAGAGTTGATTCTTACTTTTGATGGAGGAGTTTTGAAACACTATTTCTGTAGAAACTTCAAGTGGACATTTTGAGCGCTATGAGGCCTATGGCGGAAAAAGGTATATCTTCAAATAAAAACTACACAGAAGCATTCTGTGAAACTTCTTTCAGATCTGTGCATTCGACTAACAGAGCTGAACATTACTTTTGATGGAGGAGTTTTTAAACACTGTTTCTGTAGAAACTGCAAGGGGATATTTGGAGCCCTATGAGGCCTATTGCGGAAAAAGCTATATCTTCAAATAAAAACTACAGAGAAGCATTCTGTGAAACTTCTTTCTTATCTGTGCATTCAACTAACAGAGTTGAACATTACTTTAGATGGAGGATTTTTGAAACACTCTTTCTGTAGAAACTGCATGTGGATCATTGAGGCGCTATGAGGCCTATCGTGGAAAAAGAAATATCTTCCAATAAAAACTACAAAAAAGCATTCTCTGAATCTTCTTTCCGATCTGTGCATTCAACTAACAGAGTTGAACCTTACTTTTGGTGGAGGAGTTTTGAACCACTCTTTCTGTAGAAACCGCAAGTGGACATTTGGAGCGCTATGAGGCCTGTAATGGAAAAGAAATATCTTCAAATAAAAACTACAGAGAAGCATTCTGTGAAACTTCTTTCTGATCTGTTCATTCAACTAAGAGTGTTGAAACTTACTATTGATTGAGGAGTTTTTAAACACTCTTTCTGTAGAAACTGCATGTGGATATTTGAGGCGCTATGAGGCCTATCGCTGAAAAAGGGATGTCTTCAAATAAAAACTTCACAGAAGCATTCTGTGAAACCACTTTCTGATCTGTGCATTCAACAAACAGAGTTGAACCTTCCTTTTGATGGAGGAGTTTTGAAACACTCTTTCTGTAGAAACTGCAATTGGTCATTTGGAGCGCAATGAGGCCTATAGTGGTAAAAGGTATATCTTCAAATAAAAACTACACAGAAGCATTCTTTGAAACTTCTCTCTGATCTGTACATTCATCTAGCAGTGTTGAATCTTACTTTTGATTGAGGAGTTTTTAAACATTCTTTCTGTAGAAAGTGTAAGTGGATATTTGGAGTGCTATGAGGCCTATTGCGGAAAAAGGATTATCTTCAAATAAAAAGTGCACAAAAGAATTCTGTGAAACTTCTTTCTGATCTGTGCATTCAACTAACAGAGATGAACCTTACTTTTAATGGAAGACTTTTGAAACACTCTTTCTGTAGAAACTGCAGGTCGATATTTGGAGCGCTATGAAGCCTATCGCGGAAAAAGCAATAACTTCAAGTAAAAACTACACAGAAGCATTCTGTGAAACTTCTTTCTCATCTGTGCATTCACCTAACAGAGTAGAACCTTACTTTTGATTGAGGAGCTTTAAAACACTCTTTCTGTGTAAACTGCACGTGGACATTAGGAGAGCTCTGAGGCCAATCGTGGAAAAACGAATATCTTCAAGTAAAAACTACACAGAAGCAGACTGTGAGACTTCATTCTGATCTGTACATTCATCTAACAGGGTTGAACCTTACTTTTCATGGAGATGTTTTGAAACACTCTTTCGGTAGATAGTGCAAGTTGTCATTTGGAGCGCTATGAGGCCTATAGTGGAAAAAGGAATATCTTCAAATAAAAACTACACAGTAGCATTCTGTGGAACTTCTTTCTGACCTGTGCATTCAACTAACCGAGTTGAACCTTACTTTGGGTGGAGGAGTTTTGAAACACTCTGTAGGAACTGGAAGTGGATATTTGTAGCGCTACGAGACCTATAGCGGAAAAAGGAATATCTTCCAATAAAAACTACACAGAAGCATTCTGTGGAAATCCTTATTGATCTGTTCATTCAACTAAAGGAGTTGAACCTTACTTTTGGTGGAAGACTATTGAAACACTCTTCCTGTAGAAACTGCAAGCGGACATTTGGAGTGCTATGAGGCCTATCGTGGAAAAAGGAATATCTTCATATAAAAACTACACAGTTGCATTCTGTGAAACTACTTTATGATCTGTGCGTTCAACTGACAGAGTTGAAACTTGCTTTTGACTGAGGGGTTTTGAAACAGTCCTTCTGTGTAAACTGCAAGTGGACATTTGGATCTCTATGAGGCCTATGGTGGGAAAAGGAATACATTCAAACAAAAACTACACAGAAGCATTCTGTGAAACTACTTTCTGATCTGTTCATTCAACTAGCAGTGTTGATCCTAACTTTTGATGGAGGAGTTTTTGAAACACTCTTCTTACCGTACAAACTGCAGGAGAATATTTGGAGCTCTATGAGGCCTATCGCGGAAAAAGGAATATCTTCAAATAAAAACTACACAGAAGCATTCTGTGAAACTTCTTTCCGATCTGTGCATTCAACTAACAGAGTTGAACCTTACTTTTGATGGAGGAGTTTTGAACCACTCTTTCTGTAGAAACTGCAAGTGGACATTTGGAGCGCTATGAGGCCTATAATGGAAAAGGAATATCTTCAAATAAAAACTACACAGAAGCATTCTGTGAAACTTCTTTCTCAACTGTTCATTGAAATAACAGTGTTGAAAATTACTTTTGATGGAGGAGCTTTTAAACACTCTTTCTGTAGAAACTGCATGTGGATATTTGAGGCGCTATGAGGCCTATCGCTGAAAAAGGGATGTCATCAAATAAAAACTTCACAGAAGCATTCTTTGAAACCACTTTCTTATCTGTGCATTCAACAAACAGAGGTGAACTTTACTTTTGATGGAGGAGTTTTCAAACACTCTTTCTGTGGAAACTACATGTGGACATATGGAGCCCCATGAGGCCTATCGTGGAGAAAGGAATATCTTCAAAGAAAGACTAGAGTAAAACGTTCTGTGAAACTTCTTTCTGATCTGGGCTTTCAACCAACAGAGTTGAACCTTACTTTGGATGGAGGAGTATTCAAACACTCTTTCTGTAGAAACTGCAAGTGGACATTTGGAGCGCTACGAGGCCTATCGCGGAAAAAGGAATATCTTCCAATAAAAACTACACAGAAGCATTCTGTGAAATTTTTCTGATCTGTGCATTCAACTAACACACTTGAACATAACTTTTGATTGAGGAGTTTTCAAACACTCTTTCTGTAGAAACTGGAAGTGGACATTATGAGCGCTTTGAGGCCTATCGCGGAAAAAGGAATATCTTCAAATAAAAACTACACAGAAGCATTCTGTGAAACTTCTTTCTTATCTGTGCATTCAACTAACAGAGTTGAACCTTACTTTTGATGGAGGAGTTTTGAAATAATGTTTCTGTAGAAACTGCAAGTGGATATTTTGAGCGCTATGAGGCCTATCGCGGAAAAAGCTATATCTTCAAATAAAAACTACACGGAAGCATTCTGTGAAACTTCTTTCTGATCTGTGCATTCAACTAACAGAGGTGAACATTACTTTTGATGGAGGAGTTTTTAAACACTCTTTCTGTAGAAACTGCAAGGGGATATTTGGAGCGCTATGAGGCCTATTGCGGAAAAAGGAATATCTTCAAATAAAAAGTACACAGAAGCATTCTGTGACACTTCTTTCTTATCTGTGCATTCAACTAACAGAGTTGATTCTTACTTTTGATGGAGGAGTTTTGAAACACTATTTCTGTAGAAACTTCAAGTGGACATTTTGAGCGCTATGAGGCCTATGGCGGAAAAAGGTATATCTTCAAATAAAAACTACACAGAAGCATTCTGTGAAACTTCTTTCAGATCTGTGCATTCGACTAACAGAGCTGAACATTACTTTTGATGGAGGAGTTTTTAAACACTGTTTCTGTAGAAACTGCAAGGGGATATTTGGAGCCCTATGAGGCCTATTGCGGAAAAAGCTATATCTTCAAATAAAAACTACAGAGAAGCATTCTGTGAAACTTCTTTCTTATCTGTGCATTCAACTAACAGAGTTGAACATTACTTTAGATGGAGGATTTTTGAAACACTCTTTCTGTAGAAACTGCATGTGGATCATTGAGGCGCTATGAGGCCTATCGTGGAAAAAGAAATATCTTCCAATAAAAACTACAAAAAAGCATTCTCTGAATCTTCTTTCCGATCTGTGCATTCAACTAACAGAGTTGAACCTTACTTTTGGTGGAGGAGTTTTGAACCACTCTTTCTGTAGAAACCGCAAGTGGACATTTGGAGCGCTATGAGGCCTGTAATGGAAAAGAAATATCTTCAAATAAAAACTACAGAGAAGCATTCTGTGAAACTTCTTTCTGATCTGTTCATTCAACTAAGAGTGTTGAAACTTACTATTGATTGAGGAGTTTTTAAACACTCTTTCTGTAGAAACTGCATGTGGATATTTGAGGCGCTATGAGGCCTATCGCTGAAAAAGGGATGTCTTCAAATAAAAACTTCACAGAAGCATTCTGTGAAACCACTTTCTGATCTGTGCATTCAACAAACAGAGTTGAACCTTCCTTTTGATGGAGGAGTTTTGAAACACTCTTTCTGTAGAAACTGCAATTGGTCATTTGGAGCGCAATGAGGCCTATAGTGGTAAAAGGTATATCTTCAAATAAAAACTACACAGAAGCATTCTTTGAAACTTCTCTCTGATCTGTACATTCATCTAGCAGTGTTGAATCTTACTTTTGATTGAGGAGTTTTTAAACATTCTTTCTGTAGAAAGTGTAAGTGGATATTTGGAGTGCTATGAGGCCTATTGCGGAAAAAGGATTATCTTCAAATAAAAAGTGCACAAAAGAATTCTGTGAAACTTCTTTCTGATCTGTGCATTCAACTAACAGAGATGAACCTTACTTTTAATGGAAGACTTTTGAAACACTCTTTCTGTAGAAACTGCAGGTCGATATTTGGAGCGCTATGAAGCCTATCGCGGAAAAAGCAATAACTTCAAGTAAAAACTACACAGAAGCATTCTGTGAAACTTCTTTCTCATCTGTGCATTCACCTAACAGAGTAGAACCTTACTTTTGATTGAGGAGCTTTAAAACACTCTTTCTGTGTAAACTGCACGTGGACATTAGGAGAGCTCTGAGGCCAATCGTGGAAAAACGAATATCTTCAAGTAAAAACTACACAGAAGCAGACTGTGAGACTTCATTCTGATCTGTACATTCATCTAACAGGGTTGAACCTTACTTTTCATGGAGATGTTTTGAAACACTCTTTCGGTAGATAGTGCAAGTTGTCATTTGGAGCGCTATGAGGCCTATAGTGGAAAAAGGAATATCTTCAAATAAAAACTACACAGTAGCATTCTGTGGAACTTCTTTCTGACCTGTGCATTCAACTAACCGAGTTGAACCTTACTTTGGGTGGAGGAGTTTTGAAACACTCTGTAGGAACTGGAAGTGGATATTTGTAGCGCTACGAGACCTATAGCGGAAAAAGGAATATCTTCCAATAAAAACTACACAGAAGCATTCTGTGGAAATCCTTATTGATCTGTTCATTCAACTAAAGGAGTTGAACCTTACTTTTGGTGGAAGACTATTGAAACACTCTTCCTGTAGAAACTGCAAGCGGACATTTGGAGTGCTATGAGGCCTATCGTGGAAAAAGGAATATCTTCATATAAAAACTACACAGTTGCATTCTGTGAAACTACTTTATGATCTGTGCGTTCAACTGACAGAGTTGAAACTTGCTTTTGACTGAGGGGTTTTGAAACAGTCCTTCTGTGTAAACTGCAAGTGGACATTTGGATCTCTATGAGGCCTATGGTGGGAAAAGGAATACATTCAAACAAAAACTACACAGAAGCATTCTGTGAAACTACTTTCTGATCTGTTCATTCAACTAGCAGTGTTGATCCTAACTTTTGATGGAGGAGTTTTTGAAACACTCTTCTTACCGTACAAACTGCAGGAGAATATTTGGAGCTCTATGAGGCCTATCGCGGAAAAAGGAATATCTTCAAATAAAAACTACACAGAAGCATTCTGTGAAACTTCTTTCCGATCTGTGCATTCAACTAACAGAGTTGAACCTTACTTTTGATGGAGGAGTTTTGAACCACTCTTTCTGTAGAAACTGCAAGTGGACATTTGGAGCGCTATGAGGCCTATAATGGAAAAGGAATATCTTCAAATAAAAACTACACAGAAGCATTCTGTGAAACTTCTTTCTCAACTGTTCATTGAAATAACAGTGTTGAAAATTACTTTTGATGGAGGAGCTTTTAAACACTCTTTCTGTAGAAACTGCATGTGGATATTTGAGGCGCTATGAGGCCTATCGCTGAAAAAGGGATGTCATCAAATAAAAACTTCACAGAAGCATTCTTTGAAACCACTTTCTTATCTGTGCATTCAACAAACAGAGGTGAACTTTACTTTTGATGGAGGAGTTTTCAAACACTCTTTCTGTGGAAACTACATGTGGACATATGGAGCCCCATGAGGCCTATCGTGGAGAAAGGAATATCTTCAAAGAAAGACTAGAGTAAAACGTTCTGTGAAACTTCTTTCTGATCTGGGCTTTCAACCAACAGAGTTGAACCTTACTTTGGATGGAGGAGTATTCAAACACTCTTTCTGTAGAAACTGCAAGTGGACATTTGGAGCGCTACGAGGCCTATCGCGGAAAAAGGAATATCTTCCAATAAAAACTACACAGAAGCATTCTGTGAAATTTTTCTGATCTGTGCATTCAACTAACACACTTGAACATAACTTTTGATTGAGGAGTTTTCAAACACTCTTTCTGTAGAAACTGGAAGTGGACATTATGAGCGCTTTGAGGCCTATCGCGGAAAAAGGAATATCTTCAAATAAAAACTACACAGAAGCATTCTGTGAAACTTCTTTCTTATCTGTGCATTCAACTAACACAGTTGAACCTTACTTTTGATGGAGGAGTTTTGAAATAATTTTTCTGTAGAAACTGCAAGTGGATATTTTGAGCGCTATGAGGCCTATCGCGGAAAAAGCTATATCTTCAAATAAAAACTACACGGAAGCATTCTGTGAAACTTCTTTCTGATCTGTGCATTCAACTAACAGAGGTGAACATTACTTTTGATGGAGGAGTTTTTAAACACTGTTTCTGTAGAAACTGCAAGGGGATATTTGGAGCGCTATGAGGCCTATTGCGGAAAAAGGAATATCTTCAAATAAAAAGTACACAGAAGCATTCTGTGACACTTCTTTCTTATCTGTGCATTCAACTAACAGAGTTGATTCTTACTTTTGATGGAGGAGTTTTGAAACACTATTTCTGTAGAAACTTCAAGTGGACATTTTGAGCGCTATGAGACCTATGGCGGAAAAAGGTATATCTTCAAATAAAAACTACACAGAAGCATTCTGTGAAACTTCTTTCAGATCTGTGCATTCGACTAACAGAGCTGAACATTACTTTTGATGGAGGAGTTTTTAAACACTGTTTCTGTAGAAACTGCAAGGGGATATTTGGAGCCCTATGAGGCCTATTGCGGAAAAAGCTATATCTTCAAATAAAAACTACAGAGAAGCATTCTGTGAAACTTCTTTCTTATCTGTGCATTCAACTAACAGAGTTGAACATTACTTTAGATGGAGGATTTTTGAAACACTCTTTCTGTAGAAACTGCATGTGGATCATTGAGGCGCTATGAGGCCTATCGTGGAAAAAGAAATATCTTCCAATAAAAACTACAAAAAAGCATTCTCTGAATCTTCTTTCCGATCTGTGCATTCAACTAACAGAGTTGAACCTTACTTTTGATGGAGGAGTTTTGAACCACTCTTTCTGTAGAAACCGCAAGTGGACATTTGGAGCGCTATGAGGCCTGTAATGGAAAAGAAATATCTTCAAATAAAAACTACAGAGAAGCATTCTGTGAAACTTCTTTCTGATCTGTTCATTCAACTAAGAGTGTTGAAACTTACTATTGATTGAGGAGTTTTTAAACACTCTTTCTGTAGAAACTGCATGTGGATATTTGAGGCGCTATGAGGCCTATCGCTGAAAAAGGGATGTCTTCAAATAAAAACTTCACAGAAGCATTCTGTGAAACCACTTTCTGATCTGTGCATTCAACAAACAGAGTTGAACCTTCCTTTTGATGGAGGAGTTTTGAAACACTCTTTCTGTAGAAACTGCAATTGGACATTTGGAGCGCAATGAGGCCTATAGTGGTAAAAGGTATATCTTCAAATAAAAACTACACAGAAGCATTCTTTGAAACTTCTCTCTGATCTGTACATTCATCTAGCAGTGTTGAATCTTACTTTTGATTGAGGAGTTTTTAAACATTCTTTCTGTAGAAAGTGTAAGTGGATATTTGGAGTGCTATGAGGCCTATTGCGGAAAAAGGATTATCTTCAAATAAAAAGTGCACAAAAGAATTCTGTGAAACTTCTTTCTGATCTGTGCATTCAACTAACAGAGATGAACCTTACTTTTAATGGAAGACTTTTGAAACACTCTTTCTGTAGAAACTGCAGGTCGATATTTGGAGCGCTATGAAGCCTATCGCGGAAAAAGCAATAACTTCAAGTAAAAACTACACAGAAGCATTCTGTGAAACTTCTTTCTCATCTGTGCATTCACCTAACAGAGTAGAACCTTACTTTTGATTGAGGAGCTTTAAAACACTCTTTCTGTGTAAACTGCACGTGGACATTAGGAGAGCTCTGAGGCCAATCGTGGAAAAACGAATATCTTCAAGTAAAAACTACACAGAAGCAGACTGTGAGACTTCATTCTGATCTGTACATTCATCTAACAGGGTTGAACCTTACTTTTCATGGAGATGTTTTGAAACACTCTTTCGGTAGATAGTGCAAGTTGTCATTTGGAGCGCTATGAGGCCTATAGTGGAAAAAGGAATATCTTCAAATAAAAACTACACAGTAGCATTCTGTGGAACTTCTTTCTGACCTGTGCATTCAACTAACCGAGTTGAACCTTACTTTGGGTGGAGGAGTTTTGAAACACTCTGTAGGAACTGGAAGTGGATATTTGTAGCGCTACGAGACCTATAGCGGAAAAAGGAATATCTTCCAATAAAAACTACACAGAAGCATTCTGTGGAAATCCTTATTGATCTGTTCATTCAACTAAAGGAGTTGAACCTTACTTTTGGTGGAAGACTATTGAAACACTCTTCCTGTAGAAACTGCAAGCGGACATTTGGAGTGCTATGAGGCCTATCGTGGAAAAAGGAATATCTTCATATAAAAACTACACAGTTGCATTCTGTGAAACTACTTTATGATCTGTGCGTTCAACTGACAGAGTTGAAACTTGCTTTTGACTGAGGGGTTTTGAAACAGTCCTTCTGTGTAAACTGCAAGTGGACATTTGGATCTCTATGAGGCCTATGGTGGGAAAAGGAATACATTCAAACAAAAACTACACAGAAGCATTCTGTGAAACTACTTTCTGATCTGTTCATTCAACTAGCAGTGTTGATCCTAACTTTTGATGGAGGAGTTTTTGAAACACTCTTCTTACCGTACAAACTGCAAGAGAATATTTGGAGCTCTATGAGGCCTATCGCGGAAAAAGGAATATCTTCAAATAAAAACTACACAGAAGCATTCTGTGAAACTTCTTTCCGATCTGTGCATTCAACTAACAGAGTTGAACCTTACTTTTGATGGAGGAGTTTTGAACCACTCTTTCTGTAGAAACTGCAAGTGGACATTTGCAGCGCTATGAGGCCTATAATGGAAAAGGAATATCTTCAAATAAAAACTACACAGAAGCATTCTGTGAAACTTCTTTCTCAACTGTTCATTGAAATAACAGTGTTGAAAATTACTTTTGATGGAGGAGCTTTTAAACACTCTTTCTGTAGAAACTGCATGTGGATATTTGAGGCGCTATGAGGCCTATCGCTGAAAAAGGGATGTCATCAAATAAAAACTTCACAGAAGCATTCTTTGAAACCACTTTCTTATCTGTGCATTCAACAAACAGAGGTGAACTTTACTTTTGATGGAGGAGTTTTCAAACACTCTTTCTGTGGAAACTACATGTGGACATATGGAGCCCCATGAGGCCTATCGTGGAGAAAGGAATATCTTCAAAGAAAGACTAGAGTAAAACGTTCTGTGAAACTTCTTTCTGATCTGGGCTTTCAACCAACAGAGTTGAACCTTACTTTGGATGGAGGAGTATTCAAACACTCTTTCTGTAGAAACTGCAAGTGGACATTTGGAGCGCTACGAGGCCTATCGCGGAAAAAGGAATATCTTCCAATAAAAACTACACAGAAGCATTCTGTGAAATTTTTCTGATCTGTGCATTCAACTAACACACTTGAACATAACTTTTGATTGAGGAGTTTTCAAACACTCTTTCTGTAGAAACTGGAAGTGGACATTATGAGCGCTTTGAGGCCTATCGCGGAAAAAGGAATATCTTCAAATAAAAACTACACAGAAGCATTCTGTGAAACTTCTTTCTTATCTGTGCATTCAACTAACAGAGTTGAACCTTACTTTTGATGGAGGAGTTTTGAAATAATGTTTCTGTAGAAACTGCAAGTGGATATTTTGAGCGCTATGAGGCCTATCGCGGAAAAAGCTATATATTCAAATAAAAACTACACGGAAGCATTCTGTGAAACTTCTTTCTGATCTGTGCATTCAACTAACAGAGGTGAACATTACTTTTGATGGAGGAGTTTTTAAACACTCTTTCTGTAGAAACTGCAAGGGGATATTTGGAGCGCTATGAGGCCTATTGCGGAAAAAGGAATATCTTCAAATAAAAAGTACACAGAAGCATTCTGTGACACTTCTTTCTTATCTGTGCATTCAACTAACAGAGTTGATTCTTACTTTTGATGGAGGAGTTTTGAAACACTATTTCTGTAGAAACTTCAAGTGGACATTTTGAGCGCTATGAGGCCTATGGCGGAAAAAGGTATATCTTCAAATAAAAACTACACAGAAGCATTCTGTGAAACTTCTTTCAGATCTGTGCATTCGACTAACAGAGCTGAACATTACTTTTGATGGAGGAGTTTTTAAACACTGTTTCTGTAGAAACTGCAAGGGGATATTTGGAGCTCTATGAGGCCTATTGCGGAAAAAGCTATATCTTCAAATAAAAACTACAGAGAAGCATTCTGTGAAACTTCTTTCTTATCTGTGCATTCAACTAACAGAGTTGAACATTACTTTAGATGGAGGATTTTTGAAACACTCTTTCTGTAGAAACTGCATGTGGATCATTGAGGCGCTATGAGGCCTATCGTGGAAAAAGAAATATCTTCCAATAAAAACTACAAAAAAGCATTCTCTGAATCTTCTTTCCGATCTGTGCATTCAACTAACAGAGTTGAACCTTACTTTTGATGGAGGAGTTTTGAACCACTCTTTCTGTAGAAACCGCAAGTGGACATTTGGAGCGCTATGAGGCCTGTAATGGAAAAGAAATATCTTCAAATAAAAACTACAGAGAAGCATTCTGTGAAACTTCTTTCTGATCTGTTCATTCAACTAAGAGTCTTGAAACTTACTATTGATTGAGGAGTTTTTAAACACTCTTTCTGTAGAAACTGCATGTGGATATTTGAGGCGCTATGAGGCCTATCGCTGAAAAAGGGATGTCTTCAAATAAAAACTTCACAGAAGCATTCTGTGAAACCACTTTCTGATCTGTGCATTCAACAAACAGAGTTGAACCTTCCTTTTGATGGAGGAGTTTTGAAACACTCTTTCTGTAGAAACTGCAATTGGACATTTGGAGCGCAATGAGGCCTATAGTGGTAAAAGGTATATCTTCAAATAAAAACTACACAGAAGCATTCTTTGAAACTTCTCTCTGATCTGTACATTCATCTAGCAGTGTTGAATCTTACTTTTGATTGAGGAGTTTTTAAACATTCTTTCTGTAGAAAGTGTAAGTGGATATTTGGAGTGCTATGAGGCCTATTGCGGAAAAAGGATTATCTTCAAATAAAAAGTGCACAAAAGAATTCTGTGAAACTTCTTTCTGATCTGTGCATTCAACTAACAGAGATGAACCTTACTTTTAATGGAAGACTTTTGAAACACTCTTTCTGTAGAAACTGCAGGTCGATATTTGGAGCGCTATGAAGCCTATCGCGGAAAAAGCAATAACTTCAAGTAAAAACTACACAGAAGCATTCTGTGAAACTTCTTTCTCATCTGTGCATTCACCTAACAGAGTAGAACCTTACTTTTGATTGAGGAGCTTTAAAACACTCTTTCTGTGTAAACTGCACGTGGACATTAGGAGAGCTCTGAGGCCAATCGTGGAAAAACGAATATCTTCAAGTAAAAACTACACAGAAGCAGACTGTGAGACTTCATTCTGATCTGTACATTCATCTAACAGGGTTGAACCTTACTTTTCATGGAGATGTTTTGAAACACTCTTTCGGTAGATAGTGCAAGTTGTCATTTGGAGCGCTATGAGGCCTATAGTGGAAAAAGGAATATCTTCAAATAAAAACTACACAGTAGCATTCTGTGGAACTTCTTTCTGACCTGTGCATTCAACTAACCGAGTTGAACCTTACTTTGGGTGGAGGAGTTTTGAAACACTCTGTAGGAACTGGAAGTGGATATTTGTAGCGCTACGAGACCTATAGCGGAAAAAGGAATATCTTCCAATAAAAACTACACAGAAGCATTCTGTGGAAATCCTTATTGATCTGTTCATTCAACTAAAGGAGTTGAACCTTACTTTTGGTGGAAGACTATTGAAACACTCTTCCTGTAGAAACTGCAAGCGGACATTTGGAGTGCTATGAGGCCTATCGTGGAAAAAGGAATATCTTCATATAAAAACTACACAGTTGCATTCTGTGAAACTACTTTATGATCTGTGCGTTCAACTGACAGAGTTGAAACTTGCTTTTGACTGAGGGGTTTTGAAACAGTCCTTCTGTGTAAACTGCAAGTGGACATTTGGATCTCTATGAGGCCTATGGTGGGAAAAGGAATACATTCAAACAAAAACTACACAGAAGCATTCTGTGAAACTACTTTCTGATCTGTTCATTCAACTAGCAGTGTTGATCCTAACTTTTGATTGAGGAGTTTTTGAAACACTCTTCTTACCGTACAAACTGCAAGAGAATATTTGGAGCTCTATGAGGCCTATCGCGGAAAAAGGAATATCTTCAAATAAAAACTACACAGAAGCATTCTGTGAAACTTCTTTCCGATCTGTGCATTCAACTAACAGAGTTGAACCTTACTTTTGATGGAGGAGTTTTGAACCACTCTTTCTGTAGAAACTGCAAGTGGACATTTGGAGCGCTATGAGGCCTATAATGGAAAAGGAATATCTTCAAATAAAAACTACACAGAAGCATTCTGTGAAACTTCTTTCTCAACTGTTCATTGAAATAACAGTGTTGAAAATTACTTTTGATGGAGGAGCTTTTAAACACTCTTTCTGTAGAAACTGCATGTGGATATTTGAGGCGCTATGAGGCCTATCGCTGAAAAAGGGATGTCATCAAATAAAAACTTCACAGAAGCATTCTTTGAAACCACTTTCTTATCTGTGCATTCAACAAACAGAGGTGAACTTTACTTTTGATGGAGGAGTTTTCAAACACTCTTTCTGTGGAAACTACATGTGGACATATGGAGCCCCATGAGGCCTATCGTGGAGAAAGGAATATCTTCAAAGAAAGACTAGAGTAAAACGTTCTGTGAAACTTCTTTCTGATCTGGGCTTTCAACCAACAGAGTTGAACCTTACTTTGGATGGAGGAGTATTCAAACACTCTTTCTGTAGAAACTGCAAGTGGACATTTGGAGCGCTACGAGGCCTATCGCGGAAAAAGGAATATCTTCCAATAAAAACTACACAGAAGCATTCTGTGAAATTTTTCTGATCTGTGCATTCAACTAACACACTTGAACATAACTTTTGATTGAGGAGTTTTCAAACACTCTTTCTGTAGAAACTGGAAGTGGACATTATGAGCGCTTTGAGGCCTATCGCGGAAAAAGGAATATCTTCAAATAAAAACTACACAGAAGCATTCTGTGAAACTTCTTTCTTATCTGTGCATTCAACTAACACAGTTGAACCTTACTTTTGATGGAGGAGTTTTGAAATAATGTTTCTGTAGAAACTGCAAGTGGATATTTTGAGCGCTATGAGGCCTATCGCGGAAAAAGCTATATCTTCAAATAAAAACTACACGGAAGCATTCTGTGAAACTTCTTTCTGATCTGTGCATTCAACTAACAGAGGGGAACATTACTTTTGATGGAGGAGTTTTTAAACACTCTTTCTGTAGAAACTGCAAGGGGATATTTGGAGCGCTATGAGGCCTATTGCGGAAAAAGGAATATCTTCAAATAAAAAGTACACAGAAGCATTCTGTGACACTTCTTTCTTATCTGTGCATTCAACTAACAGAGTTGATTCTTACTTTTGATGGAGGAGTTTTGAAACACTATTTCTGTAGAAACTTCAAGTGGACATTTTGAGCGCTATGAGGCCTATGGCGGAAAAAGGTATATCTTCAAATAAAAACTACACAGAAGCATTCTGTGAAACTTCTTTCAGATCTGTGCATTCGACTAACAGAGCTGAACATTACTTTTGATGGAGGAGTTTTTAAACACTGTTTCTGTAGAAACTGCAAGGGGATATTTGGAGCTCTATGAGGCCTATTGCGGAAAAAGCTATATCTTCAAATAAAAACTACAGAGAAGCATTCTGTGAAACTTCTTTCTTATCTGTGCATTCAACTAACAGAGTTGAACATTACTTTAGATGGAGGATTTTTGAAACACTCTTTCTGTAGAAACTGCATGTGGATCATTGAGGCGCTATGAGGCCTTTCGTGGAAAAAGAAATATCTTCCAATAAAAACTACAAAAAAGCATTCTCTGAATCTTCTTTCCGATCTGTGCATTCAACTAACAGAGTTGAACCTTACTTTTGATGGAGGAGTTTTGAACCACTCTTTCTGTAGAAACCGCAAGTGGACATTTGGAGCGCTATGAGGCCTGTAATGGAAAAGAAATATCTTCAAATAAAAACTACAGAGAAGCATTCTGTGAAACTTCTTTCTGATCTGTTCATTCAACTAAGAGTGTTGAAACTTACTATTGATTGAGGAGTTTTTAAACACTCTTTCTGTAGAAACTGCATGTGGATATTTGAGGCGCTATGAGGCCTATCGCTGAAAAAGGGATGTCTTCAAATAAAAACTTCACAGAAGCATTCTGTGAAACCACTTTCTGATCTGTGCATTCAACAAACAGAGTTGAACCTTCCTTTTGATGGAGGAGTTTTGAAACACTCTTTCTGTAGAAACTGCAATTGGACATTTGGAGCGCAATGAGGCCTATAGTGGTAAAAGGTATATCTTCAAATAAAAACTACACAGAAGCATTCTTTGAAACTTCTCTCTGATCTGTACATTCATCTAGCAGTGTTGAATCTTACTTTTGATTGAGGAGTTTTTAAACATTCTTTCTGTAGAAAGTGTAAGTGGATATTTGGAGTGCTATGAGGCCTATTGCGGAAAAAGGATTATCTTCAAATAAAAAGTGCACAAAAGAATTCTGTGAAACTTCTTTCTGATCTGTGCATTCAACTAACAGAGATGAACCTTACTTTTAATGGAAGACTTTTGAAACACTCTTTCTGTAGAAACTGCAGGTCGATATTTGGAGCGCTATGAAGCCTATCGCGGAAAAAGCAATAACTTCAAGTAAAAACTACACAGAAGCATTCTGTGAAACTTCTTTCTCATCTGTGCATTCACCTAACAGAGTAGAACCTTACTTTTGATTGAGGAGCTTTAAAACACTCTTTCTGTGTAAACTGCACGTGGACATTAGGAGAGCTCTGAGGCCAATCGTGGAAAAACGAATATCTTCAAGTAAAAACTACACAGAAGCAGACTGTGAGACTTCATTCTGATCTGTACATTCATCTAACAGGGTTGAACCTTACTTTTCATGGAGATGTTTTGAAACACTCTTTCGGTAGATAGTGCAAGTTGTCATTTGGAGCGCTATGAGGCCTATAGTGGAAAAAGGAATATCTTCAAATAAAAACTACACAGTAGCATTCTGTGGAACGTCTTTCTGACCTGTGCATTCAACTAACCGAGTTGAACCTTACTTTGGGTGGAGGAGTTTTGAAACACTCTGTAGGAACTGGAAGTGGATATTTGTAGCGCTACGAGACCTATAGCGGAAAAAGGAATATCTTCCAATAAAAACTACACAGAAGCATTCTGTGGAAATCCTTATTGATCTGTTCATTCAACTAAAGGAGTTGAACCTTACTTTCGGTGGAAGACTATTGAAACACTCATCCTGTAGAAACTGCAAGCGGACATTTGGAGTGCTATGAGGCCTATCGTGGAAAAAGGAATATCTTCATATAAAAACTACACAGTTGCATTCTGTGAAACTACTTTATGATCTGTGCGTTCAACTGACAGAGTTGAAACTTGCTTTTGACTGAGGGGTTTTGAAACAGTCCTTCTGTGTAAACTGCAAGTGGACATTTGGATCTCTATGAGGCCTATGGTGGGAAAAGGAATACATTCAAACAAAAACTACACAGAAGCATTCTGTGAAACTACTTTCTGATCTGTTCATTCAACTAGCAGTGTTGATCCTAACTTTTGATGGAGGAGTTTTTGAAACACTCTTCTTACCGTACAAACTGCAAGAGAATATTTGGAGCTCTATGAGGCCTATCGCGGAAAAAGGAATATCTTCAAATAAAAACTACACAGAAGCATTCTGTGAAACTTCTTTCCGATCTGTGCATTCAACTAACAGAGTTGAACCTTACTTTTGATGGAGGAGTTTTGAACCACTCTTTCTGTAGAAACTGCAAGTGGACATTTGGAGCGCTATGAGGCCTATAATGGAAAAGGAATATCTTCAAATAAAAACTACACAGAAGCATTCTGTGAAACTTCTTTCTCAACTGTTCATTGAAATAACAGTGTTGAAAATTACTTTTGATGGAGGAGCTTTTAAACACTCTTTCTGTAGAAACTGCATGTGGATATTTGAGGCGCTATGAGGCCTATCGCTGAAAAAGGGATGTCATCAAATAAAAACTTCACAGAAGCATTCTTTGAAACCACTTTCTTATCTGTGCATTCAACAAACAGAGGTGAACTTTACTTTTGATGGAGGAGTTTTCAAACACTCTTTCTGTGGAAACTACATGTGGACATATGGAGCCCCATGAGGCCTATCGTGGAGAAAGGAATATCTTCAAAGAAAGACTAGAGTAAAACGTTCTGTGAAACTTCTTTCTGATCTGGGCTTTCAACCAACAGAGTTGAACCTTACTTTGGATGGAGGAGTATTCAAACACTCTTTCTGTAGAAACTGCAAGTGGACATTTGGAGCGCTACGAGGCCTATCGCGGAAAAAGGAATATCTTCCAATAAAAACTACACAGAAGCATTCTGTGAAATTTTTCTGATCTGTGCATTCAACTAACACACTTGAACATAACTTTTGATTGAGGAGTTTACAAACACTCTTTCTGTAGAAACTGGAAGTGGACATTTTGAGCGCTTTGAGGCCTATCGCGGAAAAAGGAATATCTTCAAATAAAAACTACACAGAAGCATTCTGTGAAACTTCTTTCTTATCTGTGCATTCAACTAACAGAGTTGAACCTTACTTTTGATGGAGGAGTTTTGAAATAATGTTTCTGTAGAAACTGCAAGTGGATATTTTGAGCGCTATGAGGCCTATCGCGGAAAAAGCTATATCTTCAAATAAAAACTACACGAAAGCATTCTGTGAAACTTCTTTCTGATCTGTGCATTCAACTAACAGAGGTGAACATTACTTTTGATGGAGGAGTTTTTAAACACTCTTTCTGTAGAAACTGCAAGGGGATATTTGGAGCGCTATGAGGCCTATTGCGGAAAAAGGAATATCTTCAAATAAAAAGTACACAGAAGCATTCTGTGACACTTCTTTCTTATCTGTGCATTCAACTAACAGAGTTGATTCTTACTTTTGATGGAGGAGTTTTGAAACACTATTTCTGTAGAAACTTCAAGTGGACATTTTGAGCGCTATGAGGCCTATGGCGGAAAAAGGTATATCTTCAAATAAAAACTACACAGAAGCATTCTGTGAAACTTCTTTCAGATCTGTGCATTCGACTAACAGAGCTGAACATTACTTTTGATGGAGGAGTTTTTAAACACTGTTTCTGTAGAAACTGCAAGGGGATATTTGGAGCTCTATGAGGCCTATTGCGGAAAAAGCTATATCTTCAAATAAAAACTACAGAGAAGCATTCTGTGAAACTTCTTTCTTATCTCTGCATTCAACTAACAGAGTTGAACATTACTTTAGATGGAGGATTTTTGAAACACTCTTTCTGTAGAAACTGCATGTGGATCATTGAGGCGCTATGAGGCCTATCGTGGAAAAAGAAATATCTTCCAATAAAAACTACAAAAAAGCATTCTCTGAATCTTCTTTCCGATCTGTGCATTCAACTAACAGAGTTGAACCTTACTTTTGATGGAGGAGTTTTGAACCACTCTTTCTGTAGAAACCGCAAGTGGACATTTGGAGCGCTATGAGGCCTGTAATGGAAAAGAAATATCTTCAAATAAAAACTACAGAGAAGCATTCTGTGAAACTTCTTTCTGATCTGTTCATTCAACTAAGAGTGTTGAAACTTACTATTGATTGAGGAGTTTTTAAACACTCTTTCTGTAGAAACTGCATGTGGATATTTGAGGCGCTATGAGGCCTATCGCTGAAAAAGGGATGTCTTCAAATAAAAACTTCACAGAAGCATTCTGTGAAACCACTTTCTGATCTGTGCATTCAACAAACAGAGTTGAACCTTCCTTTTGATGGAGGAGTTTTGAAACACTCTTTCTGTAGAAACTGCAATTGGACATTTGGAGCGCAATGAGGCCTATAGTGGTAAAAGGTATATCTTCAAATAAAAACTACACAGAAGCATTCTTTGAAACTTCTCTCTGATCTGTACATTCATCTAGCAGTGTTGAATCTTACTTTTGATTGAGGAGTTTTTAAACATTCTTTCTGTAGAAAGTGTAAGTGGATATTTGGAGTGCTATGAGGCCTATTGCGGAAAAAGGATTATCTTCAAATAAAAAGTGCACAAAAGAATTCTGTGAAACTTCTTTCTGATCTGTGCATTCAACTAACAGAGATGAACCTTACTTTTAATGGAAGACTTTTGAAACACTCTTTCTGTAGAAACTGCAGGTCGATATTTGGAGCGCTATGAAGCCTATCGCGGAAAAAGCAATAACTTCAAGTAAAAACTACACAGAAGCATTCTGTGAAACTTCTTTCTCATCTGTGCATTCACCTAACAGAGTAGAACCTTACTTTTGATTGAGGAGCTTTAAAACACTCTTTCTGTGTAAACTGCACGTGGACATTAGGAGAGCTCTGAGGCCAATCGTGGAAAAACGAATATCTTCAAGTAAAAACTACACAGAAGCAGACTGTGAGACTTCATTCTGATCTGTACATTCATCTAACAGGGTTGAACCTTACTTTTCATGGAGATGTTTTGAAACACTCTTTCGGTAGATAGTGCAAGTTGTCATTTGGAGCGCTATGAGGCCTATAGTGGAAAAAGGAATATCTTCAAATAAAAACTACACAGTAGCATTCTGTGGAACTTCTTTCTGACCTGTGCATTCAACTAACCGAGTTGAACCTTACTTTGGGTGGAGGAGTTTTGAAACACTCTGTAGGAACTGGAAGTGGATATTTGTAGCGCTACGAGACCTATAGCGGAAAAAGGAATATCTTCCAATAAAAACTACACAGAAGCATTCTGTGGAAATCCTTATTGATCTGTTCATTCAACTAAAGGAGTTGAACCTTACTTTTGGTGGAAGACTATTGAAACACTCTTCCTGTAGAAACTGCAAGCGGACATTTGGAGTGCTATGAGGCCTATCGTGGAAAAAGGAATATCTTCATATAAAAACTACACAGTTGCATTCTGTGAAACTACTTTATGATCTGTGCGTTCAACTGACAGAGTTGAAACTTGCTTTTGACTGAGGGGTTTTGAAACAGTCCTTCTGTGTAAACTGCAAGTGGACATTTGGATCTCTATGAGGCCTATGGTGGGAAAAGGAATACATTCAAACAAAAACTACACAGAAGCATTCTGTGAAACTACTTTCTGATCTGTTCATTCAACTAGCAGTGTTGATCCTAACTTTTGATGGAGGAGTTTTCGAAACACTCTTCTTACCGTACAAACTGCAAGAGAATATTTGGAGCTCTATGAGGCCTATCGCGGAAAAAGGAATATCTTCAAATAAAAACTACACAGAAGCATTCTGTGAAACTTCTTTCCGATCTGTGCATTCAACTAACAGAGTTGAACCTTACTTTTGATGGAGGAGTTTTGAACCACTCTTTCTGTAGAAACTGCAAGTGGACATTTGGAGCGCTATGAGGCCTATAATGGAAAAGGAATATCTTCAAATAAAAACTACACAGAAGCATTCTGTGAAACTTCTTTCTCAACTGTTCATTGAAATAACAGTGTTGAAAATTACTTTTGATGGAGGAGCTTTTAAACACTCTTTCTGTAGAAACTGCATGTGGATATTTGAGGCGCTATGAGGCCTATCGCTGAAAAAGGGATGTCATCAAATAAAAACTTCACAGAAGCATTCTTTGAAACCACTTTCTTATCTGTGCATTCAACAAACAGAGGTGAACTTTACTTTTGATGGAGGAGTTTTCAAACACTCTTTCTGTGGAAACTACATGTGGACATATGGAGCCCCATGAGGCCTATCGTGGAGAAAGGAATATCTTCAAAGAAAGACTAGAGTAAAACGTTCTGTGAAACTTCTTTCTGATCTGGGCTTTCAACCAACAGAGTTGAACCTTACTTTGGATGGAGGAGTATTCAAACACTCTTTCTGTAGAAACTGCAAGTGGACATTTGGAGCGCTACGAGGCCTATCGCGGAAAAAGGAATATCTTCCAATAAAAACTACACAGAAGCATTCTGTGAAATTTTTCTGATCTGTGCATTCAACTAACACACTTGAACATAACTTTTGATTGAGGAGTTTTCAAACACTCTTTCTGTAGAAACTGGAAGTGGACATTATGAGCGCTTTGAGGCCTATCGCGGAAAAAGGAATATCTTCAAATAAAAACTACACAGAAGCATTCTGTGAAACTTCTTTCTTATCTGTGCATTCAACTAACAGAGTTGAACCTTACTTTTGATGGAGGAGTTTTGAAATAATGTTTCTGTAGAAACTGCAAGTGGATATTTTGAGCGCTATGAGGCCTATCGCGGAAAAAGCTATATCTTCAAATAAAAACTACACGGAAGCATTCTGTGAAACTTCTTTCTGATCTGTGCATTCAACTAACAGAGGTGAACATTACTTTTGATGGAGGAGTTTTTAAACACTGTTTCTGTAGAAACTGCAAGGGGATATTTGGAGCGCTATGAGGCCTATTGCGGAAAAAGGAATATCTTCAAATAAAAAGTACACAGAAGCATTCTGTGACACTTCTTTCTTATCTGTGCATTCAACTAACAGAGTTGATTCTTACTTTTGATGGAGGAGTTTTGAAACACTATTTCTGTAGAAACTTCAAGTGGACATTTTGAGCGCTATGAGGCCTATGGCGGAAAAAGGTATATCTTCAAATAAAAACTACACAGAAGCATTCTGTGAAACTTCTTTCAGATCTGTGCATTCGACTAACAGAGCTGAACATTACTTTTGATGGAGGAGTATTTAAACACTGTTTCTGTAGAAACTGCAAGGGGATATTTGGAGCCCTATGAGGCCTATTGCGGAAAAAGCTATATCTTCAAATAAAAACTACAGAGAAGCATTCTGTGAAACTTCTTTCTTATCTGTGCATTCAACTAACAGAGTTGAACATTACTTTAGATGGAGGATTTTTGAAACACTCTTTCTGTAGAAACTGCATGTGGATCATTGAGGCGCTATGAGGCCTATCGTGGAAAAAGAAATATCTTCCAATAAAAACTACAAAAAAGCATTCTCTGAATCTTCTTTCCGATCTGTGCATTCAACTAACAGAGTTGAACCTTACTTTTGATGGAGGAGTTTTGAACCACTCTTTCTGTAGAAACCGCAAGTGGACATTTGGAGCGCTATGAGGCCTGTAATGGAAAAGAAATATCTTCAAATAAAAACTACAGAGAAGCATTCTGTGAAACTTCTTTCTGATCTGTTCATTCAACTAAGAGTGTTGAAACTTACTATTGATTGAGGAGTTTTTAAACACTCTTTCTGTAGAAACTGCATGTGGATATTTGAGGCGCTATGAGGCCTATCGCTGAAAAAGGGATGTCTTCAAATAAAAACTTCACAGAAGCATTCTGTGAAACCACTTTCTGATCTGTGCATTCAACAAACAGAGTTGAACCTTCCTTTTGATGGAGGAGTTTTGAAACACTCTTTCTGTAGAAACTGCAATTGGACATTTGGAGCGCAATGAGGCCTATAGTGGTAAAAGGTATATCTTCAAATAAAAACTACACAGAAGCATTCTTTGAAACTTCTCTCTGATCTGTACATTCATCTAGCAGTGTTGAATCTTACTTTTGATTGAGGAGTTTTTAAACATTCTTTCTGTAGAAAGTGTAAGTGGATATTTGGAGTGCTATGAGGCCTATTGCGGAAAAAGGATTATCTTCAAATAAAAAGTGCACAAAAGAATTCTGTGAAACTTCTTTCTGATCTGTGCATTCAACTAACAGAGATGAACCTTACTTTTAATGGAAGACTTTTGAAACACTCTTTCTGTAGAAACTGCAGGTCGATATTTGGAGCGCTATGAAGCCTATCGCGGAAAAAGCAATAACTTCAAGTAAAAACTACACAGAAGCATTCTGTGAAACTTCTTTCTCATCTGTGCATTCACCTAACAGAGTAGAACCTTACTTTTGATTGAGGAGCTTTAAAACACTCTTTCTGTGTAAACTGCACGTGGACATTAGGAGAGCTCTGAGGCCAATCGTGGAAAAACGAATATCTTCAAGTAAAAACTACACAGAAGCAGACTGTGAGACTTCATTCTGATCTGTACATTCATCTAACAGGGTTGAACCTTACTTTTCATGGAGATGTTTTGAAACACTCTTTCGGTAGATAGTGCAAGTTGTCATTTGGAGCGCTATGAGGCCTATAGTGGAAAAAGGAATATCTTCAAATAAAAACTACACAGTAGCATTCTGTGGAACTTCTTTCTGACCTGTGCATTCAACTAACCGAGTTGAACCTTACTTTGGGTGGAGGAGTTTTGAAACACTCTGTAGGAACTGGAAGTGGATATTTGTAGCGCTACGAGACCTATAGCGGAAAAAGGAATATCTTCCAATAAAAACTACACAGAAGCATTCTGTGGAAATCCTTATTGATCTGTTCATTCAACTAAAGGAGTTGAACCTTACTTTCGGTGGAAGACTATTGAAACACTCTTCCTGTAGAAACTGCAAGCGGACATTTGGAGTGCTATGAGGCCTATCGTGGAAAAAGGAATATCTTCATATAAAAACTACACAGTTGCATTCTGTGAAACTACTTTATGATCTGTGCGTTCAACTGACAGAGTTGAAACTTGCTTTTGACTGAGGGGTTTTGAAACAGTCCTTCTGTGTAAACTGCAAGTGGACATTTGGATCTCTATGAGGCCTATGGTGGGAAAAGGAATACATTCAAACAAAAACTACACAGAGGCATTCTGTGAAACTACTTTCTGATCTGTTCATTCAACTAGCAGTGTTGATCCTAACTTTTGATGGAGGAGTTTTCGAAACACTCTTCTTACCGTACAAACTGCAAGAGAATATTTGGAGCTCTATGAGGCCTATCGCGGAAAAAGGAATATCTTCAAATAAAAACTACACAGAAGCATTCTGTGAAACTTCTTTCCGATCTGTGCATTCAACTAACAGAGTTGAACCTTACTTTTGATGGAGGAGTTTTGAACCACTCTTTCTGTAGAAACTGCAAGTGGACATTTGGAGCGCTATGAGGCCTATAATGGAAAAGGAATATCTTCAAATAAAAACTACACAGAAGCATTCTGTGAAACTTCTTTCTCAACTGTTCATTGAAATAACAGTGTTGAAAATTACTTTTGATGGAGGAGCTTTTAAACACTCTTTCTGTAGAAACTGCATGTGGATATTTGAGGCGCTATGAGGCCTATCGCTGAAAAAGGGATGTCATCAAATAAAAACTTCACAGAAGCATTCTTTGAAACCACTTTCTTATCTGTGCATTCAACAAACAGAGGTGAACTTTACTTTTGATGGAGGAGTTTTCAAACACTCTTTCTGTGGAAACTACATGTGGACATATGGAGCCCCATGAGGCCTATCGTGGAGAAAGGAATATCTTCAAAGAAAGACTAGAGTAAAACGTTCTGTGAAACTTCTTTCTGATCTGGGCTTTCAACCAACAGAGTTGAACCTTACTTTGGATGGAGGAGTATTCAAACACTCTTTCTGTAGAAACTGCAAGTGGACATTTGGAGCGCTACGAGGCCTATCGCGGAAAAAGGAATATCTTCCAATAAAAACTACACAGAAGCATTCTGTGAAATTTTTCTGATCTGTGCATTCAACTAACACACTTGAACATAACTTTTGATTGAGGAGTTTTCAAACACTCTTTCTGTAGAAACTGGAAGTGGACATTATGAGCGCTTTGAGGCCTATCGCGGAAAAAGGAATATCTTCAAATAAAAACTACACAGAAGCATTCTGTGAAACTTCTTTCTTATCTGTGCATTCAACTAACAGAGTTGAACCTTACTTTTGATGGAGGAGTTTTGAAATAATGTTTCTGTAGAAACTGCAAGTGGATATTTTGAGCGCTATGAGGCCTATCGCGGAAAAAGCTATATCTTCAAATAAAAACTACACGGAAGCATTCTGTGAAACTTCTTTCTGATCTGTGCATTCAACTAACAGAGGTGAACATTACTTTTGATGGAGGAGTTTTTAAACACTCTTTCTGTAGAAACTGCAAGGGGATATTTGGAGCGCTATGAGGCCTATTGCGGAAAAAGGAATATCTTCAAATAAAAAGTACACAGAAGCATTCTGTGACACTTCTTTCTTATCTGTGCATTCAACTAACAGAGTTGATTCTTACTTTTGATGGAGGAGTTTTGAAACACTATTTCTGTAGAAACTTCAAGTGGACATTTTGAGCGCTATGAGGCCTATGGCGGAAAAAGGTATATCTTCAAATAAAAACTACACAGAAGCATTCTGTGAAACTTCTTTCAGATCTGTGCATTCGACTAACAGAGCTGAACATTACTTTTGATGGAGGAGTATTTAAACACTGTTTCTGTAGAAACTGCAAGGGGATATTTGGAGCCCTATGAGGCCTATTGCGGAAAAAGCTATATCTTCAAATAAAAACTACAGAGAAGCATTCTGTGAAACTTCTTTCTTATCTGTGCATTCAACTAACAGAGTTGAACATTACTTTAGATGGAGGATTTTTGAAACACTCTTTCTGTAGAAACTGCATGTGGATCATTGAGGCGCTATGAGGCCTATCGTGGAAAAAGAAATATCTTCCAATAAAAACTACAAAAAAGCATTCTCTGAATCTTCTTTCCGATCTGTGCATTCAACTAACAGAGTTGAACCTTACTTTTGATGGAGGAGTTTTGAACCACTCTTTCTGTAGAAACCGCAAGTGGACATTTGGAGCGCTATGAGGCCTGTAATGGAAAAGAAATATCTTCAAATAAAAACTACAGAGAAGCATTCTGTGAAACTTCTTTCTGATCTGTTCATTCAACTAAGAGTGTTGAAACTTACTATTGATTGAGGAGTTTTTAAACACTCTTTCTGTAGAAACTGCATGTGGATATTTGAGGCGCTATGAGGCCTATCGCTGAAAAAGGGATGTCTTCAAATAAAAACTTCACAGAAGCATTCTGTGAAACCACTTTCTGATCTGTGCATTCAACAAACAGAGTTGAACCTTCCTTTTGATGGAGGAGTTTTGAAACACTCTTTCTGTAGAAACTGCAATTGGACATTTGGAGCGCAATGAGGCCTATAGTGGTAAAAGGTATATCTTCAAATAAAAACTACACAGAAGCATTCTTTGAAACTTCTCTCTGATCTGTACATTCATCTAGCAGTGTTGAATCTTACTTTTGATTGAGGAGTTTTTAAACATTCTTTCTGTAGAAAGTGTAAGTGGATATTTGGAGTGCTATGAGGCCTATTGCGGAAAAAGGATTATCTTCAAATAAAAAGTGCACAAAAGAATTCTGTGAAACTTCTTTCTGATCTGTGCATTCAACTAACAGAGATGAACCTTACTTTTAATGGAAGACTTTTGAAACACTCTTTCTGTAGAAACTGCAGGTCGATATTTGGAGCGCTATGAAGCCTATCGCGGAAAAAGCAATAACTTCAAGTAAAAACTACACAGAAGCATTCTGTGAAACTTCTTTCTCATCTGTGCATTCACCTAACAGAGTAGAACCTTACTTTTGATTGAGGAGCTTTAAAACACTCTTTCTGTGTAAACTGCACGTGGACATTAGGAGAGCTCTGAGGCCAATCGTGGAAAAACGAATATCTTCAAGTAAAAACTACACAGAAGCAGACTGTGAGACTTCATTCTGATCTGTACATTCATCTAACAGGGTTGAACCTTACTTTTCATGGAGATGTTTTGAAACACTCTTTCGGTAGATAGTGCAAGTTGTCATTTGGAGCGCTATGAGGCCTATAGTGGAAAAAGGAATATCTTCAAATAAAAACTACACAGTAGCATTCTGTGGAACTTCTTTCTGACCTGTGCATTCAACTAACCGAGTTGAACCTTACTTTGGGTGGAGGAGTTTTGAAACACTCTGTAGGAACTGGAAGTGGATATTTGTAGCGCTACGAGACCTATAGCGGAAAAAGGAATATCTTCCAATAAAAACTACACAGAAGCATTCTGTGGAAATCCTTATTGATCTGTTCATTCAACTAAAGGAGTTGAACCTTACTTTTGGTGGAAGACTATTGAAACACTCTTCCTGTAGAAACTGCAAGCGGACATTTGGAGTGCTATGAGGCCTATCGTGGAAAAAGGAATATCTTCATATAAAAACTACACAGTTGCATTCTGTGAAACTACTTTATGATCTGTGCGTTCAACTGACAGAGTTGAAACTTGCTTTTGACTGAGGGGTTTTGAAACAGTCCTTCTGTGTAAACTGCAAGTGGACATTTGGATCTCTATGAGGCCTATGGTGGGAAAAGGAATACATTCAAACAAAAACTACACAGAGGCATTCTGTGAAACTACTTTCTGATCTGTTCATTCAACTAGCAGTGTTGATCCTAACTTTTGATGGAGGAGTTTTCGAAACACTCTTCTTACCGTACAAACTGCAAGAGAATATTTGGAGCTCTATGAGGCCTATCGCGGAAAAAGGAATATCTTCAAATAAAAACTACACAGAAGCATTCTGTGAAACTTCTTTCCGATCTGTGCATTCAACTAACAGAGTTGAACCTTACTTTTGATGGAGGAGTTTTGAACCACTCTTTCTGTAGAAACTGCAAGTGGACATTTGGAGCGCTATGAGGCCTATAATGGAAAAGGAATATCTTCAAATAAAAACTACACAGAAGCATTCTGTGAAACTTCTTTCTCAACTGTTCATTGAAATAACAGTGTTGAAAATTACTTTTGATGGAGGAGCTTTTAAACACTCTTTCTGTAGAAACTGCATGTGGATATTTGAGGCGCTATGAGGCCTATCGCTGAAAAAGGGATGTCATCAAATAAAAACTTCACAGAAGCATTCTTTGAAACCACTTTCTTATCTGTGCATTCAACAAACAGAGGTGAACTTTACTTTTGATGGAGGAGTTTTCAAACACTCTTTCTGTGGAAACTACATGTGGACATATGGAGCCCCATGAGGCCTATCGTGGAGAAAGGAATATCTTCAAAGAAAGACTAGAGTAAAACGTTCTGTGAAACTTCTTTCTGATCTGGGCTTTCAACCAACAGAGTTGAACCTTACTTTGGATGGAGGAGTATTCAAACACTCTTTCTGTAGAAACTGCAAGTGGACATTTGGAGCGCTACGAGGCCTATCGCGGAAAAAGGAATATCTTCCAATAAAAACTACACAGAAGCATTCTGTGAAATTTTTCTGATCTGTGCATTCAACTAACACACTTGAACATAACTTTTGATTGAGGAGTTTTCAAACACTCTTTCTGTAGAAACTGGAAGTGGACATTATGAGCGCTTTGAGGCCTATCGCGGAAAAAGGAATATCTTCAAATAAAAACTACACAGAAGCATTCTGTGAAACTTCTTTCTTATCTGTGCATTCAACTAACAGAGTTGAACCTTACTTTTGATGGAGGAGTTTTGAAATAATGTTTCTGTAGAAACTGCAAGTGGATATTTTGAGCGCTATGAGGCCTATCGCGGAAAAAGCTATATCTTCAAATAAAAACTACACGGAAGCATTCTGTGAAACTTCTTTCTGATCTGTGCATTCAACTAACAGAGGTGAACATTACTTTTGATGGAGGAGTTTTTAAACACTCTTTCTGTAGAAACTGCAAGGGGATATTTGGAGCGCTATGAGGCCTATTGCGGAAAAAGGAATATCTTCAAATAAAAAGTACACAGAAGCATTCTGTGACACTTCTTTCTTATCTGTGCATTCAACTAACAGAGTTGATTCTTACTTTTGATGGAGGAGTTTTGAAACACTATTTCTGTAGAAACTTCAAGTGGACATTTTGAGCGCTATGAGGCCTATGGCGGAAAAAGGTATATCTTCAAATAAAAACTACACAGAAGCATTCTGTGAAACTTCTTTCAGATCTGTGCATTCGACTAACAGAGCTGAACATTACTTTTGATGGAGGAGTTTTTAAACACTGTTTCTGTAGAAACTGCAAGGGGATATTTGGAGCTCTATGAGGCCTATTGCGGAAAAAGCTATATCTTCAAATAAAAACTACAGAGAAGCATTCTGTGAAACTTCTTTCTTATCTGTGCATTCAACTAACAGAGTTGAACATTACTTTAGATGGAGGATTTTTGAAACACTCTTTCTGTAGAAACTGCATGTGGATCATTGAGGCGCTATGAGGCCTATCGTGGAAAAAGAAATATCTTCCAATAAAAACTACAAAAAAGCATTCTCTGAATCTTCTTTCCGATCTGTGCATTCAACTAACAGAGTTGAACCTTACTTTTGATGGAGGAGTTTTGAACCACTCTTTCTGTAGAAACCGCAAGTGGACATTTGGAGCGCTATGAGGCCTGTAATGGAAAAGAAATATCTTCAAATAAAAACTACAGAGAAGCATTCTGTGAAACTTCTTTCTGATCTGTTCATTCAACTAAGAGTGTTGAAACTTACTATTGATTGAGGAGTTTTTAAACACTCTTTCTGTAGAAACTGCATGTGGATATTTGAGGCGCTATGAGGCCTATCGCTGAAAAAGGGATGTCTTCAAATAAAAACTTCACAGAAGCATTCTGTGAAACCACTTTCTGATCTGTGCATTCAACAAACAGAGTTGAACCTTCCTTTTGATGGAGGAGTTTTGAAACACTCTTTCTGTAGAAACTGCAATTGGACATTTGGAGCGCAATGAGGCCTATAGTGGTAAAAGGTATATCTTCAAATAAAAACTACACAGAAGCATTCTTTGAAACTTCTCTCTGATCTGTACATTCATCTAGCAGTGTTGAATCTTACTTTTGATTGAGGAGTTTTTAAACATTCTTTCTGTAGAAAGTGTAAGTGGATATTTGGAGTGCTATGAGGCCTATTGCGGAAAAAGGATTATCTTCAAATAAAAAGTGCACAAAAGAATTCTGTGAAACTTCTTTCTGATCTGTGCATTCAACTAACAGAGATGAACCTTACTTTTAATGGAAGACTTTTGAAACACTCTTTCTGTAGAAACTGCAGGTCGATATTTGGAGCGCTATGAAGCCTATCGCGGAAAAAGCAATAACTTCAAGTAAAAACTACACAGAAGCATTCTGTGAAACTTCTTTCTCATCTGTGCATTCACCTAACAGAGTAGAACCTTACTTTTGATTGAGGAGCTTTAAAACACTCTTTCTGTGTAAACTGCACGTGGACATTAGGAGAGCTCTGAGGCCAATCGTGGAAAAACGAATATCTTCAAGTAAAAACTACACAGAAGCAGACTGTGAGACTTCATTCTGATCTGTACATTCATCTAACAGGGTTGAACCTTACTTTTCATGGAGATGTTTTGAAACACTCTTTCGGTAGATAGTGCAAGTTGTCATTTGGAGCGCTATGAGGCCTATAGTGGAAAAAGGAATATCTTCAAATAAAAACTACACAGTAGCATTCTGTGGAACTTCTTTCTGACCTGTGCATTCAACTAACCGAGTTGAACCTTACTTTGGGTGGAGGAGTTTTGAAACACTCTGTAGGAACTGGAAGTGGATATTTGTAGCGCTACGAGACCTATAGCGGAAAAAGGAATATCTTCCAATAAAAACTACACAGAAGCATTCTGTGGAAATCCTTATTGATCTGTTCATTCAACTAAAGGAGTTGAACCTTACTTTTGGTGGAAGACTATTGAAACACTCTTCCTGTAGAAACTGCAAGCGGACATTTGGAGTGCTATGAGGCCTATCGTGGAAAAAGGAATATCTTCATATAAAAACTACACAGTTGCATTCTGTGAAACTACTTTATGATCTGTGCGTTCAACTGACAGAGTTGAAACTTGCTTTTGACTGAGGGGTTTTGAAACAGTCCTTCTGTGTAAACTGCAAGTGGACATTTGGATCTCTATGAGGCCTATGGTGGGAAAAGGAATACATTCAAACAAAAACTACACAGAAGCATTCTGTGAAACTACTTTCTGATCTGTTCATTCAACTAGCAGTGTTGATCCTAACTTTTGATGGAGGAGTTTTCGAAACACTCTTCTTACCGTACAAACTGCAAGAGAATATTTGGAGCTCTATGAGGCCTATCGCGGAAAAAGGAATATCTTCAAATAAAAACTACACAGAAGCATTCTGTGAAACTTCTTTCCGATCTGTGCATTCAACTAACAGAGTTGAACCTTACTTTTGATGGAGGAGTTTTGAACCACTCTTTCTGTAGAAACTGCAAGTGGACATTTGGAGCGCTATGAGGCCTATAATGGAAAAGGAATATCTTCAAATAAAAACTACACAGAAGCATTCTGTGAAACTTCTTTCTCAACTGTTCATTGAAATAACAGTGTTGAAAATTACTTTTGATGGAGGAGCTTTTAAACACTCTTTCTGTAGAAACTGCATGTGGATATTTGAGGCGCTATGAGGCCTATCGCTGAAAAAGGGATGTCATCAAATAAAAACTTCACAGAAGCATTCTTTGAAACCACTTTCTTATCTGTGCATTCAACAAACAGAGGTGAACTTTACTTTTGATGGAGGAGTTTTCAAACACTCTTTCTGTGGAAACTACATGTGGACATATGGAGCCCCATGAGGCCTATCGTGGAGAAAGGAATATCTTCAAAGAAAGACTAGAGTAAAACGTTCTGTGAAACTTCTTTCTGATCTGGGCTTTCAACCAACAGAGTTGAACCTTACTTTGGATGGAGGAGTATTCAAACACTCTTTCTGTAGAAACTGCAAGTGGACATTTGGAGCGCTACGAGGCCTATCGCGGAAAAAGGAATATCTTCCAATAAAAACTACACAGAAGCATTCTGTGAAATTTTTCTGATCTGTGCATTCAACTAACACACTTGAACATAACTTTTGATTGAGGAGTTTTCAAACACTCTTTCTGTAGAAACTGGAAGTGGACATTATGAGCGCTTTGAGGCCTATCGCGGAAAAAGGAATATCTTCAAATAAAAACTACACAGAAGCATTCTGTGAAACTTCTTTCTTATCTGTGCATTCAACTAACAGAGTTGAACCTTACTTTTGATGGAGGAGTTTTGAAATAATGTTTCTGTAGAAACTGCAAGTGGATATTTTGAGCGCTATGAGGCCTATCGCGGAAAAAGCTATATCTTCAAATAAAAACTACACGGAAGCATTCTGTGAAACTTCTTTCTGATCTGTGCATTCAACTAACAGAGGTGAACATTACTTTTGATGGAGGAGTTTTTAAACACTCTTTCTGTAGAAACTGCAAGGGGATATTTGGAGCGCTATGAGGCCTATTGCGGAAAAAGGAATATCTTCAAATAAAAAGTACACAGAAGCATTCTGTGACACTTCTTTCTTATCTGTGCATTCAACTAACAGAGTTGATTCTTACTTTTGATGGAGGAGTTTTGAAACACTATTTCTGTAGAAACTTCAAGTGGACATTTTGAGCGCTATGAGGCCTATGGCGGAAAAAGGTATATCTTCAAATAAAAACTACACAGAAGCATTCTGTGAAACTTCTTTCAGATCTGTGCATTCGACTAACAGAGCTGAACATTACTTTTGATGGAGGAGTATTTAAACACTGTTTCTGTAGAAACTGCAAGGGGATATTTGGAGCCCTATGAGGCCTATTGCGGAAAAAGCTATATCTTCAAATAAAAACTACAGAGAAGCATTCTGTGAAACTTCTTTCTTATCTGTGCATTCAACTAACAGAGTTGAACATTACTTTAGATGGAGGATTTTTGAAACACTCTTTCTGTAGAAACTGCATGTGGATCATTGAGGCGCTATGAGGCCTATCGTGGAAAAAGAAATATCTTCCAATAAAAACTACAAAAAAGCATTCTCTGAATCTTCTTTCCGATCTGTGCATTCAACTAACAGAGTTGAACCTTACTTTTGATGGAGGAGTTTTGAACCACTCTTTCTGTAGAAACCGCAAGTGGACATTTGGAGCGCTATGAGGCCTGTAATGGAAAAGAAATATCTTCAAATAAAAACTACAGAGAAGCATTCTGTGAAACTTCTTTCTGATCTGTTCATTCAACTAAGAGTGTTGAAACTTACTATTGATTGAGGAGTTTTTAAACACTCTTTCTGTAGAAACTGCATGTGGATATTTGAGGCGCTATGAGGCCTATCGCTGAAAAAGGGATGTCTTCAAATAAAAACTTCACAGAAGCATTCTGTGAAACCACTTTCTGATCTGTGCATTCAACAAACAGAGTTGAACCTTCCTTTTGATGGAGGAGTTTTGAAACACTCTTTCTGTAGAAACTGCAATTGGACATTTGGAGCGCAATGAGGCCTATAGTGGTAAAAGGTATATCTTCAAATAAAAACTACACAGAAGCATTCTTTGAAACTTCTCTCTGATCTGTACATTCATCTAGCAGTGTTGAATCTTACTTTTGATTGAGGAGTTTTTAAACATTCTTTCTGTAGAAAGTGTAAGTGGATATTTGGAGTGCTATGAGGCCTATTGCGGAAAAAGGATTATCTTCAAATAAAAAGTGCACAAAAGAATTCTGTGAAACTTCTTTCTGATCTGTGCATTCAACTAACAGAGATGAACCTTACTTTTAATGGAAGACTTTTGAAACACTCTTTCTGTAGAAACTGCAGGTCGATATTTGGAGCGCTATGAAGCCTATCGCGGAAAAAGCAATAACTTCAAGTAAAAACTACACAGAAGCATTCTGTGAAACTTCTTTCTCATCTGTGCATTCACCTAACAGAGTAGAACCTTACTTTTGATTGAGGAGCTTTAAAACACTCTTTCTGTGTAAACTGCACGTGGACATTAGGAGAGCTCTGAGGCCAATCGTGGAAAAACGAATATCTTCAAGTAAAAACTACACAGAAGCAGACTGTGAGACTTCATTCTGATCTGTACATTCATCTAACAGGGTTGAACCTTACTTTTCATGGAGATGTTTTGAAACACTCTTTCGGTAGATAGTGCAAGTTGTCATTTGGAGCGCTATGAGGCCTATAGTGGAAAAAGGAATATCTTCAAATAAAAACTACACAGTAGCATTCTGTGGAACTTCTTTCTGACCTGTGCATTCAACTAACCGAGTTGAACCTTACTTTGGGTGGAGGAGTTTTGAAACACTCTGTAGGAACTGGAAGTGGATATTTGTAGCGCTACGAGACCTATAGCGGAAAAAGGAATATCTTCCAATAAAAACTACACAGAAGCATTCTGTGGAAATCCTTATTGATCTGTTCATTCAACTAAAGGAGTTGAACCTTACTTTTGGTGGAAGACTATTGAAACACTCTTCCTGTAGAAACTGCAAGCGGACATTTGGAGTGCTATGAGGCCTATCGTGGAAAAAGGAATATCTTCATATAAAAACTACACAGTTGCATTCTGTGAAACTACTTTATGATCTGTGCGTTCAACTGACAGAGTTGAAACTTGCTTTTGACTGAGGGGTTTTGAAACAGTCCTTCTGTGTAAACTGCAAGTGGACATTTGGATCTCTATGAGGCCTATGGTGGGAAAAGGAATACATTCAAACAAAAACTACACAGAAGCATTCTGTGAAACTACTTTCTGATCTGTTCATTCAACTAGCAGTGTTGATCCTAACTTTTGATGGAGGAGTTTTCGAAACACTCTTCTTACCGTACAAACTGCAAGAGAATATTTGGAGCTCTATGAGGCCTATCGCGGAAAAAGGAATATCTTCAAATAAAAACTACACAGAAGCATTCTGTGAAACTTCTTTCCGATCTGTGCATTCAACTAACAGAGTTGAACCTTACTTTTGATGGAGGAGTTTTGAACCACTCTTTCTGTAGAAACTGCAAGTGGACATTTGGAGCGCTATGAGGCCTATAATGGAAAAGGAATATCTTCAAATAAAAACTACACAGAAGCATTCTGTGAAACTTCTTTCTCAACTGTTCATTGAAATAACAGTGTTGAAAATTACTTTTGATGGAGGAGCTTTTAAACACTCTTTCTGTAGAAACTGCATGTGGATATTTGAGGCGCTATGAGGCCTATCGCTGAAAAAGGGATGTCATCAAATAAAAACTTCACAGAAGCATTCTTTGAAACCACTTTCTTATCTGTGCATTCAACAAACAGAGGTGAACTTTACTTTTGATGGAGGAGTTTTCAAACACTCTTTCTGTGGAAACTACATGTGGACATATGGAGCCCCATGAGGCCTATCGTGGAGAAAGGAATATCTTCAAAGAAAGACTAGAGTAAAACGTTCTGTGAAACTTCTTTCTGATCTGGGCTTTCAACCAACAGAGTTGAACCTTACTTTGGATGGAGGAGTATTCAAACACTCTTTCTGTAGAAACTGCAAGTGGACATTTGGAGCGCTACGAGGCCTATCGCGGAAAAAGGAATATCTTCCAATAAAAACTACACAGAAGCATTCTGTGAAATTTTTCTGATCTGTGCATTCAACTAACACACTTGAACATAACTTTTGATTGAGGAGTTTTCAAACACTCTTTCTGTAGAAACTGGAAGTGGACATTATGAGCGCTTTGAGGCCTATCGCGGAAAAAGGAATATCTTCAAATAAAAACTACACAGAAGCATTCTGTGAAACTTCTTTCTTATCTGTGCATTCAACTAACAGAGTTGAACCTTACTTTTGATGGAGGAGTTTTGAAATAATGTTTCTGTAGAAACTGCAAGTGGATATTTTGAGCGCTATGAGGCCTATCGCGGAAAAAGCTATATCTTCAAATAAAAACTACACGGAAGCATTCTGTGAAACTTCTTTCTGATCTGTGCATTCAACTAACAGAGGTGAACATTACTTTTGATGGAGGAGTTTTTAAACACTCTTTCTGTAGAAACTGCAAGGGGATATTTGGAGCGCTATGAGGCCTATTGCGGAAAAAGGAATATCTTCAAATAAAAAGTACACAGAAGCATTCTGTGACACTTCTTTCTTATCTGTGCATTCAACTAAAAGAGTTGATTCTTACTTTTGATGGAGGAGTTTTGAAACACTATTTCTGTAGAAACTTCAAGTGGACATTTTGAGCGCTATGAGGCCTATGGCGGAAAAAGGTATATCTTCAAATAAAAACTACACAGAAGCATTCTGTGAAACTTCTTTCGGATCTGTGCATTCGACTAACAGAGCTGAACATTACTTTTGATGGAGGAGTTTTTAAACACTGTTTCTGTAGAAACTGCAAGGGGATATTTGGAGCTCTATGAGGCCTATTGCGGAAAAAGCTATATCTTCAAATAAAAACTACAGAGAAGCATTCTGTGAAACTTCTTTCTTATCTGTGCATTCAACTAACAGAGTTGAACATTACTTTAGATGGAGGATTTTTGAAACACTCTTTCTGTAGAAACTGCATGTGGATCATTGAGGCGCTATGAGGCCTATCGTGGAAAAAGAAATATCTTCCAATAAAAACTACAAAAAAGCATTCTCTGAATCTTCTTTCCGATCTGTGCATTCAACTAACAGAGTTGAACCTTACTTTTGGTGGAGGAGTTTTGAACCACTCTTTCTGTAGAAACCGCAAGTGGACATTTGGAGCGCTATGAGGCCTGTAATGGAAAAGAAATATCTTCAAATAAAAACTACAGAGAAGCATTCTGTGAAACTTCTTTCTGATCTGTTCATTCAACTAAGAGTGTTGAAACTTACTATTGATTGAGGAGTTTTTAAACACTCTTTCTGTAGAAACTGCATGTGGATATTTGAGGCGCTATGAGGCCTATCGCTGAAAAAGGGATGTCTTCAAATAAAAACTTCACAGAAGCATTCTGTGAAACCACTTTCTGATCTGTGCATTCAACAAACAGAGTTGAACCTTCCTTTTGATGGAGGAGTTTTGAAACACTCTTTCTGTAGAAACTGCAATTGGACATTTGGAGCGCAATGAGGCCTATAGTGGTAAAAGGTATATCTTCAAATAAAAACTACACAGAAGCATTCTTTGAAACTTCTCTCTGATCTGTACATTCATCTAGCAGTGTTGAATCTTACTTTTGATTGAGGAGTTTTTAAACATTCTTTCTGTAGAAAGTGTAAGTGGATATTTGGAGTGCTATGAGGCCTATTGCGGAAAAAGGATTATCTTCAAATAAAAAGTGCACAAAAGAATTCTGTGAAACTTCTTTCTGATCTGTGCATTCAACTAACAGAGATGAACCTTACTTTTAATGGAAGACTTTTGAAACACTCTTTCTGTAGAAACTGCAGGTCGATATTTGGAGCGCTATGAAGCCTATCGCGGAAAAAGCAATAACTTCAAGTAAAAACTACACAGAAGCATTCTGTGAAACTTCTTTCTCATCTGTGCATTCACCTAACAGAGTAGAACCTTACTTTTGATTGAGGAGCTTTAAAACACTCTTTCTGTGTAAACTGCACGTGGACATTAGGAGAGCTCTGAGGCCAATCGTGGAAAAACGAATATCTTCAAGTAAAAACTACACAGAAGCAGACTGTGAGACTTCATTCTGATCTGTACATTCATCTAACAGGGTTGAACCTTACTTTTCATGGAGATGTTTTGAAACACTCTTTCGGTAGATAGTGCAAGTTGTCATTTGGAGCGCTATGAGGCCTATAGTGGAAAAAGGAATATCTTCAAATAAAAACTACACAGTAGCATTCTGTGGAACTTCTTTCTGACCTGTGCATTCAACTAACCGAGTTGAACCTTACTTTGGGTGGAGGAGTTTTGAAACACTCTGTAGGAACTGGAAGTGGATATTTGTAGCGCTACGAGACCTATAGCGGAAAAAGGAATATCTTCCAATAAAAACTACACAGAAGCATTCTGTGGAAATCCTTATTGATCTGTTCATTCAACTAAAGGAGTTGAACCTTACTTTCGGTGGAAGACTATTGAAACACTCTTCCTGTAGAAACTGCAAGCGGACATTTGGAGTGCTATGAGGCCTATCGTGGAAAAAGGAATATCTTCATATAAAAACTACACAGTTGCATTCTGTGAAACTACTTTATGATCTGTGCGTTCAACTGACAGAGTTGAAACTTGCTTTTGACTGAGGGGTTTTGAAACAGTCCTTCTGTGTAAACTGCAAGTGGACATTTGGATCTCTATGAGGCCTATGGTGGGAAAAGGAATACATTCAAACAAAAACTACACAGAGGCATTCTGTGAAACTACTTTCTGATCTGTTCATTCAACTAGCAGTGTTGATCCTAACTTTTGATGGAGGAGTTTTCGAAACACTCTTCTTACCGTACAAACTGCAAGAGAATATTTGGAGCTCTATGAGGCCTATCGCGGAAAAAGGAATATCTTCAAATAAAAACTACACAGAAGCATTCTGTGAAACTTCTTTCCGATCTGTGCATTCAACTAACAGAGTTGAACCTTACTTTTGATGGAGGAGTTTTGAACCACTCTTTCTGTAGAAACTGCAAGTGGACATTTGGAGCGCTATGAGGCCTATAATGGAAAAGGAATATCTTCAAATAAAAACTACACAGAAGCATTCTGTGAAACTTCTTTCTCAACTGTTCATTGAAATAACAGTGTTGAAAATTACTTTTGATGGAGGAGCTTTTAAACACTCTTTCTGTAGAAACTGCATGTGGATATTTGAGGCGCTATGAGGCCTATCGCTGAAAAAGGGATGTCATCAAATAAAAACTTCACAGAAGCATTCTTTGAAACCACTTTCTTATCTGTGCATTCAACAAACAGAGGTGAACTTTACTTTTGATGGAGGAGTTTTCAAACACTCTTTCTGTGGAAACTACATGTGGACATATGGAGCCCCATGAGGCCTATCGTGGAGAAAGGAATATCTTCAAAGAAAGACTAGAGTAAAACGTTCTGTGAAACTTCTTTCTGATCTGGGCTTTCAACCAACAGAGTTGAACCTTACTTTGGATGGAGGAGTATTCAAACACTCTTTCTGTAGAAACTGCAAGTGGACATTTGGAGCGCTACGAGGCCTATCGCGGAAAAAGGAATATCTTCCAATAAAAACTACACAGAAGCATTCTGTGAAATTTTTCTGATCTGTGCATTCAACTAACACACTTGAACATAACTTTTGATTGAGGAGTTTTCAAACACTCTTTCTGTAGAAACTGGAAGTGGACATTATGAGCGCTTTGAGGCCTATCGCGGAAAAAGGAATATCTTCAAATAAAAACTACACAGAAGCATTCTGTGAAACTTCTTTCTTATCTGTGCATTCAACTAACAGAGTTGAACCTTACTTTTGATGGAGGAGTTTTGAAATAATGTTTCTGTAGAAACTGCAAGTGGATATTTTGAGCGCTATGAGGCCTATCGCGGAAAAAGCTATATCTTCAAATAAAAACTACACGGAAGCATTCTGTGAAACTTCTTTCTGATCTGTGCATTCAACTAACAGAGGTGAACATTACTTTTGATGGAGGAGTTTTTAAACACTCTTTCTGTAGAAACTGCAAGGGGATATTTGGAGCGCTATGAGGCCTATTGCGGAAAAAGGAATATCTTCAAATAAAAAGTACACAGAAGCATTCTGTGACACTTCTTTCTTATCTGTGCATTCAACTAACAGAGTTGATTCTTACTTTTGATGGAGGAGTTTTGAAACACTATTTCTGTAGAAACTTCAAGTGGACATTTTGAGCGCTATGAGGCCTATGGCGGAAAAAGGTATATCTTCAAATAAAAACTACACAGAAGCATTCTGTGAAACTTCTTTCAGATCTGTGCATTCGACTAACAGAGCTGAACATTACTTTTGATGGAGGAGTATTTAAACACTGTTTCTGTAGAAACTGCAAGGGGATATTTGGAGCCCTATGAGGCCTATTGCGGAAAAAGCTATATCTTCAAATAAAAACTACAGAGAAGCATTCTGTGAAACTTCTTTCTTATCTGTGCATTCAACTAACAGAGTTGAACATTACTTTAGATGGAGGATTTTTGAAACACTCTTTCTGTAGAAACTGCATGTGGATCATTGAGGCGCTATGAGGCCTATCGTGGAAAAAGAAATATCTTCCAATAAAAACTACAAAAAAGCATTCTCTGAATCTTCTTTCCGATCTGTGCATTCAACTAACAGAGTTGAACCTTACTTTTGATGGAGGAGTTTTGAACCACTCTTTCTGTAGAAACCGCAAGTGGACATTTGGAGCGCTATGAGGCCTGTAATGGAAAAGAAATATCTTCAAATAAAAACTACAGAGAAGCATTCTGTGAAACTTCTTTCTGATCTGTTCATTCAACTAAGAGTGTTGAAACTTACTATTGATTGAGGAGTTTTTAAACACTCTTTCTGTAGAAACTGCATGTGGATATTTGAGGCGCTATGAGGCCTATCGCTGAAAAAGGGATGTCTTCAAATAAAAACTTCACAGAAGCATTCTGTGAAACCACTTTCTGATCTGTGCATTCAACAAACAGAGTTGAACCTTCCTTTTGATGGAGGAGTTTTGAAACACTCTTTCTGTAGAAACTGCAATTGGACATTTGGAGCGCAATGAGGCCTATAGTGGTAAAAGGTATATCTTCAAATAAAAACTACACAGAAGCATTCTTTGAAACTTCTCTCTGATCTGTACATTCATCTAGCAGTGTTGAATCTTACTTTTGATTGAGGAGTTTTTAAACATTCTTTCTGTAGAAAGTGTAAGTGGATATTTGGAGTGCTATGAGGCCTATTGCGGAAAAAGGATTATCTTCAAATAAAAAGTGCACAAAAGAATTCTGTGAAACTTCTTTCTGATCTGTGCATTCAACTAACAGAGATGAACCTTACTTTTAATGGAAGACTTTTGAAACACTCTTTCTGTAGAAACTGCAGGTCGATATTTGGAGCGCTATGAAGCCTATCGCGGAAAAAGCAATAACTTCAAGTAAAAACTACACAGAAGCATTCTGTGAAACTTCTTTCTCATCTGTGCATTCACCTAACAGAGTAGAACCTTACTTTTGATTGAGGAGCTTTAAAACACTCTTTCTGTGTAAACTGCACGTGGACATTAGGAGAGCTCTGAGGCCAATCGTGGAAAAACGAATATCTTCAAGTAAAAACTACACAGAAGCAGACTGTGAGACTTCATTCTGATCTGTACATTCATCTAACAGGGTTGAACCTTACTTTTCATGGAGATGTTTTGAAACACTCTTTCGGTAGATAGTGCAAGTTGTCATTTGGAGCGCTATGAGGCCTATAGTGGAAAAAGGAATATCTTCAAATAAAAACTACACAGTAGCATTCTGTGGAACTTCTTTCTGACCTGTGCATTCAACTAACCGAGTTGAACCTTACTTTGGGTGGAGGAGTTTTGAAACACTCTGTAGGAACTGGAAGTGGATATTTGTAGCGCTACGAGACCTATAGCGGAAAAAGGAATATCTTCCAATAAAAACTACACAGAAGCATTCTGTGGAAATCCTTATTGATCTGTTCATTCAACTAAAGGAGTTGAACCTTACTTTTGGTGGAAGACTATTGAAACACTCTTCCTGTAGAAACTGCAAGCGGACATTTGGAGTGCTATGAGGCCTATCGTGGAAAAAGGAATATCTTCATATAAAAACTACACAGTTGCATTCTGTGAAACTACTTTATGATCTGTGCGTTCAACTGACAGAGTTGAAACTTGCTTTTGACTGAGGGGTTTTGAAACAGTCCTTCTGTGTAAACTGCAAGTGGACATTTGGATCTCTATGAGGCCTATGGTGGGAAAAGGAATACATTCAAACAAAAACTACACAGAGGCATTCTGTGAAACTACTTTCTGATCTGTTCATTCAACTAGCAGTGTTGATCCTAACTTTTGATGGAGGAGTTTTCGAAACACTCTTCTTACCGTACAAACTGCAAGAGAATATTTGGAGCTCTATGAGGCCTATCGCGGAAAAAGGAATATCTTCAAATAAAAACTACACAGAAGCATTCTGTGAAACTTCTTTCCGATCTGTGCATTCAACTAACAGAGTTGAACCTTACTTTTGATGGAGGAGTTTTGAACCACTCTTTCTGTAGAAACTGCAAGTGGACATTTGGAGCGCTATGAGGCCTATAATGGAAAAGGAATATCTTCAAATAAAAACTACACAGAAGCATTCTGTGAAACTTCTTTCTCAACTGTTCATTGAAATAACAGTGTTGAAAATTACTTTTGATGGAGGAGCTTTTAAACACTCTTTCTGTAGAAACTGCATGTGGATATTTGAGGCGCTATGAGGCCTATCGCTGAAAAAGGGATGTCATCAAATAAAAACTTCACAGAAGCATTCTTTGAAACCACTTTCTTATCTGTGCATTCAACAAACAGAGGTGAACTTTACTTTTGATGGAGGAGTTTTCAAACACTCTTTCTGTGGAAACTACATGTGGACATATGGAGCCCCATGAGGCCTATCGTGGAGAAAGGAATATCTTCAAAGAAAGACTAGAGTAAAACGTTCTGTGAAACTTCTTTCTGATCTGGGCTTTCAACCAACAGAGTTGAACCTTACTTTGGATGGAGGAGTATTCAAACACTCTTTCTGTAGAAACTGCAAGTGGACATTTGGAGCGCTACGAGGCCTATCGCGGAAAAAGGAATATCTTCCAATAAAAACTACACAGAAGCATTCTGTGAAATTTTTCTGATCTGTGCATTCAACTAACACACTTGAACATAACTTTTGATTGAGGAGTTTTCAAACACTCTTTCTGTAGAAACTGGAAGTGGACATTATGAGCGCTTTGAGGCCTATCGCGGAAAAAGGAATATCTTCAAATAAAAACTACACAGAAGCATTCTGTGAAACTTCTTTCTTATCTGTGCATTCAACTAACAGAGTTGAACCTTACTTTTGATGGAGGAGTTTTGAAATAATGTTTCTGTAGAAACTGCAAGTGGATATTTTGAGCGCTATGAGGCCTATCGCGGAAAAAGCTATATCTTCAAATAAAAACTACACGGAAGCATTCTGTGAAACTTCTTTCTGATCTGTGCATTCAACTAACAGAGGTGAACATTACTTTTGATGGAGGAGTTTTTAAACACTCTTTCTGTAGAAACTGCAAGGGGATATTTGGAGCGCTATGAGGCCTATTGCGGAAAAAGGAATATCTTCAAATAAAAAGTACACAGAAGCATTCTGTGACACTTCTTTCTTATCTGTGCATTCAACTAACAGAGTTGATTCTTACTTTTGATGGAGGAGTTTTGAAACACTATTTCTGTAGAAACTTCAAGTGGACATTTTGAGCGCTATGAGGCCTATGGCGGAAAAAGGTATACCTTCAAATAAAAACTACACAGAAGCATTCTGTGAAACTTCTTTCAGATCTGTGCATTCGACTAACAGAGCTGAACATTACTTTTGATGGAGGAGTTTTTAAACACTGTTTCTGTAGAAACTGCAAGGGGATATTTGGAGCTCTATGAGGCCTATTGCGGAAAAAGCTATATCTTCAAATAAAAACTACAGAGAAGCATTCTGTGAAACTTCTTTCTTATCTGTGCATTCAACTAACAGAGTTGAACATTACTTTAGATGGAGGATTTTTGAAACACTCTTTCTGTAGAAACTGCATGTGGATCATTGAGGCGCTATGAGGCCTATCGTGGAAAAAGAAATATCTTCCAATAAAAACTACAAAAAAGCATTCTCTGAATCTTCTTTCCGATCTGTGCATTCAACTAACAGAGTTGAACCTTACTTTTGATGGAGGAGTTTTGAACCACTCTTTCTGTAGAAACCGCAAGTGGACATTTGGAGCGCTATGAGGCCTGTAATGGAAAAGAAATATCTTCAAATAAAAACTACAGAGAAGCATTCTGTGAAACTTCTTTCTGATCTGTTCATTCAACTAAGAGTGTTGAAACTTACTATTGATTGAGGAGTTTTTAAACACTCTTTCTGTAGAAACTGCATGTGGATATTTGAGGCGCTATGAGGCCTATCGCTGAAAAAGGGATGTCTTCAAATAAAAACTTCACAGAAGCATTCTGTGAAACCACTTTCTGATCTGTGCATTCAACAAACAGAGTTGAACCTTCCTTTTGATGGAGGAGTTTTGAAACACTCTTTCTGTAGAAACTGCAATTGGACATTTGGAGCGCAATGAGGCCTATAGTGGTAAAAGGTATATCTTCAAATAAAAACTACACAGAAGCATTCTTTGAAACTTCTCTCTGATCTGTACATTCATCTAGCAGTGTTGAATCTTACTTTTGATTGAGGAGTTTTTAAACATTCTTTCTGTAGAAAGTGTAAGTGGATATTTGGAGTGCTATGAGGCCTATTGCGGAAAAAGGATTATCTTCAAATAAAAAGTGCACAAAAGAATTCTGTGAAACTTCTTTCTGATCTGTGCATTCAACTAACAGAGATGAACCTTACTTTTAATGGAAGACTTTTGAAACACTCTTTCTGTAGAAACTGCAGGTCGATATTTGGAGCGCTATGAAGCCTATCGCGGAAAAAGCAATAACTTCAAGTAAAAACTACACAGAAGCATTCTGTGAAACTTCTTTCTCATCTGTGCATTCACCTAACAGAGTAGAACCTTACTTTTGATTGAGGAGCTTTAAAACACTCTTTCTGTGTAAACTGCACGTGGACATTAGGAGAGCTCTGAGGCCAATCGTGGAAAAACGAATATCTTCAAGTAAAAACTACACAGAAGCAGACTGTGAGACTTCATTCTGATCTGTACATTCATCTAACAGGGTTGAACCTTACTTTTCATGGAGATGTTTTGAAACACTCTTTCGGTAGATAGTGCAAGTTGTCATTTGGAGCGCTATGAGGCCTATAGTGGAAAAAGGAATATCTTCAAATAAAAACTACACAGTAGCATTCTGTGGAACTTCTTTCTGACCTGTGCATTCAACTAACCGAGTTGAACCTTACTTTGGGTGGAGGAGTTTTGAAACACTCTGTAGGAACTGGAAGTGGATATTTGTAGCGCTACGAGACCTATAGCGGAAAAAGGAATATCTTCCAATAAAAACTACACAGAAGCATTCTGTGGAAATCCTTATTGATCTGTTCATTCAACTAAAGGAGTTGAACCTTACTTTTGGTGGAAGACTATTGAAACACTCTTCCTGTAGAAACTGCAAGCGGACATTTGGAGTGCTATGAGGCCTATCGTGGAAAAAGGAATATCTTCATATAAAAACTACACAGTTGCATTCTGTGAAACTACTTTATGATCTGTGCGTTCAACTGACAGAGTTGAAACTTGCTTTTGACTGAGGGGTTTTGAAACAGTCCTTCTGTGTAAACTGCAAGTGGACATTTGGATCTCTATGAGGCCTATGGTGGGAAAAGGAATACATTCAAACAAAAACTACACAGAGGCATTCTGTGAAACTACTTTCTGATCTGTTCATTCAACTAGCAGTGTTGATCCTAACTTTTGATGGAGGAGTTTTCGAAACACTCTTCTTACCGTACAAACTGCAAGAGAATATTTGGAGCTCTATGAGGCCTATCGCGGAAAAAGGAATATCTTCAAATAAAAACTACACAGAAGCATTCTGTGAAACTTCTTTCCGATCTGTGCATTCAACTAACAGAGTTGAACCTTACTTTTGATGGAGGAGTTTTGAACCACTCTTTCTGTAGAAACTGCAAGTGGACATTTGGAGCGCTATGAGGCCTATAATGGAAAAGGAATATCTTCAAATAAAAACTACACAGAAGCATTCTGTGAAACTTCTTTCTCAACTGTTCATTGAAATAACAGTGTTGAAAATTACTTTTGATGGAGGAGCTTTTAAACACTCTTTCTGTAGAAACTGCATGTGGATATTTGAGGCGCTATGAGGCCTATCGCTGAAAAAGGGATGTCATCAAATAAAAACTTCACAGAAGCATTCTTTGAAACCACTTTCTTATCTGTGCATTCAACAAACAGAGGTGAACTTTACTTTTGATGGAGGAGTTTTCAAACACTCTTTCTGTGGAAACTACATGTGGACATATGGAGCCCCATGAGGCCTATCGTGGAGAAAGGAATATCTTCAAAGAAAGACTAGAGTAAAACGTTCTGTGAAACTTCTTTCTGATCTGGGCTTTCAACCAACAGAGTTGAACCTTACTTTGGATGGAGGAGTATTCAAACACTCTTTCTGTAGAAACTGCAAGTGGACATTTGGAGCGCTACGAGGCCTATCGCGGAAAAAGGAATATCTTCCAATAAAAACTACACAGAAGCATTCTGTGAAATTTTTCTGATCTGTGCATTCAACTAACACACTTGAACATAACTTTTGATTGAGGAGTTTTCAAACACTCTTTCTGTAGAAACTGGAAGTGGACATTATGAGCGCTTTGAGGCCTATCGCGGAAAAAGGAATATCTTCAAATAAAAACTACACAGAAGCATTCTGTGAAACTTCTTTCTTATCTGTGCATTCAACTAACAGAGTTGAACCTTACTTTTGATGGAGGAGTTTTGAAATAATGTTTCTGTAGAAACTGCAAGTGGATATTTTGAGCGCTATGAGGCCTATCGCGGAAAAAGCTATATCTTCAAATAAAAACTACACGGAAGCATTCTGTGAAACTTCTTTCTGATCTGTGCATTCAACTAACAGAGGTGAACATTACTTTTGATGGAGGAGTTTTTAAACACTCTTTCTGTAGAAACTGCAAGGGGATATTTGGAGCGCTATGAGGCCTATTGCGGAAAAAGGAATATCTTCAAATAAAAAGTACACAGAAGCATTCTGTGACACTTCTTTCTTATCTGTGCATTCAACTAACAGAGTTGATTCTTACTTTTGATGGAGGAGTTTTGAAACACTATTTCTGTAGAAACTTCAAGTGGACATTTTGAGCGCTATGAGGCCTATGGCGGAAAAAGGTATATCTTCAAATAAAAACTACACAGAAGCATTCTGTGAAACTTCTTTCAGATCTGTGCATTCGACTAACAGAGCTGAACATTACTTTTGATGGAGGAGTTTTTAAACACTGTTTCTGTAGAAACTGCAAGGGGATATTTGGAGCCCTATGAGGCCTATTGCGGAAAAAGCTATATCTTCAAATAAAAACTACAGAGAAGCATTCTGTGAAACTTCTTTCTTATCTGTGCATTCAACTAACAGAGTTGAACATTACTTTAGATGGAGGATTTTTGAAACACTCTTTCTGTAGAAACTGCATGTGGATCATTGAGGCGCTATGAGGCCTATCGTGGAAAAAGAAATATCTTCCAATAAAAACTACAAAAAAGCATTCTCTGAATCTTCTTTCCGATCTGTGCATTCAACTAACAGAGTTGAACCTTACTTTTGATGGAGGAGTTTTGAACCACTCTTTCTGTAGAAACCGCAAGTGGACATTTGGAGCGCTATGAGGCCTGTAATGGAAAAGAAATATCTTCAAATAAAAACTACAGAGAAGCATTCTGTGAAACTTCTTTCTGATCTGTTCATTCAACTAAGAGTGTTGAAACTTACTATTGATTGAGGAGTTTTTAAACACTCTTTCTGTAGAAACTGCATGTGGATATTTGAGGCGCTATGAGGCCTATCGCTGAAAAAGGGATGTCTTCAAATAAAAACTTCACAGAAGCATTCTGTGAAACCACTTTCTGATCTGTGCATTCAACAAACAGAGTTGAACCTTCCTTTTGATGGAGGAGTTTTGAAACACTCTTTCTGTAGAAACTGCAATTGGACATTTGGAGCGCAATGAGGCCTATAGTGGTAAAAGGTATATCTTCAAATAAAAACTACACAGAAGCATTCTTTGAAACTTCTCTCTGATCTGTACATTCATCTAGCAGTGTTGAATCTTACTTTTGATTGAGGAGTTTTTAAAGATTCTTTCTGTAGAAAGTGTAAGTGGATATTTGGAGTGCTATGAGGCCTATTGCGGAAAAAGGATTATCTTCAAATAAAAAGTGCACAAAAGAATTCTGTGAAACTTCTTTCTGATCTGTGCATTCAACTAACAGAGATGAACCTTACTTTTAATGGAAGACTTTTGAAACACTCTTTCTGTAGAAACTGCAGGTCGATATTTGGAGCGCTATGAAGCCTATCGCGGAAAAAGCAATAACTTCAAGTAAAAACTACACAGAAGCATTCTGTGAAACTTCTTTCTCATCTGTGCATTCACCTAACAGAGTAGAACCTTACTTTTGATTGAGGAGCTTTAAAACACTCTTTCTGTGTAAACTGCACGTGGACATTAGGAGAGCTCTGAGGCCAATCGTGGAAAAACGAATATCTTCAAGTAAAAACTACACAGAAGCAGACTGTGAGACTTCATTCTGATCTGTACATTCATCTAACAGGGTTGAACCTTACTTTTCATGGAGATGTTTTGAAACACTCTTTCGGTAGATAGTGCAAGTTGTCATTTGGAGCGCTATGAGGCCTATAGTGGAAAAAGGAATATCTTCAAATAAAAACTACACAGTAGCATTCTGTGGAACTTCTTTCTGACCTGTGCATTCAACTAACCGAGTTGAACCTTACTTTGGGTGGAGGAGTTTTGAAACACTCTGTAGGAACTGGAAGTGGATATTTGTAGCGCTACGAGACCTATAGCGGAAAAAGGAATATCTTCCAATAAAAACTACACAGAAGCATTCTGTGGAAATCCTTATTGATCTGTTCATTCAACTAAAGGAGTTGAACCTTACTTTTGGTGGAAGACTATTGAAACACTCTTCCTGTAGAAACTGCAAGCGGACATTTGGAGTGCTATGAGGCCTATCGTGGAAAAAGGAATATCTTCATATAAAAACTACACAGTTGCATTCTGTGAAACTACTTTATGATCTGTGCGTTCAACTGACAGAGTTGAAACTTGCTTTTGACTGAGGGGTTTTGAAACAGTCCTTCTGTGTAAACTGCAAGTGGACATTTGGATCTCTATGAGGCCTATGGTGGGAAAAGGAATACATTCAAACAAAAACTACACAGAGGCATTCTGTGAAACTACTTTCTGATCTGTTCATTCAACTAGCAGTGTTGATCCTAACTTTTGATGGAGGAGTTTTCGAAACACTCTTCTTACCGTACAAACTGCAAGAGAATATTTGGAGCTCTATGAGGCCTATCGCGGAAAAAGGAATATCTTCAAATAAAAACTACACAGAAGCATTCTGTGAAACTTCTTTCCGATCTGTGCATTCAACTAACAGAGTTGAACCTTACTTTTGATGGAAGAGTTTTGAACCACTCTTTCTGTAGAAACTGCAAGTGGACATTTGGAGCGCTATGAGGCCTATAATGGAAAAGGAATATCTTCAAATAAAAACTACACAGAAGCATTCTGTGAAACTTCTTTCTCAACTGTTCATTGAAATAACAGTGTTGAAAATTACTTTTGATGGAGGAGCTTTTAAACACTCTTTCTGTAGAAACTGCATGTGGATATTTGAGGCGCTATGAGGCCTATCGCTGAAAAAGGGATGTCATCAAATAAAAACTTCACAGAAGCATTCTTTGAAACCACTTTCTTATCTGTGCATTCAACAAACAGAGGTGAACTTTACTTTTGATGGAGGAGTTTTCAAACACTCTTTCTGTGGAAACTACATGTGGACATATGGAGCCCCATGAGGCCTATCGTGGAGAAAGGAATATCTTCAAAGAAAGACTAGAGTAAAACGTTCTGTGAAACTTCTTTCTGATCTGGGCTTTCAACCAACAGAGTTGAACCTTACTTTGGATGGAGGAGTATTCAAACACTCTTTCTGTAGAAACTGCAAGTGGACATTTGGAGCGCTACGAGGCCTATCGCGGAAAAAGGAATATCTTCCAATAAAAACTACACAGAAGCATTCTGTGAAATTTTTCTGATCTGTGCATTCAACTAACACACTTGAACATAACTTTTGATTGAGGAGTTTTCAAACACTCTTTCTGTAGAAACTGGAAGTGGACATTATGAGCGCTTTGAGGCCTATCGCGGAAAAAGGAATATCTTCAAATAAAAACTACACAGAAGCATTCTGTGAAACTTCTTTCTTATCTGTGCATTCAACTAACAGAGTTGAACCTTACTTTTGATGGAGGAGTTTTGAAATAATGTTTCTGTAGAAACTGCAAGTGGATATTTTGAGCGCTATGAGGCCTATCGCGGAAAAAGCTATATCTTCAAATAAAAACTACACGGAAGCATTCTGTGAAACTTCTTTCTGATCTGTGCATTCAACTAACAGAGGTGAACATTACTTTTGATGGAGGAGTTTTTAAACACTCTTTCTGTAGAAACTGCAAGGGGATATTTGGAGCGCTATGAGGCCTATTGCGGAAAAAGGAATATCTTCAAATAAAAAGTACACAGAAGCATTCTGTGACACTTCTTTCTTATCTGTGCATTCAACTAACAGAGTTGATTCTTACTTTTGATGGAGGAGTTTTGAAACACTATTTCTGTAGAAACTTCAAGTGGACATTTTGAGCGCTATGAGGCCTATGGCGGAAAAAGGTATATCTTCAAATAAAAACTACACAGAAGCATTCTGTGAAACTTCTTTCAGATCTGTGCATTCGACTAACAGAGCTGAACATTACTTTTGATGGAGGAGTTTTTAAACACTGTTTCTGTAGAAACTGCAAGGGGATATTTGGAGCTCTATGAGGCCTATTGCGGAAAAAGCTATATCTTCAAATAAAAACTACAGAGAAGCATTCTGTGAAACTTCTTTCTTATCTGTGCATTCAACTAACAGAGTTGAACATTACTTTAGATGGAGGATTTTTGAAACACTCTTTCTGTAGAAACTGCATGTGGATCATTGAGGCGCTATGAGGCCTATCGTGGAAAAAGAAATATCTTCCAATAAAAACTACAAAAAAGCATTCTCTGAATCTTCTTTCCGATCTGTGCATTCAACTAACAGAGTTGAACCTTACTTTTGATGGAGGAGTTTTGAACCACTCTTTCTGTAGAAACCGCAAGTGGACATTTGGAGCGCTATGAGGCCTGTAATGGAAAAGAAATATCTTCAAATAAAAACTACAGAGAAGCATTCTGTGAAACTTCTTTCTGATCTGTTCATTCAACTAAGAGTGTTGAAACTTACTATTGATTGAGGAGTTTTTAAACACTCTTTCTGTAGAAACTGCATGTGGATATTTGAGGCGCTATGAGGCCTATCGCTGAAAAAGGGATGTCTTCAAATAAAAACTTCACAGAAGCATTCTGTGAAACCACTTTCTGATCTGTGCATTCAACAAACAGAGTTGAACCTTCCTTTTGATGGAGGAGTTTTGAAACACTCTTTCTGTAGAAACTGCAATTGGACATTTGGAGCGCAATGAGGCCTATAGTGGTAAAAGGTATATCTTCAAATAAAAACTACACAGAAGCATTCTTTGAAACTTCTCTCTGATCTGTACATTCATCTAGCAGTGTTGAATCATACTTTTGATTGAGGAGTTTTTAAACATTCTTTCTGTAGAAAGTGTAAGTGGATATTTGGAGTGCTATGAGGCCTATTGCGGAAAAAGGATTATCTTCAAATAAAAAGTGCACAAAAGAATTCTGTGAAACTTCTTTCTGATCTGTGCATTCAACTAACAGAGATGAACCTTACTTTTAATGGAAGACTTTTGAAACACTCTTTCTGTAGAAACTGCAGGTCGATATTTGGAGCGCTATGAAGCCTATCGCGGAAAAAGCAATAACTTCAAGTAAAAACTACACAGAAGCATTCTGTGAAACTTCTTTCTCATCTGTGCATTCACCTAACAGAGTAGAACCTTACTTTTGATTGAGGAGCTTTAAAACACTCTTTCTGTGTAAACTGCACGTGGACATTAGGAGAGCTCTGAGGCCAATCGTGGAAAAACGAATATCTTCAAGTAAAAACTACACAGAAGCAGACTGTGAGACTTCATTCTGATCTGTACATTCATCTAACAGGGTTGAACCTTACTTTTCATGGAGATGTTTTGAAACACTCTTTCGGTAGATAGTGCAAGTTGTCATTTGGAGCGCTATGAGGCCTATAGTGGAAAAAGGAATATCTTCAAATAAAAACTACACAGTAGCATTCTGTGGAACTTCTTTCTGACCTGTGCATTCAACTAACCGAGTTGAACCTTACTTTGGGTGGAGGAGTTTTGAAACACTCTGTAGGAACTGCAAGTGGATATTTGTAGCGCTACGAGACCTATAGCGGAAAAAGGAATATCTTCCAATAAAAACTACACAGAAGCATTCTGTGGAAATCCTTATTGATCTGTTCATTCAACTAAAGGAGTTGAACCTTACTTTTGGTGGAAGACTATTGAAACACTCTTCCTGTAGAAACTGCAAGCGGACATTTGGAGTGCTATGAGGCCTATCGTGGAAAAAGGAATATCTTCATATAAAAACTACACAGTTGCATTCTGTGAAACTACTTTATGATCTGTGCGTTCAACTGACAGAGTTGAAACTTGCTTTTGACTGAGGGGTTTTGAAACAGTCCTTCTGTGTAAACTGCAAGTGGACATTTGGATCTCTATGAGGCCTATGGTGGGAAAAGGAATACATTCAAACAAAAACTACACAGAAGCATTCTGTGAAACTACTTTCTGATCTGTTCATTCAACTAGCAGTGTTGATCCTAACTTTTGATGGAGGAGTTTTCGAAACACTCTTCTTACCGTACAAACTGCAAGAGAATATTTGGAGCTCTATGAGGCCTATCGCGGAAAAAGGAATATCTTCAAATAAAAACTACACAGAAGCATTCTGTGAAACTTCTTTCCGATCTGTGCATTCAACTAACAGAGTTGAACCTTACTTTTGATGGAGGAGTTTTGAACCACTCTTTCTGTAGAAACTGCAAGTGGACATTTGGAGCGCTATGAGGCCTATAATGGAAAAGGAATATCTTCAAATAAAAACTACACAGAAGCATTCTGTGAAACTTCTTTCTCAACTGTTCATTGAAATAACAGTGTTGAAAATTACTTTTGATGGAGGAGCTTTTAAACACTCTTTCTGTAGAAACTGCATGTGGATATTTGAGGCGCTATGAGGCCTATCGCTGAAAAAGGGATGTCATCAAATAAAAACTTCACAGAAGCATTCTTTGAAACCACTTTCTTATCTGTGCATTCAACAAACAGAGGTGAACTTTACTTTTGATGGAGGAGTTTTCAAACACTCTTTCTGTGGAAACTACATGTGGACATATGGAGCCCCATGAGGCCTATCGTGGAGAAAGGAATATCTTCAAAGAAAGACTAGAGTAAAACGTTCTGTGAAACTTCTTTCTGATCTGGGCTTTCAACCAACAGAGTTGAACCTTACTTTGGATGGAGGAGTATTCAAACACTCTTTCTGTAGAAACTGCAAGTGGACATTTGGAGCGCTACGAGGCCTATCGCGGAAAAAGGAATATCTTCCAATAAAAACTACACAGAAGCATTCTGTGAAATTTTTCTGATCTGTGCATTCAACTAACACACTTGAACATAACTTTTGATTGAGGAGTTTTCAAACACTCTTTCTGTAGAAACTGGAAGTGGACATTATGAGCGCTTTGAGGCCTATCGCGGAAAAAGGAATATCTTCAAATAAAAACTACACAGAAGCATTCTGTGAAACTTCTTTCTTATCTGTGCATTCAACTAACAGAGTTGAACCTTACTTTTGATGGAGGAGTTTTGAAATAATGTTTCTGTAGAAACTGCAAGTGGATATTTTGAGCGCTATGAGGCCTATCGCGGAAAAAGCTATATCTTCAAATAAAAACTACACGGAAGCATTCTGTGAAACTTCTTTCTGATCTGTGCATTCAACTAACAGAGGTGAACATTACTTTTGATGGAGGAGTTTTTAAACACTCTTTCTGTAGAAACTGCAAGGGGATATTTGGAGCGCTATGAGGCCTATTGCGGAAAAAGGAATATCTTCAAATAAAAAGTACACAGAAGCATTCTGTGACACTTCTTTCTTATCTGTGCATTCAACTAACAGAGTTGATTCTTACTTTTGATGGAGGAGTTTTGAAACACTATTTCTGTAGAAACTTCAAGTGGACATTTTGAGCGCTATGAGGCCTATGGCGGAAAAAGGTATACCTTCAAATAAAAACTACACAGAAGCATTCTGTGAAACTTCTTTCAGATCTGTGCATTCGACTAACAGAGCTGAACATTACTTTTGATGGAGGAGTTTTTAAACACTGTTTCTGTAGAAACTGCAAGGGGATATTTGGAGCTCTATGAGGCCTATTGCGGAAAAAGCTATATCTTCAAATAAAAACTACAGAGAAGCATTCTGTGAAACTTCTTTCTTATCTGTGCATTCAACTAACAGAGTTGAACATTACTTTAGATGGAGGATTTTTGAAACACTCTTTCTGTAGAAACTGCATGTGGATCATTGAGGCGCTATGAGGCCTATCGTGGAAAAAGAAATATCTTCCAATAAAAACTACAAAAAAGCATTCTCTGAATCTTCTTTCCGATCTGTGCATTCAACTAACAGAGTTGAACCTTACTTTTGATGGAGGAGTTTTGAACCACTCTTTCTGTAGAAACCGCAAGTGGACATTTGGAGCGCTATGAGGCCTGTAATGGAAAAGAAATATCTTCAAATAAAAACTACAGAGAAGCATTCTGTGAAACTTCTTTCTGATCTGTTCATTCAACTAAGAGTGTTGAAACTTACTATTGATTGAGGAGTTTTTAAACACTCTTTCTGTAGAAACTGCATGTGGATATTTGAGGCGCTATGAGGCCTATCGCTGAAAAAGGGATGTCTTCAAATAAAAACTTCACAGAAGCATTCTGTGAAACCACTTTCTGATCTGTGCATTCAACAAACAGAGTTGAACCTTCCTTTTGATGGAGGAGTTTTGAAACACTCTTTCTGTAGAAACTGCAATTGGACATTTGGAGCGCAATGAGGCCTATAGTGGTAAAAGGTATATCTTCAAATAAAAACTACACAGAAGCATTCTTTGAAACTTCTCTCTGATCTGTACATTCATCTAGCAGTGTTGAATCTTACTTTTGATTGAGGAGTTTTTAAACATTCTTTCTGTAGAAAGTGTAAGTGGATATTTGGAGTGCTATGAGGCCTATTGCGGAAAAAGGATTATCTTCAAATAAAAAGTGCACAAAAGAATTCTGTGAAACTTCTTTCTGATCTGTGCATTCAACTAACAGAGATGAACCTTACTTTTAATGGAAGACTTTTGAAACACTCTTTCTGTAGAAACTGCAGGTCGATATTTGGAGCGCTATGAAGCCTATCGCGGAAAAAGCAATAACTTCAAGTAAAAACTACACAGAAGCATTCTGTGAAACTTCTTTCTCATCTGTGCATTCACCTAACAGAGTAGAACCTTACTTTTGATTGAGGAGCTTTAAAACACTCTTTCTGTGTAAACTGCACGTGGACATTAGGAGAGCTCTGAGGCCAATCGTGGAAAAACGAATATCTTCAAGTAAAAACTACACAGAAGCAGACTGTGAGACTTCATTCTGATCTGTACATTCATCTAACAGGGTTGAACCTTACTTTTCATGGAGATGTTTTGAAACACTCTTTCGGTAGATAGTGCAAGTTGTCATTTGGAGCGCTATGAGGCCTATAGTGGAAAAAGGAATATCTTCAAATAAAAACTACACAGTAGCATTCTGTGGAACTTCTTTCTGACCTGTGCATTCAACTAACCGAGTTGAACCTTACTTTGGGTGGAGGAGTTTTGAAACACTCTGTAGGAACTGGAAGTGGATATTTGTAGCGCTACGAGACCTATAGCGGAAAAAGGAATATCTTCCAATAAAAACTACACAGAAGCATTCTGTGGAAATCCTTATTGATCTGTTCATTCAACTAAAGGAGTTGAACCTTACTTTCGGTGGAAGACTATTGAAACACTCTTCCTGTAGAAACTGCAAGCGGACATTTGGAGTGCTATGAGGCCTATCGTGGAAAAAGGAATATCTTCATATAAAAACTACACAGTTGCATTCTGTGAAACTACTTTATGATCTGTGCGTTCAACTGACAGAGTTGAAACTTGCTTTTGACTGAGGGGTTTTGAAACAGTCCTTCTGTGTAAACTGCAAGTGGACATTTGGATCTCTATGAGGCCTATGGTGGGAAAAGGAATACATTCAAACAAAAACTACACAGAAGCATTCTGTGAAACTACTTTCTGATCTGTTCATTCAACTAGCAGTGTTGATCCTAACTTTTGATGGAGGAGTTTTCGAAACACTCTTCTTACCGTACAAACTGCAAGAGAATATTTGGAGCTCTATGAGGCCTATCGCGGAAAAAGGAATATCTTCAAATAAAAACTACACAGAAGCATTCTGTGAAACTTCTTTCCGATCTGTGCATTCAACTAACAGAGTTGAAACTTACTTTTGATGGAGGAGTTTTGAACCACTCTTTCTGTAGAAACTGCAAGTGGACATTTGGAGCGCTATGAGGCCTATAATGGAAAAGGAATATCTTCAAATAAAAACTACACAGAAGCATTCTGTGAAACTTCTTTCTCAACTGTTCATTGAAATAACAGTGTTGAAAATTACTTTTGATGGAGGAGCTTTTAAACACTCTTTCTGTAGAAACTGCATGTGGATATTTGAGGCGCTATGAGGCCTATCGCTGAAAAAGGGATGTCATCAAATAAAAACTTCACAGAAGCATTCTTTGAAACCACTTTCTTATCTGTGCATTCAACAAACAGAGGTGAACTTTACTTTTGATGGAGGAGTTTTCAAACACTCTTTCTGTGGAAACTACATGTGGACATATGGAGCCCCATGAGGCCTATCGTGGAGAAAGGAATATCTTCAAAGAAAGACTAGAGTAAAACGTTCTGTGAAACTTCTTTCTGATCTGGGCTTTCAACCAACAGAGTTGAACCTTACTTTGGATGGAGGAGTATTCAAACACTCTTTCTGTAGAAACTGCAAGTGGACATTTGGAGCGCTACGAGGCCTATCGCGGAAAAAGGAATATCTTCCAATAAAAACTACACAGAAGCATTCTGTGAAATTTTTCTGATCTGTGCATTCAACTAACACACTTGAACATAACTTTTGATTGAGGAGTTTTCAAACACTCTTTCTGTAGAAACTGGAAGTGGACATTATGAGCGCTTTGAGGCCTATCGCGGAAAAAGGAATATCTTCAAATAAAAACTACACAGAAGCATTCTGTGAAACTTCTTTCTTATCTGTGCATTCAACTAACAGAGTTGAACCTTACTTTTGATGGAGGAGTTTTGAAATAATGTTTCTGTAGAAACTGCAAGTGGATATTTTGAGCGCTATGAGGCCTATCGCGGAAAAAGCTATATCTTCAAATAAAAACTACACGGAAGCATTCTGTGAAACTTCTTTCTGATCTGTGCATTCAACTAACAGAGGTGAACATTACTTTTGATGGAGGAGTTTTTAAACACTCTTTCTGTAGAAACTGCAAGGGGATATTTGGAGCGCTATGAGGCCTATTGCGGAAAAAGGAATATCTTCAAATAAAAAGTACACAGAAGCATTCTGTGACACTTCTTTCTTATCTGTGCATTCAACTAACAGAGTTGATTCTTACTTTTGATGGAGGAGTTTTGAAACACTATTTCTGTAGAAACTTCAAGTGGACATTTTGAGCGCTATGAGGCCTATGGCGGAAAAAGGTATATCTTCAAATAAAAACTACACAGAAGCATTCTGTGAAACTTCTTTCAGATCTGTGCATTCGACTAACAGAGCTGAACATTACTTTTGATGGAGGAGTTTTTAAACACTGTTTCTGTAGAAACTGCAAGGGGATATTTGGAGCTCTATGAGGCCTATTGCGGAAAAAGCTATATCTTCAAATAAAAACTACAGAGAAGCATTCTGTGAAACTTCTTTCTTATCTGTGCATTCAACTAACAGAGTTGAACATTACTTTAGATGGAGGATTTTTGAAACACTCTTTCTGTAGAAACTGCATGTGGATCATTGAGGCGCTATGAGGCCTATCGTGGAAAAAGAAATATCTTCCAATAAAAACTACAAAAAAGCATTCTCTGAATCTTCTTTCCGATCTGTGCATTCAACTAACAGAGTTGAACCTTACTTTTGATGGAGGAGTTTTGAACCACTCTTTCTGTAGAAACCGCAAGTGGACATTTGGAGCGCTATGAGGCCTGTAATGGAAAAGAAATATCTTCAAATAAAAACTACAGAGAAGCATTCTGTGAAACTTCTTTCTGATCTGTTCATTCAACTAAGAGTGTTGAAACTTACTATTGATTGAGGAGTTTTTAAACACTCTTTCTGTAGAAACTGCATGTGGATATTTGAGGCGCTATGAGGCCTATCGCTGAAAAAGGGATGTCTTCAAATAAAAACTTCACAGAAGCATTCTGTGAAACCACTTTCTGATCTGTGCATTCAACAAACAGAGTTGAACCTTCCTTTTGATGGAGGAGTTTTGAAACACTCTTTCTGTAGAAACTGCAATTGGACATTTGGAGCGCAATGAGGCCTATAGTGGTAAAAGGTATATCTTCAAATAAAAACTACACAGAAGCATTCTTTGAAACTTCTCTCTGATCTGTACATTCATCTAGCAGTGTTGAATCTTACTTTTGATTGAGGAGTTTTTAAACATTCTTTCTGTAGAAAGTGTAAGTGGATATTTGGAGTGCTATGAGGCCTATTGCGGAAAAAGGATTATCTTCAAATAAAAAGTGCACAAAAGAATTCTGTGAAACTTCTTTCTGATCTGTGCATTCAACTAACAGAGATGAACCTTACTTTTAATGGAAGACTTTTGAAACACTCTTTCTGTAGAAACTGCAGGTCGATATTTGGAGCGCTATGAAGCCTATCGCGGAAAAAGCAATAACTTCAAGTAAAAACTACACAGAAGCATTCTGTGAAACTTCTTTCTCATCTGTGCATTCACCTAACAGAGTAGAACCTTACTTTTGATTGAGGAGCTTTAAAACACTCTTTCTGTGTAAACTGCACGTGGACATTAGGAGAGCTCTGAGGCCAATCGTGGAAAAACGAATATCTTCAAGTAAAAACTACACAGAAGCAGACTGTGAGACTTCATTCTGATCTGTACATTCATCTAACAGGGTTGAACCTTACTTTTCATGGAGATGTTTTGAAACACTCTTTCGGTAGATAGTGCAAGTTGTCATTTGGAGCGCTATGAGGCCTATAGTGGAAAAAGGAATATCTTCAAATAAAAACTACACAGTAGCATTCTGTGGAACTTCTTTCTGACCTGTGCATTCAACTAACCGAGTTGAACCTTACTTTGGGTGGAGGAGTTTTGAAACACTCTGTAGGAACTGCAAGTGGATATTTGTAGCGCTACGAGACCTATAGCGGAAAAAGGAATATCTTCCAATAAAAACTACACAGAAGCATTCTGTGGAAATCCTTATTGATCTGTTCATTCAACTAAAGGAGTTGAACCTTACTTTTGGTGGAAGACTATTGAAACACTCTTCCTGTAGAAACTGCAAGCGGACATTTGGAGTGCTATGAGGCCTATCGTGGAAAAAGGAATATCTTCATATAAAAACTACACAGTTGCATTCTGTGAAACTACTTTATGATCTGTGCGTTCAACTGACAGAGTTGAAACTTGCTTTTGACTGAGGGGTTTTGAAACAGTCCTTCTGTGTAAACTGCAAGTGGACATTTGGATCTCTATGAGGCCTATGGTGGGAAAAGGAATACATTCAAACAAAAACTACACAGAGGCATTCTGTGAAACTACTTTCTGATCTGTTCATTCAACTAGCAGTTTTGATCCTAACTTTTGATGGAGGAGTTTTCGAAACACTCTTCTTACCGTACAAACTGCAAGAGAATATTTGGAGCTCTATGAGGCCTATCGCGGAAAAAGGAATATCTTCAAATAAAAACTACACAGAAGCATTCTGTGAAACTTCTTTCCGATCTGTGCATTCAACTAACAGAGTTGAACCTTACTTTTGATGGAGGAGTTTTGAACCACTCTTTCTGTAGAAACTGCAAGTGGACATTTGGAGCGCTATGAGGCCTATAATGGAAAAGGAATATCTTCAAATAAAAACTACACAGAAGCATTCTGTGAAACTTCTTTCTCAACTGTTCATTGAAATAACAGTGTTGAAAATTACTTTTGATGGAGGAGCTTTTAAACACTCTTTCTGTAGAAACTGCATGTGGATATTTGAGGCGCTATGAGGCCTATCGCTGAAAAAGGGATGTCATCAAATAAAAACTTCACAGAAGCATTCTTTGAAACCACTTTCTTATCTGTGCATTCAACAAACAGAGGTGAACTTTACTTTTGATGGAGGAGTTTTCAAACACTCTTTCTGTGGAAACTACATGTGGACATATGGAGCCCCATGAGGCCTATCGTGGAGAAAGGAATATCTTCAAAGAAAGACTAGAGTAAAACGTTCTGTGAAACTTCTTTCTGATCTGGGCTTTCAACCAACAGAGTTGAACCTTACTTTGGATGGAGGAGTATTCAAACACTCTTTCTGTAGAAACTGCAAGTGGACATTTGGAGCGCTACGAGGCCTATCGCGGAAAAAGGAATATCTTCCAATAAAAACTACACAGAAGCATTCTGTGAAATTTTTCTGATCTGTGCATTCAACTAACACACTTGAACATAACTTTTGATTGAGGAGTTTTCAAACACTCTTTCTGTAGAAACTGGAAGTGGACATTATGAGCGCTTTGAGGCCTATCGCGGAAAAAGGAATATCTTCAAATAAAAACTACACAGAAGCATTCTGTGAAACTTCTTTCTTATCTGTGCATTCAACTAACAGAGTTGAACCTTACTTTTGATGGAGGAGTTTTGAAATAATGTTTCTGTAGAAACTGCAAGTGGATATTTTGAGCGCTATGAGGCCTATCGCGGAAAAAGCTATATCTTCAAATAAAAACTACACGGAAGCATTCTGTGAAACTTCTTTCTGATCTGTGCATTCAACTAACAGAGGTGAACATTACTTTTGATGGAGGAGTTTTTAAACACTCTTTCTGTAGAAACTGCAAGGGGATATTTGGAGCGCTATGAGGCCTATTGCGGAAAAAGGAATATCTTCAAATAAAAAGTACACAGAAGCATTCTGTGACACTTCTTTCTTATCTGTGCATTCAACTAACAGAGTTGATTCTTACTTTTGATGGAGGAGTTTTGAAACACTATTTCTGTAGAAACTTCAAGTGGACATTTTGAGCGCTATGAGGCCTATGGCGGAAAAAGGTATATCTTCAAATAAAAACTACACAGAAGCATTCTGTGAAACTTCTTTCAGATCTGTGCATTCGACTAACAGAGCTGAACATTACTTTTGATGGAGGAGTTTTTAAACACTGTTTCTGTAGAAACTGCAAGGGGATATTTGGAGCTCTATGAGGCCTATTGCGGAAAAAGCTATATCTTCAAATAAAAACTACAGAGAAGCATTCTGTGAAACTTCTTTCTTATCTGTGCATTCAACTAACAGAGTTGAACATTACTTTAGATGGAGGATTTTTGAAACACTCTTTCTGTAGAAACTGCATGTGGATCATTGAGGCGCTATGAGGCCTATCGTGGAAAAAGAAATATCTTCCAATAAAAACTACAAAAAAGCATTCTCTGAATCTTCTTTCCGATCTGTGCATTCAACTAACAGAGTTGAACCTTACTTTTGATGGAGGAGTTTTGAACCACTCTTTCTGTAGAAACCGCAAGTGGACATTTGGAGCGCTATGAGGCCTGTAATGGAAAAGAAATATCTTCAAATAAAAACTACAGAGAAGCATTCTGTGAAACTTCTTTCTGATCTGTTCATTCAACTAAGAGTGTTGAAACTTACTATTGATTGAGGAGTTTTTAAACACTCTTTCTGTAGAAACTGCATGTGGATATTTGAGGCGCTATGAGGCCTATCGCTGAAAAAGGGATGTCTTCAAATAAAAACTTCACAGAAGCATTCTGTGAAACCACTTTCTGATCTGTGCATTCAACAAACAGAGTTGAACCTTCCTTTTGATGGAGGAGTTTTGAAACACTCTTTCTGTAGAAACTGCAATTGGACATTTGGAGCGCAATGAGGCCTATAGTGGTAAAAGGTATATCTTCAAATAAAAACTACACAGAAGCATTCTTTGAAACTTCTCTCTGATCTGTACATTCATCTAGCAGTGTTGAATCTTACTTTTGATTGAGGAGTTTTTAAACATTCTTTCTGTAGAAAGTGTAAGTGGATATTTGGAGTGCTATGAGGCCTATTGCGGAAAAAGGATTATCTTCAAATAAAAAGTGCACAAAAGAATTCTGTGAAACTTCTTTCTGATCTGTGCATTCAACTAACAGAGATGAACCTTACTTTTAATGGAAGACTTTTGAAACACTCTTTCTGTAGAAACTGCAGGTCGATATTTGGAGCGCTATGAAGCCTATCGCGGAAAAAGCAATAACTTCAAGTAAAAACTACACAGAAGCATTCTGTGAAACTTCTTTCTCATCTGTGCATTCACCTAACAGAGTAGAACCTTACTTTTGATTGAGGAGCTTTAAAACACTCTTTCTGTGTAAACTGCACGTGGACATTAGGAGAGCTCTGAGGCCAATCGTGGAAAAACGAATATCTTCAAGTAAAAACTACACAGAAGCAGACTGTGAGACTTCATTCTGATCTGTACATTCATCTAACAGGGTTGAACCTTACTTTTCATGGAGATGTTTTGAAACACTCTTTCGGTAGATAGTGCAAGTTGTCATTTGGAGCGCTATGAGGCCTATAGTGGAAAAAGGAATATCTTCAAATAAAAACTACACAGTAGCATTCTGTGGAACTTCTTTCTGACCTGTGCATTCAACTAACCGAGTTGAACCTTACTTTGGGTGGAGGAGTTTTGAAACACTCTGTAGGAACTGGAAGTGGATATTTGTAGCGCTACGAGACCTATAGCGGAAAAAGGAATATCTTCTAATAAAAACTACACAGAAGCATTCTGTGGAAATCCTTATTGATCTGTTCATTCAACTAAAGGAGTTGAACCTTACTTTTGGTGGAAGACTATTGAAACACTCTTCCTGTAGAAACTGCAAGCGGACATTTGGAGTGCTATGAGGCCTATCGTGGAAAAAGGAATATCTTCATATAAAAACTACACAGTTGCATTCTGTGAAACTACTTTATGATCTGTGCGTTCAACTGACAGAGTTGAAACTTGCTTTTGACTGAGGGGTTTTGAAACAGTCCTTCTGTGTAAACTGCAAGTGGACATTTGGATCTCTATGAGGCCTATGGTGGGAAAAGGAATACATTCAAACAAAAACTACACAGAAGCATTCTGTGAAACTACTTTCTGATCTGTTCATTCAACTAGCAGTGTTGATCCTAACTTTTGATGGAGGAGTTTTCGAAACACTCTTCTTACCGTACAAACTGCAAGAGAATATTTGGAGCTCTATGAGGCCTATCGCGGAAAAAGGAATATCTTCAAATAAAAACTACACAGAAGCATTCTGTGAAACTTCTTTCCGATCTGTGCATTCAACTAACAGAGTTGAAACTTACTTTTGATGGAGGAGTTTTGAACCACTCTTTCTGTAGAAACTGCAAGTGGACATTTGGAGCGCTATGAGGCCTATAATGGAAAAGGAATATCTTCAAATAAAAACTACACAGAAGCATTCTGTGAAACTTCTTTCTCAACTGTTCATTGAAATAACAGTGTTGAAAATTACTTTTGATGGAGGAGCTTTTAAACACTCTTTCTGTAGAAACTGCATGTGGATATTTGAGGCGCTATGAGGCCTATCGCTGAAAAAGGGATGTCATCAAATAAAAACTTCACAGAAGCATTCTTTGAAACCACTTTCTTATCTGTGCATTCAACAAACAGAGGTGAACTTTACTTTTGATGGAGGAGTTTTCAAACACTCTTTCTGTGGAAACTACATGTGGACATATGGAGCCCCATGAGGCCTATCGTGGAGAAAGGAATATCTTCAAAGAAAGACTAGAGTAAAACGTTCTGTGAAACTTCTTTCTGATCTGGGCTTTCAACCAACAGAGTTGAACCTTACTTTGGATGGAGGAGTATTCAAACACTCTTTCTGTAGAAACTGCAAGTGGACATTTGGAGCGCTACGAGGCCTATCGCGGAAAAAGGAATATCTTCCAATAAAAACTACACAGAAGCATTCTGTGAAATTTTTCTGATCTGTGCATTCAACTAACACACTTGAACATAACTTTTGATTGAGGAGTTTTCAAACACTCTTTCTGTAGAAACTGGAAGTGGACATTATGAGCGCTTTGAGGCCTATCGCGGAAAAAGGAATATCTTCAAATAAAAACTACACAGAAGCATTCTGTGAAACTTCTTTCTTATCTGTGCATTCAACTAACAGAGTTGAACCTTACTTTTGATGGAGGAGTTTTGAAATAATGTTTCTGTAGAAACTGCAAGTGGATATTTTGAGCGCTATGAGGCCTATCGCGGAAAAAGCTATATCTTCAAATAAAAACTACACGGAAGCATTCTGTGAAACTTCTTTCTGATCTGTGCATTCAACTAACAGAGGTGAACATTACTTTTGATGGAGGAGTTTTTAAACACTCTTTCTGTAGAAACTGCAAGGGGATATTTGGAGCGCTATGAGGCCTATTGCGGAAAAAGGAATATCTTCAAATAAAAAGTACACAGAAGCATTCTGTGACACTTCTTTCTTATCTGTGCATTCAACTAACAGAGTTGATTCTTACTTTTGATGGAGGAGTTTTGAAACACTATTTCTGTAGAAACTTCAAGTGGACATTTTGAGCGCTATGAGGCCTATGGCGGAAAAAGGTATATCTTCAAATAAAAACTACACAGAAGCATTCTGTGAAACTTCTTTCAGATCTGTGCATTCGACTAACAGAGCTGAACATTACTTTTGATGGAGGAGTTTTTAAACACTGTTTCTGTAGAAACTGCAAGGGGATATTTGGAGCTCTATGAGGCCTATTGCGGAAAAAGCTATATCTTCAAATAAAAACTACAGAGAAGCATTCTGTGAAACTTCTTTCTTATCTGTGCATTCAACTAACAGAGTTGAACATTACTTTAGATGGAGGATTTTTGAAACACTCTTTCTGTAGAAACTGCATGTGGATCATTGAGGCGCTATGAGGCCTATCGTGGAAAAAGAAATATCTTCCAATAAAAACTACAAAAAAGCATTCTCTGAATCTTCTTTCCGATCTGTGCATTCAACTAACAGAGTTGAACCTTACTTTTGATGGAGGAGTTTTGAACCACTCTTTCTGTAGAAACCGCAAGTGGACATTTGGAGCGCTATGAGGCCTGTAATGGAAAAGAAATATCTTCAAATAAAAACTACAGAGAAGCATTCTGTGAAACTTCTTTCTGATCTGTTCATTCAACTAAGAGTGTTGAAACTTACTATTGATTGAGGAGTTTTTAAACACTCTTTCTGTAGAAACTGCATGTGGATATTTGAGGCGCTATGAGGCCTATCGCTGAAAAAGGGATGTCTTCAAATAAAAACTTCACAGAAGCATTCTGTGAAACCACTTTCTGATCTGTGCATTCAACAAACAGAGTTGAACCTTCCTTTTGATGGAGGAGTTTTGAAACACTCTTTCTGTAGAAACTGCAATTGGACATTTGGAGCGCAATGAGGCCTATAGTGGTAAAAGGTATATCTTCAAATAAAAACTACACAGAAGCATTCTTTGAAACTTCTCTCTGATCTGTACATTCATCTAGCAGTGTTGAATCTTACTTTTGATTGAGGAGTTTTTAAACATTCTTTCTGTAGAAAGTGTAAGTGGATATTTGGAGTGCTATGAGGCCTATTGCGGAAAAAGGATTATCTTCAAATAAAAAGTGCACAAAAGAATTCTGTGAAACTTCTTTCTGATCTGTGCATTCAACTAACAGAGATGAACCTTACTTTTAATGGAAGACTTTTGAAACACTCTTTCTGTAGAAACTGCAGGTCGATATTTGGAGCGCTATGAAGCCTATCGCGGAAAAAGCAATAACTTCAAGTAAAAACTACACAGAAGCATTCTGTGAAACTTCTTTCTCATCTGTGCATTCACCTAACAGAGTAGAACCTTACTTTTGATTGAGGAGCTTTAAAACACTCTTTCTGTGTAAACTGCACGTGGACATTAGGAGAGCTCTGAGGCCAATCGTGGAAAAACGAATATCTTCAAGTAAAAACTACACAGAAGCAGACTGTGAGACTTCATTCTGATCTGTACATTCATCTAACAGGGTTGAACCTTACTTTTCATGGAGATGTTTTGAAACACTCTTTCGGTAGATAGTGCAAGTTGTCATTTGGAGCGCTATGAGGCCTATAGTGGAAAAAGGAATATCTTCAAATAAAAACTACACAGTAGCATTCTGTGGAACTTCTTTCTGACCTGTGCATTCAACTAACCGAGTTGAACCTTACTTTGGGTGGAGGAGTTTTGAAACACTCTGTAGGAACTGCAAGTGGATATTTGTAGCGCTACGAGACCTATAGCGGAAAAAGGAATATCTTCCAATAAAAACTACACAGAAGCATTCTGTGGAAATCCTTATTGATCTGTTCATTCAACTAAAGGAGTTGAACCTTACTTTTGGTGGAAGACTATTGAAACACTCTTCCTGTAGAAACTGCAAGCGGACATTTGGAGTGCTATGAGGCCTATCGTGGAAAAAGGAATATCTTCATATAAAAACTACACAGTTGCATTCTGTGAAACTACTTTATGATCTGTGCGTTCAACTGACAGAGTTGAAACTTGCTTTTGACTGAGGGGTTTTGAAACAGTCCTTCTGTGTAAACTGCAAGTGGACATTTGGATCTCTATGAGGCCTATGGTGGGAAAAGGAATACATTCAAACAAAAACTACACAGAGGCATTCTGTGAAACTACTTTCTGATCTGTTCATTCAACTAGCAGTTTTGATCCTAACTTTTGATGGAGGAGTTTTCGAAACACTCTTCTTACCGTACAAACTGCAAGAGAATATTTGGAGCTCTATGAGGCCTATCGCGGAAAAAGGAATATCTTCAAATAAAAACTACACAGAAGCATTCTGTGAAACTTCTTTCCGATCTGTGCATTCAACTAACAGAGTTGAACCTTACTTTTGATGGAGGAGTTTTGAACCACTCTTTCTGTAGAAACTGCAAGTGGACATTTGGAGCGCTATGAGGCCTATAATGGAAAAGGAATATCTTCAAATAAAAACTACACAGAAGCATTCTGTGAAACTTCTTTCTCAACTGTTCATTGAAATAACAGTGTTGAAAATTACTTTTGATGGAGGAGCTTTTAAACACTCTTTCTGTAGAAACTGCATGTGGATATTTGAGGCGCTATGAGGCCTATCGCTGAAAAAGGGATGTCATCAAATAAAAACTTCACAGAAGCATTCTTTGAAACCACTTTCTTATCTGTGCATTCAACAAACAGAGGTGAACTTTACTTTTGATGGAGGAGTTTTCAAACACTCTTTCTGTGGAAACTACATGTGGACATATGGAGCCCCATGAGGCCTATCGTGGAGAAAGGAATATCTTCAAAGAAAGACTAGAGTAAAACGTTCTGTGAAACTTCTTTCTGATCTGGGCTTTCAACCAACAGAGTTGAACCTTACTTTGGATGGAGGAGTATTCAAACACTCTTTCTGTAGAAACTGCAAGTGGACATTTGGAGCGCTACGAGGCCTATCGCGGAAAAAGGAATATCTTCCAATAAAAACTACACAGAAGCATTCTGTGAAATTTTTCTGATCTGTGCATTCAACTAACACACTTGAACATAACTTTTGATTGAGGAGTTTTCAAACACTCTTTCTGTAGAAACTGGAAGTGGACATTATGAGCGCTTTGAGGCCTATCGCGGAAAAAGGAATATCTTCAAATAAAAACTACACAGAAGCATTCTGTGAAACTTCTTTCTTATCTGTGCATTCAACTAACAGAGTTGAACCTTACTTTTGATGGAGGAGTTTTGAAATAATGTTTCTGTAGAAACTGCAAGTGGATATTTTGAGCGCTATGAGGCCTATCGCGGAAAAAGCTATATCTTCAAATAAAAACTACACGGAAGCATTCTGTGAAACTTCTTTCTGATCTGTGCATTCAACTAACAGAGGTGAACATTACTTTTGATGGAGGAGTTTTTAAACACTCTTTCTGTAGAAACTGCAAGGGGATATTTGGAGCGCTATGAGGCCTATTGCGGAAAAAGGAATATCTTCAAATAAAAAGTACACAGAAGCATTCTGTGACACTTCTTTCTTATCTGTGCATTCAACTAACAGAGTTGATTCTTACTTTTGATGGAGGAGTTTTGAAACACTATTTCTGTAGAAACTTCAAGTGGACATTTTGAGCGCTATGAGGCCTATGGCGGAAAAAGGTATATCTTCAAATAAAAACTACACAGAAGCATTCTGTGAAACTTCTTTCAGATCTGTGCATTCGACTAACAGAGCTGAACATTACTTTTGATGGAGGAGTTTTTAAACACTGTTTCTGTAGAAACTGCAAGGGGATATTTGGAGCTCTATGAGGCCTATTGCGGAAAAAGCTATATCTTCAAATAAAAACTACAGAGAAGCATTCTGTGAAACTTCTTTCTTATCTGTGCATTCAACTAACAGAGTTGAACATTACTTTAGATGGAGGATTTTTGAAACACTCTTTCTGTAGAAACTGCATGTGGATCATTGAGGCGCTATGAGGCCTATCGTGGAAAAAGAAATATCTTCCAATAAAAACTACAAAAAAGCATTCTCTGAATCTTCTTTCCGATCTGTGCATTCAACTAACAGAGTTGAACCTTACTTTTGATGGAGGAGTTTTGAACCACTCTTTCTGTAGAAACCGCAAGTGGACATTTGGAGCGCTATGAGGCCTGTAATGGAAAAGAAATATCTTCAAATAAAAACTACAGAGAAGCATTCTGTGAAACTTCTTTCTGATCTGTTCATTCAACTAAGAGTGTTGAAACTTACTATTGATTGAGGAGTTTTTAAACACTCTTTCTGTAGAAACTGCATGTGGATATTTGAGGCGCTATGAGGCCTATCGCTGAAAAAGGGATGTCTTCAAATAAAAACTTCACAGAAGCATTCTGTGAAACCACTTTCTGATCTGTGCATTCAACAAACAGAGTTGAACCTTCCTTTTGATGGAGGAGTTTTGAAACACTCTTTCTGTAGAAACTGCAATTGGACATTTGGAGCGCAATGAGGCCTATAGTGGTAAAAGGTATATCTTCAAATAAAAACTACACAGAAGCATTCTTTGAAACTTCTCTCTGATCTGTACATTCATCTAGCAGTGTTGAATCTTACTTTTGATTGAGGAGTTTTTAAACATTCTTTCTGTAGAAAGTGTAAGTGGATATTTGGAGTGCTATGAGGCCTATTGCGGAAAAAGGATTATCTTCAAATAAAAAGTGCACAAAAGAATTCTGTGAAACTTCTTTCTGATCTGTGCATTCAACTAACAGAGATGAACCTTACTTTTAATGGAAGACTTTTGAAACACTCTTTCTGTAGAAACTGCAGGTCGATATTTGGAGCGCTATGAAGCCTATCGCGGAAAAAGCAATAACTTCAAGTAAAAACTACACAGAAGCATTCTGTGAAACTTCTTTCTCATCTGTGCATTCACCTAACAGAGTAGAACCTTACTTTTGATTGAGGAGCTTTAAAACACTCTTTCTGTGTAAACTGCACGTGGACATTAGGAGAGCTCTGAGGCCAATCGTGGAAAAACGAATATCTTCAAGTAAAAACTACACAGAAGCAGACTGTGAGACTTCATTCTGATCTGTACATTCATCTAACAGGGTTGAACCTTACTTTTCATGGAGATGTTTTGAAACACTCTTTCGGTAGATAGTGCAAGTTGTCATTTGGAGCGCTATGAGGCCTATAGTGGAAAAAGGAATATCTTCAAATAAAAACTACACAGTAGCATTCTGTGGAACTTCTTTCTGACCTGTGCATTCAACTAACCGAGTTGAACCTTACTTTGGGTGGAGGAGTTTTGAAACACTCTGTAGGAACTGGAAGTGGATATTTGTAGCGCTACGAGACCTATAGCGGAAAAAGGAATATCTTCTAATAAAAACTACACAGAAGCATTCTGTGGAAATCCTTATTGATCTGTTCATTCAACTAAAGGAGTTGAACCTTACTTTTGGTGGAAGACTATTGAAACACTCTTCCTGTAGAAACTGCAAGCGGACATTTGGAGTGCTATGAGGCCTATCGTGGAAAAAGGAATATCTTCATATAAAAACTACACAGTTGCATTCTGTGAAACTACTTTATGATCTGTGCGTTCAACTGACAGAGTTGAAACTTGCTTTTGACTGAGGGGTTTTGAAACAGTCCTTCTGTGTAAACTGCAAGTGGACATTTGGATCTCTATGAGGCCTATGGTGGGAAAAGGAATACATTCAAACAAAAACTACACAGAGGCATTCTGTGAAACTACTTTCTGATCTGTTCATTCAACTAGCAGTGTTGATCCTAACTTTTGATGGAGGAGTTTTCGAAACACTCTTCTTACCGTACAAACTGCAAGAGAATATTTGGAGCTCTATGAGGCCTATCGCGGAAAAAGGAATATCTTCAAATAAAAACTACACAGAAGCATTCTGTGAAACTTCTTTCCGATCTGTGCATTCAACTAACAGAGTTGAACCTTACTTTTGATGGAGGAGTTTTGAACCACTCTTTCTGTAGAAACTGCAAGTGGACATTTGGAGCGCTATGAGGCCTATAATGGAAAAGGAATATCTTCAAATAAAAACTACACAGAAGCATTCTGTGAAACTTCTTTCTCAACTGTTCATTGAAATAACAGTGTTGAAAATTACTTTTGATGGAGGAGCTTTTAAACACTCTTTCTGTAGAAACTGCATGTGGATATTTGAGGCGCTATGAGGCCTATCGCTGAAAAAGGGATGTCATCAAATAAAAACTTCACAGAAGCATTCTTTGAAACCACTTTCTTATCTGTGCATTCAACAAACAGAGGTGAACTTTACTTTTGATGGAGGAGTTTTCAAACACTCTTTCTGTGGAAACTACATGTGGACATATGGAGCCCCATGAGGCCTATCGTGGAGAAAGGAATATCTTCAAAGAAAGACTAGAGTAAAACGTTCTGTGAAACTTCTTTCTGATCTGGGCTTTCAACCAACAGAGTTGAACCTTACTTTGGATGGAGGAGTATTCAAACACTCTTTCTGTAGAAACTGCAAGTGGACATTTGGAGCGCTACGAGGCCTATCGCGGAAAAAGGAATATCTTCCAATAAAAACTACACAGAAGCATTCTGTGAAATTTTTCTGATCTGTGCATTCAACTAACACACTTGAACATAACTTTTGATTGAGGAGTTTTCAAACACTCTTTCTGTAGAAACTGGAAGTGGACATTATGAGCGCTTTGAGGCCTATCGCGGAAAAAGGAATATCTTCAAATAAAAACTACACAGAAGCATTCTGTGAAACTTCTTTCTTATCTGTGCATTCAACTAACAGAGTTGAACCTTACTTTTGATGGAGGAGTTTTGAAATAATGTTTCTGTAGAAACTGCAAGTGGATATTTTGAGCGCTATGAGGCCTATCGCGGAAAAAGCTATATCTTCAAATAAAAACTACACGGAAGCATTCTGTGAAACTTCTTTCTGATCTGTGCATTCAACTAACAGAGGTGAACATTACTTTTGATGGAGGAGTTTTTAAACACTCTTTCTGTAGAAACTGCAAGGGGATATTTGGAGCGCTATGAGGCCTATTGCGGAAAAAGGAATATCTTCAAATAAAAAGTACACAGAAGCATTCTGTGACACTTCTTTCTTATCTGTGCATTCAACTAACAGAGTTGATTCTTACTTTTGATGGAGGAGTTTTGAAACACTATTTCTGTAGAAACTTCAAGTGGACATTTTGAGCGCTATGAGGCCTATGGCGGAAAAAGGTATATCTTCAAATAAAAACTACACAGAAGCATTCTGTGAAACTTCTTTCAGATCTGTGCATTCGACTAACAGAGCTGAACATTACTTTTGATGGAGGAGTTTTTAAACACTGTTTCTGTAGAAACTGCAAGGGGATATTTGGAGCTCTATGAGGCCTATTGCGGAAAAAGCTATATCTTCAAATAAAAACTACAGAGAAGCATTCTGTGAAACTTCTTTCTTATCTGTGCATTCAACTAACAGAGTTGAACATTACTTTAGATGGAGGATTTTTGAAACACTCTTTCTGTAGAAACTGCATGTGGATCATTGAGGCGCTATGAGGCCTATCGTGGAAAAAGAAATATCTTCCAATAAAAACTACAGAAAAGCATTCTCTGAATCTTCTTTCCGATCTGTGCATTCAACTAACAGAGTTGAACCTTACTTTTGATGGAGGAGTTTTGAACCACTCTTTCTGTAGAAACCGCAAGTGGACATTTGGAGCGCTATGAGGCCTGTAATGGAAAAGAAATATCTTCAAATAAAAACTACAGAGAAGCATTCTGTGAAACTTCTTTCTGATCTGTTCATTCAACTAAGAGTGTTGAAACTTACTATTGATTGAGGAGTTTTTAAACACTCTTTCTGTAGAAACTGCATGTGGATATTTGAGGCGCTATGAGGCCTATCGCTGAAAAAGGGATGTCTTCAAATAAAAACTTCACAGAAGCATTCTGTGAAACCACTTTCTGATCTGTGCATTCAACAAACAGAGTTGAACCTTCCTTTTGATGGAGGAGTTTTGAAACACTCTTTCTGTAGAAACTGCAATTGGACATTTGGAGCGCAATGAGGCCTATAGTGGTAAAAGGTATATCTTCAAATAAAAACTACACAGAAGCATTCTTTGAAACTTCTCTCTGATCTGTACATTCATCTAGCAGTGTTGAATCTTACTTTTTATTGAGGAGTTTTTAAACATTCTTTCTGTAGAAAGTGTAAGTGGATATTTGGAGTGCTATGAGGCCTATTGCGGAAAAAGGATTATCTTCAAATAAAAAGTGCACAAAAGAATTCTGTGAAACTTCTTTCTGATCTGTGCATTCAACTAACAGAGATGAACCTTACTTTTAATGGAAGACTTTTGAAACACTCTTTCTGTAGAAACTGCAGGTCGATATTTGGAGCGCTATGAAGCCTATCGCGGAAAAAGCAATAACTTCAAGTAAAAACTACACAGAAGCATTCTGTGAAACTTCTTTCTCATCTGTGCATTCACCTAACAGAGTAGAACCTTACTTTTGATTGAGGAGCTTTAAAACACTCTTTCTGTGTAAACTGCACGTGGACATTAGGAGAGCTCTGAGGCCAATCGTGGAAAAACGAATATCTTCAAGTAAAAACTACACAGAAGCAGACTGTGAGACTTCATTCTGATCTGTACATTCATCTAACAGGGTTGAACCTTACTTTTCATGGAGATGTTTTGAAACACTCTTTCGGTAGATAGTGCAAGTTGTCATTTGGAGCGCTATGAGGCCTATAGTGGAAAAAGGAATATCTTCAAATAAAAACTACACAGTAGCATTCTGTGGAACTTCTTTCTGACCTGTGCATTCAACTAACCGAGTTGAACCTTACTTTGGGTGGAGGAGTTTTGAAACACTCTGTAGGAACTGGAAGTGGATATTTGTAGCGCTACGAGACCTATAGCGGAAAAAGGAATATCTTCCAATAAAAACTACACAGAAGCATTCTGTGGAAATCCTTATTGATCTGTTCATTCAACTAAAGGAGTTGAACCTTACTTTTGGTGGAAGACTATTGAAACACTCTTCCTGTAGAAACTGCAAGCGGACATTTGGAGTGCTATGAGGCCTATCGTGGAAAAAGGAATATCTTCATATAAAAACTACACAGTTGCATTCTGTGAAACTACTTTATGATCTGTGCGTTCAACTGACAGAGTTGAAACTTGCTTTTGACTGAGGGGTTTTGAAACAGTCCTTCTGTGTAAACTGCAAGTGGACATTTGGATCTCTATGAGGCCTATGGTGGGAAAAGGAATACATTCAAACAAAAACTACACAGAAGCATTCTGTGAAACTACTTTCTGATCTGTTCATTCAACTAGCAGTGTTGATCCTAACTTTTGATGGAGGAGTTTTCGAAACACTCTTCTTACCGTACAAACTGCAAGAGAATATTTGGAGCTCTATGAGGCCTATCGCGGAAAAAGGAATATCTTCAAATAAAAACTACACAGAAGCATTCTGTGAAACTTCTTTCCGATCTGTGCATTCAACTAACAGAGTTGAACCTTACTTTTGATGGAGGAGTTTTGAACCACTCTTTCTGTAGAAACTGCAAGTGGACATTTGGAGCGCTATGAGGCCTATAATGGAAAAGGAATATCTTCAAATAAAAACTACACAGAAGCATTCTGTGAAACTTCTTTCTCAACTGTTCATTGAAATAACAGTGTTGAAAATTACTTTTGATGGAGGAGCTTTTAAACACTCTTTCTGTAGAAACTGCATGTGGATATTTGAGGCGCTATGAGGCCTATCGCTGAAAAAGGGATGTCATCAAATAAAAACTTCACAGAAGCATTCTTTGAAACCACTTTCTTATCTGTGCATTCAACAAACAGAGGTGAACTTTACTTTTGATGGAGGAGTTTTCAAACACTCTTTCTGTGGAAACTACATGTGGACATATGGAGCCCCATGAGGCCTATCGTGGAGAAAGGAATATCTTCAAAGAAAGACTAGAGTAAAACGTTCTGTGAAACTTCTTTCTGATCTGGGCTTTCAACCAACAGAGTTGAACCTTACTTTGGATGGAGGAGTATTCAAACACTCTTTCTGTAGAAACTGCAAGTGGACATTTGGAGCGCTACGAGGCCTATCGCGGAAAAAGGAATATCTTCCAATAAAAACTACACAGAAGCATTCTGTGAAATTTTTCTGATCTGTGCATTCAACTAACACACTTGAACATAACTTTTGATTGAGGAGTTTTCAAACACTCTTTCTGTAGAAACTGGAAGTGGACATTATGAGCGCTTTGAGGCCTATCGCGGAAAAAGGAATATCTTCAAATAAAAACTACACAGAAGCATTCTGTGAAACTTCTTTCTTATCTGTGCATTCAACTAACAGAGTTGAACCTTACTTTTGATGGAGGAGTTTTGAAATAATGTTTCTGTAGAAACTGCAAGTGGATATTTTGAGCGCTATGAGGCCTATCGCGGAAAAAGCTATATCTTCAAATAAAAACTACACGGAAGCATTCTGTGAAACTTCTTTCTGATCTGTGCATTCAACTAACAGAGGTGAACATTACTTTTGATGGAGGAGTTTTTAAACACTCTTTCTGTAGAAACTGCAAGGGGATATTTGGAGCGCTATGAGGCCTATTGCGGAAAAAGGAATATCTTCAAATAAAAAGTACACAGAAGCATTCTGTGACACTTCTTTCTTATCTGTGCATTCAACTAACAGAGTTGATTCTTACTTTTGATGGAGGAGTTTTGAAACACTATTTCTGTAGAAACTTCAAGTGGACATTTTGAGCGCTATGAGGCCTATGGCGGAAAAAGGTATATCTTCAAATAAAAACTACACAGAAGCATTCTGTGAAACTTCTTTCAGATCTGTGCATTCGACTAACAGAGCTGAACATTACTTTTGATGGAGGAGTTTTTAAACACTGTTTCTGTAGAAACTGCAAGGGGATATTTGGAGCTCTATGAGGCCTATTGCGGAAAAAGCTATATCTTCAAATAAAAACTACAGAGAAGCATTCTGTGAAACTTCTTTCTTATCTGTGCATTCAACTAACAGAGTTGAACATTACTTTAGATGGAGGATTTTTGAAACACTCTTTCTGTAGAAACTGCATGTGGATCATTGAGGCGCTATGAGGCCTATCGTGGAAAAAGAAATATCTTCCAATAAAAACTACAGAAAAGCATTCTCTGAATCTTCTTTCCGATCTGTGCATTCAACTAACAGAGTTGAACCTTACTTTTGATGGAGGAGTTTTGAACCACTCTTTCTGTAGAAACCGCAAGTGGACATTTGGAGCGCTATGAGGCCTGTAATGGAAAAGAAATATCTTCAAATAAAAACTACAGAGAAGCATTCTGTGAAACTTCTTTCTGATCTGTTCATTCAACTAAGAGTGTTGAAACTTACTATTGATTGAGGAGTTTTTAAACACTCTTTCTGTAGAAACTGCATGTGGATATTTGAGGCGCTATGAGGCCTATCGCTGAAAAAGGGATGTCTTCAAATAAAAACTTCACAGAAGCATTCTGTGAAACCACTTTCTGATCTGTGCATTCAACAAACAGAGTTGAACCTTCCTTTTGATGGAGGAGTTTTGAAACACTCTTTCTGTAGAAACTGCAATTGGACATTTGGAGCGCAATGAGGCCTATAGTGGTAAAAGGTATATCTTCAAATAAAAACTACACAGAAGCATTCTTTGAAACTTCTCTCTGATCTGTACATTCATCTAGCAGTGTTGAATCTTACTTTTGATTGAGGAGTTTTTAAACATTCTTTCTGTAGAAAGTGTAAGTGGATATTTGGAGTGCTATGAGGCCTATTGCGGAAAAAGGATTATCTTCAAATAAAAAGTGCACAAAAGAATTCTGTGAAACTTCTTTCTGATCTGTGCATTCAACTAACAGAGATGAACCTTACTTTTAATGGAAGACTTTTGAAACACTCTTTCTGTAGAAACTGCAGGTCGATATTTGGAGCGCTATGAAGCCTATCGCGGAAAAAGCAATAACTTCAAGTAAAAACTACACAGAAGCATTCTGTGAAACTTCTTTCTCATCTGTGCATTCACCTAACAGAGTAGAACCTTACTTTTGATTGAGGAGCTTTAAAACACTCTTTCTGTGTAAACTGCACGTGGACATTAGGAGAGCTCTGAGGCCAATCGTGGAAAAACGAATATCTTCAAGTAAAAACTACACAGAAGCAGACTGTGAGACTTCATTCTGATCTGTACATTCATCTAACAGGGTTGAACCTTACTTTTCATGGAGATGTTTTGAAACACTCTTTCGGTAGATAGTGCAAGTTGTCATTTGGAGCGCTATGAGGCCTATAGTGGAAAAAGGAATATCTTCAAATAAAAACTACACAGTAGCATTCTGTGGAACTTCTTTCTGACCTGTGCATTCAACTAACCGAGTTGAACCTTACTTTGGGTGGAGGAGTTTTGAAACACTCTGTAGGAACTGGAAGTGGATATTTGTAGCGCTACGAGACCTATAGCGGAAAAAGGAATATCTTCCAATAAAAACTACACAGAAGCATTCTGTGGAAATCCTTATTGATCTGTTCATTCAACTAAAGGAGTTGAACCTTACTTTTGGTGGAAGACTATTGAAACACTCTTCCTGTAGAAACTGCAAGCGGACATTTGGAGTGCTATGAGGCCTATCGTGGAAAAAGGAATATCTTCATATAAAAACTACACAGTTGCATTCTGTGAAACTACTTTATGATCTGTGCGTTCAACTGACAGAGTTGAAACTTGCTTTTGACTGAGGGGTTTTGAAACAGTCCTTCTGTGTAAACTGCAAGTGGACATTTGGATCTCTATGAGGCCTATGGTGGGAAAAGGAATACATTCAAACAAAAACTACACAGAAGCATTCTGTGAAACTACTTTCTGATCTGTTCATTCAACTAGCAGTGTTGATCCTAACTTTTGATGGAGGAGTTTTCGAAACACTCTTCTTACCGTACAAACTGCAAGAGAATATTTGGAGCTCTATGAGGCCTATCGCGGAAAAAGGAATATCTTCAAATAAAAACTACACAGAAGCATTCTGTGAAACTTCTTTCCGATCTGTGCATTCAACTAACAGAGTTGAACCTTACTTTTGATGGAGGAGTTTTGAACCACTCTTTCTGTAGAAACTGCAAGTGGACATTTGGAGCGCTATGAGGCCTATAATGGAAAAGGAATATCTTCAAATAAAAACTACACAGAAGCATTCTGTGAAACTTCTTTCTCAACTGTTCATTGAAATAACAGTGTTGAAAATTACTTTTGATGGAGGAGCTTTTAAACACTCTTTCTGTAGAAACTGCATGTGGATATTTGAGGCGCTATGAGGCCTATCGCTGAAAAAGGGATGTCATCAAATAAAAACTTCACAGAAGCATTCTTTGAAACCACTTTCTTATCTGTGCATTCAACAAACAGAGGTGAACTTTACTTTTGATGGAGGAGTTTTCAAACACTCTTTCTGTGGAAACTACATGTGGACATATGGAGCCCCATGAGGCCTATCGTGGAGAAAGGAATATCTTCAAAGAAAGACTAGAGTAAAACGTTCTGTGAAACTTCTTTCTGATCTGGGCTTTCAACCAACAGAGTTGAACCTTACTTTGGATGGAGGAGTATTCAAACACTCTTTCTGTAGAAACTGCAAGTGGACATTTGGAGCGCTACGAGGCCTATCGCGGAAAAAGGAATATCTTCCAATAAAAACTACACAGAAGCATTCTGTGAAATTTTTCTGATCTGTGCATTCAACTAACACACTTGAACATAACTTTTGATTGAGGAGTTTTCAAACACTCTTTCTGTAGAAACTGGAAGTGGACATTATGAGCGCTTTGAGGCCTATCGCGGAAAAAGGAATATCTTCAAATAAAAACTACACAGAAGCATTCTGTGAAACTTCTTTCTTATCTGTGCATTCAACTAACAGAGTTGAACCTTACTTTTGATGGAGGAGTTTTGAAATAATGTTTCTGTAGAAACTGCAAGTGGATATTTTGAGCGCTATGAGGCCTATCGCGGAAAAAGCTATATCTTCAAATAAAAACTACACGGAAGCATTCTGTGAAACTTCTTTCTGATCTGTGCATTCAACTAACAGAGGTGAACATTACTTTTGATGGAGGAGTTTTTAAACACTCTTTCTGTAGAAACTGCAAGGGGATATTTGGAGCGCTATGAGGCCTATTGCGGAAAAAGGAATATCTTCAAATAAAAAGTACACAGAAGCATTCTGTGACACTTCTTTCTTATCTGTGCATTCAACTAACAGAGTTGATTCTTACTTTTGATGGAGGAGTTTTGAAACACTATTTCTGTAGAAACTTCAAGTGGACATTTTGAGCGCTATGAGGCCTATGGCGGAAAAAGGTATATCTTCAAATAAAAACTACACAGAAGCATTCTGTGAAACTTCTTTCAGATCTGTGCATTCGACTAACAGAGCTGAACATTACTTTTGATGGAGGAGTTTTTAAACACTGTTTCTGTAGAAACTGCAAGGGGATATTTGGAGCTCTATGAGGCCTATTGCGGAAAAAGCTATATCTTCAAATAAAAACTACAGAGAAGCATTCTGTGAAACTTCTTTCTTATCTGTGCATTCAACTAACAGAGTTGAACATTACTTTAGATGGAGGATTTTTGAAACACTCTTTCTGTAGAAACTGCATGTGGATCATTGAGGCGCTATGAGGCCTATCGTGGAAAAAGAAATATCTTCCAATAAAAACTACAGAAAAGCATTCTCTGAATCTTCTTTCCGATCTGTGCATTCAACTAACAGAGTTGAACCTTACTTTTGATGGAGGAGTTTTGAACCACTCTTTCTGTAGAAACCGCAAGTGGACATTTGGAGCGCTATGAGGCCTGTAATGGAAAAGAAATATCTTCAAATAAAAACTACAGAGAAGCATTCTGTGAAACTTCTTTCTGATCTGTTCATTCAACTAAGAGTGTTGAAACTTACTATTGATTGAGGAGTTTTTAAACACTCTTTCTGTAGAAACTGCATGTGGATATTTGAGGCGCTATGAGGCCTATCGCTGAAAAAGGGATGTCTTCAAATAAAAACTTCACAGAAGCATTCTGTGAAACCACTTTCTGATCTGTGCATTCAACAAACAGAGTTGAACCTTCCTTTTGATGGAGGAGTTTTGAAACACTCTTTCTGTAGAAACTGCAATTGGACATTTGGAGCGCAATGAGGCCTATAGTGGTAAAAGGTATATCTTCAAATAAAAACTACACAGAAGCATTCTTTGAAACTTCTCTCTGATCTGTACATTCATCTAGCAGTGTTGAATCTTACTTTTGATTGAGGAGTTTTTAAACATTCTTTCTGTAGAAAGTGTAAGTGGATATTTGGAGTGCTATGAGGCCTATTGCGGAAAAAGGATTATCTTCAAATAAAAAGTGCACAAAAGAATTCTGTGAAACTTCTTTCTGATCTGTGCATTCAACTAACAGAGATGAACCTTACTTTTAATGGAAGACTTTTGAAACACTCTTTCTGTAGAAACTGCAGGTCGATATTTGGAGCGCTATGAAGCCTATCGCGGAAAAAGCAATAACTTCAAGTAAAAACTACACAGAAGCATTCTGTGAAACTTCTTTCTCATCTGTGCATTCACCTAACAGAGTAGAACCTTACTTTTGATTGAGGAGCTTTAAAACACTCTTTCTGTGTAAACTGCACGTGGACATTAGGAGAGCTCTGAGGCCAATCGTGGAAAAACGAATATCTTCAAGTAAAAACTACACAGAAGCAGACTGTGAGACTTCATTCTGATCTGTACATTCATCTAACAGGGTTGAACCTTACTTTTCATGGAGATGTTTTGAAACACTCTTTCGGTAGATAGTGCAAGTTGTCATTTGGAGCGCTATGAGGCCTATAGTGGAAAAAGGAATATCTTCAAATAAAAACTACACAGTAGCATTCTGTGGAACTTCTTTCTGACCTGTGCATTCAACTAACCGAGTTGAACCTTACTTTGGGTGGAGGAGTTTTGAAACACTCTGTAGGAACTGGAAGTGGATATTTGTAGCGCTACGAGACCTATAGCGGAAAAAGGAATATCTTCCAATAAAAACTACACAGAAGCATTCTGTGGAAATCCTTATTGATCTGTTCATTCAACTAAAGGAGTTGAACCTTACTTTTGGTGGAAGACTATTGAAACACTCTTCCTGTAGAAACTGCAAGCGGACATTTGGAGTGCTATGAGGCCTATCGTGGAAAAAGGAATATCTTCATATAAAAACTACACAGTTGCATTCTGTGAAACTACTTTATGATCTGTGCGTTCAACTGACAGAGTTGAAACTTGCTTTTGACTGAGGGGTTTTGAAACAGTCCTTCTGTGTAAACTGCAAGTGGACATTTGGATCTCTATGAGGCCTATGGTGGGAAAAGGAATACATTCAAACAAAAACTACACAGAAGCATTCTGTGAAACTACTTTCTGATCTGTTCATTCAACTAGCAGTGTTGATCCTAACTTTTGATGGAGGAGTTTTCGAAACACTCTTCTTACCGTACAAACTGCAAGAGAATATTTGGAGCTCTATGAGGCCTATCGCGGAAAAAGGAATATCTTCAAATAAAAACTACACAGAAGCATTCTGTGAAACTTCTTTCCGATCTGTGCATTCAACTAACAGAGTTGAACCTTACTTTTGATGGAGGAGTTTTGAACCACTCTTTCTGTAGAAACTGCAAGTGGACATTTGGAGCGCTATGAGGCCTATAATGGAAAAGGAATATCTTCAAATAAAAACTACACAGAAGCATTCTGTGAAACTTCTTTCTCAACTGTTCATTGAAATAACAGTGTTGAAAATTACTTTTGATGGAGGAGCTTTTAAACACTCTTTCTGTAGAAACTGCATGTGGATATTTGAGGCGCTATGAGGCCTATCGCTGAAAAAGGGATGTCATCAAATAAAAACTTCACAGAAGCATTCTTTGAAACCACTTTCTTATCTGTGCATTCAACAAACAGAGGTGAACTTTACTTTTGATGGAGGAGTTTTCAAACACTCTTTCTGTGGAAACTACATGTGGACATATGGAGCCCCATGAGGCCTATCGTGGAGAAAGGAATATCTTCAAAGAAAGACTAGAGTAAAACGTTCTGTGAAACTTCTTTCTGATCTGGGCTTTCAACCAACAGAGTTGAACCTTACTTTGGATGGAGGAGTATTCAAACACTCTTTCTGTAGAAACTGCAAGTGGACATTTGGAGCGCTACGAGGCCTATCGCGGAAAAAGGAATATCTTCCAATAAAAACTACACAGAAGCATTCTGTGAAATTTTTCTGATCTGTGCATTCAACTAACACACTTGAACATAACTTTTGATTGAGGAGTTTTCAAACACTCTTTCTGTAGAAACTGGAAGTGGACATTATGAGCGCTTTGAGGCCTATCGCGGAAAAAGGAATATCTTCAAATAAAAACTACACAGAAGCATTCTGTGAAACTTCTTTCTTATCTGTGCATTCAACTAACAGAGTTGAACCTTACTTTTGATGGAGGAGTTTTGAAATAATGTTTCTGTAGAAACTGCAAGTGGATATTTTGAGCGCTATGAGGCCTATCGCGGAAAAAGCTATATCTTCAAATAAAAACTACACGGAAGCATTCTGTGAAACTTCTTTCTGATCTGTGCATTCAACTAACAGAGGTGAACATTACTTTTGATGGAGGAGTTTTTAAACACTCTTTCTGTAGAAACTGCAAGGGGATATTTGGAGCGCTATGAGGCCTATTGCGGAAAAAGGAATATCTTCAAATAAAAAGTACACAGAAGCATTCTGTGACACTTCTTTCTTATCTGTGCATTCAACTAACAGAGTTGATTCTTACTTTTGATGGAGGAGTTTTGAAACACTATTTCTGTAGAAACTTCAAGTGGACATTTTGAGCGCTATGAGGCCTATGGCGGAAAAAGGTATATCTTCAAATAAAAACTACACAGAAGCATTCTGTGAAACTTCTTTCAGATCTGTGCATTCGACTAACAGAGCTGAACATTACTTTTGATGGAGGAGTTTTTAAACACTGTTTCTGTAGAAACTGCAAGGGGATATTTGGAGCTCTATGAGGCCTATTGCGGAAAAAGCTATATCTTCAAATAAAAACTACAGAGAAGCATTCTGTGAAACTTCTTTCTTATCTGTGCATTCAACTAACAGAGTTGAACATTACTTTAGATGGAGGATTTTTGAAACACTCTTTCTGTAGAAACTGCATGTGGATCATTGAGGCGCTATGAGGCCTATCGTGGAAAAAGAAATATCTTCCAATAAAAACTACAGAAAAGCATTCTCTGAATCTTCTTTCCGATCTGTGCATTCAACTAACAGAGTTGAACCTTACTTTTGATGGAGGAGTTTTGAACCACTCTTTCTGTAGAAACCGCAAGTGGACATTTGGAGCGCTATGAGGCCTGTAATGGAAAAGAAATATCTTCAAATAAAAACTACAGAGAAGCATTCTGTGAAACTTCTTTCTGATCTGTTCATTCAACTAAGAGTGTTGAAACTTACTATTGATTGAGGAGTTTTTAAACACTCTTTCTGTAGAAACTGCATGTGGATATTTGAGGCGCTATGAGGCCTATCGCTGAAAAAGGGATGTCTTCAAATAAAAACTTCACAGAAGCATTCTGTGAAACCACTTTCTGATCTGTGCATTCAACAAACAGAGTTGAACCTTCCTTTTGATGGAGGAGTTTTGAAACACTCTTTCTGTAGAAACTGCAATTGGACATTTGGAGCGCAATGAGGCCTATAGTGGTAAAAGGTATATCTTCAAATAAAAACTACACAGAAGCATTCTTTGAAACTTCTCTCTGATCTGTACATTCATCTAGCAGTGTTGAATCTTACTTTTGATTGAGGAGTTTTTAAACATTCTTTCTGTAGAAAGTGTAAGTGGATATTTGGAGTGCTATGAGGCCTATTGCGGAAAAAGGATTATCTTCAAATAAAAAGTGCACAAAAGAATTCTGTGAAACTTCTTTCTGATCTGTGCATTCAACTAACAGAGATGAACCTTACTTTTAATGGAAGACTTTTGAAACACTCTTTCTGTAGAAACTGCAGGTCGATATTTGGAGCACTATGAAGCCTATCGCGGAAAAAGCAATAACTTCAATTAAAAACTACACAGAAGCATTCTGTGAAACTTCTTTCTCATCTGTGCATTCACCTAACAGAGTAGAACCTTACTTTTGATTGAGGAGCTTTAAAACCCTCTTTCTGTGTAAACTGCACGTGGACATTAGGAGAGCTCTGAGGCCAATCGTGGAAAAACGAATATCTTCAAGTAAAAACTACACAGTAGCAGACTGTGAGACTTCATTCTGATCTGTACATTCATCTAACAGGGTTGAACCTTACTTTTCATGGAGATGTTTTGAAACACTCTTTCGGAAGATAGTGCAAGTTGTCATTTGGAGCGCTATGAGGCCTATAGTGGAAAAAGGAATATCTTCAAATAAAAACTACACAGTAGCATTCTGTGGAACTTCTTTCTGACCTGTGCATTCAACTAACCGAGTTGAACATTACTTTGGGTGGAGGAGTTTTGAAACACTCTGTAGGAACTGGAAGTGGATATTTGTAGCGCTACGAGACCTATAGCGGAAAAAGGAATATCTTCCAATAAAAACTACACAGAAGCATTCTGTGGAAATCCTTATTGATCTGTTCATTCAACTAAAGGAGTTGAACCTTACTTTTGGTGGAAGACTATTGAAACACTCTTCCTGTAGAAACTGCAAGCGGACATTTGGAGTGCTATGAGGCCTATCGTGGAAAAAGGAATATCTTCATATAAAAACTACACAGTTGCATTCTGTGAAACTACTTTATGATCTGTGCGTTCAACTGACAGAGTTGAAACTTGCTTTTGACTGAGGGGTTTTGAAACAGTCCTTCTGTGTAAACTGCAAGTGGACATTTGGATCTCTATGAGGCCTATGGTGGGAAAAGGAATACATTCAAACAAAAACTACACAGAAGCATTCTGTGAAACTACTTTCTGATCTGTTCATTCAACTAGCAGTGTTGATCCTAACTTTTGATGGAGGAGTTTTTGAAACACTCTTCTTACCGTACAAACTGCAAGAGAATATTTGGAGCTCTATGAGGCCTATCGCGGAAAAAGGAATATCTTCAAATAAAAACTACACAGAAGCATTCTGTGAAACTTCTTTCCGATCTGTGCATTCAACTAACAGAGTTGAACCTTACTTTTGATGGAGGAGTTTTGAACCACTCTTTCTGTAGAAACTGCAAGTGGACATTTGGAGCGCTATGAGGCCTATAATGGAAAAGGAATATCTTCAAATAAAAACTACACAGAAGCATTCTGTGAAACTTCTTTCTCAACTGTTCATTGAAATAACAGTGTTGAAAATTACTTTTGATGGAGGAGCTTTTAAACACTCTTTCTGTAGAAACTGCATGTGGATATTTGAGGCGCTATGAGGCCTATCGCTGAAAAAGGGATGTCATCAAATAAAAACTTCACAGAAGCATTCTTTGAAACCACTTTCTTATCTGTGCATTCAACAAACAGAGGTGAACTTTACTTTTGATGGAGGAGTTTTCAAACACTCTTTCTGTGGAAACTACATGTGGACATATGGAGCCCCATGAGGCCTATCGTGGAGAAAGGAATATCTTCAAAGAAAGACTAGAGTAAAACGTTCTGTGAAACTTCTTTCTGATCTGGGCTTTCAACCAACAGAGTTGAACCTTACTTTGGATGGAGGAGTATTCAAACACTCTTTCTGTAGAAACTGCAAGTGGACATTTGGAGCGCTACGAGGCCTATCGCGGAAAAAGGAATATCTTCCAATAAAAACTACACAGAAGCATTCTGTGAAATTTTTCTGATCTGTGCATTCAACTAACACACTTGAACATAACTTTTGATTGAGGAGTTTTCAAACACTCTTTCTGTAGAAACTGGAAGTGGACATTATGAGCGCTTTGAGGCCTATCGCGGAAAAAGGAATATCTTCAAATAAAAACTACACAGAAGCATTCTGTGAAACTTCTTTCTTATCTGTGCATTCAACTAACAGAGTTGAACCTTACTTTTGATGGAGGAGTTTTGAAATAATGTTTCTGTAGAAACTGCAAGTGGATATTTTGAGCGCTATGAGGCCTATCGCAGAAAAAGCTATATCTTCAAATAAAAACTACACGGAAGCATTCTGTGAAACTTCTTTCTGATCTGTGCATTCAACTAACAGAGGTGAACATTACTTTTGATGGAGGAGTTTTTAAACACTCTTTCTGTAGAAACTGCAAGGGGATATTTGGAGCGCTATGAGGCCTATTGCGGAAAAAGGAATATCTTCAAATAAAAAGTACACAGAAGCATTCTGTGACACTTCTTTCTTATCTGTGCATTCAACTAACAGAGTTGATTCTTACTTTTGATGGAGGAGTTTTGAAACACTATTTCTGTAGAAACTTCAAGTGGACATTTTGAGCGCTATGAGGCCTATGGCGGAAAAAGGTATATCTTCAAATAAAAACTACACAGAAGCATTCTGTGAAACTTCTTTCAGATCTGTGCATTCGACTAACAGAGCTGAACATTACTTTTGATGGAGGAGTTTTTAAACACTGTTTCTGTAGAAACTGCAAGGGGATATTTGGAGCTCTATGAGGCCTATTGCGGAAAAAGCTATATCTTCAAATAAAAACTACAGAGAAGCATTCTGTGAAACTTCTTTCTTATCTGTGCATTCAACTAACAGAGTTGAACATTACTTTAGATGGAGGATTTTTGAAACACTCTTTCTGTAGAAACTGCATGTGGATCATTGAGGCGCTATGAGGCCTATCGTGGAAAAAGAAATATCTTCCAATAAAAACTACAAAAAAGCATTCTCTGAATCTTCTTTCCGATCTGTGCATTCAACTAACAGAGTTGAACCTTACTTTTGATGGAGGAGTTTTGAACCACTCTTTCTGTAGAAACCGCAAGTGGACATTTGGAGCGCTATGAGGCCTGTAATGGAAAAGAAATATCTTCAAATAAAAACTACAGAGAAGCATTCTGTGAAACTTCTTTCTGATCTGTTCATTCAACTAAGAGTGTTGAAACTTACTATTGATTGAGGAGTTTTTAAACACTCTTTCTGTAGAAACTGCATGTGGATATTTGAGGCGCTATGAGGCCTATCGCTGAAAAAGGGATGTCTTCAAATAAAAACTTCACAGAAGCATTCTGTGAAACCACTTTCTGATCTGTGCATTCAACAAACAGAGTTGAACCTTCCTTTTGATGGAGGAGTTTTGAAACACTCTTTCTGTAGAAACTGCAATTGGACATTTGGAGCGCAATGAGGCCTATAGTGGTAAAAGGTATATCTTCAAATAAAAACTACACAGAAGCATTCTTTGAAACTTCTCTCTGATCTGTACATTCATCTAGCAGTGTTGAATCTTACTTTTGATTGAGGAGTTTTTAAACATTCTTTCTGTAGAAAGTGTAAGTGGATATTTGGAGTGCTATGAGGCCTATTGCGGAAAAAGGATTATCTTCAAATAAAAAGTGCACAAAAGAATTCTGTGAAACTTCTTTCTGATCTGTGCATTCAACTAACAGAGATGAACCTTACTTTTAATGGAAGACTTTTGAAACACTCTTTCTGTAGAAACTGCAGGTCGATATTTGGAGCGCTATGAAGCCTATCGCGGAAAAAGCAATAACTTCAAGTAAAAACTACACAGAAGCATTCTGTGAAACTTCTTTCTCATCTGTGCATTCACCTAACAGAGTAGAACCTTACTTTTGATTGAGGAGCTTTAAAACCCTCTTTCTGTGTAAACTGCACGTGGACATTAGGAGAGCTCTGAGGCCAATCGTGGAAAAACGAATATCTTCAAGTAAAAACTACACAGTAGCAGACTGTGAGACTTCATTCTGATCTGTACATTCATCTAACAGGGTTGAACCTTACTTTTCATGGAGATGTTTTGAAACACTCTTTCGGTAGATAGTGCAAGTTGTCATTTGGAGCGCTAAGAGGCCTATAGTGGAAAAAGGAATATCTTCAAATAAAAACTACACAGTAGCATTCTGTGGAACTTCTTTCTGACCTGTGCATTCAACTAACCGAGTTGAACCTTACTTTGGGTGGAGGAGTTTTGAAACACTCTGTAGGAACTGCAAGTGGATATTTGTAGCGCTACGAGACCTATAGCGGAAAAAGGAATATCTTCCAATAAAAACTACACAGAAGCATTCTGTGGAAATCCTTATTGATCTGTTCATTCAACTAAAGGAGTTGAACCTTACTTTTGGTGGAAGACTATTGAAACACTCTTCCTGTAGAAACTGCAAGCGGACATTTGGAGTGCTATGAGGCCTATCGTGGAAAAAGGAATATCTTCATATAAAAACTACACAGTTGCATTCTGTGAAACTACTTTATGATCTGTGCGTTCAACTGACAGAGTTGAAACTTGCTTTTGACTGAGGGGTTTTGAAACAGTCCTTCTGTGTAAACTGCAAGTGGACATTTGGATCTCTATGAGGCCTATGGTGGGAAAAGGAATACATTCAAACAAAAACTACACAGAAGCATTCTGTGAAACTACTTTCTGATCTGTTCATTCAACTAGCAGTGTTGATCCTAACTTTTGATGGAGGAGTTTTCGAAACACTCTTCTTACCGTACAAACTGCAAGAGAATATTTGGAGCTCTATGAGGCCTATCGCGGAAAAAGGAATATCTTCAAATAAAAACTACACAGAAGCATTCTGTGAAACTTCTTTCCGATCTGTGCATTCAACTAACAGAGTTGAACCTTACTTTTGATGGAGGAGTTTTGAACCACTCTTTCTGTAGAAACTGCAAGTGGACATTTGGAGCGCTATGAGGCCTATAATGGAAAAGGAATATCTTCAAATAAAAACTACACAGAAGCATTCTGTGAAACTTCTTTCTCAACTGTTCATTGAAATAACAGTGTTGAAAATTACTTTTGATGGAGGAGCTTTTAAACACTCTTTCTGTAGAAACTGCATGTGGATATTTGAGGCGCTATGAGGCCTATCGCTGAAAAAGGGATGTCATCAAATAAAAACTTCACAGAAGCATTCTTTGAAACCACTTTCTTATCTGTGCATTCAACAAACAGAGGTGAACTTTACTTTTGATGGAGGAGTTTTCAAACACTCTTTCTGTGGAAACTACATGTGGACATATGGAGCCCCATGAGGCCTATCGTGGAGAAAGGAATATCTTCAAAGAAAGACTAGAGTAAAACGTTCTGTGAAACTTCTTTCTGATCTGGGCTTTCAACCAACAGAGTTGAACCTTACTTTGGATGGAGGAGTATTCAAACACTCCTTCTGTAGAAACTGCAAGTGGACATTTGGAGCGCTACGAGGCCTATCGCGGAAAAAGGAATATCTTCCAATAAAAACTACACAGAAGCATTCTGTGAAATTTTTCTGATCTGTGCATTCAACTAACGCACTTGAACATAACTTTTGATTGAGGAGTTTTCAAACACTCTTTCTGTAGAAACTGGAAGTGGACATTATGAGCGCTTTGAGGCCTATCGCGGAAAAAGGAATATCTTCAAATAAAAACTACACAGAAGCATTCTGTGAAACTTCTTTCTTATCTGTGCATTCAACTAACAGAGTTGAACCTTACTTTTGATGGAGGAGTTTTGAAATAATGTTTCTGTAGAAACTGCAAGTGGATATTTTGAGCGCTATGAGGCCTATCGCAGAAAAAGCTATATCTTCAAATAAAAACTACACGGAAGCATTCTGTGAAACTTCTTTCTGATCTGTGCATTCAACTAACAGAGGTGAACATTACTTTTGATGGAGGAGTTTTTAAACACTCTTTCTGTAGAAACTGCAAGGGGATATTTGGAGCGCTATGAGGCCTATTGCGGAAAAAGGAATATCTTCAAATAAAAAGTACACAGAAGCATTCTGTGACACTTCTTTCTTATCTGTGCATTCAACTAACAGAGTTGATTCTTACTTTTGATGGAGGAGTTTTGAAACACTATTTCTGTAGAAACTTCAAGTGGACATTTTGAGCGCTATGAGGCCTATGGCGGAAAAAGGTATATCTTCAAATAAAAACTACACAGAAGCATTCTGTGAAACTTCTTTCAGATCTGTGCATTCGACTAACAGAGCTGAACATTACTTTTGATGGAGGAGTTTTTAAACACTGTTTCTGTAGAAACTGCAAGGGGATATTTGGAGCTCTATGAGGCCTATTGCGGAAAAAGCTATATCTTCAAATAAAAACTACAGAGAAGCATTCTGTGAAACTTCTTTCTTATCTGTGCATTCAACTAACAGAGTTGAACATTACTTTAGATGGAGGATTTTTGAAACACTCTTTCTGTAGAAACTGCATGTGGATCATTGAGGCGCTATGAGGCCTATCGTGGAAAAAGAAATATCTTCCAATAAAAACTACAAAAAAGCATTCTCTGAATCTTCTTTCCGATCTGTGCATTCAACTAACAGAGTTGAACCTTACTTTTGATGGAGGAGTTTTGAACCACTCTTTCTGTAGAAACCGCAAGTGGACATTTGGAGCGCTATGAGGCCTGTAATGGAAAAGAAATATCTTCAAATAAAAACTACAGAGAAGCATTCTGTGAAACTTCTTTCTGATCTGTTCATTCAACTAAGAGTGTTGAAACTTACTATTGATTGAGGAGTTTTTAAACACTCTTTCTGTAGAAACTGCATGTGGATATTTGAGGCGCTATGAGGCCTATCGCTGAAAAAGGGATGTCTTCAAATAAAAACTTCACAGAAGCATTCTGTGAAACCACTTTCTGATCTGTGCATTCAACAAACAGAGTTGAACCTTCCTTTTGATGGAGGAGTTTTGAAACACTCTTTCTGTAGAAACTGCAATTGGACATTTGGAGCGCAATGAGGCCTATAGTGGTAAAAGGTATATCTTCAAATAAAAACTACACAGAAGCATTCTTTGAAACTTCTCTCTGATCTGTACATTCATCTAGCAGTGTTGAATCTTACTTTTGATTGAGGAGTTTTTAAACATTCTTTCTGTAGAAAGTGTAAGTGGATATTTGGAGTGCTATGAGGCCTATTGCGGAAAAAGGATTATCTTCAAATAAAAAGTGCACAAAAGAATTCTGTGAAACTTCTTTCTGATCTGTGCATTCAACTAACAGAGATGAACCTTACTTTTAATGGAAGACTTTTGAAACACTCTTTCTGTAGAAACTGCAGGTCGATATTTGGAGCGCTATGAAGCCTATCGCGGAAAAAGCAATAACTTCAAGTAAAAACTACACAGAAGCATTCTGTGAAACTTCTTTCTCATCTGTGCATTCACCTAACAGAGTAGAACCTTACTTTTGATTGAGGAGCTTTAAAACACTCTTTCTGTGTAAACTGCACGTGGACATTAGGAGAGCTCTGAGGCCAATCGTGGAAAAACGAATATCTTCAAGTAAAAACTACACAGAAGCAGACTGTGAGACTTCATTCTGATCTGTACATTCATCTAACAGGGTTGAACCTTACTTTTCATGGAGATGTTTTGAAACACTCTTTCGGTAGATAGTGCAAGTTGTCATTTGGAGCGCTATGAGGCCTATAGTGGAAAAAGGAATATCTTCAAATAAAAACTACACAGTAGCATTCTGTGGAACTTCTTTCTGACCTGTGCATTCAACTAACCGAGTTGAACCTTACTTTGGGTGGAGGAGTTTTGAAACACTCTGTAGGAACTGGAAGTGGATATTTGTAGCGCTACGAGACCTATAGCGGAAAAAGGAATATCTTCCAATAAAAACTACACAGAAGCATTCTGTGGAAATCCTTATTGATCTGTTCATTCAACTAAAGGAGTTGAACCTTACTTTCGGTGGAAGACTATTGAAACACTCTTCCTGTAGAAACTGCAAGCGGACATTTGGAGTGCTATGAGGCCTATCGTGGAAAAAGGAATATCTTCATATAAAAACTACACAGTTGCATTCTGTGAAACTACTTTATGATCTGTGCGTTCAACTGACAGAGTTGAAACTTGCTTTTGACTGAGGGGTTTTGAAACAGTCCTTCTGTGTAAACTGCAAGTGGACATTTGGATCTCTATGAGGCCTATGGTGGGAAAAGGAATACATTCAAACAAAAACTACACAGAAGCATTCTGTGAAACTACTTTCTGATCTGTTCATTCAACTAGCAGTGTTGATCCTAACTTTTGATGGAGGAGTTTTTGAAACACTCTTCTTACCGTACAAACTGCAAGAGAATATTTGGAGCTCTATGAGGCCTATCGCGGAAAAAGGAATATCTTCAAATAAAAACTACACAGAAGCATTCTGTGAAACTTCTTTCCGATCTGTGCATTCAACTAACAGAGTTGAACCTTACTTTTGATGGAGGAGTTTTGAACCACTCTTTCTGTAGAAACTGCAAGTGGACATTTGGAGCGCTATGAGGCCTATAATGGAAAAGGAATATCTTCAAATAAAAACTACACAGAAGCATTCTGTGAAACTTCTTTCTCAACTGTTCATTGAAATAACAGTGTTGAAAATTACTTTTGATGGAGGAGCTTTTAAACACTCTTTCTGTAGAAACTGCATGTGGATATTTGAGGCGCTATGAGGCCTATCGCTGAAAAAGGGATGTCATCAAATAAAAACTTCACAGAAGCATTCTTTGAAACCACTTTCTTATCTGTGCATTCAACAAACAGAGGTGAACTTTACTTTTGATGGAGGAGTTTTCAAACACTCTTTCTGTGGAAACTACATGTGGACATATGGAGCCCCATGAGGCCTATCGTGGAGAAAGGAATATCTTCAAAGAAAGACTAGAGTAAAACGTTCTGTGAAACTTCTTTCTGATCTGGGCTTTCAACCAACAGAGTTGAACCTTACTTTGGATGGAGGAGTATTCAAACACTCCTTCTGTAGAAACTGCAAGTGGACATTTGGAGCGCTACGAGGCCTATCGCGGAAAAAGGAATATCTTCCAATAAAAACTACACAGAAGCATTCTGTGAAATTTTTCTGATCTGTGCATTCAACTAACACACTTGAACATAACTTTTGATTGAGGAGTTTTCAAACACTCTTTCTGTAGAAACTGGAAGTGGACATTATGAGCGCTTTGAGGCCTATCGCGGAAAAAGGAATATCTTCAAATAAAAACTACACAGAAGCATTCTGTGAAACTTCTTTCTTATCTGTGCATTCAACTAACAGAGTTGAACCTTACTTTTGATGGAGGAGTTTTGAAATAATGTTTCTGTAGAAACTGCAAGTGGATATTTTGAGCGCTATGGGGCCTATCGCAGAAAAAGCTATATCTTCAAATAAAAACTACACGGAAGCATTCTGTGAAACTTCTTTCTGATCTGTGCATTCAACTAACAGAGGTGAACATTACTTTTGATGGAGGAGTTTTTAAACACTCTTTCTGTAGAAACTGCAAGGGGATATTTGGAGCGCTATGAGGCCTATTGCGGAAAAAGGAATATCTTCAAATAAAAAGTACACAGAAGCATTCTGTGACACTTCTTTCTTATCTGTGCATTCAACTAACAGAGTTGATTCTTACTTTTGATGGAGGAGTTTTGAAACACTATTTCTGTAGAAACTTCAAGTGGACATTTTGAGCGCTATGAGGCCTATGGCGGAAAAAGGTATATCTTCAAATAAAAACTACACAGAAGCATTCTGTGAAACTTCTTTCAGATCTGTGCATTCGACTAACAGAGCTGAACATTACTTTTGATGGAGGAGTTTTTAAACACTGTTTCTGTAGAAACTGCAAGGGGATATTTGGAGCTCTATGAGGCCTATTGCGGAAAAAGCTATATCTTCAAATAAAAACTACAGAGAAGCATTCTGTGAAACTTCTTTCTTATCTGTGCATTCAACTAACAGAGTTGAACATTACTTTAGATGGAGGATTTTTGAAACACTCTTTCTGTAGAAACTGCATGTGGATCATTGAGGCGCTATGAGGCCTATCGTGGAAAAAGAAATATCTTCCAATAAAAACTACAAAAAAGCATTCTCTGAATCTTCTTTCTGATCTGTGCATTCAACTAACAGAGTTGAACCTTACTTTTGATGGAGGAGTTTTGAACCACTCTTTCTGTAGAAACCGCAAGTGGACATTTGGAGCGCTATGAGGCCTGTAATGGAAAAGAAATATCTTCAAATAAAAACTACAGAGAAGCATTCTGTGAAACTTCTTTCTGATCTGTTCATTCAACTAAGAGTGTTGAAACTTACTATTGATTGAGGAGTTTTTAAACACTCTTTCTGTAGAAACTGCATGTGGATATTTGAGGCGCTATGAGGCCTATCGCTGAAAAAGGGATGTCTTCAAATAAAAACTTCACAGAAGCATTCTGTGAAACCACTTTCTGATCTGTGCATTCAACAAACAGAGTTGAACCTTCCTTTTGATGGAGGAGTTTTGAAACACTCTTTCTGTAGAAACTGCAATTGGACATTTGGAGCGCAATGAGGCCTATAGTGGTAAAAGGTATATCTTCAAATAAAAACTACACAGAAGCATTCTTTGAAACTTCTCTCTGATCTGTACATTCATCTAGCAGTGTTGAATCTTACTTTTGATTGAGGAGTTTTTAAACATTCTTTCTGTAGAAAGTGTAAGTGGATATTTGGAGTGCTATGAGGCCTATTGCGGAAAAAGGATTATCTTCAAATAAAAAGTGCACAAAAGAATTCTGTGAAACTTCTTTCTGATCTGTGCATTCAACTAACAGAGATGAACCTTACTTTTAATGGAAGACTTTTGAAACACTCTTTCTGTAGAAACTGCAGGTCGATATTTGGAGCGCTATGAAGCCTATCGCGGAAAAAGCAATAACTTCAAGTAAAAACTACACAGAAGCATTCTGTGAAACTTCTTTCTCATCTGTGCATTCACCTAACAGAGTAGAACCTTACTTTTGATTGAGGAGCTTTAAAACACTCTTTCTGTGTAAACTGCACGTGGACATTAGGAGAGCTCTGAGGCCAATCGTGGAAAAACGAATATCTTCAAGTAAAAACTACACAGAAGCAGACTGTGAGACTTCATTCTGATCTGTACATTCATCTAACAGGGTTGAACCTTACTTTTCATGGAGATGTTTTGAAACACTCTTTCGGTAGATAGTGCAAGTTGTCATTTGGAGCGCTATGAGGCCTATAGTGGAAAAAGGAATATCTTCAAATAAAAACTACACAGTAGCATTCTGTGGAACTTCTTTCTGACCTGTGCATTCAACTAACCGAGTTGAACCTTACTTTGGGTGGAGGAGTTTTGAAACACTCTGTAGGAACTGGAAGTGGATATTTGTAGCGCTACGAGACCTATAGCGGAAAAAGGAATATCTTCCAATAAAAACTACACAGAAGCATTCTGTGGAAATCCTTATTGATCTGTTCATTCAACTAAAGGAGTTGAACCTTACTTTTGGTGGAATACTATTGAAACACTCTTCCTGTAGAAACTGCAAGCGGACATTTGGAGTGCTATGAGGCCTATCGTGGAAAAAGGAATATCTTCATATAAAAACTACACAGTTGCATTCTGTGAAACTACTTTATGATCTGTGCGTTCAACTGACAGAGTTGAAACTTGCTTTTGACTGAGGGGTTTTGAAACAGTCCTTCTGTGTAAACTGCAAGTGGACATTTGGATCTCTATGAGGCCTATGGTGGGAAAAGGAATACATTCAAACAAAAACTACACAGAAGCATTCTGTGAAACTACTTTCTGATCTGTTCATTCAACTAGCAGTGTTGATCCTAACTTTTGATGGAGGAGTTTTTGAAACACTCTTCTTACCGTACAAACTGCAAGAGAATATTTGGAGCTCTATGAGGCCTATCGCGGAAAAAGGAATATCTTCAAATAAAAACTACACAGAAGCATTCTGTGAAACTTCTTTCCGATCTGTGCATTCAACTAACAGAGTTGAACCTTACTTTTGATGGAGGAGTTTTGAACCACTCTTTCTGTAGAAACTGCAAGTGGACATTTGGAGCGCTATGAGGCCTATAATGGAAAAGGAATATCTTCAAATAAAAACTACACAGAAGCATTCTGTGAAACTTCTTTCTCAACTGTTCATTGAAATAACAGTGTTGAAAATTACTTTTGATGGAGGAGCTTTTAAACACTCTTTCTGTAGAAACTGCATGTGGATATTTGAGGCGCTATGAGGCCTATCGCTGAAAAAGGGATGTCATCAAATAAAAACTTCACAGAAGCATTCTTTGAAACCACTTTCTTATCTGTGCATTCAACAAACAGAGGTGAACTTTACTTTTGATGGAGGAGTTTTCAAACACTCTTTCTGTGGAAACTACATGTGGACATATGGAGCCCCATGAGGCCTATCGTGGAGAAAGGAATATCTTCAAAGAAAGACTAGAGTAAAACGTTCTGTGAAACTTCTTTCTGATCTGGGCTTTCAACCAACAGAGTTGAACCTTACTTTGGATGGAGGAGTATTCAAACACTCTTTCTGTAGAAACTGCAAGTGGACATTTGGAGCGCTACGAGGCCTATCGCGGAAAAAGGAATATCTTCCAATAAAAACTACACAGAAGCATTCTGTGAAATTTTTCTGATCTGTGCATTCAACTAACACACTTGAACATAACTTTTGATTGAGGAGTTTTCAAACACTCTTTCTGTAGAAACTGGAAGTGGACATTATGAGCGCTTTGAGGCCTATCGCGGAAAAAGGAATATCTTCAAATAAAAACTACACAGAAGCATTCTGTGAAACTTCTTTCTTATCTGTGCATTCAACTAACAGAGTTGAACCTTACTTTTGATGGAGGAGTTTTGAAATAATGTTTCTGTAGAAACTGCAAGTGGATATTTTGAGCGCTATGAGGCCTATCGCAGAAAAAGCTATATCTTCAAATAAAAACTACACGGAAGCATTCTGTGAAACTTCTTTCTGATCTGTGCATTCAACTAACAGAGGTGAACATTACTTTTGATGGAGGAGTTTTTAAACACTCTTTCTGTAGAAACTGCAAGGGGATATTTGGAGCGCTATGAGGCCTATTGCGGAAAAAGGAATATCTTCAAATAAAAAGTACACAGAAGCATTCTGTGACACTTCTTTCTTATCTGTGCATTCAACTAACAGAGTTGATTCTTACTTTTGATGGAGGAGTTTTGAAACACTATTTCTGTAGAAACTTCAAGTGGACATTTTGAGCGCTATGAGGCCTATGGCGGAAAAAGGTATATCTTCAAATAAAAACTACACAGAAGCATTCTGTGAAACTTCTTTCAGATCTGTGCATTCGACTAACAGAGCTGAACATTACTTTTGATGGAGGAGTTTTTAAACACTGTTTCTGTAGAAACTGCAAGGGGATATTTGGAGCTCTATGAGGCCTATTGCGGAAAAAGCTATATCTTCAAATAAAAACTACAGAGAAGCATTCTGTGAAACTTCTTTCTTATCTGTGCATTCAACTAACAGAGTTGAACATTACTTTAGATGGAGGATTTTTGAAACACTCTTTCTGTAGAAACTGCATGTGGATCATTGAGGCGCTATGAGGCCTATCGTGGAAAAAGAAATATCTTCCAATAAAAACTACAAAAAAGCATTCTCTGAATCTTCTTTCTGATCTGTGCATTCAACTAACAGAGTTGAACCTTACTTTTGATGGAGGAGTTTTGAACCACTCTTTCTGTAGAAACCGCAAGTGGACATTTGGAGCGCTATGAGGCCTGTAATGGAAAAGAAATATCTTCAAATAAAAACTACAGAGAAGCATTCTGTGAAACTTCTTGCTGATCTGTGCATTCAACTAACAGAGGTGAACATTACTTTTGATGGAGGAGTTTTTAAACACTCTTTCTGTAGAAACTGCAAGGGGATATTTGGAGCGCTATGAGGCCTATTGCGGAAAAAGGAATATCTTCAAATAAAAAGTACACAGAAGCATTCTGTGACACTTCTTTCTTATCTGTGCATTCAACTAACAGAGTTGATTCTTACTTTTGATGGAGGAGTTTTGAAACACTATTTCTGTAGAAACTTCAAGTGGACATTTTGAGCGCTATGAGGCCTATGGCGGAAAAAGGTATATCTTCAAATAAAAACTACACAGAAGCATTCTGTGAAACTTCTTTCAGATCTGTGCATTCGACTAACAGAGCTGAACATTACTTTTGATGGAGGAGTTTTTAAACACTGTTTCTGTAGAAACTGCAAGGGGATATTTGGAGCTCTATGAGGCCTATTGCGGAAAAAGCTATATCTTCAAATAAAAACTACAGAGAAGCATTCTGTGAAACTTCTTTCTTATCTGTGCATTCAACTAACAGAGTTGAACATTACTTTAGATGGAGGATTTTTGAAACACTCTTTCTGTAGAAACTGCATGTGGATCATTGAGGCGCTGTGAGGCCTATCGTGGAAAAAGAAATATCTTCCAATAAAAACTACAAAAAAGCATTCTCTGAATCTTCTTTCTGATCTGTGCATTCAACTAACAGAGTTGAACCTTACTTTTGATGGAGGAGTTTTGAACCACTCTTTCTGTAGAAACCGCAAGTGGACATTTGGAGCGCTATGAGGCCTGTAATGGAAAAGAAATATCTTCAAATAAAAACTACAGAGAAGCATTCTGTGAAACTTCTTTCTGATCTGTTCATTCAACTAAGAGTGTTGAAACTTACTATTGATTGAGGAGTTTTTAAACACTCTTTCTGTAGAAACTGCATGTGGATATTTGAGGCGCTATGAGGCCTATCGCTGAAAAAGGGATGTCTTCAAATAAAAACTTCACAGAAGCATTCTGTGAAACCACTTTCTGATCTGTGCATTCAACAAACAGAGTTGAACCTTCCTTTTGATGGAGGAGTTTTGAAACACTCTTTCTGTAGAAACTGCAATTGGACATTTGGAGCGCAATGAGGCCTATAGTGGTAAAAGGTATATCTTCAAATAAAAACTACACAGAAGCATTCTTTGAAACTTCTCTCTGATCTGTACATTCATCTAGCAGTGTTGAATCTTACTTTTGATTGAGGAGTTTTTAAACATTCTTTCTGTAGAAAGTGTAAGTGGATATTTGGAGTGCTATTAGGCCTATTGCGGAAAAAGGATTATCTTCAAATAAAAAGTGCACAAAAGAATTCTGTGAAACTTCTTTCTGATCTGTGCATTCAACTAACAGAGATGAACCTTACTTTTAATGGAACACTTTTGAAACACTCTTTCTGTAGAAACTGCAGGTCGATATTTGGAGCGCTATGAAGCCTATCGCGGAAAAAGCAATAACTTCAAGTAAAAACTACACAGAAGCATTCTGTGAAACTTCTTTCTCATCTGTGCATTCACCTAACAGAGTAGAACCTTACTTTTGATTGAGGAGCTTTAAAACACTCTTTCTGTGTAAACTGCACGTGGACATTAGGAGAGCTCTGAGGCCAATCGTGGAAAAACGAATATCTTCAAGTAAAAACTACACAGAAGCAGACTGTGAGACTTCATTCTGATCTGTACATTCATCTAACAGGGTTGAACCTTACTTTTCATGGAGATGTTTTGAAACACTCTTTCGGTAGATAGTGCAAGTTGTCATTTGGAGCGCTATGAGGCCTATAGTGGAAAAAGGAATATCTTCAAATAAAAACTACACAGTAGCATTCTGTGGAACTTCTTTCTGACCTGTGCATTCAACTAACCGAGTTGAACCTTACTTTGGGTGGAGGAGTTTTGAAACACTCTGTAGGAACTGCAAGTGGATATTTGTAGCGCTATGAGACCTATAGCGGAAAAAGGAATATATTCCAATAAAAACTACACAGAAGCATTCTGTGGAAATCCTTATTGATCTGTTCATTCAACTAAAGGAGTTGAACCTTACTTTTGGTGGAAGACTATTGAAACACTCTTCCTGTAGAAACTGCAAGCGGACATTTGGAGTGCTATGAGGCCTATCGTGGAAAAAGGAATATCTTCATATAAAAACTACACAGTTGCATTCTGTGAAACTACTTTATGATCTGTGCGTTCAACTGACAGAGTTGAAACTTGCTTTTGACTGAGGGGTTTTGAAACAGTCCTTCTGTGTAAACTGCAAGTGGACATTTGGATCTCTATGAGGCCTATGGTGGGAAAAGGAATACATTCAAACAAAAACTACACAGAAGCATTCTGTGAAACTACTTTCTGATCTGTTTATTCAACTGGCAGTGTTGATCCTAACTTTTGATGGAGGAGTTTTTGAAACACTCTTCTTACCGTACAAACTGCAAGAGAATATTTGGAGCTCTATGAGGCCTATCGCGGAAAAAGGAATATCTTCAAATAAAAACTACACAGAAGCATTCTGTGAAACTTCTTTCCGATCTGTGCATTCAACTAACAGAGTTGAACCTTACTTTTGATGGAGGAGTTTTGAACCACTCTTTCTGTAGAAACCGCAAGTGGACATTTGGAGCGCTATGAGGCCTGTAATGGAAAAGAAATATCTTCAAATAAAAACTACAGAGAAGCATTCTGTGAAACTTCTTTCTGATCTTTGCATTCAACTAACAGATGTGAACATTACTTTTGATGGAGGAGTTTTTAAACACTCTTTCTGTAGAAACTGCAAGGGGATATTTGGAGCGCTATGAGGCCTATTGCGGAAAAAGGAATATCTTCAAATAAAAAGTACACAGAAGCATTCTGTGACACTTCTTTCTTATCTGTGCATTCAACTAACAGAGTTGATTCTTACTTTTGATGGAGGAGTTTTGAAACACTATTTCTGTAGAAACTTCAAGTGGACATTTTGAGCGCTATGAGGCCTATGGCGGAAAAAGGTATATCTTCAAATAAAAACTACACAGAAGCATTCTGTGAAACTTCTTTCAGATCTGTGCATTCGACTAACAGAGCTGAACATTACTTTTGATGGAGGAGTTTTTAAACACTGTTTCTGTAGAAACTGCAAGGGGATATTTGGAGCTCTATGAGGCCTATTGCGGAAAAAGCTATATCTTCAAATAAAAACTACAGAGAAGCATTCTGTGAAACTTCTTTCTTATCTGTGCATTCAACTAACAGAGTTGAACATTACTTTAGATGGAGGATTTTTGAAACACTCTTTCTGTAGAAACTGCATGTGGATCATTGAGGCGCTATGAGGCCTATCGTGGAAAAAGAAATATCTTCCAATAAAAACTACAAAAAAGCATTCTCTGAATCTTCTTTCCGATCTGTGCATTCAACTAACAGAGTTGAACCTTACTTTTGATGGAGGAGTTTTGAACCACTCTTTCTGTAGAAACCGCAAGTGGACATTTGGAGCGCTATGAGGCCTGTAATGGAAAAGAAATATCTTCAAATAAAAACTACAGAGAAGCATTCTGTGAAACTTCTTTCTGATCTGTTCATTCAACTAAGAGTGTTGAAACTTACTATTGATTGAGGAGTTTTTAAACACTCTTTCTGTAGAAACTGCATGTGGATATTTGAGGCGCTATGAGGCCTATCGCTGAAAAAGGGATGTCTTCAAATAAAAACTTCACAGAAGCATTCTGTGAAACGACTTTCTGATCTGTGCATTCAACAAACAGAGTTGAACCTTCCTTTTGATGGAGGAGTTTTGAAACACTCTTTCTGTAGAAACTGCAATTGGACATTTGGAGCGCAATGAGGCCTATAGTGGTAAAAGGTATATCTTCAAATAAAAACTACACAGAAGCATTCTTTGAAACTTCTCTCTGATCTGTACATTCATCTAGCAGTGTTGAATCTTACTTTTGATTGAGGAGTTTTTAAACATTCTTTCTGTAGAAAGTGTAAGTGGATATTTGGAGTGCTATGAGGCCTATTGCGGAAAAAGGATTATCTTCAAATAAAAAGTGCACAAAAGAATTCTGTGAAACTTCTTTCTGATCTGTGCATTCAACTAACAGAGATGAACCTTACTTTTAATGGAAGACTTTTGAAACACTCTTTCTGTAGAAACTGCAGGTCGATATTTGGAGCGCTATGAAGCCTATCGCGGAAAAAGCAATAACTTCAAGTAAAAACTACACAGAAGCATTCTGTGAAACTTCTTTCTCATCTGTGCATTCACCTAACAGAGTAGAACCTTACTTTTGATTGAGGAGCTTTAAAACACTCTTTCTGTGTAAACTGCACGTGGACATTAGGAGAGCTCTGAGGCCAATCGTGGAAAAACGAATATCTTCAAGTAAAAACTACACAGAAGCAGACTGTGAGACTTCATTCTGATCTGTACATTCATCTAACAGGGTTGAACCTTACTTTTCATGGAGATGTTTTGAAACACTCTTTCGGTAGATAGTGCAAGTTGTCATTTGGAGCGCTATGAGGCCTATAGTGGAAAAAGGAATATCTTCAAATAAAAACTACACAGTAGCATTCTGTGGAACTTCTTTCTGACCTGTGCATTCAACTAACCGAGTTGAACCTTACTTTGGGTGGAGGAGTTTTGAAACACTCTGTAGGAACTGCAAGTGGATATTTGTAGCGCTACGAGACCTATAGCGGAAAAAGGAATATCTTCCAATAAAAACTACACAGAAGCATTCTGTGGAAATCCTTATTGATCTGTTCATTCAACTAAAGGAGTTGAACCTTACTTTTGGTGGAAGACTATTGAAACACTCTTCCTGTAGAAACTGCAAGCGGACATTTGGAGTGCTATGAGGCCTATCGTGGAAAAAGGAATATCTTCATATAAAAACTACACAGTTGCATTCTGTGAAACTACTTTATGATCTGTGCGTTCAACTGACAGAGTTGAAACTTGCTTTTGACTGAGGGGTTTTGAAACAGTCCTTCTGTGTAAACTGCAAGTGGACATTTGGATCTCTATGAGGCCTATGGTGGGAAAAGGAATACATTCAAACAAAAACTACACAGAAGCATTCTGTGAAACTACTTTCTGATCTGTTCATTCAACTAGCAGTGTTGATCCTAACTTTTGATGGAGGAGTTTTTGAAACACTCTTCTTACCGTACAAACTGCAAGAGAATATTTGGAGCTCTATGAGGCCTATCGCGGAAAAAGGAATATCTTCAAATAAAAACTACACAGAAGCATTCTGTGAAACTTCTTTCCGATCTGTGCATTCAACTAACAGAGTTGAACCTTACTTTTGATGGAGGAGTTTTGAACCACTCTTTCTGTAGAAACTGCAAGTGGACATTTGGAGCGCTATGAGGCCTATAATGGAAAAGGAATATCTTCAAATAAAAACTACACAGAAGCATTCTGTGAAACTTCTTTCTCAACTGTTCATTGAAATAACAGTGTTGAAAATTACTTGTGATGGAGGAGCTTTTAAACACTCTTTCTGTAGAAACTGCATGTGGATATTTGAGGCGCTATGAGGCCTATCGCTGAAAAAGGGATGTCATCAAATAAAAACTTCACAGAAGCATTCTTTGAAACCACTTTCTTATCTGTGCATTCAACAAACAGAGGTGAACTTTACTTTTGATGGAGGAGTTTTCAAACACTCTTTCTGTGGAAACTACATGTGGACATATGGAGCCCCATGAGGCCTATCGTGGAGAAAGGAATATCTTCAAAGAAAGACTAGAGTAAAACGTTCTGTGAAACTTCTTTCTGATCTGGGCTTTCAACCAACAGAGTTGAACCTTACTTTGGATGGAGGAGTATTCAAACACTCTTTCTGTAGAAACTGCAAGTGGACATTTGGAGCGCTACGAGGCCTATCGCGGAAAAAGGAATATCTTCCAATAAAAACTACACAGAAGCATTCTGTGAAATTTTTCTGATCTGTGCATTCAACTAACACACTTGAACATAACTTTTGATTGAGGAGTTTTCAAACACTCTTTCTGTAGAAACTGGAAGTGGACATTATGAGCGCTTTGAGGCCTATCGCGGAAAAAGGAATATCTTCAAATAAAAACTACACAGAAGCATTCTGTGAAACTTCTTTCTTATCTGTGCATTCAACTAACAGAGTTGAACCTTACTTTTGATGGAGGAGTTTTGAAATAATGTTTCTGTAGAAACTGCAAGTGGATATTTTGAGCGCTATGAGGCCTATCGCGGAAAAAGCTATATCTTCAAATAAATACTACACGGAAGCATTCTGTGAAACTTCTTTCTGATCTGTGCATTCAACTAACAGAGGTGAACATTACTTTTGATGGAGGAGTTTTTAAACACTCTTTCTGTAGAAACTGCAAGGGGATATTTGGAGCGCTATGAGGCCTATTGCGGAAAAAGGAATATCTTCAAATAAAAAGTACACAGAAGCATTCTGTGACACTTCTTTCTTATCTGTGCATTCAACTAACAGAGTTGATTCTTACTTTTGATGGAGGAGTTTTGAAACACTATTTCTGTAGAAACTTCAAGTGGACATTTTGAGCGCTATGAGGCCTATGGCGGAAAAAGGTATATCTTCAAATAAAAACTACACAGAAGCATTCTGTGAAACTTCTTTCAGATCTGTGCATTCGACTAACAGAGCTGAACATTACTTTTGATGGAGGAGTTTTTAAACACTGTTTCTGTAGAAACTGCAAGGGGATATTTGGAGCTCTATGAGGCCTATTGCGGAAAAAGCTATATCTTCAAATAAAAACTACAGAGAAGCATTCTGTGAAACTTCTTTCTTATCTGTGCATTCAACTAACAGAGTTGAACATTACTTTAGATGGAGGATTTTTGAAACACTCTTTCTGTAGAAACTGCATGTGGATCATTGAGGCGCTATGAGGCCTATCGTGGAAAAAGAAATATCTTCCAATAAAAACTACAAAAAAGCATTCTCTGAATCTTCTTTCCGATCTGTGCATTCAACTAACAGAGTTGAACCTTACTTTTGATGGAGGAGTTTTGAACCACTCTTTCTGTAGAAACCGCAAGTGGACATTTGGAGCGCTATGAGGCCTGTAATGGAAAAGAAATATCTTCAAATAAAAACTACAGAGAAGCAATCTGTGAAACTTCTTTCTGATCTGTTCATTCAACTAAGAGTGTTGAAACTTACTATTGATTGAGGAGTTTTTAAACACTCTTTCTGTAGAAACTGCATGTGGATATTTGAGGCGCTATGAGGCCTATCGCTGAAAAAGGGATGTCTTCAAATAAAAACTTCACAGAAGCATTCTGTGAAACCACTTTCTGATCTGTGCATTCAACAAACAGAGTTGAACCTTCCTTTTGATGGAGGAGTTTTGAAACACTCTTTCTGTAGAAACTGCAATTGGACATTTGGAGCGCAATGAGGCCTATAGTGGTAAAAGGTATATCTTCAAATAAAAACTACACAGAAGCATTCTTTGAAACTTCTCTCTGATCTGTACATTCATCTAGCAGTGTTGAATCTTACTTTTGATTGAGGAGTTTTTAAACATTCTTTCTGTAGAAAGTGTAAGTGGATATTTGGAGTGCTATGAGGCCTATTGCGGAAAAAGGATTATCTTCAAATAAAAAGTGCACAAAAGAATTCTGTGAAACTTCTTTCTGATCTGTGCATTCAACTAACAGAGATGAACCTTACTTTTAATGGAAGACTTTTGAAACACTCTTTCTGTAGAAACTGCAGGTCGATATTTGGAGCGCTATGAAGCCTATCGCGGAAAAAGCAATAACTTCAAGTAAAAACTACACAGAAGCATTCTGTGAAACTTCTTTCTCATCTGTGCATTCACCTAACAGAGTAGAACCTTATTTTTGATTGAGGAGCTTTAAAACACTCTTTCTGTGTAAACTGCACGTGGACATTAGGAGAGCTCTGAGGCCAATCGTGGAAAAACGAATATCTTCAAGTAAAAACTACACAGAAGCAGACTGTGAGAATTCATTCTGATCTGTACATTCATCTAACAGGGTTGAACCTTACTTTTCAGGGAGATGTTTTGAAACACTCTTTCGGTAGATAGTGCAAGTTGTCATTTGGAGCGCTATGAGGCCTATAGTGGAAAAAGGAATATCTTCAAATAAAAACTACACAGTAGCATTCTGTGGAACTTCTTTCTGACCTGTGCATTCAACTAACCGAGTTGAACCTTACTTTGGGTGGAGGAGTTTTGAAACACTCTGTAGGAACTGGAAGTGGATATTTGTAGCGCTACGAGACCTATAGCAGAAAAAGGAATATCTTCCAATAAAAACTACACAGAAGCATTCTGTGGAAATCCTTATTGATCTGTTCATTCAACTAAAGGAGTTGAACCTTACTTTTGGTGGAAGACTATTGAAACACTCTTCCTGTAGAAACTGCAAGCGGACATTTGGAGTGCTATGAGGCCTATCGTGGAAAAAGGAATATCTTCATATAAAAACTACACAGTTGCATTCTGTGAAACTACTTTATGATCTGTGCGTTCAACTGACAGAGTTGAAACTTGCTTTTGACTGAGGGGTTTTGAAACAGTCCTTCTGTGTAAACTGCAAGTGGACATTTGGATCTCTATGAGGCCTATGGTGGGAAAAGGAATACATTCAAACAAAAACTACACAGAAGCATTCTGTGAAACTACTTTCTGATCTGTTCATTCAACTAGCAGTGTTGATCCTAACTTTTGATGGAGGAGTTTTTGAAACACTCTTCTTACCGTACAAACTGCAAGAGAATATTTGGAGCTCTATGAGGCCTATCGCGGAAAAAGGAATATCTTCAAATAAAAACTACACAGAAGCATTCTGTGAAACTTCTTTCCGATCTGTGCATTCAACTAACAGAGTTGAACCTTACTTTTGATGGAGGAGTTTTGAACCACTCTTTCTGTAGAAACTGCAAGTGGACATTTGGAGCGCTATGAGGCCTATAATGGAAAAGGAATATCTTCAAATAAAAACTACACAGAAGCATTCTGTGAAACTTCTTTCTCAACTGTTCATTGAAATAACAGTGTTGAAAATTACTTTTGATGGAGGAGCTTTTAAACACTCTTTCTGTAGAAACTGCATGTGGATATTTGAGGCGCTATGAGGCCTATCGCTGAAAAAGGGATGTCATCAAATAAAAACTTCACAGAAGCATTCTTTGAAACCACTTTCTTATCTGTGCATTCAACAAACAGAGGTGAACTTTACTTTTGATGGAGGAGTTTTCAAACACTCTTTCTGTGGAAACTACATGTGGACATATGGAGCCCCATGAGGCCTATCGTGGAGAAAGGAATATCTTCAAAGAAAGACTAGAGTAAAACGTTCTGTGAAACTTCTTTCTGATCTGGGCTTTCAACCAACAGAGTTGAACCTTACTTTGGATGGAGGAGTATTCAAACACTCTTTCTGTAGAAACTGCAAGTGGACATTTGGAGCGCTACGAGGCCTAACGCGGAAAAAGGAATATCTTCCAATAAAAACTACACAGAAGCATTCTGTGAAATTTTTCTGATCTGTGCATTCAACTAACACACTTGAACATAACTTTTGATTGAGGAGTTTTCAAACACTCTTTCTGTAGAAACTGGAAGTGGACATTATGAGCGCTTTGAGGCCTATCGCGGAAAAAGGAATATCTTCAAATAAAAACTACACAGAAGCATTCTGTGAAACTTCTTTCTTATCTGTGCATTCAACTAACAGAGTTGAACCTTACTTTTGATGGAGGAGTTTTGAAATAATGTTTCTGTAGAAACTGCAAGTGGACATTTTGAGCGCTATGAGGCCTATCGCGGAAAAAGCTATATCTTCAAATAAAAACTACACGGAAGCATTCTGTGAAACTTCTTTCTGATCTGTGCATTCAACTAACAGAGGTGAACATTACTTTTGATGGAGGAGTTTTTAAACACTCTTTCTGTAGAAACTGCAAGGGGATATTTGGAGCGCTATGAGGCCTATTGCGGAAAAAGGAATATCTTCAAATAAAAAGTACACAGAAGCATTCTGTGACACTTCTTTCTTATCTGTGCATTCAACTAACAGAGTTGATTCTTACTTTTGATGGAGGAGTTTTGAAACACTATTTCTGTAGAAACTTCAAGTGGACATTTTGAGCGCTATGAGGCCTATGGCGGAAAAAGGTATATCTTCAAATAAAAACTACACAGAAGCATTCTGTGAAACTTCTTTCAGATCTGTGCATTCGACTAACAGAGCTGAACATTACTTTTGATGGAGGAGTTTTTAAACACTGTTTCTGTAGAAACTGCAAGGGGATATTTGGAGCTCTATGAGGCCTATTGCGGAAAAAGCTATATCTTCAAATAAAAACTACAGAGAAGCATTCTGTGAAACTTCTTTCTTATCTGTGCATTCAACTAACAGAGTTGAACATTACTTTAGATGGAGGATTTTTGAAACACTCTTTCTGTAGAAACTGCATGTGGATCATTGAGGCGCTATGAGGCCTATCGTGGAAAAAGAAATATCTTCCAATAAAAACTACAAAAAAGCATTCTCTGAATCTTCTTTCCGATCTGTGCATTCAACTAACAGAGTTGAACCTTACTTTTGATGGAGGAGTTTTGAACCACTCTTTCTGTAGAAACCGCAAGTGGACATTTGGAGCGCTATGAGGCCTGTAATGGAAAAGAAATATCTTCAAATAAAAACTACAGAGAAGCAATCTGTGAAACTTCTTTCTGATCTGTTCATTCAACTAAGAGTGTTGAAACTTACTATTGATTGAGGAGTTTTTAAACACTCTTTCTGTAGAAACTGCATGTGGATATTTGAGGCGCTATGAGGCCTATCGCTGAAAAAGGGATGTCTTCAAATAAAAACTTCACAGAAGCATTCTGTGAAACCACTTTCTGATCTGTGCATTCAACAAACAGAGTTGAACCTTCCTTTTGATGGAGGAGTTTTGAAACACTCTTTCTGTAGAAACTGCAATTGGACATTTGGAGCGCAATGAGGCCTATAGTGGTAAAAGGTATATCTTCAAATAAAAACTACACAGAAGCATTCTTTGAAACTTCTCTCTGATCTGTACATTCATCTAGCAGTGTTGAATCTTACTTTTGATTGAGGAGTTTTTAAACATTCTTTCTGTAGAAAGTGTAAGTGGATATTTGGAGTGCTATGAGGCCTATTGCGGAAAAAGGATTATCTTCAAATAAAAAGTGCACAAAAGAATTCTGTGAAACTTCTTTCTGATCTGTGCATTCAACTAACAGAGATGAACCTTACTTTTAATGGAAGACTTTTGAAACACTCTTTCTGTAGAAACTGCAGGTCGATATTTGGAGCGCTATGAAGCCTATCGCGGAAAAAGCAATAACTTCAAGTAAAAACTACACAGAAGCATTCTGTGAAACTTCTTTCTCATCTGTGCATTCACCTAACAGAGTAGAACCTTACTTTTGATTGAGGAGCTTTAAAACACTCTTTCTGTGTAAACTGCACGTGGACATTAGGAGAGCTCTGAGGCCAATCGTGGAAAAACGAATATCTTCAAGTAAAAACTACACAGAAGCAGACTGTGAGACTTCATTCTGATCTGTACATTCATCTAACAGGGTTGAACCTTACTTTTCATGGAGATGTTTTGAAACACTCTTTCGGTAGATAGTGCAAGTTGTCATTTGGAGCGCTATGAGGCCTATAGTGGAAAAAGGAATATCTTCAAATAAAAACTACACAGTAGCATTCTGTGGAACTTCTTTCTGACCTGTGCATTCAACTAACCGAGTTGAACCTTACTTTGGGTGGAGGAGTTTTGAAACACTCTGTAGGAACTGGAAGTGGATATTTGTAGCGCTACGAGACCTATAGCGGAAAAAGGAATATCTTCCAATAAAAACTACACAGAAGCATTCTGTGGAAATCCTTATTGATCTGTTCATTCAACTAAAGGAGTTGAACCTTACTTTTGGTGGAAGACTATTGAAACACTCTTCCTGTAGAAACTGCAAGCGGACATTTGGAGTGCTATGAGGCCTATCGTGGAAAAAGGAATATCTTCATATAAAAACTACACAGTTGCATTGTGTGAAACTACTTTATGATCTGTGCGTTCAACTGACAGAGTTGAAACTTGCTTTTGACTGAGGGGTTTTGAAACAGTCCTTCTGTGTAAACTGCAAGTGGACATTTGGATCTCTATGAGGCCTATGGTGGGAAAAGGAATACATTCAAACAAAAACTACACAGAAGCATTCTGTGAAACTACTTTCTGATCTGTTCATTCAACTAGCAGTGTTGATCCTAACTTTTGATGGAGGAGTTTTTGAAACACTCTTCTTACCGTACAAACTGCAAGAGAATATTTGGAGCTCTATGAGGCCTATCGCGGAAAAAGGAATATCTTCAAATAAAAACTACACAGAAGCATTCTGTGAAACTTCTTTCCGATCTGTGCATTCAACTAACAGAGTTGAACCTTACTTTTGATGGAGGAGTTTTGAACCACTCTTTCTGTAGAAACTGCAAGTGGACATTTGGAGCGCTATGAGGCCTATAATGGAAAAGGAATATCTTCAAATAAAAACTACACAGAAGCATTCTGTGAAACTTCTTTCTCAACTGTTCATTGAAATAACAGTGTTGAAAATTACTTTTGATGGAGGAGCTTTTAAACACTCTTTCTGTAGAAACTGCATGTGGATATTTGAGGCGCTATGAGGCCTATCGCTGAAAAAGGGATGTCATCAAATAAAAACTTCACAGAAGCATTCTTTGAAACCACTTTCTTATCTGTGCATTCAACAAACAGAGGTGAACTTTACTTTTGATGGAGGAGTTTTCAAACACTCTTTCTGTGGAAACTACATGTGGACATATGGAGCCCCATGAGGCCTATCGTGGAGAAAGGAATATCTTCAAAGAAAGACTAGAGTAAAACGTTCTGTGAAACTTCTTTCTGATCTGGGCTTTCAACCAACAGAGTTGAACCTTACTTTGGATGGAGGAGTATTCAAACACTCTTTCTGTAGAAACTGCAAGTGGACATTTGGAGCGCTACGAGGCCTAACGCGGAAAAAGGAATATCTTCCAATAAAAACTACACAGAAGCATTCTGTGAAATTTTTCTGATCTGTGCATTCAACTAACACACTTGAACATAACTTTTGATTGAGGAGTTTTCAAACACTCTTTCTGTAGAAACTGGAAGTGGACATTATGAGCGCTTTGAGGCCTATCGCGGAAAAAGGAATATCTTCAAATAAAAACTACACAGAAGCATTCTGTGAAACTTCTTTCTTATCTGTGCATTCAACTAACAGAGTTGAACCTTACTTTTGATGGAGGAGTTTTGAAATAATGTTTCTGTAGAAACTGCAAGTGGACATTTTGAGCGCTATGAGGCCTATCGCGGAAAAAGCTATATCTTCAAATAAAAACTACACGGAAGCATTCTGTGAAACTTCTTTCTGATCTGTGCATTCAACTAACAGAGGTGAACATTACTTTTGATGGAGGAGTTTTTAAACACTCTTTCTGTAGAAACTGCAAGGGGATATTTGGAGCGCTATGAGGCCTATTGCGGAAAAAGGAATATCTTCAAATAAAAAGTACACAGAAGCATTCTGTGACACTTCTTTCTTATCTGTGCATTCAACTAACAGAGTTGATTCTTACTTTTGATGGAGGAGTTTTGAAACACTATTTCTGTAGAAACTTCAAGTGGACATTTTGAGCGCTATGAGGCCTATGGCGGAAAAAGGTATATCTTCAAATAAAAACTACACAGAAGCATTCTGTGAAACTTCTTTCAGATCTGTGCATTCGACTAACAGAGCTGAACATTACTTTTGATGGAGGAGTTTTTAAACACTGTTTCTGTAGAAACTGCAAGGGGATATTTGGAGCTCTATGAGGCCTATTGCGGAAAAAGCTATATCTTCAAATAAAAACTACAGAGAAGCATTCTGTGAAACTTCTTTCTTATCTGTGCATTCAACTAACAGAGTTGAACATTACTTTAGATGGAGGATTTTTGAAACACTCTTTCTGTAGAAACTGCATGTGGATCATTGAGGCGCTATGAGGCCTATCGTGGAAAAAGAAATATCTTCCAATAAAAACTACAAAAAAGCATTCTCTGAATCTTCTTTCCGATCTGTGCATTCAACTAACAGAGTTGAACCTTACTTTTGATGGAGGAGTTTTGAACCACTCTTTCTGTAGAAACCGCAAGTGGACATTTGGAGCGCTATGAGGCCTGTAATGGAAAAGAAATATCTTCAAATAAAAACTACAGAGAAGCAATCTGTGAAACTTCTTTCTGATCTGTTCATTCAACTAAGAGTGTTGAAACTTACTATTGATTGAGGAGTTTTTAAACACTCTTTCTGTAGAAACTGCATGTGGATATTTGAGGCGCTATGAGGCCTATCGCTGAAAAAGGGATGTCTTCAAATAAAAACTTCACAGAAGCATTCTGTGAAACCACTTTCTGATCTGTGCATTCAACAAACAGAGTTGAACCTTCCTTTTGATGGAGGAGTTTTGAAACACTCTTTCTGTAGAAACTGCAATTGGACATTTGGAGCGCAATGAGGCCTATAGTGGTAAAAGGTATATCTTCAAATAAAAACTACACAGAAGCATTCTTTGAAACTTCTCTCTGATCTGTACATTCATCTAGCAGTGTTGAATCTTACTTTTGATTGAGGAGTTTTTAAACATTCTTTCTGTAGAAAGTGTAAGTGGATATTTGGAGTGCTATGAGGCCTATTGCGGAAAAAGGATTATCTTCAAATAAAAAGTGCACAAAAGAATTCTGTGAAACTTCTTTCTGATCTGTGCATTCAACTAACAGAGATGAACCTTACTTTTAATGGAAGACTTTTGAAACACTCTTTCTGTAGAAACTGCAGGTCGATATTTGGAGCGCTATGAAGCCTATCGCGGAAAAAGCAATAACTTCAAGTAAAAACTACACAGAAGCATTCTGTGAAACTTCTTTCTCATCTGTGCATTCACCTAACAGAGTAGAACCTTACTTTTGATTGAGGAGCTTTAAAACACTCTTTCTGTGTAAACTGCACGTGGACATTAGGAGAGCTCTGAGGCCAATCGTGGAAAAACGAATATCTTCAAGTAAAAACTACACAGAAGCAGACTGTGAGACTTCATTCTGATCTGTACATTCATCTAACAGGGTTGAACCTTACTTTTCATGGAGATGTTTTGAAACACTCTTTCGGTAGATAGTGCAAGTTGTCATTTGGAGCGCTATGAGGCCTATAGTGGAAAAAGGAATATCTTCAAATAAAAACTACACAGTAGCATTCTGTGGAACTTCTTTCTGACCTGTGCATTCAACTAACCGAGTTGAACCTTACTTTGGGTGGAGGAGTTTTGAAACACTCTGTAGGAACTGGAAGTGGATATTTGTAGCGCTACGAGACCTATAGCGGAAAAAGGAATATCTTCCAATAAAAACTACACAGAAGCATTCTGTGGAAATCCTTATTGATCTGTTCATTCAACTAAAGGAGTTGAACCTTACTTTTGGTGGAAGACTATTGAAACACTCTTCCTGTAGAAACTGCAAGCGGACATTTGGAGTGCTATGAGGCCTATCGTGGAAAAAGGAATATCTTCATATAAAAACTACACAGTTGCATTGTGTGAAACTACTTTATGATCTGTGCGTTCAACTGACAGAGTTGAAACTTGCTTTTGACTGAGGGGTTTTGAAACAGTCCTTCTGTGTAAACTGCAAGTGGACATTTGGATCTCTATGAGGCCTATGGTGGGAAAAGGAATACATTCAAACAAAAACTACACAGAAGCATTCTGTGAAACTACTTTCTGATCTGTTCATTCAACTAGCAGTGTTGATCCTAACTTTTGATGGAGGAGTTTTCGAAACACTCTTCTTACCGTACAAACTGCAAGAGAATATTTGGAGCTCTATGAGGCCTATCGCGGAAAAAGGAATATCTTCAAATAAAAACTACACAGAAGCATTCTGTGAAACTTCTTTCCGATCTGTGCATTCAACTAACAGAGTTGAACCTTACTTTTGATGGAGGAGTTTTGAACCACTCTTTCTGTAGAAACTGCAAGTGGACATTTGGAGCGCTATGAGGCCTATAATGGAAAAGGAATATCTTCAAATAAAAACTACACAGAAGCATTCTGTGAAACTTCTTTCTCAACTGTCCATTGAAATAACAGTGTTGAAAATTACTTTTGATGGAGGAGCTTTTAAACACTCTTTCTGTAGAAACTGCATGTGGATATTTGAGGCGCTATGAGGCCTATCGCTGAAAAAGGGATGTCATCAAATAAAAACTTCACAGAAGCATTCTTTGAAACCACTTTCTTATCTGTGCATTCAACAAACAGAGGTGAACTTTACTTTTGATGGAGGAGTTTTCAAACACTCTTTCTGTGGAAACTACATGTGGACATATGGAGCCCCATGAGGCCTATCGTGGAGAAAGGAATATCTTCAAAGAAAGACTAGAGTAAAACGTTCTGTGAAACTTCTTTCTGATCTGGGCTTTCAACCAACAGAGTTGAACCTTACTTTGGATGGAGGAGTATTCAAACACTCTTTCTGTAGAAACTGCAAGTGGACATTTGGAGCGCTACGAGGCCTATCGCGGAAAAAGGAATATCTTCCAATAAAAACTACACAGAAGCATTCTGTGAAATTTTTCTGATCTGTGCATTCAACTAACACACTTGAACATAACTTTTGATTGAGGAGTTTTCAAACACTCTTTCTGTAGAAACTGGAAGTGGACATTATGAGCGCTTTGAGGCCTATCGCGGAAAAAGGAATATCTTCAAATAAAAACTACACAGAAGCATTCTGTGAAACTTCTTTCTTATCTGTGCATTCAACTAACAGAGTTGAACCTTACTTTTGATGGAGGAGTTTTGAAATAATGTTTCTGTAGAAACTGCAAGTGGATATTTTGAGCGCTATGAGGCCTATCGCGGAAAAAGCTATATCTTCAAATAAAAACTACACGGAAGCATTCTGTGAAACTTCTTTCTGATCTGTGCATTCAACTAACAGAGGTGAACATTACTTTTGATGGAGGAGTTTTTAAACACTCTTTCTGTAGAAACTGCAAGGGGATATTTGGAGCGCTATGAGGCCTATTGCGGAAAAAGGAATATCTTCAAATAAAAAGTACACAGAAGCATTCTGTGACACTTCTTTCTTATCTGTGCATTCAACTAACAGAGTTGATTCTTACTTTTGATGGAGGAGTTTTGAAACACTATTTCTGTAGAAACTTCAAGTGGACATTTTGAGCGCTATGAGGCCTATGGCGGAAAAAGGTATATCTTCAAATAAAAACTACACAGAAGCATTCTGTGAAACTTCTTTCAGATCTGTGCATTCGACTAACAGAGCTGAACATTACTTTTGATGGAGGAGTTTTTAAACACTGTTTCTGTAGAAACTGCAAGGGGATATTTGGAGCTCTATGAGGCCTATTGCGGAAAAAGCTATATCTTCAAATAAAAACTACAGAGAAGCATTCTGTGAAACTTCTTTCTTATCTGTGCATTCAACTAACAGAGTTGAACATTACTTTAGATGGAGGATTTTTGAAACACTCTTTCTGTAGAAACTGCATGTGGATCATTGAGGCGCTATGAGGCCTATCGTGGAAAAAGAAATATCTTCCAATAAAAACTACAAAAAAGCATTCTCTGAATCTTCTTTCCGATCTGTGCATTCAACTAACAGAGTTGAACCTTACTTTTGATGGAGGAGTTTTGAACCACTCTTTCTGTAGAAACCGCAAGTGGACATTTGGAGCGCTATGAGGCCTGTAATGGAAAAGAAATATCTTCAAATAAAAACTACAGAGAAGCATTCTGTGAAACTTCTTTCTGATCTGTTCATTCAACTAAGAGTGTTGAAACTTACTATTGATTGAGGAGTTTTTAAACACTCTTTCTGTAGAAACTGCATGTGGATATTTGAGGCGCTATGAGGCCTATCGCTGAAAAAGGGATGTCTTCAAATAAAAACTTCACAGAAGCATTCTGTGAAACCACTTTCTGATCTGTGCATTCAACAAACAGAGTTGAACCTTCCTTTTGATGGAGGAGTTTTGAAACACTCTTTCTGTAGAAACTGCAATTGGACATTTGGAGCGCAATGAGGCCTATAGTGGTAAAAGGTATATCTTCAAATAAAAACTACACAGAAGCATTCTTTGAAACTTCTCTCTGATCTGTACATTCATCTAGCAGTGTTGAATCTTACTTTTGATTGAGGAGTTTTTAAACATTCTTTCTGTAGAAAGTGTAAGTGGATATTTGGAGTGCTATGAGGCCTATTGCGGAAAAAGGATTATCTTCAAATAAAAAGTGCACAAAAGAATTCTGTGAAACTTCTTTCTGATCTGTGCATTCAACTAACAGAGATGAACCTTACTTTTAATGGAAGACTTTTGAAACACTCTTTCTGTAGAAACTGCAGGTCGATATTTGGAGCGCTATGAAGCCTATCGCGGAAAAAGCAATAACTTCAAGTAAAAACTACACAGAAGCATTCTGTGAAACTTCTTTCTCATCTGTGCATTCACCTAACAGAGTAGAACCTTACTTTTGATTGAGGAGCTTTAAAACACTCTTTCTGTGTAAACTGCACGTGGACATTAGGAGAGCTCTGAGGCCAATCGTGGAAAAACGAATATCTTCAAGTAAAAACTACACAGAAGCAGACTGTGAGACTTCATTCTGATCTGTACATTCATCTAACAGGGTTGAACCTTACTTTTCATGGAGATGTTTTGAAACACTCTTTCGGTAGATAGTGCAAGTTGTCATTTGGAGCGCTATGAGGCCTATAGTGGAAAAAGGAATATCTTCAAATAAAAACTACACAGTAGCATTCTGTGGAACTTCTTTCTGACCTGTGCATTCAACTAACCGAGTTGAACCTTACTTTGGGTGGAGGAGTTTTGAAACACTCTGTAGGAACTGGAAGTGGATATTTGTAGCGCTACGAGACCTATAGCGGAAAAAGGAATATCTTCCAATAAAAACTACACAGAAGCATTCTGTGGAAATCCTTATTGATCTGTTCATTCAACTAAAGGAGTTGAACCTTACTTTTGGTGGAAGACTATTGAAACACTCTTCCTGTAGAAACTGCAAGCGGACATTTGGAGTGCTATGAGGCCTATCGTGGAAAAAGGAATATCTTCATATAAAAACTACACAGTTGCATTCTGTGAAACTACTTTATGATCTGTGCGTTCAACTGACAGAGTTGAAACTTGCTTTTGACTGAGGGGTTTTGAAACAGTCCTTCTGTGTAAACTGCAAGTGGACATTTGGATCTCTATGAGGCCTATGGTGGGAAAAGGAATACATTCAAACAAAAACTACACAGAAGCATTCTGTGAAACTACTTTCTGATCTGTTCATTCAACTAGCAGTGTTGATCCTAACTTTTGATGGAGGAGTTTTCGAAACACTCTTCTTACCGTACAAACTGCAAGAGAATATTTGGAGCTCTATGAGGCCTATCGCGGAAAAAGGAATATCTTCAAATAAAAACTACACAGAAGCATTCTGTGAAACTTCTTTCCGATCTGTGCATTCAACTAACAGAGTTGAACCTTACTTTTGATGGAGGAGTTTTGAACCACTCTTTCTGTAGAAACTGCAAGTGGACATTTGGAGCGCTATGAGGCCTATAATGGAAAAGGAATATCTTCAAATAAAAACTACACAGAAGCATTCTGTGAAACTTCTTTCTCAACTGTCCATTGAAATAACAGTGTTGAAAATTACTTTTGATGGAGGAGCTTTTAAACACTCTTTCTGTAGAAACTGCATGTGGATATTTGAGGCGCTATGAGGCCTATCGCTGAAAAAGGGATGTCATCAAATAAAAACTTCACAGAAGCATTCTTTGAAACCACTTTCTTATCTGTGCATTCAACAAACAGAGGTGAACTTTACTTTTGATGGAGGAGTTTTCAAACACTCTTTCTGTGGAAACTACATGTGGACATATGGAGCCCCATGAGGCCTATCGTGGAGAAAGGAATATCTTCAAAGAAAGACTAGAGTAAAACGTTCTGTGAAACTTCTTTCTGATCTGGGCTTTCAACCAACAGAGTTGAACCTTACTTTGGATGGAGGAGTATTCAAACACTCTTTCTGTAGAAACTGCAAGTGGACATTTGGAGCGCTACGAGGCCTATCGCGGAAAAAGGAATATCTTCCAATAAAAACTACACAGAAGCATTCTGTGAAATTTTTCTGATCTGTGCATTCAACTAACACACTTGAACATAACTTTTGATTGAGGAGTTTTCAAACACTCTTTCTGTAGAAACTGGAAGTGGACATTATGAGCGCTTTGAGGCCTATCGCGGAAAAAGGAATATCTTCAAATAAAAACTACACAGAAGCATTCTGTGAAACTTCTTTCTTATCTGTGCATTCAACTAACAGAGTTGAACCTTACTTTTGATGGAGGAGTTTTGAAATAATGTTTCTGTAGAAACTGCAAGTGGATATTTTGAGCGCTATGAGGCCTATCGCGGAAAAAGCTATATCTTCAAATAAAAACTACACGGAAGCATTCTGTGAAACTTCTTTCTGATCTGTGCATTCAACTAACAGAGGTGAACATTACTTTTGATGGAGGAGTTTTTAAACACTCTTTCTGTAGAAACTGCAAGGGGATATTTGGAGCGCTATGAGGCCTATTGCGGAAAAAGGAATATCTTCAAATAAAAAGTACACAGAAGCATTCTGTGACACTTCTTTCTTATCTGTGCATTCAACTAACAGAGTTGATTCTTACTTTTGATGGAGGAGTTTTGAAACACTATTTCTGTAGAAACTTCAAGTGGACATTTTGAGCGCTATGAGGCCTATGGCGGAAAAAGGTATATCTTCAAATAAAAACTACACAGAAGCATTCTGTGAAACTTCTTTCAGATCTGTGCATTCGACTAACAGAGCTGAACATTACTTTTGATGGAGGAGTTTTTAAACACTGTTTCTGTAGAAACTGCAAGGGGATATTTGGAGCTCTATGAGGCCTATTGCGGAAAAAGCTATATCTTCAAATAAAAACTACAGAGAAGCATTCTGTGAAACTTCTTTCTTATCTGTGCATTCAACTAACAGAGTTGAACATTACTTTAGATGGAGGATTTTTGAAACACTCTTTCTGTAGAAACTGCATGTGGATCATTGAGGCGCTATGAGGCCTATCGTGGAAAAAGAAATATCTTCCAATAAAAACTACAAAAAAGCATTCTCTGAATCTTCTTTCCGATCTGTGCATTCAACTAACAGAGTTGAACCTTACTTTTGATGGAGGAGTTTTGAACCACTCTTTCTGTAGAAACCGCAAGTGGACATTTGGAGCGCTATGAGGCCTGTAATGGAAAAGAAATATCTTCAAATAAAAACTACAGAGAAGCATTCTGTGAAACTTCTTTCTGATCTGTTCATTCAACTAAGAGTGTTGAAACTTACTATTGATTGAGGAGTTTTTAAACACTCTTTCTGTAGAAACTGCATGTGGATATTTGAGGCGCTATGAGGCCTATCGCTGAAAAAGGGATGTCTTCAAATAAAAACTTCACAGAAGCATTCTGTGAAACCACTTTCTGATCTGTGCATTCAACAAACAGAGTTGAACCTTCCTTTTGATGGAGGAGTTTTGAAACACTCTTTCTGTAGAAACTGCAATTGGACATTTGGAGCGCAATGAGGCCTATAGTGGTAAAAGGTATATCTTCAAATAAAAACTACACAGAAGCATTCTTTGAAACTTCTCTCTGATCTGTACATTCATCTAGCAGTGTTGAATCTTACTTTTGATTGAGGAGTTTTTAAACATTCTTTCTGTAGAAAGTGTAAGTGGATATTTGGAGTGCTATGAGGCCTATTGCGGAAAAAGGATTATCTTCAAATAAAAAGTGCACAAAAGAATTCTGTGAAACTTCTTTCTGATCTGTGCATTCAACTAACAGAGATGAACCTTACTTTTAATGGAAGACTTTTGAAACACTCTTTCTGTAGAAACTGCAGGTCGATATTTGGAGCGCTATGAAGCCTATCGCGGAAAAAGCAATAACTTCAAGTAAAAACTACACAGAAGCATTCTGTGAAACTTCTTTCTCATCTGTGCATTCACCTAACAGAGTAGAACCTTACTTTTGATTGAGGAGCTTTAAAACACTCTTTCTGTGTAAACTGCACGTGGACATTAGGAGAGCTCTGAGGCCAATCGTGGAAAAACGAATATCTTCAAGTAAAAACTACACAGAAGCAGACTGTGAGACTTCATTCTGATCTGTACATTCATCTAACAGGGTTGAACCTTACTTTTCATGGAGATGTTTTGAAACACTCTTTCGGTAGATAGTGCAAGTTGTCATTTGGAGCGCTATGAGGCCTATAGTGGAAAAAGGAATATCTTCAAATAAAAACTACACAGTAGCATTCTGTGGAACTTCTTTCTGACCTGTGCATTCAACTAACCGAGTTGAACCTTACTTTGGGTGGAGGAGTTTTGAAACACTCTGTAGGAACTGGAAGTGGATATTTGTAGCGCTACGAGACCTATAGCGGAAAAAGGAATATCTTCCAATAAAAACTACACAGAAGCATTCTGTGGAAATCCTTATTGATCTGTTCATTCAACTAAAGGAGTTGAACCTTACTTTTGGTGGAAGACTATTGAAACACTCTTCCTGTAGAAACTGCAAGCGGACATTTGGAGTGCTATGAGGCCTATCGTGGAAAAAGGAATATCTTCATATAAAAACTACACAGTTGCATTCTGTGAAACTACTTTATGATCTGTGCGTTCAACTGACAGAGTTGAAACTTGCTTTTGACTGAGGGGTTTTGAAACAGTCCTTCTGTGTAAACTGCAAGTGGACATTTGGATCTCTATGAGGCCTATGGTGGGAAAAGGAATACATTCAAACAAAAACTACACAGAAGCATTCTGTGAAACTACTTTCTGATCTGTTCATTCAACTAGCAGTGTTGATCCTAACTTTTGATGGAGGAGTTTTCGAAACACTCTTCTTACCGTACAAACTGCAAGAGAATATTTGGAGCTCTATGAGGCCTATCGCGGAAAAAGGAATATCTTCAAATAAAAACTACACAGAAGCATTCTGTGAAACTTCTTTCCGATCTGTGCATTCAACTAACAGAGTTGAACCTTACTTTTGATGGAGGAGTTTTGAACCACTCTTTCTGTAGAAACTGCAAGTGGACATTTGGAGCGCTATGAGGCCTATAATGGAAAAGGAATATCTTCAAATAAAAACTACACAGAAGCATTCTGTGAAACTTCTTTCTCAACTGTTCATTGAAATAACAGTGTTGAAAATTACTTTTGATGGAGGAGCTTTTAAACACTCTTTCTGTAGAAACTGCATGTGGATATTTGAGGCGCTATGAGGCCTATCGCTGAAAAAGGGATGTCATCAAATAAAAACTTCACAGAAGCATTCTTTGAAACCACTTTCTTATCTGTGCATTCAACAAACAGAGGTGAACTTTACTTTTGATGGAGGAGTTTTCAAACACTCTTTCTGTGGAAACTACATGTGGACATATGGAGCCCCATGAGGCCTATCGTGGAGAAAGGAATATCTTCAAAGAAAGACTAGAGTAAAACGTTCTGTGAAACTTCTTTCTGATCTGGGCTTTCAACCAACAGAGTTGAACCTTACTTTGGATGGAGGAGTATTCAAACACTCTTTCTGTAGAAACTGCAAGTGGACATTTGGAGCGCTACGAGGCCTATCGCGGAAAAAGGAATATCTTCCAATAAAAACTACACAGAAGCATTCTGTGAAATTTTTCTGATCTGTGCATTCAACTAACACACTTGAACATAACTTTTGATTGAGGAGTTTTCAAACACTCTTTCTGTAGAAACTGGAAGTGGACATTATGAGCGCTTTGAGGCCTATCGCGGAAAAAGGAATATCTTCAAATAAAAACTACACAGAAGCATTCTGTGAAACTTCTTTCTTATCTGTGCATTCAACTAACAGAGTTGAACCTTACTTTTGATGGAGGAGTTTTGAAATAATGTTTCTGTAGAAACTGCAAGTGGATATTTTGAGCGCTATGAGGCCTATCGCGGAAAAAGCTATATCTTCAAATAAAAACTACACGGAAGCATTCTGTGAAACTTCTTTCTGATCTGTGCATTCAACTAACAGAGGTGAACATTACTTTTGATGGAGGAGTTTTTAAACACTCTTTCTGTAGAAACTGCAAGGGGATATTTGGAGCGCTATGAGGCCTATTGCGGAAAAAGGAATATCTTCAAATAAAAAGTACACAGAAGCATTCTGTGACACTTCTTTCTTATCTGTGCATTCAACTAACAGAGTTGATTCTTACTTTTGATGGAGGAGTTTTGAAACACTATTTCTGTAGAAACTTCAAGTGGACATTTTGAGCGCTATGAGGCCTATGGCGGAAAAAGGTATATCTTCAAATAAAAACTACACAGAAGCATTCTGTGAAACTTCTTTCAGATCTGTGCATTCGACTAACAGAGCTGAACATTACTTTTGATGGAGGAGTTTTTAAACACTGTTTCTGTAGAAACTGCAAGGGGATATTTGGAGCTCTATGAGGCCTATTGCGGAAAAAGCTATATCTTCAAATAAAAACTACAGAGAAGCATTCTGTGAAACTTCTTTCTTATCTGTGCATTCAACTAACAGAGTTGAACATTACTTTAGATGGAGGATTTTTGAAACACTCTTTCTGTAGAAACTGCATGTGGATCATTGAGGCGCTATGAGGCCTATCGTGGAAAAAGAAATATCTTCCAATAAAAACTACAAAAAAGCATTCTCTGAATCTTCTTTCCGATCTGTGCATTCAACTAACAGAGTTGAACCTTACTTTTGATGGAGGAGTTTTGAACCACTCTTTCTGTAGAAACCGCAAGTGGACATTTGGAGCGCTATGAGGCCTGTAATGGAAAAGAAATATCTTCAAATAAAAACTACAGAGAAGCATTCTGTGAAACTTCTTTCTGATCTGTTCATTCAACTAAGAGTGTTGAAACTTACTATTGATTGAGGAGTTTTTAAACACTCTTTCTGTAGAAACTGCATGTGGATATTTGAGGCGCTATGAGGCCTATCGCTGAAAAAGGGATGTCTTCAAATAAAAACTTCACAGAAGCATTCTGTGAAACCACTTTCTGATCTGTGCATTCAACAAACAGAGTTGAACCTTCCTTTTGATGGAGGAGTTTTGAAACACTCTTTCTGTAGAAACTGCAATTGGACATTTGGAGCGCAATGAGGCCTATAGTGGTAAAAGGTATATCTTCAAATAAAAACTACACAGAAGCATTCTTTGAAACTTCTCTCTGATCTGTACATTCATCTAGCAGTGTTGAATCTTACTTTTGATTGAGGAGTTTTTAAACATTCTTTCTGTAGAAAGTGTAAGTGGATATTTGGAGTGCTATGAGGCCTATTGCGGAAAAAGGATTATCTTCAAATAAAAAGTGCACAAAAGAATTCTGTGAAACTTCTTTCTGATCTGTGCATTCAACTAACAGAGATGAACCTTACTTTTAATGGAAGACTTTTGAAACACTCTTTCTGTAGAAACTGCAGGTCGATATTTGGAGCGCTATGAAGCCTATCGCGGAAAAAGCAATAACTTCAAGTAAAAACTACACAGAAGCATTCTGTGAAACTTCTTTCTCATCTGTGCATTCACCTAACAGAGTAGAACCTTACTTTTGATTGAGGAGCTTTAAAACACTCTTTCTGTGTAAACTGCACGTGGACATTAGGAGAGCTCTGAGGCCAATCGTGGAAAAACGAATATCTTCAAGTAAAAACTACACAGAAGCAGACTGTGAGACTTCATTCTGATCTGTACATTCATCTAACAGGGTTGAACCTTACTTTTCATGGAGATGTTTTGAAACACTCTTTCGGTAGATAGTGCAAGTTGTCATTTGGAGCGCTATGAGGCCTATAGTGGAAAAAGGAATATCTTCAAATAAAAACTACACAGTAGCATTCTGTGGAACTTCTTTCTGACCTGTGCATTCAACTAACCGAGTTGAACCTTACTTTGGGTGGAGGAGTTTTGAAACACTCTGTAGGAACTGGAAGTGGATATTTGTAGCGCTACGAGACCTATAGCGGAAAAAGGAATATCTTCCAATAAAAACTACACAGAAGCATTCTGTGGAAATCCTTATTGATCTGTTCATTCAACTAAAGGAGTTGAACCTTACTTTTGGTGGAAGACTATTGAAACACTCTTCCTGTAGAAACTGCAAGCGGACATTTGGAGTGCTATGAGGCCTATCGTGGAAAAAGGAATATCTTCATATAAAAACTACACAGTTGCATTCTGTGAAACTACTTTATGATCTGTGCGTTCAACTGACAGAGTTGAAACTTGCTTTTGACTGAGGGGTTTTGAAACAGTCCTTCTGTGTAAACTGCAAGTGGACATTTGGATCTCTATGAGGCCTATGGTGGGAAAAGGAATACATTCAAACAAAAACTACACAGAAGCATTCTGTGAAACTACTTTCTGATCTGTTCATTCAACTAGCAGTGTTGATCCTAACTTTTGATGGAGGAGTTTTCGAAACACTCTTCTTACCGTACAAACTGCAAGAGAATATTTGGAGCTCTATGAGGCCTATCGCGGAAAAAGGAATATCTTCAAATAAAAACTACACAGAAGCATTCTGTGAAACTTCTTTCCGATCTGTGCATTCAACTAACAGAGTTGAACCTTACTTTTGATGGAGGAGTTTTGAACCACTCTTTCTGTAGAAACTGCAAGTGGACATTTGGAGCGCTATGAGGCCTATAATGGAAAAGGAATATCTTCAAATAAAAACTACACAGAAGCATTCTGTGAAACTTCTTTCTCAACTGTTCATTGAAATAACAGTGTTGAAAATTACTTTTGATGGAGGAGCTTTTAAACACTCTTTCTGTAGAAACTGCATGTGGATATTTGAGGCGCTATGAGGCCTATCGCTGAAAAAGGGATGTCATCAAATAAAAACTTCACAGAAGCATTCTTTGAAACCACTTTCTTATCTGTGCATTCAACAAACAGAGGTGAACTTTACTTTTGATGGAGGAGTTTTCAAACACTCTTTCTGTGGAAACTACATGTGGACATATGGAGCCCCATGAGGCCTATCGTGGAGAAAGGAATATCTTCAAAGAAAGACTAGAGTAAAACGTTCTGTGAAACTTCTTTCTGATCTGGGCTTTCAACCAACAGAGTTGAACCTTACTTTGGATGGAGGAGTATTCAAACACTCTTTCTGTAGAAACTGCAAGTGGACATTTGGAGCGCTACGAGGCCTATCGCGGAAAAAGGAATATCTTCCAATAAAAACTACACAGAAGCATTCTGTGAAATTTTTCTGATCTGTGCATTCAACTAACACACTTGAACATAACTTTTGATTGAGGAGTTTTCAAACACTCTTTCTGTAGAAACTGGAAGTGGACATTATGAGCGCTTTGAGGCCTATCGCGGAAAAAGGAATATCTTCAAATAAAAACTACACAGAAGCATTCTGTGAAACTTCTTTCTTATCTGTGCATTCAACTAACAGAGTTGAACCTTACTTTTGATGGAGGAGTTTTGAAATAATGTTTCTGTAGAAACTGCAAGTGGATATTTTGAGCGCTATGAGGCCTATCGCGGAAAAAGCTATATCTTCAAATAAAAACTACACGGAAGCATTCTGTGAAACTTCTTTCTGATCTGTGCATTCAACTAACAGAGGTGAACATTACTTTTGATGGAGGAGTTTTTAAACACTCTTTCTGTAGAAACTGCAAGGGGATATTTGGAGCGCTATGAGGCCTATTGCGGAAAAAGGAATATCTTCAAATAAAAAGTACACAGAAGCATTCTGTGACACTTCTTTCTTATCTGTGCATTCAACTAACAGAGTTGATTCTTACTTTTGATGGAGGAGTTTTGAAACACTATTTCTGTAGAAACTTCAAGTGGACATTTTGAGCGCTATGAGGCCTATGGCGGAAAAAGGTATATCTTCAAATAAAAACTACACAGAAGCATTCTGTGAAACTTCTTTCAGATCTGTGCATTCGACTAACAGAGCTGAACATTACTTTTGATGGAGGAGTTTTTAAACACTGTTTCTCTAGAAACTGCAAGGGGATATTTGGGGCTCTATGAGGCCTATTGCGGAAAAAGCTATATCTTCAAATAAAAACTACAGAGAAGCATTCTGTGAAACTTCTTTCTTATCTGTGCATTCAACTAACAGAGTTGAACATTACTTTAGATGGAGGATTTTTGAAACACTCTTTCTGTAGAAACTGCATGTGGATCATTGAGGCGCTATGAGGCCTATCGTGGAAAAAGAAATATCTTCCAATAAAAACTACAGAAAAGCATTCTCTGAATCTTCTTTCCGATCTGTGCATTCAACTAACAGAGTTGAACCTTACTTTTGATGGAGGAGTTTTGAACCACTCTTTCTGTAGAAACCGCAAGTGGACATTTGGAGCGCTATGAGGCCTGTAATGGAAAAGAAATATCTTCAAATAAAAACTACAGAGAAGCATTCTGTGAAACTTCTTTCTGATCTGTTCATTCAACTAAGAGTGTTGAAACTTACTATTGATTGAGGAGTTTTTAAACACTCTTTCTGTAGAAACTGCATGTGGATATTTGAGGCGCTATGAGGCCTATCGCTGAAAAAGGGATGTCTTCAAATAAAAACTTCACAGAAGCATTCTGTGAAACCACTTTCTGATCTGTGCATTCAACAAACAGAGTTGAACCTTCCTTTTGATGGAGGAGTTTTGAAACACTCTTTCTGTAGAAACTGCAATTGGACATTTGGAGCGCAATGAGGCCTATAGTGGTAAAAGGTATATCTTCAAATAAAAACTACACAGAAGCATTCTTTGAAACTTCTCTCTGATCTGTACATTCATCTAGCAGTGTTGAATCTTACTTTTGATTGAGGAGTTTTTAAACATTCTTTCTGTAGAAAGTGTAAGTGGATATTTGGAGTGCTATGAGGCCTATTGCGGAAAAAGGATTATCTTCAAATAAAAAGTGCACAAAAGAATTCTGTGAAACTTCTTTCTGATCTGTGCATTCAACTAACAGAGATGAACCTTACTTTTAATGGAAGACTTTTGAAACACTCTTTCTGTAGAAACTGCAGGTCGATATTTGGAGCGCTATGAAGCCTATCGCGGAAAAAGGAATAACTTCAAGTAAAAACTACACAGAAGCATTCTGTGAAACTTCTTTCTCAACTGTTCATTGAAATAACAGTGTTGAAAATTACTTTTGATGGAGGAGCTTTTAAACACTCTTTCTGTAGAAACTGCATGTGGATATTTGAGGCGCTATGAGGCCTATCGCTGAAAAAGGGATGTCATCAAATAAAAACTTCACAGAAGCATTCTTTGAAACCACTTTCTTATCTGTGCATTCAACAAACAGAGGTGAACTTTACTTTTGATGGAGGAGTTTTCAAACACTCTTTCTGTGGAAACTACATGTGGACATATGGAGCCCCATGAGGCCTATCGTGGAGAAAGGAATATCTTCAAAGAAAGACTAGAGTAAAACGTTCTGTGAAACTTCTTTCTGATCTGGGCTTTCAACCAACAGAGTTGAACCTTACTTTGGATGGAGGAGTATTCAAACACTCTTTCTGTAGAAACTGCAAGTGGACATTTGGAGCGCTACGAGGCCTAACGCGGAAAAAGGAATATCTTCCAATAAAAACTACACAGAAGCATTCTGTGAAATTTTTCTGATCTGTGCATTCAACTAACACACTTGAACATAACTTTTGATTGAGGAGTTTTCAAACACTCTTTCTGTAGAAACTGGAAGTGGACATTATGAGCGCTTTGAGGCCTATCGCGGAAAAAGGAATATCTTCAAATAAAAACTACACAGAAGCATTCTGTGAAACTTCTTTCTTATCTGTGCATTCAACTAACAGAGTTGAACCTTACTTTTGATGGAGGAGTTTTGAAATAATGTTTCTGTAGAAACTGCAAGTGGACATTTTGAGCGCTATGAGGCCTATCGCGGAAAAAGCTATATCTTCAAATAAAAACTACACGGAAGCATTCTGTGAAACTTCTTTCTGATCTGTGCATTCAACTAACAGAGGTGAACATTACTTTTGATGGAGGAGTTTTTAAACACTCTTTCTGTAGAAACTGCAAGGGGATATTTGGAGCGCTATGAGGCCTATTGCGGAAAAAGGAATATCTTCAAATAAAAAGTACACAGAAGCATTCTGTGACACTTCTTTCTTATCTGTGCATTCAACTAACAGAGTTGATTCTTACTTTTGATGGAGGAGTTTTGAAACACTATTTCTGTAGAAACTTCAAGTGGACATTTTGAGCGCTATGAGGCCTATGGCGGAAAAAGGTATATCTTCAAATAAAAACTACACAGAAGCATTCTGTGAAACTTCTTTCAGATCTGTGCATTCGACTAACAGAGCTGAACATTACTTTTGATGGAGGAGTTTTTAAACACTGTTTCTGTAGAAACTGCAAGGGGATATTTGGAGCTCTATGAGGCCTATTGCGGAAAAAGCTATATCTTCAAATAAAAACTACAGAGAAGCATTCTGTGAAACTTCTTTCTTATCTGTGCATTCAACTAACAGAGTTGAACATTACTTTAGATGGAGGATTTTTGAAACACTCTTTCTGTAGAAACTGCATGTGGATCATTGAGGCGCTATGAGGCCTATCGTGGAAAAAGAAATATCTTCCAATAAAAACTACAAAAAAGCATTCTCTGAATCTTCTTTCCGATCTGTGCATTCAACTAACAGAGTTGAACCTTACTTTTGATGGAGGAGTTTTGAACCACTCTTTCTGTAGAAACCGCAAGTGGACATTTGGAGCGCTATGAGGCCTGTAATGGAAAAGAAATATCTTCAAATAAAAACTACAGAGAAGCAATCTGTGAAACTTCTTTCTGATCTGTTCATTCAACTAAGAGTGTTGAAACTTACTATTGATTGAGGAGTTTTTAAACACTCTTTCTGTAGAAACTGCATGTGGATATTTGAGGCGCTATGAGGCCTATCGCTGAAAAAGGGATGTCTTCAAATAAAAACTTCACAGAAGCATTCTGTGAAACCACTTTCTGATCTGTGCATTCAACAAACAGAGTTGAACCTTCCTTTTGATGGAGGAGTTTTGAAACACTCTTTCTGTAGAAACTGCAATTGGACATTTGGAGCGCAATGAGGCCTATAGTGGTAAAAGGTATATCTTCAAATAAAAACTACACAGAAGCATTCTTTGAAACTTCTCTCTGATCTGTACATTCATCTAGCAGTGTTGAATCTTACTTTTGATTGAGGAGTTTTTAAACATTCTTTCTGTAGAAAGTGTAAGTGGATATTTGGAGTGCTATGAGGCCTATTGCGGAAAAAGGATTATCTTCAAATAAAAAGTGCACAAAAGAATTCTGTGAAACTTCTTTCTGATCTGTGCATTCAACTAACAGAGATGAACCTTACTTTTAATGGAAGACTTTTGAAACACTCTTTCTGTAGAAACTGCAGGTCGATATTTGGAGCGCTATGAAGCCTATCGCGGAAAAAGCAATAACTTCAAGTAAAAACTACACAGAAGCATTCTGTGAAACTTCTTTCTCATCTGTGCATTCACCTAACAGAGTAGAACCTTACTTTTGATTGAGGAGCTTTAAAACACTCTTTCTGTGTAAACTGCACGTGGACATTAGGAGAGCTCTGAGGCCAATCGTGGAAAAACGAATATCTTCAAGTAAAAACTACACAGAAGCAGACTGTGAGACTTCATTCTGATCTGTACATTCATCTAACAGGGTTGAACCTTACTTTTCATGGAGATGTTTTGAAACACTCTTTCGGTAGATAGTGCAAGTTGTCATTTGGAGCGCTATGAGGCCTATAGTGGAAAAAGGAATATCTTCAAATAAAAACTACACAGTAGCATTCTGTGGAACTTCTTTCTGACCTGTGCATTCAACTAACCGAGTTGAACCTTACTTTGGGTGGAGGAGTTTTGAAACACTCTGTAGGAACTGGAAGTGGATATTTGTAGCGCTACGAGACCTATAGCGGAAAAAGGAATATCTTCCAATAAAAACTACACAGAAGCATTCTGTGGAAATCCTTATTGATCTGTTCATTCAACTAAAGGAGTTGAACCTTACTTTTGGTGGAAGACTATTGAAACACTCTTCCTGTAGAAACTGCAAGCGGACATTTGGAGTGCTATGAGGCCTATCGTGGAAAAAGGAATATCTTCATATAAAAACTACACAGTTGCATTCTGTGAAACTACTTTATGATCTGTGCGTTCAACTGACAGAGTTGAAACTTGCTTTTGACTGAGGGGTTTTGAAACAGTCCTTCTGTGTAAACTGCAAGTGGACATTTGGATCTCTATGAGGCCTATGGTGGGAAAAGGAATACATTCAAACAAAAACTACACAGAAGCATTCTGTGAAACTACTTTCTGATCTGTTCATTCAACTAGCAGTGTTGATCCTAACTTTTGATGGAGGAGTTTTCGAAACACTCTTCTTACCGTACAAACTGCAAGAGAATATTTGGAGCTCTATGAGGCCTATCGCGGAAAAAGGAATATCTTCAAATAAAAACTACACAGAAGCATTCTGTGAAACTTCTTTCCGATCTGTGCATTCAACTAACAGAGTTGAACCTTACTTTTGATGGAGGAGTTTTGAACCACTCTTTCTGTAGAAACTGCAAGTGGACATTTGGAGCGCTATGAGGCCTATAATGGAAAAGGAATATCTTCAAATAAAAACTACACAGAAGCATTCTGTGAAACTTCTTTCTCAACTGTCCATTGAAATAACAGTGTTGAAAATTACTTTTGATGGAGGAGCTTTTAAACACTCTTTCTGTAGAAACTGCATGTGGATATTTGAGGCGCTATGAGGCCTATCGCTGAAAAAGGGATGTCATCAAATAAAAACTTCACAGAAGCATTCTTTGAAACCACTTTCTTATCTGTGCATTCAACAAACAGAGGTGAACTTTACTTTTGATGGAGGAGTTTTCAAACACTCTTTCTGTGGAAACTACATGTGGACATATGGAGCCCCATGAGGCCTATCGTGGAGAAAGGAATATCTTCAAAGAAAGACTAGAGTAAAACGTTCTGTGAAACTTCTTTCTGATCTGGGCTTTCAACCAACAGAGTTGAACCTTACTTTGGATGGAGGAGTATTCAAACACTCTTTCTGTAGAAACTGCAAGTGGACATTTGGAGCGCTACGAGGCCTATCGCGGAAAAAGGAATATCTTCCAATAAAAACTACACAGAAGCATTCTGTGAAATTTTTCTGATCTGTGCATTCAACTAACACACTTGAACATAACTTTTGATTGAGGAGTTTTCAAACACTCTTTCTGTAGAAACTGGAAGTGGACATTATGAGCGCTTTGAGGCCTATCGCGGAAAAAGGAATATCTTCAAATAAAAACTACACAGAAGCATTCTGTGAAACTTCTTTCTTATCTGTGCATTCAACTAACAGAGTTGAACCTTACTTTTGATGGAGGAGTTTTGAAATAATGTTTCTGTAGAAACTGCAAGTGGATATTTTGAGCGCTATGAGGCCTATCGCGGAAAAAGCTATATCTTCAAATAAAAACTACACGGAAGCATTCTGTGAAACTTCTTTCTGATCTGTGCATTCAACTAACAGAGGTGAACATTACTTTTGATGGAGGAGTTTTTAAACACTCTTTCTGTAGAAACTGCAAGGGGATATTTGGAGCGCTATGAGGCCTATTGCGGAAAAAGGAATATCTTCAAATAAAAAGTACACAGAAGCATTCTGTGACACTTCTTTCTTATCTGTGCATTCAACTAACAGAGTTGATTCTTACTTTTGATGGAGGAGTTTTGAAACACTATTTCTGTAGAAACTTCAAGTGGACATTTTGAGCGCTATGAGGCCTATGGCGGAAAAAGGTATATCTTCAAATAAAAACTACACAGAAGCATTCTGTGAAACTTCTTTCAGATCTGTGCATTCGACTAACAGAGCTGAACATTACTTTTGATGGAGGAGTTTTTAAACACTGTTTCTGTAGAAACTGCAAGGGGATATTTGGAGCTCTATGAGGCCTATTGCGGAAAAAGCTATATCTTCAAATAAAAACTACAGAGAAGCATTCTGTGAAACTTCTTTCTTATCTGTGCATTCAACTAACAGAGTTGAACATTACTTTAGATGGAGGATTTTTGAAACACTCTTTCTGTAGAAACTGCATGTGGATCATTGAGGCGCTATGAGGCCTATCGTGGAAAAAGAAATATCTTCCAATAAAAACTACAAAAAAGCATTCTCTGAATCTTCTTTCCGATCTGTGCATTCAACTAACAGAGTTGAACCTTACTTTTGATGGAGGAGTTTTGAACCACTCTTTCTGTAGAAACCGCAAGTGGACATTTGGAGCGCTATGAGGCCTGTAATGGAAAAGAAATATCTTCAAATAAAAACTACAGAGAAGCATTCTGTGAAACTTCTTTCTGATCTGTTCATTCAACTAAGAGTGTTGAAACTTACTATTGATTGAGGAGTTTTTAAACACTCTTTCTGTAGAAACTGCATGTGGATATTTGAGGCGCTATGAGGCCTATCGCTGAAAAAGGGATGTCTTCAAATAAAAACTTCACAGAAGCATTCTGTGAAACCACTTTCTGATCTGTGCATTCAACAAACAGAGTTGAACCTTCCTTTTGATGGAGGAGTTTTGAAACACTCTTTCTGTAGAAACTGCAATTGGACATTTGGAGCGCAATGAGGCCTATAGTGGTAAAAGGTATATCTTCAAATAAAAACTACACAGAAGCATTCTTTGAAACTTCTCTCTGATCTGTACATTCATCTAGCAGTGTTGAATCTTACTTTTGATTGAGGAGTTTTTAAACATTCTTTCTGTAGAAAGTGTAAGTGGATATTTGGAGTGCTATGAGGCCTATTGCGGAAAAAGGATTATCTTCAAATAAAAAGTGCACAAAAGAATTCTGTGAAACTTCTTTCTGATCTGTGCATTCAACTAACAGAGATGAACCTTACTTTTAATGGAAGACTTTTGAAACACTCTTTCTGTAGAAACTGCAGGTCGATATTTGGAGCGCTATGAAGCCTATCGCGGAAAAAGCAATAACTTCAAGTAAAAACTACACAGAAGCATTCTGTGAAACTTCTTTCTCATCTGTGCATTCACCTAACAGAGTAGAACCTTACTTTTGATTGAGGAGCTTTAAAACACTCTTTCTGTGTAAACTGCACGTGGACATTAGGAGAGCTCTGAGGCCAATCGTGGAAAAACGAATATCTTCAAGTAAAAACTACACAGAAGCAGACTGTGAGACTTCATTCTGATCTGTACATTCATCTAACAGGGTTGAACCTTACTTTTCATGGAGATGTTTTGAAACACTCTTTCGGTAGATAGTGCAAGTTGTCATTTGGAGCGCTATGAGGCCTATAGTGGAAAAAGGAATATCTTCAAATAAAAACTACACAGTAGCATTCTGTGGAACTTCTTTCTGACCTGTGCATTCAACTAACCGAGTTGAACCTTACTTTGGGTGGAGGAGTTTTGAAACACTCTGTAGGAACTGGAAGTGGATATTTGTAGCGCTACGAGACCTATAGCGGAAAAAGGAATATCTTCCAATAAAAACTACACAGAAGCATTCTGTGGAAATCCTTATTGATCTGTTCATTCAACTAAAGGAGTTGAACCTTACTTTTGGTGGAAGACTATTGAAACACTCTTCCTGTAGAAACTGCAAGCGGACATTTGGAGTGCTATGAGGCCTATCGTGGAAAAAGGAATATCTTCATATAAAAACTACACAGTTGCATTCTGTGAAACTACTTTATGATCTGTGCGTTCAACTGACAGAGTTGAAACTTGCTTTTGACTGAGGGGTTTTGAAACAGTCCTTCTGTGTAAACTGCAAGTGGACATTTGGATCTCTATGAGGCCTATGGTGGGAAAAGGAATACATTCAAACAAAAACTACACAGAAGCATTCTGTGAAACTACTTTCTGATCTGTTCATTCAACTAGCAGTGTTGATCCTAACTTTTGATGGAGGAGTTTTCGAAACACTCTTCTTACCGTACAAACTGCAAGAGAATATTTGGAGCTCTATGAGGCCTATCGCGGAAAAAGGAATATCTTCAAATAAAAACTACACAGAAGCATTCTGTGAAACTTCTTTCCGATCTGTGCATTCAACTAACAGAGTTGAACCTTACTTTTGATGGAGGAGTTTTGAACCACTCTTTCTGTAGAAACTGCAAGTGGACATTTGGAGCGCTATGAGGCCTATAATGGAAAAGGAATATCTTCAAATAAAAACTACACAGAAGCATTCTGTGAAACTTCTTTCTCAACTGTTCATTGAAATAACAGTGTTGAAAATTACTTTTGATGGAGGAGCTTTTAAACACTCTTTCTGTAGAAACTGCATGTGGATATTTGAGGCGCTATGAGGCCTATCGCTGAAAAAGGGATGTCATCAAATAAAAACTTCACAGAAGCATTCTTTGAAACCACTTTCTTATCTGTGCATTCAACAAACAGAGGTGAACTTTACTTTTGATGGAGGAGTTTTCAAACACTCTTTCTGTGGAAACTACATGTGGACATATGGAGCCCCATGAGGCCTATCGTGGAGAAAGGAATATCTTCAAAGAAAGACTAGAGTAAAACGTTCTGTGAAACTTCTTTCTGATCTGGGCTTTCAACCAACAGAGTTGAACCTTACTTTGGATGGAGGAGTATTCAAACACTCTTTCTGTAGAAACTGCAAGTGGACATTTGGAGCGCTACGAGGCCTATCGCGGAAAAAGGAATATCTTCCAATAAAAACTACACAGAAGCATTCTGTGAAATTTTTCTGATCTGTGCATTCAACTAACACACTTGAACATAACTTTTGATTGAGGAGTTTTCAAACACTCTTTCTGTAGAAACTGGAAGTGGACATTATGAGCGCTTTGAGGCCTATCGCGGAAAAAGGAATATCTTCAAATAAAAACTACACAGAAGCATTCTGTGAAACTTCTTTCTTATCTGTGCATTCAACTAACAGAGTTGAACCTTACTTTTGATGGAGGAGTTTTGAAATAATGTTTCTGTAGAAACTGCAAGTGGATATTTTGAGCGCTATGAGGCCTATCGCGGAAAAAGCTATATCTTCAAATAAAAACTACACGGAAGCATTCTGTGAAACTTCTTTCTGATCTGTGCATTCAACTAACAGAGGTGAACATTACTTTTGATGGAGGAGTTTTTAAACACTCTTTCTGTAGAAACTGCAAGGGGATATTTGGAGCGCTATGAGGCCTATTGCGGAAAAAGGAATATCTTCAAATAAAAAGTACACAGAAGCATTCTGTGACACTTCTTTCTTATCTGTGCATTCAACTAACAGAGTTGATTCTTACTTTTGATGGAGGAGTTTTGAAACACTATTTCTGTAGAAACTTCAAGTGGACATTTTGAGCGCTATGAGGCCTATGGCGGAAAAAGGTATATCTTCAAATAAAAACTACACAGAAGCATTCTGTGAAACTTCTTTCAGATCTGTGCATTCGACTAACAGAGCTGAACATTACTTTTGATGGAGGAGTTTTTAAACACTGTTTCTCTAGAAACTGCAAGGGGATATTTGGGGCTCTATGAGGCCTATTGCGGAAAAAGCTATATCTTCAAATAAAAACTACAGAGAAGCATTCTGTGAAACTTCTTTCTTATCTGTGCATTCAACTAACAGAGTTGAACATTACTTTAGATGGAGGATTTTTGAAACACTCTTTCTGTAGAAACTGCATGTGGATCATTGAGGCGCTATGAGGCCTATCGTGGAAAAAGAAATATCTTCCAATAAAAACTACAGAAAAGCATTCTCTGAATCTTCTTTCCGATCTGTGCATTCAACTAACAGAGTTGAACCTTACTTTTGATGGAGGAGTTTTGAACCACTCTTTCTGTAGAAACCGCAAGTGGACATTTGGAGCGCTATGAGGCCTGTAATGGAAAAGAAATATCTTCAAATAAAAACTACAGAGAAGCATTCTGTGAAACTTCTTTCTGATCTGTTCATTCAACTAAGAGTGTTGAAACTTACTATTGATTGAGGAGTTTTTAAACACTCTTTCTGTAGAAACTGCATGTGGATATTTGAGGCGCTATGAGGCCTATCGCTGAAAAAGGGATGTCTTCAAATAAAAACTTCACAGAAGCATTCTGTGAAACCACTTTCTGATCTGTGCATTCAACAAACAGAGTTGAACCTTCCTTTTGATGGAGGAGTTTTGAAACACTCTTTCTGTAGAAACTGCAATTGGACATTTGGAGCGCAATGAGGCCTATAGTGGTAAAAGGTATATCTTCAAATAAAAACTACACAGAAGCATTCTTTGAAACTTCTCTCTGATCTGTACATTCATCTAGCAGTGTTGAATCTTACTTTTGATTGAGGAGTTTTTAAACATTCTTTCTGTAGAAAGTGTAAGTGGATATTTGGAGTGCTATGAGGCCTATTGCGGAAAAAGGATTATCTTCAAATAAAAAGTGCACAAAAGAATTCTGTGAAACTTCTTTCTGATCTGTGCATTCAACTAACAGAGATGAACCTTACTTTTAATGGAAGACTTTTGAAACACTCTTTCTGTAGAAACTGCAGGTCGATATTTGGAGCGCTATGAAGCCTATCGCGGAAAAAGGAATAACTTCAAGTAAAAACTACACAGAAGCATTCTGTGAAACTTCTTTCTCATCTGTGCATTCACCTAACAGAGTAGAACCTTACTTTTGATTGAGGAGCTTTAAAACACTCTTTCTGTGTAAACTGCACGTGGACATTAGGAGAGCTCTGAGGCCAATCGTGGAAAAACGAATATCTTCAAGTAAAAACTACACAGAAGCAGACTGTGAGACTTCATTCTGATCTGTACATTCATCTAACAGGGTTGAACCTTACTTTTCATGGAGATGTTTTGAAACACTCTTTCGGTAGATAGTGCAAGTTGTCATTTGGAGCGCTATGAGGCCTATAGTGGAAAAAGGAATATCTTCAAATAAAAACTACACAGTAGCATTCTGTGGAACTTCTTTCTGACCTGTGCATTCAACTAACCGAGTTGAACCTTACTTTGGGTGGAGGAGTTTTGAAACACTCTGTAGGAACTGGAAGTGGATATTTGTAGCGCTACGAGACCTATAGCGGAAAAAGGAATATCTTCCAATAAAAACTACACAGAAGCATTCTGTGGAAATCCTTATTGATCTGTTCATTCAACTAAAGGAGTTGAACCTTACTTTTGGTGGAAGACTATTGAAACACTCTTCCTGTAGAAACTGCAAGCGGACATTTGGAGTGCTATGAGGCCTATCGTGGAAAAAGGAATATCTTCATATAAAAACTACACAGTTGCATTCTGTGAAACTACTTTATGATCTGTGCGTTCAACTGACAGAGTTGAAACTTGCTTTTGACTGAGGGGTTTTGAAACAGTCCTTCTGTGTAAACTGCAAGTGGACATTTGGATCTCTATGAGGCCTATGGTGGGAAAAGGAATACATTCAAACAAAAACTACACAGAAGCATTCTGTGAAACTACTTTCTGATCTGTTCATTCAACTAGCAGTGTTGATCCTAACTTTTGATGGAGGAGTTTTCGAAACACTCTTCTTACCGTACAAACTGCAAGAGAATATTTGGAGCTCTATGAGGCCTATCGCGGAAAAAGGAATATCTTCAAATAAAAACTACACAGAAGCATTCTGTGAAACTTCTTTCCGATCTGTGCATTCAACTAACAGAGTTGAACCTTACTTTTGATGGAGGAGTTTTGAACCACTCTTTCTGTAGAAACTGCAAGTGGACATTTGGAGCGCTATGAGGCCTATAATGGAAAAGGAATATCTTCAAATAAAAACTACACAGAAGCATTCTGTGAAACTTCTTTCTCAACTGTTCATTGAAATAACAGTGTTGAAAATTACTTTTGATGGAGGAGCTTTTAAACACTCTTTCTGTAGAAACTGCATGTGGATATTTGAGGCGCTATGAGGCCTATCGCTGAAAAAGGGATGTCATCAAATAAAAACTTCACAGAAGCATTCTTTGAAACCACTTTCTTATCTGTGCATTCAACAAACAGAGGTGAACTTTACTTTTGATGGAGGAGTTTTCAAACACTCTTTCTGTGGAAACTACATGTGGACATATGGAGCCCCATGAGGCCTATCGTGGAGAAAGGAATATCTTCAAAGAAAGACTAGAGTAAAACGTTCTGTGAAACTTCTTTCTGATCTGGGCTTTCAACCAACAGAGTTGAACCTTACTTTGGATGGAGGAGTATTCAAACACTCTTTCTGTAGAAACTGCAAGTGGACATTTGGAGCGCTACGAGGCCTATCGCGGAAAAAGGAATATCTTCCAATAAAAACTACACAGAAGCATTCTGTGAAATTTTTCTGATCTGTGCATTCAACTAACACACTTGAACATAACTTTTGATTGAGGAGTTTTCAAACACTCTTTCTGTAGAAACTGGAAGTGGACATTATGAGCGCTTTGAGGCCTATCGCGGAAAAAGGAATATCTTCAAATAAAAACTACACAGAAGCATTCTGTGAAACTTCTTTCTTATCTGTGCATTCAACTAACAGAGTTGAACCTTACTTTTGATGGAGGAGTTTTGAAATAATGTTTCTGTAGAAACTGCAAGTGGATATTTTGAGCGCTATGAGGCCTATCGCGGAAAAAGCTATATCTTCAAATAAAAACTACACGGAAGCATTCTGTGAAACTTCTTTCTGATCTGTGCATTCAACTAACAGAGGTGAACATTACTTTTGATGGAGGAGTTTTTAAACACTCTTTCTGTAGAAACTGCAAGGGGATATTTGGAGCGCTATGAGGCCTATTGCGGAAAAAGGAATATCTTCAAATAAAAAGTACACAGAAGCATTCTGTGACACTTCTTTCTTATCTGTGCATTCAACTAACAGAGTTGATTCTTACTTTTGATGGAGGAGTTTTGAAACACTATTTCTGTAGAAACTTCAAGTGGACATTTTGAGCGCTATGAGGCCTATGGCGGAAAAAGGTATATCTTCAAATAAAAACTACACAGAAGCATTCTGTGAAACTTCTTTCAGATCTGTGCATTCGACTAACAGAGCTGAACATTACTTTTGATGGAGGAGTTTTTAAACACTGTTTCTCTAGAAACTGCAAGGGGATATTTGGGGCTCTATGAGGCCTATTGCGGAAAAAGCTATATCTTCAAATAAAAACTACAGAGAAGCATTCTGTGAAACTTCTTTCTTATCTGTGCATTCAACTAACAGAGTTGAACATTACTTTAGATGGAGGATTTTTGAAACACTCTTTCTGTAGAAACTGCATGTGGATCATTGAGGCGCTATGAGGCCTATCGTGGAAAAAGAAATATCTTCCAATAAAAACTACAGAAAAGCATTCTCTGAATCTTCTTTCCGATCTGTGCATTCAACTAACAGAGTTGAACCTTACTTTTGATGGAGGAGTTTTGAACCACTCTTTCTGTAGAAACCGCAAGTGGACATTTGGAGCGCTATGAGGCCTGTAATGGAAAAGAAATATCTTCAAATAAAAACTACAGAGAAGCATTCTGTGAAACTTCTTTCTGATCTGTTCATTCAACTAAGAGTGTTGAAACTTACTATTGATTGAGGAGTTTTTAAACACTCTTTCTGTAGAAACTGCATGTGGATATTTGAGGCGCTATGAGGCCTATCGCTGAAAAAGGGATGTCTTCAAATAAAAACTTCACAGAAGCATTCTGTGAAACCACTTTCTGATCTGTGCATTCAACAAACAGAGTTGAACCTTCCTTTTGATGGAGGAGTTTTGAAACACTCTTTCTGTAGAAACTGCAATTGGACATTTGGAGCGCAATGAGGCCTATAGTGGTAAAAGGTATATCTTCAAATAAAAACTACACAGAAGCATTCTTTGAAACTTCTCTCTGATCTGTACATTCATCTAGCAGTGTTGAATCTTACTTTTGATTGAGGAGTTTTTAAACATTCTTTCTGTAGAAAGTGTAAGTGGATATTTGGAGTGCTATGAGGCCTATTGCGGAAAAAGGATTATCTTCAAATAAAAAGTGCACAAAAGAATTCTGTGAAACTTCTTTCTGATCTGTGCATTCAACTAACAGAGATGAACCTTACTTTTAATGGAAGACTTTTGAAACACTCTTTCTGTAGAAACTGCAGGTCGATATTTGGAGCGCTATGAAGCCTATCGCGGAAAAAGGAATAACTTCAAGTAAAAACTACACAGAAGCATTCTGTGAAACTTCTTTCTCATCTGTGCATTCACCTAACAGAGTAGAACCTTACTTTTGATTGAGGAGCTTTAAAACACTCTTTCTGTGTAAACTGCACGTGGACATTAGGAGAGCTCTGAGGCCAATCGTGGAAAAACGAATATCTTCAAGTAAAAACTACACAGAAGCAGACTGTGAGACTTCATTCTGATCTGTACATTCATCTAACAGGGTTGAACCTTACTTTTCATGGAGATGTTTTGAAACACTCTTTCGGTAGATAGTGCAAGTTGTCATTTGGAGCGCTATGAGGCCTATAGTGGAAAAAGGAATATCTTCAAATAAAAACTACACAGTAGCATTCTGTGGAACTTCTTTCTGACCTGTGCATTCAACTAACCGAGTTGAACCTTACTTTGGGTGGAGGAGTTTTGAAACACTCTGTAGGAACTGGAAGTGGATATTTGTAGCGCTACGAGACCTATAGCGGAAAAAGGAATATCTTCCAATAAAAACTACACAGAAGCATTCTGTGGAAATCCTTATTGATCTGTTCATTCAACTAAAGGAGTTGAACCTTACTTTTGGTGGAAGACTATTGAAACACTCTTCCTGTAGAAACTGCAAGCGGACATTTGGAGTGCTATGAGGCCTATCGTGGAAAAAGGAATATCTTCATATAAAAACTACACAGTTGCATTCTGTGAAACTACTTTATGATCTGTGCGTTCAACTGACAGAGTTGAAACTTGCTTTTGACTGAGGGGTTTTGAAACAGTCCTTCTGTGTAAACTGCAAGTGGACATTTGGATCTCTATGAGGCCTATGGTGGGAAAAGGAATACATTCAAACAAAAACTACACAGAAGCATTCTGTGAAACTACTTTCTGATCTGTTCATTCAACTAGCAGTGTTGATCCTAACTTTTGATGGAGGAGTTTTTGAAACACTCTTCTTACCGTACAAACTGCAAGAGAATATTTGGAGCTCTATGAGGCCTATCGCGGAAAAAGGAATATCTTCAAATAAAAACTACACAGAAGCATTCTGTGAAACTTCTTTCCGATCTGTGCATTCAACTAACAGAGTTGAACCTTACTTTTGATGGAGGAGTTTTGAACCACTCTTTCTGTAGAAACTGCAAGTGGACATTTGGAGCGCTATGAGGCCTATAATGGAAAAGGAATATCTTCAAATAAAAACTACACAGAAGCATTCTGTGAAACTTCTTTCTCAACTGTTCATTGAAATAACAGTGTTGAAAATTACTTTTGATGGAGGAGCTTTTAAACACTCTTTCTGTAGAAACTGCATGTGGATATTTGAGGCGCTATGAGGCCTATCGCTGAAAAAGGGATGTCATCAAATAAAAACTTCACAGAAGCATTCTTTGAAACCACTTTCTTATCTGTGCATTCAACAAACAGAGGTGAACTTTACTTTTGATGGAGGAGTTTTCAAACACTCTTTCTGTGGAAACTACATGTGGACATATGGAGCCCCATGAGGCCTATCGTGGAGAAAGGAATATCTTCAAAGAAAGACTAGAGTAAAACGTTCTGTGAAACTTCTTTCTGATCTGGGCTTTCAACCAACAGAGTTGAACCTTACTTTGGATGGAGGAGTATTCAAACACTCTTTCTGTAGAAACTGCAAGTGGACATTTGGAGCGCTACGAGGCCTATCGCGGAAAAAGGAATATCTTCCAATAAAAACTACACAGAAGCATTCTGTGAAATTTTTCTGATCTGTGCATTCAACTAACACACTTGAACATAACTTTTGATTGAGGAGTTTTCAAACACTCTTTCTGTAGAAACTGGAAGTGGACATTATGAGCGCTTTGAGGCCTATCGCGGAAAAAGGAATATCTTCAAATAAAAACTACACAGAAGCATTCTGTGAAACTTCTTTCTTATCTGTGCATTCAACTAACAGAGTTGAACCTTACTTTTGATGGAGGAGTTTTGAAATAATGTTTCTGTAGAAACTGCAAGTGGATATTTTGAGCGCTATGAGGCCTATCGCGGAAAAAGCTATATCTTCAAATAAAAACTACACGGAAGCATTCTGTGAAACTTCTTTCTGATCTGTGCATTCAACTAACAGAGGTGAACATTACTTTTGATGGAGGAGTTTTTAAACACTCTTTCTGTAGAAACTGCAAGGGGATATTTGGAGCGCTATGAGGCCTATTGCGGAAAAAGGAATATCTTCAAATAAAAAGTACACAGAAGCATTCTGTGACACTTCTTTCTTATCTGTGCATTCAACTAACAGAGTTGATTCTTACTTTTGATGGAGGAGTTTTGAAACACTCTTTCTGTAGAAACTTCAAGTGGACATTTTGAGCGCTATGAGGCCTATGGCGGAAAAAGGTATATCTTCAAATAAAAACTACACAGAAGCATTCTGTGAAACTTCTTTCAGATCTGTGCATTCGACTAACAGAGCTGAACATTACTTTTGATGGAGGAGTTTTTAAACACTGTTTCTCTAGAAACTGCAAGGGGATATTTGGGGCTCTATGAGGCCTATTGCAGAAAAAGCTATATCTTCAAATAAAAACTACAGAGAAGCATTCTGTGAAACTTCTTTCTTATCTGTGCATTCAACTAACAGAGTTGAACATTACTTTAGATGGAGGATTTTTGAAACACTCTTTCTGTAGAAACTGCATGTGGATCATTGAGGCGCTATGAGGCCTATCGTGGAAAAAGAAATATCTTCCAATAAAAACTACAGAAAAGCATTCTCTGAATCTTCTTTCCGATCTGTGCATTCAACTAACAGAGTTGAACCTTACTTTTGATGGAGGAGTTTTGAACCACTCTTTCTGTAGAAACCGCAAGTGGACATTTGGAGCGCTATGAGGCCTGTAATGGAAAAGAAATATCTTCAAATAAAAACTACAGAGAAGCATTCTGTGAAACTTCTTTCTGATCTGTTCATTCAACTAAGAGTGTTGAAACTTACTATTGATTGAGGAGTTTTTAAACACTCTTTCTGTAGAAACTGCATGTGGATATTTGAGGCGCTATGAGGCCTATCGCTGAAAAAGGGATGTCTTCAAATAAAAACTTCACAGAAGCATTCTGTGAAACCACTTTCTGATCTGTGCATTCAACAAACAGAGTTGAACCTTCCTTTTGATGGAGGAGTTTTGAAACACTCTTTCTGTAGAAACTGCAATTGGACATTTGGAGCGCAATGAGGCCTATAGTGGTAAAAGGTATATCTTCAAATAAAAACTACACAGAAGCATTCTTTGAAACTTCTCTCTGATCTGTACATTCATCTAGCAGTGTTGAATCTTACTTTTGATTGAGGAGTTTTTAAACATTCTTTCTGTAGAAAGTGTAAGTGGATATTTGGAGTGCTATGAGGCCTATTGCGGAAAAAGGATTATCTTCAAATAAAAAGTGCACAAAAGAATTCTGTGAAACTTCTTTCTGATCTGTGCATTCAACTAACAGAGATGAACCTTACTTTTAATGGAAGACTTTTGAAACACTCTTTCTGTAGAAACTGCAGGTCGATATTTGGAGCGCTATGAAGCCTATCGCGGAAAAAGCAATAACTTCAAGTAAAAACTACACAGAAGCATTCTGTGAAACTTCTTTCTCATCTGTGCATTCACCTAACAGAGTAGAACCTTACTTTTGATTGAGGAGCTTTAAAACACTCTTTCTGTGTAAACTGCACGTGGACATTAGGAGAGCTCTGAGGCCAATCGTGGAAAAACGAATATCTTCAAGTAAAAACTACACAGAAGCAGACTGTGAGACTTCATTCTGATCTGTACATTCATCTAACAGGGTTGAACCTTACTTTTCATGGAGATGTTTTGAAACACTCTTTCGGTAGATAGTGCAAGTTGTCATTTGGAGCGCTATGAGGCCTATAGTGGAAAAAGGAATATCTTCAAATAAAAACTACACAGTAGCATTCTGTGGAACTTCTTTCTGACCTGTGCATTCAACTAACCGAGTTGAACCTTACTTTGGGTGGAGGAGTTTTGAAACACTCTGTAGGAACTGGAAGTGGATATTTGTAGCGCTACGAGACCTATAGCGGAAAAAGGAATATCTTCCAATAAAAACTACACAGAAGCATTCTGTGGAAATCCTTATTGATCTGTTCATTCAACTAAAGGAGTTGAACCTTACTTTTGGTGGAAGACTATTGAAACACTCTTCCTGTAGAAACTGCAAGCGGACATTTGGAGTGCTATGAGGCCTATCGTGGAAAAAGGAATATCTTCATATAAAAACTACACAGTTGCATTCTGTGAAACTACTTTATGATCTGTGCGTTCAACTGACAGAGTTGAAACTTGCTTTTGACTGAGGGGTTTTGAAACAGTCCTTCTGTGTAAACTGCAAGTGGACATTTGGATCTCTATGAGGCCTATGGTGGGAAAAGGAATACATTCAAACAAAAACTACACAGAAGCATTCTGTGAAACTACTTTCTGATCTGTTCATTCAACTAGCAGTGTTGATCCTAACTTTTGATGGAGGAGTTTTCGAAACACTCTTCTTACCGTACAAACTGCAAGAGAATATTTGGAGCTCTATGAGGCCTATCGCGGAAAAAGGAATATCTTCAAATAAAAACTACACAGAAGCATTCTGTGAAACTTCTTTCCGATCTGTGCATTCAACTAACAGAGTTGAACCTTACTTTTGATGGAGGAGTTTTGAACCACTCTTTCTGTAGAAACTGCAAGTGGACATTTGGAGCGCTATGAGGCCTATAATGGAAAAGGAATATCTTCAAATAAAAACTACACAGAAGCATTCTGTGAAACTTCTTTCTCAACTGTTCATTGAAATAACAGTGTTGAAAATTACTTGTGATGGAGGAGCTTTTAAACACTCTTTCTGTAGAAACTGCATGTGGATATTTGAGGCGCTATGAGGCCTATCGCTGAAAAAGGGATGTCATCAAATAAAAACTTCACAGAAGCATTCTTTGAAACCACTTTCTTATCTGTGCATTCAACAAACAGAGGTGAACTTTACTTTTGATGGAGGAGTTTTCAAACACTCTTTCTGTGGAAACTACATGTGGACATATGGAGCCCCATGAGGCCTATCGTGGAGAAAGGAATATCTTCAAAGAAAGACTAGAGTAAAACGTTCTGTGAAACTTCTTTCTGATCTGGGCTTTCAACCAACAGAGTTGAACCTTACTTTGGATGGAGGAGTATTCAAACACTCTTTCTGTAGAAACTGCAAGTGGACATTTGGAGCGCTACGAGGCCTATCGCGGAAAAAGGAATATCTTCCAATAAAAACTACACAGAAGCATTCTGTGAAATTTTTCTGATCTGTGCATTCAACTAACACACTTGAACATAACTTTTGATTGAGGAGTTTTCAAACACTCTTTCTGTAGAAACTGGAAGTGGACATTATGAGCGCTTTGAGGCCTATCGCGGAAAAAGGAATATCTTCAAATAAAAACTACACAGAAGCATTCTGTGAAACTTCTTTCTTATCTGTGCATTCAACTAACAGAGTTGAACCTTACTTTTGATGGAGGAGTTTTGAAATAATGTTTCTGTAGAAACTGCAAGTGGATATTTTGAGCGCTATGAGGCCTATCGCGGAAAAAGCTATATCTTCAAATAAAAACTACACGGAAGCATTCTGTGAAACTTCTTTCTGATCTGTGCATTCAACTAACAGAGGTGAACATTACTTTTGATGGAGGAGTTTTTAAACACTCTTTCTGTAGAAACTGCAAGGGGATATTTGGAGCGCTATGAGGCCTATTGCGGAAAAAGGAATATCTTCAAATAAAAAGTACACAGAAGCATTCTGTGACACTTCTTTCTTATCTGTGCATTCAACTAACAGAGTTGATTCTTACTTTTGATGGAGGAGTTTTGAAACACTATTTCTGTAGAAACTTCAAGTGGACATTTTGAGCGCTATGAGGCCTATGGCGGAAAAAGGTATATCTTCAAATAAAAACTACACAGAAGCATTCTGTGAAACTTCTTTCAGATCTGTGCATTCGACTAACAGAGCTGAACATTACTTTTGATGGAGGAGTTTTTAAACACTGTTTCTCTAGAAACTGCAAGGGGATATTTGGGGCTCTATGAGGCCTATTGCGGAAAAAGCTATATCTTCAAATAAAAACTACAGAGAAGCATTCTGTGAAACTTCTTTCTTATCTGTGCATTCAACTAACAGAGTTGAACATTACTTTAGATGGAGGATTTTTGAAACACTCTTTCTGTAGAAACTGCATGTGGATCATTGAGGCGCTATGAGGCCTATCGTGGAAAAAGAAATATCTTCCAGTAAAAACTACAGAAAAGCATTCTCTGAATCTTCTTTCCGATCTGTGCATTCAACTAACAGAGTTGAACCTTACTTTTGATGGAGGAGTTTTGAACCACTCTTTCTGTAGAAACCGCAAGTGGACATTTGGAGCGCTATGAGGCCTGTAATGGAAAAGAAATATCTTCAAATAAAAACTACAGAGAAGCATTCTGTGAAACTTCTTTCTGATCTGTTCATTCAACTAAGAGTGTTGAAACTTACTATTGATTGAGGAGTTTTTAAACACTCTTTCTGTAGAAACTGCATGTGGATATTTGAGGCGCTATGAGGCCTATCGCTGAAAAAGGGATGTCTTCAAATAAAAACTTCACAGAAGCATTCTGTGAAACCACTTTCTGATCTGTGCATTCAACAAACAGAGTTGAACCTTCCTTTTGATGGAGGAGTTTTGAAACACTCTTTCTGTAGAAACTGCAATTGGACATTTGGAGCGCAATGAGGCCTATAGTGGTAAAAGGTATATCTTCAAATAAAAACTACACAGAAGCATTCTTTGAAACTTCTCTCTGATCTGTACATTCATCTAGCAGTGTTGAATCTTACTTTTGATTGAGGAGTTTTTAAACATTCTTTCTGTAGAAAGTGTAAGTGGATATTTGGAGTGCTATGAGGCCTATTGCGGAAAAAGGATTATCTTCAAATAAAAAGTGCACAAAAGAATTCTGTGAAACTTCTTTCTGATCTGTGCATTCAACTAACAGAGATGAACCTTACTTTTAATGGAAGACTTTTGAAACACTCTTTCTGTAGAAACTGCAGGTCGATATTTGGAGCGCTATGAAGCCTATCGCGGAAAAAGCAATAACTTCAAGTAAAAACTACACAGAAGCATTCTGTGAAACTTCTTTCTCATCTGTGCATTCACCTAACAGAGTAGAACCTTACTTTTGATTGAGGAGCTTTAAAACACTCTTTCTGTGTAAACTGCACGTGGACATTAGGAGAGCTCTGAGGCCAATCGTGGAAAAACGAATATCTTCAAGTAAAAACTACACAGAAGCAGACTGTGAGACTTCATTCTGATCTGTACATTCATCTAACAGGGTTGAACCTTACTTTTCCTGGAGATGTTTTGAAACACTCTTTCGGTAGATAGTGCAAGTTGTCATTTGGAGCGCTATGAGGCCTATAGTGGAAAAAGGAATATCTTCAAATAAAAACTACACAGTAGCATTCTGTGGAACTTCTTTCTGACCTGTGCATTCAACTAACCGAGTTGAACCTTACTTTGGGTGGAGGAGTTTTGAAACACTCTGTAGGAACTGGAAGTGGATATTTGTAGCGCTACGAGACCTATAGCGGAAAAAGGAATATCTTCCAATAAAAACTACACAGAAGCATTCTGTGGAAATCCTTATTGATCTGTTCATTCAACTAAAGGAGTTGAACCTTACTTTTGGTGGAAGACTATTGAAACACTCTTCCTGTAGAAACTGCAAGCGGACATTTGGAGTGCTATGAGGCCTATCGTGGAAAAAGGAATATCTTCATATAAAAACTACACAGTTGCATTCTGTGAAACTACTTTATGATCTGTGCGTTCAACTGACAGAGTTGAAACTTGCTTTTGACTGAGGGGTTTTGAAACAGTCCTTCTGTGTAAACTGCAAGTGGACATTTGGATCTCTATGAGGCCTATGGTGGGAAAAGGAATACATTCAAACAAAAACTACACAGAAGCATTCTGTGAAACTACTTTCTGATCTGTTCATTCAACTAGCAGTGTTGATCCTAACTTTTGATGGAGGAGTTTTCGAAACACTCTTCTTACCGTACAAACTGCAAGAGAATATTTGGAGCTCTATGAGGCCTATCGCGGAAAAAGGAATATCTTCAAATAAAAACTACACAGAAGCATTCTGTGAAACTTCTTTCCGATCTGTGCATTCAACTAACAGAGTTGAACCTTACTTTTGATGGAGGAGTTTTGAACCACTCTTTCTGTAGAAACTGCAAGTGGACATTTGGAGCGCTATGAGGCCTATAATGGAAAAGGAATATCTTCAAATAAAAACTACACAGAAGCATTCTGTGAAACTTCTTTCTCAACTGTTCATTGAAATAACAGTGTTGAAAATTACTTGTGATGGAGGAGCTTTTAAACACTCTTTCTGTAGAAACTGCATGTGGATATTTGAGGCGCTATGAGGCCTATCGCTGAAAAAGGGATGTCATCAAATAAAAACTTCACAGAAGCATTCTTTGAAACCACTTTCTTATCTGTGCATTCAACAAACAGAGGTGAACTTTACTTTTGATGGAGGAGTTTTCAAACACTCTTTCTGTGGAAACTACATGTGGACATATGGAGCCCCATGAGGCCTATCGTGGAGAAAGGAATATCTTCAAAGAAAGACTAGAGTAAAACGTTCTGTGAAACTTCTTTCTGATCTGGGCTTTCAACCAACAGAGTTGAACCTTACTTTGGATGGAGGAGTATTCAAACACTCTTTCTGTAGAAACTGCAAGTGGACATTTGGAGCGCTACGAGGCCTATCGCGGAAAAAGGAATATCTTCCAATAAAAACTACACAGAAGCATTCTGTGAAATTTTTCTGATCTGTGCATTCAACTAACACACTTGAACATAACTTTTGATTGAGGAGTTTTCAAACACTCTTTCTGTAGAAACTGGAAGTGGACATTATGAGCGCTTTGAGGCCTATCGCGGAAAAAGGAATATCTTCAAATAAAAACTACACAGAAGCATTCTGTGAAACTTCTTTCTTATCTGTGCATTCAACTAACAGAGTTGAACCTTACTTTTGATGGAGGAGTTTTGAAATAATGTTTCTGTAGAAACTGCAAGTGGATATTTTGAGCGCTATGAGGCCTATCGCGGAAAAAGCTATATCTTCAAATAAAAACTACACGGAAGCATTCTGTGAAACTTCTTTCTGATCTGTGCATTCAACTAACAGAGGTGAACATTACTTTTGATGGAGGAGTTTTTAAACACTCTTTCTGTAGAAACTGCAAGGGGATATTTGGAGCGCTATGAGGCCTATTGCGGAAAAAGGAATATCTTCAAATAAAAAGTACACAGAAGCATTCTGTGACACTTCTTTCTTATCTGTGCATTCAACTAACAGAGTTGATTCTTACTTTTGATGGAGGAGTTTTGAAACACTATTTCTGTAGAAACTTCAAGTGGACATTTTGAGCGCTATGAGGCCTATGGCGGAAAAAGGTATATCTTCAAATAAAAACTACACAGAAGCATTCTGTGAAACTTCTTTCAGATCTGTGCATTCGACTAACAGAGCTGAACATTACTTTTGATGGAGGAGTTTTTAAACACTGTTTCTCTAGAAACTGCAAGGGGATATTTGGGGCTCTATGAGGCCTATTGCGGAAAAAGCTATATCTTCAAATAAAAACTACAGAGAAGCATTCTGTGAAACTTCTTTCTTATCTGTGCATTCAACTAACAGAGTTGAACATTACTTTAGATGGAGGATTTTTGAAACACTCTTTCTGTAGAAACTGCATGTGGATCATTGAGGCGCTATGAGGCCTATCGTGGAAAAAGAAATATCTTCCAATAAAAACTACAGAAAAGCATTCTCTGAATCTTCTTTCCGATCTGTGCATTCAACTAACAGAGTTGAACCTTACTTTTGATGGAGGAGTTTTGAACCACTCTTTCTGTAGAAACCGCAAGTGGACATTTGGAGCGCTATGAGGCCTGTAATGGAAAAGAAATATCTTCAAATAAAAACTACAGAGAAGCATTCTGTGAAACTTCTTTCTGATCTGTTCATTCAACTAAGAGTGTTGAAACTTACTATTGATTGAGGAGTTTTTAAACACTCTTTCTGTAGAAACTGCATGTGGATATTTGAGGCGCTATGAGGCCTATCGCTGAAAAAGGGATGTCTTCAAATAAAAACTTCACAGAAGCATTCTGTGAAACCACTTTCTGATCTGTGCATTCAACAAACAGAGTTGAACCTTCCTTTTGATGGAGGAGTTTTGAAACACTCTTTCTGTAGAAACTGCAATTGGACATTTGGAGCGCAATGAGGCCTATAGTGGTAAAAGGTATATCTTCAAATAAAAACTACACAGAAGCATTCTTTGAAACTTCTCTCTGATCTGTACATTCATCTAGCAGTGTTGAATCTTACTTTTGATTGAGGAGTTTTTAAACATTCTTTCTGTAGAAAGTGTAAGTGGATATTTGGAGTGCTATGAGGCCTATTGCGGAAAAAGGATTATCTTCAAATAAAAAGTGCACAAAAGAATTCTGTGAAACTTCTTTCTGATCTGTGCATTCAACTAACAGAGATGAACCTTACTTTTAATGGAAGACTTTTGAAACACTCTTTCTGTAGAAACTGCAGGTCGATATTTGGAGCGCTATGAAGCCTATCGCGGAAAAAGCAATAACTTCAAGTAAAAACTACACAGAAGCATTCTGTGAAACTTCTTTCTCATCTGTGCATTCACCTAACAGAGTAGAACCTTACTTTTGATTGAGGAGCTTTAAAACACTCTTTCTGTGTAAACTGCACGTGGACATTAGGAGAGCTCTGAGGCCAATCGTGGAAAAACGAATATCTTCAAGTAAAAACTACACAGAAGCAGACTGTGAGACTTCATTCTGATCTGTACATTCATCTAACAGGGTTGAACCTTACTTTTCATGGAGATGTTTTGAAACACTCTTTCAGTAGATAGTGCAAGTTGTCATTTGGAGCGCTATGAGGCCTATAGTGGAAAAAGGAATATCTTCAAATAAAAACTACACAGTAGCATTCTGTGGAACTTCTTTCTGACCTGTGCATTCAACTAACCGAGTTGAACCTTACTTTGGGTGGAGGAGTTTTGAAACACTCTGTAGGACCTGGAAGTGGATATTTGTAGCGCTACGAGACCTATAGCGGAAAAAGGAATATCTTCCAATAAAAACTACACAGAAGCATTCTGTGGAAATCCTTATTGATCTGTTCATTCAACTAAAGGAGTTGAACCTTACTTTTGGTGGAAGACTATTGAAACACTCTTCCTGTAGAAACTGCAAGCGGACATTTGGAGTGCTATGAGGCCTATCGTGGAAAAAGGAATATCTTCATATAAAAACTACACAGTTGCATTCTGTGAAACTACTTTATGATCTGTGCGTTCAACTGACAGAGTTGAAACTTGCTTTTGACTGAGGGGTTTTGAAACAGTCCTTCTGTGTAAACTGCAAGTGGACATTTGGATCTCTATGAGGCCTATGGTGGGAAAAGGAATACATTCAAACAAAAACTACACAGAAGCATTCTGTGAAACTACTTTCTGATCTGTTCATTCAACTAGCAGTGTTGATCCTAACTTTTGATGGAGGAGTTTTCGAAACACTCTTCTTACCGTACAAACTGCAAGAGAATATTTGGAGCTCTATGAGGCCTATCGCGGAAAAAGGAATATCTTCAAATAAAAACTACACAGAAGCATTCTGTGAAACTTCTTTCCGATCTGTGCATTCAACTAACAGAGTTGAACCTTACTTTTGATGGAGGAGTTTTGAACCACTCTTTCTGTAGAAACTGCAAGTGGACATTTGGAGCGCTATGAGGCCTATAATGGAAAAGGAATATCTTCAAATAAAAACTACACAGAAGCATTCTGTGAAACTTCTTTCTCAACTGTTCATTGAAATAACAGTGTTGAAAATTACTTGTGATGGAGGAGCTTTTAAACACTCTTTCTGTAGAAACTGCATGTGGATATTTGAGGCGCTATGAGGCCTATCGCTGAAAAAGGGATGTCATCAAATAAAAACTTCACAGAAGCATTCTTTGAAACCACTTTCTTATCTGTGCATTCAACAAACAGAGGTGAACTTTACTTTTGATGGAGGAGTTTTCAAACACTCTTTCTGTGGAAACTACATGTGGACATATGGAGCCCCATGAGGCCTATCGTGGAGAAAGGAATATCTTCAAAGAAAGACTAGAGTAAAACGTTCTGTGAAACTTCTTTCTGATCTGGGCTTTCAACCAACAGAGTTGAACCTTACTTTGGATGGAGGAGTATTCAAACACTCTTTCTGTAGAAACTGCAAGTGGACATTTGGAGCGCTACGAGGCCTATCGCGGAAAAAGGAATATCTTCCAATAAAAACTACACAGAAGCATTCTGTGAAATTTTTCTGATCTGTGCATTCAACTAACACACTTGAACATAACTTTTGATTGAGGAGTTTTCAAACACTCTTTCTGTAGAAACTGGAAGTGGACATTATGAGCGCTTTGAGGCCTATCGCGGAAAAAGGAATATCTTCAAATAAAAACTACACAGAAGCATTCTGTGAAACTTCTTTCTTATCTGTGCATTCAACTAACAGAGTTGAACCTTACTTTTGATGGAGGAGTTTTGAAATAATGTTTCTGTAGAAACTGCAAGTGGATATTTTGAGCGCTATGAGGCCTATCGCGGAAAAAGCTATATCTTCAAATAAAAACTACACGGAAGCATTCTGTGAAACTTCTTTCTGATCTGTGCATTCAACTAACAGAGGTGAACATTACTTTTGATGGAGGAGTTTTTAAACACTCTTTCTGTAGAAACTGCAAGGGGATATTTGGAGCGCTATGAGGCCTATTGCGGAAAAAGGAATATCTTCAAATAAAAAGTACACAGAAGCATTCTGTGACACTTCTTTCTTATCTGTGCATTCAACTAACAGAGTTGATTCTTACTTTTGATGGAGGAGTTTTGAAACACTATTTCTGTAGAAACTTCAAGTGGACATTTTGAGCGCTATGAGGCCTATGGCGGAAAAAGGTATATCTTCAAATAAAAACTACACAGAAGCATTCTGTGAAACTTCTTTCAGATCTGTGCATTCGACTAACAGAGCTGAACATTACTTTTGATGGAGGAGTTTTTAAACACTGTTTCTCTAGAAACTGCAAGGGGATATTTGGGGCTCTATGAGGCCTATTGCGGAAAAAGCTATATCTTCAAATAAAAACTACAGAGAAGCATTCTGTGAAACTTCTTTCTTATCTGTGCATTCAACTAACAGAGTTGAACATTACTTTAGATGGAGGATTTTTGAAACACTCTTTCTGTAGAAACTGCATGTGGATCATTGAGGCGCTATGAGGCCTATCGTGGAAAAAGAAATATCTTCCAATAAAAACTACAGAAAAGCATTCTCTGAATCTTCTTTCCGATCTGTGCATTCAACTAACAGAGTTGAACCTTACTTTTGATGGAGGAGTTTTGAACCACTCTTTCTGTAGAAACCGCAAGTGGACATTTGGAGCGCTATGAGGCCTGTAATGGAAAAGAAATATCTTCAAATAAAAACTACAGAGAAGCATTCTGTGAAACTTCTTTCTGATCTGTTCATTCAACTAAGAGTGTTGAAACTTACTATTGATTGAGGAGTTTTTAAACACTCTTTCTGTAGAAACTGCATGTGGATATTTGAGGCGCTATGAGGCCTATCGCTGAAAAAGGGATGTCTTCAAATAAAAACTTCACAGAAGCATTCTGTGAAACCACTTTCTGATCTGTGCATTCAACAAACAGAGTTGAACCTTCCTTTTGATGGAGGAGTTTTGAAACACTCTTTCTGTAGAAACTGCAATTGGACATTTGGAGCGCAATGAGGCCTATAGTGGTAAAAGGTATATCTTCAAATAAAAACTACACAGAAGCATTCTTTGAAACTTCTCTCTGATCTGTACATTCATCTAGCAGTGTTGAATCTTACTTTTGATTGAGGAGTTTTTAAACATTCTTTCTGTAGAAAGTGTAAGTGGATATTTGGAGTGCTATGAGGCCTATTGCGGAAAAAGGATTATCTTCAAATAAAAAGTGCACAAAAGAATTCTGTGAAACTTCTTTCTGATCTGTGCATTCAACTAACAGAGATGAACCTTACTTTTAATGGAAGACTTTTGAAACACTCTTTCTGTAGAAACTGCAGGTCGATATTTGGAGCGCTATGAAGCCTATCGCGGAAAAAGCAATAACTTCAAGTAAAAACTACACAGAAGCATTCTGTGAAACTTCTTTCTCATCTGTGCATTCACCTAACAGAGTAGAACCTTACTTTTGATTGAGGAGCTTTAAAACACTCTTTCTGTGTAAACTGCACGTGGACATTAGGAGAGCTCTGAGGCCAATCGTGGAAAAACGAATATCTTCAAGTAAAAACTACACAGAAGCAGACTGTGAGACTTCATTCTGATCTGTACATTCATCTAACAGGGTTGAACCTTACTTTTCATGGAGATGTTTTGAAACACTCTTTCGGTAGATAGTGCAAGTTGTCATTTGGAGCGCTATGAGGCCTATAGTGGAAAAAGGAATATCTTCAAATAAAAACTACACAGTAGCATTCTGTGGAACTTCTTTCTGACCTGTGCATTCAACTAACCGAGTTGAACCTTACTTTGGGTGGAGGAGTTTTGAAACACTCTGTAGGAACTGGAAGTGGATATTTGTAGCGCTACGAGACCTATAGCGGAAAAAGGAATATCTTCCAATAAAAACTACACAGAAGCATTCTGTGGAAATCCTTATTGATCTGTTCATTCAACTAAAGGAGTTGAACCTTACTTTTGGTGGAAGACTATTGAAACACTCTTCCTGTAGAAACTGCAAGCGGACATTTGGAGTGCTATGAGGCCTATCGTGGAAAAAGGAATATCTTCATATAAAAACTACACAGTTGCATTCTGTGAAACTACTTTATGATCTGTGCGTTCAACTGACAGAGTTGAAACTTGCTTTTGACTGAGGGGTTTTGAAACAGTCCTTCTGTGTAAACTGCAAGTGGACATTTGGATCTCTATGAGGCCTATGGTGGGAAAAGGAATACATTCAAACAAAAACTACACAGAAGCATTCTGTGAAACTACTTTCTGATCTGTTCATTCAACTAGCAGTGTTGATCCTAACTTTTGATGGAGGAGTTTTTGAAACACTCTTCTTACCGTACAAACTGCAAGAGAATATTTGGAGCTCTATGAGGCCTATCGCGGAAAAAGGAATATCTTCAAATAAAAACTACACAGAAGCATTCTGTGAAACTTCTTTCCGATCTGTGCATTCAACTAACAGAGTTGAACCTTACTTTTGATGGAGGAGTTTTGAACCACTCTTTCTGTAGAAACTGCAAGTGGACATTTGGAGCGCTATGAGGCCTATAATGGAAAAGGAATATCTTCAAATAAAAACTACACAGAAGCATTCTGTGAAACTTCTTTCTCAACTGTTCATTGAAATAACAGTGTTGAAAATTACTTGTGATGGAGGAGCTTTTAAACACTCTTTCTGTAGAAACTGCATGTGGATATTTGAGGCGCTATGAGGCCTATCGCTGAAAAAGGGATGTCATCAAATAAAAACTTCACAGAAGCATTCTTTGAAACCACTTTCTTATCTGTGCATTCAACAAACAGAGGTGAACTTTACTTTTGATGGAGGAGTTTTCAAACACTCTTTCTGTGGAAACTACATGTGGACATATGGAGCCCCATGAGGCCTATCGTGGAGAAAGGAATATCTTCAAAGAAAGACTAGAGTAAAACGTTCTGTGAAACTTCCTTCTGATCTGGGCTTTCAACCAACAGAGTTGAACCTTACTTTGGATGGAGGAGTATTCAAACACTCTTTCTGTAGAAACTGCAAGTGGACATTTGGAGCGCTACGAGGCCTATCGCGGAAAAAGGAATATCTTCCAATAAAAACTACACAGAAGCATTCTGTGAAATTTTTCTGATCTGTGCATTCAACTAACACACTTGAACATAACTTTTGATTGAGGAGTTTTCAAACACTCTTTCTGTAGAAACTGGAAGTGGACATTATGAGCGCTTTGAGGCCTATCGCGGAAAAAGGAATATCTTCAAATAAAAACTACACAGAAGCATTCTGTGAAACTTCTTTCTTATCTGTGCATTCAACTAACAGAGTTGAACCTTACTTTTGATGGAGGAGTTTTGAAATAATGTTTCTGTAGAAACTGCAAGTGGATATTTTGAGCGCTATGAGGCCTATCGCGGAAAAAGCTATATCTTCAAATAAAAACTACACGGAAGCATTCTGTGAAACTTCTTTCTGATCTGTGCATTCAACTAACAGAGGTGAACATTACTTTTGATGGAGGAGTTTTTAAACACTCTTTCTGTAGAAACTGCAAGGGGATATTTGGAGCGCTATGAGGCCTATTGCGGAAAAAGGAATATCTTCAAATAAAAAGTACACAGAAGCATTCTGTGACACTTCTTTCTTATCTGTGCATTCAACTAACAGAGTTGATTCTTACTTTTGATGGAGGAGTTTTGAAACACTCTTTCTGTAGAAACTTCAAGTGGACATTTTGAGCGCTATGAGGCCTATGGCGGAAAAAGGTATATCTTCAAATAAAAACTACACAGAAGCATTCTGTGAAACTTCTTTCAGATCTGTGCATTCGACTAACAGAGCTGAACATTACTTTTGATGGAGGAGTTTTTAAACACTGTTTCTCTAGAAACTGCAAGGGGATATTTGGGGCTCTATGAGGCCTATTGCGGAAAAAGCTATATCTTCAAATAAAAACTACAGAGAAGCATTCTGTGAAACTTCTTTCTTATCTGTGCATTCAACTAACAGAGTTGAACATTACTTTAGATGGAGGATTTTTGAAACACTCTTTCTGTAGAAACTGCATGTGGATCATTGAGGCGCTATGAGGCCTATCGTGGAAAAAGAAATATCTTCCAGTAAAAACTACAGAAAAGCATTCTCTGAATCTTCTTTCCGATCTGTGCATTCAACTAACAGAGTTGAACCTTACTTTTGATGGAGGAGTTTTGAACCACTCTTTCTGTAGAAACCGCAAGTGGACATTTGGAGCGCTATGAGGCCTGTAATGGAAAAGAAATATCTTCAAATAAAAACTACAGAGAAGCATTCTGTGAAACTTCTTTCTGATCTGTTCATTCAACTAAGAGTGTTGAAACTTACTATTGATTGAGGAGTTTTTAAACACTCTTTCTGTAGAAACTGCATGTGGATATTTGAGGCGCTATGAGGCCTATCGCTGAAAAAGGGATGTCTTCAAATAAAAACTTCACAGAAGCATTCTGTGAAACCACTTTCTGATCTGTGCATTCAACAAACAGAGTTGAACCTTCCTTTTGATGGAGGAGTTTTGAAACACTCTTTCTGTAGAAACTGCAATTGGACATTTGGAGCGCAATGAGGCCTATAGTGGTAAAAGGTATATCTTCAAATAAAAACTACACAGAAGCATTCTTTGAAACTTCTCTCTGATCTGTACATTCATCTAGCAGTGTTGAATCTTACTTTTGATTGAGGAGTTTTTAAACATTCTTTCTGTAGAAAGTGTAAGTGGATATTTGGAGTGCTATGAGGCCTATTGCGGAAAAAGGATTATCTTCAAATAAAAAGTGCACAAAAGAATTCTGTGAAACTTCTTTCTGATCTGTGCATTCAACTAACAGAGATGAACCTTACTTTTAATGGAAGACTTTTGAAACACTCTTTCTGTAGAAACTGCAGGTCGATATTTGGAGCGCTATGAAGCCTATCGCGGAAAAAGCAATAACTTCAAGTAAAAACTACACAGAAGCATTCTGTGAAACTTCTTTCTCATCTGTGCATTCACCTAACAGAGTAGAACCTTACTTTTGATTGAGGAGCTTTAAAACACTCTTTCTGTGTAAACTGCACGTGGACATTAGGAGAGCTCTGAGGCCAATCGTGGAAAAACGAATATCTTCAAGTAAAAACTACACAGAAGCAGACTGTGAGACTTCATTCTGATCTGTACATTCATCTAACAGGGTTGAACCTTACTTTTCATGGAGATGTTTTGAAACACTCTTTCGGTAGATAGTGCAAGTTGTCATTTGGAGCGCTATGAGGCCTATAGTGGAAAAAGGAATATCTTCAAATAAAAACTACACAGTAGCATTCTGTGGAACTTCTTTCTGACCTGTGCATTCAACTAACCGAGTTGAACCTTACTTTGGGTGGAGGAGTTTTGAAACACTCTGTAGGAACTGGAAGTGGATATTTGTAGCGCTACGAGACCTATAGCGGAAAAAGGAATATCTTCCAATAAAAACTACACAGAAGCATTCTGTGGAAATCCTTATTGATCTGTTCATTCAACTAAAGGAGTTGAACCTTACTTTTGGTGGAAGACTATTGAAACACTCTTCCTGTAGAAACTGCAAGCGGACATTTGGAGTGCTATGAGGCCTATCGTGGAAAAAGGAATATCTTCATATAAAAACTACACAGTTGCATTCTGTGAAACTACTTTATGATCTGTGCGTTCAACTGACAGAGTTGAAACTTGCTTTTGACTGAGGGGTTTTGAAACAGTCCTTCTGTGTAAACTGCAAGTGGACATTTGGATCTCTATGAGGCCTATGGTGGGAAAAGGAATACATTCAAACAAAAACTACACAGAAGCATTCTGTGAAACTACTTTCTGATCTGTTCATTCAACTAGCAGTGTTGATCCTAACTTTTGATGGAGGAGTTTTTGAAACACTCTTCTTACCGTACAAACTGCAAGAGAATATTTGGAGCTCTATGAGGCCTATCGCGGAAAAAGGAATATCTTCAAATAAAAACTACACAGAAGCATTCTGTGAAACTTCTTTCCGATCTGTGCATTCAACTAACAGAGTTGAACCTTACTTTTGATGGAGGAGTTTTGAACCACTCTTTCTGTAGAAACTGCAAGTGGACATTTGGAGCGCTATGAGGCCTATAATGGAAAAGGAATATCTTCAAATAAAAACTACACAGAAGCATTCTGTGAAACTTCTTTCTCAACTGTTCATTGAAATAACAGTGTTGAAAATTACTTGTGATGGAGGAGCTTTTAAACACTCTTTCTGTAGAAACTGCATGTGGATATTTGAGGCGCTATGAGGCCTATCGCTGAAAAAGGGATGTCATCAAATAAAAACTTCACAGAAGCATTCTTTGAAACCACTTTCTTATCTGTGCATTCAACAAACAGAGGTGAACTTTACTTTTGATGGAGGAGTTTTCAAACACTCTTTCTGTGGAAACTACATGTGGACATATGGAGCCCCATGAGGCCTATCGTGGAGAAAGGAATATCTTCAAAGAAAGACTAGAGTAAAACGTTCTGTGAAACTTCTTTCTGATCTGGGCTTTCAACCAACAGAGTTGAACCTTACTTTGGATGGAGGAGTATTCAAACACTCTTTCTGTAGAAACTGCAAGTGGACATTTGGAGCGCTACGAGGCCTATCGCGGAAAAAGGAATATCTTCCAATAAAAACTACACAGAAGCATTCTGTGAAATTTTTCTGATCTGTGCATTCAACTAACACACTTGAACATAACTTTTGATTGAGGAGTTTTCAAACACTCTTTCTGTAGAAACTGGAAGTGGACATTATGAGCGCTTTGAGGCCTATCGCGGAAAAAGGAATATCTTCAAATAAAAACTACACAGAAGCATTCTGTGAAACTTCTTTCTTATCTGTGCATTCAACTAACAGAGTTGAACCTTACTTTTGATGGAGGAGTTTTGAAATAATGTTTCTGTAGAAACTGCAAGTGGATATTTTGAGCGCTATGAGGCCTATCGCGGAAAAAGCTATATCTTCAAATAAAAACTACACGGAAGCATTCTGTGAAACTTCTTTCTGATCTGTGCATTCAACTAACAGAGGTGAACATTACTTTTGATGGAGGAGTTTTTAAACACTCTTTCTGTAGAAACTGCAAGGGGATATTTGGAGCGCTATGAGGCCTATTGCGGAAAAAGGAATATCTTCAAATAAAAAGTACACAGAAGCATTCTGTGACACTTCTTTCTTATCTGTGCATTCAACTAACAGAGTTGATTCTTACTTTTGATGGAGGAGTTTTGAAACACTATTTCTGTAGAAACTTCAAGTGGACATTTTGAGCGCTATGAGGCCTATGGCGGAAAAAGGTATATCTTCAAATAAAAACTACACAGAAGCATTCTGTGAAACTTCTTTCAGATCTGTGCATTCGACTAACAGAGCTGAACATTACTTTTGATGGAGGAGTTTTTAAACACTGTTTCTCTAGAAACTGCAAGGGGATATTTGGGGCTCTATGAGGCCTATTGCGGAAAAAGCTATATCTTCAAATAAAAACTACAGAGAAGCATTCTGTGAAACTTCTTTCTTATCTGTGCATTCAACTAACAGAGTTGAACATTACTTTAGATGGAGGATTTTTGAAACACTCTTTCTGTAGAAACTGCATGTGGATCATTGAGGCGCTATGAGGCCTATCGTGGAAAAAGAAATATCTTCCAGTAAAAACTACAGAAAAGCATTCTCTGAATCTTCTTTCCGATCTGTGCATTCAACTAACAGAGTTGAACCTTACTTTTGATGGAGGAGTTTTGAACCACTCTTTCTGTAGAAACCGCAAGTGGACATTTGGAGCGCTATGAGGCCTGTAATGGAAAAGAAATATCTTCAAATAAAAACTACAGAGAAGCATTCTGTGAAACTTCTTTCTGATCTGTTCATTCAACTAAGAGTGTTGAAACTTACTATTGATTGAGGAGTTTTTAAACACTCTTTCTGTAGAAACTGCATGTGGATATTTGAGGCGCTATGAGGCCTATCGCTGAAAAAGGGATGTCTTCAAATAAAAACTTCACAGAAGCATTCTGTGAAACCACTTTCTGATCTGTGCATTCAACAAACAGAGTTGAACCTTCCTTTTGATGGAGGAGTTTTGAAACACTCTTTCTGTAGAAACTGCAATTGGACATTTGGAGCGCAATGAGGCCTATAGTGGTAAAAGGTATATCTTCAAATAAAAACTACACAGAAGCATTCTTTGAAACTTCTCTCTGATCTGTACATTCATCTAGCAGTGTTGAATCTTACTTTTGATTGAGGAGTTTTTAAACATTCTTTCTGTAGAAAGTGTAAGTGGATATTTGGAGTGCTATGAGGCCTATTGCGGAAAAAGGATTATCTTCAAATAAAAAGTGCACAAAAGAATTCTGTGAAACTTCTTTCTGATCTGTGCATTCAACTAACAGAGATGAACCTTACTTTTAATGGAAGACTTTTGAAACACTCTTTCTGTAGAAACTGCAGGTCGATATTTGGAGCGCTATGAAGCCTATCGCGGAAAAAGCAATAACTTCAAGTAAAAACTACGCAGAAGCATTCTGTGAAACTTCTTTCTCATCTGTGCATTCACCTAACAGAGTAGAACCTTACTTTTGATTGAGGAGCTTTAAAACACTCTTTCTGTGTAAACTGCACGTGGACATTAGGAGAGCTCTGAGGCCAATCGTGGAAAAACGAATATCTTCAAGTAAAAACTACACAGAAGCAGACTGTGAGACTTCATTCTGATCTGTACATTCATCTAACAGGGTTGAACCTTACTTTTCCTGGAGATGTTTTGAAACACTCTTTCGGTAGATAGTGCAAGTTGTCATTTGGAGCGCTATGAGGCCTATAGTGGAAAAAGGAATATCTTCAAATAAAAACTACACAGTAGCATTCTGTGGAACTTCTTTCTGACCTGTGCATTCAACTAACCGAGTTGAACCTTACTTTGGGTGGAGGAGTTTTGAAACACTCTGTAGGAACTGGAAGTGGATATTTGTAGCGCTACGAGACCTATAGCGGAAAAAGGAATATCTTCCAATAAAAACTACACAGAAGCATTCTGTGGAAATCCTTATTGATCTGTTCATTCAACTAAAGGAGTTGAACCTTACTTTTGGTGGAAGACTATTGAAACACTCTTCCTGTAGAAACTGCAAGCGGACATTTGGAGTGCTATGAGGCCTATCGTGGAAAAAGGAATATCTTCATATAAAAACTACACAGTTGCATTCTGTGAAACTACTTTATGATCTGTGCGTTCAACTGACAGAGTTGAAACTTGCTTTTGACTGAGGGGTTTTGAAACAGTCCTTCTGTGTAAACTGCAAGTGGACATTTGGATCTCTATGAGGCCTATGGTGGGAAAAGGAATACATTCAAACAAAAACTACACAGAAGCATTCTGTGAAACTACTTTCTGATCTGTTCATTCAACTAGCAGTGTTGATCCTAACTTTTGATGGAGGAGTTTTTGAAACACTCTTCTTACCGTACAAACTGCAAGAGAATATTTGGAGCTCTATGAGGCCTATCGCGGAAAAAGGAATATCTTCAAATAAAAACTACACAGAAGCATTCTGTGAAACTTCTTTCCGATCTGTGCATTCAACTAACAGAGTTGAACCTTACTTTTGATGGAGGAGTTTTGAACCACTCTTTCTGTAGAAACTGCAAGTGGACATTTGGAGCGCTATGAGGCCTATAATGGAAAAGGAATATCTTCAAATAAAAACTACACAGAAGCATTCTGTGAAACTTCTTTCTCAACTGTTCATTGAAATAACAGTGTTGAAAATTACTTGTGATGGAGGAGCTTTTAAACACTCTTTCTGTAGAAACTGCATGTGGATATTTGAGGCGCTATGAGGCCTATCGCTGAAAAAGGGATGTCATCAAATAAAAACTTCACAGAAGCATTCTTTGAAACCACTTTCTTATCTGTGCATTCAACAAACAGAGGTGAACTTTACTTTTGATGGAGGAGTTTTCAAACACTCTTTCTGTGGAAACTACATGTGGACATATGGAGCCCCATGAGGCCTATCGTGGAGAAAGGAATATCTTCAAAGAAAGACTAGAGTAAAACGTTCTGTGAAACTTCTTTCTGATCTGGGCTTTCAACCAACAGAGTTGAACCTTACTTTGGATGGAGGAGTATTCAAACACTCTTTCTGTAGAAACTGCAAGTGGACATTTGGAGCGCTACGAGGCCTATCGCGGAAAAAGGAATATCTTCCAATAAAAACTACACAGAAGCATTCTGTGAAATTTTTCTGATCTGTGCATTCAACTAACACACTTGAACATAACTTTTGATTGAGGAGTTTTCAAACACTCTTTCTGTAGAAACTGGAAGTGGACATTTTGAGCGCTTTGAGGCCTATCGCGGAAAAAGGAATATCTTCAAATAAAAACTACACAGAAGCATTCTGTGAAACTTCTTTCTTATCTGTGCATTCAACTAACAGAGTTGAACCTTACTTTTGATGGAGGAGTTTTGAAATAATGTTTCTGTAGAAACTGCAAGTGGATATTTTGAGCGCTATGAGGCCTATCGCGGAAAAAGCTATATCTTCAAATAAAAACTACACGGAAGCATTCTGTGAAACTTCTTTCTGATCTGTGCATTCAACTAACAGAGGTGAACATTACTTTTGATGGAGGAGTTTTTAAACACTCTTTCTGTAGAAACTGCAAGGGGATATTTGGAGCGCTATGAGGCCTATTGCGGAAAAAGGAATATCTTCAAATAAAAAGTACACAGAAGCATTCTGTGACACTTCTTTCTTATCTGTGCATTCAACTAACAGAGTTGATTCTTACTTTTGATGGAGGAGTTTTGAAACACTATTTCTGTAGAAACTTCAAGTGGACATTTTGAGCGCTATGAGGCCTATGGCGGAAAAAGGTATATCTTCAAATAAAAACTACACAGAAGCATTCTGTGAAACTTCTTTCAGATCTGTGCATTCGACTAACAGAGCTGAACATTACTTTTGATGGAGGAGTTTTTAAACACTGTTTCTCTAGAAACTGCAAGGGGATATTTGGGGCTCTATGAGGCCTATTGCGGAAAAAGCTATATCTTCAAATAAAAACTACAGAGAAGCATTCTGTGAAACTTCTTTCTTATCTGTGCATTCAACTAACAGAGTTGAACATTACTTTAGATGGAGGATTTTTGAAACACTCTTTCTGTAGAAACTGCATGTGGATCATTGAGGTGCTATGAGGCCTATCGTGGAAAAAGAAATATCTTCCAATAAAAACTACAGAAAAGCATTCTCTGAATCTTCTTTCCGATCTGTGCATTCAACTAACAGAGTTGAACCTTACTTTTGATGGAGGAGTTTTGAACCACTCTTTCTGTAGAAACCGCAAGTGGACATTTGGAGCGCTATGAGGCCTGTAATGGAAAAGAAATATCTTCAAATAAAAACTACAGAGAAGCATTCTGTGAAACTTCTTTCTGATCTGTTCATTCAACTAAGAGTGTTGAAACTTACTATTGATTGAGGAGTTTTTAAACACTCTTTCTGTAGAAACTGCATGTGGATATTTGAGGCGCTATGAGGCCTATCGCTGAAAAAGGGATGTCTTCAAATAAAAACTTCACAGAAGCATTCTGTGAAACCACTTTCTGATCTGTGCATTCAACAAACAGAGTTGAACCTTCCTTTTGATGGAGGAGTTTTGAAACACTCTTTCTGTAGAAACTGCAATTGGACATTTGGAGCGCAATGAGGCCTATAGTGGTAAAAGGTATATCTTCAAATAAAAACTACACAGAAGCATTCTTTGAAACTTCTCTCTGATCTGTACATTCATCTAGCAGTGTTGAATCTTACTTTTGATTGAGGAGTTTTTAAACATTCTTTCTGTAGAAAGTGTAAGTGGATATTTGGAGTGCTATGAGGCCTATTGCGGAAAAAGGATTATCTTCAAATAAAAAGTGCACAAAAGAATTCTGTGAAACTTCTTTCTGATCTGTGCATTCAACTAACAGAGATGAACCTTACTTTTAATGGAAGACTTTTGAAACACTCTTTCTGTAGAAACTGCAGGTCGATATTTGGAGCGCTATGAAGCCTATCGCGGAAAAAGCAATAACTTCAAGTAAAAACTACGCAGAAGCATTCTGTGAAACTTCTTTCTCATCTGTGCATTCACCTAACAGAGTAGAACCTTACTTTTGATTGAGGAGCTTTAAAACACTCTTTCTGTGTAAACTGCACGTGGACATTAGGAGAGCTCTGAGGCCAATCGTGGAAAAACGAATATCTTCAAGTAAAAACTACACAGAAGCAGACTGTGAGACTTCATTCTGATCTGTACATTCATCTAACAGGGTTGAACCTTACTTTTCATGGAGATGTTTTGAAACACTCTTTCGGTAGATAGTGCAAGTTGTCATTTGGAGCGCTATGAGGCCTATAGTGGAAAAAGGAATATCTTCAAATAAAAACTACACAGTAGCATTCTGTGGAACTTCTTTCTGACCTGTGCATTCAACTAACCGAGTTGAACCTTACTTTGGGTGGAGGAGTTTTGAAACACTCTGTAGGACCTGGAAGTGGATATTTGTAGCGCTACGAGACCTATAGCGGAAAAAGGAATATCTTCCAATAAAAACTACACAGAAGCATTCTGTGGAAATCCTTATTGATCTGTTCATTCAACTAAAGGAGTTGAACCTTACTTTTGGTGGAAGACTATTGAAACACTCTTCCTGTAGAAACTGCAAGCGGACATTTGGAGTGCTATGAGGCCTATCGTGGAAAAAGGAATATCTTCATATAAAAACTACACAGTTGCATTCTGTGAAACTACTTTATGATCTGTGCGTTCAACTGACAGAGTTGAAACTTGCTTTTGACTGAGGGGTTTTGAAACAGTCCTTCTGTGTAAACTGCAAGTGGACATTTGGATCTCTATGAGGCCTATGGTGGGAAAAGGAATACATTCAAACAAAAACTACACAGAAGCATTCTGTGAAACTACTTTCTGATCTGTTCATTCAACTAGCAGTGTTGATCCTAACTTTTGATGGAGGAGTTTTTGAAACACTCTTCTTACCGTACAAACTGCAAGAGAATATTTGGAGCTCTATGAGGCCTATCGCGGAAAAAGGAATATCTTCAAATAAAAACTACACAGAAGCATTCTGTGAAACTTCTTTCCGATCTGTGCATTCAACTAACAGAGTTGAACCTTACTTTTGATGGAGGAGTTTTGAACCACTCTTTCTGTAGAAACTGCAAGTGGACATTTGGAGCGCTATGAGGCCTATAATGGAAAAGGAATATCTTCAAATAAAAACTACACAGAAGCATTCTGTGAAACTTCTTTCTCAACTGTTCATTGAAATAACAGTGTTGAAAATTACTTGTGATGGAGGAGCTTTTAAACACTCTTTCTGTAGAAACTGCATGTGGATATTTGAGGCGCTATGAGGCCTATCGCTGAAAAAGGGATGTCATCAAATAAAAACTTCACAGAAGCATTCTTTGAAACCACTTTCTTATCTGTGCATTCAACAAACAGAGGTGAACTTTACTTTTGATGGAGGAGTTTTCAAACACTCTTTCTGTGGAAACTACATGTGGACATATGGAGCCCCATGAGGCCTATCGTGGAGAAAGGAATATCTTCAAAGAAAGACTAGAGTAAAACGTTCTGTGAAACTTCTTTCTGATCTGGGCTTTCAACCAACAGAGTTGAACCTTACTTTGGATGGAGGAGTATTCAAACACTCTTTCTGTAGAAACTGCAAGTGGACATTTGGAGCGCTACGAGGCCTATCGCGGAAAAAGGAATATCTTCCAATAAAAACTACACAGAAGCATTCTGTGAAATTTTTCTGATCTGTGCATTCAACTAACACACTTGAACATAACTTTTGATTGAGGAGTTTTCAAACACTCTTTCTGTAGAAACTGGAAGTGGACATTATGAGCGCTTTGAGGCCTATCGCGGAAAAAGGAATATCTTCAAATAAAAACTACACAGAAGCATTCTGTGAAACTTCTTTCTTATCTGTGCATTCAACTAACAGAGTTGAACCTTACTTTTGATGGAGGAGTTTTGAAATAATGTTTCTGTAGAAACTGCAAGTGGATATTTTGAGCGCTATGAGGCCTATCGCGGAAAAAGCTATATCTTCAAATAAAAACTACACGGAAGCATTCTGTGAAACTTCTTTCTGATCTGTGCATTCAACTAACAGAGGTGAACATTACTTTTGATGGAGGAGTTTTTAAACACTCTTTCTGTAGAAACTGCAAGGGGATATTTGGAGCGCTATGAGGCCTATTGCGGAAAAAGGAATATCTTCAAATAAAAAGTACACAGAAGCATTCTGTGACACTTCTTTCTTATCTGTGCATTCAACTAACAGAGTTGATTCTTACTTTTGATGGAGGAGTTTTGAAACACTATTTCTGTAGAAACTTCAAGTGGACATTTTGAGCGCTATGAGGCCTATGGCGGAAAAAGGTATATCTTCAAATAAAAACTACACAGAAGCATTCTGTGAAACTTCTTTCAGATCTGTGCATTCGACTAACAGAGCTGAAAATTACTTTTGATGGAGGAGTTTTTAAACACTGTTTCTGTAGAAACTGCAAGGGGATATTTGGAGCTCTATGAGGCCTATTGCGGAAAAAGCTATATCTTCAAATAAAAACTACAGAGAAGCATTCTGTGAAACTTCTTTCTTATCTGTGCATTCAACTAACAGAGTTGAACATTACTTTAGATGGAGGATTTTTGAAACACTCTTTCTGTAGAAACTGCATGTGGATCATTGAGGCGCTATGAGGCCTATCGTGGAAAAAGAAATATCTTCCAATAAAAACTACAGAAAAGCATTCTCTGAATCTTCTTTCCGATCTGTGCATTCAACTAACAGAGTTGAACCTTACTTTTGATGGAGGAGTTTTGAACCACTCTTTCTGTAGAAACCGCAAGTGGACATTTGGAGCGCTATGAGGCCTGTAATGGAAAAGAAATATCTTCAAATAAAAACTACAGAGAAGCATTCTGTGAAACTTCTTTCTGATCTGTTCATTCAACTAAGAGTGTTGAAACTTACTATTGATTGAGGAGTTTTTAAACACTCTTTCTGTAGAAACTGCATGTGGATATTTGAGGCGCTATGAGGCCTATCGCTGAAAAAGGGATGTCTTCAAATAAAAACTTCACAGAAGCATTCTGTGAAACCACTTTCTGATCTGTGCATTCAACAAACAGAGTTGAACCTTCCTTTTGATGGAGGAGTTTTGAAACACTCTTTCTGTAGAAACTGCAATTGGACATTTGGAGCGCAATGAGGCCTATAGTGGTAAAAGGTATATCTTCAAATAAAAACTACACAGAAGCATTCTTTGAAACTTCTCTCTGATCTGTACATTCATCTAGCAGTGTTGAATCTTACTTTTGATTGAGGAGTTTTTAAACATTCTTTCTGTAGAAAGTGTAAGTGGATATTTGGAGTGCTATGAGGCCTATTGCGGAAAAAGGATTATCTTCAAATAAAAAGTGCACAAAAGAATTCTGTGAAACTTCTTTCTGATCTGTGCATTCAACTAACAGAGATGAACCTTACTTTTAATGGAAGACTTTTGAAACACTCTTTCTGTAGAAACTGCAGGTCGATATTTGGAGCGCTATGAAGCCTATCGCGGAAAAAGCAATAACTTCAAGTAAAAACTACACAGAAGCATTCTGTGAAACTTCTTTCTCATCTGTGCATTCACCTAACAGAGTAGAACCTTACTTTTGATTGAGGAGCTTTAAAACACTCTTTCTGTGTAAACTGCACGTGGACATTAGGAGAGCTCTGAGGCCAATCGTGGAAAAACGAATATCTTCAAGTAAAAACTACACAGAAGCAGACTGTGAGACTTCATTCTGATCTGTACATTCATCTAACAGGGTTGAACCTTACTTTTCATGGAGATGTTTTGAAACACTCTTTCGGTAGATAGTGCAAGTTGTCATTTGGAGCGCTATGAGGCCTATAGTGGAAAAAGGAATATCTTCAAATAAAAACTACACAGTAGCATTCTGTGGAACTTCTTTCTGACCTGTGCATTCAACTAACCGAGTTGAACCTTACTTTGGGTGGAGGAGTTTTGAAACACTCTGTAGGAACTGGAAGTGGATATTTGTAGCGCTACGAGACCTATAGCGGAAAAAGGAATATCTTCCAATAAAAACTACACAGAAGCATTCTGTGGAAATCCTTATTGATCTGTTCATTCAACTAAAGGAGTTGAACCTTACTTTTGGTGGAAGACTATTGAAACACTCTTCCTGTAGAAACTGCAAGCGGACATTTGGAGTGCTATGAGGCCTATCGTGGAAAAAGGAATATCTTCATATAAAAACTACACAGTTGCATTCTGTGAAACTACTTTATGATCTGTGCGTTCAACTGACAGAGTTGAAACTTGCTTTTGACTGAGGGGTTTTGAAACAGTCCTTCTGTGTAAACTGCAAGTGGACATTTGGATCTCTATGAGGCCTATGGTGGGAAAAGGAATACATTCAAACAAAAACTACACAGAAGCATTCTGTGAAACTACTTTCTGATCTGTTCATTCAACTAGCAGTGTTGATCCTAACTTTTGATGGAGGAGTTTTTGAAACACTCTTCTTACCGTACAAACTGCAAGAGAATATTTGGAGCTCTATGAGGCCTATCGCGGAAAAAGGAATATCTTCAAATAAAAACTACACAGAAGCATTCTGTGAAACTTCTTTCCGATCTGTGCATTCAACTAACAGAGTTGAACCTTACTTTTGATGGAGGAGTTTTGAACCACTCTTTCTGTAGAAACTGCAAGTGGACATTTGGAGCGCTATGAGGCCTATAATGGAAAAGGAATATCTTCAAATAAAAACTACACAGAAGCATTCTGTGAAACTTCTTTCTCAACTGTTCATTGAAATAACAGTGTTGAAAATTACTTTTGATGGAGGAGCTTTTAAACACTCTTTCTGTAGAAACTGCATGTGGATATTTGAGGCGCTATGAGGCCTATCGCTGAAAAAGGGATGTCATCAAATAAAAACTTCACAGAAGCATTCTTTGAAACCACTTTCTTATCTGTGCATTCAACAAACAGAGGTGAACTTTACTTTTGATGGAGGAGTTTTCAAACACTCTTTCTGTGGAAACTACATGTGGACATATGGAGCCCCATGAGGCCTATCGTGGAGAAAGGAATATCTTCAAAGAAAGACTAGAGTAAAACGTTCTGTGAAACTTCTTTCTGATCTGGGCTTTCAACCAACAGAGTTGAACCTTACTTTGGATGGAGGAGTATTCAAACACTCTTTCTGTAGAAACTGCAAGTGGACATTTGGAGCGCTACGAGGCCTATCGCGGAAAAAGGAATATCTTCCAATAAAAACTACACAGAAGCATTCTGTGAAATTTTTCTGATCTGTGCATTCAACTAACACACTTGAACATAACTTTTGATTGAGGAGTTTTCAAACACTCTTTCTGTAGAAACTGGAAGTGGACATTATGAGCGCTTTGAGGCCTATCGCGGAAAAAGGAATATCTTCAAATAAAAACTACACAGAAGCATTCTGTGAAACTTCTTTCTTATCTGTGCATTCAACTAACAGAGTTGAACCTTACTTTTGATGGAGGAGTTTTGAAATAATGTTTCTGTAGAAACTGCAAGTGGATATTTTGAGCGCTATGAGGCCTATCGCGGAAAAAGCTATATCTTCAAATAAAAACTACACGGAAGCATTCTGTGAAACTTCTTTCTGATCTGTGCATTCAACTAACAGAGGTGAACATTACTTTTGATGGAGGAGTTTTTAAACACTCTTTCTGTAGAAACTGCAAGGGGATATTTGGAGCGCTATGAGGCCTATTGCGGAAAAAGGAATATCTTCAAATAAAAAGTACACAGAAGCATTCTGTGACACTTCTTTCTTATCTGTGCATTCAACTAACAGAGTTGATTCTTACTTTTGATGGAGGAGTTTTGAAACACTATTTCTGTAGAAACTTCAAGTGGACATTTTGAGCGCTATGAGGCCTATGGCGGAAAAAGGTATATCTTCAAATAAAAACTACACAGAAGCATTCTGTGAAACTTCTTTCAGATCTGTGCATTCGACTAACAGAGCTGAACATTACTTTTGATGGAGGAGTTTTTAAACACTGTTTCTCTAGAAACTGCAAGGGGATATTTGGGGCTCTATGAGGCCTATTGCGGAAAAAGCTATATCTTCAAATAAAAACTACAGAGAAGCATTCTGTGAAACTTCTTTCTTATCTGTGCATTCAACTAACAGAGTTGAACATTACTTTAGATGGAGGATTTTTGAAACACTCTTTCTGTAGAAACTGCATGTGGATCATTGAGGCGCTATGAGGCCTATCGTGGAAAAAGAAATATCTTCCAGTAAAAACTACAGAAAAGCATTCTCTGAATCTTCTTTCCGATCTGTGCATTCAACTAACAGAGTTGAACCTTACTTTTGATGGAGGAGTTTTGAACCACTCTTTCTGTAGAAACCGCAAGTGGACATTTGGAGCGCTATGAGGCCTGTAATGGAAAAGAAATATCTTCAAATAAAAACTACAGAGAAGCATTCTGTGAAACTTCTTTCTGATCTGTTCATTCAACTAAGAGTGTTGAAACTTACTATTGATTGAGGAGTTTTTAAACACTCTTTCTGTAGAAACTGCATGTGGATATTTGAGGCGCTATGAGGCCTATCGCTGAAAAAGGGATGTCTTCAAATAAAAACTTCACAGAAGCATTCTGTGAAACCACTTTCTGATCTGTGCATTCAACAAACAGAGTTGAACCTTCCTTTTGATGGAGGAGTTTTGAAACACTCTTTCTGTAGAAACTGCAATTGGACATTTGGAGCGCAATGAGGCCTATAGTGGTAAAAGGTATATCTTCAAATAAAAACTACACAGAAGCATTCTTTGAAACTTCTCTCTGATCTGTACATTCATCTAGCAGTGTTGAATCTTACTTTTGATTGAGGAGTTTTTAAACATTCTTTCTGTAGAAAGTGTAAGTGGATATTTGGAGTGCTATGAGGCCTATTGCGGAAAAAGGATTATCTTCAAATAAAAAGTGCACAAAAGAATTCTGTGAAACTTCTTTCTGATCTGTGCATTCAACTAACAGAGATGAACCTTACTTTTAATGGAAGACTTTTGAAACACTCTTTCTGTAGAAACTGCAGGTCGATATTTGGAGCGCTATGAAGCCTATCGCGGAAAAAGCAATAACTTCAAGTAAAAACTACACAGAAGCATTCTGTGAAACTTCTTTCTCATCTGTGCATTCACCTAACAGAGTAGAACCTTACTTTTGATTGAGGAGCTTTAAAACACTCTTTCTGTGTAAACTGCACGTGGACATTAGGAGAGCTCTGAGGCCAATCGTGGAAAAACGAATATCTTCAAGTAAAAACTACACAGAAGCAGACTGTGAGACTTCATTCTGATCTGTACATTCATCTAACAGGGTTGAACCTTACTTTTCATGGAGATGTTTTGAAACACTCTTTCGGTAGATAGTGCAAGTTGTCATTTGGAGCGCTATGAGGCCTATAGTGGAAAAAGGAATATCTTCAAATAAAAACTACACAGTAGCATTCTGTGGAACTTCTTTCTGACCTGTGCATTCAACTAACCGAGTTGAACCTTACTTTGGGTGGAGGAGTTTTGAAACACTCTGTAGGAACTGGAAGTGGATATTTGTAGCGCTACGAGACCTATAGCGGAAAAAGGAATATCTTCCAATAAAAACTACACAGAAGCATTCTGTGGAAATCCTTATTGATCTGTTCATTCAACTAAAGGAGTTGAACCTTACTTTTGGTGGAAGACTATTGAAACACTCTTCCTGTAGAAACTGCAAGCGGACATTTGGAGTGCTATGAGGCCTATCGTGGAAAAAGGAATATCTTCATATAAAAACTACACAGTTGCATTCTGTGAAACTACTTTATGATCTGTGCGTTCAACTGACAGAGTTGAAACTTGCTTTTGACTGAGGGGTTTTGAAACAGTCCTTCTGTGTAAACTGCAAGTGGACATTTGGATCTCTATGAGGCCTATGGTGGGAAAAGGAATACATTCAAACAAAAACTACACAGAAGCATTCTGTGAAACTACTTTCTGATCTGTTCATTCAACTAGCAGTGTTGATCCTAACTTTTGATGGAGGAGTTTTTGAAACACTCTTCTTACCGTACAAACTGCAAGAGAATATTTGGAGCTCTATGAGGCCTATCGCGGAAAAAGGAATATCTTCAAATAAAAACTACACAGAAGCATTCTGTGAAACTTCTTTCCGATCTGTGCATTCAACTAACAGAGTTGAACCTTACTTTTGATGGAGGAGTTTTGAACCACTCTTTCTGTAGAAACTGCAAGTGGACATTTGGAGCGCTATGAGGCCTATAATGGAAAAGGAATATCTTCAAATAAAAACTACACAGAAGCATTCTGTGAAACTTCTTTCTCAACTGTTCATTGAAATAACAGTGTTGAAAATTACTTGTGATGGAGGAGCTTTTAAACACTCTTTCTGTAGAAACTGCATGTGGATATTTGAGGCGCTATGAGGCCTATCGCTGAAAAAGGGATGTCATCAAATAAAAACTTCACAGAAGCATTCTTTGAAACCACTTTCTTATCTGTGCATTCAACAAACAGAGGTGAACTTTACTTTTGATGGAGGAGTTTTCAAACACTCTTTCTGTGGAAACTACATGTGGACATATGGAGCCCCATGAGGCCTATCGTGGAGAAAGGAATATCTTCAAAGAAAGACTAGAGTAAAACGTTCTGTGAAACTTCTTTCTGATCTGGGCTTTCAACCAACAGAGTTGAACCTTACTTTGGATGGAGGAGTATTCAAACACTCTTTCTGTAGAAACTGCAAGTGGACATTTGGAGCGCTACGAGGCCTATCGCGGAAAAAGGAATATCTTCCAATAAAAACTACACAGAAGCATTCTGTGAAATTTTTCTGATCTGTGCATTCAACTAACACACTTGAACATAACTTTTGATTGAGGAGTTTTCAAACACTCTTTCTGTAGAAACTGGAAGTGGACATTATGAGCGCTTTGAGGCCTATCGCGGAAAAAGGAATATCTTCAAATAAAAACTACACAGAAGCATTCTGTGAAACTTCTTTCTTATCTGTGCATTCAACTAACAGAGTTGAACCTTACTTTTGATGGAGGAGTTTTGAAATAATGTTTCTGTAGAAACTGCAAGTGGATATTTTGAGCGCTATGAGGCCTATCGCGGAAAAAGCTATATCTTCAAATAAAAACTACACGGAAGCATTCTGTGAAACTTCTTTCTGATCTGTGCATTCAACTAACAGAGGTGAACATTACTTTTGATGGAGGAGTTTTTAAACACTCTTTCTGTAGAAACTGCAAGGGGATATTTGGAGCGCTATGAGGCCTATTGCGGAAAAAGGAATATCTTCAAATAAAAAGTACACAGAAGCATTCTGTGACACTTCTTTCTTATCTGTGCATTCAACTAACAGAGTTGATTCTTACTTTTGATGGAGGAGTTTTGAAACACTATTTCTGTAGAAACTTCAAGTGGACATTTTGAGCGCTATGAGGCCTATGGCGGAAAAAGGTATATCTTCAAATAAAAACTACACAGAAGCATTCTGTGAAACTTCTTTCAGATCTGTGCATTCGACTAACAGAGCTGAACATTACTTTTGATGGAGGAGTTTTTAAACACTGTTTCTCTAGAAACTGCAAGGGGATATTTGGGGCTCTATGAGGCCTATTGCGGAAAAAGCTATATCTTCAAATAAAAACTACAGAGAAGCATTCTGTGAAACTTCTTTCTTATCTGTGCATTCAACTAACAGAGTTGAACATTACTTTAGATGGAGGATTTTTGAAACATTCTTTCTGTAGAAACTGCATGTGGATCATTGAGGCGCTATGAGGCCTATCGTGGAAAAAGAAATATCTTCCAATAAAAACTACAGAAAAGCATTCTCTGAATCTTCTTTCCGATCTGTGCATTCAACTAACAGAGTTGAACCTTACTTTTGATGGAGGAGTTTTGAACCACTCTTTCTGTAGAAACCGCAAGTGGACATTTGGAGCGCTATGAGGCCTGTAATGGAAAAGAAATATCTTCAAATAAAAACTACAGAGAAGCATTCTGTGAAACTTCTTTCTGATCTGTTCATTCAACTAAGAGTGTTGAAACTTACTATTGATTGAGGAGTTTTTAAACACTCTTTCTGTAGAAACTGCATGTGGATATTTGAGGCGCTATGAGGCCTATCGCTGAAAAAGGGATGTCTTCAAATAAAAACTTCACAGAAGCATTCTGTGAAACCACTTTCTGATCTGTGCATTCAACAAACAGAGTTGAACCTTCCTTTTGATGGAGGAGTTTTGAAACACTCTTTCTGTAGAAACTGCAATTGGACATTTGGAGCGCAATGAGGCCTATAGTGGTAAAAGGTATATCTTCAAATAAAAACTACACAGAAGCATTCTTTGAAACTTCTCTCTGATCTGTACATTCATCTAGCAGTGTTGATTCTTACTTTTGATTGAGGAGTTTTTAAACATTCTTTCTGTAGAAAGTGTAAGTGGATATTTGGAGTGCTATGAGGCCTATTGCGGAAAAAGGATTATCTTCAAATAAAAAGTGCACAAAAGAATTCTGTGAAACTTCTTTCTGATCTGTGCATTCAACTAACAGAGATGAACCTTACTTTTAATGGAAGACTTTTGAAACACTCTTTCTGTAGAAACTGCAGGTCGATATTTGGAGCGCTATGAAGCCTATCGCGGAAAAAGCAATAACTTCAAGTAAAAACTACGCAGAAGCATTCTGTGAAAGTTCTTTCTCATCTGTGCATTCACCTAACAGAGTAGAACCTTACTTTTGATTGAGGAGCTTTAAAACACTCTTTCTGTGTAAACTGCACGTGGACATTAGGAGAGCTCTGAGGCCAATCGTGGAAAAACGAATATCTTCAAGTAAAAACTACACAGAAGCAGACTGTGAGACTTCATTCTGATCTGTACATTCATCTAACAGGGTTGAACCTTACTTTTCATGGAGATGTTTTGAAACACTCTTTCGGTAGATAGTGCAAGTTGTCATTTGGAGCGCTATGAAGCCTATAGTGGAAAAAGGAATATCTTCAAATAAAAACTACACAGTAGCATTCTGTGGAACTTCTTTCTGACCTGTGCATTCAACTAACCGAGTTGAACCTTACTTTGGGTGGAGGAGTTTTGAAACACTCTGTAGGAACTGGAAGTGGATATTTGTAGCGCTACGAGACCTATAGCGGAAAAAGGAATATCTTCCAATAAAAACTACACAGAAGCATTCTGTGGAAATCCTTATTGATCTGTTCATTCAACTAAAGGAGTTGAACCTTACTTTTGGTGGAAGACTATTGAAACACTCTTCCTGTAGAAACTGCAAGCGGACATTTGGAGTGCTATGAGGCCTATCGTGGAAAAAGGAATATCTTCATATAAAAACTACACAGTTGCATTCTGTGAAACTACTTTATGATCTGTGCGTTCAACTGACAGAGTTGAAACTTGCTTTTGACTGAGGGGTTTTGAAACAGTCCTTCTGTGTAAACTGCAAGTGGACATTTGGATCTCTATGAGGCCTATGGTGGGAAAAGGAATACATTCAAACAAAAACTACACAGAAGCATTCTGTGAAACTACTTTCTGATCTGTTCATTCAACTAGCAGTGTTGATCCTAACTTTTGATGGAGGAGTTTTTGAAACACTCTTCTTACCGTACAAACTGCAAGAGAATATTTGGAGCTCTATGAGGCCTATCGCGGAAAAAGGAATATCTTCAAATAAAAACTACACAGAAGCATTCTGTGAAACTTCTTTCCGATCTGTGCATTCAACTAACAGAGTTGAACCTTACTTTTGATGGAGGAGTTTTGAACCACTCTTTCTGTAGAAACTGCAAGTGGACATTTGGAGCGCTATGAGGCCTATAATGGAAAAGGAATATCTTCAAATAAAAACTACACAGAAGCATTCTGTGAAACTTCTTTCTCAACTGTTCATTGAAATAACAGTGTTGAAAATTACTTGTGATGGAGGAGCTTTTAAACACTCTTTCTGTAGAAACTGCATGTGGATATTTGAGGCGCTATGAGGCCTATCGCTGAAAAAGGGATGTCATCAAATAAAAACTTCACAGAAGCATTCTTTGAAACCACTTTCTTATCTGTGCATTCAACAAACAGAGGTGAACTTTACTTTTGATGGAGGAGTTTTCAAACACTCTTTCTGTGGAAACTACATGTGGACATATGGAGCCCCATGAGGCCTATCGTGGAGAAAGGAATATCTTCAAAGAAAGACTAGAGTAAAACGTTCTGTGAAACTTCTTTCTGATCTGGGCTTTCAACCAACAGAGTTGAACCTTACTTTGGATGGAGGAGTATTCAAACACTCTTTCTGTAGAAACTGCAAGTGGACATTTGGAGCGCTACGAGGCCTATCGCGGAAAAAGGAATATCTTCCAATAAAAACTACACAGAAGCATTCTGTGAAATTTTTCTGATCTGTGCATTCAACTAACACACTTGAACATAACTTTTGATTGAGGAGTTTTCAAACACTCTTTCTGTAGAAACTGGAAGTGGACATTTTGAGCGCTTTGAGGCCTATCGCGGAAAAAGGAATATCTTCAAATAAAAACTACACAGAAGCATTCTGTGAAACTTCTTTCTTATCTGTGCATTCAACTAACAGAGTTGAACCTTACTTTTGATGGAGGAGTTTTGAAATAATGTTTCTGTAGAAACTGCAAGTGGATATTTTGAGCGCTATGAGGCCTATCGCGGAAAAAGCTATATCTTCAAATAAAAACTACACGGAAGCATTCTGTGAAACTTCTTTCTGATCTGTGCATTCAACTAACAGAGGTGAACATTACTTTTGATGGAGGAGTTTTTAAACACTCTTTCTGTAGAAACTGCAAGGGGATATTTGGAGCGCTATGAGGCCTATTGCGGAAAAAGGAATATCTTCAAATAAAAAGTACACAGAAGCATTCTGTGACACTTCTTTCTTATCTGTGCATTCAACTAACAGAGTTGATTCTTACTTTTGATGGAGGAGTTTTGAAACACTATTTCTGTAGAAACTTCAAGTGGACATTTTGAGCGCTATGAGGCCTATGGCGGAAAAAGGTATATCTTCAAATAAAAACTACACAGAAGCATTCTGTGAAACTTCTTTCAGATCTGTGCATTCGACTAACAGAGCTGAACATTACTTTTGATGGAGGAGTTTTAAACACTGTTTCTCTAGAAACTGCAAGGGGATATTTGGGGCTCTATGAGGCCTATTGCGGAAAAAGCTATATCTTCAAATAAAAACTACAGAGAAGCATTCTGTGAAACTTCTTTCTTATCTGTGCATTCAACTAACAGAGTTGAACATTACTTTAGATGGAGGATTTTTGAAACACTCTTTCTGTAGAAACTGCATGTGGATCATTGAGGCGCTATGAGGCCTATCGTGGAAAAAGAAATATCTTCCAATAAAAACTACAGAAAAGCATTCTCTGAATCTTCTTTCCGATCTGTGCATTCAACTAACAGAGTTGAACCTTACTTTTGATGGAGGAGTTTTGAACCACTCTTTCTGTAGAAACCGCAAGTGGACATTTGGAGCGCTATGAGGCCTGTAATGGAAAAGAAATATCTTCAAATAAAAACTACAGAGAAGCATTCTGTGAAACTTCTTTCTGATCTGTTCATTCAACTAAGAGTGTTGAAACTTACTATTGATTGAGGAGTTTTTAAACACTCTTTCTGTAGAAACTGCATGTGGATATTTGAGGCGCTATGAGGCCTATCGCTGAAAAAGGGATGTCTTCAAATAAAAACTTCACAGAAGCATTCTGTGAAACCACTTTCTGATCTGTGCATTCAACAAACAGAGTTGAACCTTCCTTTTGATGGAGGAGTTTTGAAACACTCTTTCTGTAGAAACTGCAATTGGACATTTGGAGCGCAATGAGGCCTATAGTGGTAAAAGGTATATCTTCAAATAAAAACTACACAGAAGCATTCTTTGAAACTTCTCTCTGATCTGTACATTCATCTAGCAGTGTTGAATCTTACTTTTGATTGAGGAGTTTTTAAACATTCTTTCTGTAGAAAGTGTAAGTGGATATTTGGAGTGCTATGAGGCCTATTGCGGAAAAAGGATTATCTTCAAATAAAAAGTGCACAAAAGAATTCTGTGAAACTTCTTTCTGATCTGTGCATTCAACTAACAGAGATGAACCTTACTTTTAATGGAAGACTTTTGAAACACTCTTTCTGTAGAAACTGCAGGTCGATATTTGGAGCGCTATGAAGCCTATCGCGGAAAAAGCAATAACTTCAAGTAAAAACTACGCAGAAGCATTCTGTGAAAGTTCTTTCTCATCTGTGCATTCACCTAACAGAGTAGAACCTTACTTTTGATTGAGGAGCTTTAAAACACTCTTTCTGTGTAAACTGCACGTGGACATTAGGAGAGCTCTGAGGCCAATCGTGGAAAAACGAATATCTTCAAGTAAAAACTACACAGAAGCAGACTGTGAGACTTCATTCTGATCTGTACATTCATCTAACAGGGTTGAACCTTACTTTTCATGGAGATGTTTTGAAACACTCTTTCGGTAGATAGTGCAAGTTGTCATTTGGAGCGCTATGAGGCCTATAGTGGAAAAAGGAATATCTTCAAATAAAAACTACACAGTAGCATTCTGTGGAACTTCTTTCTGACCTGTGCATTCAACTAACCGAGTTGAACCTTACTTTGGGTGGAGGAGTTTTGAAACACTCTGTAGGAACTGGAAGTGGATATTTGTAGCGCTACGAGACCTATAGCGGAAAAAGGAATATCTTCCAATAAAAACTACACAGAAGCATTCTGTGGAAATCCTTATTGATCTGTTCATTCAACTAAAGGAGTTGAACCTTACTTTTGGTGGAAGACTATTGAAACACTCTTCCTGTAGAAACTGCAAGCGGACATTTGGAGTGCTATGAGGCCTATCGTGGAAAAAGGAATATCTTCATATAAAAACTACACAGTTGCATTCTGTGAAACTACTTTATGATCTGTGCGTTCAACTGACAGAGTTGAAACTTGCTTTTGACTGAGGGGTTTTGAAACAGTCCTTCTGTGTAAACTGCAAGTGGACATTTGGATCTCTATGAGGCCTATGGTGGGAAAAGGAATACATTCAAACAAAAACTACACAGAAGCATTCTGTGAAACTACTTTCTGATCTGTTCATTCAACTAGCAGTGTTGATCCTAACTTTTGATGGAGGAGTTTTTGAAACACTCTTCTTACCGTACAAACTGCAAGAGAATATTTGGAGCTCTATGAGGCCTATCGCGGAAAAAGGAATATCTTCAAATAAAAACTACACAGAAGCATTCTGTGAAACTTCTTTCCGATCTGTGCATTCAACTAACAGAGTTGAACCTTACTTTTGATGGAGGAGTTTTGAACCACTCTTTCTGTAGAAACTGCAAGTGGACATTTGGAGCGCTATGAGGCCTATAATGGAAAAGGAATATCTTCAAATAAAAACTACACAGAAGCATTCTGTGAAACTTCTTTCTCAACTGTTCATTGAAATAACAGTGTTGAAAATTACTTTTGATGGAGGAGCTTTTAAACACTCTTTCTGTAGAAACTGCATGTGGATATTTGAGGCGCTATGAGGCCTATCGCTGAAAAAGGGATGTCATCAAATAAAAACTTCACAGAAGCATTCTTTGAAACCACTTTCTTATCTGTGCATTCAACAAACAGAGGTGAACTTTACTTTTGATGGAGGAGTTTTCAAACACTCTTTCTGTGGAAACTACATGTGGACATATGGAGCCCCATGAGGCCTATCGTGGAGAAAGGAATATCTTCAAAGAAAGACTAGAGTAAAACGTTCTGTGAAACTTCTTTCTGATCTGGGCTTTCAACCAACAGAGTTGAACCTTACTTTGGATGGAGGAGTATTCAAACACTCTTTCTGTAGAAACTGCAAGTGGACATTTGGAGCGCTACGAGGCCTATCGCGGAAAAAGGAATATCTTCCAATAAAAACTACACAGAAGCATTCTGTGAAATTTTTCTGATCTGTGCATTCAACTAACACACTTGAACATAACTTTTGATTGAGGAGTTTTCAAACACTCTTTCTGTAGAAACTGGAAGTGGACATTATGAGCGCTTTGAGGCCTATCGCGGAAAAAGGAATATCTTCAAATAAAAACTACACAGAAGCATTCTGTGAAACTTCTTTCTTATCTGTGCATTCAACTAACAGAGTTGAACCTTACTTTTGATGGAGGAGTTTTGAAATAATGTTTCTGTAGAAACTGCAAGTGGATATTTTGAGCGCTATGAGGCCTATCGCGGAAAAAGCTATATCTTCAAATAAAAACTACACGGAAGCATTCTGTGAAACTTCTTTCTGATCTGTGCATTCAACTAACAGAGGTGAACATTACTTTTGATGGAGGAGTTTTTAAACACTCTTTCTGTAGAAACTGCAAGGGGATATTTGGAGCGCTATGAGGCCTATTGCGGAAAAAGGAATATCTTCAAATAAAAAGTACACAGAAGCATTCTGTGACACTTCTTTCTTATCTGTGCATTCAACTAACAGAGTTGATTCTTACTTTTGATGGAGGAGTTTTGAAACACTATTTCTGTAGAAACTTCAAGTGGACATTTTGAGCGCTATGAGGCCTATGGCGGAAAAAGGTATATCTTCAAATAAAAACTACACAGAAGCATTCTGTGAAACTTCTTTCAGATCTGTGCATTCGACTAACAGAGCTGAACATTACTTTTGATGGAGGAGTTTTTAAACACTGTTTCTCTAGAAACTGCAAGGGGATATTTGGGGCTCTATGAGGCCTATTGCGGAAAAAGCTATATCTTCAAATAAAAACTACAGAGAAGCATTCTGTGAAACTTCTTTCTTATCTGTGCATTCAACTAACAGAGTTGAACATTACTTTAGATGGAGGATTTTTGAAACATTCTTTCTGTAGAAACTGCATGTGGATCATTGAGGCGCTATGAGGCCTATCGTGGAAAAAGAAATATCTTCCAATAAAAACTACAGAAAAGCATTCTCTGAATCTTCTTTCCGATCTGTGCATTCAACTAACAGAGTTGAACCTTACTTTTGATGGAGGAGTTTTGAACCACTCTTTCTGTAGAAACCGCAAGTGGACATTTGGAGCGCTATGAGGCCTGTAATGGAAAAGAAATATCTTCAAATAAAAACTACAGAGAAGCATTCTGTGAAACTTCTTTCTGATCTGTTCATTCAACTAAGAGTGTTGAAACTTACTATTGATTGAGGAGTTTTTAAACACTCTTTCTGTAGAAACTGCATGTGGATATTTGAGGCGCTATGAGGCCTATCGCTGAAAAAGGGATGTCTTCAAATAAAAACTTCACAGAAGCATTCTGTGAAACCACTTTCTGATCTGTGCATTCAACAAACAGAGTTGAACCTTCCTTTTGATGGAGGAGTTTTGAAACACTCTTTCTGTAGAAACTGCAATTGGACATTTGGAGCGCAATGAGGCCTATAGTGGTAAAAGGTATATCTTCAAATAAAAACTACACAGAAGCATTCTTTGAAACTTCTCTCTGATCTGTACATTCATCTAGCAGTGTTGATTCTTACTTTTGATTGAGGAGTTTTTAAACATTCTTTCTGTAGAAAGTGTAAGTGGATATTTGGAGTGCTATGAGGCCTATTGCGGAAAAAGGATTATCTTCAAATAAAAAGTGCACAAAAGAATTCTGTGAAACTTCTTTCTGATCTGTGCATTCAACTAACAGAGATGAACCTTACTTTTAATGGAAGACTTTTGAAACACTCTTTCTGTAGAAACTGCAGGTCGATATTTGGAGCGCTATGAAGCCTATCGCGGAAAAAGCAATAACTTCAAGTAAAAACTACGCAGAAGCATTCTGTGAAAGTTCTTTCTCATCTGTGCATTCACCTAACAGAGTAGAACCTTACTTTTGATTGAGGAGCTTTAAAACACTCTTTCTGTGTAAACTGCACGTGGACATTAGGAGAGCTCTGAGGCCAATCGTGGAAAAACGAATATCTTCAAGTAAAAACTACACAGAAGCAGACTGTGAGACTTCATTCTGATCTGTACATTCATCTAACAGGGTTGAACCTTACTTTTCATGGAGATGTTTTGAAACACTCTTTCGGTAGATAGTGCAAGTTGTCATTTGGAGCGCTATGAAGCCTATAGTGGAAAAAGGAATATCTTCAAATAAAAACTACACAGTAGCATTCTGTGGAACTTCTTTCTGACCTGTGCATTCAACTAACCGAGTTGAACCTTACTTTGGGTGGAGGAGTTTTGAAACACTCTGTAGGAACTGGAAGTGGATATTTGTAGCGCTACGAGACCTATAGCGGAAAAAGGAATATCTTCCAATAAAAACTACACAGAAGCATTCTGTGGAAATCCTTATTGATCTGTTCATTCAACTAAAGGAGTTGAACCTTACTTTTGGTGGAAGACTATTGAAACACTCTTCCTGTAGAAACTGCAAGCGGACATTTGGAGTGCTATGAGGCCTATCGTGGAAAAAGGAATATCTTCATATAAAAACTACACAGTTGCATTCTGTGAAACTACTTTATGATCTGTGCGTTCAACTGACAGAGTTGAAACTTGCTTTTGACTGAGGGGTTTTGAAACAGTCCTTCTGTGTAAACTGCAAGTGGACATTTGGATCTCTATGAGGCCTATGGTGGGAAAAGGAATACATTCAAACAAAAACTACACAGAAGCATTCTGTGAAACTACTTTCTGATCTGTTCATTCAACTAGCAGTGTTGATCCTAACTTTTGATGGAGGAGTTTTTGAAACACTCTTCTTACCGTACAAACTGCAAGAGAATATTTGGAGCTCTATGAGGCCTATCGCGGAAAAAGGAATATCTTCAAATAAAAACTACACAGAAGCATTCTGTGAAACTTCTTTCCGATCTGTGCATTCAACTAACAGAGTTGAACCTTACTTTTGATGGAGGAGTTTTGAACCACTCTTTCTGTAGAAACTGCAAGTGGACATTTGGAGCGCTATGAGGCCTATAATGGAAAAGGAATATCTTCAAATAAAAACTACACAGAAGCATTCTGTGAAACTTCTTTCTCAACTGTTCATTGAAATAACAGTGTTGAAAATTACTTGTGATGGAGGAGCTTTTAAACACTCTTTCTGTAGAAACTGCATGTGGATATTTGAGGCGCTATGAGGCCTATCGCTGAAAAAGGGATGTCATCAAATAAAAACTTCACAGAAGCATTCTTTGAAACCACTTTCTTATCTGTGCATTCAACAAACAGAGGTGAACTTTACTTTTGATGGAGGAGTTTTCAAACACTCTTTCTGTGGAAACTACATGTGGACATATGGAGCCCCATGAGGCCTATCGTGGAGAAAGGAATATCTTCAAAGAAAGACTAGAGTAAAACGTTCTGTGAAACTTCTTTCTGATCTGGGCTTTCAACCAACAGAGTTGAACCTTACTTTGGATGGAGGAGTATTCAAACACTCTTTCTGTAGAAACTGCAAGTGGACATTTGGAGCGCTACGAGGCCTATCGCGGAAAAAGGAATATCTTCCAATAAAAACTACACAGAAGCATTCTGTGAAATTTTTCTGATCTGTGCATTCAACTAACACACTTGAACATAACTTTTGATTGAGGAGTTTTCAAACACTCTTTCTGTAGAAACTGGAAGTGGACATTTTGAGCGCTTTGAGGCCTATCGCGGAAAAAGGAATATCTTCAAATAAAAACTACACAGAAGCATTCTGTGAAACTTCTTTCTTATCTGTGCATTCAACTAACAGAGTTGAACCTTACTTTTGATGGAGGAGTTTTGAAATAATGTTTCTGTAGAAACTGCAAGTGGATATTTTGAGCGCTATGAGGCCTATCGCGGAAAAAGCTATATCTTCAAATAAAAACTACACGGAAGCATTCTGTGAAACTTCTTTCTGATCTGTGCATTCAACTAACAGAGGTGAACATTACTTTTGATGGAGGAGTTTTTAAACACTCTTTCTGTAGAAACTGCAAGGGGATATTTGGAGCGCTATGAGGCCTATTGCGGAAAAAGGAATATCTTCAAATAAAAAGTACACAGAAGCATTCTGTGACACTTCTTTCTTATCTGTGCATTCAACTAACAGAGTTGATTCTTACTTTTGATGGAGGAGTTTTGAAACACTATTTCTGTAGAAACTTCAAGTGGACATTTTGAGCGCTATGAGGCCTATGGCGGAAAAAGGTATATCTTCAAATAAAAACTACACAGAAGCATTCTGTGAAACTTCTTTCAGATCTGTGCATTCGACTAACAGAGCTGAACATTACTTTTGATGGAGGAGTTTTAAACACTGTTTCTCTAGAAACTGCAAGGGGATATTTGGGGCTCTATGAGGCCTATTGCGGAAAAAGCTATATCTTCAAATAAAAACTACAGAGAAGCATTCTGTGAAACTTCTTTCTTATCTGTGCATTCAACTAACAGAGTTGAACATTACTTTAGATGGAGGATTTTTGAAACACTCTTTCTGTAGAAACTGCATGTGGATCATTGAGGCGCTATGAGGCCTATCGTGGAAAAAGAAATATCTTCCAATAAAAACTACAGAAAAGCATTCTCTGAATCTTCTTTCCGATCTGTGCATTCAACTAACAGAGTTGAACCTTACTTTTGATGGAGGAGTTTTGAACCACTCTTTCTGTAGAAACCGCAAGTGGACATTTGGAGCGCTATGAGGCCTGTAATGGAAAAGAAATATCTTCAAATAAAAACTACAGAGAAGCATTCTGTGAAACTTCTTTCTGATCTGTTCATTCAACTAAGAGTGTTGAAACTTACTATTGATTGAGGAGTTTTTAAACACTCTTTCTGTAGAAACTGCATGTGGATATTTGAGGCGCTATGAGGCCTATCGCTGAAAAAGGGATGTCTTCAAATAAAAACTTCACAGAAGCATTCTGTGAAACCACTTTCTGATCTGTGCATTCAACAAACAGAGTTGAACCTTCCTTTTGATGGAGGAGTTTTGAAACACTCTTTCTGTAGAAACTGCAATTGGACATTTGGAGCGCAATGAGGCCTATAGTGGTAAAAGGTATATCTTCAAATAAAAACTACACAGAAGCATTCTTTGAAACTTCTCTCTGATCTGTACATTCATCTAGCAGTGTTGAATCTTACTTTTGATTGAGGAGTTTTTAAACATTCTTTCTGTAGAAAGTGTAAGTGGATATTTGGAGTGCTATGAGGCCTATTGCGGAAAAAGGATTATCTTCAAATAAAAAGTGCACAAAAGAATTCTGTGAAACTTCTTTCTGATCTGTGCATTCAACTAACAGAGATGAACCTTACTTTTAATGGAAGACTTTTGAAACACTCTTTCTGTAGAAACTGCAGGTCGATATTTGGAGCGCTATGAAGCCTATCGCGGAAAAAGCAATAACTTCAAGTAAAAACTACGCAGAAGCATTCTGTGAAAGTTCTTTCTCATCTGTGCATTCACCTAACAGAGTAGAACCTTACTTTTGATTGAGGAGCTTTAAAACACTCTTTCTGTGTAAACTGCACGTGGACATTAGGAGAGCTCTGAGGCCAATCGTGGAAAAACGAATATCTTCAAGTAAAAACTACACAGAAGCAGACTGTGAGACTTCATTCTGATCTGTACATTCATCTAACAGGGTTGAACCTTACTTTTCATGGAGATGTTTTGAAACACTCTTTCGGTAGATAGTGCAAGTTGTCATTTGGAGCGCTATGAGGCCTATAGTGGAAAAAGGAATATCTTCAAATAAAAACTACACAGTAGCATTCTGTGGAACTTCTTTCTGACCTGTGCATTCAACTAACCGAGTTGAACCTTACTTTGGGTGGAGGAGTTTTGAAACACTCTGTAGGAACTGGAAGTGGATATTTGTAGCGCTACGAGACCTATAGCGGAAAAAGGAATATCTTCCAATAAAAACTACACAGAAGCATTCTGTGGAAATCCTTATTGATCTGTTCATTCAACTAAAGGAGTTGAACCTTACTTTTGGTGGAAGACTATTGAAACACTCTTCCTGTAGAAACTGCAAGCGGACATTTGGAGTGCTATGAGGCCTATCGTGGAAAAAGGAATATCTTCATATAAAAACTACACAGTTGCATTCTGTGAAACTACTTTATGATCTGTGCGTTCAACTGACAGAGTTGAAACTTGCTTTTGACTGAGGGGTTTTGAAACAGTCCTTCTGTGTAAACTGCAAGTGGACATTTGGATCTCTATGAGGCCTATGGTGGGAAAAGGAATACATTCAAACAAAAACTACACAGAAGCATTCTGTGAAACTACTTTCTGATCTGTTCATTCAACTAGCAGTGTTGATCCTAACTTTTGATGGAGGAGTTTTTGAAACACTCTTCTTACCGTACAAACTGCAAGAGAATATTTGGAGCTCTATGAGGCCTATCGCGGAAAAAGGAATATCTTCAAATAAAAACTACACAGAAGCATTCTGTGAAACTTCTTTCCGATCTGTGCATTCAACTAACAGAGTTGAACCTTACTTTTGATGGAGGAGTTTTGAACCACTCTTTCTGTAGAAACTGCAAGTGGACATTTGGAGCGCTATGAGGCCTATAATGGAAAAGGAATATCTTCAAATAAAAACTACACAGAAGCATTCTGTGAAACTTCTTTCTCAACTGTTCATTGAAATAACAGTGTTGAAAATTACTTTTGATGGAGGAGCTTTTAAACACTCTTTCTGTAGAAACTGCATGTGGATATTTGAGGCGCTATGAGGCCTATCGCTGAAAAAGGGATGTCATCAAATAAAAACTTCACAGAAGCATTCTTTGAAACCACTTTCTTATCTGTGCATTCAACAAACAGAGGTGAACTTTACTTTTGATGGAGGAGTTTTCAAACACTCTTTCTGTGGAAACTACATGTGGACATATGGAGCCCCATGAGGCCTATCGTGGAGAAAGGAATATCTTCAAAGAAAGACTAGAGTAAAACGTTCTGTGAAACTTCTTTCTGATCTGGGCTTTCAACCAACAGAGTTGAACCTTACTTTGGATGGAGGAGTATTCAAACACTCTTTCTGTAGAAACTGCAAGTGGACATTTGGAGCGCTACGAGGCCTATCGCGGAAAAAGGAATATCTTCCAATAAAAACTACACAGAAGCATTCTGTGAAATTTTTCTGATCTGTGCATTCAACTAACACACTTGAACATAACTTTTGATTGAGGAGTTTTCAAACACTCTTTCTGTAGAAACTGGAAGTGGACATTATGAGCGCTTTGAGGCCTATCGCGGAAAAAGGAATATCTTCAAATAAAAACTACACAGAAGCATTCTGTGAAACTTCTTTCTTATCTGTGCATTCAACTAACAGAGTTGAACCTTACTTTTGATGGAGGAGTTTTGAAATAATGTTTCTGTAGAAACTGCAAGTGGATATTTTGAGCGCTATGAGGCCTATCGCGGAAAAAGCTATATCTTCAAATAAAAACTACACGGAAGCATTCTGTGAAACTTCTTTCTGATCTGTGCATTCAACTAACAGAGGTGAACATTACTTTTGATGGAGGAGTTTTTAAACACTCTTTCTGTAGAAACTGCAAGGGGATATTTGGAGCGCTATGAGGCCTATTGCGGAAAAAGGAATATCTTCAAATAAAAAGTACACAGAAGCATTCTGTGACACTTCTTTCTTATCTGTGCATTCAACTAACAGAGTTGATTCTTACTTTTGATGGAGGAGTTTTGAAACACTATTTCTGTAGAAACTTCAAGTGGACATTTTGAGCGCTATGAGGCCTATGGCGGAAAAAGGTATATCTTCAAATAAAAACTACACAGAAGCATTCTGTGAAACTTCTTTCAGATCTGTGCATTCGACTAACAGAGCTGAAAATTACTTTTGATGGAGGAGTTTTTAAACACTGTTTCTGTAGAAACTGCAAGGGGATATTTGGAGCTCTATGAGGCCTATTGCGGAAAAAGCTATATCTTCAAATAAAAACTACAGAGAAGCATTCTGTGAAACTTCTTTCTTATCTGTGCATTCAACTAACAGAGTTGAACATTACTTTAGATGGAGGATTTTTGAAACACTCTTTCTGTAGAAACTGCATGTGGATCATTGAGGCGCTATGAGGCCTATCGTGGAAAAAGAAATATCTTCCAATAAAAACTACAGAAAAGCATTCTCTGAATCTTCTTTCCGATCTGTGCATTCAACTAACAGAGTTGAACCTTACTTTTGATGGAGGAGTTTTGAACCACTCTTTCTGTAGAAACCGCAAGTGGACATTTGGAGCGCTATGAGGCCTGTAATGGAAAAGAAATATCTTCAAATAAAAACTACAGAGAAGCATTCTGTGAAACTTCTTTCTGATCTGTTCATTCAACTAAGAGTGTTGAAACTTACTATTGATTGAGGAGTTTTTAAACACTCTTTCTGTAGAAACTGCATGTGGATATTTGAGGCGCTATGAGGCCTATCGCTGAAAAAGGGATGTCTTCAAATAAAAACTTCACAGAAGCATTCTGTGAAACCACTTTCTGATCTGTGCATTCAACAAACAGAGTTGAACCTTCCTTTTGATGGAGGAGTTTTGAAACACTCTTTCTGTAGAAACTGCAATTGGACATTTGGAGCGCAATGAGGCCTATAGTGGTAAAAGGTATATCTTCAAATAAAAACTACACAGAAGCATTCTTTGAAACTTCTCTCTGATCTGTACATTCATCTAGCAGTGTTGAATCTTACTTTTGATTGAGGAGTTTTTAAACATTCTTTCTGTAGAAAGTGTAAGTGGATATTTGGAGTGCTATGAGGCCTATTGCGGAAAAAGGATTATCTTCAAATAAAAAGTGCACAAAAGAATTCTGTGAAACTTCTTTCTGATCTGTGCATTCAACTAACAGAGATGAACCTTACTTTTAATGGAAGACTTTTGAAACACTCTTTCTGTAGAAACTGCAGGTCGATATTTGGAGCGCTATGAAGCCTATCGCGGAAAAAGCAATAACTTCAAGTAAAAACTACACAGAAGCATTCTGTGAAACTTCTTTCTCATCTGTGCATTCACCTAACAGAGTAGAACCTTACTTTTGATTGAGGAGCTTTAAAACACTCTTTCTGTGTAAACTGCACGTGGACATTAGGAGAGCTCTGAGGCCAATCGTGGAAAAACGAATATCTTCAAGTAAAAACTACACAGAAGCAGACTGTGAGACTTCATTCTGATCTGTACATTCATCTAACAGGGTTGAACCTTACTTTTCATGGAGATGTTTTGAAACACTCTTTCGGTAGATAGTGCAAGTTGTCATTTGGAGCGCTATGAGGCCTATAGTGGAAAAAGGAATATCTTCAAATAAAAACTACACAGTAGCATTCTGTGGAACTTCTTTCTGACCTGTGCATTCAACTAACCGAGTTGAACCTTACTTTGGGTGGAGGAGTTTTGAAACACTCTGTAGGAACTGGAAGTGGATATTTGTAGCGCTACGAGACCTATAGCGGAAAAAGGAATATCTTCCAATAAAAACTACACAGAAGCATTCTGTGGAAATCCTTATTGATCTGTTCATTCAACTAAAGGAGTTGAACCTTACTTTTGGTGGAAGACTATTGAAACACTCTTCCTGTAGAAACTGCAAGCGGACATTTGGAGTGCTATGAGGCCTATCGTGGAAAAAGGAATATCTTCATATAAAAACTACACAGTTGCATTCTGTGAAACTACTTTATGATCTGTGCGTTCAACTGACAGAGTTGAAACTTGCTTTTGACTGAGGGGTTTTGAAACAGTCCTTCTGTGTAAACTGCAAGTGGACATTTGGATCTCTATGAGGCCTATGGTGGGAAAAGGAATACATTCAAACAAAAACTACACAGAAGCATTCTGTGAAACTACTTTCTGATCTGTTCATTCAACTAGCAGTGTTGATCCTAACTTTTGATGGAGGAGTTTTTGAAACACTCTTCTTACCGTACAAACTGCAAGAGAATATTTGGAGCTCTATGAGGCCTATCGCGGAAAAAGGAATATCTTCAAATAAAAACTACACAGAAGCATTCTGTGAAACTTCTTTCCGATCTGTGCATTCAACTAACAGAGTTGAACCTTACTTTTGATGGAGGAGTTTTGAACCACTCTTTCTGTAGAAACTGCAAGTGGACATTTGGAGCGCTATGAGGCCTATAATGGAAAAGGAATATCTTCAAATAAAAACTACACAGAAGCATTCTGTGAAACTTCTTTCTCAACTGTTCATTGAAATAACAGTGTTGAAAATTACTTTTGATGGAGGAGCTTTTAAACACTCTTTCTGTAGAAACTGCATGTGGATATTTGAGGCGCTATGAGGCCTATCGCTGAAAAAGGGATGTCATCAAATAAAAACTTCACAGAAGCATTCTTTGAAACCACTTTCTTATCTGTGCATTCAACAAACAGAGGTGAACTTTACTTTTGATGGAGGAGTTTTCAAACACTCTTTCTGTGGAAACTACATGTGGACATATGGAGCCCCATGAGGCCTATCGTGGAGAAAGGAATATCTTCAAAGAGAGACTAGAGTAAAACGTTCTGTGAAACTTCTTTCTGATCTGGGCTTTCAACCAACAGAGTTGAACCTTACTTTGGATGGAGGAGTATTCAAACACTCTTTCTGTAGAAACTGCAAGTGGACATTTGGAGCGCTACGAGGCCTATCGCGGAAAAAGGAATATCTTCCAATAAAAACTACACAGAAGCATTCTGTGAAATTTTTCTGATCTGTGCATTCAACTAACACACTTGAACATAACTTTTGATTGAGGAGTTTTCAAACACTCTTTCTGTAGAAACTGGAAGTGGACATTATGAGCGCTTTGAGGCCTATCGCGGAAAAAGGAATATCTTCAAATAAAAACTACACAGAAGCATTCTGTGAAACTTCTTTCTTATCTGTGCATTCAACTAACAGAGTTGAACCTTACTTTTGATGGAGGAGTTTTGAAATAATGTTTCTGTAGAAACTGCAAGTGGATATTTTGAGCGCTATGAGGCCTATCGCGGAAAAAGCTATATCTTCAAATAAAAACTACACGGAAGCATTCTGTGAAACTTCTTTCTGATCTGTGCATTCAACTAACAGAGGTGAACATTACTTTTGATGGAGGAGTTTTTAAACACTCTTTCTGTAGAAACTGCAAGGGGATATTTGGAGCGCTATGAGGCCTATTGCGGAAAAAGGAATATCTTCAAATAAAAAGTACACAGAAGCATTCTGTGACACTTCTTTCTTATCTGTGCATTCAACTAACAGAGTTGATTCTTACTTTTGATGGAGGAGTTTTGAAACACTATTTCTGTAGAAACTTCAAGTGGACATTTTGAGCGCTATGAGGCCTATGGCGGAAAAAGGTATATCTTCAAATAAAAACTACACAGAAGCATTCTGTGAAACTTCTTTCAGATCTGTGCATTCGACTAACAGAGCTGAACATTACTTTTGATGGAGGAGTTTTTAAACACTGTTTCTCTAGAAACTGCAAGGGGATATTTGGGGCTCTATGAGGCCTATTGCGGAAAAAGCTATATCTTCAAATAAAAACTACAGAGAAGCATTCTGTGAAACTTCTTTCTTATCTGTGCATTCAACTAACAGAGTTGAACATTACTTTAGATGGAGGATTTTTGAAACACTCTTTCTGTAGAAACTGCATGTGGATCATTGAGGCGCTATGAGGCCTATCGTGGAAAAAGAAATATCTTCCAATAAAAACTACAGAAAAGCATTCTCTGAATCTTCTTTCCGATCTGTGCATTCAACTAACAGAGTTGAACCTTACTTTTGATGGAGGAGTTTTGAACCACTCTTTCTGTAGAAACCGCAAGTGGACATTTGGAGCGCTATGAGGCCTGTAATGGAAAAGAAATATCTTCAAATAAAAACTACAGAGAAGCATTCTGTGAAACTTCTTTCTGATCTGTTCATTCAACTAAGAGTGTTGAAACTTACTATTGATTGAGGAGTTTTTAAACACTCTTTCTGTAGAAACTGCATGTGGATATTTGAGGCGCTATGAGGCCTATCGCTGAAAAAGGGATGTCTTCAAATAAAAACTTCACAGAAGCATTCTGTGAAACCACTTTCTGATCTGTGCATTCAACAAACAGAGTTGAACCTTCCTTTTGATGGAGGAGTTTTGAAACACTCTTTCTGTAGAAACTGCAATTGGACATTTGGAGCGCAATGAGGCCTATAGTGGTAAAAGGTATATCTTCAAATAAAAACTACACAGAAGCATTCTTTGAAACTTCTCTCTGATCTGTACATTCATCTAGCAGTGTTGATTCTTACTTTTGATTGAGGAGTTTTTAAACATTCTTTCTGTAGAAAGTGTAAGTGGATATTTGGAGTGCTATGAGGCCTATTGCGGAAAAAGGATTATCTTCAAATAAAAAGTGCACAAAAGAATTCTGTGAAACTTCTTTCTGATCTGTGCATTCAACTAACAGAGATGAACCTTACTTTTAATGGAAGACTTTTGAAACACTCTTTCTGTAGAAACTGCAGGTCGATATTTGGAGCGCTATGAAGCCTATCGCGGAAAAAGCAATAACTTCAAGTAAAAACTACGCAGAAGCATTCTGTGAAAGTTCTTTCTCATCTGTGCATTCACCTAACAGAGTAGAACCTTACTTTTGATTGAGGAGCTTTAAAACACTCTTTCTGTGTAAACTGCACGTGGACATTAGGAGAGCTCTGAGGCCAATCGTGGAAAAACGAATATCTTCAAGTAAAAACTACACAGAAGCAGACTGTGAGACTTCATTCTGATCTGTACATTCATCTAACAGGGTTGAACCTTACTTTTCATGGAGATGTTTTGAAACACTCTTTCGGTAGATAGTGCAAGTTGTCATTTGGAGCGCTATGAAGCCTATAGTGGAAAAAGGAATATCTTCAAATAAAAACTACACAGTAGCATTCTGTGGAACTTCTTTCTGACCTGTGCATTCAACTAACCGAGTTGAACCTTACTTTGGGTGGAGGAGTTTTGAAACACTCTGTAGGAACTGGAAGTGGATATTTGTAGCGCTACGAGACCTATAGCGGAAAAAGGAATATCTTCCAATAAAAACTACACAGAAGCATTCTGTGGAAATCCTTATTGATCTGTTCATTCAACTAAAGGAGTTGAACCTTACTTTTGGTGGAAGACTATTGAAACACTCTTCCTGTAGAAACTGCAAGCGGACATTTGGAGTGCTATGAGGCCTATCGTGGAAAAAGGAATATCTTCATATAAAAACTACACAGTTGCATTCTGTGAAACTACTTTATGATCTGTGCGTTCAACTGACAGAGTTGAAACTTGCTTTTGACTGAGGGGTTTTGAAACAGTCCTTCTGTGTAAACTGCAAGTGGACATTTGGATCTCTATGAGGCCTATGGTGGGAAAAGGAATACATTCAAACAAAAACTACACAGAAGCATTCTGTGAAACTACTTTCTGATCTGTTCATTCAACTAGCAGTGTTGATCCTAACTTTTGATGGAGGAGTTTTTGAAACACTCTTCTTACCGTACAAACTGCAAGAGAATATTTGGAGCTCTATGAGGCCTATCGCGGAAAAAGGAATATCTTCAAATAAAAACTACACAGAAGCATTCTGTGAAACTTCTTTCCGATCTGTGCATTCAACTAACAGAGTTGAACCTTACTTTTGATGGAGGAGTTTTGAACCACTCTTTCTGTAGAAACTGCAAGTGGACATTTGGAGCGCTATGAGGCCTATAATGGAAAAGGAATATCTTCAAATAAAAACTACACAGAAGCATTCTGTGAAACTTCTTTCTCAACTGTTCATTGAAATAACAGTGTTGAAAATTACTTGTGATGGAGGAGCTTTTAAACACTCTTTCTGTAGAAACTGCATGTGGATATTTGAGGCGCTATGAGGCCTATCGCTGAAAAAGGGATGTCATCAAATAAAAACTTCACAGAAGCATTCTTTGAAACCACTTTCTTATCTGTGCATTCAACAAACAGAGGTGAACTTTACTTTTGATGGAGGAGTTTTCAAACACTCTTTCTGTGGAAACTACATGTGGACATATGGAGCCCCATGAGGCCTATCGTGGAGAAAGGAATATCTTCAAAGAAAGACTAGAGTAAAACGTTCTGTGAAACTTCTTTCTGATCTGGGCTTTCAACCAACAGAGTTGAACCTTACTTTGGATGGAGGAGTATTCAAACACTCTTTCTGTAGAAACTGCAAGTGGACATTTGGAGCGCTACGAGGCCTATCGCGGAAAAAGGAATATCTTCCAATAAAAACTACACAGAAGCATTCTGTGAAATTTTTCTGATCTGTGCATTCAACTAACACACTTGAACATAACTTTTGATTGAGGAGTTTTCAAACACTCTTTCTGTAGAAACTGGAAGTGGACATTTTGAGCGCTTTGAGGCCTATCGCGGAAAAAGGAATATCTTCAAATAAAAACTACACAGAAGCATTCTGTGAAACTTCTTTCTTATCTGTGCATTCAACTAACAGAGTTGAACCTTACTTTTGATGGAGGAGTTTTGAAATAATGTTTCTGTAGAAACTGCAAGTGGATATTTTGAGCGCTATGAGGCCTATCGCGGAAAAAGCTATATCTTCAAATAAAAACTACACGGAAGCATTCTGTGAAACTTCTTTCTGATCTGTGCATTCAACTAACAGAGGTGAACATTACTTTTGATGGAGGAGTTTTTAAACACTCTTTCTGTAGAAACTGCAAGGGGATATTTGGAGCGCTATGAGGCCTATTGCGGAAAAAGGAATATCTTCAAATAAAAAGTACACAGAAGCATTCTGTGACACTTCTTTCTTATCTGTGCATTCAACTAACAGAGTTGATTCTTACTTTTGATGGAGGAGTTTTGAAACACTATTTCTGTAGAAACTTCAAGTGGATATTTTGAGCGCTATGAGGCCTATGGCGGAAAAAGGTATATCTTCAAATAAAAACTACACAGAAGCATTCTGTGAAACTTCTTTCAGATCTGTGCATTCGACTAACAGAGCTGAACATTACTTTTGATGGAGGAGTTTTTAAACACTGTTTCTGTAGAAACTGCAAGGGGATATTTGGGGCTCTATGAGGCCTATTGCGGAAAAAGCTATATCTTCAAATAAAAACTACAGAGAAGCATTCTGTGAAACTTCTTTCTTATCTGTGCATTCAACTAACAGAGTTGAACATTACTTTAGATGGAGGATTTTTGAAACACTCTTTCTGTAGAAACTGCATGTGGATCATTGAGGCGCTATGAGGCCTATCGTGGAAAAAGAAATATCTTCCAATAAAAACTACAAAAAAGCATTCTCTGAATCTTCTTTCCGATCTGTGCATTCAACTAACAGAGTTGAACCTTACTTTTGATGGAGGAGTTTTGAACCACTCTTTCTGTAGAAACCGCAAGTGGACATTTGGAGCGCTATGAGGCCTGTAATGGAAAAGAAATATCTTCAAATAAAAACTACAGAGAAGCATTCTGTGAAACTTCTTTCTGATCTGTTCATTCAACTAAGAGTGTTGAAACTTACTATTGATTGAGGAGTTTTTAAACACTCTTTCTGTAGAAACTGCATGTGGATATTTGAGGCGCTATGAGGCCTATCGCTGAAAAAGGGATGTCTTCAAATAAAAACTTCACAGAAGCATTCTGTGAAACCACTTTCTGATCTGTGCATTCAACAAACAGAGTTGAACCTTCCTTTTGATGGAGGAGTTTTGAAACACTCTTTCTGTAGAAACTGCAATTGGACATTTGGAGCGCAATGAGGCCTATAGTGGTAAAAGGTATATCTTCAAATAAAAACTACACAGAAGCATTCTTTGAAACTTCTCTCTGATCTGTACATTCATCTAGCAGTGTTGAATCTTACTTTTGATTGAGGAGTTTTTAAACATTCTTTCTGTAGAAAGTGTAAGTGGATATTTGGAGTGCTATGAGGCCTATTGCGGAAAAAGGATTATCTTCAAATAAAAAGTGCACAAAAGAATTCTGTGAAACTTCTTTCTGATCTGTGCATTCAACTAACAGAGATGAACGTTACTTTTAATGGAAGACTTTTGAAACACTCTTTCTGTAGAAACTGCAGGTCGATATTTGGAGCGCTATGAAGCCTATCGCGGAAAAAGCAATAACTTCAAGTAAAAACTACACAGAAGCATTCTGTGAAACTTCTTTCTCATCTGTGCATTCACCTAACAGAGTAGAACCTTACTTTTGATTGAGGAGCTTTAAAACACTCTTTCTGTGTAAACTGCACGTGGACATTAGGAGAGCTCTGAGGCCAATCGTGGAAAAACGAATATCTTCAAGTAAAAACTACACAGAAGCAGACTGTGAGACTTCATTCTGATCTGTACATTCATCTAACAGGGTTGAACCTTACTTTTCATGGAGATGTTTTGAAACACTCTTTCGGTAGATAGTGCAAGTTGTCATTTGGAGCGCTATGAGGCCTATAGTGGAAAAAGGAATATCTTCAAATAAAAACTACACAGTAGCATTCTGTGGAACTTCTTTCTGACCTGTGCATTCAACTAACCGAGTTGAACCTTACTTTGGGTGGAGGAGTTTTGAAACACTCTGTAGGAACTGGAAGTGGATATTTGTAGCGCTACGAGACCTATAGCGGAAAAAGGAATATCTTCCAATAAAAACTACACAGAAGCATTCTGTGGAAATCCTTATTGATCTGTTCATTCAACTAAAGGAGTTGAACCTTACTTTTGGTGGAAGACTATTGAAACACTCTTCCTGTAGAAACTGCAAGCGGACATTTGGAGTGCTATGAGGCCTATCGTGGAAAAAGGAATATCTTCATATAAAAACTACACAGTTGCATTCTGTGAAACTACTTTATGATCTGTGCGTTCAACTGACAGAGTTGAAACTTGCTTTTGACTGAGGGGTTTTGAAACAGTCCTTCTGTGTAAACTGCAAGTGGACATTTGGATCTCTATGAGGCCTATGGTGGGAAAAGGAATACATTCAAACAAAAACTACACAGAAGCATTCTGTGAAACTACTTTCTGATCTGTTCATTCAACTAGCAGTGTTGATCCTAACTTTTGATGGAGGAGTTTTTGAAACACTCTTCTTACCGTACAAACTGCAAGAGAATATTTGGAGCTCTATGAGGCCTATCGCGGAAAAAGGAATATCTTCAAATAAAAACTACACAGAAGCATTCTGTGAAACTTCTTTCCGATCTGTGCATTCAACTAACAGAGTTGAACCTTACTTTTGATGGAGGAGTTTTGAACCACTCTTTCTGTAGAAACTGCAAGTGGACATTTGGAGCGCTATGAGGCCTATAATGGAAAAGGAATATCTTCAAATAAAAACTACACAGAAGCATTCTGTGAAACTTCTTTCTCAACTGTTCATTGAAATAACAGTGTTGAAAATTACTTTTGATGGAGGAGCTTTTAAACACTCTTTCTGTAGAAACTGCATGTGGATATTTGAGGCGCTATGAGGCCTATCGCTGAAAAAGGGATGTCATCAAATAAAAACTTCACAGAAGCATTCTTTGAAACCACTTTCTTATCTGTGCATTCAACAAACAGAGGTGAACTTTACTTTTGATGGAGGAGTTTTCAAACACTCTTTCTGTGGAAACTACATGTGGACATATGGAGCCCCATGAGGCCTATCGTGGAGAAAGGAATATCTTCAAAGAAAGACTAGAGTAAAACGTTCTGTGAAACTTCTTTCTGATCTGGGCTTTCAACCAACAGAGTTGAACCTTACTTTGGATGGAGGAGTATTCAAACACTCTTTCTGTAGAAACTGCAAGTGGACATTTGGAGCGCTACGAGGCCTATCGCGGAAAAAGGAATATCTTCCAATAAAAACTACACAGAAGCATTCTGTGAAATTTTTCTGATCTGTGCATTCAACTAACACACTTGAACATAACTTTTGATTGAGGAGTTTTCAAACACTCTTTCTGTAGAAACTGGAAGTGGACATTATGAGCGCTTTGAGGCCTATCGCGGAAAAAGGAATATCTTCAAATAAAAACTACACAGAAGCATTCTGTGAAACTTCTTTCTTATCTGTGCATTCAACTAACAGAGTTGAACCTTACTTTTGATGGAGGAGTTTTGAAATAATGTTTCTGTAGAAACTGCAAGTGGATATTTTGAGCGCTATGAGGCCTATCGCGGAAAAAGCTATATCTTCAAATAAAAACTACACGGAAGCATTCTGTGAAACTTCTTTCTGATCTGTGCATTCAACTAACAGAGGTGAACATTACTTTTGATGGAGGAGTTTTTAAACACTCTTTCTGTAGAAACTGCAAGGGGATATTTGGAGCGCTATGAGGCCTATTGCGGAAAAAGGAATATCTTCAAATAAAAAGTACACAGAAGCATTCTGTGACACTTCTTTCTTATCTGTGCATTCAACTAACAGAGTTGATTCTTACTTTTGATGGAGGAGTTTTGAAACACTATTTCTGTAGAAACTTCAAGTGGACATTTTGAGCGCTATGAGGCCTATGGCGGAAAAAGGTATATCTTCAAATAAAAACTACACAGAAGCATTCTGTGAAACTTCTTTCGGATCTGTGCATTCGACTAACAGAGCTGAACATTACTTTTGATGGAGGAGTTTTTAAACACTGTTTCTGTAGAAACTGCAAGGGGATATTTGGAGCTCTATGAGGCCTATTGCGGAAAAAGCTATATCTTCAAATAAAAACTACAGAGAAGCATTCTGTGAAACTTCTTTCTTATCTGTGCATTCAACTAACAGAGTTGAACATTACTTTAGATGGAGGATTTTTGAAACACTCTTTCTGTAGAAACTGCATGTGGATCATTGAGGCGCTATGAGGCCTATCGTGGAAAAAGAAATATCTTCCAATAAAAACTACAAAAAAGCATTCTCTGAATCTTCTTTCCGATCTGTGCATTCAACTAACAGAGTTGAACCTTACTTTTGATGGAGGAGTTTTGAACCACTCTTTCTGTAGAAACCGCAAGTGGACATTTGGAGCGCTATGAGGCCTGTAATGGAAAAGAAATATCTTCAAATAAAAACTACAGAGAAGCATTCTGTGAAACTTCTTTCTGATCTGTTCATTCAACTAAGAGTGTTGAAACTTACTATTGATTGAGGAGTTTTTAAACACTCTTTCTGTAGAAACTGCATGTGGATATTTGAGGCGCTATGAGGCCTATCGCTGAAAAAGGGATGTCTTCAAATAAAAACTTCACAGAAGCATTCTGTGAAACCACTTTCTGATCTGTGCATTCAACAAACAGAGTTGAACCTTCCTTTTGATGGAGGAGTTTTGAAACACTCTTTCTGTAGAAACTGCAATTGGACATTTGGAGCGCAATGAGGCCTATAGTGGTAAAAGGTATATCTTCAAATAAAAACTACACAGAAGCATTCTTTGAAACTTCTCTCTGATCTGTACATTCATCTAGCAGTGTTGAATCTTACTTTTGATTGAGGAGTTTTTAAACATTCTTTCTGTAGAAAGTGTAAGTGGATATTTGGAGTGCTATGAGGCCTATTGCGGAAAAAGGATTATCTTCAAATAAAAAGTGCACAAAAGAATTCTGTGAAACTTCTTTCTGATCTGTGCATTCAACTAACAGAGATGAACCTTACTTTTAATGGAAGACTTTTGAAACACTCTTTCTGTAGAAACTGCAGGTCGATATTTGGAGCGCTATGAAGCCTATCGCGGAAAAAGCAATAACTTCAAGTAAAAACTACACAGAAGCATTCTGTGAAACTTCTTTCTCATCTGTGCATTCACCTAACAGAGTAGAACCTTACTTTTGATTGAGGAGCTTTAAAACACTCTTTCTGTGTAAACTGCACGTGGACATTAGGAGAGCTCTGAGGCCAATCGTGGAAAAACGAATATCTTCAAGTAAAAACTACACAGAAGCAGACTGTGAGACTTCATTCTGATCTGTACATTCATCTAACAGGGTTGAACCTTACTTTTCATGGAGATGTTTTGAAACACTCTTTCGGTAGATAGTGCAAGTTGTCATTTGGAGCGCTATGAGGCCTATAGTGGAAAAAGGAATATCTTCAAATAAAAACTACACAGTAGCATTCTGTGGAACTTCTTTCTGACCTGTGCATTCAACTAACCGAGTTGAACCTTACTTTGGGTGGAGGAGTTTTGAAACACTCTGTAGGAACTGGAAGTGGATATTTGTAGCGCTACGAGACCTATAGCGGAAAAAGGAATATCTTCCAATAAAAACTACACAGAAGCATTCTGTGGAAATCCTTATTGATCTGTTCATTCAACTAAAGGAGTTGAACCTTACTTTTGGTGGAAGACTATTGAAACACTCTTCCTGTAGAAACTGCAAGCGGACATTTGGAGTGCTATGAGGCCTATCGTGGAAAAAGGAATATCTTCATATAAAAACTACACAGTTGCATTCTGTGAAACTACTTTATGATCTGTGCGTTCAACTGACAGAGTTGAAACTTGCTTTTGACTGAGGGGTTTTGAAACAGTCCTTCTGTGTAAACCGCAAGTGGACATTTGGATCTCTATGAGGCCTATGGTGGGAAAAGGAATACATTCAAACAAAAACTACACAGAAGCATTCTGTGAAACTACTTTCTGATCTGTTCATTCAACTAGCAGTGTTGATCCTAACTTTTGATGGAGGAGTTTTTGAAACACTCTTCTTACCGTACAAACTGCAAGAGAATATTTGGAGCTCTATGAGGCCTATCGCGGAAAAAGGAATATCTTCAAATAAAAACTACACAGAAGCATTCTGTGAAACTTCTTTCCGATCTGTGCATTCAACTAACAGAGTTGAACCTTACTTTTGATGGAGGAGTTTTGAACCACTCTTTCTGTAGAAACTGCAAGTGGACATTTGGAGCGCTATGAGGCCTATAATGGAAAAGGAATATCTTCAAATAAAAACTACACAGAAGCATTCTGTGAAACTTCTTTCTCAACTGTTCATTGAAATAACAGTGTTGAAAATTACTTATGATGGAGGAGCTTTTAAACACTCTTTCTGTAGAAACTGCATGTGGATATTTGAGGCGCTATGAGGCCTATCGCTGAAAAAGGGATGTCATCAAATAAAAACTTCACAGAAGCATTCTTTGAAACCACTTTCTTATCTGTGCATTCAACAAACAGAGGTGAACTTTACTTTTGATGGAGGAGTTTTTGAAACTCTTCTTACCGTACAAACTGCAAGAGAATATTTGGAGCTCTATGAGGCCTATCGCGGAAAAAGGAATATCTTCAAATAAAAACTACACAGAAGCATTCTGTGAAACTTCTTTCCGATCTGTGCATTCAACTAACAGCGTTGAACCTTACTTTTGATGGAGGAGTTTTGAACCACTCTTTCTGTAGAAACTGCAAGTGGACATTTGGAGCGCTATGAGGCCTATAATGGAAAAGGAATATCTTCAAATAAAAACTACACAGAAGCATTCTGTGAAACTTCTTTCTCAACTGTTCATTGAAATAACAGTGTTGAAAATTACTTTTGATGGAGGAGCTTTTAAACACTCTTTCTGTAGAAACTGCATGTGGATATTTGAGGCGCTATGAGGCCTATCGCTGAAAAAGGGATGTCATCAAATAAAAACTTCACAGAAGCATTCTTTGAAACCACTTTCTTATCTGTGCATTCAACAAACAGAGGTGAACTTTACTTTTGATGGAGGAGTTTTCAAACACTCTTTCTGTGGAAACTACATGTGGACATATTGAACCCCATGAGGCCTATCGTGGAGAAAGGAATATCTTCAAAGAAAGACTAGAGTAAAACGTTCTGTGAAACTTCTTTCTGATCTGGGCTTTCAACCAACAGAGTTGAACCTTACTTTGGATGGAGGAGTATTCAAACACTCTTTCTGTAGAAACTGCAAGTGGACATTTGGAGCGCTACGAGGCCTATCGCGGAAAAAGGAATATCTTCCAATAAAAACTACACAGAAGCATTCTGTGAAATTTTTCTGATCTGTGCATTCAACTAACACACTTGAACATAACTTTTGATTGAGGAGTTTTCAAACACTCTTTCTGTAGAAACTGGAAGTGGACATTATGAGCGCTTTGAGGCCTATCGCGGAAAAAGGAATATCTTCAAATAAAAACTACACAGAAGCATTCTGTGAAACTTCTTTCTTATCTGTGCATTCAACTAACAGAGTTGAACCTTACTTTTGATGGAGGAGTTTTGAAATAATGTTTCTGTAGAAACTGCAAGTGGACATTTTGAGCGCTATGAGGCCTATCGCGGAAAAAGCTATATCTTCAAATAAAAACTACACGGAAGCATTCTGTGAAACTTCTTTCTGATCTGTGCATTCAACTAACAGAGGTGAACATTACTTTTGATGGAGGAGTTTTTAAACACTCTTTCTGTAGAAACTGCATGTGGATATTTGAGGCGCTATGAGGCCTATCGCTGAAAAAGGGATGTCTTCAAATAAAAATTTCACAGAAGCATTCTGTGACACTTCTTTCTTATCTATGCATTCAACTAACAGAGTTGATTCTTACTTTTGATGGAGGAGTTTTGAAACACTATTTCTGTAGAAACTTCAAGTGGACATTTTGAGCGCTATGAGGCCTATGGCGGAAAAAGGTATATCTTCAAATAAAAACTACACAGAAGCATTCTGTGAAACTTCTTTCAGATCTGTGCATTCGACTAACAGAGCTGAACATTACTTTTGATGGAGGAGTTTTTAAACACTGTTTCTGTAGAAACTGCAAGGGGATATTTGGAGCTCTATGAGGCCTATTGCGGAAAAAGCTATATCTTCAAATAAAAACTACAGAGAAGCATTCTGTGAAACTTCTTTCTTATCTGTGCATTCAACTAACAGAGTTGAACATTACTTTAGATGGAGGATTTTTGAAACACTCTTTCTGTAGAAACTGCATGTGGATCATTGAGGCGCTATGAGGCCTATCGTGGAAAAAGAAATATCTTCCAATAAAAACTACAAAAAAGCATTCTCTGAATCTTCTTTCCGATCTGTGCATTCAACTAACAGAGTTGAACCTTACTTTTGATGGAGGAGTTTTGAACCACTCTTTCTGTAGAAACCGCAAGTGGACATTTGGAGCGCTATGAGGCCTGTAATGGAAAAGAAATATCTTCAAATAAAAACTACAGAGAAGCATTCTGTGAAACTTCTTTCTGATCTGTTCATTCAACTAAGAGTGTTGAAACTTACTATTGATTGAGGAGTTTTTAAACACTCTTTCTGTAGAAACTGCATGTGGATATTTGAGGCGCTATGAGGCCTATCGCTGAAAAAGGGATGTCTTCAAATAAAAACTTCACAGAAGCATTCTGTGAAACCACTTTCTGATCTGTGCATTCAACAAACAGAGTTGAACCTTCCTTTTGATGGAGGAGTTTTGAAACACTCTTTCTGTAGAAACTGCAATTGGACATTTGGAGCGCAATGAGGCCTATAGTGGTAAAAGGTATATCTTCAAATAAAAACTACACAGAAGCATTCTTTGAAACTTCTCTCTGATCTGTACATTCATCTAGCAGTGTTGAATCTTACTTTTGATTGAGGAGTTTTTAAACATTCTTTCTGTAGAAAGTGTAAGTGGATATTTGGAGTGCTATGAGGCCTATTGCGGAAAAAGGATTATCTTCAAATAAAAAGTGCACAAAAGAATTCTGTGAAACTTCTTTCTGATCTGTGCATTCAACTAACAGAGATGAACCTTACTTTTAATGGAAGACTTTTGAAACACTCTTTCTGTAGAAACTGCAGGTCGATATTTGGAGCGCTATGAAGCCTATCGCGGAAAAAGCAATAACTTCAAGTAAAAACTACACAGAAGCATTCTGTGAAACTTCTTTCTCATCTGTGCATTCACCTAACAGAGTAGAACCTTACTTTTGATTGAGGAGCTTTAAAACACTCTTTCTGTGTAAACTGCACGTGGACATTAGGAGAGCTCTGAGGCCAATCGTGGAAAAACGAATATCTTCAAGTAAAAACTACACAGAAGCAGACTGTGAGACTTCATTCTGATCTGTACATTCATCTAACAGGGTTGAACCTTACTTTTCATGGAGATGTTTTGAAACACTCTTTCGGTAGATAGTGCAAGTTGTCATTTGGAGCGCTATGAGGCCTATAGTGGAAAAAGGAATATCTTCAAATAAAAACTACACAGTAGCATTCTGTGGAACTTCTTTCTGACCTGTGCATTCAACTAACCGAGTTGAACATTACTTTGGGTGGAGGAGTTTTGAAACACTCTGTAGGAACTGGAAGTGGATATTTGTAGCGCTACGAGACCTATAGCGGAAAAAGGAATATCTTCCAATAAAAACTACACAGAAGCATTCTGTGGAAATCCTTATTGATCTGTTCATTCAACTAAAGGAGTTGAACCTTACTTTTGGTGGAAGACTATTGAAACACTCTTCCTGTAGAAACTGCAAGCGGACATTTGGAGTGCTATGAGGCCTATCGTGGAAAAAGGAATATCTTCATATAAAAACTACACAGTTGCATTCTGTGAAACTACTTTATGATCTGTGCGTTCAACTGACAGAGTTGAAACTTGCTTTTGACTGAGGGGTTTTGAAACAGTCCTTCTGTGTAAACTGCAAGTGGACATTTGGATCTCTATGAGGCCTATGGTGGGAAAAGGAATACATTCAAACAAAAACTACACAGAAGCATTCTGTGAAACTACTTTCTGATCTGTTCATTCAACTAGCAGTGTTGATCCTAACTTTTGATGGAGGAGTTTTTGAAACACTCTTCTTACCGTACAAACTGCAAGAGAATATTTGGAGCTCTATGAGGCCTATCGCGGAAAAAGGAATATCTTCAAATAAAAACTACACAGAAGCATTCTGTGAAACTTCTTTCCGATCTGTGCATTCAACTAACAGAGTTGAACCTTACTTTTGATGGAGGAGTTTTGAACCACTCTTTCTGTAGAAACTGCAAGTGGACATTTGGAGCGCTATGAGGCCTATAATGGAAAAGGAATATCTTCAAATAAAAACTACACAGAAGCATTCTGTGAAACTTCTTTCTCAACTGTTCATTGAAATAACAGTGTTGAAAATTACTTTTGATGGAGGAGCTTTTAAACACTCTTTCTGTAGAAACTGCATGTGGATATTTGAGGCGCTATGAGGCCTATCGCTGAAAAAGGGATGTCATCAAATAAAAACTTCACAGAAGCATTCTTTGAAACCACTTTCTTATCTGTGCATTCAACAAACAGAGGTGAACTTTACTTTTGATGGAGGAGTTTTCAAACACTCTTTCTGTGGAAACTACATGTGGACATATGGAGCCCCATGAGGCCTATCGTGGAGAAAGGAATATCTTCAAAGAAAGACTAGAGTAAAACGTTCTGTGAAACTTCTTTCTGATCTGGGCTTTCAACCAACAGAGTTGAACCTTACTTTGGATGGAGGAGTATTCAAACACTCTTTCTGTAGAAACTGCAAGTGGACATTTGGAGCGCTACGAGGCCTATCGCGGAAAAAGGAATATCTTCCAATAAAAACTACACAGAAGCATTCTGTGAAATTTTTCTGATCTGTGCATTCAACTAACACACTTGAACATAACTTTTGATTGAGGAGTTTTCAAACACTCTTTCTGTAGAAACTGGAAGTGGACATTATGAGCGCTTTGAGGCCTATCGCGGAAAAAGGAATATCTTCAAATAAAAACTACACAGAAGCATTCTGTGAAACTTCTTTCTTATCTGTGCATTCAACTAACAGAGTTGAACCTTACTTTTGATGGAGGAGTTTTGAAATAATGTTTCTGTAGAAACTGCAAGTGGATATTTTGAGCGCTATGAGGCCTATCGCGGAAAAAGCTATATCTTCAAATAAAAACTACACGGAAGCATTCTGTGAAACTTCTTTCTGATCTGTGCATTCAACTAACAGAGGTGAACATTACTTTTGATGGAGGAGTTTTTAAACACTCTTTCTGTAGAAACTGCAAGGGGATATTTGGAGCGCTATGAGGCCTATTGCGGAAAAAGGAATATCTTCAAATAAAAAGTACACAGAAGCATTCTGTGACACTTCTTTCTTATCTGTGCATTCAACTAACAGAGTTGATTCTTACTTTTGATGGAGGAGTTTTGAAACACTATTTCTGTAGAAACTTCAAGTGGACATTTTGAGCGCTATGAGGCCTATGGCGGAAAAAGGTATATCTTCAAATAAAAACTACACAGAAGCATTCTGTGAAACTTCTTTCGGATCTGTGCATTCGACTAACAGAGCTGAACATTACTTTTGATGGAGGAGTTTTTAAACACTGTTTCTGTAGAAACTGCAAGGGGATATTTGGAGCTCTATGAGGCCTATTGCGGAAAAAGCTATATCTTCAAATAAAAACTACAGAGAAGCATTCTGTGAAACTTCTTTCTTATCTGTGCATTCAACTAACAGAGTTGAACATTACTTTAGATGGAGGATTTTTGAAACACTCTTTCTGTAGAAACTGCATGTGGATCATTGAGGCGCTATGAGGCCTATCGTGGAAAAAGAAATATCTTCCAATAAAAACTACAAAAAAGCATTCTCTGAATCTTCTTTCCGATCTGTGCATTCAACTAACAGAGTTGAACCTTACTTTTGATGGAGGAGTTTTGAACCACTCTTTCTGTAGAAACCGCAAGTGGACATTTGGAGCGCTATGAGGCCTGTAATGGAAAAGAAATATCTTCAAATAAAAACTACAGAGAAGCATTCTGTGAAACTTCTTTCTGATCTGTTCATTCAACTAAGAGTGTTGAAACTTACTATTGATTGAGGAGTTTTTAAACACTCTTTCTGTAGAAACTGCATGTGGATATTTGAGGCGCTATGAGGCCTATCGCTGAAAAAGGGATGTCTTCAAATAAAAACTTCACAGAAGCATTCTGTGAAACCACTTTCTGATCTGTGCATTCAACAAACAGAGTTGAACCTTCCTTTTGATGGAGGAGTTTTGAAACACTCTTTCTGTAGAAACTGCAATTGGACATTTGGAGCGCAATGAGGCCTATAGTGGTAAAAGGTATATCTTCAAATAAAAACTACACAGAAGCATTCTTTGAAACTTCTCTCTGATCTGTACATTCATCTAGCAGTGTTGAATCTTACTTTTGATTGAGGAGTTTTTAAACATTCTTTCTGTAGAAAGTGTAAGTGGATATTTGGAGTGCTATGAGGCCTATTGCGGAAAAAGGATTATCTTCAAATAAAAAGTGCACAAAAGAATTCTGTGAAACTTCTTTCTGATCTGTGCATTCAACTAACAGAGATGAACCTTACTTTTAATGGAAGACTTTTGAAACACTCTTTCTGTAGAAACTGCAGGTCGATATTTGGAGCGCTATGAAGCCTATCGCGGAAAAAGCAATAACTTCAAGTAAAAACTACACAGAAGCATTCTGTGAAACTTCTTTCTCATCTGTGCATTCACCTAACAGAGTAGAACCTTACTTTTGATTGAGGAGCTTTAAAACACTCTTTCTGTGTAAACTGCACGTGGACATTAGGAGAGCTCTGAGGCCAATCGTGGAAAAACGAATACCTTCAAGTAAAAACTACACAGAAGCAGACTGTGAGACTTCATTCTGATCTGTACATTCATCTAACAGGGTTGAACCTTACTTTTCATGGAGATGTTTTGAAACACTCTTTCGGTAGATAGTGCAAGTTGTCATTTGGAGCGCTATGAGGCCTATAGTGGAAAAAGGAATACCTTCAAATAAAAACTACACAGTAGCATTCTGTGGAACTTCTTTCTGACCTGTGCATTCAACTAACCGAGTTGAACCTTACTTTGGGTGGAGGAGTTTTGAAACACTCTGTAGGAACTGGAAGTGGATATTTGTAGCGCTACGAGACCTATAGCGGAAAAAGGAATATCTTCCAATAAAAACTACACAGAAGCATTCTGTGGAAATCCTTACTGATCTGTTCATTCAACTAAAGGAGTTGAACCTTACTTTTGGTGGAAGACTATTGAAACACTCTTCCTGTAGAAACTGCAAGCGGACATTTGGAGTGCTATGAGGCCTATCGTGGAAAAAGGAATATCTTCATATAAAAACTACACAGTTGCATTCTGTGAAACTACTTTATGATCTGTGCGTTCAACTGACAGAGTTGAAACTTGCTTTTGACTGAGGGGTTTTGAAACAGTCCTTCTGTGTAAACTGCAAGTGGACATTTGGATCTCTATGAGGCCTATGGTGGGAAAAGGAATACATTCAAACAAAAACTACACAGAAGCATTCTGTGAAACTACTTTCTGATCTGTTCATTCAACTAGCAGTGTTGATCCTAACTTTTGATGGAGGAGTTTTTGAAACACTCTTCTTACCGTACAAACTGCAAGAGAATATTTGGAGCTCTATGAGGCCTATCGCGGAAAAAGGAATATCTTCAAATAAAAACTACACAGAAGCATTCTGTGAAACTTCTTTCCGATCTGTGCATTCAACTAACAGAGTTGAACCTTACTTTTGATGGAGGAGTTTTGAACCACTCTTTCTGTAGAAACTGCAAGTGGACATTTGGAGCGCTATGAGGCCTATAATGGAAAAGGAATATCTTCAAATAAAAACTACACAGAAGCATTCTGTGAAACTTCTTTCTCAACTGTTCATTGAAATAACAGTGTTGAAAATTACTTTTGATGGAGGAGCTTTTAAACACTCTTTCTGTAGAAACTGCATGTGGATATTTGAGGCGCTATGAGGCCTATCGCTGAAAAAGGGATGTCATCAAATAAAAACTTCACAGAAGCATTCTTTGAAACCACTTTCTTATCTGTGCATTCAACAAACAGAGGTGAACTTTACTTTTGATGGAGGAGTTTTCAAACACTCTTTCTGTGGAAACTACATGTGGACATATGGAGCCCCATGAGGCCTATCGTGGAGAAAGGAATATCTTCAAAGAAAGACTAGAGTAAAACGTTCTGTGAAACTTCTTTCTGATCTGGGCTTTCAACCAACAGAGTTGAACCTTACTTTGGATGGAGGAGTATTCAAACACTCTTTCTGTAGAAACTGCAAGTGGACATTTGGAGCGCTACGAGGCCTATCGCGGAAAAAGGAATATCTTCCAATAAAAACTACACAGAAGCATTCTGTGAAATTTTTCTGATCTGTGCATTCAACTAACACACTTGAACATAACTTTTGATTGAGGAGTTTTCAAACACTCTTTCTGTAGAAACTGGAAGTGGACATTATGAGCGCTTTGAGGCCTATCGCGGAAAAAGGAATATCTTCAAATAAAAACTACACAGAAGCATTCTGTGAAACTTCTTTCTTATCTGTGCATTCAACTAACAGAGTTGAACCTTACTTTTGATGGAGGAGTTTTGAAATAATGTTTCTGTAGAAACTGCAAGTGGATATTTTGAGCGCTATGAGGCCTATCGCAGAAAAAGCTATATCTTCAAATAAAAACTACACGGAAGCATTCTGTGAAACTTCTTTCTGATCTGTGCATTCAACTAACAGAGGTGAACATTACTTTTGATGGAGGAGTTTTTAAACACTCTTTCTGTAGAAACTGCAAGGGGATATTTGGAGCGCTATGAGGCCTATTGCGGAAAAAGGAATATCTTCAAATAAAAAGTACACAGAAGCATTCTGTGACACTTCTTTCTTATCTGTGCATTCAACTAACAGAGTTGATTCTTACTTTTGATGGAGGAGTTTTGAAACACTATTTCTGTAGAAACTTCAAGTGGACATTTTGAGCGCTATGAGGCCTATGGCGGAAAAAGGTATATCTTCAAATAAAAACTACACAGAAGCATTCTGTGAAACTTCTTTCAGATCTGTGCATTCGACTAACAGAGCTGAACATTACTTTTGATGGAGGAGTTTTTAAACACTGTTTCTGTAGAAACTGCAAGGGGATATTTGGAGCTCTATGAGGCCTATTGCCGAAAAAGCTATATCTTCAAATAAAAACTACAGAGAAGCATTCTGTGAAACTTCTTTCTTATCTGTGCATTCAACTAACAGAGTTGAACATTACTTTAGATGGAGGATTTTTGAAACACTCTTTCTGTAGAAACTGCATGTGGATCATTGAGGCGCTATGAGGCCTATCGTGGAAAAAGAAATATCTTCCAATAAAAACTACAAAAAAGCATTCTCTGAATCTTCTTTCCGATCTGTGCATTCAACTAACAGAGTTGAACCTTACTTTTGATGGAGGAGTTTTGAACCACTCTTTCTGTAGAAACCGCAAGTGGACATTTGGAGCGCTATGAGGCCTGTAATGGAAAAGAAATATCTTCAAATAAAAACTACAGAGAAGCATTCTGTGAAACTTCTTTCTGATCTGTTCATTCAACTAAGAGTGTTGAAACTTACTATTGATTGAGGAGTTTTTAAACACTCTTTCTGTAGAAACTGCATGTGGATATTTGAGGCGCTATGAGGCCTATCGCTGAAAAAGGGATGTCTTCAAATTAAAACTTCACAGAAGCATTCTGTGAAACCACTTTCTGATCTGTGCATTCAACAAACAGAGTTGAACCTTCCTTTTGATGGAGGAGTTTTGAAACACTCTTTCTGTAGAAACTGCAATTGGACATTTGGAGCGCAATGAGGCCTATAGTGGTAAAAGGTATATCTTCAAATAAAAACTACACAGAAGCATTCTTTGAAACTTCTCTCTGATCTGTACATTCATCTAGCAGTGTTGAATCTTACTTTTGATTGAGGAGTTTTTAAACATTCTTTCTGTAGAAACTGTAAGTGGATATTTGGAGTGCTATGAGGCCTATTGCGGAAAAAGGATTATCTTCAAATAAAAAGTGCACAAAAGAATTCTGTGAAACTTCTTTCTGATCTGTGCATTCAACTAACAGAGATGAACCTTACTTTTAATGGAAGACTTTTGAAACACTCTTTCTGTAGAAACTGCAGGTCGATATTTGGAGCGCTATGAAGCCTATCGCGGAAAAAGCAATAACTTCAAGTAAAAACTACACAGAAGCATTCTGTGAAACTTCTTTCTCATCTGTGCATTCACCTAACAGAGTAGAACCTTACTTTTGATTGAGGAGCTTTAAAACACTCTTTCTGTGTAAACTGCACGTGGACATTAGGAGAGCTCTGAGGCCAATCGTGGAAAAACGAATACCTTCAAGTAAAAACTACACAGAAGCAGACTGTGAGACTTCATTCTGATCTGTACATTCATCTAACAGGGTTGAACCTTACTTTTCATGGAGATGTTTTGAAACACTCTTTCGGTAGATAGTGCAAGTTGTCATTTGGAGCGCTATGAGGCCTATAGTGGAAAAAGGAATATCTTCAAATAAAAACTACACAGTAGCATTCTGTGGAACTTCTTTCTGACCTGTGCATTCAACTAACCGAGTTGAACCTTACTTTGGGTGGAGTAGTTTTGAAACACTCTGTAGGAACTGGAAGTGGATATTTGTAGCGCTACGAGACCTATAGCGGAAAAAGGAATATCTTCCAATAAAAACTACACAGAAGCATTCTGTGGAAATCCTTATTGATCTGTTCATTCAACTAAAGGAGTTGAACCTTACTTTTGGTGGAAGACTATTGAAACACTCTTCCTGTAGAAACTGCAAGCGGACATTTGGAGTGCTATGAGGCCTATCGTGGAAAAAGGAATATCTTCATATAAAAACTACACAGTTGCATTCTGTGAAACTACTTTATGATCTGTGCGTTCAACTGACAGAGTTGAAACTTGCTTTTGACTGAGGGGTTTTGAAACAGTCCTTCTGTGTAAACTGCAAGTGGACATTTGGATCTCTATGAGGCCTATGGTGGGAAAAGGAATACATTCAAACAAAAACTACACAGAAGCATTCTGTGAAACTACTTTCTGATCTGTTCATTCAACTAGCAGTGTTGATCCTAACTTTTGATGGAGGAGTTTTTGAAACACTCTTCTTACCGTACAAACTGCAAGAGAATATTTGGAGCTCTATGAGGCCTATCGCGGAAAAAGGAATATCTTCAAATAAAAACTACACAGAAGCATTCTGTGAAACTTCTTTCCGATCTGTGCATTCAACTAACAGAGTTGAACCTTACTTTTGATGGAGGAGTTTTGAACCACTCTTTCTGTAGAAACTGCAAGTGGACATTTGGAGCGCTATGAGGCCTATAATGGAAAAGGAATATCTTCAAATAAAAACTACACAGAAGCATTCTGTGAAACTTCTTTCTCAACTGTTCATTGAAATAACAGTGTTGAAAATTACTTTTGATGGAGGAGCTTTTAAACACTCTTTCTGTAGAAACTGCATGTGGATATTTGAGGCGCTATGAGGCCTATCGCTGAAAAAGGGATGTCATCAAATAAAAACTTCACAGAAGCATTCTTTGAAACCACTTTCTTATCTGTGCATTCAACAAACAGAGGTGAACTTTACTTTTGATGGAGGAGTTTTCAAACACTCTTTCTGTGGAAACTACATGTGGACATATGGAGCCCCATGAGGCCTATCGTGGAGAAAGGAATATCTTCAAAGAAAGACTAGAGTAAAACGTTCTGTGAAACTTCTTTCTGATCTGGGCTTTCAACCAACAGAGTTGAACCTTACTTTGGATGGAGGAGTATTCAAACACTCTTTCTGTAGAAACTGCAAGTGGACATTTGGAGCGCTACGAGGCCTATCGCGGAAAAAGGAATATCTTCCAATAAAAACTACACAGAAGCATTCTGTGAAATTTTTCTGATCTGTGCATTCAACTAACACACTTGAACATAACTTTTGATTGAGGAGTTTTCAAACACTCTTTCTGTAGAAACTGGAAGTGGACATTATGAGCGCTTTGAGGCCTATCGCGGAAAAAGGAATATCTTCAAATAAAAACTACACAGAAGCATTCTGTGAAACTTCTTTCTTATCTGTGCATTCAACTAACAGAGTTGAACCTTACTTTTGATGGAGGAGTTTTGAAATAATGTTTCTGTAGAAACTGCAAGTGGATATTTTGAGCGCTATGAGGCCTATCGCAGAAAAAGCTATATCTTCAAATAAAAACTACACGGAAGCATTCTGTGAAACTTCTTTCTGATCTGTGCATTCAACTAACAGAGGTGAACATTACTTTTGATGGAGGAGTTTTTAAACACTCTTTCTGTAGAAACTGCAAGGGGATATTTGGAGCGCTATGAGGCCTATTGCGGAAAAAGGAATATCTTCAAATAAAAAGTACACAGAAGCATTCTGTGACACTTCTTTCTTATCTGTGCATTCAACTAACAGAGTTGATTCTTACTTTTGATGGAGGAGTTTTGAAACACTATTTCTGTAGAAACTTCAAGTGGACATTTTGAGCGCTATGAGGCCTATGGCAGAAAAAGGTATATCTTCAAATAAAAACTACACAGAAGCATTCTGTGAAACTTCTTTCAGATCTGTGCATTCGACTAACAGAGCTGAACATTACTTTTGATGGAGGAGTTTTTAAACACTGTTTCTGTAGAAACTGCAAGGGGATATTTGGAGCTCTATGAGGCCTATAGTGGTAAAAGGTATATCTTCAAATAAAAACTACACAGAAGCATTCTTTGAAACTTCTCTCTGATCTGTACATTCATCTAGCAGTGTTGAATCTTACTTTTGATTGAGGAGTTTTTAAACATTCTTTCTGTAGAAAGTGTAAGTGGATATTTGGAGTGCTATGAGGCCTATTGCGGAAAAAGGATTATCTTCAAATAAAAAGTGCACAAAAGAATTCTGTGAAACTTCTTTCTGATCTGTGCATTCAACTAACAGAGATGAACCTTACTTTTAATGGAAGACTTTTGAAACACTCTTTCTGTAGAAACTGCAGGTCGATATTTGGAGCGCTATGAAGCCTATCGCGGAAAAAGCAATAACTTCAAGTAAAAACTACACAGAAGCATTCTGTGAAACTACTTTCTCATCTGTGCATTCACCTAACAGAGTAGAACCTTACTTTTGATTGAGGAGCTTTAAAACACTCTTTCTGTGTAAACTGCACGTGGACATTAGGAGAGCTCTGAGGCCAATCGTGGAAAAACGAATATCTTCAAGTAAAAACTACACAGAAGCAGACTGTGAGACTTCATTCTGATCTGTACATTCATCTAACAGGGTTGAACCTTACTTTTCATGGAGATGTTTTGAAACACTCTTTCGGTAGATAGTGCAAGTTGTCATTTGGAGCGCTATGAGGCCTATAGTGGAAAAAGGAATATCTTCAAATAAAAACTACACAGTAGCATTCTGTGGAACTTCTTTCTGACCTGTGCATTCAACTAACCGAGTTGAACATTACTTTGGGTGGAGGAGTTTTGAAACACTCTGTAGGAACTGGAAGTGGATATTTGTAGCGCTACGAGACCTATAGCGGAAAAAGGAATATCTTCCAATAAAAACTACACAGAAGCATTCTGTGGAAATCCTTATTGATCTGTTCATTCAACTAAAGGAGTTGAACCTTACTTTTGGTGGAAGACTATTGAAACACTCTTCCTGTAGAAACTGCAAGCGGACATTTGGAGTGCTATGAGGCCTATCGTGGAAAAAGGAATATCTTCATATAAAAACTACACAGTTGCATTCTGTGAAACTACTTTATGATCTGTGCGTTCAACTGACAGAGTTGAAACTTGCTTTTGACTGAGGGGTTTTGAAACAGTCCTTCTGTGTAAACTGCAAGTGGACATTTGGATCTCTATGAGGCCTATGGTGGGAAAAGGAATACATTCAAACAAAAACTACACAGAAGCATTCTGAGAAACTACTTTCTGATCTGTTCATTCAACTAGCAGTGTTGATCCTAACTTTTGATGGAGGAGTTTTTGAAACACTCTTCTTACCGTACAAACTGCAAGAGAATATTTGGAGCTCTATGAGGCCTATCGCGGAAAAAGGAATATCTTCAAATAAAAACTACACAGAAGCATTCTGTGAAACTTCTTTCCGATCTGTGCATTCAACTAACAGAGTTGAACCTTACTTTTGATGGAGGAGTTTTGAACCACTCTTTCTGTAGAAACTGCAAGTGGACATTTGGAGCGCTATGAGGCCTATAATGGAAAAGGAATATCTTCAAATAAAAACTACACAGAAGCATTCTGTGAAACTTCTTTCTCAACTGTTCATTGAAATAACAGTGTTGAAAATTACTTTTGATGGAGGAGCTTTTAAACACTCTTTCTGTAGAAACTGCATGTGGATATTTGAGGCGCTATGAGGCCTATCGCTGAAAAAGGGATGTCATCAAATAAAAACTTCACAGAAGCATTCTTTGAAACCACTTTCTTATCTGTGCATTCAACAAACAGAGGTGAACTTTACTTTTGATGGAGGAGTTTTTGAAACTCTTCTTACCGTACAAACTGCAAGAGAATATTTGGAGCTCTATGAGGCCTATCGCGGAAAAAGGAATATCTTCAAATAAAAACTACACAGAAGCATTCTGTGAAACTTCTTTCCGATCTGTGCATTCAACTAACAGAGTTGAACCTTACTTTTGATGGAGGAGTTTTGAACCACTCTTTCTGTAGAAACTGCAAGTGGACATTTGGAGCGCTATGAGGCCTATAATGGAAAAGGAATATCTTCAAATAAAAACTACACAGAAGCATTCTGTGAAACTTCTTTCTCAACTGTTCATTGAAATAACAGTGTTGAAAATTACTTTTGATGGAGGAGCTTTTAAACACTCTTTCTGTAGAAACTGCATGTGGATATTTGAGGCGCTATGAGGCCTAACGCTGAAAAAGGGATGTCATCAAATAAAAACTTCACCGAAGCATTCTTTGAAACCACTTTCTTATCTGTGCATTCAACAAACAGAGGTGAACTTTACTTTTGATGGAGGAGTTTTCAAACACTCTTTCTGTGGAAACTACATGTGGACATATGGAGCCCCATGAGGCTTATCGTGGAGAAAGGAATATCTTCAAAGAAAGACTAGAGTAAAACGTTCTGTGAAACTTCTTTCTGATCTGGGCTTTCAACCAACAGAGTTGAACCTTACTTTGGATGGAGGAGTATTCAAACACTCTTTCTGTAGAAACTGCAAGTGGACATTTGGAGCGCTACGAGGCCTATCGCGGAAAAAGGAATATCTTCCAATAAAAACTACACAGAAGCATTCTGTGAAATTTTTCTGATCTGTGCATTCAACTAACACACTTGAACATAACTTTTGATTGAGGAGTTTTCAAACACTCTTTCTGTAGAAACTGGAAGTGGACATTATGAGCGCTTTGAGGCCTATCGCGGAAAAAGGAATATCTTCAAATAAAAACTACACAGAAGCATTCTGTGAAACTTCTTTCTTATCTGTGCATTCAACTAACAGAGTTGAACCTTACTTTTGATGGAGGAGTTTTGAAATAATGTTTCTGTAGAAACTGCAAGTGGACATTTTGAGCGCTATGAGGCCTATCGCGGAAAAAGTTATATCTTCAAATAAAAACTACACGGAAGCATTCTGTGAAACTTCTTTCTGATCTGTGCATTCAACTAACAGAGGTGAACATTACTTTTGATGGAGGAGTTTTTAAACACTCTTTCTGTAGAAACTGCGTGGATATTTGAGGCGCTATGAGGCCTATCGCTGAAAAAGGGATGTCTTCAAATAAAAATTTCACAGAAGCATTCTGTGACACTTCTTTCTTATCTATGCATTCAACTAACAGAGTTGATTCTTACTTTTGATGGAGGAGTTTTGAAACACTATTTCTGTAGAAACTTCAAGTGGACATTTTGAGCGCTATGAGGCCTATGGCGGAAAAAGGTATATCTTCAAATAAAAACTACACAGAAGCATTCTGTGAAACTTCTTTCAGATCTGTGCATTCGACTAACAGAGCTGAACATTACTTTTGATGGAGGAGTTTTTAAACACTGTTTCTGTAGAAACTGCAAGGGGATATTTGGAGCTCTATGAGGCCTATTGCGGAAAAAGCTATATCTTCAAATAAAAACTACAGAGAAGCATTCTGTGAAACTTCTTTCTTATCTGTGCATTCAACTAACAGAGTTGAACATTACTTTAGATGGAGGATTTTTGAAACACTCTTTCTGTAGAAACTGCATGTGGATCATTGAGGCGCTATGAGGCCTATCGTGGAAAAAGAAATATCTTCCAATAAAAACTACAAAAAAGCATTCTCTGAATCTTCTTTCCGATCTGTGCATTCAACTAACAGAGTTGAACCTTACTTTTGATGGAGGAGTTTTGAACCACTCTTTCTGTAGAAACCGCAAGTGGACATTTGGAGCGCTATGAGGCCTGTAATGGAAAAGAAATATCTTCAAATAAAAACTACAGAGAAGCATTCTGTGAAACTTCTTTCTGATCTGTTCATTCAACTAAGAGTGTTGAAACTTACTATTGATTGAGGAGTTTTTAAACACTCTTTCTGTAGAAACTGCATGTGGATATTTGAGGCGCTATGAGGCCTATCGCTGAAAAAGGGATGTCTTCAAATAAAAACTTCACAGAAGCATTCTGTGAAACCACTTTCTGATCTGTGCATTCAACAAACAGAGTTGAACCTTCCTTTTGATGGAGGAGTTTTGAAACACTCTTTCTGTAGAAACTGCAATTGGACATTTGGAGCGCAATGAGGCCTATAGTGGTAAAAGGTATATCTTCAAATAAAAACTACACAGAAGCATTCTTTGAAACTTCTCTCTGATCTGTACATTCATCTAGCAGTGTTGAATCTTACTTTTGATTGAGGAGTTTTTAAACATTCTTTCTGTAGAAAGTGTAAGTGGATATTTGGAGTGCTATGAGGCCTATTGCGGAAAAAGGATTATCTTCAAATAAAAAGTGCACAAAAGAATTCTGTGAAACTTCTTTCTGATCTGTGCATTCAACTAACAGAGATGAACCTTACTTTTAATGGAAGACTTTTGAAACACTCTTTCTGTAGAAACTGCAGGTCGATATTTGGAGCGCTATGAAGCCTATCGCGGAAAAGGCAATAACTTCAAGTAAAAACTACACAGAAGCATTCTGTGAAACTTCTTTCTCATCTGTGCATTCACCTAACAGAGTAGAACCTTACTTTTGATTGAGGAGCTTTAAAACACTCTTTCTGTGTAAACTGCACGTGGACATTAGGAGAGCTCTGAGGCCAATCGTGGAAAAATGAATATCTTCAAGTAAAAACTACACAGAAGCAGACTGTGAGACTTCATTCTGATCTGTACATTCATCTAACAGGGTTGAACCTTACTTTTCATGGAGATGTTTTGAAACACTCTTTTGGTAGATAGTGCAAGTTGTCATTTGGAGCGCTATGAGGCCTATAGTGGAAAAAGGAATATCTTCAAATAAAAACTACACAGTAGCATTCTGTGGAACTTCTTTCTGACCTGTGCATTCAACTAACCGAGTTGAACATTACTTTGGGTGGAGGAGTTTTGAAACACTCTGTAGGAACTGGAAGTGGATATTTGTAGCGCTACGAGACCTATAGCGGAAAAAGGAATATCTTCCAATAAAAACTACACAGAAGCATTCTGTGGAAATCCTTATTGATCTGTTCATTCAACTAAAGGAGTTGAACCTTACTTTTGGTGGAAGACTATTGAAACACTCTTCCTGTAGAAACTGCAAGCGGACATTTGGAGTGCTATGAGGCCTATCGTGGAAAAAGGAATATCTTCATATAAAAACTACACAGTTGCATTCTGTGAAACTACTTTATGATCTGTGCGTTCAACTGACAGAGTTGAAACTTGCTTTTGACTGACGGGTTTTGAAACAGTCCTTCTGTGTAAACTGCAAGTGGACATTTGGATCTCTATGAGGCCTATGGTGGGAAAAGGAATACATTCAAACAAAAACTACACAGAAGCATTCTGTGAAACTACTTTCTGATCTGTTCATTCAACTAGCAGTGTTGATCCTAACTTTTGATGGAGGAGTTTTTGAAACACTCTTCTTACCGTACAAACTGCAAGAGAATATTTGGAGCTCTATGAGGCCTATCGCGGAAAAAGGAATATCTTCAAATAAAAACTACACAGAAGCATTCTGTGAAACTTCTTTCCGATCTGTGCATTCAACTAACAGAGTTGAACCTTACTTTTGATGGAGGAGTTTTGAACCACTCTTTCTGTAGAAACTGCAAGTGGACATTTGGAGCGCTATGAGGCCTATAATGGAAAAGGAATATCTTCAAATAAAAACTACACAGAAGCATTCTGTGAAACTTCTTTCTCAACTGTTCATTGAAATAACAGTGTTGAAAATTACTTTTGATGGAGGAGCTTTTAAACACTCTTTCTGTAGAAACTGCATGTGGATATTTGAGGCGCTATGAGGCCTATCGCTGAAAAAGGGATGTCATCAAATAAAAACTTCACAGAAGCATTCTTTGAAACCACTTTCTTATCTGTGCATTCAACAAACAGAGGTGAACTTTACTTTTGATGGAGGAGTTTTCAAACACTCTTTCTGTGGAAACTACATGTGGACATATGGAGCCCCATGAGGCCTATCGTGGAGAAAGGAATATCTTCAAAGAAAGACTAGAGTAAAACGTTCTGTGAAACTTCTTTCTGATCTGGGCTTTCAACCAACAGAGTTGAACCTTACTTTGGATGGAGGAGTATTCAAACACTCTTTCTGTAGAAACTGCAAGTGGACATTTGGAGCGCTACGAGGCCTATCGCGGAAAAAGGAATATCTTCCAATAAAAACTACACAGAAGCATTCTGTGAAATTTTTCTGATCTGTGCATTCAACTAACACACTTGAACATAACTTTTGATTGAGGAGTTTTCAAACACTCTTTCTGTAGAAACTGGAAGTGGACATTATGAGCGCTTTGAGGCCTATCGCGGAAAAAGGAATATCTTCAAATAAAAACTACACAGAAGCATTCTGTGAAACTTCTTTCTTATCTGTGCATTCAACTAACAGAGTTGAACCTTACTTTTGATGGAGGAGTTTTGAAATAATGTTTCTGTAGAAACTGCAAGTGGATATTTTGAGCGCTATGAGGCCTATCGCGGAAAAAGCTATATCTTCAAATAAAAACTACACGGAAGCATTCTGTGAAACTTCTTTCTGATCTGTGCATTCAACTAACAGAGGTGAACATTACTTTTGATGGAGGAGTTTTTAAACACTCTTTCTGTAGAAACTGCAAGGGGATATTTGGAGCGCTATGAGGCCTATTGCGGAAAAAGGAATATCTTCAAATAAAAAGTACACAGAAGCATTCTGTGACACTTCTTTCTTATCTGTGCATTCAACTAACAGAGTTGATTCTTACTTTTGATGGAGGAGTTTTGAAACACTATTTCTGTAGAAACTTCAAGTGGACATTTTGAGCGCTATGAGGCCTATGGCGGAAAAAGGTATATCTTCAAATAAAAACTACACAGAAGCATTCTGTGAAACTTCTTTCAGATCTGTGCATTCGACTAACAGAGCTGAACATTACTTTTGATGGAGGAGTTTTTAAACACTGTTTCTGTAGAAACTGCAAGGGGATATTTGGAGCTCTATGAGGCCTATTGCGGAAAAAGCTATATCTTCAAATAAAAACTACAGAGAAGCATTCTGTGAAACTTCTTTCTTATCTGTGCATTCAACTAACAGAGTTGAACATTACTTTAGATGGAGGATTTTTGAAACACTCTTTCTGTAGAAACTGCATGTGGATCATTGAGGCGCTATGAGGCCTATCGTGGAAAAAGAAATATCTTCCAATAAAAACTACAAAAAAGCATTCTCTGAATCTTCTTTCCGATCTGTGCATTCAACTAACAGAGTTGAACCTTACTTTTGATGGAGGAGTTTTGAACCACTCTTTCTGTAGAAACCGCAAGTGGACATTTGGAGCGCTATGAGGCCTGTAATGGAAAAGAAATATCTTCAAATAAAAACTACAGAGAAGCATTCTGTGAAACTTCTTTCTGATCTGTTCATTCAACTAAGAGTGTTGAAACTTACTATTGATTGAGGAGTTTTTAAACACTCTTTCTGTAGAAACTGCATGTGGATATTTGAGGCGCTATGAGGCCTATCGCTGAAAAAGGGATGTCTTCAAATAAAAACTTCACAGAAGCATTCTGTGAAACCACTTTCTGATCTGTGCATTCAACAAACAGAGTTGAACCTTCCTTTTGATGGAGGAGTTTTGAAACACTCTTTCTGTAGAAACTGCAATTGGACATTTGGAGCGCAATGAGGCCTATAGTGGTAAAAGGTATATCTTCAAATAAAAACTACACAGAAGCATTCTTTGAAACTTCTCTCTGATCTGTACATTCATCTAGCAGTGTTGAATCTTACTTTTGATTGAGGAGTTTTTAAACATTCTTTCTGTAGAAAGTGTAAGTGGATATTTGGAGTGCTATGAGGCCTATTGCGGAAAAAGGATTATCTTCAAATAAAAAGTGCACAAAAGAATTCTGTGAAACTTCTTTCTGATCTGTGCATTCAACTAACAGAGATGAACCTTACTTTTAATGGAAGACTTTTGAAACACTCTTTCTGTAGAAACTGCAGGTCGATATTTGGGGCGCTATGAAGCCTATCGCGGAAAAAGCAATAACTTCAAGTAAAAACTACACAGAAGCATTCTGTGAAACTTCTTTCTCATCTGTGCATTCACCTAACAGAGTAGAACCTTACTTTTGATTGAGGAGCTTTAAAACACTCTTTCTGTGTAAACTGCACGTGGACATTAGGAGAGCTCTGAGGCCAATCGTGGAAAAACGAATATCTTCAAGTAAAAACTACACAGAAGCAGACTGTGAGACTTCATTCTGATCTGTACATTCATCTAACAGGGTTGAACCTTACTTTTCATGGAGATGTTTTGAAACACTCTTTCGGTAGATAGTGCAAGTTGTCATTTGGAGCGCTATGAGGCCTATAGTGGAAAAAGGAATATCTTCAAATAAAAACTACACAGTAGCATTCTGTGGAACTTCTTTCTGACCTGTGCATTCAACTAACCGAGTTGAACCTTACTTTGGGTGGAGGAGTTTTGAAACACTCTGTAGGAACTGGAAGTGGATATTTGTAGCGCTACGAGACCTATAGCGGAAAAAGGAATATCTTCCAATAAAAACTACACAGAAGCATTCTGTGGAAATCCTTATTGATCTGTTCATTCAACTAAAGGAGTTGAACCTTACTTTTGGTGGAAGACTATTGAAACACTCTTCCTGTAGAAACTGCAAGCGGACATTTGGAGTGCTATGAGGCCTATCGTGGAAAAAGGAATATCTTCATATAAAAACTACACAGTTGCATTCTGTGAAACTACTTTATGATCTGTGCGTTCAACTGACAGAGTTGAAACTTGCTTTTGACTGAGGGGTTTTGAAACAGTCCTTCTGTGTAAACTGCAAGTGGACATTTGGATCTCTATGAGGCCTATGGTGGGAAAAGGAATACATTCAAACAAAAACTACACAGAAGCATTCTGTGAAACTACTTTCTGATCTGTTCATTCAACTAGCAGTGTTGATCCTAACTTTTGATGGAGGAGTTTTTGAAACACTCTTCTTACCGTACAAACTGCAAGAGAATATTTGGAGCTCTATGAGGCCTATCGCGGAAAAAGGAATATCTTCAAATAAAAACTACACAGAAGCATTCTGTGAAACTTCTTTCCGATCTGTGCATTCAACTAACAGAGTTGAACCTTACTTTTGATGGAGGAGTTTTGAACCACTCTTTCTGTAGAAACTGCAAGTGGACATTTGGAGCGCTATGAGGCCTATAATGGAAAAGGAATATCTTCAAATAAAAACTACACAGAAGCATTCTGTGAAACTTCTTTCTCAACTGTTCATTGAAATAACAGTGTTGAAAATTACTTTTGATGGAGGAGCTTTTAAACACTCTTTCTGTAGAAACTGCATGTGGATATTTGAGGCGCTATGAGGCCTATCGCTGAAAAAGGGATGTCATCAAATAAAAACTTCACAGAAGCATTCTTTGAAACCACTTTCTTATCTGTGCATTCAACAAACAGAGGTGAACTTTACTTTTGATGGAGGAGTTTTCAAACACTCTTTCTGTGGAAACTACATGTGGACATATGGAGCCCCATGAGGCCTATCGTGGAGAAAGGAATATCTTCAAAGAAAGACTAGAGTAAAACGTTCTGTGAAACTTCTTTCTAATCTGGGCTTTCAACCAACAGAGTTGAACCTTACTTTGGATGGAGGAGTATTCAAACACTCTTTCTGTAGAAACTGCAAGTGGACATTTGGAGCGCTACGAGGCCTATCGCGGAAAAAGGAATATCTTCCAATAAAAACTACACAGAAGCATTCTGTGAAATTTTTCTGATCTGTGCATTCAACTAACACACTTGAACATAACTTTTGATTGAGGAGTTTTCAAACACTCTTTCTGTAGAAACTGGAAGTGGACATTATGAGCGCTTTGAGGCCTATCGCGGAAAAAGGAATATCTTCAAATAAAAACTACACAGAAGCATTCTGTGAAACTTCTTTCTTATCTGTGCATTCAACTAACAGAGTTGAACCTTACTTTTGATGGAGGAGTTTTGAAATAATGTTTCTGTAGAAACTGCAAGTGGATATTTTGAGCGCTATGAGGCCTATCGCGGAAAAAGCTATATCTTCAAATAAAAACTACACGGAAGCATTCTGTGAAATTTCTTTCTGATCTGTGCATTCAACTAACAGAGGTGAACATTACTTTTGATGGAGGAGTTTTTAAACACTCTTTCTGTAGAAACTGCAAGGGGATATTTGGAGCGCTATGAGGCCTATCGCGGAAAAAGGAATATCTTCAAATAAAAAGTACACAGAAGCATTCTGTGACACTTCTTTCTTATCTGTGCATTCAACTAACAGAGTTGATTCTTACTTTTGATGGAGGAGTTTTGAAACACTATTTCTGTAGAAACTTCAAGTGGACATTTTGAGCGCTATGAGGCCTATGGCGGAAAAAGGTATATCTTCAAATAAAAACTACACAGAAGCATTCTGTGAAACTTCTTTCAGATCTGTGCATTCGACTAACAGAGCTGAACATTACTTTTGATGGAGGAGTTTTTAAACACTGTTTCTGTAGAAACTGCAAGGGGATATTTGGAGCTCTATGAGGCCTATTGCGGAAAAAGCTATATCTTCAAATAAAAACTACAGAGAAGCATTCTGTGAAACTTCTTTCTTATCTCTGCATTCAACTAACAGAGTTGAACATTACTTTAGATGGAGGATTTTTGAAACACTCTTTCTGTAGAAACTGCATGTGGATCATTGAGGCGCTATGAGGCCTATCGTGGAAAAAGAAATATCTTCCAATAAAAACTACAAAAAAGCATTCTCTGAATCTTCTTTCCGATCTGTGCATTCAACTAACAGAGTTGAACCTTACTTTTGATGGAGGAGTTTTGAACCACTCTTTCTGTAGAAACCGCAAGTGGACATTTGGAGCGCTATGAGGCCTGTAATGGAAAAGAAATATCTTCAAATAAAAACTACAGAGAAGCATTCTGTGAAACTTCTTTCTGATCTGTTCATTCAACTAAGAGTGTTGAAACTTACTATTGATTGAGGAGTTTTTAAACACTCTTTCTGTAGAAACTGCATGTGGATATTTGAGGCGCTATGAGGCCTATCGCTGAAAAAGGGATGTCTTCAAATAAAAACTTCACAGAAGCATTCTGTGAAACCACTTTCTGATCTGTGCATTCAACAAACAGAGTTGAACCTTCCTTTTGATGGAGGAGTTTTGAAACACTCTTTCTGTAGAAACTGCAATTGGACATTTGGAGCGCAATGAGGCCTATAGTGGTAAAAGGTATATCTTCAAATAAAAACTACACAGAAGCATTCTTTGAAACTTCTCTCTGATCTGTACATTCATCTAGCAGTGTTGAATCTTACTTTTGATTGAGGAGTTTTTAAACATTCTTTCTGTAGAAACTGTAAGTGGATATTTGGAGGGCTATGAGGCCTATTGCGGAAAAAGGATTATCTTCAAATAAAAAGTGCACAAAAGAATTCTGTGAAACTTCTTTCTGATCTGTGCATTCAACTAACAGAGATGAACCTTACTTTTAATGGAAGACTTTTGAAACACTCTTTCTGTAGAAACTGCAGGTCGATATTTGGAGCGCTATGAAGCCTATCGCGGAAAAAGCAATAACTTCAAGTAAAAACTACACAGAAGCATTCTGTGAAACTTCTTTCTCATCTGTGCATTCACCTAACAGAGTAGAACCTTACTTTTGATTGAGGAGCTTTAAAACACTCTTTCTGTGTAAACTGCACGTGGACATTAGGAGAGCTCTGAGGCCAATCGTGGAAAAACGAATATCTTCAAGTAAAAACTACACAGAAGCAGACTGTGAGACTTCATTCTGATCTGTACATTCATCTAACAGGGTTGAACCTTACTTTTCATGGAGATGTTTTGAAACACTCTTTCGGTAGATAGTGCAAGTTGTCATTTGGAGCGCTATGAGGCCTAGAGTGGAAAAAGGAATATCTTCAAATAAAAACTACACAGTAGCATTCTGTGGAACTTCTTTCTGACCTGTGCATTCAACTAACCGAGTTGAACATTACTTTGGGTGGAGGAGTTTTGAAACACTCTGTAGGAACTGGAAGTGGATATTTGTAGCGCTACGAGACCTATAGCGGAAAAAGGAATATCTTCCAATAAAAACTACACAGAAGCATTCTGTGGAAATCCTTATTGATCTGTTCATTCAACTAAAGGAGTTGAACCTTACTTTTGGTGGAAGACTATTGAAACACTCTTCCTGTAGAAACTGCAAGCGGACATTTGGAGTGCTATGAGGCCTATCGTGGAAAAAGGAATATCTTCATATAAAAACTACACAGTTGCATTCTGTGAAACTACTTTATGATCTGTGCGTTCAACTGACAGAGTTGAAACTTGCTTTTGACTGAGGGGTTTTGAAACAGTCCTTCTGTGTAAACTGCAAGTGGACATTTGGATCTCTATGAGGCCTATGGTGGGAAAAGGAATACATTCAAACAAAAACTACACAGAAGCATTCTGTGAAACTACTTTCTGATCTGTTCATTCAACTAGCAGTGTTGATCCTAACTTTTGATGGAGGAGTTTTTGAAACACTCTTCTTACCGTACAAACTGCAAGAGAATATTTGGAGCTCTATGAGGCCTATCGCGGAAAAAGGAATATCTTCAAATAAAAACTACACAGAAGCATTCTGTGAAACTTCTTTCCGATCTGTGCATTCAACTAACAGAGTTGAACCTTACTTTTGATGGAGGAGTTTTGAACCACTCTTTCTGTAGAAACTGCAAGTGGACATTTGGAGCGCTATGAGGCCTATAATGGAAAAGGAATATCTTCAAATAAAAACTACACAGAAGCATTCTGTGAAACTTCTTTCTCAACTGTTCATTGAAATAACAGTGTTGAAAATTACTTTTGATGGAGGAGCTTTTAAACACTCTTTCTGTAGAAACTGCATGTGGATATATGAGGCGCTATGAGGCCTATCGCTGAAAAAGGGATGTCATCAAATAAAAACTTCACAGAAGCATTCTTTGAAACCACTTTCTTATCTGTGCATTCAACAAACAGAGGTGAACTTTACTTTTGATGGAGGAGTTTTCAAACACTCTTTCTGTGGAAACTACATGTGGACATATGGAGCCCCATGAGGCCTATCGTGGAGAAAGGAATATCTTCAAAGAAAGACTAGAGTAAAACGTTCTGTGAAACTTCTTTCTGATCTGGGCTTTCAACCAACAGAGTTGAACCTTACTTTGGATGGAGGAGTATTCAAACACTCTTTCTGTAGAAACTGCAAGTGGACATTTGGAGCGCTACGAGGCCTATCGCGGAAAAAGGAATATCTTCCAATAAAAACTACACAGAAGCATTCTGTGAAATTTTTCTGATCTGTGCATTCAACTAACACACTTGAACATAACTTTTGAATGAGGAGTTTTCAAACACTCTTTCTGTAGAAACTGGAAGTGGACATTATGAGCGCTTTGAGGCCTATCGCGGAAAAAGGAATATCTTCAAATAAAAACTACACAGAAGCATTCTGTGAAACTTCTTTCTTATCTGTGCATTCAACTAACAGAATTGAACCTTACTTTTGATGGACGAGTTTTGAAATAATGTTTCTGTAGAAACTGCAAGTGGACATTTTGAGCGCTATGAGGCCTATCGCGGAAAAAGCTATATCTTCAAATAAAAACTACACGGAAGCATTCTGTGAAACTTCTTTCTGATCTGTGCATTCAACTAACAGAGGTGAACATTACTTTTGATGGAGGAGTTTTTAAACACTCTTTCTGTAGAAACTGCATGTGGATATTTGAGGCGCTATGAGGCCTATCGCTGAAAAAGGGATGTCTTCAAATAAAAAGTACACAGAAGCATTCTGTGACACTTCTTTCTTATCTGTGCATTCAACTAACAGAGTTGATTCTTACTTTTGATGGAGGAGTTTTGAAACACTATTTCTGTAGAAACTTCAAGTGGACATTTTGAGCGCTATGAGGCCTATGGCGGAAAAAGGTATATCTTCAAATAAAAACTACACAGAAGCATTCTGTGAAACTTCTTTCAGATCTGTGCATTCGACTAACAGAGCTGAACATTACTTTTGATGGAGGAGTTTTTAAACACTGTTTCTGTAGAAACTGCAAGGGGATATATGGAGCTCTATGAGGCCTATTGCGGAAAAAGCTATATCTTCAAATAAAAACTACAGAGAAGCATTCTGTGAAACTTCTTTCTTATCTGTGCATTCAACTAACAGAGTTGAACATTACTTTAGATGGAGGATTTTTGAAACACTCTTTCTGTAGAAACTGCATGTGGATCATTGAGGCGCTATGAGGCCTATCGTGGAAAAAGAAATATCTTCCAATAAAAACTACAAAAAAGCATTCTCTGAATCTTCTTTCCGATCTGTGCATTCAACTAACAGAGTTGAACCTTACTTTTGATGGAGGAGTTTTGAACCACTCTTTCTGTAGAAACCGCAAGTGGACATTTGGAGCGCTATGAGGCCTGTAATGGAAAAGAAATATCTTCAAATAAAAACTACAGAGAAGCATTCTGTGAAACTTCTTTCTGATCTGTTCATTCAACTAAGAGTGTTGAAACTTACTATTGATTGAGGAGTTTTTAAACACTCTTTCTGTAGAAACTGCATGTGGATATTTGAGGCGCTATGAGGCCTATCGCTGAAAAAGGGATGTCTTCAAATAAAAACTTCACAGAAGCATTCTGTGAAACCACTTTCTGATCTGTGCATTCAACAAACAGAGTTGAACCTTCCTTTTGATGGAGGAGTTTTGAAACACTCTTTCTGTAGAAACTGCAATTGGACATTTGGAGCGCAATGAGGCCTATAGTGGTAAAAGGTATATCTTCAAATAAAAACTACACAGAAGCATTCTTTGAAACTTCTCTCTGATCTGTACATTCATCTAGCAGTGTTGAATCTTACTTTTGATTGAGGAGTTTTTAAACATTCTTTCTGTAGAAAGTGTAAGTGGATATTTGGAGTGCTATGAGGCCTATTGCGGAAAAAGGATTATCTTCAAATAAAAAGTGCACAAAAGAATTCTGTGAAACTTCTTTCTGATCTGTGCATTCAACTAACAGAGATGAACCTTACTTTTAATGGAAGACTTTTGAAACACTCTTTCTGTAGAAACTGCAGGTCGATATTTGGAGCGCTATGAAGCCTATCGCGGAAAAGGCAATAACTTCAAGTAAAAACTACACAGAAGCATTCTGTGAAACTTCTTTCTCATCTGTGCATTCACCTAACAGAGTAGAACCTTACTTTTGATTGAGGAGCTTTAAAACACTCTTTCTGTGTAAACTGCACGTGGACATTAGGAGAGCTCTGAGGCCAATCGTGGAAAAATGAATATCTTCAAGTAAAAACTACACAGAAGCAGACTGTGAGACTTCATTCTGATCTGTACATTCATCTAACAGGGTTGAACCTTACTTTTCATGGAGATGTTTTGAAACACTCTTTCGGTAGATAGTGCAAGTTGTCATTTGGAGCGCTATGAGGCCTATAGTGGAAAAAGGAATATCTTCAAATAAAAACTACACAGTAGCATTCTGTGGAACTTCTTTCTGACCTGTGCATTCAACTAACCGAGTTGAACATTACTTTGGGTGGAGGAGCTTTGAAACACTCTGTAGGAACTGGAAGTGGATATTTGTAGCGCTACGAGACCTATAGCGGAAAAAGGAATATCTTCCAATAAAAACTACACAGAAGCATTCTGTGGAAATCCTTATTGATCTGTTCATTCAACTAAAGGAGTTGAACCTTACTTTTGGTGGAAGACTATTGAAACACTCTTCCTGTAGAAACTGCAAGCGGACATTTGGAGTGCTATGAGGCCTATCGTGGAAAAAGGAATATCTTCATATAAAAACTACACAGTTGCATTCTGTGAAACTACTTTATGATCTGTGCGTTCAACTGACAGAGTTGAAACTTGCTTTTGACTGAGGGGTTTTGAAACAGTCCTTCTGTGTAAACTGCAAGTGGACATTTGGATCTCTATGAGGCCTATGGTGGGAAAAGGAATACATTCAAACAAAAACTACACAGAAGCATTCTGTGAAACTACTTTCTGATCTGTTCATTCAACTAGCAGTGTTGATCCTAACTTTTAATGGAGGAGTTTTTGAAACACTCTTCTTACCGTACAAACTGCAAGAGAATATTTGGAGCTCTATGAGGCCTATCGCGGAAAAAGGAATATCTTCAAATAAAAACTACACAGAAGCATTCTGTGAAACTTCTTTCCGATCTGTGCATTCAACTAACAGAGTTGAACCTTACTTTTGATGGAGGAGTTTTGAACCACTCTTTCTGTAGAAACTGCAAGTGGACATTTGGAGCGCTATGAGGCCTATAATGGAAAAGGAATATCTTCAAATAAAAACTACACAGAAGCATTCTGTGAAACTTCTTTCTCAACTGTTCATTGAAATAACAGTGTTGAAAATTACTTTTGATGGAGGAGCTTTTAAACACTCTTTCTGTAGAAACTGCATGTGGATATTTGAGGCGCTATGAGGCCTATCGCTGAAAAAGGGATGTCATCAAATAAAAACTTCACAGAAGCATTCTTTGAAACCACTTTCTTATCTGTGCATTCAACAAACAGAGGTGAACTTTACTTTTGATGGAGGAGTTTTCAAACACTCTTTCTGTGGAAACTACATGTGGACATATGGAGCCCCATGAGGCCTATCGTGGAGAAAGGAATATCTTCAAAGAAAGACTAGAGTAAAACGTTCTGTGAAACTTCTTTCTGATCTGGGCTTTCAACCAACAGAGTTGAACCTTACTTTGGATGGAGGAGTATTCAAACACTCTTTCTGTAGAAACTGCAAGTGGACATTTGGAGCGCTACGAGGCCTATCGCGGAAAAAGGAATATCTTCCAATAAAAACTACACAGAAGCATTCTGTGAAATTTTTCTGATCTGTGCATTCAACTAACACACTTGAACATAACTTTTGATTGAGGAGTTTTCAAACACTCTTTCTGTAGAAACTGGAAGTGGACATTATGAGCGCTTTGAGGCCTATCGCGGAAAAAGGAATATCTTCAAATAAAAACTACACAGAAGCATTCTGTGAAACTTCTTTCTTATCTGTGCATTCAACTAACAGAGTTGAACCTTACTTTTGATGGAGGAGTTTTGAAATAATGTTTCTGTAGAAACTGCAAGTGGATATTTTGAGCGCTATGAGGCCTATCGCGGAAAAAGCTATATCTTCAAATAAAAACTACACGGAAGCATTCTGTGAAACTTCTTTCTGATCCGTGCATTCAACTAACAGAGGTGAACATTACTTTTGATGGAGGAGTTTTTAAACACTCTTTCTGTAGAAACTGCAAGGGGATATTTGGAGCGCTATGAGGCCTATTGCGGAAAAAGGAATATCTTCAAATAAAAAGTACACAGAAGCATTCTGTGACACTTCTTTCTTATCTGTGCATTCAACTAACAGAGTTGATTCTTACTTTTGATGGAGGAGTTTTGAAACACTATTTCTGTAGAAACTTCAAGTGGACATTTTGAGCGCTATGAGGCCTATGGCGGAAAAAGGTATATCTTCAAATAAAAACTACACAGAAGCATTCTGTGAAACTTCTTTCAGATCTGTGCATTCGACTAACAGAGCTGAACATTACTTTTGATGGAGGAGTTTTTAAACACTGTTTCTGTAGAAACTGCAAGGGGATATTTGGAGCTCTATGAGGCCTATTGCGGAAAAAGCTATATCTTCAAATAAAAACTACAGAGAAGCATTCTGTGAAACTTCTTTCTTATCTGTGCATTCAACTAACAGAGTTGAACATTACTTTAGATGGAGGATTTTTGAAACACTCTTTCTGTAGAAACTGCATGTGGATCATTGAGGCGCTATGAGGCCTATCGTGGAAAAAGAAATATCTTCCAATAAAAACTACAAAAAAGCATTCTCTGAATCTTCTTTCCGATCTGTGCATTCAACTAACAGAGTTGAACCTTACATTTGATGGAGGAGTTTTGAACCACTCTTTCTGTAGAAACCGCAAGTGGACATTTGGAGCGCTATGAGGCCTGTAATGGAAAAGAAATATCTTCAAATAAAAACTACAGAGAAGCATTCTGTGAAACTTCTTTCTGATCTGTTCATTCAACTAAGAGTGTTGAAACTTACTATTGATTGAGGAGTTTTTAAACACTCTTTCTGTAGAAACTGCATGTGGATATTTGAGGCGCTATGAGGCCTATCGCTGAAAAAGGGATGTCTTCAAATAAAAACTTCACAGAAGCATTCTGTGAAACCACTTTCTGATCTGTGCATTCAACAAACAGAGTTGAACCTTCCTTTTGATGGAGGAGTTTTGAAACACTCTTTCTGTAGAAACTGCAATTGGACATTTGGAGCGCAATGAGGCCTATAGTGGTAAAAGGTATATCTTCAAATAAAAACTACACAGAAGCATTCTTTGAAACTTCTCTCTGATCTGTACATTCATCTAGCAGTGTTGAATCTTACTTTTGATTGAGGAGTTTTTAAACATTCTTTCTGTAGAAAGTGTAAGTGGATATTTGGAGTGCTATGAGGCCTATTGCGGAAAAAGGATTATCTTCAAATAAAAAGTGCACAAAAGAATTCTGTGAAACTTCTTTCTGATCTGTGCATTCAACTAACAGAGATGAACCTTACTTTTAATGGAAGACTTTTGAAACACTCTTTCTGTAGAAACTGCAGGTCGATATTTGGGGCGCTATGAAGCCTATCGCGGAAAAAGCAATAACTTCAAGTAAAAACTACACAGAAGCATTCTGTGAAACTTCTTTCTCATCTGTGCATTCACCTAACAGAGTAGAACCTTACTTTTGATTGAGGAGCTTTAAAACACTCTTTCTGTGTAAACTGCACGTGGACATTAGGAGAGCTCTGAGGCCAATCGTGGAAAAACGAATATCTTCAAGTAAAAACTACACAGAAGCAGACTGTGAGACTTCATTCTGATCTGTACATTCATCTAACAGGGTTGAACCTTACTTTTCATGGAGATGTTTTGAAACACTCTTTCGGTAGATAGTGCAAGTTGTCATTTGGAGCGCTATGAGGCCTATAGTGGAAAAAGGAATATCTTCAAATAAAAACTACACAGTAGCATTCTGTGGAACTTCTTTCTGACCTGTGCATTCAACTAACCGAGTTGAACATTACTTTGGGTGGAGGAGTTTTGAAACACTCTGTAGGAACTGGAAGTGGATATTTGTAGCGCTACGAGACCTATAGCGGAAAAAGGAATATCTTCCAATAAAAACTACACAGAAGCATTCTGTGGAAATCCTTATTGATCTGTTCATTCAACTAAAGGAGTTGAACCTTACTTTTGGTGGAAGACTATTGAAACACTCTTCCTGTAGAAACTGCAAGCGGACATTTGGAGTGCTATGAGGCCTATCGTGGAAAAAGGAATATCTTCATATAAAAACTACACAGTTGCATTCTGTGAAACTACTTTATGATCTGTGCGTTCAACTGACAGAGTTGAAACTTGCTTTTGACTGAGGGGTTTTGAAACAGTCCTTCTGTGTAAACTGCAAGTGGACATTTGGATCTCTATGAGGCCTATGGTGGGAAAAGGAATACATTCAAACAAAAACTACACAGAAGCATTCTGTGAAACTACTTTCTGATCTGTTCATTCAACTAGCAGTGTTGATCCTAACTTTTGATGGAGGAGTTTTTGAAACACTCTTCTTACCGTACAAACTGCAAGAGAATATTTGGAGCTCTATGAGGCCTATCGCGGAAAAAGGAATATCTTCAAATAAAAACTACACAGAAGCATTCTGTGAAACTTCTTTCCGATCTGTGCATTCAACTAACAGAGTTGAACCTTACTTTTGATGGAGGAGTTTTGAACCACTCTTTCTGTAGAAACTGCAAGTGGACATTTGGAGCGCTATGAGGCCTATAATGGAAAAGGAATATCTTCAAATAAAAACTACACAGAAGCATTCTGTGAAACTTCTTTCTCAACTGTTCATTGAAATAACAGTGTTGAAAATTACTTTTGATGGAGGAGCTTTTAAACACTCTTTCTGTAGAAACTGCATGTGGATATTTGAGGCGCTATGAGGCCTATCGCTGAAAAAGGGATGTCATCAAATAAAAACTTCACAGAAGCATTCTTTGAAACCACTTTCTTATCTGTGCATTCAACAAACAGAGGTGAACTTTACTTTTGATGGAGGAGTTTTCAAACACTCTTTCTGTGGAAACTACATGTGGACATATGGAGCCCCATGAGGCCTATCGTGGAGAAAGGAATATCTTCAAAGAAAGACTAGAGTAAAACGTTCTGTGAAACTTCTTTCTAATCTGGGCTTTCAACCAACAGAGTTGAACCTTACTTTGGATGGAGGAGTATTCAAACACTCTTTCTCTAGAAACTGCAAGTGGACATTTGGAGCGCTACGAGGCCTATCGCGGAAAAAGGAATATCTTCCAATAAAAACTACACAGAAGCATTCTGTGAAATTTTTCTGATCTGTGCATTCAACTAACACACTTGAACATAACTTTTGATTGAGGAGTTTTCAAACACTCTTTCTGTAGAAACTGGAAGTGGACATTATGAGCGCTTTGAGGCCTATCGCGGAAAAAGGAATATCTTCAAATAAAAACTACACAGAAGCATTCTGTGAAACTTCTTTCTTATCTGTGCATTCAACTAACAGAGTTGAACCTTACTTTTGATGGAGGAGTTTTGAAATAATGTTTCTGTAGAAACTGCAAGTGGATATTTTGAGCGCTATGAGGCCTATCGCGGAAAAAGCTATATCTTCAAATAAAAACTACACGGAAGCATTCTGTGAAATTTCTTTCTGATCTGTGCATTCGACTAACAGAGCTGAACATTACTTTTGATGGAGGAGTTTTTAAACACTGTTTCTGTAGAAACTGCAAGGGGATATTTTGAGCTCTATGAGGCCTATTGCGGAAAAAGCTATATCTTCAAATAAAAACTACAGAGAAGCATTCTGTGAAACTTCTTTCTTATCTGTGCATTCAACTAACAGAGTTGAACATTACTTTAGATGGAGGATTTTTGAAACACTCTTTCTGTAGAAACTGCATGTGGATCATTGAGGCGCTATGAGGCCTATCGTGGAAAAAGAAATATCTTCCAATAAAAACTACAAAAAAGCATTCTCTGAATCTTCTTTCCGATCTGTGCATTCAACTAACAGAGTTGAACCTTACTTTTGATGGAGGAGTTTTGAACCACTCTTTCTGTAGAAACCGCAAGTGGACATTTGGAGCGCTATGAGGCCTGTAATGGAAAAGAAATATCTTCAAATAAAAACTACAGAGAAGCATTCTGTGAAACTTCTTTCTGATCTGTTCATTCAACTAAGAGTGTTGAAACTTACTATTGATTGAGGAGTTTTTAAACACTCTTTCTGTAGAAACTGCATGTGGATATTTGAGGCGCTATGAGGCCTATCGCTGAAAAAGGGATGTCTTCAAATAAAAACTTCACAGAAGCATTCTGTGAAACCACTTTCTGATCTGTGCATTCAACAAACAGAGTTGAACCTTCCTTTTGATGGAGGAGTTTTGAAACACTCTTTCTGTAGAAACTGCAATTGGACATTTGGAGCGCAATGAGGCCTATAGTGGTAAAAGGTATATCTTCAAATAAAAACTACACAGAAGCATTCTTTGAAACTTCTCTCTGATCTGTACATTCATCTAGCAGTGTTGAATCTTACTTTTGATTGAGGAGTTTTTAAACATTCTTTCTGTAGAAAGTGTAAGTGGATATTTGGAGTGCTATGAGGCCTATTGCGGAAAAAGGATTATCTTCAAATAAAAAGTGCACAAAAGAATTCTGTGAAACTTCTTTCTGATCTGTGCATTCAACTAACAGAGATGAACCTTACTTTTAATGGAAGACTTTTGAAACACTCTTTCTGTAGAAACTGCAGGTCGATATTTGGAGCGCTATGAAGCCTATCGCGGAAAAAGCAATAACTTCAAGTAAAAACTACACAGAAGCATTCTGTGAAACTTCTTTCTCATCTGTGCATTCACCTAACAGAGTAGAACCTTACTTTTGATTGAGGAGCTTTAAAACACTCTTTCTGTGTAAACTGCACGTGGACATTAGGAGAGCTCTGAGGCCAATCGTGGAAAAACGAATATCTTCAAGTAAAAACTACACAGAAGCAGACTGTGAGACTTCATTCTGATCTGTACATTCATCTAACAGGGTTGAACCTTACTTTTCATGGAGATGTTTTGAAACACTCTTTCGGTAGATAGTGCAAGTTGTCATTTGGAGCGCTATGAGGCCTAGAGTGGAAAAAGGAATATCTTCAAATAAAAACTACACAGTAGCATTCTGTGGAACTTCTTTCTGACCTGTGCATTCAACTAACCGAGTTGAACATTACTTTGGGTGGAGGAGTTTTGAAACACTCTGTAGGAACTGGAAGTGGATATTTGTAGCGCTACGAGACCTATAGCGGAAAAAGGAATATCTTCCAATAAAAACTACACAGAAGCATTCTGTGGAAATCCTTATTGATCTGTTCATTCAACTAAAGGAGTTGAACCTTACTTTTGGTGGAAGACTATTGAAACACTCTTCCTGTAGAAACTGCAAGCGGACATTTGGAGTGCTATGAGGCCTATCGTGGAAAAAGGAATATCTTCATATAAAAACTACACAGTTGCATTCTGTGAAACTACTTTATGATCTGTGCGTTCAACTGACAGAGTTGAAACTTGCTTTTGACTGAGGGGTTTTGAAACAGTCCTTCTGTGTAAACTGCAAGTGGACATTTGGATCTCTATGAGGCCTATGGTGGGAAAAGGAATACATTCAAACAAAAACTACACAGAAGCATTCTGTGAAACTACTTTCTGATCTGTTCATTCAACTAGCAGTGTTGATCCTAACTTTTGATGGAGGAGTTTTTGAAACACTCTTCTTACCGTACAAACTGCAAGAGAATATTTGGAGCTCTATGAGGCCTATCGCGGAAAAAGGAATATCTTCAAATAAAAACTACACAGAAGCATTCTGTGAAACTTCTTTCCGATCTGTGCATTCAACTAACAGAGTTGAACCTTACTTTTGATGGAGGAGTTTTGAACCACTCTTTCTGTAGAAACTGCAAGTGGACATTTGGAGCGCTATGAGGCCTATAATGGAAAAGGAATATCTTCAAATAAAAACTACACAGAAGCATTCTGTGAAACTTCTTTCTCAACTGTTCATTGAAATAACAGTGTTGAAAATTACTTTTGATGGAGGAGCTTTTAAACACTCTTTCTGTAGAAACTGCACGTGGATATATGAGGCGCTATGAGGCCTATCGCTGAAAAAGGGATGTCATCAAATAAAAACTTCACAGAAGCATTCTTTGAAACCACTTTCTTATCTGTGCATTCAACAAACAGAGGTGAACTTTACTTTTGATGGAGGAGTTTTCAAACACTCTTTCTGTGGAAACTACATGTGGACATATGGAGCCCCATGAGGCCTATCGTGGAGAAAGGAATATCTTCAAAGAAAGACTAGAGTAAAACGTTCTGTGAAACTTCTTTCTGATCTGGGCTTTCAACCAACAGAGTTGAACCTTACTTTGGATGGAGGAGTATTCAAACACTCTTTCTGTAGAAACTGCAAGTGGACATTTGGAGCGCTACGAGGCCTATCGCGGAAAAAGGAATATCTTCCAATAAAAACTACACAGAAGCATTCTGTGAAATTTTTCTGATCTGTGCATTCAACTAACACACTTGAACATAACTTTTGAATGAGGAGTTTTCAAACACTCTTTCTGTAGAAACTGGAAGTGGACATTATGAGCGCTTTGAGGCCTATCGCGGAAAAAGGAATATCTTCAAATAAAAACTACACAGAAGCATTCTGTGAAACTTCTTTCTTATCTGTGCATTCAACTAACAGAGTTGAACCTTACTTTTGATGGACGAGTTTTGAAATAATGTTTCTGTAGAAACTGCAAGTGGACATTTTGAGCGCTATGAGGCCTATCGCGGAAAAAGCTATATCTTCAAATAAAAACTACACGGAAGCATTCTGTGAAACTTCTTTCTGATCTGTGCATTCAACTAACAGAGGTGAACATTACTTTTGATGGAGGAGTTTTTAAACACTCTTTCTGTAGAAACTGCATGTGGATATTTGAGGCGCTATGAGGCCTATCGCTGAAAAAGGGATGTCTTCAAATAAAAAGTACACAGAAGCATTCTGTGACACTTCTTTCTTATCTGTGCATTCAACTAACAGAGTTGATTCTTACTTTTGATGGAGGAGTTTTGAAACACTATTTCTGTAGAAACTTCAAGTGGACATTTTGAGCGCTATGAGGCCTATGGCGGAAAAAGGTATATCTTCAAATAAAAACTACACAGAAGCATTCTGTGAAACTTCTTTCAGATCTGTGCATTCGACTAACAGAGCTGAACATTACTTTTGATGGAGGAGTTTTTAAACACTGTTTCTGTAGAAACTGCAAGGGGATATTTGGAGCTCTATGAGGCCTATTGCGGAAAAAGCTATATCTTCAAATAAAAACTACAGAGAAGCATTCTGTGAAACTTCTTTCTTATCTGTGCATTCAACTAACAGAGTTGAACATTACTTTAGATGGAGGATTTTTGAAACACTCTTTCTGTAGAAACTGCATGTGGATCATTGAGGCGCTATGAGGCCTATCGTGGAAAAAGAAATATCTTCCAATAAAAACTACAAAAAAGCATTCTCTGAATCTTCTTTCCGATCTGTGCATTCAACTAACAGAGTTGAACCTTACTTTTGATGGAGGAGTTTTGAACCACTCTTTCTGTAGAAACCGCAAGTGGACATTTGGAGCGCTATGAGGCCTGTAATGGAAAAGAAATATCTTCAAATAAAAACTACAGAGAAGCATTCTGTGAAACTTCTTTCTGATCTGTTCATTCAACTAAGAGTGTTGAAACTTACTATTGATTGAGGAGTTTTTAAACACTCTTTCTGTAGAAACTGCATGTGGATATTTGAGGCGCTATGAGGCCTATCGCTGAAAAAGGGATGTCTTCAAATAAAAACTTCACAGAAGCATTCTGTGAAACCACTTTCTGATCTGTGCATTCAACAAACAGAGTTGAACCTTCCTTTTGATGGAGGAGTTTTGAAACACTCTTTCTGTAGAAACTGCAATTGGACATTTGGAGCGCAATGAGGCCTATAGTGGTAAAAGGTATATCTTCAAATAAAAACTACACAGAAGCATTCTTTGAAACTTCTCTCTGATCTGTACATTCATCTAGCAGTGTTGAATCTTACTTTTGATTGAGGAGTTTTTAAACATTCTTTCTGTAGAAAGTGTAAGTGGATATTTGGAGTGCTATGAGGCCTATTGCGGAAAAAGGATTATCTTCAAATAAAAAGTGCACAAAAGAATTCTGTGAAACTTCTTTCTGATCTGTGCATTCAACTAACAGAGATGAACCTTACTTTTAATGGAAGACTTTTGAAACACTCTTTCTGTAGAAACTGCAGGTCGATATTTGGAGCGCTATGAAGCCTATCGCGGAAAAAGGAATAACTTCAAGTAAAAACTACACAGAAGCATTCTGTGAAACTTCTTTCTCATCTGTGCATTCACCTAACAGAGTAGAACCTTACTTTTGATTGAGGAGCTTTAAAACACTCTTTCTGTGTAAACTGCACGTGGACATTAGGAGAGCTCTGAGGCCAATCGTGGAAAAACGAATATCTTCAAGTAAAAACTACACAGAAGCAGACTGTGAGACTTCATTCTGATCTGTACATTCATCTAACAGGGTTGAACCTTACTTTTCATGGAGATGTTTTGAAACACTCTTTCGGTAGATAGTGCAAGTTGTCATTTGGAGCGCTATGAGGCCTATAGTGGAAAAAGGAATATCTTCAAATAAAAACTACACAGTAGCATTCTGTGGAACTTCTTTCTGAAATGTGCATTCAACTAACCGAGTTGAACTTTACTTTGGGTGGAGGAGTTTTGAAACACTCTGTAGGAACTGGAAGTGGATATTTGTAGCGCTACGAGACCTATAGCGGAAAAAGGAATATCTTCCAATAAAAACTACACAGAAGCATTCTGTGGAAATCCTTATTGATCTGTTCATTCAACTAAAGGAGTTGAACCTTACTTTTGGTGGAAGACTATTGAAACACTCTTCCTGTAGAAACTGCAAGCGGACATTTGGAGTGCTATGAGGCCTATCGTGGAAAAAGGAATATCTTCATATAAAAACTACACAGTTGCATTCTGTGAAACTACTTTATGATCTGTGCGTTCAACTGACAGAGTTGAAACTTGCTTTTGACTGAGGGGTTTTGAAACAGTCCTTCTGTGTAAACTGCAAGTGGACATTTGGATCTCTATGAGGCCTATGGTGGGAAAAGGAATACATTCAAACAAAAACTACACAGAAGCATTCTGTGAAACTACTTTCTGATCTGTTCATTCAACTAGCAGTGTTGATCCTAACTTTTGATGGAGGAGTTTTTGAAACACTCTTCTTACCGTACAAACTGCAAGAGAATATTTGGAGCTCTATGAGGCCTATCGCGGAAAAAGGAATATCTTCAAATAAAAACTACACAGAAGCATTCTGTGAAACTTCTTTCCGATCTGTGCATTCAACTAACAGAGTTGAACCTTACTTTTGATGGAGGAGTTTTGAACCACTCTTTCTGTAGAAACTGCAAGTGGACATTTGGAGCGCTATGAGGCCTATAATGGAAAAGGAATATCTTCAAATAAAAACTACACAGAAGCATTCTGTGAAACTTCTTTCTCAACTGTTCATTGAAATAACAGTGTTGAAAATTACTTTTGATGGAGGAGCTTTTAAACACTCTTTCTGTAGAAACTGCATGTGGATATTTGAGGCGCTATGAGGCCTATCGCTGAAAAAGGGATGTCATCAAATAAAAACTTCACAGAAGCATTCTTTGAAACCACTTTCTTATCTGTGCATTCAACAAACAGAGGTGAACTTTACTTTTGATGGAGGAGTTTTCAAACACTCTTTCTGTGGAAACTACATGTGGACATATGGAGCCCCATGAGGCCTATCGTGGAGAAAGGAATATCTTCAAAGAAAGACTAGAGTAAAACGTTCTGTGAAACTTCTTTCTGATCTGGGCTTTCAACCAACAGAGTTGAACCTTACTTTGGATGGAGGAGTATTCAAACACTCTTTCTGTAGAAACTGCAAGTGGACATTTGGAGCGCTACGAGGCCTATCGCGGAAAAAGGAATATCTTCCAATAAAAACTACACAGAAGCATTCTGTGAAATTTTTCTGATCTGTGCATTCAACTAACACACTTGAACATAACTTTTGATTGAGGAGTTTTCAAACACTCTTTCTGTAGAAACTGGAAGTGGACATTATGAGCGCTTTGAGGCCTATCGCGGAAAAAGGAATATCTTCAAATAAAAACTACACAGAAGCATTCTGTGAAACTTCTTTCTTATCTGTGCATTCAACTAACAGAGTTGAACCTTACTTTTGATGGAGGAGTTTTGAAATAATGTTTCTGTAGAAACTGCAAGTGGATATTTTGAGCGCTATGAGGCCTATCGCGGAAAAAGCTATATCTTCAAATAAAAACTACACGGAAGCATTCTGTGAAACTTCTTTCTGATCTGTGCATTCAACTAACAGAGGTGAACATTACTTTTGATGGAGGAGTTTTTAAACACTCTTTCTGTAGAAACTGCAAGGGGATATTTGGAGCGCTATGAGGCCTATTGCGGAAAAAGGAATATCTTCAAATAAAAAGTACACAGAAGCATTCTGTGACACTTCTTTCTTATCTGTGCATTCAACTAACAGAGTTGATTCTTACTTTTGATGGAGGAGTTTTGAAACACTATTTCTGTAGAAACTTCAAGTGGACATTTTGAGCGCTATGAGGCCTATGGCGGAAAAAGGTATATCTTCAAATAAAAACTACACAGAAGCATTCTGTGAAACTTCTTTCAGATCTGTGCATTCGACTAACAGAGCTGAACATTACTTTTGATGGAGGAGTTTTTAAACACTGTTTCTGTAGAAACTGCAAGGGGATATTTGGAGCTCTATGAGGCCTATTGCGGAAAAAGCTATATCTTCAAATAAAAACTACAGAGAAGCATTCTGTGAAACTTCTTTCTTATCTGTGCATTCAACTAACAGAGTTGAACATTACTTTAGATGGAGGATTTTTGAAACACTCTTTCTGTAGAAACTGCATGTGGATCATTGAGGCGCTATGAGGCCTATCGTGGAAAAAGAAATATCTTCCAATAAAAACTACAAAAAAGCATTCTCTGAATCTTCTTTCCGATCTGTGCATTCAACTAACAGAGTTGAACCTTACTTTTGATGGAGGAGTTTTGAACCACTCTTTCTGTAGAAACCGCAAGTGGACATTTGGAGCGCTATGAGGCCTGTAATGGAAAAGAAATATCTTCAAATAAAAACTACAGAGAAGCATTCTGTGAAACTTCTTTCTGATCTGTTCATTCAACTAAGAGTGTTGAAACTTACTATTGATTGAGGAGTTTTTAAACACTCTTTCTGTAGAAACTGCATGTGGATATTTGAGGCGCTATGAGGCCTATCGCTGAAAAAGGGATGTCTTCAAATAAAAACTTCACAGAAGCATTCTGTGAAACCACTTTCTGATCTGTGCATTCAACAAACAGAGTTGAACCTTCCTTTTGATGGAGGAGTTTTGAAACACTCTTTCTGTAGAAACTGCAATTGGACATTTGGAGCGCAATGAGGCCTATAGTGGTAAAAGGTATATCTTCAAATAAAAACTACACAGAAGCATTCTTTGAAACTTCTCTCTGATCTGTACATTCATCTAGCAGTGTTGAATCTTACTTTTGATTGAGGAGTTTTTAAACATTCTTTCTGTAGAAAGTGTAAGTGGATATTTGGAGTGCTATGAGGCCTATTGCGGAAAAAGGATTATCTTCAAATAAAAAGTGCACAAAAGAATTCTGTGAAACTTCTTTCTGATCTGTGCATTCAACTAACAGAGATGAACCTTACTTTTAATGGAAGACTTTTGAAACACTCTTTCTGTAGAAACTGCAGGTCGATATTTGGAGCGCTATGAAGCCTATCGCGGAAAAAGCAATAACTTCAAGTAAAAACTACACAGAAGCATTCTGTGAAACTTCTTTCTCATCTGTGCATTCACCTAACAGAGTAGAACCTTACTTTTGATTGAGGAGCTTTAAAACACTCTTTCTGTGTAAACTGCACGTGGACATTAGGAGAGCTCTGAGGCCAATCGTGGAAAAACGAATATCTTCAAGTAAAAACTACACAGAAGCAGACTGTGAGACTTCATTCTGATCTGTACATTCATCTAACAGGGTTGAACCTTACTTTTCATGGAGATGTTTTGAAACACTCTTTCGGTAGATAGTGCAAGTTGTCATTTGGAGCGCTATGAGGCCTATAGTGGAAAAAGGAATATCTTCAAATAAAAACTACACAGTAGCATTCTGTGGAACTTCTTTCTGACCTGTGCATTCAACTAACCGAGTTGAACATTACTTTGGGTGGAGGAGTTTTGAAACACTCTGTAGGAACTGGAAGTGGATATTTGTAGCGCTACGAGACCTATAGCGGAAAAAGGAATATCTTCCAATAAAAACTACACAGAAGCATTCTGTGGAAATCCTTATTGATCTGTTCATTCAACTAAAGGAGTTGAACCTTACTTTTGGTGGAAGACTATTGAAACACTCTTCCTGTAGAAACTGCAAGCGGACATTTGGAGTGCTATGAGGCCTATCGTGGAAAAAGGAATATCTTCATATAAAAACTACACAGTTGCATTCTGTGAAACTACTTTATGATCTGTGCGTTCAACTGACAGAGTTGAAACTTGCTTTTGACTGAGGGGTTTTGAAACAGTCCTTCTGTGTAAACTGCAAGTGGACATTTGGATCTCTATGAGGCCTATGGTGGGAAAAGGAATACATTCAAACAAAAACTACACAGAAGCATTCTGTGAAACTACTTTCTGATCTGTTCATTCAACTAGCAGTGTTGATCCTAACTTTTGATGGAGGAGTTTTTGAAACACTCTTCTTACCGTACAAACTGCAAGAGAATATTTGGAGCTCTATGAGGCCTATCGCGGAAAAAGGAATATCTTCAAATAAAAACTACACAGAAGCATTCTGTGAAACTTCTTTCCGATCTGTGCATTCAACTAACAGAGTTGAACCTTACTTTTGATGGAGGAGTTTTGAACCACTCTTTCTGTAGAAACTGCAAGTGGACATTTGGAGCGCTATGAGGCCTATAATGGAAAAGGAATATCTTCAAATAAAAACTACACAGAAGCATTCTGTGAAACTTCTTTCTCAACTGTTCATTGAAATAACAGTGTTGAAAATTACTTTTGATGGAGGAGCTTTTAAACACTCTTTCTGTAGAAACTGCATGTGGATATTTGAGGCGCTATGAGGCCTATCGCTGAAAAAGGGATGTCATCAAATAAAAACTTCACAGAAGCATTCTTTGAAACCACTTTCTTATCTGTGCATTCAACAAACAGAGGTGAACTTTACTTTTGATGGAGGAGTTTTCAAACACTCTTTCTGTGGAAACTACATGTGGACATATGGAGCCCCATGAGGCCTATCGTGGAGAAAGGAATATCTTCAAAGAAAGACTAGAGTAAAACGTTCTGTGAAACTTCTTTCTGATCTGGGCTTTCAACCAACAGAGTTGAACCTTACTTTGGATGGAGGAGTATTCAAACACTCTTTCTGTAGAAACTGCAAGTGGACATTTGGAGCGCTACGAGGCCTATCGCGGAAAAAGGAATATCTTCCAATAAAAACTACACAGAAGCATTCTGTGAAATTTTTCTGATCTGTGCATTCAACTAACACACTTGAACATAACTTTTGATTGAGGAGTTTTCAAACACTCTTTCTGTAGAAACTGGAAGTGGACATTATGAGCGCTTTGAGGCCTATCGCGGAAAAAGGAATATCTTCAAATAAAAACTACACAGAAGCATTCTGTGAAACTTCTTTCTTATCTGTGCATTCAACTAACAGAGTTGAACCTTACTTTTGATGGAGGAGTTTTGAAATAATGTTTCTGTAGAAACTGCAAGTGGATATTTTGAGCGCTATGAGGCCTATCGCGGAAAAAGCTATATCTTCAAATAAAAACTACACGGAAGCATTCTGTGAAACTTCTTTCTGATCTGTGCATTCAACTAACAGAGGTGAACATTACTTTTGATGGAGGAGTTTTTAAACACTCTTTCTGTAGAAACTGCAAGGGGATATTTGGAGCGCTATGAGGCCTATTGCGGAAAAAGGAATATCTTCAAATAAAAAGTACACAGAAGCATTCTGTGACACTTCTTTCTTATCTGTGCATTCAACTAACAGAGTTGATTCTTACTTTTGATGGAGGAGTTTTGAAACACTATTTCTGTAGAAACTTCAAGTGGACATTTTGAGCGCTATGAGGCCTATGGCGGAAAAAGGTATATCTTCAAATAAAAACTACACAGAAGCATTCTGTGAAACTTCTTTCAGATCTGTGCATTCGACTAACAGAGCTGAACATTACTTTTGATGGAGGAGTTTTTAAACACTGTTTCTGTAGAAACTGCAAGGGGATATTTGGGGCCCTATGAGGCCTATTGCGGAAAAAGCTATATCTTCAAATAAAAACTACAGAGAAGCATTCTGTGAAACTTCTTTCTTATCTGTGCATTCAACTAACAGAGTTGAACATTACTTTAGATGGAGGATTTTTGAAACACTCTTTCTGTAGAAACTGCATGTGGATCATTGAGGCGCTATGAGGCCTATCGTGGAAAAAGAAATATCTTCCAATAAAAACTACAGAAAAGCATTCTCTGAATCTTCTTTCCGATCTGTGCATTCAACTAACAGAGTTGAACCTTACTTTTGATGGAGGAGTTTTGAACCACTCTTTCTGTAGAAACCGCAAGTGGACATTTGGAGCGCTATGAGGCCTGTAATGGAAAAGAAATATCTTCAAATAAAAACTACAGAGAAGCATTCTGTGAAACTTCTTTCTGATCTGTTCATTCAACTAAGAGTGTTGAAACTTACTATTGATTGAGGAGTTTTTAAACACTCTTTCTGTAGAAACTGCATGTGGATATTTGAGGCGCTATGAGGCCTATCGCTGAAAAAGGGATGTCTTCAAATAAAAACTTCACAGAAGCATTCTGTGAAACCACTTTCTGATCTGTGCATTCAACAAACAGAGTTGAACCTTCCTTTTGATGGAGGAGTTTTGAAACACTCTTTCTGTAGAAACTGCAATTGGACATTTGGAGCGCAATGAGGCCTATAGTGGTAAAAGGTATATCTTCAAATAAAAACTACACAGAAGCATTCTTTGAAACTTCTCTCTGATCTGTACATTCATCTAGCAGTGTTGAATCTTACTTTTGATTGAGGAGTTTTTAAACATTCTTTCTGTAGAAAGTGTAAGTGGATATTTGGAGTGCTATGAGGCCTATTGCGGAAAAAGGATTATCTTCAAATAAAAAGTGCACAAAAGAATTCTGTGAAACTTCTTTCTGATCTGTGCATTCAACTAACAGAGATGAACCTTACTTTTAATGGAAGACTTTTGAAACACTCTTTCTGTAGAAACTGCAGGTCGATATTTGGAGCGCTATGAAGCCTATCGCGGAAAAAGCAATAACTTCAAGTAAAAACTACACAGAAGCATTCTGTGAAACTTCTTTCTCATCTGTGCATTCACCTAACAGAGTAGAACCTTACTTTTGATTGAGGAGCTTTAAAACACTCTTTCTGTGTAAACTGCACGTGGACATTAGGAGAGCTCTGAGGCCAATCGTGGAAAAACGAATATCTTCAAGTAAAAACTACACAGAAGCAGACTGTGAGACTTCATTCTGATCTGTACATTCATCTAACAGGGTTGAACCTTACTTTTCATGGAGATGTTTTGAAACACTCTTTCGGTAGATAGTGCAAGTTGTCATTTGGAGCGCTATGAGGCCTATAGTGGAAAAAGGAATATCTTCAAATAAAAACTACACAGTAGCATTCTGTGGAACTTCTTTCTGACCTGTGCATTCAACTAACCGAGTTGAACATTACTTTGGGTGGAGGAGTTTTGAAACACTCTGTAGGAACTGGAAGTGGATATTTGTAGCGCTACGAGACCTATAGCGGAAAAAGGAATATCTTCCAATAAAAACTACACAGAAGCATTCTGTGGAAATCCTTATTGATCTGTTCATTCAACTAAAGGAGTTGAACCTTACTTTTGGTGGAAGACTATTGAAACACTCTTCCTGTAGAAACTGCAAGCGGACATTTGGAGTGCTATGAGGCCTATCGTGGAAAAAGGAATATCTTCATATAAAAACTACACAGTTGCATTCTGTGAAACTACTTTATGATCTGTGCGTTCAACTGACAGAGTTGAAACTTGCTTTTGACTGAGGGGTTTTGAAACAGTCCTTCTGTGTAAACTGCAAGTGGACATTTGGATCTCTATGAGGCCTATGGTGGGAAAAGGAATACATTCAAACAAAAACTACACAGAAGCATTCTGTGAAACTACTTTCTGATCTGTTCATTCAACTAGCAGTGTTGATCCTAACTTTTGATGGAGGAGTTTTTGAAACACTCTTCTTACCGTACAAACTGCAAGAGAATATTTGGAGCTCTATGAGGCCTATCGCGGAAAAAGGAATATCTTCAAATAAAAACTACACAGAAGCATTCTGTGAAACTTCTTTCCGATCTGTGCATTCAACTAACAGAGTTGAACCTTACTTTTGATGGAGGAGTTTTGAACCACTCTTTCTGTAGAAACTGCAAGTGGACATTTGGAGCGCTATGAGGCCTATAATGGAAAAGGAATATCTTCAAATAAAAACTACACAGAAGCATTCTGTGAAACTTCTTTCTCAACTGTTCATTGAAATAACAGTGTTGAAAATTACTTTTGATGGAGGAGCTTTTAAACACTCTTTCTGTAGAAACTGCATGTGGATATTTGAGGCGCTATGAGGCCTATCGCTGAAAAAGGGATGTCATCAAATAAAAACTTCACAGAAGCATTCTTTGAAACCACTTTCTTATCTGTGCATTCAACAAACAGAGGTGAACTTTACTTTTGATGGAGGAGTTTTCAAACACTCTTTCTGTGGAAACTACATGTGGACATATGGAGCCCCATGAGGCCTATCGTGGAGAAAGGAATATCTTCAAAGAAAGACTAGAGTAAAACGTTCTGTGAAACTTCTTTCTGATCTGGGCTTTCAACCAACAGAGTTGAACCTTACTTTGGATGGAGGAGTATTCAAACACTCTTTCTGTAGAAACTGCAAGTGGACATTTGGAGCGCTACGAGGCCTATCGCGGAAAAAGGAATATCTTCCAATAAAAACTACACAGAAGCATTCTGTGAAATTTTTCTGATCTGTGCATTCAACTAACACACTTGAACATAACTTTTGATTGAGGAGTTTTCAAACACTCTTTCTGTAGAAACTGGAAGTGGACATTATGAGCGCTTTGAGGCCTATCGCGGAAAAAGGAATATCTTCAAATAAAAACTACACAGAAGCATTCTGTGAAACTTCTTTCTTATCTGTGCATTCAACTAACAGAGTTGAACCTTACTTTTGATGGAGGAGTTTTGAAATAATGTTTCTGTAGAAACTGCAAGTGGACATTTTGAGCGCTATGAGGCCTATCGCGGAAAAAGCTATATCTTCAAATAAAAACTACACGGAAGCATTCTGTGAAACTTCTTTCTGATCTGTGCATTCAACTAACAGAGGTGAACATTACTTTTGATGGAGGAGTTTTTAAACACTCTTTCTGTAGAAACTGCAAGGGGATATTTGGAGCGCTATGAGGCCTATTGCGGAAAAAGGAATATCTTCAAATAAAAAGTACACAGAAGCATTCTGTGACACTTCTTTCTTATCTGTGCATTCAACTAACAGAGTTGATTCTTACTTTTGATGGAGGAGTTTTGAGACACTATTTCTGTAGAAACTTCAAGTGGACATTTTGAGCGCTATGAGGCCTATGGCGGAAAAAGGTATATCTTCAAATAAAAACTACACAGAAGCATTCTGTGAAACTTCTTTCAGATCTGTGCATTCGACTAACAGAGCTGAACATTACTTTTGATGGAGGAGTTTTTAAACACTGTTTCTGTAGAAACTGCAAGGGGATATTTGGGGCCCTATGAGGCCTATTGCGGAAAAAGCTATATCTTCAAATAAAAACTACAGAGAAGCATTCTGTGAAACTTCTTTCTTATCTGTGCATTCAACTAACAGAGTTGAACATTACTTTAGATGGAGGATTTTTGAAACACTCTTTCTGTAGAAACTGCATGTGGATCATTGAGGCGCTATGAGGCCTATCGTGGAAAAAGAAATATCTTCCAATAAAAACTACAGAAAAGCATTCTCTGAATCTTCTTTCCGATCTGTGCATTCAACTAACAGAGTTGAACCTTACTTTTGATGGAGGAGTTTTGAACCACTCTTTCTGTAGAAACCGCAAGTGGACATTTGGAGCGCTATGAGGCCTGTAATGGAAAAGAAATATCTTCAAATAAAAACTACAGAGAAGCATTCTGTGAAACTTCTTTCTGATCTGTTCATTCAACTAAGAGTGTTGAAACTTACTATTGATTGAGGAGTTTTTAAACACTCTTTCTGTAGAAACTGCATGTGGATATTTGAGGCGCTATGAGGCCTATCGCTGAAAAAGGGATGTCTTCAAATAAAAACTTCACAGAAGCATTCTGTGAAACCACTTTCTGATCTGTGCATTCAACAAACAGAGTTGAACCTTCCTTTTGATGGAGGAGTTTTGAAACACTCTTTCTGTAGAAACTGCAATTGGACATTTGGAGCGCAATGAGGCCTATAGTGGTAAAAGGTATATCTTCAAATAAAAACTACACAGAAGCATTCTTTGAAACTTCTCTCTGATCTGTACATTCATCTAGCAGTGTTGAATCTTACTTTTGATTGAGGAGTTTTTAAACATTCTTTCTGTAGAAAGTGTAAGTGGATATTTGGAGTGCTATGAGGCCTATTGCGGAAAAAGGATTATCTTCAAATAAAAAGTGCACAAAAGAATTCTGTGAAACTTCTTTCTGATCTGTGCATTCAACTAACAGAGATGAACGTTACTTTTAATGGAAGACTTTTGAAACACTCTTTCTGTAGAAACTGCAGGTCGATATTTGGAGCGCTATGAAGCCTATCGCGGAAAAAGCAATAACTTCAAGTAAAAACTACACAGAAGCATTCTGTGAAACTTCTTTCTCATCTGTGCATTCACCTAACAGAGTAGAACCTTACTTTTGATTGAGGAGCTTTAAAACACTCTTTCTGTGTAAACTGCACGTGGACATTAGGAGAGCTCTGAGGCCAATCGTGGAAAAACGAATATCTTCAAGTAAAAACTACACAGAAGCAGACTGTGAGACTTCATTCTGATCTGTACATTCATCTAACAGGGTTGAACCTTACTTTTCATGGAGATGTTTTGAAACACTCTTTCGGTAGATAGTGCAAGTTGTCATTTGGAGCGCTATGAGGCCTATAGTGGAAAAAGGAATATCTTCAAATAAAAACTACACAGTAGCATTCTGTGGAACTTCTTTCTGACCTGTGCATTCAACTAACCGAGTTGAACATTACTTTGGGTGGAGGAGTTTTGAAACACTCTGTAGGAACTGGAAGTGGATATTTGTAGCGCTACGAGACCTATAGCGGAAAAAGGAATATCTTCCAATAAAAACTACACAGAAGCATTCTGTGGAAATCCTTATTGATCTGTTCATTCAACTAAAGGAGTTGAACCTTACTTTTGGTGGAAGACTATTGAAACACTCTTCCTGTAGAAACTGCAAGCGGACATTTGGAGTGCTATGAGGCCTATCGTGGAAAAAGGAATATCTTCATATAAAAACTACACAGTTGCATTCTGTGAAACTACTTTATGATCTGTGCGTTCAACTGACAGAGTTGAAACTTGCTTTTGACTGAGGGGTTTTGAAACAGTCCTTCTGTGTAAACTGCAAGTGGACATTTGGATCTCTATGAGGCCTATGGTGGGAAAAGGAATACATTCAAACAAAAACTACACAGAAGCATTCTGTGAAACTACTTTCTGATCTGTTCATTCAACTAGCAGTGTTGATCCTAACTTTTGATGGAGGAGTTTTTGAAACACTCTTCTTACCGTACAAACTGCAAGAGAATATTTGGAGCTCTATGAGGCCTATCGCGGAAAAAGGAATATCTTCAAATAAAAACTACACAGAAGCATTCTGTGAAACTTCTTTCCGATCTGTGCATTCAACTAACAGAGTTGAACCTTACTTTTGATGGAGGAGTTTTGAACCACTCTTTCTGTAGAAACTGCAAGTGGACATTTGGAGCGCTATGAGGCCTATAATGGAAAAGGAATATCTTCAAATAAAAACTACACAGAAGCATTCTGTGAAACTTCTTTCTCAACTGTTCATTGAAATAACAGTGTTGAAAATTACTTTTGATGGAGGAGCTTTTAAACACTCTTTCTGTAGAAACTGCATGTGGATATTTGAGGCGCTATGAGGCCTATCGCTGAAAAAGGGATGTCATCAAATAAAAACTTCACAGAAGCATTCTTTGAAACCACTTTCTTATCTGTGCATTCAACAAACAGAGGTGAACTTTACTTTTGATGGAGGAGTTTTCAAACACTCTTTCTGTGGAAACTACATGTGGACATATGGAGCCCCATGAGGCCTATCGTGGAGAAAGGAATATCTTCAAAGAAAGACTAGAGTAAAACGTTCTGTGAAACTTCTTTCTGATCTGGGCTTTCAACCAACAGAGTTGAACCTTACTTTGGATGGAGGAGTATTCAAACACTCTTTCTGTAGAAACTGCAAGTGGACATTTGGAGCGCTACGAGGCCTATCGCGGAAAAAGGAATATCTTCCAATAAAAACTACACAGAAGCATTCTGTGAAATTTTTCTGATCTGTGCATTCAACTAACACACTTGAACATAACTTTTGATTGAGGAGTTTTCAAACACTCTTTCTGTAGAAACTGGAAGTGGACATTATGAGCGCTTTGAGGCCTATCGCGGAAAAAGGAATATCTTCAAATAAAAACTACACAGAAGCATTCTGTGAAACTTCTTTCTTATCTGTGCATTCAACTAACAGAGTTGAACCTTACTTTTGATGGAGGAGTTTTGAAATAATGTTTCTGTAGAAACTGCAAGTGGATATTTTGAGCGCTATGAGGCCTATCGCGGAAAAAGCTATATCTTCAAATAAAAACTACACGGAAGCATTCTGTGAAACTTCTTTCTGATCTGTGCATTCAACTAACAGAGGTGAACATTACTTTTGATGGAGGAGTTTTTAAACACTCTTTCTGTAGAAACTGCAAGGGGATATTTGGAGCGCTATGAGGCCTATTGCGGAAAAAGGAATATCTTCAAATAAAAAGTACACAGAAGCATTCTGTGACACTTCTTTCTTATCTGTGCATTCAACTAACAGAGTTGATTCTTACTTTTGATGGAGGAGTTTTGAAACACTATTTCTGTAGAAACTTCAAGTGGACATTTTGAGCGCTATGAGGCCTATGGCGGAAAAAGGTATATCTTCAAATAAAAACTACACAGAAGCATTCTGTGAAACTTCTTTCAGATCTGTGCATTCGACTAACAGAGCTGAACATTACTTTTGATGGAGGAGTTTTTAAACACTGTTTCTGTAGAAACTGCAAGGGGATATTTGGGGCCCTATGAGGCCTATTGCGGAAAAAGCTATATCTTCAAATAAAAACTACAGAGAAGCATTCTGTGAAACTTCTTTCTTATCTGTGCATTCAACTAACAGAGTTGAACATTACTTTAGATGGAGGATTTTTGAAACACTCTTTCTGTAGAAACTGCATGTGGATCATTGAGGCGCTATGAGGCCTATCGTGGAAAAAGAAATATCTTCCAATAAAAACTACAGAAAAGCATTCTCTGAATCTTCTTTCCGATCTGTGCATTCAACTAACAGAGTTGAACCTTACTTTTGATGGAGGAGTTTTGAACCACTCTTTCTGTAGAAACCGCAAGTGGACATTTGGAGCGCTATGAGGCCTGTAATGGAAAAGAAATATCTTCAAATAAAAACTACAGAGAAGCATTCTGTGAAACTTCTTTCTGATCTGTTCATTCAACTAAGAGTGTTGAAACTTACTATTGATTGAGGAGTTTTTAAACACTCTTTCTGTAGAAACTGCATGTGGATATTTGAGGCGCTATGAGGCCTATCGCTGAAAAAGGGATGTCTTCAAATAAAAACTTCACAGAAGCATTCTGTGAAACCACTTTCTGATCTGTGCATTCAACAAACAGAGTTGAACCTTCCTTTTGATGGAGGAGTTTTGAAACACTCTTTCTGTAGAAACTGCAATTGGACATTTGGAGCGCAATGAGGCCTATAGTGGTAAAAGGTATATCTTCAAATAAAAACTACACAGAAGCATTCTTTGAAACTTCTCTCTGATCTGTACATTCATCTAGCAGTGTTGAATCTTACTTTTGATTGAGGAGTTTTTAAACATTCTTTCTGTAGAAAGTGTAAGTGGATATTTGGAGTGCTATGAGGCCTATTGCGGAAAAAGGATTATCTTCAAATAAAAAGTGCACAAAAGAATTCTGTGAAACTTCTTTCTGATCTGTGCATTCAACTAACAGAGATGAACGTTACTTTTAATGGAAGACTTTTGAAACACTCTTTCTGTAGAAACTGCAGGTCGATATTTGGAGCGCTATGAAGCCTATCGCGGAAAAAGCAATAACTTCAAGTAAAAACTACACAGAAGCATTCTGTGAAACTTCTTTCTCATCTGTGCATTCACCTAACAGAGTAGAACCTTACTTTTGATTGAGGAGCTTTAAAACACTCTTTCTGTGTAAACTGCACGTGGACATTAGGAGAGCTCTGAGGCCAATCGTGGAAAAACGAATATCTTCAAGTAAAAACTACACAGAAGCAGACTGTGAGACTTCATTCTGATCTGTACATTCATCTAACAGGGTTGAACCTTACTTTTCATGGAGATGTTTTGAAACACTCTTTCGGTAGATAGTGCAAGTTGTCATTTGGAGCGCTATGAGGCCTATAGTGGAAAAAGGAATATCTTCAAATAAAAACTACACAGTAGCATTCTGTGGAACTTCTTTCTGACCTGTGCATTCAACTAACCGAGTTGAACATTACTTTGGGTGGAGGAGTTTTGAAACACTCTGTAGGAACTGGAAGTGGATATTTGTAGCGCTACGAGACCTATAGCGGAAAAAGGAATATCTTCCAATAAAAACTACACAGAAGCATTCTGTGGAAATCCTTATTGATCTGTTCATTCAACTAAAGGAGTTGAACCTTACTTTTGGTGGAAGACTATTGAAACACTCTTCCTGTAGAAACTGCAAGCGGACATTTGGAGTGCTATGAGGCCTATCGTGGAAAAAGGAATATCTTCATATAAAAACTACACAGTTGCATTCTGTGAAACTACTTTATGATCTGTGCGTTCAACTGACAGAGTTGAAACTTGCTTTTGACTGAGGGGTTTTGAAACAGTCCTTCTGTGTAAACTGCAAGTGGACATTTGGATCTCTATGAGGCCTATGGTGGGAAAAGGAATACATTCAAACAAAAACTACACAGAAGCATTCTGTGAAACTACTTTCTGATCTGTTCATTCAACTAGCAGTGTTGATCCTAACTTTTGATGGAGGAGTTTTTGAAACACTCTTCTTACCGTACAAACTGCAAGAGAATATTTGGAGCTCTATGAGGCCTATCGCGGAAAAAGGAATATCTTCAAATAAAAACTACACAGAAGCATTCTGTGAAACTTCTTTCCGATCTGTGCATTCAACTAACAGAGTTGAACCTTACTTTTGATGGAGGAGTTTTGAACCACTCTTTCTGTAGAAACTGCAAGTGGACATTTGGAGCGCTATGAGGCCTATAATGGAAAAGGAATATCTTCAAATAAAAACTACACAGAAGCATTCTGTGAAACTTCTTTCTCAACTGTTCATTGAAATAACAGTGTTGAAAATTACTTTTGATGGAGGAGCTTTTAAACACTCTTTCTGTAGAAACTGCATGTGGATATTTGAGGCGCTATGAGGCCTATCGCTGAAAAAGGGATGTCATCAAATAAAAACTTCACAGAAGCATTCTTTGAAACCACTTTCTTATCTGTGCATTCAACAAACAGAGGTGAACTTTACTTTTGATGGAGGAGTTTTCAAACACTCTTTCTGTGGAAACTACATGTGGACATATGGAGCCCCATGAGGCCTATCGTGGAGAAAGGAATATCTTCAAAGAAAGACTAGAGTAAAACGTTCTGTGAAACTTCTTTCTGATCTGGGCTTTCAACCAACAGAGTTGAACCTTACCTTGGATGGAGGAGTATTCAAACACTCTTTCTGTAGAAACTGCAAGTGGACATTTGGAGCGCTACGAGGCCTATCGCGGAAAAAGGAATATCTTCCAATAAAAACTACACAGAAGCATTCTGTGAAATTTTTCTGATCTGTGCATTCAACTAACACACTTGAACATAACTTTTGATTGAGGAGTTTTCAAACACTCTTTCTGTAGAAACTGGAAGTGGACATTATGAGCGCTTTGAGGCCTATCGCGGAAAAAGGAATATCTTCAAATAAAAACTACACAGAAGCATTCTGTGAAACTTCTTTCTTATCTGTGCATTCAACTAACAGAGTTGAACCTTACTTTTGATGGAGGAGTTTTGAAATAATGTTTCTGTAGAAACTGCAAGTGGACATTTTGAGCGCTATGAGGCCTATCGCGGAAAAAGCTATATCTTCAAATAAAAACTACACGGAAGCATTCTGTGAAACTTCTTTCTGATCTGTGCATTCAACTAACAGAGGTGAACATTACTTTTGATGGAGGAGTTTTTAAACACTCTTTCTGTAGAAACTGCAAGGGGATATTTGGAGCGCTATGAGGCCTATTGCGGAAAAAGGAATATCTTCAAATAAAAAGTACACAGAAGCATTCTGTGACACTTCTTTCTTATCTGTGCATTCAACTAACAGAGTTGATTCTTACTTTTGATGGAGGAGTTTTGAGACACTATTTCTGTAGAAACTTCAAGTGGACATTTTGAGCGCTATGAGGCCTATGGCGGAAAAAGGTATATCTTCAAATAAAAACTACACAGAAGCATTCTGTGAAACTTCTTTCAGATCTGTGCATTCGACTAACAGAGCTGAACATTACTTTTGATGGAGGAGTTTTTAAACACTGTTTCTGTAGAAACTGCAAGGGGATATTTGGGGCTCTATGAGGCCTATTGCGGAAAAAGCTATATCTTCAAATAAAAACTACAGAGAAGCATTCTGTGAAACTTCTTTCTTATCTGTGCATTCAACTAACAGAGTTGAACATTACTTTAGATGGAGGATTTTTGAAACACTCTTTCTGTAGAAACTGCATGTGGATCATTGAGGCGCTATGAGGCCTATCGTGGAAAAAGAAATATCTTCCAATAAAAACTACAGAAAAGCATTCTCTGAATCTTCTTTCCGATCTGTGCATTCAACTAACAGAGTTGAACCTTACTTTTGATGGAGGAGTTTTGAACCACTCTTTCTGTAGAAACCGCAAGTGGACATTTGGAGCGCTATGAGGCCTGTAATGGAAAAGAAATATCTTCAAATAAAAACTACAGAGAAGCATTCTGTGAAACTTCTTTCTGATCTGTTCATTCAACTAAGAGTGTTGAAACTTACTATTGATTGAGGAGTTTTTAAACACTCTTTCTGTAGAAACTGCATGTGGATATTTGAGGCGCTATGAGGCCTATCGCTGAAAAAGGGATGTCTTCAAATAAAAACTTCACAGAAGCATTCTGTGAAACCACTTTCTGATCTGTGCATTCAACAAACAGAGTTGAACCTTCCTTTTGATGGAGGAGTTTTGAAACACTCTTTCTGTAGAAACTGCAATTGGACATTTGGAGCGCAATGAGGCCTATAGTGGTAAAAGGTATATCTTCAAATAAAAACTACACAGAAGCATTCTTTGAAACTTCTCTCTGATCTGTACATTCATCTAGCAGTGTTGAATCTTACTTTTGATTGAGGAGTTTTTAAACATTCTTTCTGTAGAAAGTGTAAGTGGATATTTGGAGTGCTATGAGGCCTATTGCGGAAAAAGGATTATCTTCAAATAAAAAGTGCACAAAAGAATTCTGTGAAACTTCTTTCTGATCTGTGCATTCAACTAACAGAGATGAACGTTACTTTTAATGGAAGACTTTTGAAACACTCTTTCTGTAGAAACTGCAGGTCGATATTTGGAGCGCTATGAAGCCTATCGCGGAAAAAGCAATAACTTCAAGTAAAAACTACACAGAAGCATTCTGTGAAACTTCTTTCTCATCTGTGCATTCACCTAACAGAGTAGAACCTTACTTTTGATTGAGGAGCTTTAAAACACTCTTTCTGTGTAAACTGCACGTGGACATTAGGAGAGCTCTGAGGCCAATCGTGGAAAAACGAATATCTTCAAGTAAAAACTACACAGAAGCAGACTGTGAGACTTCATTCTGATCTGTACATTCATCTAACAGGGTTGAACCTTACTTTTCATGGAGATGTTTTGAAACACTCTTTCGGTAGATAGTGCAAGTTGTCATTTGGAGCGCTATGAGGCCTATAGTGGAAAAAGGAATATCTTCAAATAAAAACTACACAGTAGCATTCTGTGGAACTTCTTTCTGACCTGTGCATTCAACTAACCGAGTTGAACTTTACTTTGGGTGGAGGAGTTTTGAAACACTCTGTAGGAACTGGAAGTGGATATTTGTAGCGCTACGAGACCTATAGCGGAAAAAGGAATATCTTCCAATAAAAACTACACAGAAGCATTCTGTGGAAATCCTTATTGATCTGTTCATTCAACTAAAGGAGTTGAACCTTACTTTTGGTGGAAGACTATTGAAACACTCTTCCTGTAGAAACTGCAAGCGGACATTTGGAGTGCTATGAGGCCTATCGTGGAAAAAGGAATATCTTCATATAAAAACTACACAGTTGCATTCTGTGAAACTACTTTATGATCTGTGCGTTCAACTGACAGAGTTGAAACTTGCTTTTGACTGAGGGGTTTTGAAACAGTCCTTCTGTGTAAACTGCAAGTGGACATTTGGATCTCTATGAGGCCTATGGTGGGAAAAGGAATACATTCAAACAAAAACTACACAGAAGCATTCTGTGAAACTACTTTCTGATCTGTTCATTCAACTAGCAGTGTTGATCCTAACTTTTGATGGAGGAGTTTTTGAAACACTCTTCTTACCGTACAAACTGCAAGAGAATATTTGGAGCTCTATGAGGCCTATCGCGGAAAAAGGAATATCTTCAAATAAAAACTACACAGAAGCATTCTGTGAAACTTCTTTCCGATCTGTGCATTCAACTAACAGAGTTGAACCTTACTTTTGATGGAGGAGTTTTGAACCACTCTTTCTGTAGAAACTGCAAGTGGACATTTGGAGCGCTATGAGGCCTATAATGGAAAAGGAATATCTTCAAATAAAAACTACACAGAAGCATTCTGTGAAACTTCTTTCTCAACTGTTCATTGAAATAACAGTGTTGAAAATTACTTTTGATGGAGGAGCTTTTAAACACTCTTTCTGTAGAAACTGCATGTGGATATTTGAGGCGCTATGAGGCCTATCGCTGAAAAAGGGATGTCATCAAATAAAAACTTCACAGAAGCATTCTTTGAAACCACTTTCTTATCTGTGCATTCAACAAACAGAGGTGAACTTTACTTTTGATGGAGGAGTTTTCAAACACTCTTTCTGTGGAAACTACATGTGGACATATGGAGCCCCATGAGGCCTATCGTGGAGAAAGGAATATCTTCAAAGAAAGACTAGAGTAAAACGTTCTGTGAAACTTCTTTCTGATCTGGGCTTTCAACCAACAGAGTTGAACCTTACTTTGGATGGAGGAGTATTCAAACACTCTTTCTGTAGAAACTGCAAGTGGACATTTGGAGCGCTACGAGGCCTATCGCGGAAAAAGGAATATCTTCCAATAAAAACTACACAGAAGCATTCTGTGAAATTTTTCTGATCTGTGCATTCAACTAACACACTTGAACATAACTTTTGATTGAGGAGTTTTCAAACACTCTTTCTGTAGAAACTGGAAGTGGACATTATGAGCGCTTTGAGGCCTATCGCGGAAAAAGGAATATCTTCAAATAAAAACTACACAGAAGCATTCTGTGAAACTTCTTTCTTATCTGTGCATTCAACTAACAGAGTTGAACCTTACTTTTGATGGAGGAGTTTTGAAATAATGTTTCTGTAGAAACTGCAAGTGGATATTTTGAGCGCTATGAGGCCTATCGCGGAAAAAGCTATATCTTCAAATAAAAACTACACGGAAGCATTCTGTGAAACTTCTTTCTGATCTGTGCATTCAACTAACAGAGGTGAACATTACTTTTGATGGAGGAGTTTTTAAACACTCTTTCTGTAGAAACTGCAAGGGGATATTTGGAGCGCTATGAGGCCTATTGCGGAAAAAGGAATATCTTCAAATAAAAAGTACACAGAAGCATTCTGTGACACTTCTTTCTTATCTGTGCATTCAACTAACAGAGTTGATTCTTACTTTTGATGGAGGAGTTTTGAAACACTATTTCTGTAGAAACTTCAAGTGGACATTTTGAGCGCTATGAGGCCTATGGCGGAAAAAGGTATATCTTCAAATAAAAACTACACAGAAGCATTCTGTGAAACTACTTTCAGATCTGTGCATTCGACTAACAGAGCTGAACATTACTTTTGATGGAGGAGTTTTTAAACACTGTTTCTGTAGAAACTGCAAGGGGATATTTGGGGCTCTATGAGGCCTATTGCGGAAAAAGCTATATCTTCAAATAAAAACTACAGAGAAGCATTCTGTGAAACTTCTTTCTTATCTGTGCATTCAACTAACAGAGTTGAACATTACTTTAGATGGAGGATTTTTGAAACACTCTTTCTGTAGAAACTGCATGTGGATCATTGAGGCGCTATGAGGCCTATCGTGGAAAAAGAAATATCTTCCAATAAAAACTACAGAAAAGCATTCTCTGAATCTTCTTTCCGATCTGTGCATTCAACTAACAGAGTTGAACCTTACTTTTGATGGAGGAGTTTTGAACCACTCTTTCTGTAGAAACCGCAAGTGGACATTTGGAGCGCTATGAGGCCTGTAATGGAAAAGAAATATCTTCAAATAAAAACTACAGAGAAGCATTCTGTGAAACTTCTTTCTGATCTGTTCATTCAACTAAGAGTGTTGAAACTTACTATTGATTGAGGAGTTTTTAAACACTCTTTCTGTAGAAACTGCATGTGGATATTTGAGGCGCTATGAGGCCTATCGCTGAAAAAGGGATGTCTTCAAATAAAAACTTCACAGAAGCATTCTGTGAAACCACTTTCTGATCTGTGCATTCAACAAACAGAGTTGAACCTTCCTTTTGATGGAGGAGTTTTGAAACACTCTTTCTGTAGAAACTGCAATTGGACATTTGGAGCGCAATGAGGCCTATAGTGGTAAAAGGTATATCTTCAAATAAAAACTACACAGAAGCATTCTTTGAAACTTCTCTCTGATCTGTACATTCATCTAGCAGTGTTGAATCTTACTTTTGATTGAGGAGTTTTTAAACATTCTTTCTGTAGAAAGTGTAAGTGGATATTTGGAGTGCTATGAGGCCTATTGCGGAAAAAGGATTATCTTCAAATAAAAAGTGCACAAAAGAATTCTGTGAAACTTCTTTCTGATCTGTGCATTCAACTAACAGAGATGAACCTTACTTTTAATGGAAGACTTTTGAAACACTCTTTCTGTAGAAACTGCAGGTCGATATTTGGAGCGCTATGAAGCCTATCGCGGAAAAAGGAATAACTTCAAGTAAAAACTACACAGAAGCATTCTGTGAAACTTCTTTCTCATCTGTGCATTCACCTAACAGAGTAGAACCTTACTTTTGATTGAGGAGCTTTAAAACACTCTTTCTGTGTAAACTGCACGTGGACATTAGGAGAGCTCTGAGGCCAATCGTGGAAAAACGAATATCTTCAAGTAAAAACTACACAGAAGCAGACTGTGAGACTTCATTCTGATCTGTACATTCATCTAACAGGGTTGAACCTTACTTTTCATGGAGATGTTTTGAAACACTCTTTCGGTAGATAGTGCAAGTTGTCATTTGGAGCGCTATGAGGCCTATAGTGGAAAAAGGAATATCTTCAAATAAAAACTACACAGTAGCATTCTGTGGAACTTCTTTCTGACCTGTGCATTCAACTAACCGAGTTGAACTTTACTTTGGGTGGAGGAGTTTTGAAACACTCTGTAGGAACTGGAAGTGGATATTTGTAGCGCTACGAGACCTATAGCGGAAAAAGGAATATCTTCCAATAAAAACTACACAGAAGCATTCTGTGGAAATCCTTATTGATCTGTTCATTCAACTAAAGGAGTTGAACCTTACTTTTGGTGGAAGACTATTGAAACACTCTTCCTGTAGAAACTGCAAGCGGACATTTGGAGTGCTATGAGGCCTATCGTGGAAAAAGGAATATCTTCATATAAAAACTACACAGTTGCATTCTGTGAAACTACTTTATGATCTGTGCGTTCAACTGACAGAGTTGAAACTTGCTTTTGACTGAGGGGTTTTGAAACAGTCCTTCTGTGTAAACTGCAAGTGGACATTTGGATCTCTATGAGGCCTATGGTGGGAAAAGGAATACATTCAAACAAAAACTACACAGAAGCATTCTGTGAAACTACTTTCTGATCTGTTCATTCAACTAGCAGTGTTGATCCTAACTTTTGATGGAGGAGTTTTTGAAACACTCTTCTTACCGTACAAACTGCAAGAGAATATTTGGAGCTCTATGAGGCCTATCGCGGAAAAAGGAATATCTTCAAATAAAAACTACACAGAAGCATTCTGTGAAACTTCTTTCCGATCTGTGCATTCAACTAACAGAGTTGAACCTTACTTTTGATGGAGGAGTTTTGAACCACTCTTTCTGTAGAAACTGCAAGTGGACATTTGGAGCGCTATGAGGCCTATAATGGAAAAGGAATATCTTCAAATAAAAACTACACAGAAGCATTCTGTGAAACTTCTTTCTCAACTGTTCATTGAAATAACAGTGTTGAAAATTACTTTTGATGGAGGAGCTTTTAAACACTCTTTCTGTAGAAACTGCATGTGGATATTTGAGGCGCTATGAGGCCTATCGCTGAAAAAGGGATGTCATCAAATAAAAACTTCACAGAAGCATTCTTTGAAACCACTTTCTTATCTGTGCATTCAACAAACAGAGGTGAACTTTACTTTTGATGGAGGAGTTTTCAAACACTCTTTCTGTGGAAACTACATGTGGACATATGGAGCCCCATGAGGCCTATCGTGGAGAAAGGAATATCTTCAAAGAAAGACTAGAGTAAAACGTTCTGTGAAACTTCTTTCTGATCTGGGCTTTCAACCAACAGAGTTGAACCTTACTTTGGATGGAGGAGTATTCAAACACTCTTTCTGTAGAAACTGCAAGTGGACATTTGGAGCGCTACGAGGCCTATCGCGGAAAAAGGAATATCTTCCAATAAAAACTACACAGAAGCATTCTGTGAAATTTTTCTGATCTGTGCATTCAACTAACACACTTGAACATAACTTTTGATTGAGGAGTTTTCAAACACTCTTTCTGTAGAAACTGGAAGTGGACATTATGAGCGCTTTGAGGCCTATCGCGGAAAAAGGAATATCTTCAAATAAAAACTACACAGAAGCATTCTGTGAAACTTCTTTCTTATCTGTGCATTCAACTAACAGAGTTGAACCTTACTTTTGATGGAGGAGTTTTGAAATAATGTTTCTGTAGAAACTGCAAGTGGATATTTTGAGCGCTATGAGGCCTATCGCGGAAAAAGCTATATCTTCAAATAAAAACTACACGGAAGCATTCTGTGAAACTTCTTTCTGATCTGTGCATTCAACTAACAGAGGTGAACATTACTTTTGATGGAGGAGTTTTTAAACACTCTTTCTGTAGAAACTGCAAGGGGATATTTGGAGCGCTATGAGGCCTATTGCGGAAAAAGGAATATCTTCAAATAAAAAGTACACAGAAGCATTCTGTGACACTTCTTTCTTATCTGTGCATTCAACTAACAGAGTTGATTCTTACTTTTGATGGAGGAGTTTTGAAACACTATTTCTGTAGAAACTTCAAGTGGACATTTTGAGCGCTATGAGGCCTATGGCGGAAAAAGGTATATCTTCAAATAAAAACTACACAGAAGCATTCTGTGAAACTTCTTTCAGATCTGTGCATTCGACTAACAGAGCTGAACATTACTTTTGATGGAGGAGTTTTTAAACACTGTTTCTGTAGAAACTGCAAGGGGATATTTGGGGCTCTATGAGGCCTATTGCGGAAAAAGCTATATCTTCAAATAAAAACTACAGAGAAGCATTCTGTGAAACTTCTTTCTTATCTGTGCATTCAACTAACAGAGTTGAACATTACTTTAGATGGAGGATTTTTGAAACACTCTTTCTGTAGAAACTGCATGTGGATCATTGAGGCGCTATGAGGCCTATCGTGGAAAAAGAAATATCTTCCAATAAAAACTACAGAAAAGCATTCTCTGAATCTTCTTTCCGATCTGTGCATTCAACTAACAGAGTTGAACCTTACTTTTGATGGAGGAGTTTTGAACCACTCTTTCTGTAGAAACCGCAAGTGGACATTTGGAGCGCTATGAGGCCTGTAATGGAAAAGAAATATCTTCAAATAAAAACTACAGAGAAGCATTCTGTGAAACTTCTTTCTGATCTGTTCATTCAACTAAGAGGGTTGAAACTTACTATTGATTGAGGAGTTTTTAAACACTCTTTCTGTAGAAACTGCATGTGGATATTTGAGGCGCTATGAGGCCTATCGCTGAAAAAGGGATGTCTTCAAATAAAAACTTCACAGAAGCATTCTGTGAAACCACTTTCTGATCTGTGCATTCAACAAACAGAGTTGAACCTTCCTTTTGATGGAGGAGTTTTGAAACACTCTTTCTGTAGAAACTGCAATTGGACATTTGGAGCGCAATGAGGCCTATAGTGGTAAAAGGTATATCTTCAAATAAAAACTACACAGAAGCATTCTTTGAAACTTCTCTCTGATCTGTACATTCATCTAGCAGTGTTGAATCTTACTTTTGATTGAGGAGTTTTTAAACATTCTTTCTGTAGAAAGTGTAAGTGGATATTTGGAGTGCTATGAGGCCTATTGCGGAAAAAGGATTATCTTCAAATAAAAAGTGCACAAAAGAATTCTGTGAAACTTCTTTCTGATCTGTGCATTCAACTAACAGAGATGAACCTTACTTTTAATGGAAGACTTTTGAAACACTCTTTCTGTAGAAACTGCAGGTCGATATTTGGAGCGCTATGAAGCCTATCGCGGAAAAAGCAATAACTTCAAGTAAAAACTACACAGAAGCATTCTGTGAAACTTCTTTCTCATCTGTGCATTCACCTAACAGAGTAGAACCTTACTTTTGATTGAGGAGCTTTAAAACACTCTTTCTGTGTAAACTGCACGTGGACATTAGGAGAGCTCTGAGGCCAATCGTGGAAAAACGAATATCTTCAAGTAAAAACTACACAGAAGCAGACTGTGAGACTTCATTCTGATCTGTACATTCATCTAACAGGGTTGAACCTTACTTTTCATGGAGATGTTTTGAAACACTCTTTCGGTAGATAGTGCAAGTTGTCATTTGGAGCGCTATGAGGCCTATAATGGAAAAAGGAATATCTTCAAATAAAAACTACACAGTAGCATTCTGTGGAACTTCTTTCTGACCTGTGCATTCAACTAACCGAGTTGAACATTACTTTGGGTGGAGGAGTTTTGAAACACTCTGTAGGAACTGGAAGTGGATATTTGTAGCGCTACGAGACCTATAGCGGAAAAAGGAATATCTTCCAATAAAAACTACACAGAAGCATTCTGTGGAAATCCTTATTGATCTGTTCATTCAACTAAAGGAGTTGAACCTTACTTTTGGTGGAAGACTATTGAAACACTCTTCCTGTAGAAACTGCAAGCGGACATTTGGAGTGCTATGAGGCCTATCGTGGAAAAAGGAATATCTTCATATAAAAACTACACAGTTGCATTCTGTGAAACTACTTTATGATCTGTGCGTTCAACTGACAGAGTTGAAACTTGCTTTTGACTGAGGGGTTTTGAAACAGTCCTTCTGTGTAAACTGCAAGTGGACATTTGGATCTCTATGAGGCCTATGGTGGGAAAAGGAATACATTCAAACAAAAACTACACAGAAGCATTCTGTGAAACTACTTTCTGATCTGTTCATTCAACTAGCAGTGTTGATCCTAACTTTTGATGGAGGAGTTTTTGAAACACTCTTCTTACCGTACAAACTGCAAGAGAATATTTGGAGCTCTATGAGGCCTATCGCGGAAAAAGGAATATCTTCAAATAAAAACTACACAGAAGCATTCTGTGAAACTTCTTTCCGATCTGTGCATTCAACTAACAGAGTTGAACCTTACTTTTGATGGAGGAGTTTTGAACCACTCTTTCTGTAGAAACTGCAAGTGGACATTTGGAGCACTATGAGGCCTATAATGGAAAAGGAATATCTTCAAATAAAAACTACACAGAAGCATTCTGTGAAACTTCTTTCTCAACTGTTCATTGAAATAACAGTGTTGAAAATTACTTTTGATGGAGGAGCTTTTAAACACTCTTTCTGTAGAAACTGCATGTGGATATTTGAGGCGCTATGAGGCCTATCGCTGAAAAAGGGATGTCATCAAATAAAAACTTCACAGAAGCATTCTTTGAAACCACTTTCTTATCTGTGCATTCAACAAACAGAGGTGAACTTTACTTTTGATGGAGGAGTTTTCAAACACTCTTTCTGTGGAAACTACATGTGGACATATGGAGCCCCATGAGGCCTATCGTGGAGAAAGGAATATCTTCAAAGAAAGACTAGAGTAAAACGTTCTGTGAAACTTCTTTCTGATCTGGGCTTTCAACCAACAGAGTTGAACCTTACTTTGGATGGAGGAGTATTCAAACACTCTTTCTGTAGAAACTGCAAGTGGACATTTGGAGCGCTACGAGGCCTATCGCGGAAAAAGGAATATCTTCCAATAAAAACTACACAGAAGCATTCTGTGAAATTTTTCTGATCTGTGCATTCAACTAACACACTTGAACATAACTTTTGATTGAGGAGTTTTCAAACACTCTTTCTGTAGAAACTGGAAGTGGACATTATGAGCGCTTTGAGGCCTATCGCGGAAAAAGGAATATCTTCAAATAAAAACTACACAGAAGCATTCTGTGAAACTTCTTTCTTATCTGTGCATTCAACTAACAGAGTTGAACCTTACTTTTGATGGAGGAGTTTTGAAATAATGTTTCTGTAGAAACTGCAAGTGGATATTTTGAGCGCTATGAGGCCTATCGCGGAAAAAGCTATATCTTCAAATAAAAACTACACGGAAGCATTCTGTGAAACTTCTTTCTGATCTGTGCATTCAACTAACAGAGGTGAACATTACTTTTGATGGAGGAGTTTTTAAACACTCTTTCTGTAGAAACTGCAAGGGGATATTTGGAGCGCTATGAGGCCTATTGCGGAAAAAGGAATATCTTCAAATAAAAAGTACACAGAAGCATTCTGTGACACTTCTTTCTTATCTGTGCATTCAACTAACAGAGTTGATTCTTACTTTTGATGGAGGAGTTTTGAAACACTATTTCTGTAGAAACTTCAAGTGGACATTTTGAGCGCTATGAGGCCTATGGCGGAAAAAGGTATATCTTCAAATAAAAACTACACAGAAGCATTCTGTGAAACTTCTTTCAGATCTGTGCATTCGACTAACAGAGCTGAACATTACTTTTGATGGAGGAGTTTTTAAACACTGTTTCTGTAGAAACTGCAAGGGGATATTTGGGGCTCTATGAGGCCTATTGCGGAAAAAGCTATATCTTCAAATAAAAACTACAGAGAAGCATTCTGTGAAACTTCTTTCTTATCTGTGCATTCAACTAACAGAGTTGAACATTACTTTAGATGGAGGATTTTTGAAACACTCTTTCTGTAGAAACTGCATGTGGATCATTGAGGCGCTATGAGGCCTATCGTGGAAAAAGAAATATCTTCCAATAAAAACTACAGAAAAGCATTCTCTGAATCTTCTTTCCGATCTGTGCATTCAACTAACAGAGTTGAACCTTACTTTTGATGGAGGAGTTTTGAACCACTCTTTCTGTAGAAACCGCAAGTGGACATTTGGAGCGCTATGAGGCCTGTAATGGAAAAGAAATATCTTCAAATAAAAACTACAGAGAAGCATTCTGTGAAACTTCTTTCTGATCTGTTCATTCAACTAAGAGTGTTGAAACTTACTATTGATTGAGGAGTTTTTAAACACTCTTTCTGTAGAAACTGCATGTGGATATTTGAGGCGCTATGAGGCCTATCGCTGAAAAAGGGATGTCTTCAAATAAAAACTTCACAGAAGCATTCTGTGAAACCACTTTCTGATCTGTGCATTCAACAAACAGAGTTGAACCTTCCTTTTGATGGAGGAGTTTTGAAACACTCTTTCTGTAGAAACTGCAATTGGACATTTGGAGCGCAATGAGGCCTATAGTGGTAAAAGGTATATCTTCAAATAAAAACTACACAGAAGCATTCTTTGAAACTTCTCTCTGATCTGTACATTCATCTAGCAGTGTTGAATCTTACTTTTGATTGAGGAGTTTTTAAACATTCTTTCTGTAGAAAGTGTAAGTGGATATTTGGAGTGCTATGAGGCCTATTGCGGAAAAAGGATTATCTTCAAATAAAAAGTGCACAAAAGAATTCTGTGAAACTTCTTTCTGATCTGTGCATTCAACTAACAGAGATGAACCTTACTTTTAATGGAAGACTTTTGAAACACTCTTTCTGTAGAAACTGCAGGTCGATATTTGGAGCGCTATGAAGCCTATCGCGGAAAAAGCAATAACTTCAAGTAAAAACTACACAGAAGCATTCTGTGAAACTTCTTTCTCATCTGTGCATTCACCTAACAGAGTAGAACCTTACTTTTGATTGAGGAGCTTTAAAACACTCTTTCTGTGTAAACTGCACGTGGACATTAGGAGAGCTCTGAGGCCAATCGTGGAAAAACGAATATCTTCAAGTAAAAACTACACAGAAGCAGACTGTGAGACTTCATTCTGATCTGTACATTCATCTAACAGGGTTGAACCTTACTTTTCATGGAGATGTTTTGAAACACTATTTCGGTAGATAGTGCAAGTTGTCATTTGGAGCGCTATGAGGCCTATAGTGGAAAAAGGAATATCTTCAAATAAAAACTACACAGTAGCATTCTGTGGAACTTCTTTCTGACCTGTGCATTCAACTAACCGAGTTGAACATTACTTTGGGTGGAGGAGTTTTGAAACACTCTGTAGGAACTGGAAGTGGATATTTGTAGCGCTACGAGACCTATAGCGGAAAAAGGAATATCTTCCAATAAAAACTACACAGAAGCATTCTGTGGAAATCCTTATTGATCTGTTCATTCAACTAAAGGAGTTGAACCTTACTTTTGGTGGAAGACTATTGAAACACTCTTCCTGTAGAAACTGCAAGCGGACATTTGGAGTGCTATGAGGCCTATCGTGGAAAAAGGAATATCTTCATATAAAAACTACACAGTTGCATTCTGTGAAACTACTTTATGATCTGTGCGTTCAACTGACAGAGTTGAAACTTGCTTTTGACTGAGGGGTTTTGAAACAGTCCTTCTGTGTAAACTGCAAGTGGACATTTGGATCTCTATGAGGCCTATGGTGGGAAAAGGAATACATTCAAACAAAAACTACACAGAAGCATTCTGTGAAACTACTTTCTGATCTGTTCATTCAACTAGCAGTGTTGATCCTAACTTTTGATGGAGGAGTTTTTGAAACACTCTTCTTACCGTACAAACTGCAAGAGAATATTTGGAGCTCTATGAGGCCTATCGCGGAAAAAGGAATATCTTCAAATAAAAACTACACAGAAGCATTCTGTGAAACTTCTTTCCGATCTGTGCATTCAACTAACAGAGTTGAACCTTACTTTTGATGGAGGAGTTTTGAACCACTCTTTCTGTAGAAACTGCAAGTGGACATTTGGAGCGCTATGAGGCCTATAATGGAAAAGGAATATCTTCAAATAAAAACTACACAGAAGCATTCTGTGAAACTTCTTTCTCAACTGTTCATTGAAATAACAGTGTTGAAAATTACTTTTGATGGAGGAGCTTTTAAACACTCTTTCTGTAGAAACTGCATGTGGATATTTGAGGCGCTATGAGGCCTATCGCTGAAAAAGGGATGTCATCAAATAAAAACTTCACAGAAGCATTCTTTGAAACCACTTTCTTATCTGTGCATTCAACAAACAGAGGTGAACTTTACTTTTGATGGAGGAGTTTTCAAACACTCTTTCTGTGGAAACTACATGTGGACATATGGAGCCCCATGAGGCCTATCGTGGAGAAAGGAATATCTTCAAAGAAAGACTAGAGTAAAACGTTCTGTGAAACTTCTTTCTGATCTGGGCTTTCAACCAACAGAGTTGAACCTTACTTTGGATGGAGGAGTATTCAAACACTCTTTCTGTAGAAACTGCAAGTGGACATTTGGAGCGCTACGAGGCCTATCGCGGAAAAAGGAATATCTTCCAATAAAAACTACACAGAAGCATTCTGTGAAATTTTTCTGATCTGTGCATTCAACTAACACACTTGAACATAACTTTTGATTGAGGAGTTTTCAAACACTCTTTCTGTAGAAACTGGAAGTGGACATTATGAGCGCTTTGAGGCCTATCGCGGAAAAAGGAATATCTTCAAATAAAAACTACACAGAAGCATTCTGTGAAACTTCTTTCTTATCTGTGCATTCAACTAACAGAGTTGAACCTTACTTTTGATGGAGGAGTTTTGAAATAATGTTTCTGTAGAAACTGCAAGTGGATATTTTGAGCGCTATGAGGCCTATCGCGGAAAAAGCTATATCTTCAAATAAAAACTACACGGAAGCATTCTGTGAAACTTCTTTCTGATCTGTGCATTCAACTAACAGAGGTGAACATTACTTTTGATGGAGGAGTTTTTAAACACTCTTTCTGTAGAAACTGCAAGGGGATATTTGGAGCGCTATGAGGCCTATTGCGGAAAAAGGAATATCTTCAAATAAAAAGTACACAGAAGCATTCTGTGACACTTCTTTCTTATCTGTGCATTCAACTAACAGAGTTGATTCTTACTTTTGATGGAGGAGTTTTGAAACACTATTTCTGTAGAAACTTCAAGTGGACATTTTGAGCGCTATGAGGCCTATGGCGGAAAAAGGTATATCTTCAAATAAAAACTACACAGAAGCATTCTGTGAAACTTCTTTCAGATCTGTGCATTCGACTAACACAGCTGAACATTACTTTTGATGGAGGAGTTTTTAAACACTGTTTCTGTAGAAACTGCAAGGGGATATTTGGGGCTCTATGAGGCCTATTGCGGAAAAAGCTATATCTTCAAATAAAAACTACAGAGAAGCATTCTGTGAAACTTCTTTCTTATCTGTGCATTCAACTAACAGAGTTGAACATTACTTTAGATGGAGGATTTTTGAAACACTCTTTCTGTAGAAACTGCATGTGGATCATTGAGGGGCTATGAGGCCTATCGTGGAAAAAGAAATATCTTCCAATAAAAACTACCGAAAAGCATTCTCTGAATCTTCTTTCCGATCTGTGCATTCAACTAACAGAGTTGAACCTTACTTTTGATGGAGGAGTTTTGAACCACTCTTTCTGTAGAAACCGCAAGTGGACATTTGGAGCGCTATGAGGCCTGTAATGGAAAAGAAATATCTTCAAATAAAAACTACAGAGAAGCATTCTGTGAAACTTCTTTCTGATCTGTTCATTCAACTAAGAGTGTTGAAACTTACTATTGATTGAGGAGTTTTTAAACACTCTTTCTGTAGAAACTGCATGTGGATATTTGAGGCGCTATGAGGCCTATCGCTGAAAAAGGGATGTCTTCAAATAAAAACTTCACAGAAGCATTCTGTGAAACCACTTTCTGATCTGTGCATTCAACAAACAGAGTTGAACCTTCCTTTTGATGGAGGAGTTTTGAAACACTCTTTCTGCAGAAACTGCAATTGGACATTTGGAGCGCAATGAGGCCTATAGTGGTAAAAGGTATATCTTCAAATAAAAACTACACAGAAGCATTCTTTGAAACTTCTCTCTGATCTGTACATTCATCTAGCAGTGTTGAATCTTACTTTTGATTGTGGAGTTTTTAAACATTCTTTCTGTAGAAAGTGTAAGTGGATATTTGGAGTGCTATGAGGCCTATTGCGGAAAAAGGATTATCTTCAAATAAAAAGTGCACAAAAGAATTCTGTGAAACTTCTTTCTGATCTGTGCATTCAACTAACAGAGATGAACCTTACTTTTAATGGAAGACTTTTGAAACACTCTTTCTGTAGAAACTGCAGGTCGATATTTGGAGCGCTATGAAGCCTATCGCGGAAAAAGCAATAACTTCAAGTAAAAACTACACAGAAGCATTCTGTGAAACTTCTTTCTCATCTGTGCATTCACCTAACAGAGTAGAACCTTACTTTTGATTGAGGAGCTTTAAAACACTCTTTCTGTGTAAACTGCACGTGGACATTAGGAGAGCTCTGAGGCCAATCGTGGAAAAACGAATATCTTCAAGTAAAAACTACACAGAAGCAGACTGTGAGACTTCATTCTGATCTGTACATTCATCTAACAGGGTTGAACCTTACTTTTCATGGAGATGTTTTGAAACACTCTTTCGGTAGATAGTGCAAGTTGTCATTTGGAGCGCTATGAGGCCTATAGTGGAAAAAGGAATATCTTCAAATAAAAACTACACAGTAGCATTCTGTGGAACTTCTTTCTGACCTGTGCATTCAACTAACCGAGTTGAACCTTACTTTGGGTGGAGGAGTTTTGAAACACTCTGTAGGAACTGGAAGTGGATATTTGTAGCGCTACGAGACCTATAGCGGAAAAAGGAATATCTTCCAATAAAAACTACACAGAAGCATTCTGTGGAAATCCTTATTGATCTGTTCATTCAACTAAAGGAGTTGAACCTTACTTTTGGTGGAAGACTATTGAAACACTCTTCCTGTAGAAACTGCAAGCGGACATTTGGAGTGCTATGAGGCCTATCGTGGAAAAAGGAATATCTTCATATAAAAACTACACAGTTGCATTCTGTGAAACTACTTTATGATCTGTGCGTTCAACTGACAGAGTTGAAACTTGCTTTTGACTGAGGGGTTTTGAAACAGTCCTTCTGTGTAAACTGCAAGTGGACATTTGGATCTCTATGAGGCCTATGGTGGGAAAAGGAATACATTCAAACAAAAACTACACAGAAGCATTCTGTGAAACTACTTTCTGATCTGTTCATTCAACTAGCAGTGTTGATCCTAACTTTTGATGGAGGAGTTTTTGAAACACTCTTCTTACCGTACAAACTGCAAGAGAATATTTGGAGCTCTATGAGGCCTATCGCGGAAAAAGGAATATCTTCAAATAAAAACTACACAGAAGCATTCTGTGAAACTTCTTTCCGATCTGTGCATTCAACTAACAGAGTTGAACCTTACTTTTGATGGAGGAGTTTTGAACCACTCTTTCTGTAGAAACTGCAAGTGGACATTTGGAGCGCTATGAGGCCTATAATGGAAAAGGAATATCTTCAAATAAAAACTACACAGAAGCATTCTGTGAAACTTCTTTCTCAACTGTTCATTGAAATAACAGTGTTGAAAATTACTTTTGATGGAGGAGCTTTTAAACACTCTTTCTGTAGAAACTGCATGTGGATATTTGAGGCGCTATGAGGCCTATCGCTGAAAAAGGGATGTCATCAAATAAAAACTTCACAGAAGCATTCTTTGAAACCACTTTCTTATCTGTGCATTCAACAAACAGAGGTGAACTTTACTTTTGATGGAGGAGTTTTCAAACACTCTTTCTGTGGAAACTACATGTGGACATATGGAGCCCCATGAGGCCTATCGTGGAGAAAGGAATATCTTCAAAGAAAGACTAGAGTAAAACGTTCTGTGAAACTTCTTTCTGATCTGGGCTTTCAACCAACAGAGTTGAACCTTACTTTGGATGGAGGAGTATTCAAACACTCTTTCTGTAGAAACTGCAAGTGGACATTTGGAGCGCTACGAGGCCTATCGCGGAAAAAGGAATATCTTCCAATAAAAACTACACAGAAGCATTCTGTGAAATTTTTCTGATCTGTGCATTCAACTAACACACTTGAACATAACTTTTGATTGAGGAGTTTTCAAACACTCTTTCTGTAGAAACTGGAAGTGGACATTATGAGCGCTTTGAGGCCTATCGCGGAAAAAGGAATATCTTCAAATAAAAACTACACAGAAGCATTCTGTGAAACTTCTTTCTTATCTGTGCATTCAACTAACAGAGTTGAACCTTACTTTTGATGGAGGAGTTTTGAAATAATGTTTCTGTAGAAACTGCAAGTGGACATTTTGAGCGCTATGAGGCCTATCGCGGAAAAAGCTATATCTTCAAACAAAAACTACACGGAAGCATTCTGTGAAACTTCTTTCTGATCTGTGCATTCAACTAACAGAGGTGAACATTACTTTTGATGGAGGAGTTTTTAAACACTCTTTCTGTAGAAACTGCAAGGGGATATTTGGAGCGCTATGAGGCCTATTGCGGAAAAAGGAATATCTTCAAATAAAAAGTACACAGAAGCATTCTGTGACACTTCTTTCTTATCTGTGCATTCAACTAACAGAGTTGATTCTTACTTTTGATGGAGGAGTTTTGAAACACTATTTCTGTAGAAACTTCAAGTGGACATTTTGAGCGCTATGAGGCCTATGGCTGAAAAAGGTATATCTTCAAATAAAAACTACACAGAAGCATTCTGTGAAACTTCTTTCAGATCTGTGCATTCGACTAACAGAGCTGAACATTACTTTTGATGGAGGAGTTTTTAAACACTGTTTCTGTAGAAACTGCAAGGGGATATTTGGAGCTCTATGAGGCCTATTGCGGAAAAAGCTATATCTTCAAATAAAAACTACAGAGAAGCATTCTGTGAAACTTCTTTCTTATCTGTGCATTCAACTAACAGAGTTGAACATTACTTTAGATGGAGGATTTTTGAAACACTCTTTCTGTAGAAACTGCATGTGGATCATTGAGGCGCTATGAGGCCTATCGTGGAAAAAGAAATATCTTCCAATAAAAACTACAAAAAAGCATTCTCTGAATCTTCTTTCCGATCTGTGCATTCAACTAACAGAGTTGAACCTTACTTTTGATGGAGGAGTTTTGAACCACTCTTTCTGTAGAAACCGCAAGTGGACATTTGGAGCGCTATGAGGCCTGTAATGGAAAAGAAATATCTTCAAATAAAAACTACAGAGAAGCATTCTGTGAAACTTCTTTCTGATCTGTTCATTCAACTAAGAGTGTTGAAACTTACTATTGATTGAGGAGTTTTTAAACACTCTTTCTGTAGAAACTGCATGTGGATATTTGAGGCGCTATGAGGCCTATCGCTGAAAAAGGGATGTCTTCAAATAAAAACTTCACAGAAGCATTCTGTGAAACCACTTTCTGATCTGTGCATTCAACAAACAGAGTTGAACCTTCCTTTTGATGGAGGAGTTTTGAAACACTCTTTCTGTAGAAACTGCAATTGGACATTTGGAGCGCAATGAGGCCTATAGTGGTAAAAGGTATATCTTCAAATAAAAACTACACAGAAGCATTCTTTGAAACTTCTCTCTGATCTGTACATTCATCTAGCAGTGTTGAATCTTACTTTTGATTGAGGAGTTTTTAAACATTCTTTCTGTAGAAAGTGTAAGTGGATATTTGGAGTGCTATGAGGCCTATTGCGGAAAAAGGATTATCTTCAAATAAAAAGTGCACAAAAGAATTCTGTGAAACTTCTTTCTGATCTGTGCATTCAACTAACAGAGATGAACCTTACTTTTAATGGAAGACTTTTGAAACACTCTTTCTGTAGAAACTGCAGGTCGATATTTGGAGCGCTATGAAGCCTATCGCGGAAAATGCAATAACTTCAAGTAAAAACTACACAGAAGCATTCTGTGAAACTTCTTTCTCATCTGTGTATTCACCTAACAGAGTAGAACCTTACTTTTGATTGAGGAGCTTTAAAACACTCTTTCTGTGTAAACTGCACGTGGACATTAGGAGAGCTCTGAGGCCAATCGTGGAAAAACGAATATCTTCAAGTAAAAACTACACAGAAGCAGACTGTGAGACTTCATTCTGATCTGTACATTCATCTAACAGGGTTGAACCTTACTTTTCATGGAGATGTTTTGAAACACTCTTTCGGTAGATAGTGCAAGTTGTCATTTGGAGCGCTATGAGGCCTATAGTGGAAAAAGGAATATCTTCAAATAAAAACTACACAGTAGCATTCTGTGGAACTTCTTTCTGACCTGTGCATTCAACTAACCGAGTTGAACCTTACTTTGGGTGGAGGAGTTTTGAAACACTCTGTAGGAACTGGAAGTGGATATTTGTAGCGCTACGAGACCTATAGCGGAAAAAGGAATATCTTCCAATAAAAACTACACAGAAGCATTCTGTGGAAATCCTTATTGATCTGTTCATTCAACTAAAGGAGTTGAACCTTACTTTTGGTGGAAGACTATTGAAACACTCTTCCTGTAGAAACTGCAAGCGGACATTTGGAGTGCTATGAGGCCTATCGTGGAAAAAGGAATATCTTCATATAAAAACTACACAGTTGCATTCTGTGAAACTACTTTATGATCTGTGCGTTCAACTGACAGAGTTGAAACTTGCTTTTGACTGAGGGGTTTTGAAACAGTCCTTCTGTGTAAACTGCAAGTGGACATTTGGATCTCTATGAGGCCTATGGTGGGAAAAGGAATACATTCAAACAAAAACTACACAGAAGCATTCTGTGAAACTACTTTCTGATCTGTTCATTCAACTAGCAGTGTTGATCCTAACTTTTGATGGAGGAGTTTTTGAAACACTCTTCTTACCGTACAAACTGCAAGAGAATATTTGGAGCTCTATGAGGCCTATCGCGGAAAAAGGAATATCTTCAAATAAAAACTACACAGAAGCATTCTGTGAAACTTCTTTCCGATCTGTGCATTCAACTAACAGAGTTGAACCTTACTTTTGATGGAGGAGTTTTGAACCACTCTTTCTGTAGAAACTGCAAGTGGACATTTGGAGCGCTATGAGGCCTATAATGGAAAAGGAATATCTTCAAATAAAAACTACACAGAAGCATTCTGTGAAACTTCTTTCTCAACTGTTCATTGAAATAACAGTGTTGAAAATTACTTTTGATGGAGGAGCTTTTAAACACTCTTTCTGTAGAAACTGCATGTGGATATTTGAGGCGCTATGAGGCCTATCGCTGAAAAAGGGATGTCATCAAATAAAAACTTCACAGAAGCATTCTTTGAAACCACTTTCTTATCTGTGCATTCAACAAACAGAGGTGAACTTTACTTTTGATGGAGGAGTTTTCAAACACTCTTTCTGTGGAAACTACATGTGGACATATGGAGCCCCATGAGGCCTATCGTGGAGAAAGGAATATCTTCAAAGAAAGTCTAGAGTAAAACGTTCTGTGAAACTTCTTTCTGATCTGGGCTTTCAACCAACAGAGTTGAACCTTACTTTGGATGGAGGAGTATTCAAACACTCTTTCTGTAGAAACTGCAAGTGGACATTTGGAGCGCTACGAGGCCTATCGCGGAAAAAGGAATATCTTCCAATAAAAACTACACAGAAGCATTCTGTGAAATTTTTCTGATCTGTGCATTCAACTAACACACTTGAACATAACTTTTGATTGAGGAGTTTTCAAACACTCTTTCTGTAGAAACTGGAAGTGGACATTATGAGCGCTTTGAGGCCTATCGCGGAAAAAGGAATATCTTCAAATAAAAACTACACAGAAGCATTCTGTGAAACTTCTTTCTTATCTGTGCATTCAACTAACAGAGTTGAACCTTACTTTTGATGGAGGAGTTTTGAAATAATGTTTCTGTAGAAACTGCAAGTGGACATTTTGAGCGCTATGAGGCCTATCGCGGAAAAAGCTATATCTTCAAACAAAAACTACACGGAAGCATTCTGTGAAACTTCTTTCTGATCTGTGCATTCAACTAACAGAGGTGAACATTACTTTTGATGGAGGAGTTTTTAAACACTCTTTCTGTAGAAACTGCAAGGGGATATTTGGAGCGCTATGAGGCCTATTGCGGAAAAAGGAATATCTTCAAATAAAAAGTACACAGAAGCATTCTGTGACACTTCTTTCTTATCTGTGCATTCAACTAACAGAGTTGATTCTTACTTTTGATGGAGGAGTTTTGAAACACTATTTCTGTAGAAACTTCAAGTGGACATTTTGAGCGCTATGAGGCCTATGGCGGAAAAAGGTATATCTTCAAATAAAAACTACACAGAAGCATTCTGTGAAACTTCTTTCAGATCTGTGCATTCGACTAACAGAGCTGAACATTACTTTTGATGGAGGAGTTTTTAAACACTGTTTCTGTAGAAACTGCAAGGGGATATTTGGGGCTCTATGAGGCCTATTGCGGAAAAAGCTATATCTTCAAATAAAAACTACAGAGAAGCATTCTGTGAAACTTCTTTCTTATCTGTGCATTCAACTAACAGAGTTGAACATTACTTTAGATGGAGGATTTTTGAAACACTCTTTCTGTAGAAACTGCATGTGGATCATTGAGGCGCTATGAGGCCTATCGTGGAAAAAGAAATATCTTCCAATAAAAACTACAAAAAAGCATTCTCTGAATCTTCTTTCCGATCTGTGCATTCAACTAACAGAGTTGAACCTTACTTTTGATGGAGGAGTTTTGAACCACTCTTTCTGTAGAAACCGCAAGTGGACATTTGGAGCGCTATGAGGCCTGTAATGGAAAAGAAATATCTTCAAATAAAAACTACAGAGAAGCATTCTGTGAAACTTCTTTCTGATCTGTTCATTCAACTAAGAGTGTTGAAACTTACTATTGATTGAGGAGTTTTTAAACACTCTTTCTGTAGAAACTGCATGTGGATATTTGAGGCGCTATGAGGCCTATCGCTGAAAAAGGGATGTCTTCAAATAAAAACTTCACAGAAGCATTCTGTGAAACCACTTTCTGATCTGTGCATTCAACAAACAGAGTTGAACCTTCCTTTTGATGGAGGAGTTTTGAAACACTCTTTCTGTAGAAACTGCAATTGGACATTTGGAGCGCAATGAGGCCTATAGTGGTAAAAGGTATATCTTCAAATAAAAACTACACAGAAGCATTCTTTGAAACTTCTCTCTGATCTGTACATTCATCTAGCAGTGTTGAATCTTACTTTTGATTGAGGAGTTTTTAAACATTCTTTCTGTAGAAAGTGTAAGTGGATATTTGGAGTGCTATGAGGCCTATTGCGGAAAAAGGATTATCTTCAAATAAAAAGTGCACAAAAGAATTCTGTGAAACTTCTTTCTGATCTGTGCATTCAACTAACAGAGATGAACCTTACTTTTAATGGAAGACTTTTGAAACACTCTTTCTGTAGAAACTGCAGGTCGATATTTGGAGCGCTATGAAGCCTATCGCGGAAAATGCAATAACTTCAAGTAAAAACTACACAGAAGCATTCTGTGAAACTTCTTTCTCATCTGTGCATTCACCTAACAGAGTAGAACCTTACTTTTGATTGAGGAGCTTTAAAACACTCTTTCTGTGTAAACTGCACGTGGACATTAGGAGAGCTCTGAGGCCAATCGTGGAAAAACGAATATCTTCAAGTAAAAACTACACAGAAGCAGACTGTGAGACTTCATTCTGATCTGTACATTCATCTAACAGGGTTGAACCTTACTTTTCATGGAGATGTTTTGAAACACTCTTTCGGTAGATAGTGCAAGTTGTCATTTGGAGCGCTATGAGGCCTATAGTGGAAAAAGGAATATCTTCAAATAAAAACTACACAGTAGCATTCTGTGGAACTTCTTTCTGACCTGTGCATTCAACTAACCGAGTTGAACCTTACTTTGGGTGGAGGAGTTTTGAAACACTCTGTAGGAACTGGAAGTGGATATTTGTAGCGCTACGAGACCTATAGCGGAAAAAGGAATATCTTCCAATAAAAACTACACAGAAGCATTCTGTGGAAATCCTTATTGATCTGTTCATTCAACTAAAGGAGTTGAACCTTACTTTTGGTGGAAGACTATTGAAACACTCTTCCTGTAGAAACTGCAAGCGGACATTTGGAGTGCTATGAGGCCTATCGTGGAAAAAGGAATATCTTCATATAAAAACTACACAGTTGCATTCTGTGAAACTACTTTATGATCTGTGCGTTCAACTGACAGAGTTGAAACTTGCTTTTGACTGAGGGGTTTTGAAACAGTCCTTCTGTGTAAACTGCAAGTGGACATTTGGATCTCTATGAGGCCTATGGTGGGAAAAGGAATACATTCAAACAAAAACTACACAGAAGCATTCTGTGAAACTACTTTCTGATCTGTTCATTCAACTAGCAGTGTTGATCCTAACTTTTGATGGAGGAGTTTTTGAAACACTCTTCTTACCGTACAAACTGCAAGAGAATATTTGGAGCTCTATGAGGCCTATCGCGGAAAAAGGAATATCTTCAAATAAAAACTACACAGAAGCATTCTGTGAAACTTCTTTCCGATCTGTGCATTCAACTAACAGAGTTGAACCTTACTTTTGATGGAGGAGTTTTGAACCACTCTTTCTGTAGAAACTGCAAGTGGACATTTGGAGCGCTATGAGGCCTATAATGGAAAAGGAATATCTTCAAATAAAAACTACACAGAAGCATTCTGTGAAACTTCTTTCTCAACTGTTCATTGAAATAACAGTGTTGAAAATTACTTTTGATGGAGGAGCTTTTAAACACTCTTTCTGTAGAAACTGCATGTGGATATTTGAGGCGCTATGAGGCCTATCGCTGAAAAAGGGATGTCATCAAATAAAAACTTCACAGAAGCATTCTTTGAAACCACTTTCTTATCTGTGCATTCAACAAACAGAGGTGAACTTTACTTTTGATGGAGGAGTTTTCAAACACTCTTTCTGTGGAAACTACATGTGGACATATGGAGCCCCATGAGGCCTATCGTGGAGAAAGGAATATCTTCAAAGAAAGACTAGAGTAAAACGTTCTGTGAAACTTCTTTCTGATCTGGGCTTTCAACCAACAGAGTTGAACCTTACTTTGGATGGAGGAGTATTCAAACACTCTTTCTGTAGAAACTGCAAGTGGACATTTGGAGCGCTACGAGGCCTATCGCGGAAAAAGGAATATCTTCCAATAAAAACTACACAGAAGCATTCTGTGAAATTTTTCTGATCTGTGCATTCAACTAACACACTTGAACATAACTTTTGATTGAGGAGTTTTCAAACACTCTTTCTGTAGAAACTGGAAGTGGACATTATGAGCGCTTTGAGGCCTATCGCGGAAAAAGGAATATCTTCAAATAAAAACTACACAGAAGCATTCTGTGAAACTTCTTTCTTATCTGTGCATTCAACTAACAGAGTTGAACCTTACTTTTGATGGAGGAGTTTTGAAATAATGTTTCTGTAGAAACTGCAAGTGGATATTTTGAGCGCTATGAGGCCTATCGCGGAAAAAGCTATATCTTCAAATAAAAACTACACGGAAGCATTCTGTGAAACTTCTTTCTGATCTGTGCATTCAACTAACAGAGGTGAACATTACTTTTGATGGAGGAGTTTTTAAACACTCTTTCTGTAGAAACTGCAAGGGGATATTTGGAGCGCTATGAGGCCTATTGCGGAAAAAGGAATATCTTCAAATAAAAAGTACACAGAAGCATTCTGTGACACTTCTTTCTTATCTGTGCATTCAACTAACAGAGTTGATTCTTACTTTTGATGGAGGAGTTTTGAAACACTATTTCTGTAGAAACTTCAAGTGGACATTTTGAGCGCTATGAGGCCTATGGCGGAAAAAGGTATATCTTCAAATAAAAACTACACAGAAGCATTCTGTGAAACTTCTTTCAGATCTGTGCATTCGACTAACAGAGCTGAACATTACTTTTGATGGAGGAGTTTTTAAACACTGTTTCTGTAGAAACTGCAAGGGGATATTTGGAGCTCTATGAGGCCTATTGCGGAAAAAGCTATATCTTCAAATAAAAACTACAGAGAAGCATTCTGTGAAACTTCTTTCTTATCTGTGCATTCAACTAACAGAGTTGAACATTACTTTAGATGGAGGATTTTTGAAACACTCTTTCTGTAGAAACTGCATGTGGATCATTGAGGCGCTATGAGGCCTATCGTGGAAAAAGAAATATCTTCCAATAAAAACTACAAAAAAGCATTCTCTGAATCTTCTTTCCGATCTGTGCATTCAACTAACAGAGTTGAACCTTACTTTTGATGGAGGAGTTTTGAACCACTCTTTCTGTAGAAACCGCAAGTGGACATTTGGAGCGCTATGAGGCCTGTAATGGAAAAGAAATATCTTCAAATAAAAACTACAGAGAAGCATTCTGTGAAACTTCTTTCTGATCTGTTCATTCAACTAAGAGTGTTGAAACTTACTATTGATTGAGGAGTTTTTAAACACTCTTTCTGTAGAAACTGCATGTGGATATTTGAGGCGCTATGAGGCCTATCGCTGAAAAAGGGATGTCTTCAAATAAAAACTTCACAGAAGCATTCTGTGAAACCACTTTCTGATCTGTGCATTCAACAAACAGAGTTGAACCTTCCTTTTGATGGAGGAGTTTTGAAACACTCTTTCTGTAGAAACTGCAATTGGACATTTGGAGCGCAATGAGGCCTATAGTGGTAAAAGGTATATCTTCAAATAAAAACTACACAGAAGCATTCTTTGAAACTTCTCTCTGATCTGTACATTCATCTAGCAGTGTTGAATCTTACTTTTGATTGAGGAGTTTTTAAACATTCTTTCTGTAGAAAGTGTAAGTGGATATTTGGAGTGCTATGAGGCCTATTGCGGAAAAAGGATTATCTTCAAATAAAAAGTGCACAAAAGAATTCTGTGAAACTTCTTTCTGATCTGTGCATTCAACTAACAGAGATGAACCTTACTTTTAATGGAAGACTTTTGAAACACTCTTTCTGTAGAAACTGCAGGTCGATATTTGGAGCGCTATGAAGCCTATCGCGGAAAAAGCAATAACTTCAAGTAAAAACTACACAGAAGCATTCTGTGAAACTTCTTTCTCATCTGTGCATTCACCTAACAGAGTAGAACCTTACTTTTGATTGAGGAGCTTTAAAACACTCTTTCTGTGTAAACTGCACGTGGACATTAGGAGAGCTCTGAGGCCAATCGTGGAAAAACGAATATCTTCAAGTAAAAACTACACAGAAGCAGACTGTGAGACTTCATTCTGATCTGTACATTCATCTAACAGGGTTGAACCTTACTTTTCATGGAGATGTTTTGAAACACTCTTTCGGTAGATAGTGCAAGTTGTCATTTGGAGCGCTATGAGGCCTATAGTGGAAAAAGGAATATCTTCAAATAAAAACTACACAGTAGCATTCTGTGGAACTTCTTTCTGACCTGTGCATTCAACTAACCGAGTTGAACCTTACTTTGGGTGGAGGAGTTTTGAAACACTCTGTAGGAACTGCAAGTGGATATTTGTAGCGCTACGAGACCTATAGCGGAAAAAGGAATATCTTCAAATAAAAACTACACAGAAGCATTCTGTGGAAATCCTTATTGATCTGTTCATTCAACTAAAGGAGTTGAACCTTACTTTTGGTGGAAGACTATTGAAACACTCTTCCTGTAGAAACTGCAAGCGGACATTTGGAGTGCTATGAGGCCTATCGTGGAAAAAGGAATATCTTCATATAAAAACTACACAGTTGCATTCTGTGAAACTACTTTATGATCTGTGCGTTCAACTGACAGAGTTGAAACTTGCTTTTGACTGAGGGGTTTTGAAACAGTCCTTCTGTGTAAACTGCAAGTGGACATTTGGATCTCTATGAGGCCTATGGTGGGAAAAGGAATACATTCAAACAAAAACTACACAGAAGCATTCTGTGAAACTACTTTCTGATCTGTTCATTCAACTAGCAGTGTTGATCCTAACTTTTGATGGAGGAGTTTTTGAAACACTCTTCTTACCGTACAAACTGCAAGAGAATATTTGGAGCTCTATGAGGCCTATCGCGGAAAAAGGAATATCTTCAAATAAAAACTACACAGAAGCATTCTGTGAAACTTCTTTCCGATCTGTGCATTCAACTAACAGAGTTGAACCTTACTTTTGATGGAGGAGTTTTGAACCACTCTTTCTGTAGAAACTGCAAGTGGACATTTGGAGCGCTATGAGGCCTATAATGGAAAAGGAATATCTTCAAATAAAAACTACACAGAAGCATTCTGTGAAACTTCTTTCTCAACTGTTCATTGAAATAACAGTGTTGAAAATTACTTTTGATGGAGGAGCTTTTAAACACTCTTTCTGTAGAAACTGCATGTGGATATTTGAGGCGCTATGAGGCCTATCGCTGAAAAAGGGATGTCATCAAATAAAAACTTCACAGAAGCATTCTTTGAAACCACTTTCTTATCTGTGCATTCAACAAACAGAGGTGAACTTTACTTTTGATGGAGGAGTTTTCAAACACTCTTTCTGTGGAAACTACATGTGGACATATGGAGCCCCATGAGGCCTATCGTGGAGAAAGGAATATCTTCAAAGAAAGACTAGAGTAAAACGTTCTGTGAAACTTCTTTCTGATCTGGGCTTTCAACCAACAGAGTTGAACCTTACTTTGGATGGAGGAGTATTCAAACACTCTTTCTGTAGAAACTGCAAGTGGACATTTGGAGCGCTACGAGGCCTATCGCGGAAAAAGGAATATCTTCCAATAAAAACTACACAGAAGCATTCTGTGAAATTTTTCTGATCTGTGCATTCAACTAACACACTTGAACATAACTTTTGATTGAGGAGTTTTCAAACACTCTTTCTGTAGAAACTGGAAGTGGACATTATGAGCGCTTTGAGGCCTATCGCGGAAAAAGGAATATCTTCAAATAAAAACTACACAGAAGCATTCTGTGAAACTTCTTTCTTATCTGTGCATTCAACTAACAGAGTTGAACCTTACTTTTGATGGAGGAGTTTTGAAATAATGTTTCTGTAGAAACTGCAAGTGGACATTTTGAGCGCTATGAGGCCTATCGCGGAAAAAGCTATATCTTCAAACAAAAACTACACGGAAGCATTCTGTGAAACTTCTTTCTGATCTGTGCATTCAACTAACAGAGGTGAACATTACTTTTGATGGAGGAGTTTTTAAACACTCTTTCTGTAGAAACTGCAAGGGGATATTTGGAGCGCTATGAGGCCTATTGCGGAAAAAGGAATATCTTCAAATAAAAAGTACACAGAAGCATTCTGTGACACTTCTTTCTTATCTGTGCATTCAACTAACAGAGTTGATTCTTACTTTTGATGGAGGAGTTTTGAAACACTATTTCTGTAGAAACTTCAAGTGGACATTTTGAGCGCTATGAGGCCTATGGCGGAAAAAGGTATATCTTCAAATAAAAACTACACAGAAGCATTCTGTGAAACTTCTTTCAGATCTGTGCATTCGACTAACAGAGCTGAACATTACTTTTGATGGAGGAGTTTTTAAACACTGTTTCTGTAGAAACTGCAAGGGGATATTTGGAGCTCTATGAGGCCTATTGCGGAAAAAGCTATATCTTCAAATAAAAACTACAGAGAAGCATTCTGTGAAACTTCTTTCTTATCTGTGCATTCAACTAACAGAGTTGAACATTACTTTAGATGGAGGATTTTTGAAACACTCTTTCTGTAGAAACTGCATGTGGATCATTGAGGCGCTATGAGGCCTATCGTGGAAAAAGAAATATCTTCCAATAAAAACTACAAAAAAGCATTCTCTGAATCTTCTTTCCGATCTGTGCATTCAACTAACAGAGTTGAACCTTACTTTTGATGGAGGAGTTTTGAACCACTCTTTCTGTAGAAACCGCAAGTGGACATTTGGAGCGCTATGAGGCCTGTAATGGAAAAGAAATATCTTCAAATAAAAACTACAGAGAAGCATTCTGTGAAACTTCTTTCTGATCTGTTCATTCAACTAAGAGTGTTGAAACTTACTATTGATTGAGGAGTTTTTAAACACTCTTTCTGTAGAAACTGCATGTGGATATTTGAGGCGCTATGAGGCCTATCGCTGAAAAAGGGATGTCTTCAAATAAAAACTTCACAGAAGCATTCTGTGAAACCACTTTCTGATCTGTGCATTCAACAAACAGAGTTGAACCTTCCTTTTGATGGAGGAGTTTTGAAACACTCTTTCTGTAGAAACCGCAATTGGACATTTGGAGCGCAATGAGGCCTATAGTGGTAAAAGGTATATCTTCAAATAAAAACTACACAGAAGCATTCTTTGAAACTTCTCTCTGATCTGTACATTCATCTAGCAGTGTTGAGTCTTACTTTTGATTGAGGAGTTTTTAAACATTCTTTCTGTAGAAAGTGTAAGTGGATATTTGGAGTGCTATGAGGCCTATTGCGGAAAAAGGATTATCTTCAAATAAAAAGTGCACAAAAGAATTCTGTGAAACTTCTTTCTGATCTGTGCATTCAACTAACAGAGATGAACCTTACTTTTAATGGAAGACTTTTGAAACACTCTTTCTGTAGAAACTGCAGGTCGATATTTGGAGCGCTATGAAGCCTATCGCGGAAAAAGCAATAACTTCAAGTAAAAACTACACAGAAGCATTCTGTGAAACTTCTTTCTCATCTGTGCATTCACCTAACAGAGTAGAACCTTACTTTTGATTGAGGAGCTTTAAAACACTCTTTCTGTGTAAACTGCACGTGGACATTAGGAGAGCTCTGAGGCCAATCGTGGAAAAACGAATATCTTCAAGTAAAAACTACACAGAAGCAGACTGTGAGACTTCATTCTGATCTGTACATTCATCTAACAGGGTTGAACCTTACTTTTCATGGAGATGTTTTGAAACACTCTTTCGGTAGATAGTGCAAGTTGTCATTTGGAGCGCTATGAGGCCTATAGTGGAAAAAGGAATATCTTCAAATAAAAACTACACAGTAGCATTCTGTGGAACTTCTTTCTGACCTGTGCATTCAACTAACCGAGTTGAACCTTACTTTGGGTGGAGGAGTTTTGAAACACTCTGTAGGAACTGCAAGTGGATATTTGTAGCGCTTCGAGACCTATAGCGGAAAAAGGAATATCTTCCAATAAAAACTACACAGAAGCATTCTGTGGAAATCCTTATTGATCTGTTCATTCAACTAAAGGAGTTGAACCTTACTTTTGGTGGAAGACTATTGAAACACTCTTCCTGTAGAAACTGCAAGCGGACATTTGGAGTGCTATGAGGCCTATCGTGGAAAAAGGAATATCTTCATATAAAAACTACACAGTTGCATTCTGTGAAACTACTTTATGATCTGTGCGTTCAACTGACAGAGTTGAAACTTGCTTTTGACTGAGGGGTTTTGAAACAGTCCTTCTGTGTAAACTGCAAGTGGACATTTGGATCTCTATGAGGCCTATGGTGGGAAAAGGAATACATTCAAACAAAAACTACACAGAAGCATTCTGTGAAACTACTTTCTGATCTGTTCATTCAACTAGCAGTGTTGATCCTAACTTTTGATGGAGGAGTTTTTGAAACACTCTTCTTACCGTACAAACTGCAGGAGAATATTTGGAGCTCTATGAGACCTATCGCGGAAAAAGGAATATCTTCAAATAAAAACTACACAGAAGCATTCTGTGAAACTTCTTTCCGATCTGTGCATTCAACTAACAGAGTTGAACCTTACTTTTGATGGAGGAGTTTTGAACCACTCTTTCTGTAGAAACTGCAAGTGGACATTTGGAGCGCTATGAGGCCTATAATGGAAAAGGAATATCTTCAAATAAAAACTACACAGAAGCATTCTGTGAAACTTCTTTCTCAACTGTTCATTGAAATAACAGTGTTGAAAATTACTTTTGATGGAGGAGCTTTTAAACACTCTTTCTGTAGAAACTGCATGTGGATATTTGAGGCGCTATGAGGCCTATCGCTGAAAAAGGGATGTCATCAAATAAAAACTTCACAGAAGCATTCTTTGAAACCACTTTCTTATCTGTGCATTCAACAAACAGAGGTGAACTTTACTTTTGATGGAGGAGTTTTCAAACACTCTTTCTGTGGAAACTACATGTGGACATATGGAGCCCCATGAGGCCTATCGTGGAGAAAGGAATATCTTCAAAGAAAGACTAGAGTAAAACGTTCTGTGAAACTTCTTTCTGATCTGGGCTTTCAACCAACAGAGTTGAACCTTACTTTGGATGGAGGAGTATTCAAACACTCTTTCTGTAGAAACTGCAAGTGGACATTTGGAGCGCTACGAGGCCTATCGCGGAAAAAGGAATATCTTCCAATAAAAACTACACAGAAGCATTCTGTGAAATTTTTCTGATCTGTGCATTCAACTAACACACTTGAACATAACTTTTGATTGAGGAGTTTTCAAACACTCTTTCTGTAGAAACTGGAAGTGGACATTATGAGCGCTTTGAGGCCTATCGCGGAAAAAGGAATATCTTCAAATAAAAACTACACAGAAGCATTCTGTGAAACTTCTTTCTTATCTGTGCATTCAACTAACAGAGTTGAACCTTACTTTTGATGGAGGAGTTTTGAAATAATGTTTCTGTAGAAACTGCAAGGGGACATTTTGAGCGCTATGAGGCCTATCGCGGAAAAAGCTATATCTTCAAACAAAAACTACACGGAAGCATTCTGTGAAACTTCTTTCTGATCTGTGCATTCAACTAACAGAGGTGAACATTACTTTTGATGGAGGAGTTTTTAAACACTCTTTCTGTAGAAACTGCAAGGGGATATTTGGAGCGCTATGAGGCCTATTGCGGAAAAAGGAATATCTTCAAATAAAAAGTACACAGAAGCATTCTGTGACACTTCTTTCTTATCTGTGCATTCAACTAACAGAGTTGATTCTTACTTTTGATGGAGGAGTTTTGAAACACTATTTCTGTAGAAACTTCAAGTGGACATTTTGAGCGCTATGAGGCCTATGGCGGAAAAAGGTATATCTTCAAATAAAAACTACACAGAAGCATTCTGTGAAACTTCTTTCAGATCTGTGCATTCGACTAACAGAGCTGAACATTACTTTTGATGGAGGAGTTTTTAAACACTGTTTCTGTAGAAACTGCAAGGGGATATTTGGAGCTCTATGAGGCCTATTGCGGAAAAAGCTATATCTTCAAATAAAAACTACAGAGAAGCATTCTGTGAAACTTCTTTCTTATCTGTGCATTCAACTAACAGAGTTGAACATTACTTTAGATGGAGGATTTTTGAAACACTCTTTCTGTAGAAACTGCATGTGGATCATTGAGGCGCTATGAGGCCTATCGTGGAAAAAGAAATATCTTCCAATAAAAACTACAAAAAAGCATTCTCTGAATCTTCTTTCCGATCTGTGCATTCAACTAACAGAGTTGAACCTTACTTTTGATGGAGGAGTTTTGAACCACTCTTTCTGTAGAAACCGCAAGTGGACATTTGGAGCGCTATGAGGCCTGTAATGGAAAAGAAATATCTTCAAATAAAAACTACAGAGAAGCATTCTGTGAAACTTCTTTCTGATCTGTTCATTCAACTAAGAGTGTTGAAACTTACTATTGATTGAGGAGTTTTTAAACACTCTTTCTGTAGAAACTGCATGTGGATATTTGAGGCGCTATGAGGCCTATCGCTGAAAAAGGGATGTCTTCAAATAAAAACTTCACAGAAGCATTCTGTGAAACCACTTTCTGATCTGTGCATTCAACAAACAGAGTTGAACCTTCCTTTTGATGGAGGAGTTTTGAAACACTCTTTCTGTAGAAACTGCAATTGGACATTTGGAGCGCAATGAGGCCTATAGTGGTAAAAGGTATATCTTCAAATAAAAACTACACAGAAGCATTCTTTGAAACTTCTCTCTGATCTGTACATTCATCTAGCAGTGTTGAGTCTTACTTTTGATTGAGGAGTTTTTAAACATTCTTTCTGTAGAAAGTGTAAGTGGATATTTGGAGTGCTATGAGGCCTATTGCGGAAAAAGGATTATCTTCAAATAAAAAGTGCACAAAAGAATTCTGTGAAACTTCTTTCTGATCTGTGCATTCAACTAACAGAGATGAACCTTACTTTTAATGGAAGACTTTTGAAACACTCTTTCTGTAGAAACTGCAGGTCGATATTTGGAGCGCTATGAAGCCTATCGCGGAAAAAGCAATAACTTCAAGTAAAAACTACACAGAAGCATTCTGTGAAACTTCTTTCTCATCTGTGCATTCACCTAACAGAGTAGAACCTTACTTTTGATTGAGGAGCTTTAAAACACTCTTTCTGTGTAAACTGCACGTGGACATTAGGAGAGCTCTGAGGCCAATCGTGGAAAAACGAATATCTTCAAGTAAAAACTACACAGAAGCAGACTGTGAGACTTCATTCTGATCTGTACATTCATCTAACAGGGTTGAACCTTACTTTTCATGGAGATGTTTTGAAACACTCTTTCGGTAGATAGTGCAAGTTGTCATTTGGAGCGCTATGAGGCCTATAGTGGAAAAAGGAATATCTTCAAATAAAAACTACACAGTAGCATTCTGTGGAACTTCTTTCTGACCTGTGCATTCAACTAACCGAGTTGAACCTTACTTTGGGTGGAGGAGTTTTGAAACACTCTGTAGGAACTGCAAGTGGATATTTGTAGCGCTTCGAGACCTATAGCGGAAAAAGGAATATCTTCCAATAAAAACTACACAGAAGCATTCTGTGGAAATCCTTATTGATCTGTTCATTCAACTAAAGGAGTTGAACCTTACTTTTGGTGGAAGACTATTGAAACACTCTTCCTGTAGAAACTGCAAGCGGACATTTGGAGTGCTATGAGGCCTATCGTGGAAAAAGGAATATCTTCATATAAAAACTACACAGTTGCATTCTGTGAAACTACTTTATGATCTGTGCGTTCAACTGACAGAGTTGAAACTTGCTTTTGACTGAGGGGTTTTGAAACAGTCCTTCTGTGTAAACTGCAAGTGGACATTTGGATCTCTATGAGGCCTATGGTGGGAAAAGGAATACATTCAAACAAAAACTACACAGAAGCATTCTGTGAAACTACTTTCTGATCTGTTCATTCAACTAGCAGTGTTGATCCTAACTTTTGATGGAGGAGTTTTTGAAACACTCTTCTTACCGTACAAACTGCAGGAGAATATTTGGAGCTCTATGAGACCTATCGCGGAAAAAGGAATATCTTCAAATAAAAACTACACAGAAGCATTCTGTGAAACTTCTTTCCGATCTGTGCATTCAACTAACAGAGTTGAACCTTACTTTTGATGGAGGAGTTTTGAACCACTCTTTCTGTAGAAACTGCAAGTGGACATTTGGAGCGCTATGAGGCCTATAATGGAAAAGGAATATCTTCAAATAAAAACTACACAGAAGCATTCTGTGAAACTTCTTTCTCAACTGTTCATTGAAATAACAGTGTTGAAAATTACTTTTGATGGAGGAGCTTTTAAACACTCTTTCTGTAGAAACTGCATGTGGATATTTGAGGCGCTATGAGGCCTATCGCTGAAAAAGGGATGTCATCAAATAAAAACTTCACAGAAGCATTCTTTGAAACCACTTTCTTATCTGTGCATTCAACAAACAGAGGTGAACTTTACTTTTGATGGAGGAGTTTTCAAACACTCTTTCTGTGGAAACTACATGTGGACATATGGAGCCCCATGAGGCCTATCGTGGAGAAAGGAATATCTTCAAAGAAAGACTAGAGTAAAACGTTCTGTGAAACTTCTTTCTGATCTGGGCTTTCAACCAACAGAGTTGAACCTTACTTTGGATGGAGGAGTATTCAAACACTCTTTCTGTAGAAACTGCAAGTGGACATTTGGAGCGCTACGAGGCCTATCGCGGAAAAAGGAATATCTTCCAATAAAAACTACACAGAAGCATTCTGTGAAATTTTTCTGATCTGTGCATTCAACTAACACACTTGAACATAACTTTTGATTGAGGAGTTTTCAAACACTCTTTCTGTAGAAACTGGAAGTGGACATTATGAGCGCTTTGAGGCCTATCGCGGAAAAAGGAATATCTTCAAATAAAAACTACACAGAAGCATTCTGTGAAACTTCTTTCTTATCTGTGCATTCAACTAACAGAGTTGAACCTTACTTTTGATGGAGGAGTTTTGAAATAATGTTTCTGTAGAAACTGCAAGTGGATATTTTGAGCGCTATGAGGCCTATCGCGGAAAAAGCTATATCTTCAAATAAAAACTACACGGAAGCATTCTGTGAAACTTCTTTCTGATCTGTGCATTCAACTAACAGAGGTGAACATTACTTTTGATGGAGGAGTTTTTAAACACTCTTTCTGTAGAAACTGCAAGGGGATATTTGGAGCGCTATGAGGCCTATTGCGGAAAAAGGAATATCTTCAAATAAAAAGTACACAGAAGCATTCTGTGACACTTCTTTCTTATCTGTGCATTCAACTAACAGAGTTGATTCTTACTTTTGATGGAGGAGTTTTGAAACACTATTTCTGTAGAAACTTCAAGTGGACATTTTGAGCGCTATGAGGCCTATGGCGGAAAAAGGTATATCTTCAAATAAAAACTACACAGAAGCATTCTGTGAAACTTCTTTCAGATCTGTGCATTCGACTAACAGAGCTGAACATTACTTTTGATGGAGGAGTTTTTAAACACTGTTTCTGTAGAAACTGCAAGGGGATATTTGGGGCTCTATGAGGCCTATTGCGGAAAAAGCTATATCTTCAAATAAAAACTACAGAGAAGCATTCTGTGAAACTTCTTTCTTATCTGTGCATTCAACTAACAGAGTTGAACATTACTTTAGATGGAGGATTTTTGAAACACTCTTTCTGTAGAAACTGCATGTGGATCATTGAGGCGCTATGAGGCCTATCGTGGAAAAAGAAATATCTTCCAATAAAAACTACAAAAAAGCATTCTCTGGATCTTCTTTCCGATCTGTGCATTCAACTAACAGAGTTGAACCTTACTTTTGATGGAGGAGTTTTGAACCACTCTTTCTGTAGAAACCGCAAGTGGACATTTGGAGCGCTATGAGGCCTGTAATGGAAAAGAAATATCTTCAAATAAAAACTACAGAGAAGCATTCTGTGAAACTTCTTTCTGATCTGTTCATTCAACTAAGAGTGTTGAAACTTACTATTGATTGAGGAGTTTTGAAACACTCTTTCTGTAGAAACTGCAATTGGACATTTGGAGCGCAATGAGGCCTATAGTGGTAAAAGGTATATCTTCAAATAAAAACTACACAGAAGCATTCTTTGAAACTTCTCTCTGATCTGTACATTCATCTAGCAGTGTTGAGTCTTACTTTTGATTGAGGAGTTTTTAAACATTCTTTCTGTAGAAACTGTAAGTGGATATTTGGAGTGCTATGAGGCCTATTGCGGAAAAAGGATTATCTTCAAATAAAAAGTGCACAAAAGAATTCTGTGAAACTTCTTTCTGATCTGTGCATTCAACTAACAGAGATGAACCTTACTTTTAATGGAAGACTTTTGAAACACTCTTTCTGTAGAAACTGCAGGTCGATATTTGGAGCGCTATGAAGCCTATCGCGGAAAAAGCAATAACTTCAAGTAAAAACTACACAGAAGCATTCTGTGAAACTTCTTTCTCATCTGTGCATTCACCTAACAGAGTAGAACCTTACTTTTGATTGAGGAGCTTTAAAACACTCTTTCTGTGTAAACTGCACGTGGACATTAGGAGAGCTCTGAGGCCAATCGTGGAAAAACGAATATCTTCAAGTAAAAACTACACAGAAGCAGACTGTGAGACTTCATTCTGATCTGTACATTCATCTAACAGGGTTGAACCTTACTTTTCATGGAGATGTTTTGAAACACTCTTTCGGTAGATAGTGCAAGTTGTCATTTGGAGCGCTATGAGGCCTATAGTGGAAAAAGGAATATCTTCAAATAAAAACTACACAGTAGCATTCTGTGGAACTTCTTTCTGACCTGTGCATTCAACTAACCGAGTTGAACCTTACTTTGGGTGGAGGAGTTTTGAAACACTCTGTAGGAACTGCAAGTGGATATTTGTAGTGCTATGAGACCTATAGCGGAAAAAGGAATATCTTCAAATAAAAACTACACAGAAGCATTCTGTGGAAATCCTTATTGATCTGTTCATTCAACTAAAGGAGTTGAACCTTACTTTTGGTGGAAGACTATTGAAACACTCTTCCTGTAGAAACTGCAAGCGGACATTTGGAGTGCTATGAGGCCTATCGTGGAAAAAGGAATATCTTCATATAAAAACTACACAGTTGCATTCTGTGAAACTACTTTATGATCTGTGCGTTCAACTGACAGAGTTGAAACTTGCTTTTGACTGAGGGGTTTTGAAACAGTCCTTCTGTGTAAACTGCAAGTGGACATTTGGATCTCTATGAGGCCTATGGTGGGAAAAGGAATACATTCAAACAAAAACTACACAGAAGCATTCTGTGAAACTACTTTCTGATCTGTTCATTCAACTAGCAGTGTTGATCCTAACTTTTGATGGAGGAGTTTTTGAAACACTCTTCTTACCGTACAAACTGCAAGAGAATATTTGGAGCTCTATGAGGCCTATCGCGGAAAAAGGAATATCTTCAAATAAAAACTACACAGAAGCATTCTGTGAAACTTCTTTCCGATCTGTGCATTCAACTAACAGAGTTGAACCTTACTTTTGATGGAGGAGTTTTGAACCACTCTTTCTGTAGAAACTGCAAGTGGACATTTGGAGCGCTATGAGGCCTATAATGGAAAAGGAATATCTTCAAATAAAAACTACACAGAAGCATTCTGTGAAACTTCTTTCTCAACTGTTCATTGAAATAACAGTGTTGAAAATTACTTTTGATGGAGGAGCTTTTAAACACTCTTTCTGTAGAAACTGCATGTGGATATTTGAGGCGCTATGAGGCCTATCGCTGAAAAAGGGATGTCATCAAATAAAAACTTCACAGAAGCATTCTTTGAAACCACTTTCTTATCTGTGCATTCAACAAACAGAGGTGAACTTTACTTTTGATGGAGGAGTTTTCAAACACTCTTTCTGTGGAAACTACATGTGGACATATGGAGCCCCATGAGGCCTATCGTGGAGAAAGGAATATCTTCAAAGAAAGACTAGAGTAAAACGTTCTGTGAAACTTCTTTCTGATCTGGGCTTTCAACCAACAGAGTTGAACCTTACTTTGGATGGAGGAGTATTCAAACACTCTTTCTGTAGAAACTGCAAGTGGACATTTGGAGCGCTACGAGGCCTATCGCGGAAAAAGGAATATCTTCCAATAAAAACTACACAGAAGCATTCTGTGAAATTTTTCTGATCTGTGCATTCAACTAACACACTTGAACATAACTTTTGATTGAGGAGTTTTCAAACACTCTTTCTGTAGAAACTGGAAGTGGACATTATGAGCGCTTTGAGGCCTATCGCGGAAAAAGGAATATCTTCAAATAAAAACTACACAGAAGCATTCTGTGAAACTTCTTTCTTATCTGTGCATTCAACTAACAGAGTTGAACCTTACTTTTGATGGAGGAGTTTTGAAATAATGTTTCTGTAGAAACTGCAAGTGGATATTTTGAGCGCTATGAGGCCTATCGCGGAAAAAGCTATATCTTCAAATAAAAACTACACGGAAGCATTCTGTGAAACTTCTTTCTGATCTGTGCATTCAACTAACAGAGGTGAACATTACTTTTGATGGAGGAGTTTTTAAACACTCTTTCTGTAGAAACTGCAAGGGGATATTTGGAGCGCTATGAGGCCTATTGCGGAAAAAGGAATATCTTCAAATAAAAAGTACACAGAAGCATTCTGTGACACTTCTTTCTTATCTGTGCATTCAACTAACAGAGTTGATTCTTACTTTTGATGGAGGAGTTTTGAAACACTATTTCTGTAGAAACTTCAAGTGGACATTTTGAGCGCTATGAGGCCTATGGCGGAAAAAGGTATATCTTCAAATAAAAACTACACAGAAGCATTCTGTGAAACTTCTTTCAGATCTGTGCATTCGACTAACAGAGCTGAACATTACTTTTGATGGAGGAGTTTTTAAACACTGTTTCTGTAGAAACTGCAAGGGGATATTTGGGGCTCTATGAGGCCTATTGCGGAAAAAGCTATATCTTCAAATAAAAACTACAGAGAAGCATTCTGTGAAACTTCTTTCTTATCTGTGCATTCAACTAACAGAGTTGAACATTACTTTAGATGGAGGATTTTTGAAACACTCTTTCTGTAGAAACTGCATGTGGATCATTGAGGCGCTATGAGGCCTATCGTGGAAAAAGAAATATCTTCCAATAAAAACTACAGAAAAGCATTCTCTGAATCTTCTTTCCGATCTGTGCATTCAACTAACAGAGTTGAACCTTACTTTTGATGGAGGAGTTTTGAACCACTCTTTCTGTAGAAACCGCAAGTGGACATTTGGAGCGCTATGAGGCCTGTAATGGAAAAGAAATATCTTCAAATAAAAACTACAGAGAAGCATTCTGTGAAACTTCTTTCTGATCTGTTCATTCAACTAAGAGTGTTGAAACTTACTATTGATTGAGGAGTTTTTAAACACTCTTTCTGTAGAAACTGCATGTGGATATTTGAGGCGCTATGAGGCCTATCGCTGAAAAAGGGATGTCTTCAAATAAAAACTTCACAGAAGCATTCTGTGAAACCACTTTCTGATCTGTGCATTCAACAAACAGAGTTGAACCTTCCTTTTGATGGAGGAGTTTGGAAACACTCTTTCTGTAGAAACTGCAATTGGACATTTGGAGCGCAATGAGGCCTATAGTGGTAAAAGGTATATCTTCAAATGAAAACTACACAGAAGCATTCTTTGAAACTTCTCTCTGATCTGTACATTCATCTAGCAGTGTTGAATCTTACTTTTGATTGAGGAGTTTTTAAACATTCTTTCTGTAGAAAGTGTAAGTGGATATTTGGAGTGCTATGAGGCCTATTGCGGAAAAAGGATTATCTTCAAATAAAAAGTGCACAAAAGAATTCTGTGAAACTTCTTTCTGATCTGTGCATTCAACTAACAGAGATGAACCTTACTTTTAATGGAAGACTTTTGAAACACTCTTTCTGTAGAAACTGCAGGTCGATATTTGGAGCGCTATGAAGCCTATCGCAGAAAAAGCAATAACTTCAAGTAAAAACTACACAGAAGCATTCTGTGAAACTTCTTTCTCATCTGTGCATTCACCTAACAGAGTAGAACCTTACTTTTGATTGAGGAGCTTTAAAACACTCTTTCTGTGTAAACTGCACGTGGACATTAGGAGAGCTCTGAGGCCAATCGTGGAAAAACGAATATCTTCAAGTAAAAACTACACAGAAGCAGACTGTGAGACTTCATTCTGATCTGTACATTCATCTAACAGGGTTGAACCTTACTTTTCATGGAGATGTTTTGAAACACTCTTTCGGTAGATAGTGCAAGTTGTCATTTGGAGCGCTATGAGGCCTATAGTGGAAAAAGGAATATCTTCAAATAAAAACTACACAGTAGCATTCTGTGGAACTTCTTTCTGACCTGTGCATTCAACTAACCGAGTTGAACATTACTTTGGGTGGAGGAGTTTTGAAACACTCTGTAGGAACTGGAAGTGGATATTTGTAGCGCTTCGAGACCTATAGCGGAAAAAGGAATATCTTCCAATAAAAACTACACAGAAGCATTCTGTGGAAATCCTTATTGATCTGTTCATTCAACTAAAGGAGTTGAACCTTACTTTGGGTGGAAGACTATTGAAACACTCTTCCTGTAGAAACTGCAAACGGACATTTGGAGTGCTATGAGGCCTATCGTGGAAAAAGGAATATCTTCATATAAAAACTACACAGTTGCATTCTGTGAAACTACTTTATGATCTGTGCGTTCAACTGACAGAGTTGAAACTTGCTTTTGACTGAGGGGTTTTGAAACAGTCCTTCTGTGTAAACTGCAAGTGGACATTTGGATCTCTATGAGGCCTATGGTGGGAAAAGGAATACATTCAAACAAAAACTACACAGAAGCATTCTGTGAAACTACTTTCTGATCTGTTCATTCAACTAGCAGTGTTGATCCTAACTTTTGATGGAGGAGTTTTTGAAACACTCTTCTTACCGTACAAACTGCAAGAGAATATTTGGAGCTCTATGAGGCCTATCGCGGAAAAAGGAATATCTTCAAATAAAAACTACACAGAAGCATTCTGTGAAACTTCTTTCCGATCTGTGCATTCAACTAACAGAGTTGAACCTTACTTTTGATGGAGGAGTTTTGAACCACTCTTTCTGTAGAAACTGCAAGTGGACATTTGGAGCGCTATGAGGCCTATAATGGAAAAGGAATATCTTCAAATAAAAACTACACAGAAGCATTCTGTGAAACTTCTTTCTCAACTGTTCATTGAAATAACAGTGTTGAAAATTACTTTTGATGGAGGAGCTTTTAAACACTCTTTCTGTAGAAACTGCATGTGGATATTTGAGGCGCTATGAGGCCTATCGCTGAAAAAGGGATGTCATCAAATAAAAACTTCACAGAAGCATTCTTTGAAACCACTTTCTTATCTGTGCATTCAACAAACAGAGGTGAACTTTACTTTTGATGGAGGAGTTTTCAAACACTCTTTCTGTGGAAACTACATGTGGACATATGGAGCCCCATGAGGCCTATCGTGGAGAAAGGAATATCTTCAAAGAAAGACTAGAGTAAAACGTTCTGTGAAACTTCTTTCTGATCTGGGCTTTCAACCAACAGAGTTGAACCTTACTTTGGATGGAGGAGTATTCAAACACTCTTTCTGTAGAAACTGCAAGTGGACATTTGGAGCGCTACGAGGCCTATCGCGGAAAAAGGAATATCTTCCAATAAAAACTACACAGAAGCATTCTGTGAAATTTTTCTGATCTGTGCATTCAACTAACACACTTGAACATAACTTTTGATTGAGGAGTTTTCAAACACTCTTTCTGTAGAAACTGGAAGTGGACATTATGAGCGCTTTGAGGCCTATCGCGGAAAAAGGAATATCTTCAAATAAAAACTACACAGAAGCATTCTGTGAAACTTCTTTCTTATCTGTGCATTCAACTAACAGAGTTGAACCTTACTTTTGATGGAGGAGTTTTGAAATAATGTTTCTGTAGAAACTGCAAGTGGATATTTTGAGCGCTATGAGGCCTATCGCGGAAAAAGCTATATCTTCAAATAAAAACTACACGGAAGCATTCTGTGAAACTTCTTTCTGATCTGTGCATTCAACTAACAGAGGTGAACATTACTTTTGATGGAGGAGTTTTTAAACACTGTTTCTGTAGAAACTGCAAGGGGATATTTGGAGCGCTATGAGGCCTATTGCGGAAAAAGGAATATCTTCAAATAAAAAGTACACAGAAGCATTCTGTGACACTTCTTTCTTATCTGTGCATTCAACTAACAGAGTTGATTCTTACTTTTGATGGAGGAGTTTTGAAACACTATTTCTGTAGAAACTTCAAGTGGACATTTTGAGCGCTATGAGGCCTATGGCGGAAAAAGGTATATCTTCAAATAAAAACTACACAGAAGCATTCTGTGAAACTTCTTTCAGATCTGTGCATTCGACTAACAGAGCTGAACATTACTTTTGATGGAGGAGTTTTTAAACACTGTTTCTGTAGAAACTGCAAGGGGATATTTGGAGCTCTATGAGGCCTATTGCGGAAAAAGCTATATCTTCAAATAAAAACTACAGAGAAGCATTCTGTGAAACTTCTTTCTTATCTGTGCATTCAACTAACAGAGTTGAACATTACTTTAGATGGAGGATTTTTGAAACACTCTTTCTGTAGAAACTGCATGTGGATCATTGAGGCGCTATGAGGCCTATCGTGGAAAAAGAAATATCTTCCAATAAAAACTACAAAAAAGCATTCTCTGAATCTTCTTTCCGATCTGTGCATTCAACTAACAGAGTTGAACCTTACTTTTGATGGAGGAGTTTTGAACCACTCTTTCTGTAGAAACCGCAAGTGGACATTTGGAGCGCTATGAGGCCTGTAATGGAAAAGAAATATCTTCAAATAAAAACTACAGAGAAGCATTCTGTGAAACTTCTTTCTGATCTGTTCATTCAACTAAGAGTGTTGAAACTTACTATTGATTGAGGAGTTTTTAAACACTCTTTCTGTAGAAACTGCATGTGGATATTTGAGGCGCTATGAGGCCTATCGCTGAAAAAGAGATGTCTTCAAATAAAAACTTCACAGAAGCATTCTGTGAAACCACTTTCTGATCTGTGCATTCAACAAACAGAGTTGAACCTTCCTTTTGATGGAGGAGTTTTGAAACACTCTTTCTGTAGAAACTGCAATTGGACATTTGGAGCGCAATGAGGCCTATAGTGGTAAAAGGTATATCTTCAAATAAAAACTACACAGAAGCATTCTTTGAAACTTCTCTCTGATCTGTACATTCATCTAGCAGTGTTGAATCTTACTTTTGATTGAGGAGTTTTTAAACATTCTTTCTGTAGAAAGTGTAAGTGGATATTTGGAGTGCTATGAGGCCTATTGCGGAAAAAGGATTATCTTCAAATAAAAAGTGCACAAAAGAATTCTGTGAAACTTCTTTCTGATCTGTGCATTCAACAGAGATGAACCTTACTTTTAATGGAAGACTTTTGAAACACTCTTTCTGTAGAAACTGCAGGTCGATATTTGGAGCGCTATGAAGCCTATCGCGGAAAAAGCAATAACTTCAAGTAAAAACTACACAGAAGCATTCTGTGAAACTTCTTTCTCATCTGTGCATTCACCTAACAGAGTAGAACCTTACTTTTGATTGAGGAGCTTTAAAACACTCTTTCTGTGTAAACTGCACGTGGACATTAGGAGAGCTCTGAGGCCAATCGTGGAAAAACGAATATCTTCAAGTAAAAACTACACAGAAGCAGACTGTGAGACTTCATTCTGATCTGTACATTCATCTAACAGGGTTGAACCTTACTTTTCATGGAGATGTTTTGAAACACTCTTTCGGTAGATAGTGCAAGTTGTCATTTGGAGCGCTATGAGGCCTATAGTGGAAAAAGGAATATCTTCAAATAAAAACTACACAGTAGCATTCTGTGGAACTTCTTTCTGACCTGTGCATTCAACTAACCGAGTTGAACTTTACTTTGGGTGGAGGAGTTTTGAAACACTCTGTAGGAACTGGAAGTGGATATTTGTAGCGCTTCGAGACCTATAGCGGAAAAAGGAATATCTTCCAATAAAAACTACACAGAAGCATTCTGTGGAAATCCTTATTGATCTGTTCATTCAACTAAAGGATTTGAACCTTACTTTGGGTGGAAGACTATTGAAACACTCTTCCTGTAGAAACTGCAAGCGGACATTTGGAGTGCTATGAGGCCTATCGTGGAAAAAGGAATATCTTCATATAAAAACTACACAGTTGCATTCTGTGAAACTACTTTATGATCTGTGCGTTCAACTGACAGAGTTGAAACTTGCTTTTGACTGAGGGGTTTTGAAACTGTCCTTCTGTGTAAACTGCAAGTGGACATTTGGATCTCTATGAGGCCTATGGTGGGAAAAGGAATACATTCAAACAAAAACTACACAGAAGCATTCTGTGAAACTACTTTCTGATCTGTTCATTCAACTAGCAGTGTTGATCCTAACTTTTGATGGAGGAGTTTTTGAAACACTCTTCTTACCGTACAAACTGCAGGAGAATATTTGGAGCTCTATGAGGCCTATCGCGGAAAAAGGAATATCTTCAAATAAAAACTACACAGAAGCATTCTGTGAAACTTCTTTCCGATCTGTGCATTCAACTAACAGAGTTGAACCTTACTTTTGATGGAGGAGTTTTGAACCACTCTTTCTGTAGAAACTGCAAGTGGACATTTGGAGCACTATGAGGCCTATAATGGAAAAGGAATATCTTCAAATAAAAACTACACAGAAGCATTCTGTGGAACTTCTTTCTCAACTGTTCATTGAAATAACAGTGTTGAAAATTACTTTTGATGGAGGAGCTTTTAAACACTCTTTCTGTAGAAACTGCATGTGGATATTTGAGGCGCTATGAGGCCTATCGCTGAAAAAGGGATGTCATCAAATAAAAACTTCACAGAAGCATTCTTTGAAACCACTTTCTTATCTGTGCATTCAACAAACAGAGGTGAACTTTACTTTTGATGGAGGAGTTTTCAAACACTCTTTCTGTGGAAACTACATGTGGACATATGGAGCCCCATGAGGCCTATCGTGGAGAAAGGAATATCTTCAAAGAAAGACTAGAGTAAAACGTTCTGTGAAACTTCTTTCTGATCTGGGCTTTCAACCAACAGAGTTGAACCTTACTTTGGATGGAGGAGTATTCAAACACTCTTTCTGTAGAAACTGCAAGTGGACATTTGGAGCGCTACGAGGCCTATCGCGGAAAAAGGAATATCTTCCAATAAAAACTACACAGAAGCATTCTGTGAAATTTTTCTGATCTGTGCATTCAACTAACACACTTGAACATAACTTTTGATTGAGGAGTTTTCAAACACTCTTTCTGTAGAAACTGGAAGTGGACATTATGAGCGCTTTGAGGCCTATCGCGGAAAAAGGAATATCTTCAAATAAAAACTACACAGAAGCATTCTGTGAAACTTCTTTCTTATCTGTGCATTCAACTAACAGAGTTGAACCTTACTTTTGATGGAGGAGTTTTGAAATAATGTTTCTGTAGAAACTGCAAGTGGATATTTTGAGCGCTATGAGGCCTATCGCGGAAAAAGCTATATCTTCAAATAAAAACTACACGGAAGCATTCTGTGAAACTTCTTTCTGATCTGTGCATTCAACTAACAGAGGTGAACATTACTTTTGATGGAGGAGTTTTTAAACACTCTTTCTGTAGAAACTGCAAGGGGATATTTGGAGCGCTATGAGGCCTATTGCGGAAAAAGGAATATCTTCAAATAAAAAGTACACAGAAGCATTCTGTGACACTTCTTTCTTATCTGTGCATTCAACTAACAGAGTTGATTCTTACTTTTGATGGAGGAGTTTTGAAACACTATTTCTGTAGAAACTTCAAGTGGACATTTTGAGCGCTATGAGGCCTATGGCGGAAAAAGGTATATCTTCAAATAAAAACTACACAGAAGCATTCTGTGAAACTTCTTTCAGATCTGTGCATTCGACTAACAGAGCTGAACATTACTTTTGATGGAGGAGTTTTTAAACACCGTTTCTGTAGAAACTGCAAGGGGATATTTGGAGCTCTATGAGGCCTATTGCGGAAAAAGCTATATCTTCAAATAAAAACTACAGAGAAGCATTCTGTGAAACTTCTTTCTTATCTGTGCATTCAACTAACAGAGTTGAACATTACTTTAGATGGAGGATTTTTGAAACACTCTTTCTGTAGAAACTGCATGTGGATCATTGAGGCGCTATGAGGCCTATCGTGGAAAAAGAAATATCTTCCAATAAAAACTACAAAAAAGCATTCTCTGGATCTTCTTTCCGATCTGTGCATTCAACTAACAGAGTTGAACCTTACTTTTGATGGAGGAGTTTTGAACCACTCTTTCTGTAGAAACCGCAAGTGGACATTTGGAGCGCTATGAGGCCTGTAATGGAAAAGAAATATCTTCAAATAAAAACTACAGAGAAGCATTCTGTGAAACTTCTTTCTGATCTGTTCATTCAACTAAGAGTGTTGAAACTTACTATTGATTGAGGAGTTTTTAAACACTCTTTCTGTAGAAACTGCAATTGGACATTTGGAGCGCAATGAGGCCTATAGTGGTAAAAGGTATATCTTCAAATAAAAACTACACAGAAGCATTCTTTGAAACTTCTCTCTGATCTGTACATTCATCTAGCAGTGTTGAGTCTTACTTTTGATTGAGGAGTTTTTAAACATTCTTTCTGTAGAAACTGTAAGTGGATATTTGGAGTGCTATGAGGCCTATTGCGGAAAAAGGATTATCTTCAAATAAAAAGTGCACAAAAGAATTCTGTGAAACTTCTTTCTGATCTGTGCATTCAACTAACAGAGATGAACCTTACTTTTAATGGAAGACTTTTGAAACACTCTTTCTGTAGAAACTGCAGGTCGATATTTGGAGCGCTATGAAGCCTATCGCGGAAAAAGCAATAACTTCAAGTAAAAACTACACAGAAGCATTCTGTGAAACTTCTTTCTCATCTGTGCATTCACCTAACAGAGTAGAACCTTACTTTTGATTGAGGAGCTTTAAAACACTCTTTCTGTGTAAACTGCACGTGGACATTAGGAGAGCTCTGAGGCCAATCGTGGAAAAACGAATATCTTCAAGTAAAAACTACACAGAAGCATACTGTGAGACTTCATTCTGATCTGTACATTCATCTAACAGGGTTGAACCTTACTTTTCATGGAGATGTTTTGAAACACTCTTTCGGTAGATAGTGCAAGTTGTCATTTGGAGCGCTATGAGGCCTATAGTGGAAAAAGGAATATCTTCAAATAAAAACTACACAGTAGCATTCTGTGGAACTTCTTTCTGACCTGTGCATTCAACTAACCGAGTTGAACCTTACTTTGGGTGGAGGAGTTTTGAAACACTCTGTAGGAACTGCAAGTGGATATTTGTAGTGCTATGAGACCTATAGCGGAAAAAGGAATATCTTCAAATAAAAACTACACAGAAGCATTCTGTGGAAATCCTTATTGATCTGTTCATTCAACTAAAGGAGTTGAACCTTACTTTTGGTGGAAGACTATTGAAACACTCTTCCTGTAGAAACTGCAAGCGGACATTTGGAGTGCTATGAGGCCTATCGTGGAAAAAGGAATATCTTCATATAAAAACTACACAGTTGCATTCTGTGAAACTACTTTATGATCTGTGCGTTCAACTGACAGAGTTGAAACTTGCTTTTGACTGAGGGGTTTTGAAACAGTCCTTCTGTGTAAACTGCAAGTGGACATTTGGATCTCTATGAGGCCTATGGTGGGAAAAGGAATACATTCAAACAAAAACTACACAGAAGCATTCTGTGAAACTACTTTCTGATCTGTTCATTCAACTAGCAGTGTTGATCCTAACTTTTGATGGAGGAGTTTTTGAAACACTCTTCTTACCGTACAAACTGCAGGAGAATATTTGGAGCTCTATGAGACCTATCGCGGAAAAAGGAATATCTTCAAATAAAAACTACACAGAAGCATTCTGTGAAACTTCTTTCCGATCTGTGCATTCAACTAACAGAGTTGAACCTTACTTTTGATGGAGGAGTTTTGAACCACTCTTTCTGTAGAAACTGCAAGTGGACATTTGGAGCGCTATGAGGCCTATAATGGAAAAGGAATATCTTCAAATAAAAACTACACAGAAGCATTCTGTGAAACTTCTTTCTCAACTGTTCATTGAAATAACAGTGTTGAAAATTACTTTTGATGGAGGAGCTTTTAAACACTCTTTCTGTAGAAACTGCATGTGGATATTTGAGGTGCTCTGAGGCCTATCGCTGAAAAAGGGATGTCATCAAATAAAAACTTCACAGAAGCATTCTTTGAAACCACTTTCTTATCTGTGCATTCAACAAACAGAGGTGAACTTTACTTTTGATGGAGGAGTTTTCAAACACTCTTTCTGTGGAAACTACATGTGGACATATGGAGCCCCATGAGGCCTATCGTGGAGAAAGGAATATCTTCAAAGAAAGACTAGAGTAAAACGTTCTGTGAAACTTCTTTCTGATCTGGGCTTTCAACCAACAGAGTTGAACCTTACTTTGGATGGAGGAGTATTCAAACACTCTTTCTGTAGAAACTGCAAGTGGACATTTGGAGCGCTACGAGGCCTATCGCGGAAAAAGGAATATCTTCCAATAAAAACTACACAGAAGCATTCTGTGAAATTTTTCTGATCTGTGCATTCAACTAACACACTTGAACATAACTTTTGATTGAGGAGTTTTCAAACACTCTTTCTGTAGAAACTGGAAGTGGACATTATGAGCGCTTTGAGGCCTATCGCGGAAAAAGGAATATCTTCAAATAAAAACTACACAGAAGCATTCTGTGAAACTTCTTTCTTATCTGTGCATTCAACTAACAGAGTTGAACCTTACTTTTGATGGAGGAGTTTTGAAATAATGTTTCTGTAGAAACTGCAAGTGGATATTTTGAGCGCTATGAGGCCTATCGCGGAAAAAGCTATATCTTCAAATAAAAACTACACGGAAGCATTCTGTGAAACTTCTTTCTGATCTGTGCATTCAACTAACAGAGGTGAACATTACTTTTGATGGAGGAGTTTTTAAACACTCTTTCTGTAGAAACTGCAAGGGGATATTTGGAGCGCTATGAGGCCTATTGCGGAAAAAGGAATATCTTCAAATAAAAAGTACACAGAAGCATTCTGTGACACTTCTTTCTTATCTGTGCATTCAACTAACAGAGTTGATTCTTACTTTTGATGGAGGAGTTTTGAAACACTATTTCTGTAGAAACTTCAAGTGGACATTTTGAGCGCTATGAGGCCTATGGCGGAAAAAGGTATATCTTCAAATAAAAACTACACAGAAGCATTCTGTGAAACTTCTTTCAGATCTGTGCATTCGACTAACAGAGCTGAACATTACTTTTGATGGAGGAGTTTTTAAACACTGTTTCTGTAGAAACTGCAAGGGGATATTTGGGGCTCTATGAGGCCTATTGCGGAAAAAGCTATATCTTCAAATAAAAACTACAGAGAAGCATTCTGTGAAACTTCTTTCTTATCTGTGCATTCAACTAACAGAGTTGAACATTACTTTAGATGGAGGATTTTTGAAACACTCTTTCTGTAGAAACTGCATGTGGATCATTGAGGCGCTATGAGGCCTATCGTGGAAAAAGAAATATCTTCCAATAAAAACTACAGAAAAGCATTCTCTGAATCTTCTTTCCGATCTGTGCATTCAACTAACAGAGTTGAACCTTACTTTTGATGGAGGAGTTTTGAACCACTCTTTCTGTAGAAACCGCAAGTGGACATTTGGAGCGCTATGAGGCCTGTAATGGAAAAGAAATATCTTCAAATAAAAACTACAGAGAAGCATTCTGTGAAACTTCTTTCTGATCTGTTCATTCAACTAAGAGTGTTGAAACTTACTATTGATTGAGGAGTTTTTAAACACTCTTTCTGTAGAAACTGCATGTGGATATTTGAGGCGCTATGAGGCCTATCGCTGAAAAAGGGATGTCTTCAAATAAAAACTTCACAGAAGCATTCTGTGAAACCACTTTCTGATCTGTGCATTCAACAAACAGAGTTGAACCTTCCTTTTGATGGAGGAGTTTTGAAACACTCTTTCTGTAGAAACTGCAATTGGACATTTGGAGCGCAATGAGGCCTATAGTGGTAAAAGGTATATCTTGAAATAAAAACTACACAGAAGCATTCTTTGAAACTTCTCTCTGATCTGTACATTCATCTAGCAGTGTTGAATCTTACTTTTGATTGAGGAGTTTTTAAACATTCTTTCTGTAGAAAGTGTAAGTGGATATTTGGAGTGCTATGAGGCCTATTGCGGAAAAAGGATTATCTTCAAATAAAAAGTGCACAAAAGAATTCTGTGAAACTTCTTTCTGATCTGTGCATTCAACTAACAGAGATGAACCTTACTTTTAATGGAAGACTTTTGAAACACTCTTTCTGTAGAAACTGCAGGTCGATATTTGGAGCGCTATGAAGCCTATCGCAGAAAAAGCAATAACTTCAAGTAAAAACTACACAGAAGCATTCTGTGAAACTTCTTTCTCATCTGTGCATTCACCTAACAGAGTAGAACCTTACTTTTGATTGAGGAGCTTTAAAACACTCTTTCTGTGTAAACTGCACGTGGACATTGGGAGAGCTCTGAGGCCAATCGTGGAAAAACGAATATCTTCAAGTAAAAACTACACAGAAGCAGACTGTGAGACTTCATTCTGATCTGTACATTCATCTAACAGGGTTGAACCTTACTTTTCATGGAGATGTTTTGAAACACTCTTTCGGTAGATAGTGCAAGTTGTCATTTGGAGCGCTATGAGGCCTATAGTGGAAAAAGGAATATCTTCAAATAAAAACTACACAGTAGCATTCTGTGGAACTTCTTTCTGACCTGTGCATTCAACTAACCGAGTTGAACATTACTTTGGGTGGAGGAGTTTTGAAACACTCTGTAGGAACTGGAAGTGGATATTTGTTGCGCTTCGAGACCTATAGCGGAAAAAGGAATATCTTCCAATAAAAACTACACAGAAGCATTCTGTGGAAATCCTTATTGATCTGTTCATTCAACTAAAGGAGTTGAACCTTACTTTGGGTGGAAGACTATTGAAACACTCTTCCTGTAGAAACTGCAAGCGGACATTTGGAGTGCTATGAGGCCTATCGTGGAAAAAGGAATATCTTCATATAAAAACTACACAGTTGCATTCTGTGAAACTACTTTATGATCTGTGCGTTCAACTGACAGAGTTGAAACTTGCTTTTGACTGAGGGGTTTTGAAACAGTCCTTCTGTGTAAACTGCAAGTGGACATTTGGATCTCTATGAGGCCTATGGTGGGAAAAGGAATACATTCAAACAAAAACTACACAGAAGCATTCTGTGAAACTACTTTCTGATCTGTTCATTCAACTAGCAGTGTTGATCCTAACTTTTGATGGAGGAGTTTTTGAAACACTCTTCTTACCGTACAAACTGCAGGAGAATATTTGGAGCTCTATGAGGCCTATCGCGGAAAAAGGAATATCTTCAAATAAAAACTACACAGAAGCATTCTGTGAAACTTCTTTCCGATCTGTGCATTCAACTAACAGAGTTGAACCTTACTTTTGATGGAGGAGTTTTGAACCACTCTTTCTGTAGAAACTGCAAGTGGACATTTGGAGCGCTATGAGGCCTATAATGGAAAAGGAATATCTTCAAATAAAAACTACACAGAAGCATTCTGTGAAACTTCTTTCTCAACTGTTCATTGAAATAACAGTGTTGAAAATTACTTTTGATGGAGGAGCTTTTAAACACTCTTTCTGTAGAAACTGCATGTGGATATTTGAGGCGCTATGAGGCCTATCGCTGAAAAAGGGATGTCATCAAATAAAAACTTCACAGAAGCATTCTTTGAAACCACTTTCTTATCTGTGCATTCAACAAACAGAGGTGAACTTTACTTTTGATGGAGGAGTTTTCAAACACTCTTTCTGTGGAAACTACATGTGGACATATGGAGCCCCATGAGGCCTATCGTGGAGAAAGGAATATCTTCAAAGAAAGACTAGAGTAAAACGTTCTGTGAAACTTCTTTCTGATCTGGGCTTTCAACCAACAGAGTTGAACCTTACTTTGGATGGAGGAGTATTCAAACACTCTTTCTGTAGAAACTGCAAGTGGACATTTGGAGCGCTACGAGGCCTATCGCGGAAAAAGGAATATCTTCCAATAAAAACTACACAGAAGCATTCTGTGAAATTTTTCTGATCTGTGCATTCAACTAACACACTTGAACATAACTTTTGATTGAGGAGTTTTCAAACACTCTTTCTGTAGAAACTGGAAGTGGACATTATGAGCGCTTTGAGGCCTATCGCGGAAAAAGGAATATCTTCAAATAAAAACTACACAGAAGCATTCTGTGAAACTTCTTTCTTATCTGTGCATTCAACTAACAGAGTTGAACCTTACTTTTGATGGAGGAGTTTTGAAATAATGTTTCTGTAGAAACTGCAAGTGGATATTTTGAGCGCTATGAGGCCTATCGCGGAAAAAGCTATATCTTCAAATAAAAACTACACGGAAGCATTCTGTGAAACTTCTTTCTGATCTGTGCATTCAACTAACAGAGGTGAACATTACTTTTGATGGAGGAGTTTTTAAACACTCTTTCTGTAGAAACTGCAAGGGGATATTTGGAGCGCTATGAGGCCTATTGCGGAAAAAGGAATATCTTCAAATAAAAAGTACACAGAAGCATTCTGTGACACTTCTTTCTTATCTGTGCATTCAACTAACAGAGTTGATTCTTACTTTTGATGGAGGAGTTTTGAAACACTATTTCTGTAGAAACTTCAAGTGGACATTTTGAGCGCTATGAGGCCTATGGCGGAAAAAGGTATATCTTCAAATAAAAACTACACAGAAGCATTCTGTGAAACTTCTTTCAGATCTGTGCATTCGACTAACAGAGCTGAACATTACTTTTGATGGAGGAGTTTTTAAACACTGTTTCTGTAGAAACTGCAAGGGGATATTTGGGGCTCTATGAGGCCTATTGCGGAAAAAGCTATATCTTCAAATAAAAACTACAGAGAAGCATTCTGTGAAACTTCTTTCTTATCTGTGCATTCAACTAACAGAGTTGAACATTACTTTAGATGGAGGATTTTTGAAACACTCTTTCTGTAGAAACTGCATGTGGATCATTGAGGCGCTATGAGGCCTATCGTGGAAAAAGAAATATCTTCCAATAAAAACTACAAAAAAGCATTCTCTGGATCTTCTTTCCGATCTGTGCATTCAACTAACAGAGTTGAACCTTACTTTTGATGGAGGAGATTTGAACCACTCTTTCTGTAGAAACCGCAAGTGGACATTTGGAGCGCTATGAGGCCTGTAATGGAAAAGAAATATCTTCAAATAAAAACTACAGAGAAGCATTCTGTGAAACTTCTTTCTGATCTGTTCATTCAACTAAGAGTGTTGAAACTTACTATTGATTGAGGAGTTTTTAAACACTCTTTCTGTAGAAACTGCATGTGGATATTTGAGGCGCTATGAGGCCTATCGCTGAAAAAGGGATGTCTTCAAATAAAAACTTCACAGAAGCATTCTGTGAAACCACTTTCTGATCTGTGCATTCAACAAACAGAGTTGAACCTTCCTTTTGATGGAGGAGTTTTGAAACACTCTTTCTGTAGAAACTGCAATTGGACATTTGGAGCGCAATGAGGCCTATAGTGGTAAAAGGTATATCTTCAAATAAAAACTACACAGAAGCATTCTTTGAAACTTCTCTCTGATCTGTACATTCATCTAGCAGTGTTGAGTCTTACTTTTGATTGAGGAGTTTTTAAACATTCTTTCTGTAGAAACTGTAAGTGGATATTTGGAGTGCTATGAGGCCTATTGCGGAAAAAGGATTATCTTCAAATAAAAAGTGCACAAAAGAATTCTGTGAAACTTCTTTCTGATCTGTGCATTCAACTAACAGAGATGAACCTTACTTTTAATGGAAGACTTTTGAAACACTCTTTCTGTAGAAACTGCAGGTCGATATTTGGAGCGCTATGAAGCCTATCGCGGAAAAAGCAATAACTTCAAGTAAAAACTACACAGAAGCATTCTGTGAAACTTCTTTCTCATCTGTGCATTCACCTAACAGAGTAGAACCTTACTTTTGATTGAGGAGCTTTAAAACACTCTTTCTGTGTAAACTGCACGTGGACATTAGGAGAGCTCTGAGGCCAATCGTGGAAAAACGAATATCTTCAAGTAAAAACTACACAGAAGCAGACTGTGAGACTTCATTCTGATCTGTACATTCATCTAACAGGGTTGAACCTTACTTTTCATGGAGATGTTTTGAAACACTCTTTCGGTAGATAGTGCAAGTTGTCATTTGGAGCGCTATGAGGCCTATAGTGGAAAAAGGAATATCTTCAAATAAAAACTACACAGTAGCATTCTGTGGAACTTCTTCCTGACCTGTGCATTCAACTAACCGAGTTGAACCTTACTTTGGGTGGAGGAGTTTTGAAACACTCTGTAGAAACTGGAAGTGGATATTTGTAGCGCTACGAGACCTATAGCGGAAAAAGGAATATCTTCCAATAAAAACTACACAGAAGCATTCTGTGGAAATCCTTATTGATCTGTTCATTCAACTAAAGGAGTTGAACCTTACTTTTGGTGGAAGACTATTGAAACACTCTTCCTGTAGAAACTGCAAGCGGACATTTGGAGTGCTATGAGGCCTATCGTGGAAAAAGGAATATCTTCATATAAAAACTACACAGTTGCATTCTGTGAAACTACTTTATGATCTGTGCGTTCAACTGACAGAGTTGAAACTTGCTTTTGACTGAGGGGTTTTGAAACAGTCCTTCTGTGTAAACTGCAAGTGGACATTTGGATCTCTATGAGGCCTATGGTGGGAAAAGGAATACATTCAAACAAAAACTACACAGAAGCATTCTGTGAAACTACTTTCTGATCTGTTCATTCAACTAGCAGTGTTGATCCTAACTTTTGATGGAGGAGTTTTTGAAACACTCTTCTTACCGTACAAACTGCAGGAGAATATTTGGAGCTCTATGAGGCCTATCGCGGAAAAAGGAATATCTTCAAATAAAAACTACACAGAAGCATTCTGTGAAACTTCTTTCCGATCTGTGCATTCAACTAACAGAGTTGAACCTTACTTTTGATGGAGGAGTTTTGAACCACTCTTTCTGTAGAAACTGCAAGTGGACATTTGGAGCGCTATGAGGCCTATAATGGAAAAGGAATATCTTCAAATAAAAACTACACAGAAGCATTCTGTGAAACTTCTTTCTCAACTGTTCATTGAAATAACAGTGTTGAAAATTACTTTTGATGGAGGAGCTTTTAAACACTCTTTCTGTAGAAACTGCATGTGGATATTTGAGGCGCTATGAGGCCTATCGCTGAAAAAGGGATGTCATCAAATAAAAACTTCACAGAAGCATTCTTTGAAACCACTTTCTTATCTGTGCATTCAACAAACAGAGGTGAACTTTACTTTTGATGGAGGAGTTTTCAAACACTCTTTCTGTGGAAACTACATGTGGACATATGGAGCCCCATGAGGCCTATCGTGGAGAAAGGAATATCTTCAAAGAAAGACTAGAGTAAAACGTTCTGTGAAACTTCTTTCTGATCTGGGCTTTCAACCAACAGAGTTGAACCTTACTTTGGATGGAGGAGTATTCAAACACTCTTTCTGTAGAAACTGCAAGTGGACATTTGGAGCGCTACGAGGCCTATCGCGGAAAAAGGAATATCTTCCAATAAAAACTACACAGAAGCATTCTGTGAAATTTTTCTGATCTGTGCATTCAACTAACACACTTGAACATAACTTTTGATTGAGGAGTTTTCAAACACTCTTTCTGTAGAAACTGGAAGTGGACATTATGAGCGCTTTGAGGCCTATCGCGGAAAAAGGAATATCTTCAAATAAAAACTACACAGAAGCATTCTGTGAAACTTCTTTCTTATCTGTGCATTCAACTAACAGAGTTGAACCTTACTTTTGATGGAGGAGTTTTGAAATAATGTTTCTGTAGAAACTGCAAGTGGATATTTTGAGCGCTATGAGGCCTATCGCGGAAAAAGCTATATCTTCAAATAAAAACTACACGGAAGCATTCTGTGAAACTTCTTTCTGATCTGTGCATTCAACTAACAGAGGTGAACATTACTTTTGATGGAGGAGTTTTTAAACACTCTTTCTGTAGAAACTGCAAGGGGATATTTGGAGCGCTATGAGGCCTATTGCGGAAAAAGGAATATCTTCAAATAAAAAGTACACAGAAGCATTCTGTGACACTTCTTTCTTATCTGTGCATTCAACTAACAGAGTTGATTCTTACTTTTGATGGAGGAGTTTTGAAACACTATTTCTGTAGAAACTTCAAGTGGACATTTTGAGCGCTATGAGGCCTATGGCGGAAAAAGGTATATCTTCAAATAAAAACTACACAGAAGCATTCTGTGAAACTTCTTTCAGATCTGTGCATTCGACTAACAGAGCTGAACATTACTTTTGATGGAGGAGTTTTTAAACACTGTTTCTGTAGAAACTGCAAGGGGATATTTGGAGCTCTATGAGGCCTATTGCGGAAAAAGCTATATCTTCAAATAAAAACTACAGAGAAGCATTCTGTGAAACTTCTTTCTTATCTGTGCATTCAACTAACAGAGTTGAACATTACTTTAGATGGAGGATTTTTGAAACACTCTTTCTGTAGAAACTGCATGTGGATCATTGAGGCGCTATGAGGCCTATCGTGGAAAAAGAAATATCTTCCAATAAAAACTACAAAAAAGCATTCTCTGAATCTTCTTTCCGATCTGTGCATTCAACTAACAGAGTTGAACCTTACTTTTGATGGAGGAGTTTTGAACCACTCTTTCTGTAGAAACCGCAAGTGGACATTTGGAGCGCTATGAGGCCTGTAATGGAAAAGAAATATCTTCAAATAAAAACTACAGAGAAGCATTCTGTGAAACTTCTTTCTGATCTGTTCATTCAACTAAGAGTGTTGAAACTTACTATTGATTGAGGAGTTTTTAAACACTCTTTCTGTAGAAACTGCATGTGGATATTTGAGGCGCTATGAGGCCTATCGCTGAAAAAGGGATGTCTTCAAATAAAAACTTCACAGAAGCATTCTGTGAAACCACTTTCTGATCTGTGCATTCAACAAACAGAGTTGAACCTTCCTTTTGATGGAGGAGTTTTGAAACACTCTTTCTGTAGAAACTGCAATTGGACATTTGGAGCGCAATGAGGCCTATAGTGGTAAAAGGTATATCTTCAAATAAAAACTACACAGAAGCATTCTTTGAAACTTCTCTCTGATCTGTACATTCATCTAGCAGTGTTGAATCTTACTTTTGATTGAGGAGTTTTTAAACATTCTTTCTGTAGAAAGTGTAAGTGGATATTTGGAGTGCTATGAGGCCTATTGCGGAAAAAGGATTATCTTCAAATAAAAAGTGCACAAAAGAATTCTGTGAAACTTCTTTCTGATCTGTGCATTCAACAGAGATGAACCTTACTTTTAATGGAAGACTTTTGAAACACTCTTTCTGTAGAAACTGCAGGTCGATATTTGGAGCGCTATGAAGCCTATCGCGGAAAAAGCAATAACTTCAAGTAAAAACTACACAGAAGCATTCTGTGAAACTTCTTTCTCATCTGTGCATTCACCTAACAGAGTAGAACCTTACTTTTGATTGAGGAGCTTTAAAACACTCTTTCTGTGTAAACTGCACGTGGACATTAGGAGAGCTCTGAGGCCAATCGTGGAAAAACGAATATCTTCAAGTAAAAACTACACAGAAGCAGACTGTGAGACTTCATTCTGATCTGTACATTCATCTAACAGGGTTGAACCTTACTTTTCATGGAGATGTTTTGAAACACTCTTTCGGTAGATAGTGCAAGTTGTCATTTGGAGCGCTATGAGGCCTATAGTGGAAAAAGGAATATCTTCAAATAAAAACTACACAGTAGCATTCTGTGGAACTTCTTTCTGACCTGTGCATTCAACTAACCGAGTTGAACCTTACTTTGGGTGGAGGAGTTTTGAAACACTCTGTAGGAACTGGAAGTGGATATTTGTAGCGCTTCGAGACCTATAGCGGAAAAAGGAATATCTTCCAATAAAAACTACACAGAAGCATTCTGTGGAAATCCTTATTGATCTGTTCATTCAACTAAAGGAGTTGAACCTTACTTTGGGTGGAAGACTATTGAAACACTCTTCCTGTAGAAACTGCAAGCGGACATTTGGAGTGCTATGAGGCCTATCGTGGAAAAAGGAATATCTTCATATAAAAACTACACAGTTGCATTCTGTGAAACTACTTTATGATCTGTGCGTTCAACTGACAGAGTTGAAACTTGCTTTTGACTGAGGGGTTTTGAAACTGTCCTTCTGTGTAAACTGCAAGTGGACATTTGGATCTCTATGAGGCCTATGGTGGGAAAAGGAATACATTCAAACAAAAACTACACAGAAGCATTCTGTGAAACTACTTTCTGATCTGTTCATTCAACTAGCAGTGTTGATCCTAACTTTTGATGGAGGAGTTTTTGAAACACTCTTCTTACCGTACAAACTGCAAGAGAATATTTGGAGCTCTATGAGGCCTATCGCGGAAAAAGGAATATCTTCAAATAAAAACTACACAGAAGCATTCTGTGAAACTTCTTTCCGATCTGTGCATTCAACTAACAGAGTTGAACCTTACTTTTGATGGAAGAGTTTTGAACCACTCTTTCTGTAGAAACTGCAAGTGGACATTTGGAGCGCTATGAGGCCTATAATGGAAAAGGAATATCTTCAAATAAAAACTACACAGAAGCATTCTGTGAAACTTCTTTCTCAACTGTTCATTGAAATAACAGTGTTGAAAATTACTTTTGATGGAGGAGCTTTTAAACACTCTTTCTGTAGAAACTGCATGTGGATATTTGAGGCGCTATGAGGCCTATCGCTGAAAAAGGGATGTCATCAAATAAAAACTTCACAGAAGCATTCTTTGAAACCACTTTCTTATCTGTGCATTCAACAAACAGAGGTGAACTTTACTTTTGATGGAGGAGTTTTCAAACACTCTTTCTGTGGAAACTACATGTGGACATATGGAGCCCCATGAGGCCTATCGTGGAGAAAGGAATATCTTCAAAGAAAGACTAGAGTAAAACGTTCTGTGAAACTTCTTTCTGATCTGGGCTTTCAACCAACAGAGTTGAACCTTACTTTGGATGGAGGAGTATTCAAACACTCTTTCTGTAGAAACTGCAAGTGGACATTTGGAGCGCTACGAGGCCTATCGCGGAAAAAGGAATATCTTCCAATAAAAACTACACAGAAGCATTCTGTGAAATTTTTCTGATCTGTGCATTCAACTAACACACTTGAACATAACTTTTGATTGAGGAGTTTTCAAACACTCTTTCTGTAGAAACTGGAAGTGGACATTATGAGCGCTTTGAGGCCTATCGCGGAAAAAGGAATATCTTCAAATAAAAACTACACAGAAGCATTCTGTGAAACTTCTTTCTTATCTGTGCATTCAACTAACAGAGTTGAACCTTACTTTTGATGGAGGAGTTTTGAAATAATGTTTCTGTAGAAACTGCAAATGGATATTTTGAGCGCTATGAGGCCTATCGCGGAAAAAGCTATATCTTCAAATAAAAACTACACGGAAGCATTCTGTGAAACTTCTTTCTGATCTGTGCATTCAACTAACAGAGGTGAACATTACTTTTGATGGAGGAGTTTTTAAACACTCTTTCTGTAGAAACTGCAAGGGGATATTTGGAGCGCTATGAGGCCTATTGCGGAAAAAGGAATATCTTCAAATAAAAAGTACACAGAAGCATTCTGTGACACTTCTTTCTTATCTGTGCATTCAACTAACAGAGTTGATTCTTACTTTTGATGGAGGAGTTTTGAAACACTATTTCTGTAGAAACTTCAAGTGGACATTTTGAGCGCTATGAGGCCTATGGCGGAAAAAGGTATATCTTCAAATAAAAACTACACAGAAGCATTCTGTGAAACTTCTTTCAGATCTGTGCATTCGACTAACAGAGCTGAACATTACTTTTGATGGAGGAGTTTTTAAACACTGTTTCTGTAGAAACTGCAAGGGGATATTTGGAGCTCTATGAGGCCTATTGCGGAAAAAGCTATATCTTCAAATAAAAACTACAGAGAAGCATTCTGTGAAACTTCTTTCTTATCTGTGCATTCAACTAACAGAGTTGAACATTACTTTAGATGGAGGATTTTTGAAACACTCTTTCTGTAGAAACTGCATGTGGATCATTGAGGCGCTATGAGGCCTATCGTGGAAAAAGAAATATCTTCCATTAAAAACTACAAAAAAGCATTCTCTGAATCTTCTTTCCGATCTGTGCATTCAACTAACAGAGTTGAACCTTACTTTTGATGGAGGAGTTTTGAACCACTCTTTCTGTAGAAACCGCAAGTGGACATTTGGAGCGCTATGAGGCCTGTAATGGAAAAGAAATATCTTCAAATAAAAACTACAGAGAAGCATTCTGTGAAACTTCTTTCTGATCTGTTCATTCAACTAAGAGTGTTGAAACTTACTATTGATTGAGGAGTTTTTAAACACTCTTTCTGTAGAAACTGCATGTGGATATTTGAGGCGCTATGAGGCCTATCGCTGAAAAAGGGATGTCTTCAAATAAAAACTTCACAGAAGCATTCTGTGAAACCACTTTCTGATCTGTGCATTCAACAAACAGAGTTGAACCTTCCTTTTGATGGAGGAGTTTTGAAACACTCTTTCTGTAGAAACTGCAATTGGACATTTGGAGCGCAATGAGGCCTATAGTGGTAAAAGGTATATCTTGAAATAAAAACTACACAGAAGCATTCTTTGAAACTTCTCTCTGATCTGTACATTCATCTAGCAGTGTTGAATCTTACTTTTGATTGAGGAGTTTTTAAACATTCTTTCTGTAGAAAGTGTAAGTGGATATTTGGAGTGCTATGAGGCCTATTGCGGAAAAAGGATTATCTTCAAATAAAAAGTGCACAAAAGAATTCTGTGAAACTTCTTTCTGATCTGTGCATTCAACTAACAGAGATGAACCTTACTTTTAATGGAAGACTTTTGAAACACTCTTTCTGTAGAAACTGCAGGTCGATATTTGGAGCGCTATGAAGCCTATCGCGGAAAAAGCAATAACTTCAAGTAAAAACTACACAGAAGCATTCTGTGAAACTTCTTTCTCATCTGTGCATTCACCTAACAGAGTAGAACCTTACTTTTGATTGAGGAGCTTTAAAACACTCTTTCTGTGTAAACTGCACGTGGACATTAGGAGAGCTCTGAGGCCAATCGTGGAAAAACGAATATCTTCAAGTAAAAACTACACAGAAGCAGACTGTGAGACTTCATTCTGATCTGTACATTCATCTAACAGGGTTGAACCTTACTTTTCATGGAGATGTTTTGAAACACTCTTTCGGTAGATAGTGCAAGTTGTCATTTGGAGCGCTATGAGGCCTATAGTGGAAAAAGGAATATCTTCAAATAAAAACTACACAGTAGCATTCTGTGGAACTTCTTTCTGACCTGTGCATTCAACTAACCGAGTTGAACCTTACTTTGGGTGGAGGAGTTTTGAAACACTCTGTAGGAACTGGAAGTGGATATTTGTAGCGCTACGAGACCTATAGCGGAAAAAGGAATATCTTCCAATAAAAACTACACAGAAGCATTCTGTGGAAATCCTTATTGATCTGTTCATTCAACTAAAGGAGTTGAACCTTACTTTTGGTGGAAGACTATTGAAACACTCTTCCTGTAGAAACTGCAAGCGGACATTTGGAGTGCTATGAGGCCTATCGTGGAAAAAGGAATATCTTCATATAAAAACTACACAGTTGCATTCTGTGAAACTACTTTATGATCTGTGCGTTCAACTGACAGAGTTGAAACTTGCTTTTGACTGAGGGGTTTTGAAACAGTCCTTCTGTGTAAACTGCAAGTGGACATTTGGATCTCTATGAGGCCTATGGTGGGAAAAGGAATACATTCAAACAAAAACTACACAGAAGCATTCTGTGAAACTACTTTCTGATCTGTTCATTCAACTAGCAGTGTTGATCCTAACTTTTGATGGAGGAGTTTTTGAAACACTCTTCTTACCGTACAAACTGCAAGAGAATATTTGGAGCTCTATGAGGCCTATCGCGGAAAAAGGAATATCTTCAAATAAAAACTACACAGAAGCATTCTGTGAAACTTCTTTCCGATCTGTGCATTCAACTAACAGAGTTGAACCTTACTTTTGATGGAGGAGTTTTGAACCACTCTTTCTGTAGAAACTGCAAGTGGACATTTGGAGCGCTATGAGGCCTATAATGGAAAAGGAATATCTTCAAATAAAAACTACACAGAAGCATTCTGTGAAACTTCTTTCTCAACTGTTCATTGAAATAACAGTGTTGAAAATTACTTTTGATGGAGGAGCTTTTAAACACTCTTTCTGTAGAAACTGCATGTGGATATTTGAGGCGCTATGAGGCCTATCGCTGAAAAAGGGATGTCATCAAATAAAAACTTCACAGAAGCATTCTTTGAAACCACTTTCTTATCTGTGCATTCAACAAACAGAGGTGAACTTTACTTTTGATGGAGGAGTTTTCAAACACTCTTTCTGTGGAAACTACATGTGGACATATGGAGCCCCATGAGGCCTATCGTGGAGAAAGGAATATCTTCAAAGAAAGACTAGAGTAAAACGTTCTGTGAAACTTCTTTCTGATCTGGGCTTTCAACCAACAGAGTTGAACCTTACTTTGGATGGAGGAGTATTCAAACACTCTTTCTGTAGAAACTGCAAGTGGACATTTGGAGCGCTACGAGGCCTATCGCGGAAAAAGGAATATCTTCCAATAAAAACTACACAGAAGCATTCTGTGAAATTTTTCTGATCTGTGCATTCAACTAACACACTTGAACATAACTTTTGATTGAGGAGTTTTCAAACACTCTTTCTGTAGAAACTGGAAGTGGACATTATGAGCGCTTTGAGGCCTATCGCGGAAAAAGGAATATCTTCCAATAAAAACTACACAGAAGCATTCTGTGAAACTTCTTTCTTATCTGTGCATTCAACTAACAGAGTTGAACCTTACTTTTGATGGAGGAGTTTTGAAATAATGTTTCTGTAGAAACTGCAAGTGGATATTTTGAGCGCTATGAGGCCTATCGCGGAAAAAGCTATATCTTCAAATAAAAACTACACGGAAGCATTCTGTGAAACTTCTTTCTGATCTGTGCATTCAACTAACAGAGGTGAACATTACTTTTGATGGAGGAGTTTTTAAACACTCTTTCTGTAGAAACTGCAAGGGGATATTTGGAGCGCTATGAGGCCTATTGCGGAAAAAGGAATATCTTCAAATAAAAAGTACACAGAAGCATTCTGTGACACTTCTTTCTTATCTGTGCATTCAACTAACAGAGTTGATTCTTACTTTTGATGGAGGAGTTTTGAAACACTATTTCTGTAGAAACTTCAAGTGGACATTTTGAGCGCTATGAGGCCTATGGCGGAAAAAGGTATATCTTCAAATAAAAACTACACAGAAGCATTCTGTGAAACTTCTTTCAGATCTGTGCATTCGACTAACAGAGCTGAACATTACTTTTGATGGAGGAGTTTTTAAACACTGTTTCTGTAGAAACTGCAAGGGGATATTTGGGGCTCTATGAGGCCTATTGCGGAAAAAGCTATATCTTCAAATAAAAACTACAGAGAAGCATTCTGTGAAACTTCTTTCTTATCTGTGCATTCAACTAACAGAGTTGAACATTACTTTAGATGGAGGATTTTTGAAACACTCTTTCTGAGAAACTGCATGTGGATCATTGAGGCGCTATGAGGCCTATCGTGGAAAAAGAAATATCTTCCAATAAAAACTACAGAAAAGCATTCTCTGAATCTTCTTTCCGATCTGTGCATTCAACTAACAGAGTTGAACCTTACTTTTGATGGAGGAGTTTTGAACCACTCTTTCTGTAGAAACCGCAAGTGGATATTTGGAGCGCTATGAGGCCTGTAATGGAAAAGAAATATCTTCAAATAAAAACTACAGAGAAGCATTCTGTGAAACTTCTTTCTGATCTGTTCATTCAACTAAGAGTGTTGAAACTTACTATTGATTGAGGAGTTTTTAAACACTCTTTCTGTAGAAACTGCATGTGGATATTTGAGGCGCTATGAGGCCTATCGCTGAAAAAGGGATGTCTTCAAATAAAAACTTCACAGAAGCATTCTGTGAAACCACTTTCTGATCTGTGCATTCATCAAACAGAGTTGAACCTTCCTTTTGATGGAGGAGTTTTGAAACACTCTTTCTGTAGAAACTGCAATTGGACATTTGGAGCGCAATGAGGCCTATAGTGGTAAAAGGTATATCTTCAAATAAAAACTACACAGAAGCATTCTTTGAAACTTCTCTCTGATCTGTACATTCATCTAGCAGTGTTGAATCTTACTTTTGATTGAGGAGTTTTTAAACATTCTTTCTGTAGAAAGTGTAAGTGGATATTTGGAGTGCTATGAGGCCTATTGCGGAAAAATGATTATCTTCAAATAAAAAGTGCACAAAAGAATTCTGTGAAACTTCTTTCTGATCTGTGCATTCAACTAACAGAGATGAACCTTACTTTTAATGGAAGACTTTTGAAACACTCTTTCTGTAGAAACTGCAGGTCGATATTTGGTGCGCTATGAAGCCTATCGCGGAAAAAGGAATAACTTCAAGTAAAAACTACACAGAAGCATTCTGTGAAACTTCTTTCTCATCTGTGCATTCACCTAACAGAGTAGAACCTTACTTTTGATTGAGGAGCTTTAAAACACTCTTTCTGTGTAAACTGCACGTGGACATTAGGAGAGCTCTGAGGCCAATCGTGGAAAAACGAATATCTTCAAGTAAAAACTACACAGAAGCAGACTGTGAGACTTCATTCTGATCTGTACATTCATCTAACAGGGTTGAACCTTACTTTTCATGGAGATGTTTTGAAACACTCTTTCGGTAGATAGTGCAAGTTGTCATTTGGAGCGCTATGAGGCCTATAGTGGAAAAAGGAATATCTTCAAATAAAAACTACACAGTAGCATTCTGTGGAACTTCTTTCTGACCTGTGCATTCAACTAACCGAGTTGAACCTTACTTTGGGTGGAGGAGTTTTGAAACACTCTGTAGGAACTGGAAGTGGATATTTGTAGCGCTACGAGACCTATAGCGGAAAAAGGAATATCTTCCAATAAAAACTACACAGAAGCATTCTGTGGAAATCCTTATTGATCTGTTCATTCAACTAAAGGAGTTGAACCTTACTTTTGGTGGAAGACTATTGAAACACTCTTCCTGTAGAAACTGCAAGCGGACATTTGGAGTGCTATGAGGCCTATCGTGGAAAAAGGAATATCTTCATATAAAAACTACACAGTTGCATTCTGTGAAACTACTTTATGATCTGTGCGTTCAACTGACAGAGTTGAAACTTGCTTTTGACTGAGGGGTTTTGAAACAGTCCTTCTGTGTAAACTGCAAGTGGACATTTGGATCTCTATGAGGCCTATGGTGGGAAAAGGAATACATTCAAACAAAAACTACACAGAAGCATTCTGTGAAACTACTTTCTGATCTGTTCATTCAACTAGCAGTGTTGATCCTAACTTTTGATGGAGGAGTTTTTGAAACACTCTTCTTACCGTACAAACTGCAAGAGAATATTTGGAGCTCTATGAGGCCTATCGCGGAAAAAGGAATATCTTCAAATAAAAACTACACAGAAGCATTCTGTGAAACTTCTTTCCGATCTGTGCATTCAACTAACAGAGTTGAACCATACTTTTGATGGAGGAGTTTTGAACCACTCTTTCTGTAGAAACTGCAAGTGGACATTTGGAGCGCTATGAGGCCTATAATGGAAAAGGAATATCTTCAAATAAAAACTACACAGAAGCATTCTGTGAAACTTCTTTCTCAACTGTTCATTGAAATAACAGTGTTGAAAATTACTTTTGATGGAGGAGCTTTTAAACACTCTTTCTGTAGAAACTGCATGTGGATATTTGAGGCGCTATGAGGCCTATCGCTGAAAAAGGGATGTCATCAAATAAAAACTTCACAGAAGCATTCTTTGAAACCACTTTCTTATCTGTGCATTCAACAAACAGAGGTGAACTTTACTTTTGATGGAGGAGTTTTCAAACACTCTTTCTGTGGAAACTACATGTGGACATATGGAGCCCCATGAGGCCTATCGTGGAGAAAGGAATATCTTCAAAGAAAGACTAGAGTAAAACGTTCTGTGAAACTTCTTTCTGATCTGGGCTTTCAACCAACAGAGTTGAACCTTACTTTGGATGGAGGAGTATTCAAACACTCTTTCTGTAGAAACTGCAAGTGGACATTTGGAGCGCTACGAGGCCTATCGCGGAAAAAGGAATATCTTCCAATAAAAACTACACAGAAGCATTCTGTGAAATTTTTCTGATCTGTGCATTCAACTAACACACTTGAACATAACTTTTGATTGAGGAGTTTTCAAACACTCTTTCTGTAGAAACTGGAAGTGGACATTATGAGCGCTTTGAGGCCTATCGCGGAAAAAGGAATATCTTCAAATAAAAACTACACAGAAGCATTCTGTGAAACTTCTTTCTTATCTGTGCATTCAACTAACAGAGTTGAACCTTACTTTTGATGGAGGAGTTTTGAAATAATGTTTCTGTAGAAACTGCAAGTGGATATTTTGAGCGCTATGAGGCCTATCGCGGAAAAAGCTATATCTTCAAATAAAAACTACACGGAAGCATTCTGTGAAACTTCTTTCTGATCTGTGCATTCAACTAACAGAGGTGAACATTACTTTTGATGGAGGAGTTTTTAAACACTCTTTCTGTAGAAACTGCAAGGGGATATTTGGAGCGCTATGAGGCCTATTGCGGAAAAAGGAATATCTTCAAATAAAAAGTACACAGAAGCATTCTGTGACACTTCTTTCTTATCTGTGCATTCAACTAACAGAGTTGATTCTTACTTTTGATGGAGGAGTTTTGAAACACTATTTCTGTAGAAACTTCAAGTGGACATTTTGAGCGCTATGAGGCCTATGGCGGAAAAAGGTATATCTTCAAATAAAAACTACACAGAAGCATTCTGTGAAACTTCTTTCAGATCTGTGCATTCGACTAACAGAGCTGAACATTACTTTTGATGGAGGAGTTTTTAAACACTGTTTCTGTAGAAACTGCAAGGGGATATTTGGAGCTCTATGAGGCCTATTGCGGAAAAAGCTATATCTTCAAATAAAAACTACAGAGAAGCATTCTGTGAAACTTCTTTCTTATCTGTGCATTCAACTAACAGAGTTGAACATTACTTTAGATGGAGGATTTTTGAAACACTCTTTCTGTAGAAACTGCATGTGGATCATTGAGGCGCTATGAGGCCTATCGTGGAAAAAGAAATATCTTCCAATAAAAACTACAAAAAAGCATTCTCTGAATCTTCTTTCCGATCTGTGCATTCAACTAACAGAGTTGAACCTTACTTTTGATGGAGGAGTTTTGAACCACTCTTTCTGTAGAAACCGCAAGTGGACATTTGGAGCGCTATGAGGCCTGTAATGGAAAAGAAATATCTTCAAATAAAAACTACAGAGAAGCATTCTGTGAAACTTCTTTCTGATCTGTTCATTCAACTAAGAGTGTTGAAACTTACTATTGATTGAGGAGTTTTTAAACACTCTTTCTGTAGAAACTGCATGTGGATATTTGAGGCGCTATGAGGCCTATCGCTGAAAAAGGGATGTCTTCAAATAAAAACTTCACAGAAGCATTCTGTGAAACCACTTTCTGATCTGTGCATTCAACAAACAGAGTTGAACCTTCCTTTTGATGGAGGAGTTTTGAAACACTCTTTCTGTAGAAACTGCAATTGGACATTTGGAGCGCAATGAGGCCTATAGTGGTAAAAGGTATATCTTCAAATAAAAACTACACAGAAGCATTCTTTGAAACTTCTCTCTGATCTGTACATTCATCTAGCAGTGTTGAATCTTACTTTTGATTGAGGAGTTTTTAAACATTCTTTCTGTAGAAAGTGTAAGTGGATATTTGGAGTGCTATGAGGCCTATTGCGGAAAAAGGATTATCTTCAAATAAAAAGTGCACAAAAGAATTCTGTGAAACTTCTTTCTGATCTGTGCATTCAACAGAGATGAACCTTACTTTTAATGGAAGACTTTTGAAACACTCTTTCTGTAGAAACTGCAGGTCGATATTTGGAGCGCTATGAAGCCTATCGCGGAAAAAGCAATAACTTCAAGTAAAAACTACACAGAAGCATTCTGTGAAACTTCTTTCTCATCTGTGCATTCACCTAACAGAGTAGAACCTTACTTTTGATTGAGGAGCTTTAAAACACTCTTTCTGTGTAAACTGCACGTGGACATTAGGAGAGCTCTGAGGCCAATCGTGGAAAAACGAATATCTTCAAGTAAAAACTACACAGAAGCAGACTGTGAGACTTCATTCTGATCTGTACATTCATCTAACAGGGTTGAACCTTACTTTTCATGGAGATGTTTTGAAACACTCTTTCGGTAGATAGTGCAAGTTGTCATTTGGAGCGCTATGAGGCCTATAGTGGAAAAAGGAATATCTTCAAATAAAAACTACACAGTAGCATTCTGTGGAACTTCTTTCTGACCTGTGCATTCAACTAACCGAGTTGAACCTTACTTTGGGTGGAGGAGTTTTGAAACACTCTGTAGGAACTGGAAGTGGATATTTGTAGCGCTTCGAGACCTATAGCGGAAAAAGGAATATCTTCCAATAAAAACTACACAGAAGCATTCTGTGGAAATCCTTATTGATCTGTTCATTCAACTAAAGGAGTTGAACCTTACTTTGGGTGGAAGACTATTGAAACACTCTTCCTGTAGAAACTGCAAGCGGACATTTGGAGTGCTATGAGGCCTATCGTGGAAAAAGGAATATCTTCATATAAAAACTACACAGTTGCATTCTGTGAAACTACTTTATGATCTGTGCGTTCAACTGACAGAGTTGAAACTTGCTTTTGACTGAGGGGTTTTGAAACTGTCCTTCTGTGTAAACTGCAAGTGGACATTTGGATCTCTATGAGGCCTATGGTGGGAAAAGGAATACATTCAAACAAAAACTACACAGAAGCATTCTGTGAAACTACTTTCTGATCTGTTCATTCAACTAGCAGTGTTGATCCTAACTTTTGATGGAGGAGTTTTTGAAACACTCTTCTTACCGTACAAACTGCAAGAGAATATTTGGAGCTCTATGAGGCCTATCGCGGAAAAAGGAATATCTTCAAATAAAAACTACACAGAAGCATTCTGTGAAACTTCTTTCCGATCTGTGCATTCAACTAACAGAGTTGAACCTTACTTTTGATGGAAGAGTTTTGAACCACTCTTTCTGTAGAAACTGCAAGTGGACATTTGGAGCGCTATGAGGCCTATAATGGAAAAGGAATATCTTCAAATAAAAACTACACAGAAGCATTCTGTGAAACTTCTTTCTCAACTGTTCATTGAAATAACAGTGTTGAAAATTACTTTTGATGGAGGAGCTTTTAAACACTCTTTCTGTAGAAACTGCATGTGGATATTTGAGGCGCTATGAGGCCTATCGCTGAAAAAGGGATGTCATCAAATAAAAACTTCACAGAAGCATTCTTTGAAACCACTTTCTTATCTGTGCATTCAACAAACAGAGGTGAACTTTACTTTTGATGGAGGAGTTTTCAAACACTCTTTCTGTGGAAACTACATGTGGACATATGGAGCCCCATGAGGCCTATCGTGGAGAAAGGAATATCTTCAAAGAAAGACTAGAGTAAAACGTTCTGTGAAACTTCTTTCTGATCTGGGCTTTCAACCAACAGAGTTGAACCTTACTTTGGATGGAGGAGTATTCAAACACTCTTTCTGTAGAAACTGCAAGTGGACATTTGGAGCGCTACGAGGCCTATCGCGGAAAAAGGAATATCTTCCAATAAAAACTACACAGAAGCATTCTGTGAAATTTTTCTGATCTGTGCATTCAACTAACACACTTGAACATAACTTTTGATTGAGGAGTTTTCAAACACTCTTTCTGTAGAAACTGGAAGTGGACATTATGAGCGCTTTGAGGCCTATCGCGGAAAAAGGAATATCTTCAAATAAAAACTACACAGAAGCATTCTGTGAAACTTCTTTCTTATCTGTGCATTCAACTAACAGAGTTGAACCTTACTTTTGATGGAGGAGTTTTGAAATAATGTTTCTGTAGAAACTGCAAATGGATATTTTGAGCGCTATGAGGCCTATCGCGGAAAAAGCTATATCTTCAAATAAAAACTACACGGAAGCATTCTGTGAAACTTCTTTCTGATCTGTGCATTCAACTAACAGAGGTGAACATTACTTTTGATGGAGGAGTTTTTAAACACTCTTTCTGTAGAAACTGCAAGGGGATATTTGGAGCGCTATGAGGCCTATTGCGGAAAAAGGAATATCTTCAAATAAAAAGTACACAGAAGCATTCTGTGACACTTCTTTCTTATCTGTGCATTCAACTAACAGAGTTGATTCTTACTTTTGATGGAGGAGTTTTGAAACACTATTTCTGTAGAAACTTCAAGTGGACATTTTGAGCGCTATGAGGCCTATGGCGGAAAAAGGTATATCTTCAAATAAAAACTACACAGAAGCATTCTGTGAAACTTCTTTCAGATCTGTGCATTCGACTAACAGAGCTGAACATTACTTTTGATGGAGGAGTTTTTAAACACTGTTTCTGTAGAAACTGCAAGGGGATATTTGGAGCTCTATGAGGCCTATTGCGGAAAAAGCTATATCTTCAAATAAAAACTACAGAGAAGCATTCTGTGAAACTTCTTTCTTATCTGTGCATTCAACTAACAGAGTTGAACATTACTTTAGATGGAGGATTTTTGAAACACTCTTTCTGTAGAAACTGCATGTGGATCATTGAGGCGCTATGAGGCCTATCGTGGAAAAAGAAATATCTTCCATTAAAAACTACAAAAAAGCATTCTCTGAATCTTCTTTCCGATCTGTGCATTCAACTAACAGAGTTGAACCTTACTTTTGATGGAGGAGTTTTGAACCACTCTTTCTGTAGAAACCGCAAGTGGACATTTGGAGCGCTATGAGGCCTGTAATGGAAAAGAAATATCTTCAAATAAAAACTACAGAGAAGCATTCTGTGAAACTTCTTTCTGATCTGTTCATTCAACTAAGAGTGTTGAAACTTACTATTGATTGAGGAGTTTTTAAACACTCTTTCTGTAGAAACTGCATGTGGATATTTGAGGCGCTATGAGGCCTATCGCTGAAAAAGGGATGTCTTCAAATAAAAACTTCACAGAAGCATTCTGTGAAACCACTTTCTGATCTGTGCATTCAACAAACAGAGTTGAACCTTCCTTTTGATGGAGGAGTTTTGAAACACTCTTTCTGTAGAAACTGCAATTGGACATTTGGAGCGCAATGAGGCCTATAGTGGTAAAAGGTATATCTTGAAATAAAAACTACACAGAAGCATTCTTTGAAACTTCTCTCTGATCTGTACATTCATCTAGCAGTGTTGAATCTTACTTTTGATTGAGGAGTTTTTAAACATTCTTTCTGTAGAAAGTGTAAGTGGATATTTGGAGTGCTATGAGGCCTATTGCGGAAAAAGGATTATCTTCAAATAAAAAGTGCACAAAAGAATTCTGTGAAACTTCTTTCTGATCTGTGCATTCAACTAACAGAGATGAACCTTACTTTTAATGGAAGACTTTTGAAACACTCTTTCTGTAGAAACTGCAGGTCGATATTTGGAGCGCTATGAAGCCTATCGCGGAAAAAGCAATAACTTCAAGTAAAAACTACACAGAAGCATTCTGTGAAACTTCTTTCTCATCTGTGCATTCACCTAACAGAGTAGAACCTTACTTTTGATTGAGGAGCTTTAAAACACTCTTTCTGTGTAAACTGCACGTGGACATTAGGAGAGCTCTGAGGCCAATCGTGGAAAAACGAATATCTTCAAGTAAAAACTACACAGAAGCAGACTGTGAGACTTCATTCTGATCTGTACATTCATCTAACAGGGTTGAACCTTACTTTTCATGGAGATGTTTTGAAACACTCTTTCGGTAGATAGTGCAAGTTGTCATTTGGAGCGCTATGAGGCCTATAGTGGAAAAAGGAATATCTTCAAATAAAAACTACACAGTAGCATTCTGTGGAACTTCTTTCTGACCTGTGCATTCAACTAACCGAGTTGAACCTTACTTTGGGTGGAGGAGTTTTGAAACACTCTGTAGGAACTGGAAGTGGATATTTGTAGCGCTACGAGACCTATAGCGGAAAAAGGAATATCTTCCAATAAAAACTACACAGAAGCATTCTGTGGAAATCCTTATTGATCTGTTCATTCAACTAAAGGAGTTGAACCTTACTTTTGGTGGAAGACTATTGAAACACTCTTCCTGTAGAAACTGCAAGCGGACATTTGGAGTGCTATGAGGCCTATCGTGGAAAAAGGAATATCTTCATATAAAAACTACACAGTTGCATTCTGTGAAACTACTTTATGATCTGTGCGTTCAACTGACAGAGTTGAAACTTGCTTTTGACTGAGGGGTTTTGAAACAGTCCTTCTGTGTAAACTGCAAGTGGACATTTGGATCTCTATGAGGCCTATGGTGGGAAAAGGAATACATTCAAACAAAAACTACACAGAAGCATTCTGTGAAACTACTTTCTGATCTGTTCATTCAACTAGCAGTGTTGATCCTAACTTTTGATGGAGGAGTTTTTGAAACACTCTTCTTACCGTACAAACTGCAAGAGAATATTTGGAGCTCTATGAGGCCTATCGCGGAAAAAGGAATATCTTCAAATAAAAACTACACAGAAGCATTCTGTGAAACTTCTTTCCGATCTGTGCATTCAACTAACAGAGTTGAACCTTACTTTTGATGGAGGAGTTTTGAACCACTCTTTCTGTAGAAACTGCAAGTGGACATTTGGAGCGCTATGAGGCCTATAATGGAAAAGGAATATCTTCAAATAAAAACTACACAGAAGCATTCTGTGAAACTTCTTTCTCAACTGTTCATTGAAATAACAGTGTTGAAAATTACTTTTGATGGAGGAGCTTTTAAACACTCTTTCTGTAGAAACTGCATGTGGATATTTGAGGCGCTATGAGGCCTATCGCTGAAAAAGGGATGTCATCAAATAAAAACTTCACAGAAGCATTCTTTGAAACCACTTTCTTATCTGTGCATTCAACAAACAGAGGTGAACTTTACTTTTGATGGAGGAGTTTTCAAACACTCTTTCTGTGGAAACTACATGTGGACATATGGAGCCCCATGAGGCCTATCGTGGAGAAAGGAATATCTTCAAAGAAAGACTAGAGTAAAACGTTCTGTGAAACTTCTTTCTGATCTGGGCTTTCAACCAACAGAGTTGAACCTTACTTTGGATGGAGGAGTATTCAAACACTCTTTCTGTAGAAACTGCAAGTGGACATTTGGAGCGCTACGAGGCCTATCGCGGAAAAAGGAATATCTTCCAATAAAAACTACACAGAAGCATTCTGTGAAATTTTTCTGATCTGTGCATTCAACTAACACACTTGAACATAACTTTTGATTGAGGAGTTTTCAAACACTCTTTCTGTAGAAACTGGAAGTGGACATTATGAGCGCTTTGAGGCCTATCGCGGAAAAAGGAATATCTTCCAATAAAAACTACACAGAAGCATTCTGTGAAACTTCTTTCTTATCTGTGCATTCAACTAACAGAGTTGAACCTTACTTTTGATGGAGGAGTTTTGAAATAATGTTTCTGTAGAAACTGCAAGTGGATATTTTGAGCGCTATGAGGCCTATCGCGGAAAAAGCTATATCTTCAAATAAAAACTACACGGAAGCATTCTGTGAAACTTCTTTCTGATCTGTGCATTCAACTAACAGAGGTGAACATTACTTTTGATGGAGGAGTTTTTAAACACTCTTTCTGTAGAAACTGCAAGGGGATATTTGGAGCGCTATGAGGCCTATTGCGGAAAAAGGAATATCTTCAAATAAAAAGTACACAGAAGCATTCTGTGACACTTCTTTCTTATCTGTGCATTCAACTAACAGAGTTGATTCTTACTTTTGATGGAGGAGTTTTGAAACACTATTTCTGTAGAAACTTCAAGTGGACATTTTGAGCGCTATGAGGCCTATGGCGGAAAAAGGTATATCTTCAAATAAAAACTACACAGAAGCATTCTGTGAAACTTCTTTCAGATCTGTGCATTCGACTAACAGAGCTGAACATTACTTTTGATGGAGGAGTTTTTAAACACTGTTTCTGTAGAAACTGCAAGGGGATATTTGGGGCTCTATGAGGCCTATTGCGGAAAAAGCTATATCTTCAAATAAAAACTACAGAGAAGCATTCTGTGAAACTTCTTTCTTATCTGTGCATTCAACTAACAGAGTTGAACATTACTTTAGATGGAGGATTTTTGAAACACTCTTTCTGAGAAACTGCATGTGGATCATTGAGGCGCTATGAGGCCTATCGTGGAAAAAGAAATATCTTCCAATAAAAACTACAGAAAAGCATTCTCTGAATCTTCTTTCCGATCTGTGCATTCAACTAACAGAGTTGAACCTTACTTTTGATGGAGGAGTTTTGAACCACTCTTTCTGTAGAAACCGCAAGTGGATATTTGGAGCGCTATGAGGCCTGTAATGGAAAAGAAATATCTTCAAATAAAAACTACAGAGAAGCATTCTGTGAAACTTCTTTCTGATCTGTTCATTCAACTAAGAGTGTTGAAACTTACTATTGATTGAGGAGTTTTTAAACACTCTTTCTGTAGAAACTGCATGTGGATATTTGAGGCGCTATGAGGCCTATCGCTGAAAAAGGGATGTCTTCAAATAAAAACTTCACAGAAGCATTCTGTGAAACCACTTTCTGATCTGTGCATTCATCAAACAGAGTTGAACCTTCCTTTTGATGGAGGAGTTTTGAAACACTCTTTCTGTAGAAACTGCAATTGGACATTTGGAGCGCAATGAGGCCTATAGTGGTAAAAGGTATATCTTCAAATAAAAACTACACAGAAGCATTCTTTGAAACTTCTCTCTGATCTGTACATTCATCTAGCAGTGTTGAATCTTACTTTTGATTGAGGAGTTTTTAAACATTCTTTCTGTAGAAAGTGTAAGTGGATATTTGGAGTGCTATGAGGCCTATTGCGGAAAAATGATTATCTTCAAATAAAAAGTGCACAAAAGAATTCTGTGAAACTTCTTTCTGATCTGTGCATTCAACTAACAGAGATGAACCTTACTTTTAATGGAAGACTTTTGAAACACTCTTTCTGTAGAAACTGCAGGTCGATATTTGGTGCGCTATGAAGCCTATCGCGGAAAAAGGAATAACTTCAAGTAAAAACTACACAGAAGCATTCTGTGAAACTTCTTTCTCATCTGTGCATTCACCTAACAGAGTAGAACCTTACTTTTGATTGAGGAGCTTTAAAACACTCTTTCTGTGTAAACTGCACGTGGACATTAGGAGAGCTCTGAGGCCAATCGTGGAAAAACGAATATCTTCAAGTAAAAACTACACAGAAGCAGACTGTGAGACTTCATTCTGATCTGTACATTCATCTAACAGGGTTGAACCTTACTTTTCATGGAGATGTTTTGAAACACTCTTTCGGTAGATAGTGCAAGTTGTCATTTGGAGCGCTATGAGGCCTATAGTGGAAAAAGGAATATCTTCAAATAAAAACTACACAGTAGCATTCTGTGGAACTTCTTTCTGACCTGTGCATTCAACTAACCGAGTTGAACCTTACTTTGGGTGGAGGAGTTTTGAAACACTCTGTAGGAACTGGAAGTGGATATTTGTAGCGCTACGAGACCTATAGCGGAAAAAGGAATATCTTCCAATAAAAACTACACAGAAGCATTCTGTGGAAATCCTTATTGATCTGTTCATTCAACTAAAGGAGTTGAACCTTACTTTTGGTGGAAGACTATTGAAACACTCTTCCTGTAGAAACTGCAAGCGGACATTTGGAGTGCTATGAGGCCTATCGTGGAAAAAGGAATATCTTCATATAAAAACTACACAGTTGCATTCTGTGAAACTACTTTATGATCTGTGCGTTCAACTGACAGAGTTGAAACTTGCTTTTGACTGAGGGGTTTTGAAACAGTCCTTCTGTGTAAACTGCAAGTGGACATTTGGATCTCTATGAGGCCTATGGTGGGAAAAGGAATACATTCAAACAAAAACTACACAGAAGCATTCTGTGAAACTACTTTCTGATCTGTTCATTCAACTAGCAGTGTTGATCCTAACTTTTGATGGAGGAGTTTTTGAAACACTCTTCTTACCGTACAAACTGCAAGAGAATATTTGGAGCTCTATGAGGCCTATCGCGGAAAAAGGAATATCTTCAAATAAAAACTACACAGAAGCATTCTGTGAAACTTCTTTCCGATCTGTGCATTCAACTAACAGAGTTGAACCATACTTTTGATGGAGGAGTTTTGAACCACTCTTTCTGTAGAAACTGCAAGTGGACATTTGGAGCGCTATGAGGCCTATAATGGAAAAGGAATATCTTCAAATAAAAACTACACAGAAGCATTCTGTGAAACTTCTTTCTCAACTGTTCATTGAAATAACAGTGTTGAAAATTACTTTTGATGGAGGAGCTTTTAAACACTCTTTCTGTAGAAACTGCATGTGGATATTTGAGGCGCTATGAGGCCTATCGCTGAAAAAGGGATGTCATCAAATAAAAACTTCACAGAAGCATTCTTTGAAACCACTTTCTTATCTGTGCATTCAACAAACAGAGGTGAACTTTACTTTTGATGGAGGAGTTTTCAAACACTCTTTCTGTGGAAACTACATGTGGACATATGGAGCCCCATGAGGCCTATCGTGGAGAAAGGAATATCTTCAAAGAAAGACTAGAGTAAAACGTTCTGTGAAACTTCTTTCTGATCTGGGCTTTCAACCAACAGAGTTGAACCTTACTTTGGATGGAGGAGTATTCAAACACTCTTTCTGTAGAAACTGCAAGTGGACATTTGGAGCGCTACGAGGCCTATCGCGGAAAAAGGAATATCTTCCAATAAAAACTACACAGAAGCATTCTGTGAAATTTTTCTGATCTGTGCATTCAACTAACACACTTGAACATAACTTTTGATTGAGGAGTTTTCAAACACTCTTTCTGTAGAAACTGGAAGTGGACATTATGAGCGCTTTGAGGCCTATCGCGGAAAAAGGAATATCTTCAAATAAAAACTACACAGAAGCATTCTGTGAAACTTCTTTCTTATCTGTGCATTCAACTAACAGAGTTGAACCTTACTTTTGATGGAGGAGTTTTGAAATAATGTTTCTGTAGAAACTGCAAGTGGATATTTTGAGCGCTATGAGGCCTATCGCGGAAAAAGCTATATCTTCAAATAAAAACTACACGGAAGCATTCTGTGAAACTTCTTTCTGATCTGTGCATTCAACTAACAGAGGTGAACATTACTTTTGATGGAGGAGTTTTTAAACACTCTTTCTGTAGAAACTGCAAGGGGATATTTGGAGCGCTATGAGGCCTATTGCGGAAAAAGGAATATCTTCAAATAAAAAGTACACAGAAGCATTCTGTGACACTTCTTTCTTATCTGTGCATTCAACTAACAGAGTTGATTCTTACTTTTGATGGAGGAGTTTTGAAACACTATTTCTGTAGAAACTTCAAGTGGACATTTTGAGCGCTATGAGGCCTATGGCGGAAAAAGGTATATCTTCAAATAAAAACTACACAGAAGCATTCTGTGAAACTTCTTTCAGATCTGTGCATTCGACTAACAGAGCTGAACATTACTTTTGATGGAGGAGTTTTTAAACACTGTTTCTGTAGAAACTGCAAGGGGATATTTGGGGCTCTATGAGGCCTATTGCGGAAAAAGCTATATCTTCAAATAAAAACTACAGAGAAGCATTCTGTGAAACTTCTTTCTTATCTGTGCATTCAACTAACAGAGTTGAACATTACTTTAGATGGAGGATTTTTGAAACACTCTTTCTGAGAAACTGCATGTGGATCATTGAGGCGCTATGAGGCCTATCGTGGAAAAAGAAATATCTTCCAATAAAAACTACAGAAAAGCATTCTCTGAATCTTCTTTCCGATCTGTGCATTCAACTAACAGAGTTGAACCTTACTTTTGATGGAGGAGTTTTGAACCACTCTTTCTGTAGAAACCGCAAGTGGACATTTGGAGCGCTATGAGGCCTGTAATGGAAAAGAAATATCTTCAAATAAAAACTACAGAGAAGCATTCTGTGAAACTTCTTTCTGATCTGTTCATTCAACTAAGAGTGTTGAAACTTACTATTGATTGAGGAGTTTTTAAACACTCTTTCTGTAGAAACTGCATGTGGATATTTGAGGCGCTATGAGGCCTATCGCTGAAAAAGGGATGTCTTCAAATAAAAACTTCACAGAAGCATTCTGTGAAACCACTTTCTGATCTGTGCATTCATCAAACAGAGTTGAACCTTCCTTTTGATGGAGGAGTTTTGAAACACTCTTTCTGTAGAAACTGCAATTGGACATTTGGAGCGCAATGAGGCCTATAGTGGTAAAAGGTATATCTTGAAATAAAAACTACACAGAAGCATTCTTTGAAACTTCTCTCTGATCTGTACATTCATCTAGCAGTGTTGAATCTTACTTTTGATTGAGGAGTTTTTAAACATTCTTTCTGTAGAAAGTGTAAGTGGATATTTGGAGTGCTATGAGGCCTATTGCGGAAAAAGGATTATCTTCAAATAAAAAGTGCACAAAAGAATTCTGTGAAACTTCTTTCTGATCTGTGCATTCAACTAACAGAGATGAACCTTACTTTTAATGGAAGACTTTTGAAACACTCTTTCTGTAGAAACTGCAGGTCGATATTTGGAGCGCTATGAAGCCTATCGCGGAAAAAGCAATAACTTCAAGTAAAAACTACACAGAAGCATTCTGTGAAACTTCTTTCTCATCTGTGCATTCACCTAACAGAGTAGAACCTTACTTTTGATTGAGGAGCTTTAAAACACTCTTTCTGTGTAAACTGCACGTGGACATTAGGAGAGCTCTGAGGCCAATCGTGGAAAAACGAATATCTTCAAGTAAAAACTACACAGAAGCAGACTGTGAGACTTCATTCTGATCTGTACATTCATCTAACAGGGTTGAACCTTACTTTTCATGGAGATGTTTTGAAACACTCTTTCGGTAGATAGTGCAAGTTGTCATTTGGAGCGCTATGAGGCCTATAGTGGAAAAAGGAATATCTTCAAATAAAAACTACACAGTAGCATTCTGTGGAACTTCTTTCTGACCTGTGCATTCAACTAACCGAGTTGAACCTTACTTTGGGTGGAGGAGTTTTGAAACACTCTGTAGGAACTGGAAGTGGATATTTGTAGCGCTACGAGACCTATAGCGGAAAAAGGAATATCTTCCAATAAAAACTACACAGAAGCATTCTGTGGAAATCCTTATTGATCTGTTCATTCAACTAAAGGAGTTGAACCTTACTTTTGGTGGAAGACTATTGAAACACTCTTCCTGTAGAAACTGCAAGCGGACATTTGGAGTGCTATGAGGCCTATCGTGGAAAAAGGAATATCTTCATATAAAAACTACACAGTTGCATTCTGTGAAACTACTTTATGATCTGTGCGTTCAACTGACAGAGTTGAAACTTGCTTTTGACTGAGGGGTTTTGAAACAGTCCTTCTGTGTAAACTGCAAGTGGACATTTGGATCTCTATGAGGCCTATGGTGGGAAAAGGAATACATTCAAACAAAAACTACACAGAAGCATTCTGTGAAACTACTTTCTGATCTGTTCATTCAACTAGCAGTGTTGATCCTAACTTTTGATGGAGGAGTTTTTGAAACACTCTTCTTACCGTACAAACTGCAAGAGAATATTTGGAGCTCTATGAGGCCTATCGCGGAAAAAGGAATATCTTCAAATAAAAACTACACAGAAGCATTCTGTGAAACTTCTTTCCGATCTGTGCATTCAACTAACAGAGTTGAACCTTACTTTTGATGGAGGAGTTTTGAACCACTCTTTCTGTAGAAACTGCAAGTGGACATTTGGAGCGCTATGAGGCCTATAATGGAAAAGGAATATCTTCAAATAAAAACTACACAGAAGCATTCTGTGAAACTTCTTTCTCAACTGTTCATTGAAATAACAGTGTTGAAAATTACTTTTGATGGAGGAGCTTTTAAACACTCTTTCTGTAGAAACTGCATGTGGATATTTGAGGCGCTATGAGGCCTATCGCTGAAAAAGGGATGTCATCAAATAAAAACTTCACAGAAGCATTCTTTGAAACCACTTTCTTATCTGTGCATTCAACAAACAGAGGTGAACTTTACTTTTGATGGAGGAGTTTTCAAACACTCTTTCTGTGGAAACTACATGTGGACATATGGAGCCCCATGAGGCCTATCGTGGAGAAAGGAATATCTTCAAAGAAAGACTAGAGTAAAACGTTCTGTGAAACTTCTTTCTGATCTGGGCTTTCAACCAACAGAGTTGAACCTTACTTTGGATGGAGGAGTATTCAAACACTCTTTCTGTAGAAACTGCAAGTGGACATTTGGAGCGCTACGAGGCCTATCGCGGAAAAAGGAATATCTTCCAATAAAAACTACACAGAAGCATTCTGTGAAATTTTTCTGATCTGTGCATTCAACTAACACACTTGAACATAACTTTTGATTGAGGAGTTTTCAAACACTCTTTCTGTAGAAACTGGAAGTGGACATTATGAGCGCTTTGAGGCCTATCGCGGAAAAAGGAATATCTTCAAATAAAAACTACACAGAAGCATTCTGTGAAACTTCTTTCTTATCTGTGCATTCAACTAACAGAGTTGAACCTTACTTTTGATGGAGGAGTTTTGAAATAATGTTTCTGTAGAAACTGCAAGTGGATATTTTGAGCGCTATGAGGCCTATCGCGGAAAAAGCTATATCTTCAAATAAAAACTACACGGAAGCATTCTGTGAAACTTCTTTCTGATCTGTGCATTCAACTAACAGAGGTGAACATTACTTTTGATGGAGGAGTTTTTAAACACTCTTTCTGTAGAAACTGCAAGGGGATATTTGGAGCGCTATGAGGCCTATTGCGGAAAAAGGAATATCTTCAAATAAAAAGTACACAGAAGCATTCTGTGACACTTCTTTCTTATCTGTGCATTCAACTAACAGAGTTGATTCTTACTTTTGATGGAGGAGTTTTGAAACACTATTTCTGTAGAAACTTCAAGTGGACATTTTGAGCGCTATGAGGCCTATGGCGGAAAAAGGTATATCTTCAAATAAAAACTACACAGAAGCATTCTGTGAAACTTCTTTCAGATCTGTGCATTCGACTAACAGAGCTGAACATTACTTTTGATGGAGGAGTTTTTAAACACTGTTTCTCTAGAAACTGCAAGGGGATATTTGGGGCTCTATGAGGCCTATTGCGGAAAAAGCTATATCTTCAAATAAAAACTACAGAGAAGCATTCTGTGAAACTTCTTTCTTATCTGTGCATTCAACTAACAGAGTTGAACATTACTTTAGATGGAGGATTTTTGAAACACTCTTTCTGAGAAACTGCATGTGGATCATTGAGGCGCTATGAGGCCTATCGTGGAAAAAGAAATATCTTCCAATAAAAACTACAGAAAAGCATTCTCTGAATCTTCTTTCCGATCTGTGCATTCAACTAACAGAGTTGAACCTTACTTTTGATGGAGGAGTTTTGAACCACTCTTTCTGTAGAAACCGCAAGTGGACATTTGGAGCGCTATGAGGCCTGTAATGGAAAAGAAATATCTTCAAATAAAAACTACAGAGAAGCATTCTGTGAAACTTCTTTCTGATCTGTTCATTCAACTAAGAGTGTTGAAACTTACTATTGATTGAGGAGTTTTTAAACACTCTTTCTGTAGAAACTGCATGTGGATATTTGAGGCGCTATGAGGCCTATCGCTGAAAAAGGGATGTCTTCAAATAAAAACTTCACAGAAGCATTCTGTGAAACCACTTTCTGATCTGTGCATTCATCAAACAGAGTTGAACCTTCCTTTTGATGGAGGAGTTTTGAAACACTCTTTCTGTAGAAACTGCAATTGGACATTTGGAGCGCAATGAGGCCTATAGTGGTAAAAGGTATATCTTCAAATAAAAACTACACAGAAGCATTCTTTGAAACTTCTCTCTGATCTGTACATTCATCTAGCAGTGTTGAATCTTACTTTTGATTGAGGAGTTTTTAAACATTCTTTCTGTAGAAAGTGTAAGTGGATATTTGGAGTGCTATGAGGCCTATTGCGGAAAAAGGATTATCTTCAAATAAAAAGTGCACAAAAGAATTCTGTGAAACTTCTTTCTGATCTGTGCATTCAACTAACAGAGATGAACCTTACTTTTAATGGAAGACTTTTGAAACACTCTTTCTGTAGAAACTGCAGGTCGATATTTGGAGCGCTATGAAGCCTATCGCGGAAAAAGGAATAACTTCAAGTAAAAACTACACAGAAGCATTCTGTGAAACTTCTTTCTCATCTGTGCATTCACCTAACAGAGTAGAACCTTACTTTTGATTGAGGAGCTTTAAAACACTCTTTCTGTGTAAACTGCACGTGGACATTAGGAGAGCTCTGAGGCCAATCGTGGAAAAACGAATATCTTCAAGTAAAAACTACACAGAAGCAGACTGTGAGACTTCATTCTGATCTGTACATTCATCTAACAGGGTTGAACCTTACTTTTCATGGAGAGGTTTTCAAACACTCTTTCGGTAGATAGTGCAAGTTGTCATTTGGAGCGCTATGAGGCCTATAGTGGAAAAAGGAATATCTTCAAATAAAAACTACACAGTAGCATTCTGTGGAACTTCTTTCTGACCTGTGCATTCAACTAACCGAGTTGAACTTTACTTTGGGTGGAGGAGTTTTGAAACACTCTGTAGGAACTGGAAGTGGATATTTGTAGCGCTACGAGACCTATAGCGGAAAAAGGAATATCTTCCAATAAAAACTACACAGAAGCATTCTGTGGAAATCCTTATTGATCTGTTCATTCAACTAAAGGAGTTGAACCTTACTTTTGGTGGAAGACTATTGAAACACTCTTCCTGTAGAAACTGCAAGCGGACATTTGGAGTGCTATGAGGCCTATCGTGGAAAAAGGAATATCTTCATATAAAAACTACACAGTTGCATTCTGTGAAACTACTTTATGATCTGTGCGTTCAACTGACAGAGTTGAAACTTGCTTTTGACTGAGGGGTTTTGAAACAGTCCTTCTGTGTAAACTGCAAGTGGACATTTGGATCTCTATGAGGCCTATGGTGGGAAAAGGAATACATTCAAACAAAAACTACACAGAAGCATTCTGTGAAACTACTTTCTGATCTGTTCATAAAACTAGCAGTGTTGATCCTAAATTTTGATGGAGGAGTTTTTGAAACACTCTTCTTACCGTACAAACTGCAAGAGAATATTTGGAGCTCTATGAGGCCTATCGCGGAAAAAGGAATATCTTCAAATAAAAACTACACAGAAGCATTCTGTGAAACTTCTTCCCGATCTGTGCATTCAACTAACAGAGTTGAACCTTACTTTTGATGGAGGAGTTTTGAACCACTCTTTCTGTAGAAACTGCAAGTGGACATTTGGAGCGCTATGAGGCCTATAATGGAAAAGGAATATCTTCAAATAAAAACTACACAGAAGCATTCTGTGAAACTTCTTTCTCAACTGTTCATTGAAATAACAGTGTTGTAAATTACTTTTGATGGAGGAGCTTTTAAACACTCTTTCTGTAGAAACTGCATGTGGATATTTGAGGCGCTATGAGGCCTATCGCTGAAAAAGGGATGTCATCAAATAAAAACTTCACAGAAGCATTCTTTGAAACCACTTTCTGATCTGTGCATTCAACAAACAGAGTTGAACCTTCCTTTTGATGGAGGAGTTTTGAAACACTCTTTCTGTAGAAACTGCAATTGGACATTTGGAGCGCAATGAGGCCTATAGTGGTAAAAGGTATATCTTCAAATAAAAACTACACAGAAGCATTCTTTGAAACTTCTCTCTGATCTGTACATTCATCTAGCAGTGTTGAATCTTACTTTTGATTGAGGAGTTTTTAAACATTCTTTCTGTAGAAAGTGTAAGTGGATATTTGGAGTGCTATGAGGCCTATTGCGGAAAAAGGATTATCTTCAAATAAAAAGTGCACAAAAGAATTCTGTGAAACTTCTTTCTGATCTGTGCATTCAACTAACAGAGATGAACCTTACTTTTAATGGAAGACTTTTGAAACACTCTTTCTGTAGAAACTGCAGGTCGATATTTGGAGCGCTATGAAGCCTATCGCGGAAAAAGGAATAACTTCAAGTAAAAACTACACAGAAGCATTCCGTGAAACTTCTTTCTCATCTGTGCATTCACCTAACAGAGTAGAACCTTACTTTTGATTGAGGAGCTTTAAAACACTCTTTCTGTGTAAACTGCACGTGGACATTAGGAGAGCTCTGAGGCCAATCGTGGAAAAACGAATATCTTCAAGTAAAAACTACACAGAAGCAGACTGTGAGACTTCATTCTGATCTGTACATTCATCTAACAGGGTTGAACCTTACTTTTCATGGAGATGTTTTGAAACACTCTTTCGGTAGATAGTGCAAGTTGTCATTTGGAGCGCTATGAGGCCTATAGTGGAAAAAGGAATATCTTCAAATAAAAACTACACAGTAGCATTCTGTGGAACTTCTTTCTGACCTGTGCATTCAACTAACCGAGTTGAACTTTACTTTGGGTGGAGGAGTTTTGAAACACTCTGTAGGAACTGCAAGTGGATATTTGTAGCGCTACGAGACCTATAGCGGAAAAGGGAATATCTTCCAATAAAAACTACACAGAAGCATTCTGTGGAAATCCTTATTGATCTGTTCATTCAACTAAAGGAGTTGAACCTTACTTTTGGTGGAAGACTATTGAAACACTCTTCCTGTAGAAACTGCAAGCGGACATTTGGAGTGCTATGAGGCCTATCGTGGAAAAAGGAATATCTTCATATAAAAACTACACAGTTGCATTCTGTGAAACTACTTTATGATCTGTGCGTTCAACTGACAGAGTTGAAACTTGCTTTTGACTGAGGGGTTTTGAAACAGTCCTTCTGTGTAAACTGCAAGTGGACATTTGGATCTCTATGAGGCCTATGGTGGGAAAAGGAATACATTCAAACAAAAACTACACAGAAGCATTCTGTGAAACTACTTTCTGATCTGTTCATTCAACTAGCAGTGTTGATCCTAACTTTTGATGGAGGAGTTTTTGAAACACTCTTCTTACCGTACAAACTGCAGGAGAATATTTGGAGCTCTGTGAGGCCTATCGCGGAAAAAGGAATATCTTCAAATAAAAACTACACAGAAGCATTCTGTGAAACTTCTTTCCGATCTGTGCATTCAACTAACAGAGTTGAACCTTACTTTTGATGGAGGAGTTTTGAACCACTCTTTCTGTAGAAACTGCAAGTGGACATTTGGAGCGCTATGAGGCCTATAATGGAAAAGGAATATCTTCAAATAAAAACTACACAGAAGCATTCTGTGAAACTTCTTTCTCAACTGTTCATTGAAATAACAGTGTTGAAAATTACTTTTGATGGAGGAGCTTTTAAACACTCTTTCTGTAGAAACTGCATGTGGATATTTGAGGCGCTATGAGGCCTATCGCTGAAAAAGGGATGTCATCAAATAAAAACTTCACAGAAGCATTCTTTGAAACCACTTTCTTATCTGTGCATTCAACAAACAGAGGTGAACTTTACTTTTGATGGAGGAGTTTTCAAACACTCTTTCTGTGGAAACTACATGTGGACATATGGAGCCCCATGAGGCCTATCGTGGAGAAAGGAATATCTTCAAAGAAAGACTAGAGTAAAACGTTCTGTGAAACTTCTTTCTGATCTGGGCTTTCAACCAACAGAGTTGAACCTTACTTTGGATGGAGGAGTATTCAAACACTCTTTCTGTAGAAACTGCAAGTGGACATTTGGAGCGCTACGAGGCCTATCGCGGAAAAAGGAATATCTTCCAATAAAAACTACACAGAAGCATTCTGTGAAATTTTTCTGATCTGTGCATTCAACTAACACACTTGAACATAACTTTTGATTGAGGAGTTTTCAAACACTCTTTCTGTAGAAACTGGAAGTGGACATTATGAGCGCTTTGAGGCCTATCGCGGAAAAAGGAATATCTTCAAATAAAAACTACACAGAAGCATTCTGTGAAACTTCTTTCTTATCTGTGCATTCAACTAACAGAGTTGAACCTTACTTTTGATGGAGGAGTTTTGAAATAATGTTTCTGTAGAAACTGCAAGTGGATATTTTGAGCGCTATGAGGCCTATCGCGGAAAAAGCTATATCTTCAAATAAAAACTACACGGAAGCATTCTGTGAAACTTCTTTCTGATCTGTGCATTCAACTAACAGAGGTGAACATTACTTTTGATGGAGGAGTTTTTAAACACTCTTTCTGTAGAAACTGCAAGGGGATATTTGGAGCGCTATGAGGCCTATTGCGGAAAAAGGAATATCTTCAAATAAAAAGTACACAGAAGCATTCTGTGACACTTCTTTCTTATCTGTGCATTCAACTAACAGAGTTGATTCTTACTTTTGATGGAGGAGTTTTGAAACACTATTTCTGTAGAAACTTCAAGTGGACATTTTGAGCGCTATGAGGCCTATGGCGGAAAAAGGTATATCTTCAAATAAAAACTACACAGAAGCATTCTGTGAAACTTCTTTCAGATCTGTGCATTCGACTAACAGAGCTGAACATTACTTTTGATGGAGGAGTTTTTAAACACTGTTTCTGTAGAAACTGCAAGGGGATATTTGGGGCTCTATGAGGCCTATTGCGGAAAAAGCTATATCTTCAAATAAAAACTACAGAGAAGCATTCTGTGAAACTTCTTTCTTATCTGTGCATTCAACTAACAGAGTTGAACATTACTTTAGATGGAGGATTTTTGAAACACTCTTTCTGAGAAACTGCATGTGGATCATTGAGGCGCTATGAGGCCTATCGTGGAAAAAGAAATATCTTCCAATAAAAACTACAGAAAAGCATTCTCTGAATCTTCTTTCCGATCTGTGCATTCAACTAACAGAGTTGAACCTTACTTTTGATGGAGGAGTTTTGAACCACTCTTTCTGTAGAAACCGCAAGTGGACATTTGGAGCGCTATGAGGCCTGTAATGGAAAAGAAATATCTTCAAATAAAAACTACAGAGAAGCATTCTGTGAAACTTCTTTCTGATCTGTTCATTCAACTAAGAGTGTTGAAACTTACTATTGATTGAGGAGTTTTTAAACACTCTTTCTGTAGAAACTGCATGTGGATATTTGAGGCGCTATGAGGCCTATCGCTGAAAAAGGGATGTCTTCAAATAAAAACTTCACAGAAGCATTCTGTGAAACCACTTTCTGATCTGTGCATTCATCAAACAGAGTTGAACCTTCCTTTTGATGGAGGAGTTTTGAAACACTCTTTCTGTAGAAACTGCAATTGGACATTTGGAGCGCAATGAGGCCTATAGTGGTAAAAGGTATATCTTGAAATAAAAACTACACAGAAGCATTCTTTGAAACTTCTCTCTGATCTGTACATTCATCTAGCAGTGTTGAATCTTACTTTTGATTGAGGAGTTTTTAAACATTCTTTCTGTAGAAAGTGTAAGTGGATATTTGGAGTGCTATGAGGCCTATTGCGGAAAAAGGATTATCTTCAAATAAAAAGTGCACAAAAGAATTCTGTGAAACTTCTTTCTGATCTGTGCATTCAACTAACAGAGATGAACCTTACTTTTAATGGAAGACTTTTGAAACACTCTTTCTGTAGAAACTGCAGGTCGATATTTGGAGCGCTATGAAGCCTATCGCGGAAAAAGCAATAACTTCAAGTAAAAACTACACAGAAGCATTCTGTGAAACTTCTTTCTCATCTGTGCATTCACCTAACAGAGTAGAACCTTACTTTTGATTGAGGAGCTTTAAAACACTCTTTCTGTGTAAACTGCACGTGGACATTAGGAGAGCTCTGAGGCCAATCGTGGAAAAACGAATATCTTCAAGTAAAAACTACACAGAAGCAGACTGTGAGACTTCATTCTGATCTGTACATTCATCTAACAGGGTTGAACCTTACTTTTCATGGAGATGTTTTGAAACACTCTTTCGGTAGATAGTGCAAGTTGTCATTTGGAGCGCTATGAGGCCTATAGTGGAAAAAGGAATATCTTCAAATAAAAACTACACAGTAGCATTCTGTGGAACTTCTTTCTGACCTGTGCATTCAACTAACCGAGTTGAACCTTACTTTGGGTGGAGGAGTTTTGAAACACTCTGTAGGAACTGGAAGTGGATATTTGTAGCGCTACGAGACCTATAGCGGAAAAAGGAATATCTTCCAATAAAAACTACACAGAAGCATTCTGTGGAAATCCTTATTGATCTGTTCATTCAACTAAAGGAGTTGAACCTTACTTTTGGTGGAAGACTATTGAAACACTCTTCCTGTAGAAACTGCAAGCGGACATTTGGAGTGCTATGAGGCCTATCGTGGAAAAAGGAATATCTTCATATAAAAACTACACAGTTGCATTCTGTGAAACTACTTTATGATCTGTGCGTTCAACTGACAGAGTTGAAACTTGCTTTTGACTGAGGGGTTTTGAAACAGTCCTTCTGTGTAAACTGCAAGTGGACATTTGGATCTCTATGAGGCCTATGGTGGGAAAAGGAATACATTCAAACAAAAACTACACAGAAGCATTCTGTGAAACTACTTTCTGATCTGTTCATTCAACTAGCAGTGTTGATCCTAACTTTTGATGGAGGAGTTTTTGAAACACTCTTCTTACCGTACAAACTGCAGGAGAATATTTGGAGCTCTGTGAGGCCTATCGCGGAAAAAGGAATATCTTCAAATAAAAACTACACAGAAGCATTCTGTGAAACTTCTTTCCGATCTGTGCATTCAACTAACAGAGTTGAACCTTACTTTTGATGGAGGAGTTTTGAACCACTCTTTCTGTAGAAACTGCAAGTGGACATTTGGAGCGCTATGAGGCCTATAATGGAAAAGGAATATCTTCAAATAAAAACTACACAGAAGCATTCTGTGAAACTTCTTTCTCAACTGTTCATTGAAATAACAGTGTTGAAAATTACTTTTGATGGAGGAGCTTTTAAACACTCTTTCTGTAGAAACTGCATGTGGATATTTGAGGCGCTATGAGGCCTATCGCTGAAAAAGGGATGTCATCAAATAAAAACTTCACAGAAGCATTCTTTGAAACCACTTTCTTATCTGTGCATTCAACAAACAGAGGTGAACTTTACTTTTGATGGAGGAGTTTTCAAACACTCTTTCTGTGGAAACTACATGTGGACATATGGAGCCCCATGAGGCCTATCGTGGAGAAAGGAATATCTTCAAAGAGAGACTAGAGTAAAACGTTCTGTGAAACTTCTTTCTGATCTGGGCTTTCAACCAACAGAGTTGAACCTTACTTTGGATGGAGGAGTATTCAAACACTCTTTCTGTAGAAACTGCAAGTGGACATTTGGAGCGCTACGAGGCCTATCGCGGAAAAAGGAATATCTTCCAATAAAAACTACACAGAAGCATTCTGTGAAATTTTTCTGATCTGTGCATTCAACTAACACACTTGAACATAACTTTTGATTGAGGAGTTTTCAAACACTCTTTCTGTAGAAACTGGAAGTGGACATTATGAGCGCTTTGAGGCCTATCGCGGAAAAAGGAATATCTTCAAATAAAAACTACACAGAAGCATTCTGTGAAACTTCTTTCTTATCTGTGCATTCAACTAACAGAGTTGAACCTTACTTTTGATGGAGGAGTTTTGAAATAATGTTTCTGTAGAAACTGCAAGTGGATATTTTGAGCGCTATGAGGCCTATCGCGGAAAAAGCTATATCTTCAAATAAAAACTACACGGAAGCATTCTGTGAAACTTCTTTCTGATCTGTGCATTCAACTAACAGAGGTGAACATTACTTTTGATGGAGGAGTTTTTAAACACTCTTTCTGTAGAAACTGCAAGGGGATATTTGGAGCGCTATGAGGCCTATTGCGGAAAAAGGAATATCTTCAAATAAAAAGTACACAGAAGCATTCTGTGACACTTCTTTCTTATCTGTGCATTCAACTAACAGAGTTGATTCTTACTTTTGATGGAGGAGTTTTGAAACACTATTTCTGTAGAAACTTCAAGTGGACATTTTGAGCGCTATGAGGCCTATGGCGGAAAAAGGTATATCTTCAAATAAAAACTACACAGAAGCATTCTGTGAAACTTCTTTCAGATCTGTGCATTCGACTAACAGAGCTGAACATTACTTTTGATGGAGGAGTTTTTAAACACTGTTTCTGTAGAAACTGCAAGGGGATATTTGGAGCTCTATGAGGCCTATTGCGGAAAAAGCTATATCTTCAAATAAAAACTACAGAGAAGCATTCTGTGAAACTTCTTTCTTATCTGTGCATTCAACTAACAGAGTTGAACATTACTTTAGATGGAGGATTTTTGAAACACTCTTTCTGTAGAAACTGCATGTGGATCATTGAGGCGCTATGAGGCCTATCGTGGAAAAAGAAATATCTTCCAATAAAAACTACAAAAAAGCATTCTCTGAATCTTCTTTCCGATCTGTGCATTCAACTAACAGAGTTGAACCTTACTTTTGATGGAGGAGTTTTGAACCACTCTTTCTGTAGAAACCGCAAGTGGACATTTGGAGCGCTATGAGGCCTGTAATGGAAAAGAAATATCTTCAAATAAAAACTACAGAGAAGCATTCTGTGAAACTTCTTTCTGATCTGTTCATTCAACTAAGAGTGTTGAAACTTACTATTGATTGAGGAGTTTTTAAACACTCTTTCTGTAGAAACTGCATGTGGATATTTGAGGCGCTATGAGGCCTATCGCTGAAAAAGGGATGTCTTCAAATAAAAACTTCACAGAAGCATTCTGTGAAACCACTTTCTGATCTGTGCATTCAACAAACAGAGTTGAACCTTCCTTTTGATGGAGGAGTTTTGAAACACTCTTTCTGTAGAAACTGCAATTGGACATTTGGAGCGCAATGAGGCCTATAGTGGTAAAAGGTATATCTTCAAATAAAAACTACACAGAAGCATTCTTTGAAACTTCTCTCTGATCTGTACATTCATCTAGCAGTGTTGAATCTTACTTTTGATTGAGGAGTTTTTAAACATTCTTTCTGTAGAAAGTGTAAGTGGATATTTGGAGTGCTATGAGGCCTATTGCGGAAAAAGGATTATCTTCAAATAAAAAGTGCACAAAAGAATTCTGTGAAACTTCTTTCTGATCTGTGCATTCAACTAACAGAGATGAACCTTACTTTTAATGGAAGACTTTTGAAACACTCTTTCTGTAGAAACTGCAGGTCGATATTTGGAGCGCTATGAAGCCTATCGCGGAAAAAGCAATAACTTCAAGTAAAAACTACACAGAAGCATTCTGTGAAACTTCTTTCTCATCTGTGCATTCACCTAACAGAGTAGAACCTTACTTTTGATTGAGGAGCTTTAAAACACTCTTTCTGTGTAAACTGCACGTGGACATTAGGAGAGCTCTGAGGCCAATCGTGGAAAAACGAATATCTTCAAGTAAAAACTACACAGAAGCAGACTGTGAGACTTCATTCTGATCTGTACATTCATCTAACAGGGTTGAACCTTACTTTTCATGGAGATGTTTTGAAACACTCTTTCGGTAGATAGTGCAAGTTGTCATTTGGAGCGCTATGAGGCCTATAGTGGAAAAAGGAATATCTTCAAATAAAAACTACACAGTAGCATTCTGTGGAACTTCTTTCTGACCTGTGCATTCAACTAACCGAGTTGAACCTTACTTTGGGTGGAGGAGTTTTGAAACACTCTGTAGGAACTGGAAGTGGATATTTGTAGCGCTACGAGACCTATAGCGGAAAAAGGAATATCTTCCAATAAAAACTACACAGAAGCATTCTGTGGAAATCCTTATTGATCTGTTCATTCAACTAAAGGAGTTGAACCTTACTTTTGGTGGAAGACTATTGAAACACTCTTCCTGTAGAAACTGCAAGCGGACATTTGGAGTGCTATGAGGCCTATCGTGGAAAAAGGAATATCTTCATATAAAAACTACACAGTTGCATTCTGTGAAACTACTTTATGATCTGTGCGTTCAACTGACAGAGTTGAAACTTGCTTTTGACTGAGGGGTTTTGAAACAGTCCTTCTGTGTAAACTGCAAGTGGACATTTGGATCTCTATGAGGCCTATGGTGGGAAAAGGAATACATTCAAACAAAAACTACACAGAAGCATTCTGTGAAACTACTTTCTGATCTGTTCATTCAACTAGCAGTGTTGATCCTAACTTTTGATGGAGGAGTTTTTGAAACACTCTTCTTACCGTACAAACTGCAGGAGAATATTTGGAGCTCTGTGAGGCCTATCGCAGAAAAAGGAATATCTTCAAATAAAAACTACACAGAAGCATTCTGTGAAACTTCTTTCCGATCTGTGCATTCAACTAACAGAGTTGAACCTTACTTTTGATGGAGGAGTTTTGAACCACTCTTTCTGTAGAAACTGCAAGTGGACATTTGGAGCGCTATGAGGCCTATAATGGAAAAGGAATATCTTCAAATAAAAACTACACAGAAGCATTCTGTGAAACTTCTTTCTCAACTGTTCATTGAAATAACAGTGTTGAAAATTACTTTTGATGGAGGAGCTTTTAAACACTCTTTCTGTAGAAACTGCATGTGGATATTTGAGGCGCTATGAGGCCTATCGCTGAAAAAGGGATGTCATCAAATAAAAACTTCACAGAAGCATTCTTTGAAACCACTTTCTTATCTGTGCATTCAACAAACAGAGGTGAACTTTACTTTTGATGGAGGAGTTTTCAAACACTCTTTCTGTGGAAACTACATGTGGACATATGGAGCCCCATGAGGCCTATCGTGGAGAAAGGAATATCTTCAAAGAGAGACTAGAGTAAAACGTTCTGTGAAACTTCTTTCTGATCTGGGCTTTCAACCAACAGAGTTGAACCTTACTTTGGATGGAGGAGTATTCAAACACTCTTTCTGTAGAAACTGCAAGTGGACATTTGGAGCGCTACGAGGCCTATCGCGGAAAAAGGAATATCTTCCAATAAAAACTACACAGAAGCATTCTGTGAAATTTTTCTGATCTGTGCATTCAACTAACACACTTGAACATAACTTTTGATTGAGGAGTTTTCAAACACTCTTTCTGTAGAAACTGGAAGTGGACATTATGAGCGCTTTGAGGCCTATCGCGGAAAAAGGAATATCTTCAAATAAAAACTACACAGAAGCATTCTGTGAAACTTCTTTCTTATCTGTGCATTCAACTAACAGAGTTGAACCTTACTTTTGATGGAGGAGTTTTGAAATAATGTTTCTGTAGAAACTGCAAGTGGATATTTTGAGCGCTATGAGGCCTATCGCGGAAAAAGCTATATCTTCAAATAAAAACTACACGGAAGCATTCTGTGAAACTTCTTTCTGATCTGTGCATTCAACTAACAGAGGTGAACATTACTTTTGATGGAGGAGTTTTTAAACACTCTTTCTGTAGAAACTGCAAGGGGATATTTGGAGCGCTATGAGGCCTATTGCGGAAAAAGGAATATCTTCAAATAAAAAGTACACAGAAGCATTCTGTGACACTTCTTTCTTATCTGTGCATTCAACTAACAGAGTTGATTCTTACTTTTGATGGAGGAGTTTTGAAACACTATTTCTGTAGAAACTTCAAGTGGACATTTTGAGCGCTATGAGGCCTATGGCGGAAAAAGGTATATCTTCAAATAAAAACTACACAGAAGCATTCTGTGAAACTTCTTTCAGATCTGTGCATTCGACTAACAGAGCTGAACATTACTTTTGATGGAGGAGTTTTTAAACACTGTTTCTGTAGAAACTGCAAGGGGATATTTGGGGCTCTATGAGGCCTATTGCGGAAAAAGCTATATCTTCAAATAAAAACTACAGAGAAGCATTCTGTGAAACTTCTTTCTTATCTGTGCATTCAACTAACAGAGTTGAACATTACTTTAGATGGAGGATTTTTGAAACACTCTTTCTGTAGAAACTGCATGTGGATCATTGAGGCGCTATGAGGCCTATCGTGGAAAAAGAAATATCTTCCAATAAAAACTACAGAAAAGCATTCTCTGAATCTTCTTTCCGATCTGTGCATTCAACTAACAGAGTTGAACCTTACTTTTGATGGAGGAGTTTTGAACCACTCTTTCTGTAGAAACCGCAAGTGGACATTTGGAGCACTATGAGGCCTATAATGGAAAAGAAATATCTTCAAATAAAAACTACAGAGAAGCATTCTGTGAAACTTCTTTCTGATCTGTTCATTCAACTAAGAGTGTTGAAACTTACTATTGATTGAGGAGTTTTTAAACACTCTTTCTGTAGAAACTGCATGTGGATATTTGAGGCGCTATGAGGCCTATCGCTGAAAAAGGGATGTCTTCAAATAAAAACTTCACAGAAGCATTCTGTGAAACCACTTTCTGATCTGTGCATTCAACAAACAGAGTTGAACCTTCCTTTTGATGGAGGAGTTTTGAAACACTCTTTCTGTAGAAACTGCAATTGGACATTTGGAGCGCAATGAGGCCTATAGTGGTAAAAGGTATGTCTTCAAATAAAAACTACACAGAAGCATTCTTTGAAACTTCTCTCTGATCTGTACATTCATCTAGCAGTGTTGAATCTTACTTTTGATTGAGGAGTTTTTAAACATTCTTTCTGTAGAAAGTGTAAGTGGATATTTGGAGTGCTATGAGGCCTATTGCGGAAAAAGGATTATCTTCAAATAAAAAGTGCACAAAAGAATTCTGTGAAACTTCTTTCTGATCTGTGCATTCAACTAACAGAGATGAACCTTACTTTTAATGGAAGACTTTTGAAACACTCTTTCTGTAGAAACTGCAGGTCGATATTTGGAGCGCTATGAAGCCTATCGCGGAAAAAGCAATAACTTCAAGTAAAAACTACACAGAAGCATTCTGTGAAACTTCTTTCTCATCTGTGCATTCACCTAACAGAGTAGAACCTTACTTTTGATTGAGGAGCTTTAAAACACTCTTTCTGTGTAAACTGCACGTGGACATTAGGAGAGCTCTGAGGCCAATCGTGGAAAAACGAATATCTTCAAGTAAAAACTACACAGAAGCAGACTGTGAGACTTCATTCTGATCTGTACATTCATCTAACAGGGTTGAACCTTACTTTTCATGGAGATGTTTTGAAACACTCTTTCGGAAGATAGTGCAAGTTGTCATTTGGAGCGCTATGAGGCCTATAGTGGAAAAAGGAATATCTTCAAATAAAAACTACACAGTAGCATTCTGTGGAACTTCTTTCTGACCTGTGCATTCAACTAACCGAGTTGAACCTTACTTTGGGTGGAGGAGTTTTGAAACACTCTGTAGGAACTGGAAGTGGATATTTGTAGCGCTACGAGACCTATAGCGGAAAAAGGAATATCTTCCAATAAAAACTACACAGAAGCATTCTGTGGAAATCCTTATTGATCTGTTCATTCAACTAAAGGAGTTGAACCTTACTTTTGGTGGAAGACTATTGAAACACTCTTCCTGTAGAAACTGCAAGCGGACATTTGGAGTGCTATGAGGCCTATCGTGGAAAAAGGAATATCTTCATATAAAAACTACACAGTTGCATTCTGTGAAACTACTTTATGATCTGTGCGTTCAACTGACAGAGTTGAAACTTGCTTTTGACTGAGGGGTTTTGAAACAGTCCTTCTGTGTAAACTGCAAGTGGACATTTGGATCTCTATGAGGCCTATGGTGGGAAAAGGAATACATTCAAACAAAAACTACACAGAAGCATTCTGTGAAACTACTTTCTGATCTGTTCATTCAACTAGCAGTGTTGATCCTAACTTTTGATGGAGGAGTTTTTGAAACACTCTTCTTACCGTACAAACTGCAGGAGAATATTTGGAGCTCTGTGAGGCCTATCGCGGAAAAAGGAATATCTTCAAATAAAAACTACACAGAAGCATTCTGTGAAACTTCTTTCCGATCTGTGCATTCAACTAACAGAGTTGAACCTTACTTTTGATGGAGGAGTTTTGAACCACTCTTTCTGTAGAAACTGCAAGTGGACATTTGGAGCGCTATGAGGCCTATAATGGAAAAGGAATATCTTCAAATAAAAACTACACAGAAGCATTCTGTGAAACTTCTTTCTCAACTGTTCATTGAAATAACAGTGTTGAAAATTACTTTTGATGGAGGAGCTTTTAAACACTCTTTCTGTAGAAACTGCATGTGGATATTTGAGGCGCTATGAGGCCTATCGCTGAAAAAGGGATGTCATCAAATAAAAACTTCACAGAAGCATTCTTTGAAACCACTTTCTTATCTGTGCATTCAACAAACAGAGGTGAACTTTACTTTTGATGGAGGAGTTTTCAAACACTCTTTCTGTGGAAACTACATGTGGACATATGGAGCCCCATGAGGCCTATCGTGGAGAAAGGAATATCTTCAAAGAGAGACTAGAGTAAAACGTTCTGTGAAACTTCTTTCTGATCTGGGCTTTCAACCAACAGAGTTGAACCTTACTTTGGATGGAGGAGTATTCAAACACTCTTTCTGTAGAAACTGCAAGTGGACATTTGGAGCGCTACGAGGCCTATCGCGGAAAAAGGAATATCTTCCAATAAAAACTACACAGAAGCATTCTGTGAAATTTTTCTGATCTGTGTATTCAACTAACACACTTGAACATAACTTTTGACTGAGGAGTTTTCAAACACTCTTTCTGTAGAAACTGGAAGTGGACATTATGAGCGCTTTGAGGCCTATCGCGGAAAAAGGAATATCTTCAAATAAAAACTACACAGAAGCATTCTGTGAAACTTCTTTCTTATCTGTGCATTCAACTAACAGAGTTGAACCTTACTTTTGATGGAGGAGTTTTGAAATAATGTTTCTGTAGAAACTGCAAGTGGATATTTTGAGCGCTATGAGGCCTATCGTGGAAAAAGCTATATCTTCAAATAAAAACTACACGGAAGCATTCTGTGAAACTTCTTTCTGATCTGTGCATTCAACTAACAGAGGTGAACATTACTTTTGATGGAGGAGTTTTTAAACACTCTTTCTGTAGAAACTGCAAGGGGATATTTGGAGCGCTATGAGGCCTATTGCGGAAAAAGGAATATCTTCAAATAAAAAGTACACAGAAGCATTCTGTGACACTTCTTTCTTATCTGTGCATTCAACTAACAGAGTTGATTCTTACTTTTGATGGAGGAGTTTTGAAACACTATTTCTGTAGAAACTTCAAGTGGACATTTTGAGCGCTATGAGGCCTATGGCGGAAAAAGGTATATCTTCAAATAAAAACTACACAGAAGCATTCTGTGAAACTTCTTTCAGATCTGTGCATTCGACTAACAGAGCTGAACATTACTTTTGATGGAGGAGTTTTTAAACACTGTTTCTGTAGAAACTGCAAGGGGATATTTGGGGCTCTATGAGGCCTATTGCGGAAAAAGCTATATCTTCAAATAAAAACTACAGAGAAGCATTCTGTGAAACTTCTTTCTTATCTGTGCATTCAACTAACAGAGTTGAACATTACTTTAGATGGAGGATTTTTGAAACACTCTTTCTGTAGAAACTGCATGTGGATCATTGAGGCGCTATGAGGCCTATCGTGGAAAAAGAAATATCTTCCAATAAAAACTACAGAAAAGCATTCTCTGAATCTTCTTTCCGATCTGTGCATTCAACTAACAGAGTTGAACCTTACTTTTGATGGAGGAGTTTTGAACCACTCTTTCTGTAGAAACCGCAAGTGGACATTTGGAGCACTATGAGGCCTATAATGGAAAAGAAATATCTTCAAATAAAAACTACAGAGAAGCATTCTGTGAAACTTCTTTCTGATCTGTTCATTCAACTAAGAGTGTTGAAACTTACTATTGATTGAGGAGTTTTTAAACACTCTTTCTGTAGAAACTGCATGTGGATATTTGAGGCGCTATGAGGCCTATCGCTGAAAAAGGGATGTCTTCAAATAAAAACTTCACAGAAGCATTCTGTGAAACCACTTTCTGATCTGTGCATTCAACAAACAGAGTTGAACCTTCCTTTTGATGGAGGAGTTTTGAAACACTCTTTCTGTAGAAACTGCAATTGGACATTTGGAGCGCAATGAGGCCTATAGTGGTAAAAGGTATGTCTTCAAATAAAAACTACACAGAAGCATTCTTTGAAACTTCTCTCTGATCTGTACATTCATCTAGCAGTGTTGAATCTTACTTTTGATTGAGGAGTTTTTAAACATTCTTTCTGTAGAAAGTGTAAGTGGATATTTGGAGTGCTATGAGGCCTATTGCGGAAAAAGGATTATCTTCAAATAAAAAGTGCACAAAAGAATTCTGTGAAACTTCTTTCTGATCTGTGCATTCAACTAACAGAGATGAACCTTACTTTTAATGGAAGACTTTTGAAACACTCTTTCTGTAGAAACTGCAGGTCGATATTTGGAGCGCTATGAAGCCTATCGCGGAAAAAGCAATAACTTCAAGTAAAAACTACACAGAAGCATTCTGTGAAACTTCTTTCTCATCTGTGCATTCACCTAACAGAGTAGAACCTTACTTTTGATTGAGGAGCTTTAAAACACTCTTTCTGTGTAAACTGCACGTGGACATTAGGAGAGCTCTGAGGCCAATCGTGGAAAAACGAATATCTTCAAGTAAAAACTACACAGAAGCAGACTGTGAGACTTCATTCTGATCTGTACATTCATCTAACAGGGTTGAACCTTACTTTTCATGGAGATGTTTTGAAACACTCTTTCGGTAGATAGTGCAAGTTGTCATTTGGAGCGCTATGAGGCCTATAGTGGAAAAAGGAATATCTTCAAATAAAAACTACACAGTAGCATTCTGTGGAACTTCTTTCTGACCTGTGCATTCAACTAACCGAGTTGAACCTTACTTTGGGTGGAGGAGTTTTGAAACACTCTGTAGGAACTGGAAGTGGATATTTGTAGCGCTACGAGACCTATAGCGGAAAAAGGAATATCTTCCAATAAAAACTACACAGAAGCATTCTGTGGAAATCCTTATTGATCTGTTCATTCAACTAAAGGAGTTGAACCTTACTTTTGGTGGAAGACTATTGAAACACTCTTCCTGTAGAAACTGCAAGCGGACATTTGGAGTGCTATGAGGCCTATCGTGGAAAAAGGAATATCTTCATATAAAAACTACACAGTTGCATTCTGTGAAACTACTTTATGATCTGTGCGTTCAACTGACAGAGTTGAAACTTGCTTTTGACTGAGGGGTTTTGAAACAGTCCTTCTGTGTAAACTGCAAGTGGACATTTGGATCTCTATGAGGCCTATGGTGGGAAAAGGAATACATTCAAACAAAAACTACACAGAAGCATTCTGTGAAACTACTTTCTGATCTGTTCATTCAACTAGCAGTGTTGATCCTAACTTTTGATGGAGGAGTTTTTGAAACACTCTTCTTACCGTACAAACTGCAGGAGAATATTTGGAGCTCTGTGAGGCCTATCGCGGAAAAAGGAATATCTTCAAATAAAAACTACACAGAAGCATTCTGTGAAACTTCTTTCCGATCTGTGCATTCAACTAACAGAGTTGAACCTTACTTTTGATGGAGGAGTTTTGAACCACTCTTTCTGTAGAAACTGCAAGTGGACATTTGGAGCGCTATGAGGCCTATAATGGAAAAGGAATATCTTCAAATAAAAACTACACAGAAGCATTCTGTGAAACTTCTTTCTCAACTGTTCATTGAAATAACAGTGTTGAAAATTACTTTTGATGGAGGAGCTTTTAAACACTCTTTCTGTAGAAACTGCATGTGGATATTTGAGGCGCTATGAGGCCTATCGCTGAAAAAGGGATGTCATCAAATAAAAACTTCACAGAAGCATTCTTTGAAACCACTTTCTTATCTGTGCATTCAACAAACAGAGGTGAACTTTACTTTTGATGGAGGAGTTTTCAAACACTCTTTCTGTGGAAACTACATGTGGACATATGGAGCCCCATGAGGCCTATCGTGGAGAAAGGAATATCTTCAAAGAGAGACTAGAGTAAAACGTTCTGTGAAACTTCTTTCTGATCTGGGCTTTCAACCAACAGAGTTGAACCTTACTTTGGATGGAGGAGTATTCAAACACTCTTTCTGTAGAAACTGCAAGTGGACATTTGGAGCGCTACGAGGCCTATCGCGGAAAAAGGAATATCTTCCAATAAAAACTACACAGAAGCATTCTGTGAAATTTTTCTGATCTGTGCATTCAACTAACACACTTGAACATAACTTTTGATTGAGGAGTTTTCAAACACTCTTTCTGTAGAAACTGGAAGTGGACATTATGAGCGCTTTGAGGCCTATCGCGGAAAAAGGAATATCTTCAAATAAAAACTACACAGAAGCATTCTGTGAAACTTCTTTCTTATCTGTGCATTCAACTAACAGAGTTGAACCTTACTTTTGATGGAGGAGTTTTGAAATAATGTTTCTGTAGAAACTGCATGTGGACATTTTGAGCGCTATGAGGCCTATCGCGGAAAAAGCTATATCTTCAAATAAAAACTACACGGAAGCATTCTGTGAAACTTCTTTCTGATCTGTGCATTCAACTAACAGAGGTGAACATTACTTTTGATGGAGGAGTTTTTAAACACTCTTTCTGTAGAAACTGCAAGGGGATATTTGGAGCGCTATGAGGCCTATTGCGGAAAAAGGAATATCTTCAAATAAAAAGTACACAGAAGCATTCTGTGACACTTCTTTCTTATCTGTGCATTCAACTAACAGAGTTGATTCTTACTTTTGATGGAGGAGTTTTGAAACACTATTTCTGTAGAAACTTCAAGTGGACATTTTGAGCGCTATGAGGCCTATGGCGGAAAAAGGTATATCTTCAAATAAAAACTACACAGAAGCATTCTGTGAAACTTCTTTCAGATCTGTGCATTCGACTAACAGAGCTGAACATTACTTTTGATGGAGGAGTTTTTAAACACTGTTTCTGTAGAAACTGCAAGGGGATATTTGGAGCTCTATGAGGCCTATTGCGGAAAAAGCTATATCTTCAAATAAAAACTACAGAGAAGCATTCTGTGAAACTTCTTTCTTATCTGTGCATTCAACTAACAGAGTTGAACATTACTTTAGATGGAGGATTTTTGAAACACTCTTTCTGTAGAAACTGCATGTGGATCATTGAGGCGCTATGAGGCCTATCGTGGAAAAAGAAATATCTTCCAATAAAAACTACAAAAAAGCATTCTCTGAATCTTCTTTCCGATCTGTGCATTCAACTAACAGAGTTGAACCTTACTTTTGATGGAGGAGTTTTGAACCACTCTTTCTGTAGAAACCGCAAGTGGACATTTGGAGCGCTATGAGGCCTGTAATGGAAAAGAAATATCTTCAAATAAAAACTACAGAGAAGCATTCTGTGAAACTTCTTTCTGATCTGTTCATTCAACTAAGAGTGTTGAAACTTACTATTGATTGAGGAGTTTTTAAACACTCTTTCTGTAGAAACTGCATGTGGATATTTGAGGCGCTATGAGGCCTATCGCTGAAAAAGGGATGTCTTCAAATAAAAACTTCACAGAAGCATTCTGTGAAACCACTTTCTGATCTGTGCATTCAACAAACAGAGTTGAACCTTCCTTTTGATGGAGGAGTTTTGAAACACTCTTTCTGTAGAAACTGCAATTGGACATTTGGAGCGCAATGAGGCCTATAGTGGTAAAAGGTATATCTTCAAATAAAAACTACACAGAAGCATTCTTTGAAACTTCTCTCTGATCTGTACATTCATCTAGCAGTGTTGAATCTTACTTTTGATTGAGGAGTTTTTAAACATTCTTTCTGTAGAAAGTGTAAGTGGATATTTGGAGTGCTATGAGGCCTATTGCGGAAAAAGGATTATCTTCAAATAAAAAGTGCACAAAAGAATTCTGTGAAACTTCTTTCTGATCTGTGCATTCAACTAACAGAGATGAACCTTACTTTTAATGGAAGACTTTTGAAACACTCTTTCTGTAGAAACTGCAGGTCGATATTTGGAGCGCTATGAAGCCTATCGCGGAAAAAGCAATAACTTCAAGTAAAAACTACACAGAAGCATTCTGTGAAACTTCTTTCTCATCTGTGCATTCACCTAACAGAGTAGAACCTTACTTTTGATTGAGGAGCTTTAAAACACTCTTTCTGTGTAAACTGCACGTGGACATTAGGAGAGCTCTGAGGCCAATCGTGGAAAAACGAATATCTTCAAGTAAAAACTACACAGAAGCAGACTGTGAGACTTCATTCTGATCTGTACATTCATCTAACAGGGTTGAACCTTACTTTTCATGGAGATGTTTTGAAACACTCTTTCGGTAGATAGTGCAAGTTGTCATTTGGAGCGCTATGAGGCCTATAGTGGAAAAAGGAATATCTTCAAATAAAAACTACACAGTAGCATTCTGTGGAACTTCTTTCTGACCTGTGCATTCAACTAACCGAGTTGAACCTTACTTTGGGTGGAGGAGTTTTGAAACACTCTGTAGGAACTGGAAGTGGATATTTGTAGCGCTACGAGACCTATAGCGGAAAAAGGAATATCTTCCAATAAAAACTACACAGAAGCATTCTGTGGAAATCCTTATTGATCTGTTCATTCAACTAAAGGAGTTGAACCTTACTTTTGGTGGAAGACTATTGAAACACTCTTCCTGTAGAAACTGCAAGCGGACATTTGGAGTGCTATGAGGCCTATCGTGGAAAAAGGAATATCTTCATATAAAAACTACACAGTTGCATTCTGTGAAACTACTTTATGATCTGTGCGTTCAACTGACAGAGTTGAAACTTGCTTTTGACTGAGGGGTTTTGAAACAGTCCTTCTGTGTAAACTGCAAGTGGACATTTGGATCTCTATGAGGCCTATGGTGGGAAAAGGAATACATTCAAACAAAAACTACACAGAAGCATTCTGTGAAACTACTTTCTGATCTGTTCATTCAACTAGCAGTGTTGATCCTAACTTTTGATGGAGGAGTTTTTGAAACACTCTTCTTACCGTACAAACTGCAAGAGAATATTTGGAGCTCTATGAGGCCTATCGCGGAAAAAGGAATATCTTCAAATAAAAACTACACAGAAGCATTCTGTGAAACTTCTTTCCGATCTGTGCATTCAACTAACAGAGTTGAACCTTACTTTTGATGGAGGAGTTTTGAACCACTCTTTCTGTAGAAACTGCAAGTGGACATTTGGAGCGCTATGAGGCCTATAATGGAAAAGGAATATCTTCAAATAAAAACTACACAGAAGCATTCTGTGAAACTTCTTTCTCAACTGTTCATTGAAATAACAGTGTTGAAAATTACTTTTGATGGAGGAGCTTTTAAACACTCTTTCTGTAGAAACTGCATGTGGATATTTGAGGCGCTATGAGGCCTATCGCTGAAAAAGGGATGTCATCAAATAAAAACTTCACAGAAGCATTCTTTGAAACCACTTTCTTATCTGTGCATTCAACAAACAGAGGTGAACTTTACTTTTGATGGAGGAGTTTTCAAACACTCTTTCTGTGGAAACTACATGTGGACATATGGAGCCCCATGAGGCCTATCGTGGAGAAAGGAATATCTTCAAAGAAAGACTAGAGTAAAACGTTCTGTGAAACTTCTTTCTGATCTGGGCTTTCAACCAACAGAGTTGAACCTTACTTTGGATGGAGGAGTATTCAAACACTCTTTCTGTAGAAACTGCAAGTGGACATTTGGAGCGCTACGAGGCCTATCGCGGAAAAAGGAATATCTTCCAATAAAAACTACACAGAAGCATTCTGTGAAATTTTTCTGATCTGTGCATTCAACTAACACACTTGAACATAACTTTTGATTGAGGAGTTTTCAAACACTCTTTCTGTAGAAACTGGAAGTGGACATTATGAGCGCTTTGAGGCCTATCGCGGAAAAAGGAATATCTTCAAATAAAAACTACACAGAAGCATTCTGTGAAACTTCTTTCTTATCTGTGCATTCAACTAACAGAGTTGAACCTTACTTTTGATGGAGGAGTTTTGAAATAATGTTTCTGTAGAAACTGCAAGTGGATATTTTGAGCGCTATGAGGCCTATCGCGGAAAAAGCTATATCTTCAAATAAAAACTACACGGAAGCATTCTGTGAAACTTCTTTCTGATCTGTGCATTCAACTAACAGAGGTGAACATTACTTTTGATGGAGGAGTTTTTAAACACTCTTTCTGTAGAAACTGCAAGGGGATATTTGGAGCGCTATGAGGCCTATTGCGGAAAAAGGAATATCTTCAAATAAAAAGTACACAGAAGCATTCTGTGACACTTCTTTCTTATCTGTGCATTCAACTAACAGAGTTGATTCTTACTTTTGATGGAGGAGTTTTGAAACACTATTTCTGTAGAAACTTCAAGTGGACATTTTGAGCGCTATGAGGCCTATGGCGGAAAAAGGTATATCTTCAAATAAAAACTACACAGAAGCATTCTGTGAAACTTCTTTCAGATCTGTGCATTCGACTAACAGAGCTGAACATTACTTTTGATGGAGGAGTTTTTAAACACTGTTTCTGTAGAAACTGCAAGGGGATATTTGGGGCTCTATGAGGCCTATTGCGGAAAAAGCTATATCTTCAAATAAAAACTACAGAGAAGCATTCTGTGAAACTTCTTTCTTATCTGTGCATTCAACTAACAGAGTTGAACATTACTTTAGATGGAGGATTTTTGAAACACTCTTTCTGTAGAAACTGCATGTGGATCATTGAGGCGCTATGAGGCCTATCGTGGAAAAAGAAATATCTTCCAATAAAAACTACAGAAAAGCATTCTCTGAATCTTCTTTCCGATCTGTGCATTCAACTAACAGAGTTGAACCTTACTTTTGATGGAGGAGTTTTGAACCACTCTTTCTGTAGAAACCGCAAGTGGACATTTGGAGCACTATGAGGCCTATAATGGAAAAGAAATATCTTCAAATAAAAACTACAGAGAAGCATTCTGTGAAACTTCTTTCTGATCTGTTCATTCAACTAAGAGTGTTGAAACTTACTATTGATTGAGGAGTTTTTAAACACTCTTTCTGTAGAAACTGCATGTGGATATTTGAGGCGCTATGAGGCCTATCGCTGAAAAAGGGATGTCTTCAAATAAAAACTTCACAGAAGCATTCTGTGAAACCACTTTCTGATCTGTGCATTCAACAAACAGAGTTGAACCTTCCTTTTGATGGAGGAGTTTTGAAACACTCTTTCTGTAGAAACTGCAATTGGACATTTGGAGCGCAATGAGGCCTATAGTGGTAAAAGGTATGTCTTCAAATAAAAACTACACAGAAGCATTCTTTGAAACTTCTCTCTGATCTGTACATTCATCTAGCAGTGTTGAATCTTACTTTTGATTGAGGAGTTTTTAAACATTCTTTCTGTAGAAAGTGTAAGTGGATATTTGGAGTGCTATGAGGCCTATTGCGGAAAAAGGATTATCTTCAAATAAAAAGTGCACAAAAGAATTCTGTGAAACTTCTTTCTGATCTGTGCATTCAACTAACAGAGATGAACCTTACTTTTAATGGAAGACTTTTGAAACACTCTTTCTGTAGAAACTGCAGGTCGATATTTGGAGCGCTATGAAGCCTATCGCGGAAAAAGCAATAACTTCAAGTAAAAACTACACAGAAGCATTCTGTGAAACTTCTTTCTCATCTGTGCATTCACCTAACAGAGTAGAACCTTACTTTTGATTGAGGAGCTTTAAAACACTCTTTCTGTGTAAACTGCACGTGGACATTAGGAGAGCTCTGAGGCCAATCGTGGAAAAACGAATATCTTCAAGTAAAAACTACACAGAAGCAGACTGTGAGACTTCATTCTGATCTGTACATTCATCTAACAGGGTTGAACCTTACTTTTCATGGAGATGTTTTGAAACACTCTTTCGGTAGATAGTGCAAGTTGTCATTTGGAGCGCTATGAGGCCTATAGTGGAAAAAGGAATATCTTCAAATAAAAACTACACAGTAGCATTCTGTGGAACTTCTTTCTGACCTGTGCATTCAACTAACCGAGTTGAACCTTACTTTGGGTGGAGGAGTTTTGAAACACTCTGTAGGAACTGGAAGTGGATATTTGTAGCGCTACGAGACCTATAGCGGAAAAAGGAATATCTTCCAATAAAAACTACACAGAAGCATTCTGTGGAAATACTTATTGATCTGTTCATTCAACTAAAGGAGTTGAACCTTACTTTTGGTGGAAGACTATTGAAACACTCTTCCTGTAGAAACTGCAAGCGGACATTTGGAGTGCTATGAGGCCTATCGTGGAAAAAGGAATATCTTCATATAAAAACTACACAGTTGCATTCTGTGAAACTACTTTATGATCTGTGCGTTCAACTGACAGAGTTGAAACTTGCTTTTGACTGAGGGGTTTTGAAACAGTCCTTCTGTGTAAACTGCAAGTGGACATTTGGATCTCTATGAGGCCTATGGTGGGAAAAGGAATACATTCAAACAAAAACTACACAGAAGCATTCTGTGAAACTACTTTCTGATCTGTTCATTCAACTAGCAGTGCTGATCCTAACTTTTGATGGAGGAGTTTTTGAAACACTCTTCTTACCGTACAAACTGCAGGAGAATATTTGGAGCTCTGTGAGGCCTATCGCGGAAAAAGGAATATCTTCAAATAAAAACTACACAGAAGCATTCTGTGAAACTTCTTTCCGATCTGTGCATTCAACTAACAGAGTTGAACCTTACTTTTGATGGAGGAGTTTTGAACCACTCTTTCTGTAGAAACTGCAAGTGGACATTTGGAGCGCTATGAGGCCTATAATGGAAAAGGAATATCTTCAAATAAAAACTACACAGAAGCATTCTGTGAAACTTCTTTCTCAACTGTTCATTGAAATAACAGTGTTGAAAATTACTTTTGATGGAGGAGCTTTTAAACACTCTTTCTGTAGAAACTGCATGTGGATATTTGAGGCGCTATGAGGCCTATCGCTGAAAAAGGGATGTCATCAAATAAAAACTTCACAGAAGCATTCTTTGAAACCACTTTCTTATCTGTGCATTCAACAAACAGAGGTGAACTTTACTTTTGATGGAGGAGTTTTCAAACACTCTTTCTGTGGAAACTACATGTGGACATATGGAGCCCCATGAGGCCTATCGTGGAGAAAGGAATATCTTCAAAGAGAGACTAGAGTAAAACGTTCTGTGAAACTTCTTTCTGATCTGGGCTTTCAACCAACAGAGTTGAACCTTACTTTGGATGGAGGAGTATTCAAACACTCTTTCTGTAGAAACTGCAAGTGGACATTTGGAGCGCTACGAGGCCTATCGCGGAAAAAGGAATATCTTCCAATAAAAACTACACAGAAGCATTCTGTGAAATTTTTCTGATCTGTGCATTCAACTAACACACTTGAACATAACTTTTGATTGAGGAGTTTTCAAACACTCTTTCTGTAGAAACTGGAAGTGGACATTATGAGCGCTTTGAGGCCTATCGCGGAAAAAGGAATATCTTCAAATAAAAACTACACAGAAGCATTCTGTGAAACTTCTTTCTTATCTGTGCATTCAACTAACAGAGTTGAACCTTACTTTTGATGGAGGAGTTTTGAAATAATGTTTCTGTAGAAACTGCATGTGGACATTTTGAGCGCTATGAGGCCTATCGCGGAAAAAGCTATATCTTCAAATAAAAACTACACGGAAGCATTCTGTGAAACTTCTTTCTGATCTGTGCATTCAACTAACAGAGGTGAACATTACTTTTGATGGAGGAGTTTTTAAACACTCTTTCTGTAGAAACTGCAAGGGGATATTTGGAGCGCTATGAGGCCTATTGCGGAAAAAGGAATATCTTCAAATAAAAAGTACACAGAAGCATTCTGTGACACTTCTTTCTTATCTGTGCATTCAACTAACAGAGTTGATTCTTACTTTTGATGGAGGAGTTTTGAAACACTATTTCTGTAGAAACTTCAAGTGGACATTTTGAGCGCTATGAGGCCTATGGCGGAAAAAGGTATATCTTCAAATAAAAACTACACAGAAGCATTCTGTGAAACTTCTTTCAGATCTGTGCATTCGACTAACAGAGCTGAACATTACTTTTGATGGAGGAGTTTTTAAACACTGTTTCTGTAGAAACTGCAAGGGGATATTTGGGGCTCTATGAGGCCTATTGCGGAAAAAGCTATATCTTCAAATAAAAACTACAGAGAAGCATTCTGTGAAACTTCTTTCTTATCTGTGCATTCAACTAACAGAGTTGAACATTACTTTAGATGGAGGATTTTTGAAACACTCTTTCTGTAGAAACTGCATGTGGATCATTGAGGCGCTATGAGGCCTATCGTGGAAAAAGAAATATCTTCCAATAAAAACTACAGAAAAGCATTCTCTGAATCTTCTTTCCGATCTGTGCATTCAACTAACAGAGTTGAACCTTACTTTTGATGGAGGAGTTTTGAACCACTCTTTCTGTAGAAACCGCAAGTGGACATTTGGAGCACTATGAGGCCTATAATGGAAAAGAAATATCTTCAAATAAAAACTACAGAGAAGCATTCTGTGAAACTTCTTTCTGATCTGTTCATTCAACTAAGAGTGTTGAAACTTACTATTGATTGAGGAGTTTTTAAACACTCTTTCTGTAGAAACTGCATGTGGATATTTGAGGCGCTATGAGGCCTATCGCTGAAAAAGGGATGTCTTCAAATAAAAACTTCACAGAAGCATTCTGTGAAACCACTTTCTGATCTGTGCATTCAACAAACAGAGTTGAACCTTCCTTTTGATGGAGGAGTTTTGAAACACTCTTTCTGTAGAAACTGCAATTGGACATTTGGAGCGCAATGAGGCCTATAGTGGTAAAAGGTATGTCTTCAAATAAAAACTACACAGAAGCATTCTTTGAAACTTCTCTCTGATCTGTACATTCATCTAGCAGTGTTGAATCTTACTTTTGATTGAGGAGTTTTTAAACATTCTTTCTGTAGAAAGTGTAAGTGGATATTTGGAGTGCTATGAGGCCTATTGCGGAAAAAGGATTATCTTCAAATAAAAAGTGCACAAAAGAATTCTGTGAAACTTCTTTCTGATCTGTGCATTCAACTAACAGAGATGAACCTTACTTTTAATGGAAGACTTTTGAAACACTCTTTCTGTAGAAACTGCAGGTCGATATTTGGAGCGCTATGAAGCCTATCGCGGAAAAAGCAATAACTTCAAGTAAAAACTACACAGAAGCATTCTGTGAAACTTCTTTCTCATCTGTGCATTCACCTAACAGAGTAGAACCTTACTTTTGATTGAGGAGCTTTAAAACACTCTTTCTGTGTAAACTGCACGTGGACATTAGGAGAGTTCTGAGGCCAATCGTGGAAAAACGAATATCTTCAAGTAAAAACTACACAGAAGCAGACTGTGAGACTTCATTCTGATCTGTACATTCATCTAACAGGGTTGAACCTTACTTTTCATGGAGATGTTTTGAAACACTCTTTCGGTAGATAGTGCAAGTTGTCATTTGGAGCGCTATGAGGCCTATAGTGGAAAAAGGAATATCTTCAAATAAAAACTACACAGTAGCATTCTGTGGAACTTCTTTCTGACCTGTGCATTCAACTAACCGAGTTGAACCTTACTTTGGGTGGAGGAGTTTTGAAACACTCTGTAGGAACTGGAAGTGGATATTTGTAGCGCTACGAGACCTATAGCGGAAAAAGGAATATCTTCCAATAAAAACTACACAGAAGCATTCTGTGGAAATCCTTATTGATCTGTTCATTCAACTAAAGGAGTTGAACCTTACTTTTGGTGGAAGACTATTGAAACACTCTTCCTGTAGAAACTGCAAGCGGACATTTGGAGTGCTATGAGGCCTATCGTGGAAAAAGGAATATCTTCATATAAAAACTACACAGTTGCATTCTGTGAAACTACTTTATGATCTGTGCGTTCAACTGACAGAGTTGAAACTTGCTTTTGACTGAGGGGTTTTGAAACAGTCCTTCTGTGTAAACTGCAAGTGGACATTTGGATCTCTATGAGGCCTATGGTGGGAAAAGGAATACATTCAAACAAAAACTACACAGAAGCATTCTGTGAAACTACTTTCTGATCTGTTCATTCAACTAGCAGTGTTGATCCTAACTTTTGATGGAGGAGTTTTTGAAACACTCTTCTTACCGTACAAACTGCAGGAGAATATTTGGAGCTCTGTGAGGCCTATCGCGGAAAAAGGAATATCTTCAAATAAAAACTACACAGAAGCATTCTGTGAAACTTCTTTCCGATCTGTGCATTCAACTAACAGAGTTGAACCTTACTTTTGATGGAGGAGTTTTGAACCACTCTTTCTGTAGAAACTGCAAGTGGACATTTGGAGCGCTATGAGGCCTATAATGGAAAAGGAATATCTTCAAATAAAAACTACACAGAAGCATTCTGTGAAACTTCTTTCTCAACTGTTCATTGAAATAACAGTGTTGAAAATTACTTTTGATGGAGGAGCTTTTAAACACTCTTTCTGTAGAAACTGCATGTGGATATTTGAGGCGCTATGAGGCCTATCGCTGAAAAAGGGATGTCATCAAATAAAAACTTCACAGAAGCATTCTTTGAAACCACTTTCTTATCTGTGCATTCAACAAACAGAGGTGAACTTTACTTTTGATGGAGGAGTTTTCAAACACTCTTTCTGTGGAAACTACATGTGGACATATGGAGCCCCATGAGGCCTATCGTGGAGAAAGGAATATCTTCAAAGAGAGACTAGAGTAAAACGTTCTGTGAAACTTCTTTCTGATCTGGGCTTTCAACCAACAGAGTTGAACCTTACTTTGGATGGAGGAGTATTCAAACACTCTTTCTGTAGAAACTGCAAGTGGACATTTGGAGCGCTACGAGGCCTATCGCGGAAAAAGGAATATCTTCCAATAAAAACTACACAGAAGCATTCTGTGAAATTTTTCTGATCTGTGTATTCAACTAACACACTTGAACATAACTTTTGATTGAGGAGTTTTCAAACACTCTTTCTGTAGAAACTGGAAGTGGACATTATGAGCGCTTTGAGGCCTATCGCGGAAAAAGGAATATCTTCAAATAAAAACTACACAGAAGCATTCTGTGAAACTTCTTTCTTATCTGTGCATTCAACTAACAGAGTTGAACCTTACTTTTGATGGAGGAGTTTTGAAATAATGTTTCTGTAGAAACTGCAAGTGGATATTTTGAGCGCTATGAGGCCTATCGTGGAAAAAGCTATATCTTCAAATAAAAACTACACGGAAGCATTCTGTGAAACTTCTTTCTGATCTGTGCATTCAACTAACAGAGGTGAACATTACTTTTGATGGAGGAGTTTTTAAACACTCTTTCTGTAGAAACTGCAAGGGGATATTTGGAGCGCTATGAGGCCTATTGCGGAAAAAGGAATATCTTCAAATAAAAAGTACACAGAAGCATTCTGTGACACTTCTTTCTTATCTGTGCATTCAACTAACAGAGTTGATTCTTACTTTTGATGGAGGAGTTTTGAAACACTATTTCTGTAGAAACTTCAAGTGGACATTTTGAGCGCTATGAGGCCTATGGCGGAAAAAGGTATATCTTCAAATAAAAACTACACAGAAGCATTCTGTGAAACTTCTTTCAGATCTGTGCATTCGACTAACAGAGCTGAACATTACTTTTGATGGAGGAGTTTTTAAACACTGTTTCTGTAGAAACTGCAAGGGGATATTTGGGGCTCTATGAGGCCTATTGCGGAAAAAGCTATATCTTCAAATAAAAACTACAGAGAAGCATTCTGTGAAACTTCTTTCTTATCTGTGCATTCAACTAACAGAGTTGAACATTACTTTAGATGGAGGATTTTTGAAACACTCTTTCTGTAGAAACTGCATGTGGATCATTGAGGCGCTATGAGGCCTATCGTGGAAAAAGAAATATCTTCCAATAAAAACTACAGAAAAGCATTCTCTGAATCTTCTTTCCGATCTGTGCATTCAACTAACAGAGTTGAACCTTACTTTTGATGGAGGAGGTTTGAACCACTCTTTCTGTAGAAACCGCAAGTGGACATTTGGAGCACTATGAGGCCTATAATGGAAAAGAAATATCTTCAAATAAAAACTACAGAGAAGCATTCTGTGAAACTTCTTTCTGATCTGTTCATTCAACTAAGAGTGTTGAAACTTACTATTGATTGAGGAGTTTTTAAACACTCTTTCTGTAGAAACTGCATGTGGATATTTGAGGCGCTATGAGGCCTATCGCTGAAAAAGGGATGTCTTCAAATAAAAACTTCACAGAAGCATTCTGTGAAACCACTTTCTGATCTGTGCATTCAACAAACAGAGTTGAACCTTCCTTTTGATGGAGGAGTTTTGAAACACTCTTTCTGTAGAAACTGCAATTGGACATTTGGAGCGCAATGAGGCCTATAGTGGTAAAAGGTATGTCTTCAAATAAAAACTACACAGAAGCATTCTTTGAAACTTCTCTCTGATCTGTACATTCATCTAGCAGTGTTGAATCTTACTTTTGATTGAGGAGTTTTTAAACATTCTTTCTGTAGAAAGTGTAAGTGGATATTTGGAGTGCTATGAGGCCTATTGCGGAAAAAGGATTATCTTCAAATAAAAAGTGCACAAAAGAATTCTGTGAAACTTCTTTCTGATCTGTGCATTCAACTAACAGAGATGAACCTTACTTTTAATGGAAGACTTTTGAAACACTCTTTCTGTAGAAACTGTAGGTCGATATTTGGAGCGCTATGAAGCCTATCGCGGAAAAAGCAATAACTTCAAGTAAAAACTACACAGAAGCATTCTGTGAAACTTCTTTCTCATCTGTGCATTCACCTAACAGAGTAGAACCTTACTTTTGATTGAGGAGCTTTAAAACACTCTTTCTGTGTAAACTGCACGTGGACATTAGGAGAGCTCTGAGGCCAATCGTGGAAAAACGAATATCTTCAAGTAAAAACTACACAGAAGCAGACTGTGAGACTTCATTCTGATCTGTACATTCATCTAACAGGGTTGAACCTTACTTTTCATGGAGATGTTTTGAAACACTCTTTCGGTAGATAGTGCAAGTTGTCATTTGGAGCGCTATGAGGCCTATAGTGGAAAAAGGAATATCTTCAAATAAAAACTACACAGTAGCATTCTGTGGAACTTCTTTCTGACCTGTGCATTCAACTAACCGAGTTGAACCTTACTTTGGGTGGAGGAGATTTGAAACACTCTGTAGGAACTGGAAGTGGATATTTGTAGCGCTACGAGACCTATAGCGGAAAAAGGAATATCTTCCAATAAAAACTACACAGAAGCATTCTGTGGAAATCCTTATTGATCTGTTCATTCAACTAAAGGAGTTGAACCTTACTTTTGGTGGAAGACTATTGAAACACTCTTCCTGTAGAAACTGCAAGCGGACATTTGGAGTGCTATGAGGCCTATCGTGGAAAAAGGAATATCTTCATATAAAAACTACACAGTTGCATTCTGTGAAACTACTTTATGATCTGTGCGTTCAACTGACAGAGTTGAAACTTGCTTTTGACTGAGGGGTTTTGAAACAGTCCTTCTGTGTAAACTGCAAGTGGACATTTGGATCTCTATGAGGCCTATGGTGGGAAAAGGAATACATTCAAACAAAAACTACACAGAAGCATTCTGTGAAACTACTTTCTGATCTGTTCATTCAACTAGCAGTGTTGATCCTAACTTTTGATGGAGGAGTTTTTGAAACACTCTTCTTACCGTACAAACTGCAGGAGAATATTTGGAGCTCTATGAGGCCTATCGCGGAAAAAGGAATATCTTCAAATAAAAACTACACAGAAGCATTCTGTGAAACTTCTTTCCGATCTGTGCATTCAACTAACAGAGTTGAACCTTACTTTTGATGGAGGAGTTTTGAACCACTCTTTCTGTAGAAACTGCAAGTGGACATTTGGAGCGCTATGAGGCCTATAATGGAAAAGGAATATCTTCAAATAAAAACTACACAGAAGCATTCTGTGAAACTTCTTTCTCAACTGTTCATTGAAATAACAGTGTTGAAAATTACTTTTGATGGAGGAGCTTTTAAACACTCTTTCTGTAGAAACTGCATGTGGATATTTGAGGCGCTATGAGGCCTATCGCTGAAAAAGGGATGTCATCAAATAAAAACTTCACAGAAGCATTCTTTGAAACCACTTTCTTATCTGTGCATTCAACAAACAGAGGTGAACTTTACTTTTGATGGAGGAGTTTTCAAACACTCTTTCTGTGGAAACTACATGTGGACATATGGAGCCCCATGAGGCCTATCGTGGAGAAAGGAATATCTTCAAAGAGAGACTAGAGTAAAACGTTCTGTGAAACTTCTTTCTGATCTGGGCTTTCAACCAACAGAGTTGAACCTTACTTTGGATGGAGGAGTATTCAAACACTCTTTCTGTAGAAACTGCAAGTGGACATTTGGAGCGCTACGAGGCCTATCGCGGAAAAAGGAATATCTTCCAATAAAAACTACACAGAAGCATTCTGTGAAATTTTTCTGATCTGTGCATTCAACTAACACACTTGAACATAACTTTTGATTGAGGAGTTTTCAAACACTCTTTCTGTAGAAACTGGAAGTGGACATTATGAGCGCTTTGAGGCCTATCGCGGAAAAAGGAATATCTTCAAATAAAAACTACACAGAAGCATTCTGTGAAACTTCTTTCTTATCTGTGCATTCAACTAACAGAGTTGAACCTTACTTTTGATGGAGGAGTTTTGAAATAATGTTTCTGTAGAAACTGCATGTGGACATTTTGAGCGCTATGAGGCCTATCGCGGAAAAAGCTATATCTTCAAATAAAAACTACACGGAAGCATTCTGTGAAACTTCTTTCTGATCTGTGCATTCAACTAACAGAGGTGAACATTACTTTTGATGGAGGAGTTTTTAAACACTCTTTCTGTAGAAACTGCAAGGGGATATTTGGAGCGCTATGAGGCCTATTGCGGAAAAAGGAATATCTTCAAATAAAAAGTACACAGAAGCATTCTGTGACACTTCTTTCTTATCTGTGCATTCAACTAACAGAGTTGATTCTTACTTTTGATGGAGGAGTTTTGAAACACTATTTCTGTAGAAACTTCAAGTGGACATTTTGAGCGCTATGAGGCCTATGGCGGAAAAAGGTATATCTTCAAATAAAAACTACACAGAAGCATTCTGTGAAACTTCTTTCAGATCTGTGCATTCGACTAACAGAGCTGAACATTACTTTTGATGGAGGAGTTTTTAAACACTGTTTCTGTAGAAACTGCAAGGGGATATTTGGGGCTCTATGAGGCCTATTGCGGAAAAAGCTATATCTTCAAATAAAAACTACAGAGAAGCATTCTGTGAAACTTCTTTCTTATCTGTGCATTCAACTAACAGAGTTGAACATTACTTTAGATGGAGGATTTTTGAAACACTCTTTCTGTAGAAACTGCATGTGGATCATTGAGGCGCTATGAGGCCTATCGTGGAAAAAGAAATATCTTCCAATAAAAACTACAGAAAAGCATTCTCTGAATCTTCTTTCCGATCTGTGCATTCAACTAACAGAGTTGAACCTTACTTTTGATGGAGGAGTTTTGAACCACTCTTTCTGTAGAAACCGCAAGTGGACATTTGGAGCACTATGAGGCCTATAATGGAAAAGAAATATCTTCAAATAAAAACTACAGAGAAGCATTCTGTGAAACTTCTTTCTGATCTGTTCATTCAACTAAGAGTGTTGAAACTTACTATTGATTGAGGAGTTTTTAAACACTCTTTCTGTAGAAACTGCATGTGGATATTTGAGGCGCTATGAGGCCTATCGCTGAAAAAGGGATGTCTTCAAATAAAAACTTCACAGAAGCATTCTGTGAAACCACTTTCTGATCTGTGCATTCAACAAACAGAGTTGAACCTTCCTTTTGATGGAGGAGTTTTGAAACACTCTTTCTGTAGAAACTGCAATTGGACATTTGGAGCGCAATGAGGCCTATAGTGGTAAAAGGTATATCTTCAAATAAAAACTACACAGAAGCATTCTTTGAAACTTCTCTCTGATCTGTACATTCATCTAGCAGTGTTGAATCTTACTTTTGATTGAGGAGTTTTTAAACATTCTTTCTGTAGAAAGTGTAAGTGGATATTTGGAGTGCTATGAGGCCTATTGCGGAAAAAGGATTATCTTCAAATAAAAAGTGCACAAAAGAATTCTGTGAAACTTCTTTCTGATCTGTGCATTCAACTAACAGAGATGAACCTTACTTTTAATGGAAGACTTTTGAAACACTCTTTCTGTAGAAACTGCAGGTCGATATTTGGAGCGCTATGAAGCCTATCGCGGAAAAAGCAATAACTTCAAGTAAAAACTACACAGAAGCATTCTGTGAAACTTCTTTCTCATCTGTGCATTCACCTAACAGAGTAGAACCTTACTTTTGATTGAGGAGCTTTAAAACACTCTTTCTGTGTAAACTGCACGTGGACATTAGGAGAGCTCTGAGGCCAATCGTGGAAAAACGAATATCTTCAAGTAAAAACTACACAGAAGCAGACTGTGAGACTTCATTCTGATCTGTACATTCATCTAACAGGGTTGAACCTTACTTTTCATGGAGATGTTTTGAAACACTCTTTCGGAAGATAGTGCAAGTTGTCATTTGGAGCGCTATGAGGCCTATAGTGGAAAAAGGAATATCTTCAAATAAAAACTACACAGTAGCATTCTGTGGAACTTCTTTCTGACCTGTGCATTCAACTAACCGAGTTGAACCTTACTTTGGGTGGAGGAGTTTTGAAACACTCTGTAGGAACTGGAAGTGGATATTTGTAGCGCTACGAGACCTATAGCGGAAAAAGGAATATCTTCCAATAAAAACTACACAGAAGCATTCTGTGGAAATCCTTATTGATCTGTTCATTCAACTAAAGGAGTTGAACCTTACTTTTGGTGGAAGACTATTGAAACACTCTTCCTGTAGAAACTGCAAGCGGACATTTGGAGTGCTATGAGGCCTATCGTGGAAAAAGGAATATCTTCATATAAAAACTACACAGTTGCATTCTGTGAAACTACTTTATGATCTGTGCGTTCAACTGACAGAGTTGAAACTTGCTTTTGACTGAGGGGTTTTGAAACAGTCCTTCTGTGTAAACTGCAAGTGGACATTTGGATCTCTATGAGGCCTATGGTGGGAAAAGGAATACATTCAAACAAAAACTACACAGAAGCATTCTGTGAAACTACTTTCTGATCTGTTCATTCAACTAGCAGTGTTGATCCTAACTTTTGATGGAGGAGTTTTTGAAACACTCTTCTTACCGTACAAACTGCAGGAGAATATTTGGAGCTCTATGAGGCCTATCGCGGAAAAAGGAATATCTTCAAATAAAAACTACACAGAAGCATTCTGTGAAACTTCTTTCCGATCTGTGCATTCAACTAACAGAGTTGAACCTTACTTTTGATGGAGGAGTTTTGAACCACTCTTTCTGTAGAAACTGCAAGTGGACATTTGGAGCGCTATGAGGCCTATAATGGAAAAGGAATATCTTCAAATAAAAACTACACAGAAGCATTCTGTGAAACTTCTTTCTCAACTGTTCATTGAAATAACAGTGTTGAAAATTACTTTTGATGGAGGAGCTTTTAAACACTCTTTCTGTAGAAACTGCATGTGGATATTTGAGGCGCTATGAGGCCTATCGCTGAAAAAGGGATGTCATCAAATAAAAACTTGACAGAAGCATTCTTTGAAACCACTTTCTTATCTGTGCATTCAACAAACAGAGGTGAACTTTACTTTTGATGGAGGAGTTTTCAAACACTCTTTCTGTGGAAACTACATGTGGACATATGGAGCCCCATGAGGCCTATCGTGGAGAAAGGAATATCTTCAAAGAAAGACTAGAGTAAAACGTTCTGTGAAACTTCTTTCTGATCTGGGCTTTCAACCAACAGAGTTGAACCTTACTTTGGATGGAGGAGTATTCAAACACTCTTTCTGTAGAAACTGCAAGTGGACATTTGGAGCGCTACGAGGCCTATCGCGGAAAAAGGAATATCTTCCAATAAAAACTACACAGAAGCATTCTGTGAAATTTTTCTGATCTGTGCATTCAACTAACACACTTGAACATAACTTTTGATTGAGGAGTTTTCAAACACTCTTTCTGTAGAAACTGGAAGTGGACATTATGAGCGCTTTGAGGCCTATCGCGGAAAAAGGAATATCTTCAAATAAAAACTACACAGAAGCATTCTGTGAAACTTCTTTCTTATCTGTGCATTCAACTAACAGAGTTGAACCTTACTTTTGATGGAGGAGTTTTGAAATAATGTTTCTGTAGAAACTGCAAGTGGACATTTTGAGCGCTATGAGGCCTATCGCGGAAAAAGCTATATCTTCAAATAAAAACTACACGGAAGCATTCTGTGAAACTTCTTTCTGATCTGTGCATTCAACTAACAGAGGTGAACATTACTTTTGATGGAGGAGTTTTTAAACACTCTTTCTGTAGAAACTGCAAGGGGATATTTGGAGCGCTATGAGGCCTATTGCGGAAAAAGGAATATCTTCAAATAAAAAGTACACAGAAGCATTCTGTGACACTTCTTTCTTATCTGTGCATTCAACTAACAGAGTTGATTCTTACTTTTGATGGAGGAGTTTTGAAACACTATTTCTGTAGAAACTTCAAGTGGACATTTTGAGCGCTATGAGGCCTATGGCGGAAAAAGGTATATCTTCAAATAAAAACTACACAGAAGCATTCTGTGAAACTTCTTTCAGATCTGTGCATTCGACTAACAGAGCTGAACATTACTTTTGATGGAGGAGTTTTTAAACACTGTTTCTGTAGAAACTGCAAGGGGATATTTGGGGCTCTATGAGGCCTATTGCGGAAAAAGCTATATCTTCAAATAAAAACTACAGAGAAGCATTCTGTGAAACTTCTTTCTTATCTGTGCATTCAACTAACAGAGTTGAACATTACTTTAGATGGAGGATTTTTGAAACACTCTTTCTGTAGAAACTGCATGTGGATCATTGAGGCGCTATGAGGCCTATCGTGGAAAAAGAAATATCTTCCAATAAAAACTACAGAAAAGCATTCTCTGAATCTTCTTTCCGATCTGTGCATTCAACTAACAGAGTTGAACCTTACTTTTGATGGAGGAGTTTTGAACCACTCTTTCTGTAGAAACCGCAAGTGGACATTTGGAGCGCTATGAGGCCTGTAATGGAAAAGAAATATCTTCAAATAAAAACTACAGAGAAGCATTCTGTGAAACTTCTTTCTGATCTGTTCATTCAACTAAGAGTGTTGAAACTTACTATTGATTGAGGAGTTTTTAAACACTCTTTCTGTAGAAACTGCATGTGGATATTTGAGGCGCTATGAGGCCTATCGCTGAAAAAGGGATGTCTTCAAATAAAAACTTCACAGAAGCATTCTGTGAAACCACTTTCTGATCTGTGCATTCAACAAACAGAGTTGAACCTTCCTTTTGATGGAGGAGTTTTGAAACACTCTTTCTGTAGAAACTGCAATTGGACATTTGGAGCGCAATGAGGCCTATAGTGGTAAAAGGTATATCTTCAAATAAAAACTACACAGAAGCATTCTTTGAAACTTCTCTCTGATCTGTACATTCATCTAGCAGTGTTGAATCTTACTTTTGATTGAGGAGTTTTTAAACATTCTTTCTGTAGAAAGTGTAAGTGGATATTTGGAGTGCTATGAGGCCTATTGCGGAAAAAGGATTATCTTCAAATAAAAAGTGCACAAAAGAATTCTGTGAAACTTCTTTCTGATCTGTGCATTCAACTAACAGAGATGAACCTTACTTTTAATGGAAGACTTTTGAAACACTCTTTCTGTAGAAACTGCAGGTCGATATTTGGAGCGCTATGAAGCCTATCGCGGAAAAAGCAATAACTTCAAGTAAAAACTACACAGAAGCATTCTGTGAAACTTCTTTCTCATCTGTGCATTCACCTAACAGAGTAGAACCTTACTTTTGATTGAGGAGCTTTAAAACACTCTTTCTGTGTAAACTGCACGTGGACATTAGGAGAGCTCTGAGGCCAATCGTGGAAAAACGAATATCTTCAAGTAAAAACTACACAGAAGCAGACTGTGAGACTTCATTCTGATCTGTACATTCATCTAACAGGGTTGAACCTTACTTTTCATGGAGATGTTTTGAAACACTCTTTCGGAAGATAGTGCAAGTTGTCATTTGGAGCGCTATGAGGCCTATAGTGGAAAAAGGAATATCTTCAAATAAAAACTACACAGTAGCATTCTGTGGAACTTCTTTCTGACCTGTGCATTCAACTAACCGAGTTGAACCTTACTTTGGGTGGAGGAGTTTTGAAACACTCTGTAGGAACTGGAAGTGGATATTTGTAGCGCTACGAGACCTATAGCGGAAAAAGGAATATCTTCCAATAAAAACTACACAGAAGCATTCTGTGGAAATCCTTATTGATCTGTTCATTCAACTAAAGGAGTTGAACCTTACTTTTGGTGGAAGACTATTGAAACACTCTTCCTGTAGAAACTGCAAGCGGACATTTGGAGTGCTATGAGGCCTATCGTGGAAAAAGGAATATCTTCATATAAAAACTACACAGTTGCATTCTGTGAAACTACTTTATGATCTGTGCGTTCAACTGACAGAGTTGAAACTTGCTTTTGACTGAGGGGTTTTGAAACAGTCCTTCTGTGTAAACTGCAAGTGGACATTTGGATCTCTATGAGGCCTATGGTGGGAAAAGGAATACATTCAAACAAAAACTACACAGAAGCATTCTGTGAAACTACTTTCTGATCTGTTCATTCAACTAGCAGTGTTGATCCTAACTTTTGATGGAGGAGTTTTTGAAACACTCTTCTTACCGTACAAACTGCAGGAGAATATTTGGAGCTCTATGAGGCCTATCGCGGAAAAAGGAATATCTTCAAATAAAAACTACACAGAAGCATTCTGTGAAACTTCTTTCCGATCTGTGCATTCAACTAACAGAGTTGAACCTTACTTTTGATGGAGGAGTTTTGAACCACTCTTTCTGTAGAAACTGCAAGTGGACATTTGGAGCGCTATGAGGCCTATAATGGAAAAGGAATATCTTCAAATAAAAACTACACAGAAGCATTCTGTGAAACTTCTTTCTCAACTGTTCATTGAAATAACAGTGTTGAAAATTACTTTTGATGGAGGAGCTTTTAAACACTCTTTCTGTAGAAACTGCATGTGGATATTTGAGGCGCTATGAGGCCTATCGCTGAAAAAGGGATGTCATCAAATAAAAACTTGACAGAAGCATTCTTTGAAACCACTTTCTTATCTGTGCATTCAACAAACAGAGGTGAACTTTACTTTTGATGGAGGAGTTTTCAAACACTCTTTCTGTGGAAACTACATGTGGACATATGGAGCCCCATGAGGCCTATCGTGGAGAAAGGAATATCTTCAAAGAAAGACTAGAGTAAAACGTTCTGTGAAACTTCTTTCTGATCTGGGCTTTCAACCAACAGAGTTGAACCTTACTTTGGATGGAGGAGTATTCAAACACTCTTTCTGTAGAAACTGCAAGTGGACATTTGGAGCGCTACGAGGCCTATCGCGGAAAAAGGAATATCTTCCAATAAAAACTACACAGAAGCATTCTGTGAAATTTTTCTGATCTGTGCATTCAACTAACACACTTGAACATAACTTTTGATTGAGGAGTTTTCAAACACTCTTTCTGTAGAAACTGGAAGTGGACATTATGAGCGCTTTGAGGCCTATCGCGGAAAAAGGAATATCTTCAAATAAAAACTACACAGAAGCATTCTGTGAAACTTCTTTCTTATCTGTGCATTCAACTAACAGAGTTGAACCTTACTTTTGATGGAGGAGTTTTGAAATAATGTTTCTGTAGAAACTGCAAGTGGACATTTTGAGCGCTATGAGGCCTATCGCGGAAAAAGCTATATCTTCAAATAAAAACTACACGGAAGCATTCTGTGAAACTTCTTTCTGATCTGTGCATTCAACTAACAGAGGTGAACATTACTTTTGATGGAGGAGTTTTTAAACACTCTTTCTGTAGAAACTGCAAGGGGATATTTGGAGCGCTATGAGGCCTATTGCGGAAAAAGGAATATCTTCAAATAAAAAGTACACAGAAGCATTCTGTGACACTTCTTTCTTATCTGTGCATTCAACTAACAGAGTTGATTCTTACTTTTGATGGAGGAGTTTTGAAACACTATTTCTGTAGAAACTTCAAGTGGACATTTTGAGCGCTATGAGGCCTATGGCGGAAAAAGGTATATCTTCAAATAAAAACTACACAGAAGCATTCTGTGAAACTTCTTTCAGATCTGTGCATTCGACTAACAGAGCTGAACATTACTTTTGATGGAGGAGTTTTTAAACACTGTTTCTGTAGAAACTGCAAGGGGATATTTGGGGCTCTATGAGGCCTATTGCGGAAAAAGCTATATCTTCAAATAAAAACTACAGAGAAGCATTCTGTGAAACTTCTTTCTTATCTGTGCATTCAACTAACAGAGTTGAACATTACTTTAGATGGAGGATTTTTGAAACACTCTTTCTGTAGAAACTGCATGTGGATCATTGAGGCGCTATGAGGCCTATCGTGGAAAAAGAAATATCTTCCAATAAAAACTACAGAAAAGCATTCTCTGAATCTTCTTTCCGATCTGTGCATTCAACTAACAGAGTTGAACCTTACTTTTGATGGAGGAGTTTTGAACCACTCTTTCTGTAGAAACCGCAAGTGGACATTTGGAGCGCTATGAGGCCTGTAATGGAAAAGAAATATCTTCAAATAAAAACTACAGAGAAGCATTCTGTGAAACTTCTTTCTGATCTGTTCATTCAACTAAGAGTGTTGAAACTTACTATTGATTGAGGAGTTTTTAAACACTCTTTCTGTAGAAACTGCATGTGGATATTTGAGGCGCTATGAGGCCTATCGCTGAAAAAGGGATGTCTTCAAATAAAAACTTCACAGAAGCATTCTGTGAAACCACTTTCTGATCTGTGCATTCAACAAACAGAGTTGAACCTTCCTTTTGATGGAGGAGTTTTGAAACACTCTTTCTGTAGAAACTGCAATTGGACATTTGGAGCGCAATGAGGCCTATAGTGGTAAAAGGTATATCTTCAAATAAAAACTACACAGAAGCATTCTTTGAAACTTCTCTCTGATCTGTACATTCATCTAGCAGTGTTGAATCTTACTTTTGATTGAGGAGTTTTTAAACATTCTTTCTGTAGAAAGTGTAAGTGGATATTTGGAGTGCTATGAGGCCTATTGCGGAAAAAGGATTATCTTCAAATAAAAAGTGCACAAAAGAATTCTGTGAAACTTCTTTCTGATCTGTGCATTCAACTAACAGAGATGAACCTTACTTTTAATGGAAGACTTTTGAAACACTCTTTCTGTAGAAACTGCAGGTCGATATTTGGAGCGCTATGAAGCCTATCGCGGAAAAAGCAATAACTTCAAGTAAAAACTACACAGAAGCATTCTGTGAAACTTCTTTCTCATCTGTGCATTCACCTAACAGAGTAGAACCTTACTTTTGATTGAGGAGCTTTAAAACACTCTTTCTGTGTAAACTGCACGTGGACATTAGGAGAGCTCTGAGGCCAATCGTGGAAAAACGAATATCTTCAAGTAAAAACTACACAGAAGCAGACTGTGAGACTTCATTCTGATCTGTACATTCATCTAACAGGGTTGAACCTTACTTTTCATGGAGATGTTTTGAAACACTCTTTCGGTAGATAGTGCAAGTTGTCATTTGGAGCGCTATGAGGCCTATAGTGGAAAAAGGAATATCTTCAAATAAAAACTACACAGTAGCATTCTGTGGAACTTCTTTCTGACCTGTGCATTCAACTAACCGAGTTGAACCTTACTTTGGGTGGAGGAGTTTTGAAACACTCTGTAGGAACTGGAAGTGGATATTTGTAGCGCTACGAGACCTATAGCGGAAAAAGGAATATCTTCCAATAAAAACTACACAGAAGCATTCTGTGGAAATCCTTATTGATCTGTTCATTCAACTAAAGGAGTTGAACCTTACTTTTGGTGGAAGACTATTGAAACACTCTTCCTGTAGAAACTGCAAGCGGACATTTGGAGTGCTATGAGGCCTATCGTGGAAAAAGGAATATCTTCATATAAAAACTACACAGTTGCATTCTGTGAAACTACTTTATGATCTGTGCGTTCAACTGACAGAGTTGAAACTTGCTTTTGACTGAGGGGTTTTGAAACAGTCCTTCTGTGTAAACTGCAAGTGGACATTTGGATCTCTATGAGGCCTATGGTGGGAAAAGGAATACATTCAAACAAAAACTACACAGAAGCATTCTGTGAAACTACTTTCTGATCTGTTCATTCAACTAGCAGTGTTGATCCTAACTTTTGATGGAGGAGTTTTTGAAACACTCTTCTTACCGTACAAACTGCAAGAGAATATTTGGAGCTCTATGAGGCCTATCGCGGAAAAAGGAATATCTTCAAATAAAAACTACACAGAAGCATTCTGTGAAACTTCTTTCCGATCTGTGCATTCAACTAACAGAGTTGAACCTTACTTTTGATGGAGGAGTTTTGAACCACTCTTTCTGTAGAAACTGCAAGTGGACATTTGGAGCGCTATGAGGCCTATAATGGAAAAGGAATATCTTCAAATAAAAACTACACAGAAGCATTCTGTGAAACTTCTTTCTCAACTGTTCATTGAAATAACAGTGTTGAAAATTACTTTTGATGGAGGAGCTTTTAAACACTCTTTCTGTAGAAACTGCATGTGGATATTTGAGGCGCTATGAGGCCTATCGCTGAAAAAGGGATGTCATCAAATAAAAACTTCACAGAAGCATTCTTTGAAACCACTTTCTTATCTGTGCATTCAACAAACAGAGGTGAACTTTACTTTTGATGGAGGAGTTTTCAAACACTCTTTCTGTGGAAACTACATGTGGACATATGGAGCCCCATGAGGCCTATCGTGGAGAAAGGAATATCTTCAAAGAGAGACTAGAGTAAAACGTTCTGTGAAACTTCTTTCTGATCTGGGCTTTCAACCAACAGAGTTGAACCTTACTTTGGATGGAGGAGTATTCAAACACTCTTTCTGTAGAAACTGCAAGTGGACATTTGGAGCGCTACGAGGCCTATCGCGGAAAAAGGAATATCTTCCAATAAAAACTACACAGAAGCATTCTGTGAAATTTTTCTGATCTGTGCATTCAACTAACACACTTGAACATAACTTTTGATTGAGGAGTTTTCAAACACTCTTTCTGTAGAAACTGGAAGTGGACATTATGAGCGCTTTGAGGCCTATCGCGGAAAAAGGAATATCTTCAAATAAAAACTACACAGAAGCATTCTGTGAAACTTCTTTCTTATCTGTGCATTCAACTAACAGAGTTGAACCTTACTTTTGATGGAGGAGTTTTGAAATAATGTTTCTGTAGAAACTGCAAGCGGACATTTTGAGCGCTATGAGGCCTATCGCGGAAAAAGCTATATCTTCAAATAAAAACTACACGGAAGCATTCTGTGAAACTTCTTTCTGATCTGTGCATTCAACTAACAGAGGTGAACATTACTTTTGATGGAGGAGTTTTTAAACACTCTTTCTGTAGAAACTGCAAGGGGATATTTGGAGCGCTATGAGGCCTATTGCGGAAAAAGGAATATCTTCAAATAAAAAGTACACAGAAGCATTCTGTGACACTTCTTTCTTATCTGTGCATTCAACTAACAGAGTTGATTCTTACTTTTGATGGAGGAGTTTTGAAACACTATTTCTGTAGAAACTTCAAGTGGACATTTTGAGCGCTATGAGGCCTATGGCGGAAAAAGGTATATCTTCAAATAAAAACTACACAGAAGCATTCTGTGAAACTTCTTTCAGATCTGTGCATTCGACTAACAGAGCTGAACATTACTTTTGATGGAGGAGTTTTTAAACACTGTTTCTGTAGAAACTGCAAGGGGATATTTGGAGCTCTATGAGGCCTATTGCGGAAAAAGCTATATCTTCAAATAAAAACTACAGAGAAGCATTCTGTGAAACTTCTTTCTTATCTGTGCATTCAACTAACAGAGTTGAACATTACTTTAGATGGAGGATTTTTGAAACACTCTTTCTGTAGAAACTGCATGTGGATCATTGAGGCGCTATGAGGCCTATCGTGGAAAAAGAAATATCTTCCAATAAAAACTACAAAAAAGCATTCTCTGAATCTTCTTTCCGATCTGTGCATTCAACTAACAGAGTTGAACCTTACTTTTGATGGAGGAGTTTTGAACCACTCTTTCTGTAGAAACCGCAAGTGGACATTTGGAGCGCTATGAGGCCTGTAATGGAAAAGAAATATCTTCAAATAAAAACTACAGAGAAGCATTCTGTGAAACTTCTTTCTGATCTGTTCATTCAACTAAGAGTGTTGAAACTTACTATTGATTGAGGAGTTTTTAAACACTCTTTCTGTAGAAACTGCATGTGGATATTTGAGGCGCTATGAGGCCTATCGCTGAAAAAGGGATGTCTTCAAATAAAAACTTCACAGAAGCATTCTGTGAAACCACTTTCTGATCTGTGCATTCAACAAACAGAGTTGAACCTTCCTTTTGATGGAGGAGTTTTGAAACACTCTTTCTGTAGAAACTGCAATTGGACATTTGGAGCGCAATGAGGCCTATAGTGGTAAAAGGTATATCTTCAAATAAAAACTACACAGAAGCATTCTTTGAAACTTCTCTCTGATCTGTACATTCATCTAGCAGTGTTGAATCTTACTTTTGATTGAGGAGTTTTTAAACATTCTTTCTGTAGAAAGTGTAAGTGGATATTTGGAGTGCTATGAGGCCTATTGCGGAAAAAGGATTATCTTCAAATAAAAAGTGCACAAAAGAATTCTGTGAAACTTCTTTCTGATCTGTGCATTCAACTAACAGAGATGAACCTTACTTTTAATGGAAGACTTTTGAAACACTCTTTCTGTAGAAACTGCAGGTCGATATTTGGAGCGCTATGAAGCCTATCGCGGAAAAAGCAATAACTTCAAGTAAAAACTACACAGAAGCATTCTGTGAAACTTCTTTCTCATCTGTGCATTCACCTAACAGAGTAGAACCTTACTTTTGATTGAGGAGCTTTAAAACACTCTTTCTGTGTAAACTGCACGTGGACATTAGGAGAGCTCTGAGGCCAATCGTGGAAAAACGAATATCTTCAAGTAAAAACTACACAGAAGCAGACTGTGAGACTTCATTCTGATCTGTACATTCATCTAACAGGGTTGAACCTTACTTTTCATGGAGATGTTTTGAAACACTCTTTCGGTAGATAGTGCAAGTTGTCATTTGGAGCGCTATGAGGCCTATAGTGGAAAAAGGAATATCTTCAAATAAAAACTTCACAGTAGCATTCTGTGGAACTTCTTTCTGACCTGTGCATTCAACTAACCGAGTTGAACCTTACTTTGGGTGGAGGAGTTTTGAAACACTCTGTAGGAACTGGAAGTGGATATTTGTAGCGCTACGAGACCTATAGCGGAAAAAGGAATATCTTCCAATAAAAACTACACAGAAGCATTCTGTGGAAATCCTTATTGATCTGTTCATTCAACTAAAGGAGTTGAACCTTACTTTTGGTGGAAGACTATTGAAACACTCTTCCTGTAGAAACTGCAAGCGGACATTTGGAGTGCTATGAGGCCTATCGTGGAAAAAGGAATATCTTCATATAAAAACTACACAGTTGCATTCTGTGAAACTACTTTATGATCTGTGCGTTCAACTGACAGAGTTGAAACTTGCTTTTGACTGAGGGGTTTTGAAACAGTCCTTCTGTGTAAACTGCAAGTGGACATTTGGATCTCTATGAGGCCTATGGTGGGAAAAGGAATACATTCAAACAAAAACTACACAGAAGCATTCTGTGAAACTACTTTCTGATCTGTTCATTCAACTAGCAGTGTTGATCCTAACTTTTGATGGAGGAGTTTTTGAAACACTCTTCTTACCGTACAAACTGCAAGAGAATATTTGGAGCTCTATGAGGCCTATCGCGGAAAAAGGAATATCTTCAAATAAAAACTACACAGAAGCATTCTGTGAAACTTCTTTCCGATCTGTGCATTCAACTAACAGAGTTGAACCTTACTTTTGATGGAGGAGTTTTGAACCACTCTTTCTGTAGAAACTGCAAGTGGACATTTGGAGCGCTATGAGGCCTATAATGGAAAAGGAATATCTTCAAATAAAAACTACACAGAAGCATTCTGTGAAACTTCTTTCTCAACTGTTCATTGAAATAACAGTGTTGAAAATTACTTTTGATGGAGGAGCTTTTAAACACTCTTTCTGTAGAAACTGCATGTGGATATTTGAGGCGCTATGAGGCCTATCGCTGAAAAAGGGATGTCATCAAATAAAAACTTCACAGAAGCATTCTTTGAAACCACTTTCTTATCTGTGCATTCAACAAACAGAGGTGAACTTTACTTTTGATGGAGGAGTTTTCAAACACTCTTTCTGTGGAAACTACATGTGGACATATGGAGCCCCATGAGGCCTATCGTGGAGAAAGGAATATCTTCAAAGAGAGACTAGAGTAAAACGTTCTGTGAAACTTCTTTCTGATCTGGGCTTTCAACCAACAGAGTTGAACCTTACTTTGGATGGAGGAGTATTCAAACACTCTTTCTGTAGAAACTGCAAGTGGACATTTGGAGCGCTACGAGGCCTATCGCGGAAAAAGGAATATCTTCCAATAAAAACTACACAGAAGCATTCTGTGAAATTTTTCTGATCTGTGCATTCAACTAACACACTTGAACATAACTTTTGATTGAGGAGTTTTCAAACACTCTTTCTGTAGAAACTGGAAGTGGACATTATGAGCGCTTTGAGGCCTATCGTGGAAAAAGGAATATCTTCAAATAAAAACTACACAGAAGCATTCTGTGAAACTTCTTTCTTATCTGTGCATTCAACTAACAGAGTTGAACCTTACTTTTGATGGAGGAGTTTTGAAATAATGTTTCTGTAGAAACTGCAAGCGGACATTTTGAGCGCTATGAGGCCTATCGCGGAAAAAGCTATATCTTCAAATAAAAACTACACGGAAGCATTCTGTGAAACTTCTTTCTGATCTGTGCATTCAACTAACAGAGGTGAACATTACTTTTGATGGAGGAGTTTTTAAACACTCTTTCTGTAGAAACTGCAAGGGGATATTTGGAGCGCTATGAGGCCTATTGCGGAAAAAGGAATATCTTCAAATAAAAAGTACACAGAAGCATTCTGTGACACTTCTTTCTTATCTGTGCATTCAACTAACAGAGTTGATTCTTACTTTTGATGGAGGAGTTTTGAAACACTATTTCTGTAGAAACTTCAAGTGGACATTTTGAGCGCTATGAGGCCTATGGCGGAAAAAGGTATATCTTCAAATAAAAACTACACAGAAGCATTCTGTGAAACTTCTTTCAGATCTGTGCATTCGACTAACAGAGCTGAACATTACTTTTGATGGAGGAGTTTTTAAACACTGTTTCTGTAGAAACTGCAAGGGGATATTTGGAGCTCTATGAGGCCTATTGCGGAAAAAGCTATATCTTCAAATAAAAACTACAGAGAAGCATTCTGTGAAACTTCTTTCTTATCTGTGCATTCAACTAACAGAGTTGAACATTACTTTAGATGGAGGATTTTTGAAACACTCTTTCTGTAGAAACTGCATGTGGATCATTGAGGCGCTATGAGGCCTATCGTGGAAAAAGAAATATCTTCCAATAAAAACTACAAAAAAGCATTCTCTGAATCTTCTTTCCGATCTGTGCATTCAACTAACAGAGTTGAACCTTACTTTTGATGGAGGAGTTTTGAACCACTCTTTCTGTAGAAACCGCAAGTGGACATTTGGAGCGCTATGAGGCCTGTAATGGAAAAGAAATATCTTCAAATAAAAACTACAGAGAAGCATTCTGTGAAACTTCTTTCTGATCTGTTCATTCAACTAAGAGTGTTGAAACTTACTATTGATTGAGGAGTTTTTAAACACTCTTTCTGTAGAAACTGCATGTGGATATTTGAGGCGCTATGAGGCCTATCGCTGAAAAAGGGATGTCTTCAAATAAAAACTTCACAGAAGCATTCTGTGAAACCACTTTCTGATCTGTGCATTCAACAAACAGAGTTGAACCTTCCTTTTGATGGAGGAGTTTTGAAACACTCTTTCTGTAGAAACTGCAATTGGACATTTGGAGCGCAATGAGGCCTATAGTGGTAAAAGGTATATCTTCAAATAAAAACTACACAGAAGCATTCTTTGAAACTTCTCTCTGATCTGTACATTCATCTAGCAGTGTTGAATCTTACTTTTGATTGAGGAGTTTTTAAACATTCTTTCTGTAGAAAGTGTAAGTGGATATTTGGAGTGCTATGAGGCCTATTGCGGAAAAAGGATTATCTTCAAATAAAAAGTGCACAAAAGAATTCTGTGAAACTTCTTTCTGATCTGTGCATTCAACTAACAGAGATGAACCTTACTTTTAATGGAAGACTTTTGAAACACTCTTTCTGTAGAAACTGCAGGTCGATATTTGGAGCGCTATGAAGCCTATCGCGGAAAAAGCAATAACTTCAAGTAAAAACTACACAGAAGCATTCTGTGAAACTTCTTTCTCATCTGTGCATTCACCTAACAGAGTAGAACCTTACTTTTGATTGAGGAGCTTTAAAACACTCTTTCTGTGTAAACTGCACGTGGACATTAGGAGAGCTCTGAGGCCAATCGTGGAAAAACGAATATCTTCAAGTAAAAACTACACAGAAGCAGACTGTGAGACTTCATTCTGATCTGTACATTCATCTAACAGGGTTGAACCTTACTTTTCATGGAGATGTTTTGAAACACTCTTTCGGTAGATAGTGCAAGTTGTCATTTGGAGCGCTATGAGGCCTATAGTGGAAAAAGGAATATCTTCAAATAAAAACTACACAGTAGCATTCTGTGGAACTTCTTTCTGACCTGTGCATTCAACTAACCGAGTTGAACCTTACTTTGGGTGGAGGAGTTTTGAAACACTCTGTAGGAACTGGAAGTGGATATTTGTAGCGCTACGAGACCTATAGCGGAAAAAGGAATATCTTCCAATAAAAACTACACAGAAGCATTCTGTGGAAATCCTTATTGATCTGTTCATTCAACTAAAGGAGTTGAACCTTACTTTTGGTGGAAGACTATTGAAACACTCTTCCTGTAGAAACTGCAAGCGGACATTTGGAGTGCTATGAGGCCTATCGTGGAAAAAGGAATATCTTCATATAAAAACTACACAGTTGCATTCTGTGAAACTACTTTATGATCTGTGCGTTCAACTGACAGAGTTGAAACTTGCTTTTGACTGAGGGGTTTTGAAACAGTCCTTCTGTGTAAACTGCAAGTGGACATTTGGATCTCTATGAGGCCTATGGTGGGAAAAGGAATACATTCAAACAAAAACTACACAGAAGCATTCTGTGAAACTACTTTCTGATCTGTTCATTCAACTAGCAGTGTTGATCCTAACTTTTGATGGAGGAGTTTTTGAAACACTCTTCTTACCGTACAAACTGCAAGAGAATATTTGGAGCTCTATGAGGCCTATCGCGGAAAAAGGAATATCTTCAAATAAAAACTACACAGAAGCATTCTGTGAAACTTCTTTCCGATCTGTGCATTCAACTAACAGAGTTGAACCTTACTTTTGATGGAGGAGTTTTGAACCACTCTTTCTGTAGAAACTGCAAGTGGACATTTGGAGCGCTATGAGGCCTATAATGGAAAAGGAATATCTTCAAATAAAAACTACACAGAAGCATTCTGTGAAACTTCTTTCTCAACTGTTCATTGAAATAACAGTGTTGAAAATTACTTTTGATGGAGGAGCTTTTAAACACTCTTTCTGTAGAAACTGCATGTGGATATTTGAGGCGCTATGAGGCCTATCGCTGAAAAAGGGATGTCATCAAATAAAAACTTCACAGAAGCATTCTTTGAAACCACTTTCTTATCTGTGCATTCAACAAACAGAGGTGAACTTTACTTTTGATGGAGGAGTTTTCAAACACTCTTTCTGTGGAAACTACATGTGGACATATGGAGCCCCATGAGGCCTATCGTGGAGAAAGGAATATCTTCAAAGAAAGACTAGAGTAAAACGTTCTGTGAAACTTCTTTCTGATCTGGGCTTTCAACCAACAGAGTTGAACCTTACTTTGGATGGAGGAGTATTCAAACACTCTTTCTGTAGAAACTGCAAGTGGACATTTGGAGCGCTACGAGGCCTATCGCGGAAAAAGGAATATCTTCCAATAAAAACTACACAGAAGCATTCTGTGAAATTTTTCTGATCTGTGCATTCAACTAACACACTTGAACATAACTTTTGATTGAGGAGTTTTCAAACACTCTTTCTGTAGAAACTGGAAGTGGACATTATGAGCGCTTTGAGGCCTATCGCGGAAAAAGGAATATCTTCAAATAAAAACTACACAGAAGCATTCTGTGAAACTTCTTTCTTATCTGTGCATTCAACTAACAGAGTTGAACCTTACTTTTGATGGAGGAGTTTTGAAATAATGTTTCTGTAGAAACTGCAAGTGGATATTTTGAGCGCTATGAGGCCTATCGCGGAAAAAGCTATATCTTCAAATAAAAACTACACGGAAGCATTCTGTGAAACTTCTTTCTGATCTGTGCATTCAACTAACAGAGGTGAACATTACTTTTGATGGAGGAGTTTTTAAACACTCTTTCTGTAGAAACTGCAAGGGGATATTTGGAGCGCTATGAGGCCTATTGCGGAAAAAGGAATATCTTCAAATAAAAAGTACACAGAAGCATTCTGTGACACTTCTTTCTTATCTGTGCATTCAACTAACAGAGTTGATTCTTACTTTTGATGGAGGAGTTTTGAAACACTATTTCTGTAGAAACTTCAAGTGGACATTTTGAGCGCTATGAGGCCTATGGCGGAAAAAGGTATATCTTCAAATAAAAACTACACAGAAGCATTCTGTGAAACTTCTTTCAGATCTGTGCATTCGACTAACAGAGCTGAACATTTCTTTTGATGGAGGAGTTTTTAAACACTGTTTCTGTAGAAACTGCAAGGGGATATTTGGAGCTCTATGAGGCCTATTGCGGAAAAAGCTATATCTTCAAATAAAAACTACAGAGAAGCATTCTGTGAAACTTCTTTCTTATCTGTGCATTCAACTAACAGAGTTGAACATTACTTTAGATGGAGGATTTTTGAAACACTCTTTCTGTAGAAACTGCATGTGGATCATTGAGGCGCTATGAGGCCTATCGTGGAAAAAGAAATATCTTCCAATAAAAACTACAAAAAAGCATTCTCTGAATCTTCTTTCCGATCTGTGCATTCAACTAACAGAGTTGAACCTTACTTTTGATGGAGGAGTTTTGAACCACTCTTTCTGTAGAAACCGCAAGTGGACATTTGGAGCGCTATGAGGCCTGTAATGGAAAAGAAATATCTTCAAATAAAAACTACAGAGAAGCATTCTGTGAAACTTCTTTCTGATCTGTTCATTCAACTAAGAGTGTTGAAACTTACTATTGATTGAGGAGTTTTTAAACACTCTTTCTGTAGAAACTGCATGTGGATATTTGAGGCGCTATGAGGCCTATCGCTGAAAAAGGGATGTCTTCAAATAAAAACTTCACAGAAGCATTCTGTGAAACCACTTTCTGATCTGTGCATTCAACAAACAGAGTTGAACCTTCCTTTTGATGGAGGAGTTTTGAAACACTCTTTCTGTAGAAACTGCAATTGGACATTTGGAGCGCAATGAGGCCTATAGTGGTAAAAGGTATATCTTCAAATAAAAACTACACAGAAGCATTCTTTGAAACTTCTCTCTGATCTGTACATTCATCTAGCAGTGTTGAATCTTACTTTTGATTGAGGAGTTTTTAAACATTCTTTCTGTAGAAAGTGTAAGTGGATATTTGGAGTGCTATGAGGCCTATTGCGGAAAAAGGATTATCTTCAAATAAAAAGTGCACAAAAGAATTCTGTGAAACTTCTTTCTGATCTGTGCATTCAACTAACAGAGATGAACCTTACTTTTAATGGAAGACTTTTGAAACACTCTTTCTGTAGAAACTGCAGGTCGATATTTGGAGCGCTATGAAGCCTATCGCGGAAAAAGCAATAACTTCAAGTAAAAACTACACAGAAGCATTCTGTGAAACTTCTTTCTCATCTGTGCATTCACCTAACAGAGTAGAACCTTACTTTTGATTGAGGAGCTTTAAAACACTCTTTCTGTGTAAACTGCACGTGGACATTAGGAGAGCTCTGAGGCCAATCGTGGAAAAACGAATATCTTCAAGTAAAAACTACACAGAAGCAGACTGTGAGACTTCATTCTGATCTGTACATTCATCTAACAGGGTTGAACCTTACTTTTCATGGAGATGTTTTGAAACACTCTTTCGGTAGATAGTGCAAGTTGTCATTTGGAGCGCTATGAGGCCTATAGTGGAAAAAGGAATATCTTCAAATAAAAACTACACAGTAGCATTCTGTGGAACTTCTTTCTGACCTGTGCATTCAACTAACCGAGTTGAACCTTACTTTGGGTGGAGGAGTTTTGAAACACTCTGTAGGAACTGGAAGTGGATATTTGTAGCGCTACGAGACCTATAGCGGAAAAAGGAATATCTTCCAATAAAAACTACACAGAAGCATTCTGTGGAAATCCTTATTGATCTGTTCATTCAACTAAAGGAGTTGAACCTTACTTTTGGTGGAAGACTATTGAAACACTCTTCCTGTAGAAACTGCAAGCGGACATTTGGAGTGCTATGAGGCCTATCGTGGAAAAAGGAATATCTTCATATAAAAACTACACAGTTGCATTCTGTGAAACTACTTTATGATCTGTGCGTTCAACTGACAGAGTTGAAACTTGCTTTTGACTGAGGGGTTTTGAAACAGTCCTTCTGTGTAAACTGCAAGTGGACATTTGGATCTCTATGAGGCCTATGGTGGGAAAAGGAATACATTCAAACAAAAACTACACAGAAGCATTCTGTGAAACTACTTTCTGATCTGTTCATTCAACTAGCAGTGTTGATCCTAACTTTTGATGGAGGAGTTTTTGAAACACTCTTCTTACCGTACAAACTGCAAGAGAATATTTGGAGCTCTATGAGGCCTATCGCGGAAAAAGGAATATCTTCAAATAAAAACTACACAGAAGCATTCTGTGAAACTTCTTTCCGATCTGTGCATTCAACTAACAGAGTTGAACCTTACTTTTGATGGAGGAGTTTTGAACCACTCTTTCTGTAGAAACTGCAAGTGGACATTTGGAGCGCTATGAGGCCTATAATGGAAAAGGAATATCTTCAAATAAAAACTACACAGAAGCATTCTGTGAAACTTCTTTCTCAACTGTTCATTGAAATAACAGTGTTGAAAATTACTTTTGATGGAGGAGCTTTTAAACACTCTTTCTGTAGAAACTGCATGTGGATATTTGAGGCGCTATGAGGCCTATCGCTGAAAAAGGGATGTCATCAAATAAAAACTTCACAGAAGCATTCTTTGAAACCACTTTCTTATCTGTGCATTCAACAAACAGAGGTGAACTTTACTTTTGATGGAGGAGTTTTCAAACACTCTTTCTGTGGAAACTACATGTGGACATATGGAGCCCCATGAGGCCTATCGTGGAGAAAGGAATATCTTCAAAGAAAGACTAGAGTAAAACGTTCTGTGAAACTTCTTTCTGATCTGGGCTTTCAACCAACAGAGTTGAACCTTACTTTGGATGGAGGAGTATTCAAACACTCTTTCTGTAGAAACTGCAAGTGGACATTTGGAGCGCTACGAGGCCTATCGCGGAAAAAGGAATATCTTCCAATAAAAACTACACAGAAGCATTCTGTGAAATTTTTCTGATCTGTGCATTCAACTAACACACTTGAACATAACTTTTGATTGAGGAGTTTTCAAACACTCTTTCTGTAGAAACTGGAAGTGGACATTATGAGCGCTTTGAGGCCTATCGCGGAAAAAGGAATATCTTCAAATAAAAACTACACAGAAGCATTCTGTGAAACTTCTTTCTTATCTGTGCATTCAACTAACAGAGTTGAACCTTACTTTTGATGGAGGAGTTTTGAAATAATGTTTCTGTAGAAACTGCAAGTGGATATTTTGAGCGCTATGAGGCCTATCGCGGAAAAAGCTATATCTTCAAATAAAAACTACACGGAAGCATTCTGTGAAACTTCTTTCTGATCTGTGCATTCAACTAACAGAGGTGAACATTACTTTTGATGGAGGAGTTTTTAAACACTCTTTCTGTAGAAACTGCAAGGGGATATTTGGAGCGCTATGAGGCCTATTGCGGAAAAAGGAATATCTTCAAATAAAAAGTACACAGAAGCATTCTGTGACACTTCTTTCTTATCTGTGCATTCAACTAACAGAGTTGATTCTTACTTTTGATGGAGGAGTTTTGAAACACTATTTCTGTAGAAACTTCAAGTGGACATTTTGAGCGCTATGAGGCCTATGGCGGAAAAAGGTATATCTTCAAATAAAAACTACACAGAAGCATTCTGTGAAACTTCTTTCAGATCTGTGCATTCGACTAACAGAGCTGAACATTACTTTTGATGGAGGAGTTTTTAAACACTGTTTCTGTAGAAACTGCAAGGGGATATTTGGAGCTCTATGAGGCCTATTGCGGAAAAAGCTATATCTTCAAATAAAAACTACAGAGAAGCATTCTGTGAAACTTCTTTCTTATCTGTGCATTCAACTAACAGAGTTGAACATTACTTTAGATGGAGGATTTTTGAAACACTCTTTCTGTAGAAACTGCATGTGGATCATTGAGGCGCTATGAGGCCTATCGTGGAAAAAGAAATATCTTCCAATAAAAACTACAAAAAAGCATTCTCTGAATCTTCTTTCCGATCTGTGCATTCAACTAACAGAGTTGAACCTTACTTTTGATGGAGGAGTTTTGAACCACTCTTTCTGTAGAAACCGCAAGTGGACATTTGGAGCGCTATGAGGCCTGTAATGGAAAAGAAATATCTTCAAATAAAAACTACAGAGAAGCATTCTGTGAAACTTCTTTCTGATCTGTTCATTCAACTAAGAGTGTTGAAACTTACTATTGATTGAGGAGTTTTTAAACACTCTTTCTGTAGAAACTGCATGTGGATATTTGAGGCGCTATGAGGCCTATCGCTGAAAAAGGGATGTCTTCAAATAAAAACTTCACAGAAGCATTCTGTGAAACCACTTTCTGATCTGTGCATTCAACAAACAGAGTTGAACCTTCCTTTTGATGGAGGAGTTTTGAAACACTCTTTCTGTAGAAACTGCAATTGGACATTTGGAGCGCAATGAGGCCTATAGTGGTAAAAGGTATATCTTCAAATAAAAACTACACAGAAGCATTCTTTGAAACTTCTCTCTGATCTGTACATTCATCTAGCAGTGTTGAATCTTACTTTTGATTGAGGAGTTTTTAAACATTCTTTCTGTAGAAAGTGTAAGTGGATATTTGGAGTGCTATGAGGCCTATTGCGGAAAAAGGATTATCTTCAAATAAAAAGTGCACAAAAGAATTCTGTGAAACTTCTTTCTGATCTGTGCATTCAACTAACAGAGATGAACCTTACTTTTAATGGAAGACTTTTGAAACACTCTTTCTGTAGAAACTGCAGGTCGATATTTGGAGCGCTATGAAGCCTATCGCGGAAAAAGCAATAACTTCAAGTAAAAACTACACAGAAGCATTCTGTGAAACTTCTTTCTCATCTGTGCATTCACCTAACAGAGTAGAACCTTACTTTTGATTGAGGAGCTTTAAAACACTCTTTCTGTGTAAACTGCACGTGGACATTAGGAGAGCTCTGAGGCCAATCGTGGAAAAACGAATATCTTCAAGTAAAAACTACACAGAAGCAGACTGTGAGACTTCATTCTGATCTGTACATTCATCTAACAGGGTTGAACCTTACTTTTCATGGAGATGTTTTGAAACACTCTTTCGGTAGATAGTGCAAGTTGTCATTTGGAGCGCTATGAGGCCTATAGTGGAAAAAGGAATATCTTCAAATAAAAACTACACAGTAGCATTCTGTGGAACTTCTTTCTGACCTGTGCATTCAACTAACCGAGTTGAACCTTACTTTGGGTGGAGGAGTTTTGAAACACTCTGTAGGAACTGGAAGTGGATATTTGTAGCGCTACGAGACCTATAGCGGAAAAAGGAATATCTTCCAATAAAAACTACACAGAAGCATTCTGTGGAAATCCTTATTGATCTGTTCATTCAACTAAAGGAGTTGAACCTTACTTTTGGTGGAAGACTATTGAAACACTCTTCCTGTAGAAACTGCAAGCGGACATTTGGAGTGCTATGAGGCCTATCGTGGAAAAAGGAATATCTTCATATAAAAACTACACAGTTGCATTCTGTGAAACTACTTTATGATCTGTGCGTTCAACTGACAGAGTTGAAACTTGCTTTTGACTGAGGGGTTTTGAAACAGTCCTTCTGTGTAAACTGCAAGTGGACATTTGGATCTCTATGAGGCCTATGGTGGGAAAAGGAATACATTCAAACAAAAACTACACAGAAGCATTCTGTGAAACTACTTTCTGATCTGTTCATTCAACTAGCAGTGTTGATCCTAACTTTTGATGGAGGAGTTTTTGAAACACTCTTCTTACCGTACAAACTGCAAGAGAATATTTGGAGCTCTATGAGGCCTATCGCGGAAAAAGGAATATCTTCAAATAAAAACTACACAGAAGCATTCTGTGAAACTTCTTTCCGATCTGTGCATTCAACTAACAGAGTTGAACCTTACTTTTGATGGAGGAGTTTTGAACCACTCTTTCTGTAGAAACTGCAAGTGGACATTTGGAGCGCTATGAGGCCTATAATGGAAAAGGAATATCTTCAAATAAAAACTACACAGAAGCATTCTGTGAAACTTCTTTCTCAACTGTTCATTGAAATAACAGTGTTGAAAATTACTTTTGATGGAGGAGCTTTTAAACACTCTTTCTGTAGAAACTGCATGTGGATATTTGAGGCGCTATGAGGCCTATCGCTGAAAAAGGGATGTCATCAAATAAAAACTTCACAGAAGCATTCTTTGAAACCACTTTCTTATCTGTGCATTCAACAAACAGAGGTGAACTTTACTTTTGATGGAGGAGTTTTCAAACACTCTTTCTGTGGAAACTACATGTGGACATATGGAGCCCCATGAGGCCTATCGTGGAGAAAGGAATATCTTCAAAGAAAGACTAGAGTAAAACGTTCTGTGAAACTTCTTTCTGATCTGGGCTTTCAACCAACAGAGTTGAACCTTACTTTGGATGGAGGAGTATTCAAACACTCTTTCTGTAGAAACTGCAAGTGGACATTTGGAGCGCTACGAGGCCTATCGCGGAAAAAGGAATATCTTCCAATAAAAACTACACAGAAGCATTCTGTGAAATTTTTCTGATCTGTGCATTCAACTAACACACTTGAACATAACTTTTGATTGAGGAGTTTTCAAACACTCTTTCTGTAGAAACTGGAAGTGGACATTATGAGCGCTTTGAGGCCTATCGCGGAAAAAGGAATATCTTCAAATAAAAACTACACAGAAGCATTCTGTGAAACTTCTTTCTTATCTGTGCATTCAACTAACAGAGTTGAACCTTACTTTTGATGGAGGAGTTTTGAAATAATGTTTCTGTAGAAACTGCAAGTGGATATTTTGAGCGCTATGAGGCCTATCGCGGAAAAAGCTATATCTTCAAATAAAAACTACACGGAAGCATTCTGTGAAACTTCTTTCTGATCTGTGCATTCAACTAACAGAGGTGAACATTACTTTTGATGGAGGAGTTTTTAAACACTCTTTCTGTAGAAACTGCAAGGGGATATTTGGAGCGCTATGAGGCCTATTGCGGAAAAAGGAATATCTTCAAATAAAAAGTACACAGAAGCATTCTGTGACACTTCTTTCTTATCTGTGCATTCAACTAACAGAGTTGATTCTTACTTTTGATGGAGGAGTTTTGAAACACTATTTCTGTAGAAACTTCAAGTGGACATTTTGAGCGCTATGAGGCCTATGGCGGAAAAAGGTATATCTTCAAATAAAAACTACACAGAAGCATTCTGTGAAACTTCTTTCAGATCTGTGCATTCGACTAACAGAGCTGAACATTACTTTTGATGGAGGAGTTTTTAAACACTGTTTCTGTAGAAACTGCAAGGGGATATTTGGAGCTCTATGAGGCCTATTGCGGAAAAAGCTATATCTTCAAATAAAAACTACAGAGAAGCATTCTGTGAAACTTCTTTCTTATCTGTGCATTCAACTAACAGAGTTGAACATTACTTTAGATGGAGGATTTTTGAAACACTCTTTCTGTAGAAACTGCATGTGGATCATTGAGGCGCTATGAGGCCTATCGTGGAAAAAGAAATATCTTCCAATAAAAACTACAAAAAAGCATTCTCTGAATCTTCTTTCCGATCTGTGCATTCAACTAACAGAGTTGAACCTTACTTTTGATGGAGGAGTTTTGAACCACTCTTTCTGTAGAAACCGCAAGTGGACATTTGGAGCGCTATGAGGCCTGTAATGGAAAATAAATATCTTCAAATAAAAACTACAGAGAAGCATTCTGTGAAACTTCTTTCTGATCTGTTCATTCAACTAAGAGTGTTGAAACTTACTATTGATTGAGGAGTTTTTAAACACTCTTTCTGTAGAAACTGCATGTGGATATTTGAGGCGCTATGAGGCCTATCGCTGAAAAAGGGATGTCTTCAAATAAAAACTTCACAGAAGCATTCTGTGAAACCACTTTCTGATCTGTGCATTCAACAAACAGAGTTGAACCTTCCTTTTGATGGAGGAGTTTTGAAACACTCTTTCTGTAGAAACTGCAATTGGACATTTGGAGCGCAATGAGGCCTATAGTGGTAAAAGGTATATCTTCAAATAAAAACTACACAGAAGCATTCTTTGAAACTTCTCTCTGATCTGTACATTCATCTAGCAGTGTTGAATCTTACTTTTGATTGAGGAGTTTTTAAACATTCTTTCTGTAGAAAGTGTAAGTGGATATTTGGAGTGCTATGAGGCCTATTGCGGAAAAAGGATTATCTTCAAATAAAAAGTGCACAAAAGAATTCTGTGAAACTTCTTTCTGATCTGTGCATTCAACTAACAGAGATGAACCTTACTTTTAATGGAAGACTTTTGAAACACTCTTTCTGTAGAAACTGCAGGTCGATATTTGGAGCGCTATGAAGCCTATCGCGGAAAAAGCAATAACTTCAAGTAAAAACTACACAGAAGCATTCTGTGAAACTTCTTTCTCATCTGTGCATTCACCTAACAGAGTAGAACCTTACTTTTGATTGAGGAGCTTTAAAACACTCTTTCTGTGTAAACTGCACGTGGACATTAGGAGAGCTCTGAGGCCAATCGTGGAAAAACGAATATCTTCAAGTAAAAACTACACAGAAGCAGACTGTGAGACTTCATTCTGATCTGTACATTCATCTAACAGGGTTGAACCTTACTTTTCATGGAGATGTTTTGAAACACTCTTTCGGTAGATAGTGCAAGTTGTCATTTGGAGCGCTATGAGGCCTATAGTGGAAAAAGGAATATCTTCAAATAAAAACTACACAGTAGCATTCTGTGGAACTTCTTTCTGACCTGTGCATTCAACTAACCGAGTTGAACCTTACTTTGGGTGGAGGAGTTTTGAAACACTCTGTAGGAACTGGAAGTGGATATTTGTAGCGCTACGAGACCTATAGCGGAAAAAGGAATATCTTCCAATAAAAACTACACAGAAGCATTCTGTGGAAATCCTTATTGATCTGTTCATTCAACTAAAGGAGTTGAACCTTACTTTTGGTGGAAGACTATTGAAACACTCTTCCTGTAGAAACTGCAAGCGGACATTTGGAGTGCTATGAGGCCTATCGTGGAAAAAGGAATATCTTCATATAAAAACTACACAGTTGCATTCTGTGAAACTACTTTATGATCTGTGCGTTCAACTGACAGAGTTGAAACTTGCTTTTGACTGAGGGGTTTTGAAACAGTCCTTCTGTGTAAACTGCAAGTGGACATTTGGATCTCTATGAGGCCTATGGTGGGAAAAGGAATACATTCAAACAAAAACTACACAGAAGCATTCTGTGAAACTACTTTCTGATCTGTTCATTCAACTAGCAGTGTTGATCCTAACTTTTGATGGAGGAGTTTTTGAAACACTCTTCTTACCGTACAAACTGCAAGAGAATATTTGGAGCTCTATGAGGCCTATCGCGGAAAAAGGAATATCTTCAAATAAAAACTACACAGAAGCATTCTGTGAAACTTCTTTCCGATCTGTGCATTCAACTAACAGAGTTGAACCTTACTTTTGATGGAGGAGTTTTGAACCACTCTTTCTGTAGAAACTGCAAGTGGACATTTGGAGCGCTATGAGGCCTATAATGGAAAAGGAATATCTTCAAATAAAAACTACACAGAAGCATTCTGTGAAACTTCTTTCTCAACTGTTCATTGAAATAACAGTGTTGAAAATTACTTTTGATGGAGGAGCTTTTAAACACTCTTTCTGTAGAAACTGCATGTGGATATTTGAGGCGCTATGAGGCCTATCGCTGAAAAAGGGATGTCATCAAATAAAAACTTCACAGAAGCATTCTTTGAAACCACTTTCTTATCTGTGCATTCAACAAACAGAGGTGAACTTTACTTTTGATGGAGGAGTTTTCAAACACTCTTTCTGTGGAAACTACATGTGGACATATGGAGCCCCATGAGGCCTATCGTGGAGAAAGGAATATCTTCAAAGAAAGACTAGAGTAAAACGTTCTGTGAAACTTCTTTCTGATCTGGGCTTTCAACCAACAGAGTTGAACCTTACTTTGGATGGAGGAGTATTCAAACACTCTTTCTGTAGAAACTGCAAGTGGACATTTGGAGCGCTACGAGGCCTATCGCGGAAAAAGGAATATCTTCCAATAAAAACTACACAGAAGCATTCTGTGAAATTTTTCTGATCTGTGCATTCAACTAACACACTTGAACATAACTTTTGATTGAGGAGTTTTCAAACACTCTTTCTGTAGAAACTGGAAGTGGACATTATGAGCGCTTTGAGGCCTATCGCGGAAAAAGGAATATCTTCAAATAAAAACTACACAGAAGCATTCTGTGAAACTTCTTTCTTATCTGTGCATTCAACTAACAGAGTTGAACCTTACTTTTGATGGAGGAGTTTTGAAATAATGTTTCTGTAGAAACTGCAAGTGGATATTTTGAGCGCTATGAGGCCTATCGCGGAAAAAGCTATATCTTCAAATAAAAACTACACGGAAGCATTCTGTGAAACTTCTTTCTGATCTGTGCATTCAACTAACAGAGGTGAACATTACTTTTGATGGAGGAGTTTTTAAACACTCTTTCTGTAGAAACTGCAAGGGGATATTTGGAGCGCTATGAGGCCTATTGCGGAAAAAGGAATATCTTCAAATAAAAAGTACACAGAAGCATTCTGTGACACTTCTTTCTTATCTGTGCATTCAACTAACAGAGTTGATTCTTACTTTTGATGGAGGAGTTTTGAAACACTATTTCTGTAGAAACTTCAAGTGGACATTTTGAGCGCTATGAGGCCTATGGCGGAAAAAGGTATATCTTCAAATAAAAACTACACAGAAGCATTCTGTGAAACTTCTTTCAGATCTGTGCATTCGACTAACAGAGCTGAACATTACTTTTGATGGAGGAGTTTTTAAACACTGTTTCTGTAGAAACTGCAAGGGGATATTTGGAGCTCTATGAGGCCTATTGCGGAAAAAGCTATATCTTCAAATAAAAACTACAGAGAAGCATTCTGTGAAACTTCTTTCTTATCTGTGCATTCAACTAACAGAGTTGAACATTACTTTAGATGGAGGATTTTTGAAACACTCTTTCTGTAGAAACTGCATGTGGATCATTGAGGCGCTATGAGGCCTATCGTGGAAAAAGAAATATCTTCCAATAAAAACTACAAAAAAGCATTCTCTGAATCTTCTTTCCGATCTGTGCATTCAACTAACAGAGTTGAACCTTACTTTTGATGGAGGAGTTTTGAACCACTCTTTCTGTAGAAACCGCAAGTGGACATTTGGAGCGCTATGAGGCCTGTAATGGAAAAGAAATATCTTCAAATAAAAACTACAGAGAAGCATTCTGTGAAACTTCTTTCTGATCTGTTCATTCAACTAAGAGTGTTGAAACTTACTATTGATTGAGGAGTTTTTAAACACTCTTTCTGTAGAAACTGCATGTGGATATTTGAGGCGCTATGAGGCCTATCGCTGAAAAAGGGATGTCTTCAAATAAAAACTTCACAGAAGCATTCTGTGAAACCACTTTCTGATCTGTGCATTCAACAAACAGAGTTGAACCTTCCTTTTGATGGAGGAGTTTTGAAACACTCTTTCTGTAGAAACTGCAATTGGACATTTGGAGCGCAATGAGGCCTATAGTGGTAAAAGGTATATCTTCAAATAAAAACTACACAGAAGCATTCTTTGAAACTTCTCTCTGATCTGTACATTCATCTAGCAGTGTTGAATCTTACTTTTGATTGAGGAGTTTTTAAACATTCTTTCTGTAGAAAGTGTAAGTGGATATTTGGAGTGCTATGAGGCCTATTGCGGAAAAAGGATTATCTTCAAATAAAAAGTGCACAAAAGAATTCTGTGAAACTTCTTTCTGATCTGTGCATTCAACTAACAGAGATGAACCTTACTTTTAATGGAAGACTTTTGAAACACTCTTTCTGTAGAAACTGCAGGTCGATATTTGGAGCGCTATGAAGCCTATCGCGGAAAAAGCAATAACTTCAAGTAAAAACTACACAGAAGCATTCTGTGAAACTTCTTTCTCATCTGTGCATTCACCTAACAGAGTAGAACCTTACTTTTGATTGAGGAGCTTTAAAACACTCTTTCTGTGTAAACTGCACGTGGACATTAGGAGAGCTCTGAGGCCAATCGTGGAAAAACGAATATCTTCAAGTAAAAACTACACAGAAGCAGACTGTGAGACTTCATTCTGATCTGTACATTCATCTAACAGGGTTGAACCTTACTTTTCATGGAGATGTTTTGAAACACTCTTTCGGTAGATAGTGCAAGTTGTCATTTGGAGCGCTATGAGGCCTATAGTGGAAAAAGGAATATCTTCAAATAAAAAGTACACAGTAGCATTCTGTGGAACTTCTTTCTGACCTGTGCATTCAACTAACCGAGTTGAACCTTACTTTGGGTGGAGGAGTTTTGAAACACTCTGTAGGAACTGGAAGTGGATATTTGTAGCGCTACGAGACCTATAGCGGAAAAAGGAATATCTTCCAATAAAAACTACACAGAAGCATTCTGTGGAAATCCTTATTGATCTGTTCATTCAACTAAAGGAGTTGAACCTTACTTTTGGTGGAAGACTATTGAAACACTCTTCCTGTAGAAACTGCAAGCGGACATTTGGAGTGCTATGAGGCCTATCGTGGAAAAAGGAATATCTTCATATAAAAACTACACAGTTGCATTCTGTGAAACTACTTTATGATCTGTGCGTTCAACTGACAGAGTTGAAACTTGCTTTTGACTGAGGGGTTTTGAAACAGTCCTTCTGTGTAAACTGCAAGTGGACATTTGGATCTCTATGAGGCCTATGGTGGGAAAAGGAATACATTCAAACAAAAACTACACAGAAGCATTCTGTGAAACTACTTTCTGATCTGTTCATTCAACTAGCAGTGTTGATCCTAACTTTTGATGGAGGAGTTTTTGAAACACTCTTCTTACCGTACAAACTGCAAGAGAATATTTGGAGCTCTATGAGGCCTATCGCGGAAAAAGGAATATCTTCAAATAAAAACTACACAGAAGCATTCTGTGAAACTTCTTTCCGATCTGTGCATTCAACTAACAGAGTTGAACCTTACTTTTGATGGAGGAGTTTTGAACCACTCTTTCTGTAGAAACTGCAAGTGGACATTTGGAGCGCTATGAGGCCTATAATGGAAAAGGAATATCTTCAAATAAAAACTACACAGAAGCATTCTGTGAAACTTCTTTCTCAACTGTTCATTGAAATAACAGTGTTGAAAATTACTTTTGATGGAGGAGCTTTTAAACACTCTTTCTGTAGAAACTGCATGTGGATATTTGAGGCGCTATGAGGCCTATCGCTGAAAAAGGGATGTCATCAAATAAAAACTTCACAGAAGCATTCTTTGAAACCACTTTCTTATCTGTGCATTCAACAAACAGAGGTGAACTTTACTTTTGATGGAGGAGTTTTCAAACACTCTTTCTGTGGAAACTACATGTGGACATATGGAGCCCCATGAGGCCTATCGTGGAGAAAGGAATATCTTCAAAGAAAGACTAGAGTAAAACGTTCTGTGAAACTTCTTTCTGATCTGGGCTTTCAACCAACAGAGTTGAACCTTACTTTGGATGGAGGAGTATTCAAACACTCTTTCTGTAGAAACTGCAAGTGGACATTTGGAGCGCTACGAGGCCTATCGCGGAAAAAGGAATATCTTCCAATAAAAACTACACAGAAGCATTCTGTGAAATTTTTCTGATCTGTGCATTCAACTAACACACTTGAACATAACTTTTGATTGAGGAGTTTTCAAACACTCTTTCTGTAGAAACTGGAAGTGGACATTATGAGCGCTTTGAGGCCTATCGCGGAAAAAGGAATATCTTCAAATAAAAACTACACAGAAGCATTCTGTGAAACTTCTTTCTTATCTGTGCATTCAACTAACAGAGTTGAACCTTACTTTTGATGGAGGAGTTTTGAAATAATGTTTCTGTAGAAACTGCAAGTGGATATTTTGAGCGCTATGAGGCCTATCGCGGAAAAAGCTATATCTTCAAATAAAAACTACACGGAAGCATTCTGTGAAACTTCTTTCTGATCTGTGCATTCAACTAACAGAGGTGAACATTACTTTTGATGGAGGAGTTTTTAAACACTCTTTCTGTAGAAACTGCAAGGGGATATTTGGAGCGCTATGAGGCCTATTGCGGAAAAAGGAATATCTTCAAATAAAAAGTACACAGAAGCATTCTGTGACACTTCTTTCTTATCTGTGCATTCAACTAACAGAGTTGATTCTTACTTTTGATGGAGGAGTTTTGAAACACTATTTCTGTAGAAACTTCAAGTGGACATTTTGAGCGCTATGAGGCCTATGGCGGAAAAAGGTATATCTTCAAATAAAAACTACACAGAAGCATTCTGTGAAACTTCTTTCAGATCTGTGCATTCGACTAACAGAGCTGAACATTACTTTTGATGGAGGAGTTTTTAAACACTGTTTCTGTAGAAACTGCAAGGGGATATTTGGAGCTCTATGAGGCCTATTGCGGAAAAAGCTATATCTTCAAATAAAAACTACAGAGAAGCATTCTGTGAAACTTCTTTCTTATCTGTGCATTCAACTAACAGAGTTGAACATTACTTTAGATGGAGGATTTTTGAAACACTCTTTCTGTAGAAACTGCATGTGGATCATTGAGGCGCTATGAGGCCTATCGTGGAAAAAGAAATATCTTCCAATAAAAACTACAAAAAAGCATTCTCTGAATCTTCTTTCCGATCTGTGCATTCAACTAACAGAGTTGAACCTTACTTTTGATGGAGGAGTTTTGAACCACTCTTTCTGTAGAAACCGCAAGTGGACATTTGGAGCGCTATGAGGCCTGTAATGGAAAAGAAATATCTTCAAATAAAAACTACAGAGAAGCATTCTGTGAAACTTCTTTCTGATCTGTTCATTCAACTAAGAGTGTTGAAACTTACTATTGATTGAGGAGTTTTTAAACACTCTTTCTGTAGAAACTGCATGTGGATATTTGAGGCGCTATGAGGCCTATCGCTGAAAAAGGGATGTCTTCAAATAAAAACTTCACAGAAGCATTCTGTGAAACCACTTTCTGATCTGTGCATTCAACAAACAGAGTTGAACCTTCCTTTTGATGGAGGAGTTTTGAAACACTCTTTCTGTAGAAACTGCAATTGGACATTTGGAGCGCAATGAGGCCTATAGTGGTAAAAGGTATATCTTGAAATAAAAACTACACAGAAGCATTCTTTGAAACTTCTCTCTGATCTGTACATTCATCTAGCAGTGTTGAATCTTACTTTTGATTGAGGAGTTTTTAAACATTCTTTCTGTAGAAAGTGTAAGTGGATATTTGGAGTGCTATGAGGCCTATTGCGGAAAAAGGATTATCTTCAAATAAAAAGTGCACAAAAGAATTCTGTGAAACTTCTTTCTGATCTGTGCATTCAACTAACAGAGATGAACCTTACTTTTAATGGAAGACTTTTGAAACACTCTTTCTGTAGAAACTGCAGGTCGATATTTGGAGCGCTATGAAGCCTATCGCGGAAAAAGCAATAACTTCAAGTAAAAACTACACAGAAGCATTCTGTGAAACTTCTTTCTCATCTGTGCATTCACCTAACAGAGTAGAACCTTACTTTTGATTGAGGAGCTTTAAAACACTCTTTCTGTGTAAACTGCACGTGGACATTAGGAGAGCTCTGAGGCCAATCGTGGAAAAACGAATATCTTCAAGTAAAAACTACACAGAAGCAGACTGTGAGACTTCATTCTGATCTGTACATTCATCTAACAGGGTTGAACCTTACTTTTCATGGAGATGTTTTGAAACACTCTTTCGGTAGATAGTGCAAGTTGTCATTTGGAGCGCTATGAGGCCTATAGTGGAAAAAGGAATATCTTCAAATAAAAAGTACACAGTAGCATTCTGTGGAACTTCTTTCTGACCTGTGCATTCAACTAACCGAGTTGAACCTTACTTTGGGTGGAGGAGTTTTGAAACACTCTGTAGGAACTGGAAGTGGATATTTGTAGCGCTACGAGACCTATAGCGGAAAAAGGAATATCTTCCAATAAAAACTACACAGAAGCATTCTGTGGAAATCCTTATTGATCTGTTCATTCAACTAAAGGAGTTGAACCTTACTTTTGGTGGAAGACTATTGAAACACTCTTCCTGTAGAAACTGCAAGCGGACATTTGGAGTGCTATGAGGCCTATCGTGGAAAAAGGAATATCTTCATATAAAAACTACACAGTTGCATTCTGTGAAACTACTTTATGATCTGTGCGTTCAACTGACAGAGTTGAAACTTGCTTTTGACTGAGGGGTTTTGAAACAGTCCTTCTGTGTAAACTGCAAGTGGACATTTGGATCTCTATGAGGCCTATGGTGGGAAAAGGAATACATTCAAACAAAAACTACACAGAAGCATTCTGTGAAACTACTTTCTGATCTGTTCATTCAACTAGCAGTGTTGATCCTAACTTTTGATGGAGGAGTTTTTGAAACACTCTTCTTACCGTACAAACTGCAAGAGAATATTTGGAGCTCTATGAGGCCTATCGCGGAAAAAGGAATATCTTCAAATAAAAACTACACAGAAGCATTCTGTGAAACTTCTTTCCGATCTGTGCATTCAACTAACAGAGTTGAACCTTACTTTTGATGGAGGAGTTTTGAACCACTCTTTCTGTAGAAACTGCAAGTGGACATTTGGAGCGCTATGAGGCCTATAATGGAAAAGGAATATCTTCAAATAAAAACTACACAGAAGCATTCTGTGAAACTTCTTTCTCAACTGTTCATTGAAATAACAGTGTTGAAAATTACTTTTGATGGAGGAGCTTTTAAACACTCTTTCTGTAGAAACTGCATGTGGATATTTGAGGCGCTATGAGGCCTATCGCTGAAAAAGGGATGTCATCAAATAAAAACTTCACAGAAGCATTCTTTGAAACCACTTTCTTATCTGTGCATTCAACAAACAGAGGTGAACTTTACTTTTGATGGAGGAGTTTTCAAACACTCTTTCTGTGGAAACTACATGTGGACATATGGAGCCCCATGAGGCCTATCGTGGAGAAAGGAATATCTTCAAAGAAAGACTAGAGTAAAACGTTCTGTGAAACTTCTTTCTGATCTGGGCTTTCAACCAACAGAGTTGAACCTTACTTTGGATGGAGGAGTATTCAAACACTCTTTCTGTAGAAACTGCAAGTGGACATTTGGAGCGCTACGAGGCCTATCGCGGAAAAAGGAATATCTTCCAATAAAAACTACACAGAAGCATTCTGTGAAATTTTTCTGATCTGTGCATTCAACTAACACACTTGAACATAACTTTTGATTGAGGAGTTTTCAAACACTCTTTCTGTAGAAACTGGAAGTGGACATTATGAGCGCTTTGAGGCCTATCGCGGAAAAAGGAATATCTTCAAATAAAAACTACACAGAAGCATTCTGTGAAACTTCTTTCTTATCTGTGCATTCAACTAACAGAGTTGAACCTTACTTTTGATGGAGGAGTTTTGAAATAATGTTTCTGTAGAAACTGCAAGTGGATATTTTGAGCGCTATGAGGCCTATCGCGGAAAAAGCTATATCTTCAAATAAAAACTACACGGAAGCATTCTGTGAAACTTCTTTCTGATCTGTGCATTCAACTAACAGAGGTGAACATTACTTTTGATGGAGGAGTTTTTAAACACTCTTTCTGTAGAAACTGCAAGGGGATATTTGGAGCGCTATGAGGCCTATTGCGGAAAAAGGAATATCTTCAAATAAAAAGTACACAGAAGCATTCTGTGACACTTCTTTCTTATCTGTGCATTCAACTAACAGAGTTGATTCTTACTTTTGATGGAGGAGTTTTGAAACACTATTTCTGTAGAAACTTCAAGTGGACATTTTGAGCGCTATGAGGCCTATGGCGGAAAAAGGTATATCTTCAAATAAAAACTACACAGAAGCATTCTGTGAAACTTCTTTCAGATCTGTGCATTCGACTAACAGAGCTGAACATTACTTTTGATGGAGGAGTTTTTAAACACTGTTTCTGTAGAAACTGCAAGGGGATATTTGGAGCTCTATGAGGCCTATTGCGGAAAAAGCTATATCTTCAAATAAAAACTACAGAGAAGCATTCTGTGAAACTTCTTTCTTATCTGTGCATTCAACTAACAGAGTTGAACATTACTTTAGATGGAGGATTTTTGAAACACTCTTTCTGTAGAAACTGCATGTGGATCATTGAGGCGCTATGAGGCCTATCGTGGAAAAAGAAATATCTTCCAATAAAAACTACAAAAAAGCATTCTCTGAATCTTCTTTCCGATCTGTGCATTCAACTAACAGAGTTGAACCTTACTTTTGATGGAGGAGTTTTGAACCACTCTTTCTGTAGAAACCGCAAGTGGACATTTGGAGCGCTATGAGGCCTGTAATGGAAAATAAATATCTTCAAATAAAAACTACAGAGAAGCATTCTGTGAAACTTCTTTCTGATCTGTTCATTCAACTAAGAGTGTTGAAACTTACTATTGATTGAGGAGTTTTTAAACACTCTTTCTGTAGAAACTGCATGTGGATATTTGAGGCGCTATGAGGCCTATCGCTGAAAAAGGGATGTCTTCAAATAAAAACTTCACAGAAGCATTCTGTGAAACCACTTTCTGATCTGTGCATTCAACAAACAGAGTTGAACCTTCCTTTTGATGGAGGAGTTTTGAAACACTCTTTCTGTAGAAACTGCAATTGGACATTTGGAGCGCAATGAGGCCTATAGTGGTAAAAGGTATATCTTCAAATAAAAACTACACAGAAGCATTCTTTGAAACTTCTCTCTGATCTGTACATTCATCTAGCAGTGTTGAATCTTACTTTTGATTGAGGAGTTTTTAAACATTCTTTCTGTAGAAAGTGTAAGTGGATATTTGGAGTGCTATGAGGCCTATTGCGGAAAAAGGATTATCTTCAAATAAAAAGTGCACAAAAGAATTCTGTGAAACTTCTTTCTGATCTGTGCATTCAACTAACAGAGATGAACCTTACTTTTAATGGAAGACTTTTGAAACACTCTTTCTGTAGAAACTGCAGGTCGATATTTGGAGCGCTATGAAGCCTATCGCGGAAAAAGCAATAACTTCAAGTAAAAACTACACAGAAGCATTCTGTGAAACTTCTTTCTCATCTGTGCATTCACCTAACAGAGTAGAACCTTACTTTTGATTGAGGAGCTTTAAAACACTCTTTCTGTGTAAACTGCACGTGGACATTAGGAGAGCTCTGAGGCCAATCGTGGAAAAACGAATATCTTCAAGTAAAAACTACACAGAAGCAGACTGTGAGACTTCATTCTGATCTGTACATTCATCTAACAGGGTTGAACCTTACTTTTCATGGAGATGTTTTGAAACACTCTTTCGGTAGATAGTGCAAGTTGTCATTTGGAGCGCTATGAGGCCTATAGTGGAAAAAGGAATATCTTCAAATAAAAAGTACACAGTAGCATTCTGTGGAACTTCTTTCTGACCTGTGCATTCAACTAACCGAGTTGAACCTTACTTTGGGTGGAGGAGTTTTGAAACACTCTGTAGGAACTGGAAGTGGATATTTGTAGCGCTACGAGACCTATAGCGGAAAAAGGAATATCTTCCAATAAAAACTACACAGAAGCATTCTGTGGAAATCCTTATTGATCTGTTCATTCAACTAAAGGAGTTGAACCTTACTTTTGGTGGAAGACTATTGAAACACTCTTCCTGTAGAAACTGCAAGCGGACATTTGGAGTGCTATGAGGCCTATCGTGGAAAAAGGAATATCTTCATATAAAAACTACACAGTTGCATTCTGTGAAACTACTTTATGATCTGTGCGTTCAACTGACAGAGTTGAAACTTGCTTTTGACTGAGGGGTTTTGAAACAGTCCTTCTGTGTAAACTGCAAGTGGACATTTGGATCTCTATGAGGCCTATGGTGGGAAAAGGAATACATTCAAACAAAAACTACACAGAAGCATTCTGTGAAACTACTTTCTGATCTGTTCATTCAACTAGCAGTGTTGATCCTAACTTTTGATGGAGGAGTTTTTGAAACACTCTTCTTACCGTACAAACTGCAAGAGAATATTTGGAGCTCTATGAGGCCTATCGCGGAAAAAGGAATATCTTCAAATAAAAACTACACAGAAGCATTCTGTGAAACTTCTTTCCGATCTGTGCATTCAACTAACAGAGTTGAACCTTACTTTTGATGGAGGAGTTTTGAACCACTCTTTCTGTAGAAACTGCAAGTGGACATTTGGAGCGCTATGAGGCCTATAATGGAAAAGGAATATCTTCAAATAAAAACTACACAGAAGCATTCTGTGAAACTTCTTTCTCAACTGTTCATTGAAATAACAGTGTTGAAAATTACTTTTGATGGAGGAGCTTTTAAACACTCTTTCTGTAGAAACTGCATGTGGATATTTGAGGCGCTATGAGGCCTATCGCTGAAAAAGGGATGTCATCAAATAAAAACTTCACAGAAGCATTCTTTGAAACCACTTTCTTATCTGTGCATTCAACAAACAGAGGTGAACTTTACTTTTGATGGAGGAGTTTTCAAACACTCTTTCTGTGGAAACTACATGTGGACATATGGAGCCCCATGAGGCCTATCGTGGAGAAAGGAATATCTTCAAAGAAAGACTAGAGTAAAACGTTCTGTGAAACTTCTTTCTGATCTGGGCTTTCAACCAACAGAGTTGAACCTTACTTTGGATGGAGGAGTATTCAAACACTCTTTCTGTAGAAACTGCAAGTGGACATTTGGAGCGCTACGAGGCCTATCGCGGAAAAAGGAATATCTTCCAATAAAAACTACACAGAAGCATTCTGTGAAATTTTTCTGATCTGTGCATTCAACTAACACACTTGAACATAACTTTTGATTGAGGAGTTTTCAAACACTCTTTCTGTAGAAACTGGAAGTGGACATTATGAGCGCTTTGAGGCCTATCGCGGAAAAAGGAATATCTTCAAATAAAAACTACACAGAAGCATTCTGTGAAACTTCTTTCTTATCTGTGCATTCAACTAACAGAGTTGAACCTTACTTTTGATGGAGGAGTTTTGAAATAATGTTTCTGTAGAAACTGCAAGTGGATATTTTGAGCGCTATGAGGCCTATCGCGGAAAAAGCTATATCTTCAAATAAAAACTACACGGAAGCATTCTGTGAAACTTCTTTCTGATCTGTGCATTCAACTAACAGAGGTGAACATTACTTTTGATGGAGGAGTTTTTAAACACTCTTTCTGTAGAAACTGCAAGGGGATATTTGGAGCGCTATGAGGCCTATTGCGGAAAAAGGAATATCTTCAAATAAAAAGTACACAGAAGCATTCTGTGACACTTCTTTCTTATCTGTGCATTCAACTAACAGAGTTGATTCTTACTTTTGATGGAGGAGTTTTGAAACACTATTTCTGTAGAAACTTCAAGTGGACATTTTGAGCGCTATGAGGCCTATGGCGGAAAAAGGTATATCTTCAAATAAAAACTACACAGAAGCATTCTGTGAAACTTCTTTCAGATCTGTGCATTCGACTAACAGAGCTGAACATTACTTTTGATGGAGGAGTTTTTAAACACTGTTTCTGTAGAAACTGCAAGGGGATATTTGGAGCTCTATGAGGCCTATTGCGGAAAAAGCTATATCTTCAAATAAAAACTACAGAGAAGCATTCTGTGAAACTTCTTTCTTATCTGTGCATTCAACTAACAGAGTTGAACATTACTTTAGATGGAGGATTTTTGAAACACTCTTTCTGTAGAAACTGCATGTGGATCATTGAGGCGCTATGAGGCCTATCGTGGAAAAAGAAATATCTTCCAATAAAAACTACAAAAAAGCATTCTCTGAATCTTCTTTCCGATCTGTGCATTCAACTAACAGAGTTGAACCTTACTTTTGATGGAGGAGTTTTGAACCACTCTTTCTGTAGAAACCGCAAGTGGACATTTGGAGCGCTATGAGGCCTGTAATGGAAAAGAAATATCTTCAAATAAAAACTACAGAGAAGCATTCTGTGAAACTTCTTTCTGATCTGTTCATTCAACTAAGAGTGTTGAAACTTACTATTGATTGAGGAGTTTTTAAACACTCTTTCTGTAGAAACTGCATGTGGATATTTGAGGCGCTATGAGGCCTATCGCTGAAAAAGGGATGTCTTCAAATAAAAACTTCACAGAAGCATTCTGTGAAACCACTTTCTGATCTGTGCATTCAACAAACAGAGTTGAACCTTCCTTTTGATGGAGGAGTTTTGAAACACTCTTTCTGTAGAAACTGCAATTGGACATTTGGAGCGCAATGAGGCCTATAGTGGTAAAAGGTATATCTTCAAATAAAAACTACACAGAAGCATTCTTTGAAACTTCTCTCTGATCTGTACATTCATCTAGCAGTGTTGAATCTTACTTTTGATTGAGGAGTTTTTAAACATTCTTTCTGTAGAAAGTGTAAGTGGATATTTGGAGTGCTATGAGGCCTATTGCGGAAAAAGGATTATCTTCAAATAAAAAGTGCACAAAAGAATTCTGTGAAACTTCTTTCTGATCTGTGCATTCAACTAACAGAGATGAACCTTACTTTTAATGGAAGACTTTTGAAACACTCTTTCTGTAGAAACTGCAGGTCGATATTTGGAGCGCTATGAAGCCTATCGCGGAAAAAGCAATAACTTCAAGTAAAAACTACACAGAAGCATTCTGTGAAACTTCTTTCTCATCTGTGCATTCACCTAACAGAGTAGAACCTTACTTTTGATTGAGGAGCTTTAAAACACTCTTTCTGTGTAAACTGCACGTGGACATTAGGAGAGCTCTGAGGCCAATCGTGGAAAAACGAATATCTTCAAGTAAAAACTACACAGAAGCAGACTGTGAGACTTCATTCTGATCTGTACATTCATCTAACAGGGTTGAACCTTACTTTTCATGGAGATGTTTTGAAACACTCTTTCGGTAGATAGTGCAAGTTGTCATTTGGAGCGCTATGAGGCCTATAGTGGAAAAAGGAATATCTTCAAATAAAAAGTACACAGTAGCATTCTGTGGAACTTCTTTCTGACCTGTGCATTCAACTAACCGAGTTGAACCTTACTTTGGGTGGAGGAGTTTTGAAACACTCTGTAGGAACTGGAAGTGGATATTTGTAGCGCTACGAGACCTATAGCGGAAAAAGGAATATCTTCCAATAAAAACTACACAGAAGCATTCTGTGGAAATCCTTATTGATCTGTTCATTCAACTAAAGGAGTTGAACCTTACTTTTGGTGGAAGACTATTGAAACACTCTTCCTGTAGAAACTGCAAGCGGACATTTGGAGTGCTATGAGGCCTATCGTGGAAAAAGGAATATCTTCATATAAAAACTACACAGTTGCATTCTGTGAAACTACTTTATGATCTGTGCGTTCAACTGACAGAGTTGAAACTTGCTTTTGACTGAGGGGTTTTGAAACAGTCCTTCTGTGTAAACTGCAAGTGGACATTTGGATCTCTATGAGGCCTATGGTGGGAAAAGGAATACATTCAAACAAAAACTACACAGAAGCATTCTGTGAAACTACTTTCTGATCTGTTCATTCAACTAGCAGTGTTGATCCTAACTTTTGATGGAGGAGTTTTTGAAACACTCTTCTTACCGTACAAACTGCAAGAGAATATTTGGAGCTCTATGAGGCCTATCGCGGAAAAAGGAATATCTTCAAATAAAAACTACACAGAAGCATTCTGTGAAACTTCTTTCCGATCTGTGCATTCAACTAACAGAGTTGAACCTTACTTTTGATGGAGGAGTTTTGAACCACTCTTTCTGTAGAAACTGCAAGTGGACATTTGGAGCGCTATGAGGCCTATAATGGAAAAGGAATATCTTCAAATAAAAACTACACAGAAGCATTCTGTGAAACTTCTTTCTCAACTGTTCATTGAAATGACAGTGTTGAAAATTACTTTTGATGGAGGAGCTTTTAAACACTCTTTCTGTAGAAACTGCATGTGGATATTTGAGGCGCTATGAGGCCTATCGCTGAAAAAGGGATGTCATCAAATAAAAACTTCACAGAAGCATTCTTTGAAACCACTTTCTTATCTGTGCATTCAACAAACAGAGGTGAACTTTACTTTTGATGGAGGAGTTTTCAAACACTCTTTCTGTGGAAACTACATGTGGACATATGGAGCCCCATGAGGCCTATCGTGGAGAAAGGAATATCTTCAAAGAAAGACTAGAGTAAAACGTTCTGTGAAACTTCTTTCTGATCTGGGCTTTCAACCAACAGAGTTGAACCTTACTTTGGATGGAGGAGTATTCAAACACTCTTTCTGTAGAAACTGCAAGTGGACATTTGGAGCGCTACGAGGCCTATCGCGGAAAAAGGAATATCTTCCAATAAAAACTACACAGAAGCATTCTGTGAAATTTTTCTGATCTGTGCATTCAACTAACACACTTGAACATAACTTTTGATTGAGGAGTTTTCAAACACTCTTTCTGTAGAAACTGGAAGTGGACATTATGAGCGCTTTGAGGCCTATCGCGGAAAAAGGAATATCTTCAAATAAAAACTACACGGAAGCATTCTGTGAAACTTCTTTCTGATCTGTGCATTCAACTAACAGAGTTGATTCTTACTTTTGATGGAGGAGTTTTGAAACACTCTTTCTGTAGAAACTTCAAGTGGACATTTTGAGCGCTATGAGGCCTATGGCGGAAAAAGGTATATCTTCAAATAAAAACTACACAGAAGCATTCTGTGAAACTTATTTCAGATCTGTGCATTCGACTAACAGAGCTGAACATTACTTTTGATGGAGGAGTTTTTAAACACTGTTTCTGTAGAAACTGCAAGGGGATATTTGGAGCTCTATGAGGCCTATTGCGGAAAAAGCTATATCTTCAAATAAAAAGTACACAGAAGCATTCTGTGAAACTTCTTTCTTATCTGTGCATTCAACTAACAGAGTTGAACATTACTTTAGATGGAGGATTTTTGAAACACTCTTTCTGTAGAAACTGCATGTGGATCATTGAGGCGCTATGAGGCCTATCGTGGAAAAAGAAATATCTTCCAATAAAAACTACAAAAAAGCATTCTCTGAATCTTCTTTCCGATCTGTGCATTCAACTAACAGAGTTGAACCTTACTTTTGATGGAGGAGTTTTGAACCACTCTTTCTGTAGAAACCGCAAGTGGACATTTGGAGCGCTATGAGGCCTGTAATGGAAAAGAAATATCTTCAAATAAAAACTACAGAGAAGCATTCTGTGAAACTTCTTTCTGATCTGTTCATTCAACTAAGAGTGTTGAAACTTACTATTGATTGAGGAGTTTTTAAACACTCTTTCTGTAGAAACTGCATGTGGATATTTGAGGCGCTATGAGGCCTATCGCTGAAAAAGGGATGTCTTCAAATAAAAACTTCACAGAAGCATTCTGTGAAACCACTTTCTGATCTGTGCATTCAACAAACAGAGTTGAACCTTCCTTTTGATGGAGGAGTTTTGAAACACTCTTTCTGTAGAAACTGCAATTGGACATTTGGAGCGCAATGAGGCCTATAGTGGTAAAAGGTATATCTTCAAATAAAAACTACACAGAAGCATTCTTTGAAACTTCTCTCTGATCTGTACATTCATCTAGCAGTGTTGAATCTTACTTTTGATTGAGGAGTTTTTAAACATTCTTTCTGTAGAAAGTGTAAGTGGATATTTGGAGTGCTATGAGGCCTATTGCGGAAAAAGGATTATCTTCAAATAAAAAGTGCACAAAAGAATTCTGTGAAACTTCTTTCTGATCTGTGCATTCAACTAACAGAGATGAACCTTACTTTTAATGGAAGACTTTTGAAACACTCTTTCTGTAGAAACTGCAGGTCGATATTTGGAGCGCTATGAAGCCTATCGCGGAAAAAGCAATAACTTCAAGTAAAAACTACACAGAAGCATTCTGTGAAACTTCTTTCTCATCTGTGCATTCACCTAACAGAGTAGAACCTTACTTTTGATTGAGGAGCTTTAAAACACTCTTTCTGTGTAAACTGCACGTGGACATTAGGAGAGCTCTGAGGCCAATCGTGGAAAAACGAATATCTTCAAGTAAAAACTACACAGAAGCAGACTGTGAGACTTCATTCTGATCTGTACATTCATCTAACAGGGTTGAACCTTACTTTTCATGGAGATGTTTTGAAACACTCTTTCGGTAGATAGTGCAAGTTGTCATTTGGAGCGCTATGAGGCCTATAGTGGAAAAAGGAATATCTTCAAATAAAAACTACACAGTAGCATTCTGTGGAACTTCTTTCTGACCTGTGCATTCAACTAACCGAGTTGAACCTTACTTTGGGTGGAGGAGTTTTGAAACACTCTGTAGGAACTGGAAGTGGATATTTGTAGCGCTACGAGACCTATAGCGGAAAAAGGAATATCTTACAATAAAAACTACACAGAAGCATTCTGTGGAAATCCTTATTGATCTGTTCATTCAACTAAAGGAGTTGAACCTTACTTTTGGTGGAAGACTATTGAAACACTCTTCCTGTAGAAACTGCAAGCGGACATTTGGAGTGCTATGAGGCCTATCGTGGAAAAAGGAATATCTTCATATAAAAACTACACAGTTGCATTCTGTGAAACTACTTTATGATCTGTGCGTTCAACTGACAGAGTTGAAACTTGCTTTTGACTGAGGGGTTTTGAAACAGTCCTTCTGTGTAAACTGCAAGTGGACATTTGGATCTCTATGAGGCCTATGGTGGGAAAAGGAATACATTCAAACAAAAACTACACAGAAGCATTCTGTGAAACTACTTTCTGATCTGTTCATTCAACTAGCAGTGTTGATCCTAACTTTTGATGGAGGAGTTTTTGAAACACTCTTCTTACCGTACAAACTGCAAGAGAATATTTGGAGCTCTATGAGGCCTATCGCGGAAAAAGGAATATCTTCAAATAAAAACTACACAGAAGCATTCTGTGAAACTTCTTTCCGATCTGTGCATTCAACTAACAGAGTTGAACCTTACTTTTGATGGAGGAGTTTTGAACCACTCTTTCTGTAGAAACTGCAAGTGGACATTTGGAGCGCTATGAGGCCTATAATGGAAAAGGAATATCTTCAAATAAAAACTACACAGAAGCATTCTGTGAAACTTCTTTCTCAACTGTTCATTGAAATGACAGTGTTGAAAATTACTTTTGATGGAGGAGCTTTTAAACACTCTTTCTGTAGAAACTGCATGTGGATATTTGAGGCGCTATGAGGCCTATCGCTGAAAAAGGGATGTCATCAAATAAAAACTTCACAGAAGCATTCTTTGAAACCACTTTCTTATCTGTGCATTCAACAAACAGAGGTGAACTTTACTTTTGATGGAGGAGTTTTCAAACACTCTTTCTGTGGAAACTACATGTGGACATATGGAGCCCCATGAGGCCTATCGTGGAGAAAGGAATATCTTCAAAGAAAGACTAGAGTAAAACGTTCTGTGAAACTTCTTTCTGATCTGGGCTTTCAACCAACAGAGTTGAACCTTACTTTGGATGGAGGAGTATTCAAACACTCTTTCTGTAGAAACTGCAAGTGGACATTTGGAGCGCTACGAGGCCTATCGCGGAAAAAGGAATATCTTCCAATAAAAACTACACAGAAGCATTCTGTGAAATTTTTCTGATCTGTGCATTCAACTAACACACTTGAACATAACTTTTGATTGAGGAGTTTTCAAACACTCTTTCTGTAGAAACTGGAAGTGGACATTATGAGCGCTTTGAGGCCTATCGCGGAAAAAGGAATATCTTCAAATAAAAACTACACAGAAGCATTCTGTGAAACTTCTTTCTTATCTGTGCATTCAACTAACAGAGTTGAACCTTACTTTTGATGGAGGAGTTTTGAAATAATGTTTCTGTAGAAACTGCAAGTGGATATTTTGAGCGCTATGAGGCCTATCGCGGAAAAAGGTATATCTTCAAATAAAAACTACACGGAAGCATTCTGTGAAACTTCTTTCTGATCTGTGCATTCAACTAACAGAGGTGAACATTACTTTTGATGGAGGAGTTTTTAAACACTCTTTCTGTAGAAACTGCAAGGGGATATTTGGAGCGCTATGAGGCCTATTGCGGAAAAAGGAATATCTTCAAATAAAAAGTACACAGAAGCATTCTGTGACACTTCTTTCTTATCTGTGCATTCAACTAACAGAGTTGATTCTTACTTTTGATGGAGGAGTTTTGAAACACTCTTTCTGTAGAAACTTCAAGTGGACATTTTGAGCGCTATGAGGCCTATGGCGGAAAAAGGTATATCTTCAAATAAAAACTACACAGAAGCATTCTGTGAAACTTCTTTCAGATCTGTGCATTCGACTAACAGAGCTGAACATTACTTTTGATGGAGGAGTTTTTAAACACTGTTTCTGTAGAAACTGCAAGGGGATATTTGGAGCTCTATGAGGCCTATTGCGGAAAAAGCTATATCTTCAAATAAAAACTACAGAGAAGCATTCTGTGAAACTTCTTTCTTATCTGTGCATTCAACTAACAGAGTTGAACATTACTTTAGATGGAGGATTTTTGAAACACTCTTTCTGTAGAAACTGCATGTGGATCATTGAGGCGCTATGAGGCCTATCGTGGAAAAAGAAATATCTTCCAATAAAAACTACAAAAAAGCATTCTCTGAATCTTCTTTCCGATCTGTGCATTCAACTAACAGAGTTGAACCTTACTTTTGATGGAGGAGTTTTGAACCACTCTTTCTGTAGAAACCGCAAGTGGACATTTGGAGCGCTATGAGGCCTGTAATGGAAAAGAAATATCTTCAAATAAAAACTACAGAGAAGCATTCTGTGAAACTTCTTTCTGATCTGTTCATTCAACTAAGAGTGTTGAAACTTACTATTGATTGAGGAGTTTTTAAACACTCTTTCTGTAGAAACTGCATGTGGATATTTGAGGCGCTATGAGGCCTATCGCTGAAAAAGGGATGTCTTCAAATAAAAACTTCACAGAAGCATTCTGTGAAACCACTTTCTGATCTGTGCATTCAACAAACAGAGTTGAACCTTCCTTTTGATGGAGGAGTTTTGAAACACTCTTTCTGTAGAAACTGCAATTGGACATTTGGAGCGCAATGAGGCCTATAGTGGTAAAAGGTATATCTTCAAATAAAAACTACACAGAAGCATTCTTTGAAACTTCTCTCTGATCTGTACATTCATCTAGCAGTGTTGAATCTTACTTTTGATTGAGGAGTTTTTAAACATTCTTTCTGTAGAAAGTGTAAGTGGATATTTGGAGTGCTATGAGGCCTATTGCGGAAAAAGGATTATCTTCAAATAAAAAGTGCACAAAAGAATTCTGTGAAACTTCTTTCTGATCTGTGCATTCAACTAACAGAGATGAACCTTACTTTTAATGGAAGACTTTTGAAACACTCTTTCTGTAGAAACTGCAGGTCGATATTTGGAGCGCTATGAAGCCTATCGCGGAAAAAGCAATAACTTCAAGTAAAAACTACACAGAAGCATTCTGTGAAACTTCTTTCTCATCTGTGCATTCACCTAACAGAGTAGAACCTTACTTTTGATTGAGGAGCTTTAAAACACTCTTTCTGTGTAAACTGCACGTGGACATTAGGAGAGCTCTGAGGCCAATCGTGGAAAAACGAATATCTTCAAGTAAAAACTACACAGAAGCAGACTGTGAGACTTCATTCTGATCTGTACATTCATCTAACAGGGTTGAACCTTACTTTTCATGGAGATGTTTTGAAACACTCTTTCGGTAGATAGTGCAAGTTGTCATTTGGAGCGCTATGAGGCCTATAGTGGAAAAAGGAATATCTTCAAATAAAAACTACACAGTAGCATTCTGTGGAACTTCTTTCTGACCTGTGCATTCAACTAACCGAGTTGAACCTTACTTTGGGTGGAGGAGTTTTGAAACACTCTGTAGGAACTGGAAGTGGATATTTGTAGCGCTACGAGACCTATAGCGGAAAAAGGAATATCTTCCAATAAAAACTACACAGAAGCATTCTGTGGAAATCCTTATTGATCTGTTCATTCAACTAAAGGAGTTGAACCTTACTTTTGGTGGAAGACTATTGAAACACTCTTCCTGTAGAAACTGCAAGCGGACATTTGGAGTGCTATGAGGCCTATCGTGGAAAAAGGAATATCTTCATATAAAAACTACACAGTTGCATTCTGTGAAACTACTTTATGATCTGTGCGTTCAACTGACAGAGTTGAAACTTGCTTTTGACTGAGGGGTTTTGAAACAGTCCTTCTGTGTAAACTGCAAGTGGACATTTGGATCTCTATGAGGCCTATGGTGGGAAAAGGAATACATTCAAACAAAAACTACACAGAAGCATTCTGTGAAACTACTTTCTGATCTGTTCATTCAACTAGCAGTGTTGATCCTAACTTTTGATGGAGGAGTTTTTGAAACACTCTTCTTACCGTACAAACTGCAAGAGAATATTTGGAGCTCTATGAGGCCTATCGCGGAAAAAGGAATATCTTCAAATAAAAACTACACAGAAGCATTCTGTGAAACTTCTTTCCGATCTGTGCATTCAACTAACAGAGTTGAACCTTACTTTTGATGGAGGAGTTTTGAACCACTCTTTCTGTAGAAACTGCAAGTGGACATTTGGAGCGCTATGAGGCCTATAATGGAAAAGGAATATCTTCAAATAAAAACTACACAGAAGCATTCTGTGAAACTTCTTTCTCAACTGTTCATTGAAATGACAGTGTTGAAAATTACTTTTGATGGAGGAGCTTTTAAACACTCTTTCTGTAGAAACTGCATGTGGATATTTGAGGCGCTATGAGGCCTATCGCTGAAAAAGGGATGTCATCAAATAAAAACTTCACAGAAGCATTCTTTGAAACCACTTTCTTATCTGTGCATTCAACAAACAGAGGTGAACTTTACTTTTGATGGAGGAGTTTTCAAACACTCTTTCTGTGGAAACTACATGTGGACATATGGAGCCCCATGAGGCCTATCGTGGAGAAAGGAATATCTTCAAAGAAAGACTAGAGTAAAACGTTCTGTGAAACTTCTTTCTGATCTGGGCTTTCAACCAACAGAGTTGAACCTTACTTTGGATGGAGGAGTATTCAAACACTCTTTCTGTAGAAACTGCAAGTGGACATTTGGAGCGCTACGAGGCCTATCGCGGAAAAAGGAATATCTTCCAATAAAAACTACACAGAAGCATTCTGTGAAATTTTTCTGATCTGTGCATTCAACTAACACACTTGAACATAACTTTTGATTGAGGAGTTTTCAAACACTCTTTCTGTAGAAACTGGAAGTGGACATTATGAGCGCTTTGAGGCCTATCGCGGAAAAAGGAATATCTTCAAATAAAAACTACACAGAAGCATTCTGTGAAACTTCTTTCTTATCTGTGCATTCAACTAACAGAGTTGAACCTTACTTTTGATGGAGGAGTTTTGAAATAATGTTTCTGTAGAAACTGCAAGTGGATATTTTGAGCGCTATGAGGCCTATCGCGGAAAAAGCTATATCTTCAAATAAAAACTACACGGAAGCATTCTGTGAAACTTCTTTCTGATCTGTGCATTCAACTAACAGAGGTGAACATTACTTTTGATGGAGGAGTTTTTAAACACTCTTTCTGTAGAAACTGCAAGGGGATATTTGGAGCGCTATGAGGCCTATTGCGGAAAAAGGAATATCTTCAAATAAAAAGTACACAGAAGCATTCTGTGACACTTCTTTCTTATCTGTGCATTCAACTAACAGAGTTGATTCTTACTTTTGATGGAGGAGTTTTGAAACACTCTTTCTGTAGAAACTTCAAGTGGACATTTTGAGCGCTATGAGGCCTATGGCGGAAAAAGGTATATCTTCAAATAAAAACTACACAGAAGCATTCTGTGAAACTTCTTTCAGATCTGTGCATTCGACTAACAGAGCTGAACATTACTTTTGATGGAGGAGTTTTTAAACACTGTTTCTGTAGAAACTGCAAGGGGATATTTGGAGCTCTATGAGGCCTATTGCGGAAAAAGCTATATCTTCAAATAAAAACTACAGAGAAGCATTCTGTGAAACTTCTTTCTTATCTGTGCATTCAACTAACAGAGTTGAACATTACTTTAGATGGAGGATTTTTGAAACACTCTTTCTGTAGAAACTGCATGTGGATCATTGAGGCGCTATGAGGCCTATCGTGGAAAAAGAAATATCTTCCAATAAAAACTACAAAAAAGCATTCTCTGAATCTTCTTTCCGATCTGTGCATTCAACTAACAGAGTTGAACCTTACTTTTGATGGAGGAGTTTTGAACCACTCTTTCTGTAGAAACCGCAAGTGGACATTTGGAGCGCTATGAGGCCTGTAATGGAAAAGAAATATCTTCAAATAAAAACTACAGAGAAGCATTCTGTGAAACTTCTTTCTGATCTGTTCATTCAACTAAGAGTGTTGAAACTTACTATTGATTGAGGAGTTTTTAAACACTCTTTCTGTAGAAACTGCATGTGGATATTTGAGGCGCTATGAGGCCTATCGCTGAAAAAGGGATGTCTTCAAATAAAAACTTCACAGAAGCATTCTGTGAAACCACTTTCTGATCTGTGCATTCAACAAACAGAGTTGAACCTTCCTTTTGATGGAGGAGTTTTGAAACACTCTTTCTGTAGAAACTGCAATTGGACATTTGGAGCGCAATGAGGCCTATAGTGGTAAAAGGTATATCTTCAAATAAAAACTACACAGAAGCATTCTTTGAAACTTCTCTCTGATCTGTACATTCATCTAGCAGTGTTGAATCTTACTTTTGATTGAGGAGTTTTTAAACATTCTTTCTGTAGAAAGTGTAAGTGGATATTTGGAGTGCTATGAGGCCTATTGCGGAAAAAGGATTATCTTCAAATAAAAAGTGCACAAAAGAATTCTGTGAAACTTCTTTCTGATCTGTGCATTCAACTAACAGAGATGAACCTTACTTTTAATGGAAGACTTTTGAAACACTCTTTCTGTAGAAACTGCAGGTCGATATTTGGAGCGCTATGAAGCCTATCGCGGAAAAAGCAATAACTTCAAGTAAAAACTACACAGAAGCATTCTGTGAAACTTCTTTCTCATCTGTGCATTCACCTAACAGAGTAGAACCTTACTTTTGATTGAGGAGCTTTAAAACACTCTTTCTGTGTAAACTGCACGTGGACATTAGGAGAGCTCTGAGGCCAATCGTGGAAAAACGAATATCTTCAAGTAAAAACTACACAGAAGCAGACTGTGAGACTTCATTCTGATCTGTACATTCATCTAACAGGGTTGAACCTTACTTTTCATGGAGATGTTTTGAAACACTCTTTCGGTAGATAGTGCAAGTTGTCATTTGGAGCGCTATGAGGCCTATAGTGGAAAAAGGAATATCTTCAAATAAAAACTACACAGTAGCATTCTGTGGAACTTCTTTCTGACCTGTGCATTCAACTAACCGAGTTGAACCTTACTTTGGGTGGAGGAGTTTTGAAACACTCTGTAGGAACTGGAAGTGGATATTTGTAGCGCTACGAGACCTATAGCGGAAAAAGGAATATCTTCCAATAAAAACTACACAGAAGCATTCTGTGGAAATCCTTATTGATCTGTTCATTCAACTAAAGGAGTTGAACCTTACTTTTGGTGGAAGACTATTGAAACACTCTTCCTGTAGAAACTGCAAGCGGACATTTGGAGTGCTATGAGGCCTATCGTGGAAAAAGGAATATCTTCATATAAAAACTACACAGTTGCATTCTGTGAAACTACTTTATGATCTGTGCGTTCAACTGACAGAGTTGAAACTTGCTTTTGACTGAGGGGTTTTGAAACAGTCCTTCTGTGTAAACTGCAAGTGGACATTTGGATCTCTATGAGGCCTATGGTGGGAAAAGGAATACATTCAAACAAAAACTACACAGAAGCATTCTGTGAAACTACTTTCTGATCTGTTCATTCAACTAGCAGTGTTGATCCTAACTTTTGATGGAGGAGTTTTTGAAACACTCTTCTTACCGTACAAACTGCAAGAGAATATTTGGAGCTCTATGAGGCCTATCGCGGAAAAAGGAATATCTTCAAATAAAAACTACACAGAAGCATTCTGTGAAACTTCTTTCCGATCTGTGCATTCAACTAACAGAGTTGAACCTTACTTTTGATGGAGGAGTTTTGAACCACTCTTTCTGTAGAAACTGCAAGTGGACATTTGGAGCGCTATGAGGCCTATAATGGAAAAGGAATATCTTCAAATAAAAACTACACAGAAGCATTCTGTGAAACTTCTTTCTCAACTGTTCATTGAAATGACAGTGTTGAAAATTACTTTTGATGGAGGAGCTTTTAAACACTCTTTCTGTAGAAACTGCATGTGGATATTTGAGGCGCTATGAGGCCTATCGCTGAAAAAGGGATGTCATCAAATAAAAACTTCACAGAAGCATTCTTTGAAACCACTTTCTTATCTGTGCATTCAACAAACAGAGGTGAACTTTACTTTTGATGGAGGAGTTTTCAAACACTCTTTCTGTGGAAACTACATGTGGACATATGGAGCCCCATGAGGCCTATCGTGGAGAAAGGAATATCTTCAAAGAAAGACTAGAGTAAAACGTTCTGTGAAACTTCTTTCTGATCTGGGCTTTCAACCAACAGAGTTGAACCTTACTTTGGATGGAGGAGTATTCAAACACTCTTTCTGTAGAAACTGCAAGTGGACATTTGGAGCGCTACGAGGCCTATCGCGGAAAAAGGAATATCTTCCAATAAAAACTACACAGAAGCATTCTGTGAAATTTTTCTGATCTGTGCATTCAACTAACACACTTGAACATAACTTTTGATTGAGGAGTTTTCAAACACTCTTTCTGTAGAAACTGGAAGTGGACATTATGAGCGCTTTGAGGCCTATCGCGGAAAAAGGAATATCTTCAAATAAAAACTACACAGAAGCATTCTGTGAAACTTCTTTCTTATCTGTGCATTCAACTAACAGAGTTGAACCTTACTTTTGATGGAGGAGTTTTGAAATAATGTTTCTGTAGAAACTGCAAGTGGATATTTTGAGCGCTATGAGGCCTATCGCGGAAAAAGGTATATCTTCAAATAAAAACTACACGGAAGCATTCTGTGAAACTTCTTTCTGATCTGTGCATTCAACTAACAGAGGTGAACATTACTTTTGATGGAGGAGTTTTTAAACACTCTTTCTGTAGAAACTGCAAGGGGATATTTGGAGCGCTATGAGGCCTATTGCGGAAAAAGGAATATCTTCAAATAAAAAGTACACAGAAGCATTCTGTGACACTTCTTTCTTATCTGTGCATTCAACTAACAGAGTTGATTCTTACTTTTGATGGAGGAGTTTTGAAACACTCTTTCTGTAGAAACTTCAAGTGGACATTTTGAGCGCTATGAGGCCTATGGCGGAAAAAGGTATATCTTCAAATAAAAACTACACAGAAGCATTCTGTGAAACTTCTTTCAGATCTGTGCATTCGACTAACAGAGCTGAACATTACTTTTGATGGAGGAGTTTTTAAACACTGTTTCTGTAGAAACTGCAAGGGGATATTTGGAGCTCTATGAGGCCTATTGCGGAAAAAGCTATATCTTCAAATAAAAACTACAGAGAAGCATTCTGTGAAACTTCTTTCTTATCTGTGCATTCAACTAACAGAGTTGAACATTACTTTAGATGGAGGATTTTTGAAACACTCTTTCTGTAGAAACTGCATGTGGATCATTGAGGCGCTATGAGGCCTATCGTGGAAAAAGAAATATCTTCCAATAAAAACTACAAAAAAGCATTCTCTGAATCTTCTTTCCGATCTGTGCATTCAACTAACAGAGTTGAACCTTACTTTTGATGGAGGAGTTTTGAACCACTCTTTCTGTAGAAACCGCAAGTGGACATTTGGAGCGCTATGAGGCCTGTAATGGAAAAGAAATATCTTCAAATAAAAACTACAGAGAAGCATTCTGTGAAACTTCTTTCTGATCTGTTCATTCAACTAAGAGTGTTGAAACTTACTATTGATTGAGGAGTTTTTAAACACTCTTTCTGTAGAAACTGCATGTGGATATTTGAGGCGCTATGAGGCCTATCGCTGAAAAAGGGATGTCTTCAAATAAAAACTTCACAGAAGCATTCTGTGAAACCACTTTCTGATCTGTGCATTCAACAAACAGAGTTGAACCTTCCTTTTGATGGAGGAGTTTTGAAACACTCTTTCTGTAGAAACTGCAATTGGACATTTGGAGCGCAATGAGGCCTATAGTGGTAAAAGGTATATCTTCAAATAAAAACTACACAGAAGCATTCTTTGAAACTTCTCTCTGATCTGTACATTCATCTAGCAGTGTTGAATCTTACTTTTGATTGAGGAGTTTTTAAACATTCTTTCTGTAGAAAGTGTAAGTGGATATTTGGAGTGCTATGAGGCCTATTGCGGAAAAAGGATTATCTTCAAATAAAAAGTGCACAAAAGAATTCTGTGAAACTTCTTTCTGATCTGTGCATTCAACTAACAGAGATGAACCTTACTTTTAATGGAAGACTTTTGAAACACTCTTTCTGTAGAAACTGCAGGTCGATATTTGGAGCGCTATGAAGCCTATCGCGGAAAAAGCAATAACTTCAAGTAAAAACTACACAGAAGCATTCTGTGAAACTTCTTTCTCATCTGTGCATTCACCTAACAGAGTAGAACCTTACTTTTGATTGAGGAGCTTTAAAACACTCTTTCTGTGTAAACTGCACGTGGACATTAGGAGAGCTCTGAGGCCAATCGTGGAAAAACGAATATCTTCAAGTAAAAACTACACAGAAGCAGACTGTGAGACTTCATTCTGATCTGTACATTCATCTAACAGGGTTGAACCTTACTTTTCATGGAGATGTTTTGAAACACTCTTTCGGTAGATAGTGCAAGTTGTCATTTGGAGCGCTATGAGGCCTATAGTGGAAAAAGGAATATCTTCAAATAAAAACTACACAGTAGCATTCTGTGGAACTTCTTTCTGACCTGTGCATTCAACTAACCGAGTTGAACCTTACTTTGGGTGGAGGAGTTTTGAAACACTCTGTAGGAACTGGAAGTGGATATTTGTAGCGCTACGAGACCTATAGCGGAAAAAGGAATATCTTCCAATAAAAACTACACAGAAGCATTCTGTGGAAATCCTTATTGATCTGTTCATTCAACTAAAGGAGTTGAACCTTACTTTTGGTGGAAGACTATTGAAACACTCTTCCTGTAGAAACTGCAAGCGGACATTTGGAGTGCTATGAGGCCTATCGTGGAAAAAGGAATATCTTCATATAAAAACTACACAGTTGCATTCTGTGAAACTACTTTATGATCTGTGCGTTCAACTGACAGAGTTGAAACTTGCTTTTGACTGAGGGGTTTTGAAACAGTCCTTCTGTGTAAACTGCAAGTGGACATTTGGATCTCTATGAGGCCTATGGTGGGAAAAGGAATACATTCAAACAAAAACTACACAGAAGCATTCTGTGAAACTACTTTCTGATCTGTTCATTCAACTAGCAGTGTTGATCCTAACTTTTGATGGAGGAGTTTTTGAAACACTCTTCTTACCGTACAAACTGCAAGAGAATATTTGGAGCTCTATGAGGCCTATCGCGGAAAAAGGAATATCTTCAAATAAAAACTACACAGAAGCATTCTGTGAAACTTCTTTCCGATCTGTGCATTCAACTAACAGAGTTGAACCTTACTTTTGATGGAGGAGTTTTGAACCACTCTTTCTGTAGAAACTGCAAGTGGACATTTGGAGCGCTATGAGGCCTATAATGGAAAAGGAATATCTTCAAATAAAAACTACACAGAAGCATTCTGTGAAACTTCTTTCTCAACTGTTCATTGAAATGACAGTGTTGAAAATTACTTTTGATGGAGGAGCTTTTAAACACTCTTTCTGTAGAAACTGCATGTGGATATTTGAGGCGCTATGAGGCCTATCGCTGAAAAAGGGATGTCATCAAATAAAAACTTCACAGAAGCATTCTTTGAAACCACTTTCTTATCTGTGCATTCAACAAACAGAGGTGAACTTTACTTTTGATGGAGGAGTTTTCAAACACTCTTTCTGTGGAAACTACATGTGGACATATGGAGCCCCATGAGGCCTATCGTGGAGAAAGGAATATCTTCAAAGAAAGACTAGAGTAAAACGTTCTGTGAAACTTCTTTCTGATCTGTGCTTTCAACCAACAGAGTTGAACCTTACTTTGGATGGAGGAGTATTCAAACACTCTTTCTGTAGAAACTGCAAGTGGACATTTGGAGCGCTACGAGGCCTATCGCGGAAAAAGGAATATCTTCCAATAAAAACTACACAGAAGCATTCTGTGAAATTTTTCTGATCTGTGCATTCAACTAACACACTTGAACATAACTTTTGATTGAGGAGTTTTCAAACACTCTTTCTGTAGAAACTGGAAGTGGACATTATGAGCCCTTTGAGGCCTATCGCGGAAAAAGCTATATCTTCAAATAAAAACTACACGGAAGCATTCTGTGAAACTTCTTTCTGATCTGTGCATTCAACTAACAGAGGTGAACATTACTTTTGATGGAGGAGTTTTTAAACACTCTTTCTGTAGAAACTGCAAGGGGATATTTGGAGCGCTATGAGGCCTATTGCGGAAAAAGGAATATCTTCAAATAAAAAGTACACAGAAGCATTCTGTGACACTTCTTTCTTATCTGTGCATTCAACTAACAGAGTTGATTCTTACTTTTGATGGAGGAGTTTTGAAACACTATTTCTGTAGAAACTTCAAGTGGACATTTTGAGCGCTATGAGGCCTATGGCGGAAAAAGGTATATCTTCAAATAAAAACTACACAGAAGCATTCTGTGAAACTTCTTTCAGATCTGTGCATTCGACTAACAGAGCTGAACATTACTTTTGATGGAGGAGTTTTTAAACACTGTTTCTGTAGAAACTGCAAGGGGATATTTGGAGCTCTATGAGGCCTATTGCGGAAAAAGCTATATCTTCAAATAAAAACTACAGAGAAGCATTCTGTGAAACTTCTTTCTTATCTGTGCATTCAACTAACAGAGTTGAACATTACTTTAGATGGAGGATTTTTGAAACACTCTTTCTGTAGAAACTGCATGTGGATCATTGAGGCGCTATGAGGCCTATCGTGGAAAAAGAAATATCTTCCAATAAAAACTACAAAAAAGCATTCTCTGAATCTTCTTTCCGATCTGTGCATTCAACTAACAGAGTTGAACCTTACTTTTGATGGAGGAGTTTTGAACCACTCTTTCTGTAGAAACCGCAAGTGGACATTTGGAGCGCTATGAGGCCTGTAATGGAAAAGAAATATCTTCAAATAAAAACTACAGAGAAGCATTCTGTGAAACTTCTTTCTGATCTGTTCATTCAACTAAGAGTGTTGAAACTTACTATTGATTGAGGAGTTTTTAAACACTCTTTCTGTAGAAACTGCATGTGGATATTTGAGGCGCTATGAGGCCTATCGCTGAAAAAGTGATGTCTTCAAATAAAAACTTCACAGAAGCATTCTGTGAAACCACTTTCTGATCTGTGCATTCAACAAACAGAGTTGAACCTTCCTTTTGATGGAGGAGTTTTGAAACACTCTTTCTGTAGAAACTGCAATTGGACATTTGGAGCGCAATGAGGCCTATAGTGGTAAAAGGTATATCTTCAAATAAAAACTACACAGAAGCATTCTTTGAAACTTCTCTCTGATCTGTACATTCATCTAGCAGTGTTGAATCTTACTTTTGATTGAGGAGTTTTTAAACATTCTTTCTGTAGAAAGTGTAAGTGGATATTTGGAGTGCTATGAGGCCTATTGCGGAAAAAGGATTATCTTCAAATAAAAAGTGCACAAAAGAATTCTGTGAAACTTCTTTCTGATCTGTGCATTCAACTAACAGAGATGAACCTTACTTTTAATGGAAGACTTTTGAAACACTCTTTCTGTAGAAACTGCAGGTCGATATTTGGAGCGCTATGAAGCCTATCGCGGAAAAAGCAATAACTTCAAGTAAAAACTACACAGAAGCATTCTGTGAAACTTCTTTCTCATCTGTGCATTCACCTAACAGAGTAGAACCTTACTTTTGATTGAGGAGCTTTAAAACACTCTTTCTGTGTAAACTGCACGTGGACATTAGGAGAGCTCTGAGGCCAATCGTGGAAAAACGAATATCTTCAAGTAAAAACTACACAGAAGCAGACTGTGAGACTTCATTCTGATCTGTACATTCATCTAACAGGGTTGAACCTTACTTTTCATGGAGATGTTTTGAAACACTCTTTCGGTAGATAGTGCAAGTTGTCATTTGGAGCGCTATGAGGCCTATAGTGGAAAAAGGAATATCTTCAAATAAAAAGTACACAGTAGCATTCTGTGGAACTTCTTTCTGACCTGTGCATTCAACTAACCGAGTTGAACCTTACTTTGGGTGGAGGAGTTTTGAAACACTCTGTAGGAACTGGAAGTGGATATTTGTAGCGCTACGAGACCTATAGCGGAAAAAGGAATATCTTCCAATAAAAACTACACAGAAGCATTCTGTGGAAATCCTTATTGATCTGTTCATTCAACTAAAGGAGTTGAACCTTACTTTTGGTGGAAGACTATTGAAACACTCTTCCTGTAGAAACTGCAAGCGGACATTTGGAGTGCTATGAGGCCTATCGTGGAAAAAGGAATATCTTCATATAAAAACTACACAGTTGCATTCTGTGAAACTACTTTATGATCTGTGCGTTCAACTGACAGAGTTGAAACTTGCTTTTGACTGAGGGGTTTTGAAACAGTCCTTCTGTGTAAACTGCAAGTGGACATTTGGATCTCTATGAGGCCTATGGTGGGAAAAGGAATACATTCAAACAAAAACTACACAGAAGCATTCTGTGAAACTACTTTCTGATCTGTTCATTCAACTAGCAGTGTTGATCCTAACTTTTGATGGAGGAGTTTTTGAAACACTCTTCTTACCGTACAAACTGCAAGAGAATATTTGGAGCTCTATGAGGCCTATCGCGGAAAAAGGAATATCTTCAAATAAAAACTACACAGAAGCATTCTGTGAAACTTCTTTCCGATCTGTGCATTCAACTAACAGAGTTGAACCTTACTTTTGATGGAGGAGTTTTGAACCACTCTTTCTGTAGAAACTGCAAGTGGACATTTGGAGCGCTATGAGGCCTATAATGGAAAAGGAATATCTTCAAATAAAAACTACACAGAAGCATTCTGTGAAACTTCTTTCTCAACTGTTCATTGAAATGACAGTGTTGAAAATTACTTTTGATGGAGGAGCTTTTAAACACTCTTTCTGTAGAAACTGCATGTGGATATTTGAGGCGCTATGAGGCCTATCGCTGAAAAAGGGATGTCATCAAATAAAAACTTCACAGAAGCATTCTTTGAAACCACTTTCTTATCTGTGCATTCAACAAACAGAGGTGAACTTTACTTTTGATGGAGGAGTTTTCAAACACTCTTTCTGTGGAAACTACATGTGGACATATGGAGCCCCATGAGGCCTATCGTGGAGAAAGGAATATCTTCAAAGAAAGACTAGAGTAAAACGTTCTGTGAAACTTCTTTCTGATCTGGGCTTTCAACCAACAGAGTTGAACCTTACTTTGGATGGAGGAGTATTCAAACACTCTTTCTGTAGAAACTGCAAGTGGACATTTGGAGCGCTACGAGGCCTATCGCGGAAAAAGGAATATCTTCCAATAAAAACTACACAGAAGCATTCTGTGAAATTTTTCTGATCTGTGCATTCAACTAACACACTTGAACATAACTTTTGATTGAGGAGTTTTCAAACACTCTTTCTGTAGAAACTGGAAGTGGACATTATGAGCGCTTTGAGGCCTATCGCGGAAAAAGGAATATCTTCAAATAAAAACTACACAGAAGCATTCTGTGAAACTTCTTTCTTATCTGTGCATTCAACTAACAGAGTTGAACCTTACTTTTGATGGAGGAGTTTTGAAATAATGTTTCTGTAGAAACTGCAAGTGGATATTTTGAGCGCTATGAGGCCTATCGCGGAAAAAGCTATATCTTCAAATAAAAACTACACGGAAGCATTCTGTGAAACTTCTTTCTGATCTGTGCATTCAACTAACAGAGGTGAACATTACTTTTGATGGAGGAGTTTTTAAACACTCTTTCTGTAGAAACTGCAAGGGGATATTTGGAGCGCTATGAGGCCTATTGCGGAAAAAGGAATATCTTCAAATAAAAAGTACACAGAAGCATTCTGTGACACTTCTTTCTTATCTGTGCATTCAACTAACAGAGTTGATTCTTACTTTTGATGGAGGAGTTTTGAAACACTATTTCTGTAGAAACTTCAAGTGGACATTTTGAGCGCTATGAGGCCTATGGCGGAAAAAGGTATATCTTCAAATAAAAACTACACAGAAGCATTCTGTGAAACTTCTTTCAGATCTGTGCATTCGACTAACAGAGCTGAACATTACTTTTGATGGAGGAGTTTTTAAACACTGTTTCTGTAGAAACTGCAAGGGGATATTTGGAGCTCTATGAGGCCTATTGCGGAAAAAGCTATATCTTCAAATAAAAACTACAGAGAAGCATTCTGTGAAACTTCTTTCTTATCTGTGCATTCAACTAACAGAGTTGAACATTACTTTAGATGGAGGATTTTTGAAACACTCTTTCTGTAGAAACTGCATGTGGATCATTGAGGCGCTATGAGGCCTATCGTGGAAAAAGAAATATCTTCCAATAAAAACTACAAAAAAGCATTCTCTGAATCTTCTTTCCGATCTGTGCATTCAACTAACAGAGTTGAACCTTACTTTTGATGGAGGAGTTTTGAACCACTCTTTCTGTAGAAACCGCAAGTGGACATTTGGAGCGCTATGAGGCCTGTAATGGAAAAGAAATATCTTCAAATAAAAACTACAGAGAAGCATTCTGTGAAACTTCTTTCTGATCTGTTCATTCAACTAAGAGTGTTGAAACTTACTATTGATTGAGGAGTTTTTAAACACTCTTTCTGTAGAAACTGCATGTGGATATTTGAGGCGCTATGAGGCCTATCGCTGAAAAAGGGATGTCTTCAAATAAAAACTTCACAGAAGCATTCTGTGAAACCACTTTCTGATCTGTGCATTCAACAAACAGAGTTGAACCTTCCTTTTGATGGAGGAGTTTTGAAACACTCTTTCTGTAGAAACTGCAATTGGACATTTGGAGCGCAATGAGGCCTATAGTGGTAAAAGGTATATCTTCAAATAAAAACTACACAGAAGCATTCTTTGAAACTTCTCTCTGATCTGTACATTCATCTAGCAGTGTTGAATCTTACTTTTGATTGAGGAGTTTTTAAACATTCTTTCTGTAGAAAGTGTAAGTGGATATTTGGAGTGCTATGAGGCCTATTGCGGAAAAAGGATTATCTTCAAATAAAAAGTGCACAAAAGAATTCTGTGAAACTTCTTTCTGATCTGTGCATTCAACTAACAGAGATGAACCTTACTTTTAATGGAAGACTTTTGAAACACTCTTTCTGTAGAAACTGCAGGTCGATATTTGGAGCGCTATGAAGCCTATCGCGGAAAAAGCAATAACTTCAAGTAAAAACTACACAGAAGCATTCTGTGAAACTTCTTTCTCATCTGTGCATTCACCTAACAGAGTAGAACCTTACTTTTGATTGAGGAGCTTTAAAACACTCTTTCTGTGTAAACTGCACGTGGACATTAGGAGAGCTCTGAGGCCAATCGTGGAAAAACGAATATCTTCAAGTAAAAACTACACAGAAGCAGACTGTGAGACTTCATTCTGATCTGTACATTCATCTAACAGGGTTGAACCTTACTTTTCATGGAGATGTTTTGAAACACTCTTTCGGTAGATAGTGCAAGTTGTCATTTGGAGCGCTATGAGGCCTATAGTGGAAAAAGGAATATCTTCAAATAAAAACTACACAGTAGCATTCTGTGGAACTTCTTTCTGACCTGTGCATTCAACTAACCGAGTTGAACCTTACTTTGGGTGGAGGAGTTTTGAAACACTCTGTAGGAACTGGAAGTGGATATTTGTAGCGCTACGAGACCTATAGCGGAAAAAGGAATATCTTCCAATAAAAACTACACAGAAGCATTCTGTGGAAATCCTTATTGATCTGTTCATTCAACTAAAGGAGTTGAACCTTACTTTTGGTGGAAGACTATTGAAACACTCTTCCTGTAGAAACTGCAAGCGGACATTTGGAGTGCTATGAGGCCTATCGTGGAAAAAGGAATATCTTCATATAAAAACTACACAGTTGCATTCTGTGAAACTACTTTATGATCTGTGCGTTCAACTGACAGAGTTGAAACTTGCTTTTGACTGAGGGGTTTTGAAACAGTCCTTCTGTGTAAACTGCAAGTGGACATTTGGATCTCTATGAGGCCTATGGTGGGAAAAGGAATACATTCAAACAAAAACTACACAGAAGCATTCTGTGAAACTACTTTCTGATCTGTTCATTCAACTAGCAGTGTTGATCCTAACTTTTGATGGAGGAGTTTTTGAAACACTCTTCTTACCGTACAAACTGCAAGAGAATATTTGGAGCTCTATGAGGCCTATCGCGGAAAAAGGAATATCTTCAAATAAAAACTACACAGAAGCATTCTGTGAAACTTCTTTCCGATCTGTGCATTCAACTAACAGAGTTGAACCTTACTTTTGATGGAGGAGTTTTGAACCACTCTTTCTGTAGAAACTGCAAGTGGACATTTGGAGCGCTATGAGGCCTATAATGGAAAAGGAATATCTTCAAATAAAAACTACACAGAAGCATTCTGTGAAACTTCTTTCTCAACTGTTCATTGAAATAACAGTGTTGAAAATTACTTTTGATGGAGGAGCTTTTAAACACTCTTTCTGTAGAAACTGCATGTGGATATTTGAGGCGCTATGAGGCCTATCGCTGAAAAAGGGATGTCATCAAATAAAAACTTCACAGAAGCATTCTTTGAAACCACTTTCTTATCTGTGCATTCAACAAACAGAGGTGAACTTTACTTTTGATGGAGGAGTTTTTGAAACTCTTCTTACCGTACAAACTGCAAGAGAATATTTGGAGCTCTATGAGGCCTATCGCGGAAAAAGGAATATCTTCAAATAAAAACTACACAGAAGCATTCTGTGAAACTTCTTTCCGATCTGTGCATTCAACTAACAGCGTTGAACCTTACTTTTGATGGAGGAGTTTTGAACCACTCTTTCTGTAGAAACTGCAAGTGGACATTTGGAGCGCTATGAGGCCTATAATGGAAAAGGAATATCTTCAAATAAAAACTACACAGAAGCATTCTGTGAAACTTCTTTCTCAACTGTTCATTGAAATAACAGTGTTGAAAATTACTTTTGATGGAGGAGCTTTTAAACACTCTTTCTGTAGAAACTGCATGTGGATATTTGAGGCGCTATGAGGCCTATCGCTGAAAAAGGGATGTCATCAAATAAAAACTTCACAGAAGCATTCTTTGAAACCACTTTCTTATCTGTGCATTCAACAAACAGAGGTGAACTTTACTTTTGATGGAGGAGTTTTCAAACACTCTTTCTGTGGAAACTACATGTGGACATATGGAGCCCCATGAGGCCTATCGTGGAGAAAGGAATATCTTCAAAGAAAGACTAGAGTAAAACGTTCTGTGAAACTTCTTTCTGATCTGGGCTTTCAACCAACAGAGTTGAACCTTACTTTGGATGGAGGAGTATTCAAACACTCTTTCTGTAGAAACTGCAAGTGGACATTTGGAGCGCTACGAGGCCTATCGCGGAAAAAGGAATATCTTCCAATAAAAACTACACAGAAGCATTCTGTGAAATTTTTCTGATCTGTGCATTCAACTAACACACTTGAACATAACTTTTGATTGAGGAGTTTTCAAACACTCTTTCTGTAGAAACTGGAAGTGGACATTATGAGCGCTTTGAGGCCTATCGCGGAAAAAGGAATATCTTCAAATAAAAACTACACAGAAGCATTCTGTGAAACTTCTTTCTTATCTGTGCATTCAACTAACAGAGTTGAACCTTACTTTTGATGGAGGAGTTTTGAAATAATGTTTCTGTAGAAACTGCAAGTGGATATTTTGAGCGCTATGAGGCCTATCGCGGAAAAAGCTATATCTTCAAATAAAAACTACACGGAAGCATTCTGTGAAACTTCTTTCTGATCTGTGCATTCAACTAACAGAGGTGAACATTACTTTTGATGGAGGAGTTTTTAAACACTCTTTCTGTAGAAACTGCAAGGGGATATTTGGAGCGCTATGAGGCCTATTGCGGAAAAAGGAATATCTTCAAATAAAAAGTACACAGAAGCATTCTGTGACACTTCTTTCTTATCTGTGCATTCAACTAACAGAGTTGATTCTTACTTTTGATGGAGGAGTTTTGAAACACTATTTCTGTAGAAACTTCAAGTGGACATTTTGAGCGCTATGAGGCCTATGGCGGAAAAAGGTATATCTTCAAATAAAAACTACACAGAAGCATTCTGTGAAACTTCTTTCAGATCTGTGCATTCGACTAACAGAGCTGAACATTACTTTTGATGGAGGAGTTTTTAAACACTGTTTCTGTAGAAACTGCAAGGGGATATTTGGGGCTCTATGAGGCCTATTGCGGAAAAAGCTATATCTTCAAATAAAAACTACAGAGAAGCATTCTGTGAAACTTCTTTCTTATCTGTGCATTCAACTAACAGAGTTGAACATTACTTTAGATGGAGGATTTTTGAAACACTCTTTCTGTAGAAACTGCATGTGGATCATTGAGGCGCTATGAGGCCTATCGTGGAAAAAGAAATATCTTCCAATAAAAACTACAAAAAAGCATTCTCTGGATCTTCTTTCCGATCTGTGCATTCAACTAACAGAGTTGAACCTTACTTTTGATGGAGGAGTTTTGAACCACTCTTTCTGTAGAAACCGCAAGTGGACATTTGGAGCGCTATGAGGCCTGTAATGGAAAAGAAATATCTTCAAATAAAAACTACAGAGAAGCATTCTGTGAAACTTCTTTCTGATCTGTTCATTCAACTAAGAGTGTTGAAACTTACTATTGATTGAGGAGTTTTTAAACACTCTTTCTGTAGAAACTGCATGTGGATATTTGAGGCGCTATGAGGCCTATCGCTGAAAAAGGGATGTCTTCAAATAAAAACTTCACAGAAGCATTCTGTGAAACCACTTTCTGATCTGTGCATTCAACAAACAGAGTTGAACCTTCCTTTTGATGGAGGAGTTTTGAAACACTCTTTCTGTAGAAACTGCAATTGGACATTTGGAGCGCAATGAGGCCTATAGTGGTAAAAGGTATATCTTCAAATAAAAACTACACAGAAGCATTCTTTGAAACTTCTCTCTGATCTGTACATTCATCTAGCAGTGTTGAATCTTACTTTTGATTGAGGAGTTTTTAAACATTCTTTCTGTAGAAAGTGTAAGTGGATATTTGGAGTGCTATGAGGCCTATTGCGGAAAAAGGATTATCTTCAAATAAAAAGTGCACAAAAGAATTCTGTGAAACTTCTTTCTGATCTGTGCATTCAACTAACAGAGATGAACCTTACTTTTAATGGAAGACTTTTGAAACACTCTTTCTGTAGAAACTGCAGGTCGATATTTGGAGCGCTATGAAGCCTATCGCGGAAAAAGCAATAACTTCAAGTAAAAACTACACAGAAGCATTCTGTGAAACTTCTTTCTCATCTGTGCATTCACCTAACAGAGTAGAACCTTACTTTTGATTGAGGAGCTTTAAAACACTCTTTCTGTGTAAACTGCACGTGGACATTAGGAGAGCTCTGAGGCCAATCGTGGAAAAACGAATATCTTCAAGTAAAAACTACACAGAAGCAGACTGTGAGACTTCATTCTGATCTGTACATTCATCTAACAGGGTTGAACCTTACTTTTCATGGAGATGTTTTGAAACACTCTTTCGGTAGATAGTGCAAGTTGTCATTTGGAGCGCTATGAGGCCTATAGTGGAAAAAGGAATATCTTCAAATAAAAACTACACAGTAGCATTCTGTGGAACTTCTTTCTGACCTGTGCATTCAACTAACCGAGTTGAACATTACTTTGGGTGGAGGAGTTTTGAAACACTCTGTAGGAACTGGAAGTGGATATTTGTAGCGCTACGAGACCTATAGCGGAAAAAGGAATATCTTCCAATAAAAACTACACAGAAGCATTCTGTGGAAATCCTTATTGATCTGTTCATTCAACTAAAGGAGTTGAACCTTACTTTTGGTGGAAGACTATTGAAACACTCTTCCTGTAGAAACTGCAAGCGGACATTTGGAGTGCTATGAGGCCTATCGTGGAAAAAGGAATATCTTCATATAAAAACTACACAGTTGCATTCTGTGAAACTACTTTATGATCTGTGCGTTCAACTGACAGAGTTGAAACTTGCTTTTGACTGAGGGGTTTTGAAACAGTCCTTCTGTGTAAACTGCAAGTGGACATTTGGATCTCTATGAGGCCTATGGTGGGAAAAGGAATACATTCAAACAAAATCTACATAGAAGCATTCTGTGAAACTACTTTCTGATCTGTTCATTCAACTAGCAGTGTTGATCCTAACTTTTGATGGAGGAGTTTTTGAAACACTCTTCTTACCGTACAAACTGCAGGAGAATATTTGGAGCTCTATGAGGCCTATCGCGGAAAAAGGAATATCTTCAAATAAAAACTACACAGAAGCATTCTGTGAAACTTCTTTCTTATCTGTGCATTCAACTAACAGAGTTGAACCTTACTTTTGATGGAGGAGTTTTGAAATAATGTTTCTGTAGAAACTGCAAGTGGATATTTTGAGCGCTATGAGGCCTATCGCGGAAAAAGCTATATCTTCAAATAAAAACTACACGGAAGCATTCTGTGAAACTTCTTTCTGATCTGTGCATTCAACTAACAGAGGTGAACATTACTTTTGATGGAGGAGTTTTTAAACACTCTTTCTGTAGAAACTGCAAGGGGATATTTGGAGCGCTATGAGGCCTATTGCGGAAAAAGGAATATCTTCAAATAAAAAGTACACAGAAGCATTCTGTGACACTTCTTTCTTATCTGTGCATTCTACTAACAGAGTTGATTCTTACTTTTGATGGAGGAGTTTTGAAACACTATTTCTGTAGAAACTTCAAGTGGACATTTTGAGCGCTATGAGGCCTATGGCGGAAAAAGGTATATCTTCAAATAAAAACTACACAGAAGCATTCTGTGAAACTTCTTTCAGATCTGTGCATTCGACTAACAGAGCTGAACATTACTTTTGATGGAGGAGTTTTTAAACACTGTTTCTGTAGAAACTGCAAGGGGATATTTGGGGCTCTATGAGGCCTATTGCGGAAAAAGCTATATCTTCAAATAAAAACTACAGAGAAGCATTCTGTGAAACTTCTTTCTTATCTGTGCATTCAACTAACAGAGTTGAACATTACTTTAGATGGAGGATTTTTGAAACACTCTTTCTGTAGAAACTGCATGTGGATCATTGAGGCGCTATGAGGCCTATCGTGGAAAAAGAAATATCTTCCAATAAAAACTACAAAAAAGCATTCTCTGAATCTTCTTTCCGATCTGTGCATTCAACTAACAGAGTTGAACCTTACTTTTGGTGGAGGAGTTTTGAACCACTCTTTCTGTAGAAACCGCAAGTGGACATTTGGAGCGCTATGAGGCCTGTAATGGAAAAGAAATATCTTCAAATAAAAACTACAGAGAAGCATTCTGTGAAACTTCTTTCTGATCTGTTCATTCAACTAAGAGTGTTGAAACTTACTATTGATTGAGGAGTTTTTAAACACTCTTTCTGTAGAAACTGCATGTGGATATTTGAGGCGCTATGAGGCCTATCGCTGAAAAAGGGATGTCTTCAAATAAAAACTTCACAGAAGCATTCTGTGAAACCACTTTCTGATCTGTGCATTCAACAAACAGAGTTGAACCTTCCTTTTGATGGAGGAGTTTTGAAACACTCTTTCTGTAGAAACTGCAATTGGACATTTGGAGCGCAATGAGGCCTATAGTGGTAAAAGGTATATCTTCAAATAAAAACTACACAGAAGCATTCTTTGAAACTTCTCTCTGATCTGTACATTCATCTAGCAGTGTTGAATCTTACTTTTGATTGAGGAGTTTTTAAACATTCTTTCTGTAGAAAGTGTAAGTGGATATTTGGAGTGCTATGAGGCCTATTGCGGAAAAAGGATTATCTTCAAATAAAAAGTGCACAAAAGAATTCTGTGAAACTTCTTTCTGATCTGTGCATTCAACTAACAGAGATGAACCTTACTTTTAATGGAAGACTTTTGAAACACTCTTTCTGTAGAAACTGCAGGTCGATATTTGGAGCGCTATGAAGCCTATCGCGGAAAAAGCAATAACTTCAAGTAAAAACTACACAGAAGCATTCTGTGAAACTTCTTTCTCATCTGTGCATTCACCTAACAGAGTAGAACCTTACTTTTGATTGAGGAGCTTTAAAACACTCTTTCTGTGTAAACTGCACGTGGACATTAGGAGAGCTCTGAGGCCAATCGTGGAAAAACGAATATCTTCAAGTAAAAACTACACAGAAGCAGACTGTGAGACTTCATTCTGATCTGTACATTCATCTAACAGGGTTGAACCTTACTTTTCATGGAGATGTTTTGAAACACTCTTTCGGTAGATAGTGCAAGTTGTCATTTGGAGCGCTATGAGGCCTATAGTGGAAAAAGGAATATCTTCAAATAAAAACTACACAGTAGCATTCTGTGGAACTTCTTTCTGACCTGTGCATTCAACTAACCGAGTTGAACCTTACTTTGGGTGGAGGAGTTTTGAAACACTCTGTAGGAACTGGAAGTGGATATTTGTAGCGCTACGAGACCTATAGCGGAAAAAGGAATATCTTCCAATAAAAACTACACAGAAGCATTCTGTGGAAATCCTTATTGATCTGTTCATTCAACTAAAGGAGTTGAACCTTACTTTTGGTGGAAGACTATTGAAACACTCTTCCTGTAGAAACTGCAAGCGGACATTTGGAGTGCTATGAGGCCTATCGTGGAAAAAGGAATATCTTCATATAAAAACTACACAGTTGCATTCTGTGAAACTACTTTATGATCTGTGCGTTCAACTGACAGAGTTGAAACTTGCTTTTGACTGAGGGGTTTTGAAACAGTCCTTCTGTGTAAACTGCAAGTGGACATTTGGATCTCTATGAGGCCTATGGTGGGAAAAGGAATACATTCAAACAAAAACTACACAGAAGCATTCTGTGAAACTACTTTCTGATCTGTTCATTCAACTAGCAGTGTTGATCCTAACTTTTGATGGAGGAGTTTTTGAAACACTCTTCTTACCGTACAAACTGCAAGAGAATATTTGGAGCTCTATGAGGCCTATCGCGGAAAAAGGAATATCTTCAAATAAAAACTACACAGAAGCATTCTGTGAAACTTCTTTCCGATCTGTGCATTCAACTAACAGAGTTGAACCTTACTTTTGATGGAGGAGTTTTGAACCACTCTTTCTGTAGAAACTGCAAGTGGACATTTGGAGCGCTATGAGGCCTATAATGGAAAAGGAATATCTTCAAATAAAAACTACACAGAAGCATTCTGTGAAACTTCTTTCTCAACTGTTCATTGAAATAACAGTGTTGAAAATTACTTTTGATGGAGGAGCTTTTAAACACTCTTTCTGTAGAAACTGCATGTGGATATTTGAGGCGCTATGAGGCCTATCGCTGAAAAAGGGATGTCATCAAATAAAAACTTCACAGAAGCATTCTTTGAAACCACTTTCTTATCTGTGCATTCAACAAACAGAGGTGAACTTTACTTTTGATGGAGGAGTTTTTGAAACTCTTCTTACCGTACAAACTGCAAGAGAATATTTGGAGCTCTATGAGGCCTATCGCGGAAAAAGGAATATCTTCAAATAAAAACTACACAGAAGCATTCTGTGAAACTTCTTTCCGATCTGTGCATTCAACTAACAGCGTTGAACCTTACTTTTGATGGAGGAGTTTTGAACCACTCTTTCTGTAGAAACTGCAAGTGGACATTTGGAGCGCTATGAGGCCTATAATGGAAAAGGAATATCTTCAAATAAAAACTACACAGAAGCATTCTGTGAAACTTCTTTCTCAACTGTTCATTGAAATAACAGTGTTGAAAATTACTTTTGATGGAGGAGCTTTTAAACACTCTTTCTGTAGAAACTGCATGTGGATATTTGAGGCGCTATGAGGCCTATCGCTGAAAAAGGGATGTCATCAAATAAAAACTTCACAGAAGCATTCTTTGAAACCACTTTCTTATCTGTGCATTCAACAAACAGAGGTGAACTTTACTTTTGATGGAGGAGTTTTCAAACACTCTTTCTGTGGAAACTACATGTGGACATATGGAGCCCCATGAGGCCTATCGTGGAGAAAGGAATATCTTCAAAGAAAGACTAGAGTAAAACGTTCTGTGAAACTTCTTTCTGATCTGGGCTTTCAACCAACAGAGTTGAACCTTACTTTGGATGGAGGAGTATTCAAACACTCTTTCTGTAGAAACTGCAAGTGGACATTTGGAGCGCTACGAGGCCTATCGCGGAAAAAGGAATATCTTCCAATAAAAACTACACAGAAGCATTCTGTGAAATTTTTCTGATCTGTGCATTCAACTAACACACTTGAACATAACTTTTGATTGAGGAGTTTTCAAACACTCTTTCTGTAGAAACTGGAAGTGGACATTATGAGCGCTTTGAGGCCTATCGCGGAAAAAGGAATATCTTCAAATAAAAACTACACAGAAGCATTCTGTGAAACTTCTTTCTTATCTGTGCATTCAACTAACAGAGTTGACCCTTACTTTTGATGGAGGAGTTTTGAAATAATGTTTCTGTAGAAACTGCAAGTGGATATTTTGAGCGCTATGAGGCCTATCGCGGAAAAAGCTATATCTTCAAATAAAAACTACACGGAAGCATTCTGTGAAACTTCTTTCTGATCTGTGCATTCAACTAACAGAGGTGAACATTACTTTTGATGGAGGAGTTTTTAAACACTCTTTCTGTAGAAACTGCAAGGGGATATTTGGAGCGCTATGAGGCCTATTGCGGAAAAAGGAATATCTTCAAATAAAAAGTACACAGAAGCATTCTGTGACACTTCTTTCTTATCTGTGCATTCAACTAACAGAGTTGATTCTTACTTTTGATGGAGGAGTTTTGAAACACTATTTCTGTAGAAACTTCAAGTGGACATTTTGAGCGCTATGAGGCCTATGGCGGAAAAAGGTATATCTTCAAATAAAAACTACACAGAAGCATTCTGTGAAACTTCTTTCAGATCTGTGCATTCGACTAACAGAGCTGAACATTACTTTTGATGGAGGAGTTTTTAAACACTGTTTCTGTAGAAACTGCAAGGGGATATTTGGAGCTCTATGAGGCCTATTGCGGAAAAAGCTATATCTTCAAATAAAAACTACAGAGAAGCATTCTGTGAAACTTCTTTCTTATCTGTGCATTCAACTAACAGAGTTGAACATTACTTTAGATGGAGGATTTTTGAAACACTCTTTCTGTAGAAACTGCATGTGGATCATTGAGGCGCTATGAGGCCTATCGTGGAAAAAGAAATATCTTCCAATAAAAACTACAAAAAAGCATTCTCTGAATCTTCTTTCCGATCTGTGCATTCAACTAACAGAGTTGAACCTTACTTTTGATGGAGGAGTTTTGAACCACTCTTTCTGTAGAAACCGCAAGTGGACATTTGGAGCGCTATGAGGCCTGTAATGGAAAAGAAATATCTTCAAATAAAAACTACAGAGAAGCATTCTGTGAAACTTCTTTCTGATCTGTTCATTCAACTAAGAGTGTTGAAACTTACTATTGATTGAGGAGTTTTTAAACACTCTTTCTGTAGAAACTGCATGTGGATATTTGAGGCGCTATGAGGCCTATCGCTGAAAAAGGGATGTCTTCAAATAAAAACTTCACAGAAGCATTCTGTGAAACCACTTTCTGATCTGTGCATTCAACAAACAGAGTTGAACCTTCCTTTTGATGGAGGAGTTTTGAAACACTCTTTCTGTAGAAACTGCAATTGGACATTTGGAGCGCAATGAGGCCTATAGTGGTAAAAGGTATATCTTCAAATAAAAACTACACAGAAGCATTCTTTGAAACTTCTCTCTGATCTGTACATTCATCTAGCAGTGTTGAATCTTACTTTTGATTGAGGAGTTTTTAAACATTCTTTCTGTAGAAAGTGTAAGTGGATATTTGGAGTGCTATGAGGCCTATTGCGGAAAAAGGATTATCTTCAAATAAAAAGTGCACAAAAGAATTCTGTGAAACTTCTTTCTGATCTGTGCATTCAACTAACAGAGATGAACCTTACTTTTAATGGAAGACTTTTGAAACACTCTTTCTGTAGAAACTGCAGGTCGATATTTGGAGCGCTATGAAGCCTATCGCGGAAAAAGCAATAACTTCAAGTAAAAACTACACAGAAGCATTCTGTGAAAGTTCTTTCTCATCTGTGCATTCACCTAACAGAGTAGAACCTTACTTTTGATTGAGGAGCTTTAAAACACTCTTTCTGTGTAAACTGCACGTGGACATTAGGAGAGCTCTGAGGCCAATCGTGGAAAAACGAATATCTTCAAGTAAAAACTACACAAAAGCAGACTGTGAGACTTCATTCTGATCTGTACATTCATCTAACAGGGTTGAACCTTACTTTTCATGGAGATGTTTTGAAACACTCTTTCGGTAGATAGTGCAAGTTGTCATTTGGAGCGCTATGAGGCCTATAGTGGAAAAAGGAATATCTTCAAATAAAAACTACACAGTAGCATTCTGTGGAACTTCTTTCTGACCTGTGCATTCAACTAACCGAGTTGAACCTTACTTTGGGTGGAGGAGTTTTGAAACACTCTGTAGGAACTGGAAGTGGATATTTGTAGCGCTACGAGACCTATAGCGGAAAAAGGAATATCTTCCAATAAAAACTACACAGAAGCATTCTGTGGAAATCCTTATTGATCTGTTCATTCAACTAAAGGAGTTGAACCTTACTTTTGGTGGAAGACTATTGAAACACTCTTCCTGTAGAAACTGCAAGCGGACATTTGGAGTGCTATGAGGCCTATCGTGGAAAAAGGAATATCTTCATATAAAAACTACACAGTTGCATTCTGTGAAACTACTTTATGATCTGTGCGTTCAACTGACAGAGTTGAAACTTGCTTTTGACTGAGGGGTTTTGAAACAGTCCTTCTGTGTAAACTGCAAGTGGACATTTGGATCTCTATGAGGCCTATGGTGGGAAAAGGAATACATTCAAACAAAAACTACACAGAAGCATTCTGTGAAACTACTTTCTGATCTGTTCATTCAACTAGCAGTGTTGATCCTAACTTTTGATGGAGGAGTTTTTGAAACACTCTTCTTACCGTACAAACTGCAAGAGAATATTTGGAGCTCTATGAGGCCTATCGCGGAAAAAGGAATATCTTCAAATAAAAACTACACAGAAGCATTCTGTGAAACTTCTTTCCGATCTGTGCATTCAACTAACAGAGTTGAACCTTACTTTTGATGGAGGAGTTTTGAACCACTCTTTCTGTAGAAACTGCAAGTGGACATTTGGAGCGCTATGAGGCCCATAATGGAAAAGGAATATCTTCAAATAAAAACTACACAGAAGCATTCTGTGAAACTTCTTTCTCAACTGTTCATTGAAATAACAGTGTTGAAAATTACTTTTGATGGAGGAGCTTTTAAACACTCTTTCTGTAGAAACTGCATGTGGATATTTGAGGCGCTATGAGGCCTATCGCTGAAAAAGGGATGTCATCAAATAAAAACTTCACAGAAGCATTCTTTGAAACCACTTTCTTATCTGTGCATTCAACAAACAGAGGTGAACTTTACTTTTGATGGAGGAGTTTTTGAAACTCTTCTTACCGTACAAACTGCAAGAGAATATTTGGAGCTCTATGAGGCCTATCGCGGAAAAAGGAATATCTTCAAATAAAAACTACACAGAAGCATTCTGTGAAACTTCTTTCCGATCTGTGCATTCAACTAACAGCGTTGAACCTTACTTTTGATGGAGGAGTTTTGAACCACTCTTTCTGTAGAAACTGCAAGTGGACATTTGGAGCGCTATGAGGCCTATAATGGAAAAGGAATATCTTCAAATAAAAACTACACAGAAGCATTCTGTGAAACTTCTTTCTCAACTGTTCATTGAAATAACAGTGTTGAAAATTACTTTTGATGGAGGAGCTTTTAAACACTCTTTCTGTAGAAACTGCATGTGGATATTTGAGGCGCTATGAGGCCTATCGCTGAAAAAGGGATGTCATCAAATAAAAACTTCACAGAAGCATTCTTTGAAACCACTTTCTTATCTGTGCATTCAACAAACAGAGGTGAACTTTACTTTTGATGGAGGAGTTTTCAAACACTCTTTCTGTGGAAACTACATGTGGACATATGGAGCCCCATGAGGCCTATCGTGGAGAAAGGAATATCTTCAAAGAAAGACTAGAGTAAAACGTTCTGTGAAACTTCTTTCTGATCTGGGCTTTCAACCAACAGAGTTGAACCTTACTTTGGATGGAGGAGTATTCAAACACTCTTTCTGTAGAAACTGCAAGTGGACATTTGGAGCGCTACGAGGACTATCGCGGAAAAAGGAATATCTTCCAATAAAAACTACACAGAAGCATTCTGTGAAATTTTTCTGATCTGTGCATTCAACTAACACACTTGAACATAACTTTTGATTGAGGAGTTTTCAAACACTCTTTCTGTAGAAACTGGAAGTGGACATTATGAGCGCTTTGAGGCCTATCACGGAAAAAGGAATATCTTCAAATAAAAACTACACAGAAGCATTCTGTGAAACTTCTTTCTTATCTGTGCATTCAACTAACAGAGTTGAACCTTACTTTTGATGGAGGAGTTTTGAAATAATGTTTCTGTAGAAACTGCAAGTGGATATTTTGAGCGCTATGAGGCCTATCGCGGAAAAAGCTATATCTTCAAATAAAAACTACACGGAAGCATTCTGTGAAACTTCTTTCTGATCTGTGCATTCAACTAACAGAGGTGAACATTACTTTTGATGGAGGAGTTTTTAAACACTCTTTCTGTAGAAACTGCAAGGGGATATTTGGAGCGCTATGAGGCCTATTGCGGAAAAAGGAATATCTTCAAATAAAAAGTACACAGAAGCATTCTGTGACACTTCTTTCTTATCTGTGCATTCTACTAACAGAGTTGATTCTTACTTTTGATGGAGGAGTTTTGAAACACTATTTCTGTAGAAACTTCAAGTGGACATTTTGAGCGCTATGAGGCCTATGGCGGAAAAAGGTATATCTTCAAATAAAAACTACACAGAAGCATTCTGTGAAACTTCTTTCAGATCTGTGCATTCGACTAACAGAGCTGAACATTACTTTTGATGGAGGAGTTTTTAAACACTGTTTCTGTAGAAACTGCAAGGGGATATTTGGGGCTCTATGAGGCCTATTGCGGAAAAAGCTATATCTTCAAATAAAAACTACAGAGAAGCATTCTGTGAAACTTCTTTCTTATCTGTGCATTCAACTAACAGAGTTGAACATTACTTTAGATGGAGGATTTTTGAAACACTCTTTCTGTAGAAACTGCATGTGGATCATTGAGGCGCTATGAGGCCTATCGTGGAAAAAGAAATATCTTCCAATAAAAACTACAAAAAAGCATTCTCTGGATCTTCTTTCCGATCTGTGCATTCAACTAACAGAGTTGAACCTTACTTTTGATGGAGGAGTTTTGAACCACTCTTTCTGTAGAAACCGCAAGTGGACATTTGGAGCGCTATGAGGCCTGTAATGGAAAAGAAATATCTTCAAATAAAAACTACAGAGAAGCATTCTGTGAAACTTCTTTCTGATCTGTTCATTCAACTAAGAGTGTTGAAACTTACTATTGATTGAGGAGTTTTTAAACACTCTTTCTGTAGAAACTGCATGTGGATATTTGAGGCGCTATGAGGCCTATCGCTGAAAAAGGGATGTCTTCAAATAAAAACTTCACAGAAGCATTCTGTGAAACCACTTTCTGATCTGTGCATTCAACAAACAGAGTTGAACCTTCCTTTTGATGGAGGAGTTTTGAAACACTCTTTCTGTAGAAACTGCAATTGGACATTTGGAGCGCAATGAGGCCTATAGTGGTAAAAGGTATATCTTGAAATAAAAACTACACAGAAGCATTCTTTGAAACTTCTCTCTGATCTGTACATTCATCTAGCAGTGTTGAATCTTACTTTTGATTGAGGAGTTTTTAAACATTCTTTCTGTAGAAAGTGTAAGTGGATATTTGGAGTGCTATGAGGCCTATTGCGGAAAAAGGATTATCTTCAAATAAAAAGTGCACAAAAGAATTCTGTGAAACTTCTTTCTGATCTGTGCATTCAACTAACAGAGATGAACCTTACTTTTAATGGAAGACTTTTGAAACACTCTTTCTGTAGAAACTGCAGGTCGATATTTGGAGCGCTATGAAGCCTATTGCGGAAAAAGCAATAACTTCAAGTAAAAACTACACAGAAGCATTCTGTGAAACTTCTTTCTCATCTGTGCATTCACCTAACAGAGTAGAACCTTACTTTTGATTGAGGAGCTTTAAAACACTCTTTCTGTGTAAACTGCACGTGGACATTAGGAGAGCTCTGAGGCCAATCGTGGAAAAACGAATATCTTCAAGTAAAAACTACACAGAAGCAGACTGTGAGACTTCATTCTGATCTGTACATTCATCTAACAGGGTTGAACCTTACTTTTCATGGAGATGTTTTGAAACACTCTTTCGGTAGATAGTGCAAGTTGTCATTTGGAGCGCTATGAGGCCTATAGTGGAAAAAGGAATATCTTCAAATAAAAACTACACAGTAGCATTCTGTGGAACTTCTTTCTGACCTGTGCATTCAACTAACCGAGTTGAACATTACTTTGGGTGGAGGAGTTTTGAAACACTCTGTAGGAACTGGAAGTGGATATTTGTAGCGCTACGAGACCTATAGCGGAAAAAGGAATATCTTCCAATAAAAACTACACAGAAGCATTCTGTGGAAATCCTTATTGATCTGTTCATTCAACTAAAGGAGTTGAACCTTACTTTTGGTGGAAGACTATTGAAACACTCTTCCTGTAGAAACTGCAAGCGGACATTTGGAGTGCTATGAGGCCTATCGTGGAAAAAGGAATATCTTCATATAAAAACTACACAGTTGCATTCTGTGAAACTACTTTATGATCTGTGCGTTCAACTGACAGAGTTGAAACTTGCTTTTGACTGAGGGGTTTTGAAACAGTCCTTCTGTGTAAACTGCAAGTGGACATTTGGATCTCTATGAGGCCTATGGTGGGAAAAGGAATACATTCAAACAAAATCTACACAGAAGCATTCTGTGAAACTACTTTCTGATCTGTTCATTCAACTAGCAGTGTTGATCCTAACTTTTGATGGAGGAGTTTTTGAAACACTCTTCTTACCGTACAAACTGCAGGAGAATATTTGGAGCTCTATGAGGCCTATCGCGGAAAAAGGAATATCTTCAAATAAAAACTACACAGAAGCATTCTGTGAAACTTCTTTCTTATCTGTGCATTCAACTAACAGAGTTGAACCTTACTTTTGATGGAGGAGTTTTGAAATAATGTTTCTGTAGAAACTGCAAGTGGATATTTTGAGCGCTATGAGGCCTATCGCGGAAAAAGCTATATCTTCAAATAAAAACTACACGGAAGCATTCTGTGAAACTTCTTTCTGATCTGTGCATTCAACTAACAGAGGTGAACATTACTTTTGATGGAGGAGTTTTTAAACACTCTTTCTGTAGAAACTGCAAGGGGATATTTGGAGCGCTATGAGGCCTATTGCGGAAAAAGGAATATCTTCAAATAAAAAGTACACAGAAGCATTCTGTGACACTTCTTTCTTATCTGTGCATTCTACTAACAGAGTTGATTCTTACTTTTGATGGAGGAGTTTTGAAACACTATTTCTGTAGAAACTTCAAGTGGACATTTTGAGCGCTATGAGGCCTATGGCGGAAAAAGTTATATCTTCAAATAAAAACTACACAGAAGCATTCTGTGAAACTTCTTTCAGATCTGTGCATTCGACTAACAGAGCTGAACATTACTTTTGATGGAGGAGTTTTTAAACACTGTTTCTGTAGAAACTGCAAGGGGATATTTGGGGCTCTATGAGGCCTATTGCGGAAAAAGCTATATCTTCAAATAAAAACTACAGAGAAGCATTCTGTGAAACTTCTTTCTTATCTGTGCATTCAACTAACAGAGTTGAACATTACTTTAGATGGAGGATTTTTGAAACACTCTTTCTGTAGAAACTGCATGTGGATCATTGAGGCGCTATGAGGCCTATCGTGGAAAAAGAAATATCTTCCAATAAAAACTACAAAAAAGCATTCTCTGAATCTTCTTTCCGATCTGTGCATTCAACTAACAGAGTTGAACCTTACTTTTGATGGAGGAGTTTTGAACCACTCTTTCTGTAGAAACCGCAAGTGGACATTTGGAGCGCTATGAGGCCTGTAATGGAAAAGAAATATCTTCAAATAAAAACTACAGAGAAGCATTCTGTGAAACTTCTTTCTGATCTGTTCATTCAACTAAGAGTGTTGAAACTTACTATTGATTGAGGAGTTTTTAAACACTCTTTCTGTAGAAACTGCATGTGGATATTTGAGGCGCTATGAGGCCTATCGCTGAAAAAGGGATGTCTTCAAATAAAAACTTCACAGAAGCATTCTGTGAAACCACTTTCTGATCTGTGCATTCAACAAACAGAGTTGAACCTTCCTTTTGATGGAGGAGTTTTGAAACACTCTTTCTGTAGAAACTGCAATTGGACATTTGGAGCGCAATGAGGCCTATAGTGGTAAAAGGTATATCTTCAAATAAAAACTACACAGAAGCATTCTTTGAAACTTCTCTCTGATCTGTACATTCATCTAGCAGTGTTGAATCTTACTTTTGATTGAGGAGTTTTTAAACATTCTTTCTGTAGAAAGTGTAAGTGGATATTTGGAGTGCTATGAGGCCTATTGCGGAAAAAGGATTATCTTCAAATAAAAAGTGCACAAAAGAATTCTGTGAAACTTCTTTCTGATCTGTGCATTCAACTAACAGAGATGAACCTTACTTTTAATGGAAGACTTTTGAAACACTCTTTCTGTAGAAACTGCAGGTCGATATTTGGAGCGCTATGAAGCCTATCGCGGAAAAAGCAATAACTTCAAGTAAAAACTACACAGAAGCATTCTGTGAAACTTCTTTCTCATCTGTGCATTCACCTAACAGAGTAGAACCTTACTTTTGATTGAGGAGCTTTAAAACACTCTTTCTGTGTAAACTGCACGTGGACATTAGGAGAGCTCTGAGGCCAATCGTGGAAAAACGAATATCTTCAAGTAAAAACTACACAGAAGCAGACTGTGAGACTTCATTCTGATCTGTACATTCATCTAACAGGGTTGAACCTTACTTTTCATGGAGATGTTTTGAAACACTCTTTCGGTAGATAGTGCAAGTTGTCATTTGGAGCGCTATGAGGCCTATAGTGGAAAAAGGAATATCTTCAAATAAAAAGTACACAGTAGCATTCTGTGGAACTTCTTTCTGACCTGTGCATTCAACTAACCGAGTTGAACCTTACTTTGGGTGGAGGAGTTTTGAAACACTCTGTAGGAACTGGAAGTGGATATTTGTAGCGCTACGAGACCTATAGCGGAAAAAGGAATATCTTCCAATAAAAACTACACAGAAGCATTCTGTGGAAATCCTTATTGATCTGTTCATTCAACTAAAGGAGTTGAACCTTACTTTTGGTGGAAGACTATTGAAACACTCTTCCTGTAGAAACTGCAAGCGGACATTTGGAGTGCTATGAGGCCTATCGTGGAAAAAGGAATATCTTCATATAAAAACTACACAGTTGCATTCTGTGAAACTACTTTATGATCTGTGCGTTCAACTGACAGAGTTGAAACTTGCTTTTGACTGAGGGGTTTTGAAACAGTCCTTCTGTGTAAACTGCAAGTGGACATTTGGATCTCTATGAGGCCTATGGTGGGAAAAGGAATACATTCAAACAAAAACTACACAGAAGCATTCTGTGAAACTACTTTCTGATCTGTTCATTCAACTAGCAGTGTTGATCCTAACTTTTGATGGAGGAGTTTTTGAAACACTCTTCTTACCGTACAAACTGCAAGAGAATATTTGGAGCTCTATGAGGCCTATCGCGGAAAAAGGAATATCTTCAAATAAAAACTACACAGAAGCATTCTGTGAAACTTCTTTCCGATCTGTGCATTCAACTAACAGAGTTGAACCTTACTTTTGATGGAGGAGTTTTGAACCACTCTTTCTGTAGAAACTGCAAGTGGACATTTGGAGCGCTATGAGGCCTATAATGGAAAAGGAATATCTTCAAATAAAAACTACACAGAAGCATTCTGTGAAACTTCTTTCTCAACTGTTCATTGAAATAACAGTGTTGAAAATTACTTTTGATGGAGGAGCTTTTAAACACTCTTTCTGTAGAAACTGCATGTGGATATTTGAGGCGCTATGAGGCCTATCGCTGAAAAAGGGATGTCATCAAATAAAAACTTCACAGAAGCATTCTTTGAAACCACTTTCTTATCTGTGCATTCAACAAACAGAGGTGAACTTTACTTTTGATGGAGGAGTTTTTGAAACTCTTCTTACCGTACAAACTGCAAGAGAATATTTGGAGCTCTATGAGGCCTATCGCGGAAAAAGGAATATCTTCAAATAAAAACTACACAGAAGCATTCTGTGAAACTTCTTTCCGATCTGTGCATTCAACTAACAGCGTTGAACCTTACTTTTGATGGAGGAGTTTTGAACCACTCTTTCTGTAGAAACTGCAAGTGGACATTTGGAGCGCTATGAGGCCTATAATGGAAAAGGAATATCTTCAAATAAAAACTACACAGAAGCATTCTGTGAAACTTCTTTCTCAACTGTTCATTGAAATAACAGTGTTGAAAATTACTTTTGATGGAGGAGCTTTTAAACACTCTTTCTGTAGAAACTGCATGTGGATATTTGAGGCGCTATGAGGCCTATCGCTGAAAAAGGGATGTCATCAAATAAAAACTTCACAGAAGCATTCTTTGAAACCACTTTCTTATCTGTGCATTCAACAAACAGAGGTGAACTTTACTTTTGATGGAGGAGTTTTCAAACACTCTTTCTGTGGAAACTACATGTGGACATATGGAGCCCCATGAGGCCTATCGTGGAGAAAGGAATATCTTCAAAGAAAGACTAGAGTAAAACGTTCTGTGAAACTTCTTTCTGATCTGGGCTTTCAACCAACAGAGTTGAACCTTACTTTGGATGGAGGAGTATTCAAACACTCTTTCTGTAGAAACTGCAAGTGGACATTTGGAGCGCTACGAGGCCTATCGCGGAAAAAGGAATATCTTCCAATAAAAACTACACAGAAGCATTCTGTGAAATTTTTCTGATCTGTGCATTCAACTAACACACTTGAACATAACTTTTGATTGAGGAGTTTTCAAACACTCTTTCTGTAGAAACTGGAAGTGGACATTATGAGCGCTTTGAGGCCTATCACGGAAAAAGGAATATCTTCAAATAAAAACTACACAGAAGCATTCTGTGAAACTTCTTTCTTATCTGTGCATTCAACTAACAGAGTTGAACCTTACTTTTGATGGAGGAGTTTTGAAATAATGTTTCTGTAGAAACTGCAAGTGGATATTTTGAGCGCTATGAGGCCTATCGCGGAAAAAGCTATATCTTCAAATAAAAACTACACGGAAGCATTCTGTGAAACTTCTTTCTGATCTGTGCATTCAACTAACAGAGGTGAACATTACTTTTGATGGAGGAGTTTTTAAACACTCTTTCTGTAGAAACTGCAAGGGGATATTTGGAGCGCTATGAGGCCTATTGCGGAAAAAGGAATATCTTCAAATAAAAAGTACACAGAAGCATTCTGTGACACTTCTTTCTTATCTGTGCATTCAACTAACAGAGTTGATTCTTACTTTTGATGGAGGAGTTTTGAAACACTATTTCTGTAGAAACTTCAAGTGGACATTTTGAGCGCTATGAGGCCTATGGCGGAAAAAGGTATATCTTCAAATAAAAACTACACAGAAGCATTCTGTGAAACTTCTTTCAGATCTGTGCATTCGACTAACAGAGCTGAACATTACTTTTGATGGAGGAGTTTTTAAACACTGTTTCTGTAGAAACTGCAAGGGGATATTTGGGGCTCTATGAGGCCTATTGCGGAAAAAGCTATATCTTCAAATAAAAACTACAGAGAAGCATTCTGTGAAACTTCTTTCTTATCTGTGCATTCAACTAACAGAGTTGAACATTACTTTAGATGGAGGATTTTTGAAACACTCTTTCTGTAGAAACTGCATGTGGATCATTGAGGCGCTATGAGGCCTATCGTGGAAAAAGAAATATCTTCCAATAAAAACTACAAAAAAGCATTCTCTGGATCTTCTTTCCGATCTGTGCATTCAACTAACAGAGTTGAACCTTACTTTTGATGGAGGAGTTTTGAACCACTCTTTCTGTAGAAACCGCAAGTGGACATTTGGAGCGCTATGAGGCCTGTAATGGAAAAGAAATATCTTCAAATAAAAACTACAGTGAAGCATTCTGTGAAACTTCTTTCTGATCTGTTCATTCAACTAAGAGTGTTGAAACTTACTATTGATTGAGGAGTTTTTAAACACTCTTTCTGTAGAAACTGCATGTGGATATTTGAGGCGCTATGAGGCCTATCGCTGAAAAAGGGATGTCTTCAAATAAAAACTTCACAGAAGCATTCTGTGAAACCACTTTCTGATCTGTGCATTCAACAAACAGAGTTGAACCTTCCTTTTGATGGAGGAGTTTTGAAACACTCTTTCTGTAGAAACTGCAATTGGACATTTGGAGCGCAATGAGGCCTATAGTGGTAAAAGGTATATCTTGAAATAAAAACTACACAGAAGCATTCTTTGAAACTTCTCTCTGATCTGTACATTCATCTAGCAGTGTTGAATCTTACTTTTGATTGAGGAGTTTTTAAACATTCTTTCTGTAGAAAGTGTAAGTGGATATTTGGAGTGCTATGAGGCCTATTGCGGAAAAAGGATTATCTTCAAATAAAAAGTGCACAAAAGAATTCTGTGAAACTTCTTTCTGATCTGTGCATTCAACTAACAGAGATGAACCTTACTTTTAATGGAAGACTTTTGAAACACTCTTTCTGTAGAAACTGCAGGTCGATATTTGGAGCGCTATGAAGCCTATCGCGGAAAAAGCAATAACTTCAAGTAAAAACTACACAGAAGCATTCTGTGAAACTTCTTTCTCATCTGTGCATTCACCTAACAGAGTAGAACCTTACTTTTGATTGAGGAGCTTTAAAACACTCTTTCTGTGTAAACTGCACGTGGACATTAGGAGAGCTCTGAGGCCAATCGTGGAAAAACGAATATCTTCAAGTAAAAACTACACAGAAGCAGACTGTGAGACTTCATTCTGATCTGTACATTCATCTAACAGGGTTGAACCTTACTTTTCATGGAGATGTTTTGAAACACTCTTTCGGTAGATAGTGCAAGTTGTCATTTGGAGCGCTATGAGGCCTATAGTGGAAAAAGGAATATCTTCAAATAAAAAGTACACAGTAGCATTCTGTGGAACTTCTTTCTGACCTGTGCATTCAACTAACCGAGTTGAACCTTACTTTGGGTGGAGGAGTTTTGAAACACTCTGTAGGAACTGGAAGTGGATATTTGTAGCGCTACGAGACCTATAGCGGAAAAAGGAATATCTTCCAATAAAAACTACACAGAAGCATTCTGTGGAAATCCTTATTGATCTGTTCATTCAACTAAAGGAGTTGAACCTTACTTTTGGTGGAAGACTATTGAAACACTCTTCCTGTAGAAACTGCAAGCGGACATTTGGAGTGCTATGAGGCTTATCGTGGAAAAAGGAATATCTTCATATAAAAACTACACAGTTGCATTCTGTGAAACTACTTTATGATCTGTGAGTTCAACTGACAGAGTTGAAACTTGCTTTTGACTGAGGGGTTTTGAAACAGTCCTTCTGTGTAAACTGCAAGTGGACATTTGGATCTCTATGAGGCCTATGGTGGGAAAAGGAATACATTCAAACAAAAACTACACAGAAGCATTCTGTGAAACTACTTTCTGATCTGTTCATTCAACTAGCAGTGTTGATCCTAACTTTTGATGGAGGAGTTTTTGAAACACTCTTCTTACCGTACAAACTGCAAGAGAATATTTGGAGCTCTATGAGGCCTATCGCGGAAAAAGGAATATCTTCAAATAAAAACTACACAGAAGCATTCTGTGAAACTTCTTTCCGATCTGTGCATTCAACTAACAGAGTTGAACCTTACTTTTGATGGAGGAGTTTTGAACCACTCTTTCTGTAGAAACTGCAAGTGGACATTTGGAGCGCTATGAGGCCTATAATGGAAAAGGAATATCTTCAAATAAAAACTACACAGAAGCATTCTGTGAAACTTCTTTCTCAACTGTTCATTGAAATAACAGTGTTGAAAATTACTTTTGATGGAGGAGCTTTTAAACACTCTTTCTGTAGAAACTGCATGTGGATATTTGAGGCGCTATGAGGCCTATCGCTGAAAAAGGGATGTCATCAAATAAAAACTTCACAGAAGCATTCTTTGAAACCACTTTCTTATCTGTGCATTCAACAAACAGAGGTGAACTTTACTTTTGATGGAGGAGTTTTTGAAACTCTTCTTACCGTACAAACTGCAAGAGAATATTTGGAGCTCTATGAGGCCTATCGCGGAAAAAGGAATATCTTCAAATAAAAACAACACAGAAGCATTCTGTGAAACTTCTTTCCGATCTGTGCATTCAACTAACAGCGTTGAACCTTACTTTTGATGGAGGAGTTTTGAACCACTGTTTCTGTAGAAACTGCAAGTGGACATTTGGAGCGCTATGAGGCCTATAATGGAAAAGGAATATCTTCAAATAAAAACTACACAGAAGCATTCTGTGAAACTTCTTTCTCAACTGTTCATTGAAATAACAGTGTTGAAAATTACTTTTGATGGAGGAGCTTTTAAACACTCTTTCTGTAGAAACTGCATGTGGATATTTGAGGCGCTATGAGGCCTATCGCTGAAAAAGGGATGTCATCAAATAAAAACTTCACAGAAGCATTCTTTGAAACCACTTTCTTATCTGTGCATTCAACAAACAGAGGTGAACTTTACTTTTGATGGAGGAGTTTTCAAACACTCTTTCTGTGGAAACTACATGTGGACATATGGAGCCCCATGAGGCCTATCGTGGAGAAAGGAATATCTTCAAAGAAAGACTAGAGTAAAACGTTCTGTGAAACTTCTTTCTGATCTGGGCTTTCAACCAACAGAGTTGAACCTTACTTTGGATGGAGGAGTATTCAAACACTCTTTCTGTAGAAACTGCAAGTGGACATTTGGAGCGCTACGAGGCCTATCGCGGAAAAAGGAATATCTTCCAATAAAAACTACACAGAAGCATTCTGTGAAATTTTTCTGATCTGTGCATTCAACTAACACACTTGAACATAACTTTTGATTGAGGAGTTTTCAAACACTCTTTCTGTAGAAACTGGAAGTGGACATTATGAGCGCTTTGAGGCCTATCGCGGAAAAAGGAATATCTTCAAATAAAAACTACACAGAAGCATTCTGTGAAACTTCTTTCTTATCTGTGCATTCAACTAACAGAGTTGAACCTTACTTTTGATGGAGGAGTTTTGAAATAATGTTTCTGTAGAAACTGCAAGTGGATATTTTGAGCGCTATGAGGCCTATCGCGGAAAAAGCTATATCTTCAAATAAAAACTACACGGAAGCATTCTGTGAAACTTCTTTCTGATCTGTGCATTCAACTAACAGAGGTGAACATTACTTTTGATGGAGGAGTTTTTAAACACTCTTTCTGTAGAAACTGCAAGGGGATATTTGGAGCGCTATGAGGCCTATTGCGGAAAAAGGAATATCTTCAAATAAAAAGTACACAGAAGCATTCTGTGACACTTCTTTCTTATCTGTGCATTCAACTAACAGAGTTGATTCTTACTTTTGATGGAGGAGTTTTGAAACACTATTTCTGTAGAAACTTCAAGTGGACATTTTGAGCGCTATGAGGCCTATGGCCGAAAAAGGTATATCTTCAAATAAAAACTACACAGAAGCATTCTGTGAAACTTCTTTCAGATCTGTGCATTCGACTAACAGAGCTGAACATTACTTTTGATGGAGGAGTTTTTAAACACTGTTTCTGTAGAAACTGCAAGGGGATATTTGGGGCTCTATGAGGCCTATTGCGGAAAAAGCTATATCTTCAAATAAAAACTACAGAGAAGCATTCTGTGAAACTTCTTTCTTATCTGTGCATTCAACTAACAGAGTTGAACATTACTTTAGATGGAGGATTTTTGAAACACTCTTTCTGTAGAAACTGCATGTGGATCATTGAGGCGCTATGAGGCCTATCGTGGAAAAAGAAATATCTTCCAATAAAAACTACAAAAAAGCATTCTCTGGATCTTCTTTCCGATCTGTGCATTCAACTAACAGAGTTGAACCTTACTTTTGATGGAGGAGTTTTGAACCACTCTTTCTGTAGAAACCGCAAGTGGACATTTGGAGCGCTATGAGGCCTGTAATGGAAAAGAAATATCTTCAAATAAAAACTACAGAGAAGCATTCTGTGAAACTTCTTTCTGATCTGTTCATTCAACTAAGAGTGTTGAAACTTACTATTGATTGAGGAGTTTTTAAACACTCTTTCTGTAGAAACTGCATGTGGATATTTGAGGCGCTATGAGGCCTATCGCTGAAAAAGGGATGTCTTCAAATAAAAACTTCACAGAAGCATTCTGTGAAACCACTTTCTGATCTGTGCATTCAACAAACAGAGTTGAACCTTCCTTTTGATGGAGGAGTTTTGAAACACTCTTTCTGTAGAAACTGCAATTGGACATTTGGAGCGCAATGAGGCCTATAGTGGTAAAAGGTATATCTTCAAATAAAAACTACACAGAAGCATTCTTTGAAACTTCTCTCTGATCTGTACATTCATCTAGCAGTGTTGAATCTTACTTTTGATTGAGGAGTTTTTAAACATTCTTTCTGTAGAAAGTGTAAGTGGATATTTGGAGTGCTATGAGGCCTATTGCGGAAAAAGGATTATCTTCAAATAAAAAGTGCACAAAAGAATTCTGTGAAACTTCTTTCTGATCTGTGCATTCAACTAACAGAGATGAACCTTACTTTTAATGGAAGACTTTTGAAACACTCTTTCTGTAGAAACTGCAGGTCGATATTTGGAGCGCTATGAAGCCTATCGCGGAAAAAGCAATAACTTCAAGTAAAAACTACACAGAAGCATTCTGTGAAACTTCTTTCTCATCTGTGCATTCACCTAACAGAGTAGAACCTTACTTTTGATTGAGGAGCTTTAAAACACTCTTTCTGTGTAAACTGCACGTGGACATTAGGAGAGCTCTGAGGCCAATCGTGGAAAAACGAATATCTTCAAGTAAAAACTACACAGAAGCAGACTGTGAGACTTCATTCTGATCTGTACATTCATCTAACAGGGTTGAACCTTACTTTTCATGGAGATGTTTTGAAACACTCTTTCGGTAGATAGTGCAAGTTGTCATTTGGAGCGCTATGAGGCCTATAGTGGAAAAAGGAATATCTTCAAATAAAAACTACACAGTAGCATTCTGTGGAACTTCTTTCTGACCTGTGCATTCAACTAACCGAGTTGAACCTTACTTTGGGTGGAGGAGTTTTGAAACACTCTGTAGGAACTGCAAGTGGATATTTGTAGCGCTACGAGACCTATAGCGGAAAAAGGAATATCTTCCAATAAAAACTACACAGAAGCATTCTGTGGAAATCCTTATTGATCTGTTCATTCAACTAAAGGAGTTGAACCTTACTTTTGGTGGAAGACTATTGAAACACTCTTCCTGTAGAAACTGCAAGCGGACATTTGGAGTGCTATGAGGCCTATCGTGGAAAAAGGAATATCTTCATATAAAAACTACACAGTTGCATTCTGTGAAACTACTTTATGATCTGTGCGTTCAACTGACAGAGTTGAAACTTGCTTTTGACTGAGGGGTTTTGAAACAGTCCTTCTGTGTAAACTGCAAGTGGACATTTGGATCTCTATGAGGCCTATGGTGGGAAAAGGAATACATTCAAACAAAAACTACACAGAAGCATTCTGTGAAACTACTTTCTGATCTGTTCATTCAACTAGCAGTGTTGATCCTAACTTTTGATGGAGGAGTTTTTGAAACACTCTTCTTACCGTACAAACTGCAGGAGAATATTTGGAGCTCTATGAGGCCTATCGCGGAAAAAGGAATATCTTCAAATAAAAACTACACAGAAGCATTCTGTGAAACTTCTTTCCGATCTGTGCATTCAACTAACAGAGTTGAACCTTACTTTTGATGGAGGAGTTTTGAACCACTCTTTCTGTAGAAACTGCAAGTGGACATTTGGAGCGCTATGAGGCCTATAATGGAAAAGGAATATCTTCAAATAAAAACTACACAGAAGCATTCTGTGAAACTTCTTTCTCAACTGTTCATTGAAATAACAGTGTTGAAAATTACTTTTGATGGAGGAGCTTTTAAACACTCTTTCTGTAGAAACTGCATGTGGATATTTGAGGCGCTATGAGGCCTATCGCTGAAAAAGGGATGTCATCAAATAAAAACTTCACAGAAGCATTCTTTGAAACCACTTTCTTATCTGTGCATTCAACAAACAGAGGTGAACTTTACTTTTGATGGAGGAGTTTTCAAACACTCTTTCTGTGGAAACTACATGTGGACATATGGAGCCCCATGAGGCCTATCGTGGAGAAAGGAATATCTTCAAAGAAAGACTAGAGTAAAACGTTCTGTGAAACTTCTTTCTGATCTGGGCTTTCAACCAACAGAGTTGAACCTTACTTTGGATGGAGGAGTATTCAAACACTCTTTCTGTAGAAACTGCAAGTGGACATTTGGAGCGCTACGAGGCCTATCGCGGAAAAAGGAATATCTTCCAATAAAAACTACACAGAAGCATTCTGTGAAATTTTTCTGATCTGTGCATTCAACTAACACACTTGAACATAACTTTTGATTGAGGAGTTTTCAAACACTCTTTCTGTAGAAACTGGAAGTGGACATTATGAGCGCTTTGAGGCCTATCGCGGAAAAAGGAATATCTTCAAATAAAAACTACACAGAAGCATTCTGTGAAACTTCTTTCTTATCTGTGCATTCAACTAACAGAGTTGAACCTTACTTTTGATGGAGGAGTTTTGAAATAATGTTTCTGTAGAAACTGCAAGTGGATATTTTGAGCGCTATGAGGCCTATCGCGGAAAAAGCTATATCTTCAAATAAAAACTACACGGAAGCATTCTGTGAAACTTCTTTCTGATCTGTGCATTCAACTAACAGAGGTGAACATTACTTTTGATGGAGGAGTTTTTAAACACTCTTTCTGTAGAAACTGCAAGGGGATATTTGGAGCGCTATGAGGCCTATTGCGGAAAAAGGAATATCTTCAAATAAAAAGTACACAGAAGCATTCTGTGACACTTCTTTCTTATCTGTGCATTCAACTAACAGAGTTGATTCTTACTTTTGATGGAGGAGTTTTGAAACACTATTTCTGTAGAAACTTCAAGTGGACATTTTGAGCGCTATGAGGCCTATGGCGGAAAAAGGTATATCTTCAAATAAAAACTACACAGAAGCATTCTGTGAAACTTCTTTCAGATCTGTGCATTCGACTAACAGAGCTGAACATTACTTTTGATGGAGGAGTTTTTAAACACTGTTTCTGTAGAAACTGCAAGGGGATATTTGGGGCTCTATGAGGCCTATTGCGGAAAAAGCTAGATCTTCAAATAAAAACTACAGAGAAGCATTCTGTGAAACTTCTTTCTTATCTGTGCATTCAACTAACAGAGTTGAACATTACTTTAGATGGAGGATTTTTGAAACACTCTTTCTGTAGAAACTGCATGTGGATCATTGAGGCGCTATGAGGCCTATCGTGGAAAAAGAAATATCTTCCAATAAAAACTACAAAAAAGCATTCTCTGAATCTTCTTTCCGATCTGTGCATTCAACTAACAGAGTTGAACCTTACTTTTGATGGAGGAGTTTTGAACCACTCTTTCTGTAGAAACCGCAAGTGGACATTTGGAGCGCTATGAGGCCTGTAATGGAAAAGAAATATCTTCAAATAAAAACTACAGAGAAGCATTCTGTGAAACTTCTTTCTGATCTGTTCATTCAACTAAGAGTGTTGAAACTTACTATTGATTGAGGAGTTTTTAAACACTCTTTCTGTAGAAACTGCATGTGGATATTTGAGGCGCTATGAGGCCTATCGCTGAAAAAGGGATGTCTTCAAATAAAAACTTCACAGAAGCATTCTGTGAAACCACTTTCTGATCTGTGCATTCAACAAACAGAGTTGAACCTTCCTTTTGATGGAGGAGTTTTGAAACACTCTTTCTGTAGAAACTGCAATTGGACATTTGGAGCGCAATGAGGCCTATAGTGGTAAAAGGTATATCTTCAAATAAAAACTACACAGAAGCATTCTTTGAAACTTCTCTCTGATCTGTACATTCATCTAGCAGTGTTGAATCTTACTTTTGATTGAGGAGTTTTTAAACATTCTTTCTGTAGAAAGTGTAAGTGGATATTTGGAGTGCTATGAGGCCTATTGCGGAAAAAGGATTATCTTCAAATAAAAAGTGCACAAAAGAATTCTGTGAAACTTCTTTCTGATCTGTGCATTCAACTAACAGAGATGAACCTTACTTTTAATGGAAGACTTTTGAAACACTCTTTCTGTAGAAACTGCAGGTCGATATTTGGAGCGCTATGAAGCCTATCGCGGAAAAAGCAATAACTTCAAGTAAAAACTACACAGAAGCATTCTGTGAAACTTCTTTCTCATCTGTGCATTCACCTAACAGAGTAGAACCTTACTTTTGATTGAGGAGCTTTAAAACACTCTTTCTGTGTAAACTGCACGTGGACATTAGGAGAGCTCTGAGGCCAATCGTGGAAAAACGAATATCTTCAAGTAAAAACTACACAGAAGCATACTGTGAGACTTCATTCTGATATGTACATTCATCTAACAGGGTTGAACCTTACTTTTCATGGAGATGTTTTGAAACACTCTTTCGGTAGATAGTGCAAGTTGTCATTTGGAGCGCTATGAGGCCTATAGTGGAAAAAGGAATATCTTCAAATAAAAACTACACAGTAGCATTCTGTGGAACTTCTTTCTGACCTGTGCATTCAACTAACCGAGTTGAACCTTACTTTGGGTGGAGGAGTTTTGAAACACTCTGTAGGAACTGCAAGTGGATATTTGTAGCGCTACGAGACCTATAGCGGAAAAAGGAATATCTTCCAATAAAAACTACACAGAAGCATTCTGTGGAAATCCTTATTGATCTGTTCATTCAACTAAAGGAGTTGAACCTTACTTTTGGTGGAAGACTATTGAAACACTCTTCCTGTAGAAACTGCAAGCGGACATTTGGAGTGCTATGAGGCCTATCGTGGAAAAAGGAATATCTTCATATAAAAACTACACAGTTGCATTCTGTGAAACTACTTTATGATCTGTGCGTTCAACTGACAGAGTTGAAACTTGCTTTTGACTGAGGGGTTTTGAAACAGTCCTTCTGTGTAAACTGCAAGTGGACATTTGGATCTCTATGAGGCCTATGGTGGGAAAAGGAATACATTCAAACAAAAACTACACAGAAGCATTCTGTGAAACTACTTTCTGATCTGTTCATTCAACTAGCAGTGTTGATCCTAACTTTTGATGGAGGAGTTTTTGAAACACTCTTCTTACCGTACAAACTGCAAGAGAATATTTGGAGCTCTATGAGGCCTATCGCGGAAAAAGGAATATCTTCAAATAAAAACTACACAGAAGCATTCTGTGAAACTTCTTTCCGATCTGTGCATTCAACTAACAGAGTTGAACCTTACTTTTGATGGAGGAGTTTTGAACCACTCTTTCTGTAGAAACTGCAAGTGGACATTTGGAGCGCTATGAGGCCTATAATGGAAATGGAATATCTTCAAATAAAAACTACACAGAAGCATTCTGTGAAACTTCTTTCTCAACTGTTCATTGAAATAACAGTGTTGAAAATTACTTTTGATGGAGGAGCTTTTAAACACTCTTTCTGTAGAAACTGCATGTGGATATTTGAGGCGCTATGAGGCCTATCGCTGAAAAAGGGATGTCATCAAATAAAAACTTCACAGAAGCATTCTTTGAAACCACTTTCTTATCTGTGCATTCAACAAACAGAGGTGAACTTTACTTTTGATGGAGGAGTTTTCAAACACTCTTTCTGTGGAAACTACATGTGGACATATGGAGCCCCATGAGGCCTATCGTGGAGAAAGGAATATCTTCAAAGAAAGACTAGAGTAAAACGTTCTGTGAAACTTCTTTCTGATCTGGGCTTTCAACCAACAGAGTTGAACCTTACTTTGGATGGAGGAGTATTCAAACACTCTTTCTGTAGAAACTGCAAGTGGACATTTGGAGCGCTACGAGGCCTATCGCGGAAAAAGGAATATCTTCCAATAAAAACTACACAGAAGCATTCTGTGAAATTTTTCTGATCTGTGCATTCAACTAACACACTTGAACATAACTTTTGATTGAGGAGTTTTCAAACACTCTTTCTGTAGAAACTGGAAGTGGACATTATGAGCGCTTTGAGGCCTATCGCGGAAAAAGGAATATCTTCAAATAAAAACTACACAGAAGCATTCTGTGAAACTTCTTTCTTATCTGTGCATTCAACTAACAGAGTTGAACCTTACTTTTGATGGAGGAGTTTTGAAATAATGTTTCTGTAGAAACTGCAAGTGGATATTTTGAGCGCTATGAGGCCTATCGCGGAAAAAGCTATATCTTCAAATAAAAACTACACGGAAGCATTCTGTGAAACTTCTTTCTGATCTGTGCATTCAACTAACAGAGGTGAACATTACTTTTGATGGAGGAGTTTTTAAACACTCTTTCTGTAGAAACTGCAAGGGGATATTTGGAGCGCTATGAGGCCTATTGCGGAAAAAGGAATATCTTCAAATAAAAAGTACACAGAAGCATTCTGTGACACTTCTTTCTTATCTGTGCATTCAACTAACAGAGTTGATTCTTACTTTTGATGGAGGAGTTTTGAAACACTATTTCTGTAGAAACTTCAAGTGGACATTTTGAGCGCTATGAGGCCTATGGCGGAAAAAGGTATATCTTCAAATAAAAACTACACAGAAGCATTCTGTGAAACTTCTTTCAGATCTGTGCATTCGACTAACAGAGCTGAACATTACTTTTGATGGAGGAGTTTTTAAACACTGTTTCTGTAGAAACTGCAAGGGGATATTTGGAGCTCTATGAGGCCTATTGCGGAAAAAGCTATATCTTCAAATAAAAACTACAGAGAAGCATTCTGTGAAACTTCTTTCTTATCTGTGCATTCAACTAACAGAGTTGAACATTACTTTAGATGGAGGATTTTTGAAACACTCTTTCTGTAGAAACTGCATGTGGATCATTGAGGCGCTATGAGGCCTATCGTGGAAAAAGAAATATCTTCCAATAAAAACTACAAAAAAGCATTCTCTGAATCTTCTTTCCGATCTGTGCATTCAACTAACAGAGTTGAACCTTACTTTTGATGGAGGAGTTTTGAACCACTCTTTCTGTAGAAACCGCAAGTGGACATTTGGAGCGCTATGAGGCCTGTAATGGAAAAGAAATATCTTCAAATAAAAACTACAGAGAAGCATTCTGTGAAACTTCTTTCTGATCTGTTCATTCAACTAAGAGTGTTGAAACTTACTATTGATTGAGGAGTTTTTAAACACTCTTTCTGTAGAAACTGCATGTGGATATTTGAGGCGCTATGAGGCCTATCGCTGAAAAAGGGATGTCTTCAAATAAAAACTTCACAGAAGCATTCTGTGAAACCACTTTCTGATCTGTGCATTCAACAAACAGAGTTGAACCTTCCTTTTGATGGAGGAGTTTTGAAACACTCTTTCTGTAGAAACTGCAATTGGACATTTGGAGCGCAATGAGGCCTATAGTGGTAAAAGGTATATCTTCAAATAAAAACTACACAGAAGCATTCTTTGAAACTTCTCTCTGATCTGTACATTCATCTAGCAGTGTTGAATCTTACTTTTGATTGAGGAGTTTTTAAACATTCTTTCTGTAGAAAGTGTAAGTGGATATTTGGAGTGCTATGAGGCCTATTGCGGAAAAAGGATTATCTTCAAATAAAAAGTGCACAAAAGAATTCTGTGAAACTTCTTTCTGATCTGTGCATTCAACTAACAGAGATGAACCTTACTTTTAATGGAAGACTTTTGAAACACTCTTTCTGTAGAAACTGCAGGTCGATATTTGGAGCGCTATGAAGCCTATCGCGGAAAAAGCAATAACTTCAAGTAAAAACTACACAGAAGCATTCTGTGAAACTTCTTTCTCATCTGTGCATTCACCTAACAGAGTAGAACCTTACTTTTGATTGAGGAGCTTTAAAACACTCTTTCTGTGTAAACTGCACGTGGACATTAGGAGAGCTCTGAGGCCAATCATGGAAAAACGAATATCTTCAAGTAAAAACTACACAGAAGCAGACTGTGAGACTTCATTCTGATCTGTACATTCATCTAACAGGGTTGAACCTTACTTTTCATGGAGATGTTTTGAAACACTCTTTCGGTAGATAGTGCAAGTTGTCATTTGGAGCGCTATGAGGCCTATAGTGGAAAAAGGAATATCTTCAAATAAAAACTACACAGTAGCATTCTGTGGAACTTCTTTCTGACCTGTGCATTCAACTAACCGAGTTGAACCTTACTTTGGGTGGAGGAGTTTTGAAACACTCTGTAGGAACTGGAAGTGGATATTTGTAGTGCTACGAGACCTATAGCGGAAAAAGGAATATCTTCCAATAAAAACTACACAGAAGCATTCTGTGGAAATCCTTATTGATCTGTTCATTCAACTAAAGGAGTTGAACCTTACTTTTGGTGGAAGACTATTGAAACACTCTTCCTGTAGAAACTGCAAGCGGACATTTGGAGTGCTATGAGGCCTATCGTGGAAAAAGGAATATCTTCATATAAAAACTACACAGTTGCATTCTGTGAAACTACTTTATGATCTGTGCGTTCAACTGACAGAGTTGAAACTTGCTTTTGACTGAGGGGTTTTGAAACAGTCCTTCTGTGTAAACTGCAAGTGGACATTTGGATCTCTATGAGGCCTATGGTGGGAAAAGGAATACATTCAAACAAAAACTACACAGAAGCATTCTGTGAAACTACTTTCTGATCTGTTCATTCAACTAGCAGTGTTGATCCTAACTTTTGATGGAGGAGTTTTTGAAACACTCTTCTTACCGTACAAACTGCAAGAGAATATTTGGAGCTCTATGAGGCCTATCGCGGAAAAAGGAATATCTTCAAATAAAAACTACACAGAAGCATTCTGTGAAACTTCTTTCCGATCTGTGCATTCAACTAACAGAGTTGAACCTTACTTTTGATGGAGGAGTTTTGAACCACTCTTTCTGTAGAAACTGCAAGTGGACATTTGGAGCGCTATGAGGCCTATAATGGAAAAGGAATATCTTCAAATAAAAACTACACAGAAGCATTCTGTGAAACTTCTTTCTCAACTGTTCATTGAAATAACAGTGTTGAAAATTACTTTTGATGGAGGAGCTTTTAAACACTCTTTCTGTAGAAACTGCATGTGGATATTTGAGGCGCTATGAGGCCTATCGCTGAAAAAGGGATGTCATCAAATAAAAACTTCACAGAAGCATTCTTTGAAACCACTTTCTTATCTGTGCATTCAACAAACAGAGGTGAACTTTACTTTTGATGGAGGAGTTTTCAAACACTCTTTCTGTGGAAACTACATGTGGACATATGGAGCCCCATGAGGCCTATCGTGGAGAAAGGAATATCTTCAAAGAAAGACTAGAGTAAAACGTTCTGTGAAACTTCTTTCTGATCTGGGCTTTCAACCAACAGAGTTGAACCTTACTTTGGATGGAGGAGTATTCAAACACTCTTTCTGTAGAAACTGCAAGTGGACATTTGGAGCGCTACGAGGCCTATCGCGGAAAAAGGAATATCTTCCAATAAAAACTACACAGAAGCATTCTGTGAAATTTTTCTGATCTGTGCATTCAACTAACACACTTGAACATAACTTTTGATTGAGGAGTTTTCAAACACTCTTTCTGTAGAAACTGGAAGTGGACATTATGAGCGCTTTGAGGCCTATCGCGGAAAAAGGAATATCTTCAAATAAAAACTACACAGAAGCATTCTGTGAAACTTCTTTCTTATCTGTGCATTCAACTAACAGAGTTGAACCTTACTTTTGATGGAGGAGTTTTGAAATAATGTTTCTGTAGAAACTGCAAGTGGATATTTTGAGCGCTATGAGGCCTATCGCGGAAAAAGCTATATCTTCAAATAAAAACTACACGGAAGCATTCTGTGAAACTTCTTTCTGATCTGTGCATTCAACTAACAGAGGTGAACATTACTTTTGATGGAGGAGTTTTTAAACACTCTTTCTGTAGAAACTGCAAGGGGATATTTGGAGCGCTATGAGGCCTATTGCGGAAAAAGGAATATCTTCAAATAAAAAGTACACAGAAGCATTCTGTGACACTTCTTTCTTATCTGTGCATTCAACTAACAGAGTTGATTCTTACTTTTGATGGAGGAGTTTTGAAACACTATTTCTGTAGAAACTTCAAGTGGACATTTTGAGCGCTATGAGGCCTATGGCGGAAAAAGGTATATCTTCAAATAAAAACTACACAGAAGCATTCTGTGAAACTTCTTTCAGATCTGTGCATTCGACTAACAGAGCTGAACATTACTTTTCATGGAGGAGTTTTTAAACACTGTTTCTGTAGAAACTGCAAGGGGATATTTGGGGCTCTATGAGGCCTATTGCGGAAAAAGCTATATCTTCAAATAAAAACTACAGAGAAGCATTCTGTGAAACTTCTTTCTTATCTGTGCATTCAACTAACAGAGTTGAACATTACTTTAGATGGAGGATTTTTGAAACACTCTTTCTGTAGAAACTGCATGTGGATCATTGAGGCGCTATGAGGCCTATCGTGGAAAAAGAAATATCTTCCAATAAAAACTACAAAAAAGCATTCTCTGGATCTTCTTTCCGATCTGTGCATTCAACTAACAGAGTTGAACCTTACTTTTGATGGAGGAGTTTTGAACCACTCTTTCTGTAGAAACCGCAAGTGGACATTTGGAGCGCTATGAGGCCTGTAATGGAAAAGAAATATCTTCAAATAAAAACTACAGAGAAGCATTCTGTGAAACTTCTTTCTGATCTGTTCATTCAACTAAGAGTGTTGAAACTTACTATTGATTGAGGAGTTTTTAAACACTCTTTCTGTAGAAACTGCATGTGGATATTTGAGGCGCTATGAGGCCTATCGCTGAAAAAGGGATGTCTTCAAATAAAAACTTCACAGAAGCATTCTGTGAAACCACTTTCTGATCTGTGCATTCAACAAACAGAGTTGAACCTTCCTTTTGATGGAGGAGTTTTGAAACACTCTTTCTGTAGAAACTGCAATTGGACATTTGGAGCGCAATGAGGCCTATAGTGGTAAAAGGTATATCTTCAAATAAAAACTACACAGAAGCATTCTTTGAAACTTCTCTCTGATCTGTACATTCATCTAGCAGTGTTGAATCTTACTTTTGATTGAGGAGTTTTTAAACATTCTTTCTGTAGAAAGTGTAAGTGGATATTTGGAGTGCTATGAGGCCTATTGCGGAAAAAGGATTATCTTCAAATAAAAAGTGCACAAAAGAATTCTGTGAAACTTCTTTCTGATCTGTGCATTCAACTAACAGAGATGAACCTTACTTTTAATGGAAGACTTTTGAAACACTCTTTCTGTAGAAACTGCAGGTCGATATTTGGAGCGCTATGAAGCCTATCGCGGAAAAAGCAATAACTTCAAGTAAAAACTACACAGAAGCATTCTGTGAAACTTCTTTCTCATCTGTGCATTCACCTAACAGAGTAGAACCTTACTTTTGATTGAGGAGCTTTAAAACACTCTTTCTGTGTAAACTGCACGTGGACATTAGGAGAGCTCTGAGGCCAATCGTGGAAAAACGAATATCTTCAAGTAAAAACTACACAGAAGCAGACTGTGAGACTTCATTCTGATCTGTACATTCATCTAACAGGGTTGAACCTTACTTTTCATGGAGATGTTTTGAAACACTCTTTCGGTAGATAGTGCAAGTTGTCATTTGGAGCGCTATGAGGCCTATAGTGGAAAAAGGAATATCTTCAAATAAAAAGTACACAGTAGCATTCTGTGGAACTTCTTTCTGACCTGTGCATTCAACTAACCGAGTTGAACCTTACTTTGGGTGGAGGAGTTTTGAAACACTCTGTAGGAACTGGAAGTGGATATTTGTAGCGCTACGAGACCTATAGCGGAAAAAGGAATATCTTCCAATAAAAACTACACAGAAGCATTCTGTGGAAATCCTTATTGATCTGTTCATTCAACTAAAGGAGTTGAACCTTACTTTTGGTGGAAGACTATTGAAACACTCTTCCTGTAGAAACTGCAAGCGGACATTTGGAGTGCTATGAGGCTTATCGTGGAAAAAGGAATATCTTCATATAAAAACTACACAGTTGCATTCTGTGAAACTACTTTATGATCTGTGAGTTCAACTGACAGAGTTGAAACTTGCTTTTGACTGAGGGGTTTTGAAACAGTCCTTCTGTGTAAACTGCAAGTGGACATTTGGATCTCTATGAGGCCTATGGTGGGAAAAGGAATACATTCAAACAAAAACTACACAGAAGCATTCTGTGAAACTACTTTCTGATCTGTTCATTCAACTAGCAGTGTTGATCCTAACTTTTGATGGAGGAGTTTTTGAAACACTCTTCTTACCGTACAAACTGCAAGAGAATATTTGGAGCTCTATGAGGCCTATCGCGGAAAAAGGAATATCTTCAAATAAAAACTACACAGAAGCATTCTGTGAAACTTCTTTCCGATCTGTGCATTCAACTAACAGAGTTGAACCTTACTTTTGATGGAGGAGTTTTGAACCACTCTTTCTGTAGAAACTGCAAGTGGACATTTGGAGCGCTATGAGGCCTATAATGGAAAAGGAATATCTTCAAATAAAAACTACACAGAAGCATTCTGTGAAACTTCTTTCTCAACTGTTCATTGAAATAACAGTGTTGAAAATTACTTTTGATGGAGGAGCTTTTAAACACTCTTTCTGTAGAAACTGCATGTGGATATTTGAGGCGCTATGAGGCCTATCGCTGAAAAAGGGATGTCATCAAATAAAAACTTCACAGAAGCATTCTTTGAAACCACTTTCTTATCTGTGCATTCAACAAACAGAGGTGAACTTTACTTTTGATGGAGGAGTTTTTGAAACTCTTCTTACCGTACAAACTGCAAGAGAATATTTGGAGCTCTATGAGGCCTATCGCGGAAAAAGGAATATCTTCAAATAAAAACTACACAGAAGCATTCTGTGAAACTTCTTTCCGATCTGTGCATTCAACTAACAGCGTTGAACCTTACTTTTGATGGAGGAGTTTTGAACCACTCTTTCTGTAGAAACTGCAAGTGGACATTTGGAGCGCTATGAGGCCTATAATGGAAAAGGAATATCTTCAAATAAAAACTACACAGAAGCATTCTGTGAAACTTCTTTCTCAACTGTTCATTGAAATAACAGTGTTGAAAATTACTTTTGATGGAGGAGCTTTTAAACACTCTTTCTGTAGAAACTGCATGTGGATATTTGAGGCGCTATGAGGCCTATCGCTGAAAAAGGGATGTCATCAAATAAAAACTTCACAGAAGCATTCTTTGAAACCACTTTCTTATCTGTGCATTCAACAAACAGAGGTGAACTTTACTTTTGATGGAGGAGTTTTCAAACACTCTTTCTGTGGAAACTACATGTGGACATATGGAGCCCCATGAGGCCTATCGTGGAGAAAGGAATATCTTCAAAGAAAGACTAGAGTAAAACGTTCTGTGAAACTTCTTTCTGATCTGGGCTTTCAACCAACAGAGTTGAACCTTACTTTGGATGGAGGAGTATTCAAACACTCTTTCTGTAGAAACTGCAAGTGGACATTTGGAGCGCTACGAGGCCTATCGCGGAAAAAGGAATATCTTCCAATAAAAACTACACAGAAGCATTCTGTGAAATTTTTCTGATCTGTGCATTCAACTAACACACTTGAACATAACTTTTGATTGAGGAGTTTTCAAACACTCTTTCTGTAGAAACTGGAAGTGGACATTATGAGCGCTTTGAGGCCTATCGCGGAAAAAGGAATATCTTCAAATAAAAACTACACAGAAGCATTCTGTGAAACTTCTTTCTTATCTGTGCATTCAACTAACAGAGTTGAACCTTACTTTTGATGGAGGAGTTTTGAAATAATGTTTCTGTAGAAACTGCAAGTGGATATTTTGAGCGCTATGAGGCCTATCGCGGAAAAAGCTATATCTTCAAATAAAAACTACACGGAAGCATTCTGTGAAACTTCTTTCTGATCTGTGCATTCAACTAACAGAGGTGAACATTACTTTTGATGGAGGAGTTTTTAAACACTCTTTCTGTAGAAACTGCAAGGGGATATTTGGAGCGCTATGAGGCCTATTGCGGAAAAAGGAATATCTTCAAATAAAAAGTACACAGAAGCATTCTGTGACACTTCTTTCTTATCTGTGCATTCAACTAACAGAGTTGATTCTTACTTTTGATGGAGGAGTTTTGAAACACTATTTCTGTAGAAACTTCAAGTGGACATTTTGAGCGCTATGAGGCCTATGGCCGAAAAAGGTATATCTTCAAATAAAAACTACACAGAAGCATTCTGTGAAACTTCTTTCAGATCTGTGCATTCGACTAACAGAGCTGAACATTACTTTTGATGGAGGAGTTTTTAAACACTGTTTCTGTAGAAACTGCAAGGGGATATTTGGGGCTCTATGAGGCCTATTGCGGAAAAAGCTATATCTTCAAATAAAAACTACAGAGAAGCATTCTGTGAAACTTCTTTCTTATCTGTGCATTCAACTAACAGAGTTGAACATTACTTTAGATGGAGGATTTTTGAAACACTCTTTCTGTAGAAACTGCATGTGGATCATTGAGGCGCTATGAGGCCTATCGTGGAAAAAGAAATATCTTCCAATAAAAACTACAAAAAAGCATTCTCTGGATCTTCTTTCCGATCTGTGCATTCAACTAACAGAGTTGAACCTTACTTTTGATGGAGGAGTTTTGAACCACTCTTTCTGTAGAAACCGCAAGTGGACATTTGGAGCGCTATGAGGCCTGTAATGGAAAAGAAATATCTTCAAATAAAAACTACAGAGAAGCATTCTGTGAAACTTCTTTCTGATCTGTTCATTCAACTAAGAGTGTTGAAACTTACTATTGATTGAGGAGTTTTTAAACACTCTTTCTGTAGAAACTGCATGTGGATATTTGAGGCGCTATGAGGCCTATCGCTGAAAAAGGGATGTCTTCAAATAAAAACTTCACAGAAGCATTCTGTGAAACCACTTTCTGATCTGTGCATTCAACAAACAGAGTTGAACCTTCCTTTTGATGGAGGAGTTTTGAAACACTCTTTCTGTAGAAACTGCAATTGGACATTTGGAGCGCAATGAGGCCTATAGTGGTAAAAGGTATATCTTCAAATAAAAACTACACAGAAGCATTCTTTGAAACTTCTCTCTGATCTGTACATTCATCTAGCAGTGTTGAATCTTACTTTTGATTGAGGAGTTTTTAAACATTCTTTCTGTAGAAAGTGTAAGTGGATATTTGGAGTGCTATGAGGCCTATTGCGGAAAAAGGATTATCTTCAAATAAAAAGTGCACAAAAGAATTCTGTGAAACTTCTTTCTGATCTGTGCATTCAACTAACAGAGATGAACCTTACTTTTAATGGAAGACTTTTGAAACACTCTTTCTGTAGAAACTGCAGGTCGATATTTGGAGCGCTATGAAGCCTATCGCGGAAAAAGCAATAACTTCAAGTAAAAACTACACAGAAGCATTCTGTGAAACTTCTTTCTCATCTGTGCATTCACCTAACAGAGTAGAACCTTACTTTTGATTGAGGAGCTTTAAAACACTCTTTCTGTGTAAACTGCACGTGGACATTAGGAGAGCTCTGAGGCCAATCGTGGAAAAACGAATATCTTCAAGTAAAAACTACACAGAAGCAGACTGTGAGACTTCATTCTGATCTGTACATTCATCTAACAGGGTTGAACCTTACTTTTCATGGAGATGTTTTGAAACACTCTTTCGGTAGATAGTGCAAGTTGTCATTTGGAGCGCTATGAGGCCTATAGTGGAAAAAGGAATATCTTCAAATAAAAACTACACAGTAGCATTCTGTGGAACTTCTTTCTGACCTGTGCATTCAACTAACCGAGTTGAACCTTACTTTGGGTGGAGGAGTTTTGAAACACTCTGTAGGAACTGCAAGTGGATATTTGTAGCGCTACGAGACCTATAGCGGAAAAAGGAATATCTTCCAATAAAAACTACACAGAAGCATTCTGTGGAAATCCTTATTGATCTGTTCATTCAACTAAAGGAGTTGAACCTTACTTTTGGTGGAAGACTATTGAAACACTCTTCCTGTAGAAACTGCAAGCGGACATTTGGAGTGCTATGAGGCCTATCGTGGAAAAAGGAATATCTTCATATAAAAACTACACAGTTGCATTCTGTGAAACTACTTTATGATCTGTGCGTTCAACTGACAGAGTTGAAACTTGCTTTTGACTGAGGGGTTTTGAAACAGTCCTTCTGTGTAAACTGCAAGTGGACATTTGGATCTCTATGAGGCCTATGGTGGGAAAAGGAATACATTCAAACAAAAACTACACAGAAGCATTCTGTGAAACTACTTTCTGATCTGTTCATTCAACTAGCAGTGTTGATCCTAACTTTTGATGGAGGAGTTTTTGAAACACTCTTCTTACCGTACAAACTGCAGGAGAATATTTGGAGCTCTATGAGGCCTATCGCGGAAAAAGGAATATCTTCAAATAAAAACTACACAGAAGCATTCTGTGAAACTTCTTTCCGATCTGTGCATTCAACTAACAGAGTTGAACCTTACTTTTGATGGAGGAGTTTTGAACCACTCTTTCTGTAGAAACTGCAAGTGGACATTTGGAGCGCTATGAGGCCTATAATGGAAAAGGAATATCTTCAAATAAAAACTACACAGAAGCATTCTGTGAAACTTCTTTCTCAACTGTTCATTGAAATAACAGTGTTGAAAATTACTTTTGATGGAGGAGCTTTTAAACACTCTTTCTGTAGAAACTGCATGTGGATATTTGAGGCGCTATGAGGCCTATCGCTGAAAAAGGGATGTCATCAAATAAAAACTTCACAGAAGCATTCTTTGAAACCACTTTCTTATCTGTGCATTCAACAAACAGAGGTGAACTTTACTTTTGATGGAGGAGTTTTCAAACACTCTTTCTGTGGAAACTACATGTGGACATATGGAGCCCCATGAGGCCTATCGTGGAGAAAGGAATATCTTCAAAGAAAGACTAGAGTAAAACGTTCTGTGAAACTTCTTTCTGATCTGGGCTTTCAACCAACAGAGTTGAACCTTACTTTGGATGGAGGAGTATTCAAACACTCTTTCTGTAGAAACTGCAAGTGGACATTTGGAGCGCTACGAGGCCTATCGCGGAAAAAGGAATATCTTCCAATAAAAACTACACAGAAGCATTCTGTGAAATTTTTCTGATCTGTGCATTCAACTAACACACTTGAACATAACTTTTGATTGAGGAGTTTTCAAACACTCTTTCTGTAGAAACTGGAAGTGGACATTATGAGCGCTTTGAGGCCTATCGCGGAAAAAGGAATATCTTCAAATAAAAACTACACAGAAGCATTCTGTGAAACTTCTTTCTTATCTGTGCATTCAACTAACAGAGTTGAACCTTACTTTTGATGGAGGAGTTTTGAAATAATGTTTCTGTAGAAACTGCAAGTGGATATTTTGAGCGCTATGAGGCCTATCGCGGAAAAAGCTATATCTTCAAATAAAAACTACACGGAAGCATTCTGTGAAACTTCTTTCTGATCTGTGCATTCAACTAACAGAGGTGAACATTACTTTTGATGGAGGAGTTTTTAAACACTCTTTCTGTAGAAACTGCAAGGGGATATTTGGAGCGCTATGAGGCCTATTGCGGAAAAAGGAATATCTTCAAATAAAAAGTACACAGAAGCATTCTGTGACACTTCTTTCTTATCTGTGCATTCAACTAACAGAGTTGATTCTTACTTTTGATGGAGGAGTTTTGAAACACTATTTCTGTAGAAACTTCAAGTGGACATTTTGAGCGCTATGAGGCCTATGGCGGAAAAAGGTATATCTTCAAATAAAAACTACACAGAAGCATTCTGTGAAACTTCTTTCAGATCTGTGCATTCGACTAACAGAGCTGAACATTACTTTTGATGGAGGAGTTTTTAAACACTGTTTCTGTAGAAACTGCAAGGGGATATTTGGGGCTCTATGAGGCCTATTGCGGAAAAAGCTAGATCTTCAAATAAAAACTACAGAGAAGCATTCTGTGAAACTTCTTTCTTATCTGTGCATTCAACTAACAGAGTTGAACATTACTTTAGATGGAGGATTTTTGAAACACTCTTTCTGTAGAAACTGCATGTGGATCATTGAGGCGCTATGAGGCCTATCGTGGAAAAAGAAATATCTTCCAATAAAAACTACAAAAAAGCATTCTCTGAATCTTCTTTCCGATCTGTGCATTCAACTAACAGAGTTGAACCTTACTTTTGATGGAGGAGTTTTGAACCACTCTTTCTGTAGAAACCGCAAGTGGACATTTGGAGCGCTATGAGGCCTGTAATGGAAAAGAAATATCTTCAAATAAAAACTACAGAGAAGCATTCTGTGAAACTTCTTTCTGATCTGTTCATTCAACTAAGAGTGTTGAAACTTACTATTGATTGAGGAGTTTTTAAACACTCTTTCTGTAGAAACTGCATGTGGATATTTGAGGCGCTATGAGGCCTATCGCTGAAAAAGGGATGTCTTCAAATAAAAACTTCACAGAAGCATTCTGTGAAACCACTTTCTGATCTGTGCATTCAACAAACAGAGTTGAACCTTCCTTTTGATGGAGGAGTTTTGAAACACTCTTTCTGTAGAAACTGCAATTGGACATTTGGAGCGCAATGAGGCCTATAGTGGTAAAAGGTATATCTTCAAATAAAAACTACACAGAAGCATTCTTTGAAACTTCTCTCTGATCTGTACATTCATCTAGCAGTGTTGAATCTTACTTTTGATTGAGGAGTTTTTAAACATTCTTTCTGTAGAAAGTGTAAGTGGATATTTGGAGTGCTATGAGGCCTATTGCGGAAAAAGGATTATCTTCAAATAAAAAGTGCACAAAAGAATTCTGTGAAACTTCTTTCTGATCTGTGCATTCAACTAACAGAGATGAACCTTACTTTTAATGGAAGACTTTTGAAACACTCTTTCTGTAGAAACTGCAGGTCGATATTTGGAGCGCTATGAAGCCTATCGCGGAAAAAGCAATAACTTCAAGTAAAAACTACACAGAAGCATTCTGTGAAACTTCTTTCTCATCTGTGCATTCACCTAACAGAGTAGAACCTTACTTTTGATTGAGGAGCTTTAAAACACTCTTTCTGTGTAAACTGCACGTGGACATTAGGAGAGCTCTGAGGCCAATCGTGGAAAAACGAATATCTTCAAGTAAAAACTACACAGAAGCATACTGTGAGACTTCATTCTGATATGTACATTCATCTAACAGGGTTGAACCTTACTTTTCATGGAGATGTTTTGAAACACTCTTTCGGTAGATAGTGCAAGTTGTCATTTGGAGCGCTATGAGGCCTATAGTGGAAAAAGGAATATCTTCAAATAAAAACTACACAGTAGCATTCTGTGGAACTTCTTTCTGACCTGTGCATTCAACTAACCGAGTTGAACCTTACTTTGGGTGGAGGAGTTTTGAAACACTCTGTAGGAACTGCAAGTGGATATTTGTAGCGCTACGAGACCTATAGCGGAAAAAGGAATATCTTCCAATAAAAACTACACAGAAGCATTCTGTGGAAATCCTTATTGATCTGTTCATTCAACTAAAGGAGTTGAACCTTACTTTTGGTGGAAGACTATTGAAACACTCTTCCTGTAGAAACTGCAAGCGGACATTTGGAGTGCTATGAGGCCTATCGTGGAAAAAGGAATATCTTCATATAAAAACTACACAGTTGCATTCTGTGAAACTACTTTATGATCTGTGCGTTCAACTGACAGAGTTGAAACTTGCTTTTGACTGAGGGGTTTTGAAACAGTCCTTCTGTGTAAACTGCAAGTGGACATTTGGATCTCTATGAGGCCTATGGTGGGAAAAGGAATACATTCAAACAAAAACTACACAGAAGCATTCTGTGAAACTACTTTCTGATCTGTTCATTCAACTAGCAGTGTTGATCCTAACTTTTGATGGAGGAGTTTTTGAAACACTCTTCTTACCGTACAAACTGCAAGAGAATATTTGGAGCTCTATGAGGCCTATCGCGGAAAAAGGAATATCTTCAAATAAAAACTACACAGAAGCATTCTGTGAAACTTCTTTCCGATCTGTGCATTCAACTAACAGAGTTGAACCTTACTTTTGATGGAGGAGTTTTGAACCACTCTTTCTGTAGAAACTGCAAGTGGACATTTGGAGCGCTATGAGGCCTATAATGGAAATGGAATATCTTCAAATAAAAACTACACAGAAGCATTCTGTGAAACTTCTTTCTCAACTGTTCATTGAAATAACAGTGTTGAAAATTACTTTTGATGGAGGAGCTTTTAAACACTCTTTCTGTAGAAACTGCATGTGGATATTTGAGGCGCTATGAGGCCTATCGCTGAAAAAGGGATGTCATCAAATAAAAACTTCACAGAAGCATTCTTTGAAACCACTTTCTTATCTGTGCATTCAACAAACAGAGGTGAACTTTACTTTTGATGGAGGAGTTTTCAAACACTCTTTCTGTGGAAACTACATGTGGACATATGGAGCCCCATGAGGCCTATCGTGGAGAAAGGAATATCTTCAAAGAAAGACTAGAGTAAAACGTTCTGTGAAACTTCTTTCTGATCTGGGCTTTCAACCAACAGAGTTGAACCTTACTTTGGTTGGAGGAGTATTCAAACACTCTTTCTGTAGAAACTGCAAGTGGACATTTGGAGCGCTACGAGGCCTATCGCGGAAAAAGGAATATCTTCCAATAAAAACTACACAGAAGCATTCTGTGAAATTTTTCTGATCTGTGCATTCAACTAACACACTTGAACATAACTTTTGATTGAGGAGTTTTCAAACACTCTTTCTGTAGAAACTGGAAGTGGACATTATGAGCGCTTTGAGGCCTATCGCGGAAAAAGGAATATCTTCAAATAAAAACTACACAGAAGCATTCTGTGAAACTTCTTTCTTATCTGTGCATTCAACTAACAGAGTTGAACCTTACTTTTGATGGAGGAGTTTTGAAATAATGTTTCTGTAGAAACTGCAAGTGGATATTTTGAGCGCTATGAGGCCTATCGCGGAAAAAGCTATATCTTCAAATAAAAACTACACGGAAGCATTCTGTGAAACTTCTTTCTGATCTGTGCATTCAACTAACAGAGGTGAACATTACTTTTGATGGAGGAGTTTTTAAACACTCTTTCTGTAGAAACTGCAAGGGGATATTTGGAGCGCTATGAGGCCTATTGCGGAAAAAGGAATATCTTCAAATAAAAAGTACACAGAAGCATTCTGTGACACTTCTTTCTTATCTGTGCATTCAACTAACAGAGTTGATTCTTACTTTTGATGGAGGAGTTTTGAAACACTATTTCTGTAGAAACTTCAAGTGGACATTTTGAGCGCTATGAGGCCTATGGCGGAAAAAGGTATATCTTCAAATAAAAACTACACAGAAGCATTCTGTGAAACTTCTTTCAGATCTGTGCATTCGACTAACAGAGCTGAACATTACTTTTGATGGAGGAGTTTTTAAACACTGTTTCTGTAGAAACTGCAAGGGGATATTTGGAGCTCTATGAGGCCTATTGCGGAAAAAGCTATATCTTCAAATAAAAACTACAGAGAAGCATTCTGTGAAACTTCTTTCTTATCTGTGCATTCAACTAACAGAGTTGAACATTACTTTAGATGGAGGATTTTTGAAACACTCTTTCTGTAGAAACTGCATGTGGATCATTGAGGCGCTATGAGGCCTATCGTGGAAAAAGAAATATCTTCCAATAAAAACTACAAAAAAGCATTCTCTGAATCTTCTTTCCGATCTGTGCATTCAACTAACAGAGTTGAACCTTACTTTTGATGGAGGAGTTTTGAACCACTCTTTCTGTAGAAACCGCAAGTGGACATTTGGAGCGCTATGAGGCCTGTAATGGAAAAGAAATATCTTCAAATAAAAACTACAGAGAAGCATTCTGTGAAACTTCTTTCTGATCTGTTCATTCAACTAAGAGTGTTGAAACTTACTATTGATTGAGGAGTTTTTAAACACTCTTTCTGTAGAAACTGCATGTGGATATTTGAGGCGCTATGAGGCCTATCGCTGAAAAAGGGATGTCTTCAAATAAAAACTTCACAGAAGCATTCTGTGAAACCACTTTCTGATCTGTGCATTCAACAAACAGAGTTGAACCTTCCTTTTGATGGAGGAGTTTTGAAACACTCTTTCTGTAGAAACTGCAATTGGACATTTGGAGCGCAATGAGGCCTATAGTGGTAAAAGGTATATCTTCAAATAAAAACTACACAGAAGCATTCTTTGAAACTTCTCTCTGATCTGTACATTCATCTAGCAGTGTTGAATCTTACTTTTGATTGAGGAGTTTTTAAACATTCTTTCTGTAGAAAGTGTAAGTGGATATTTGGAGTGCTATGAGGCCTATTGCGGAAAAAGGATTATCTTCAAATAAAAAGTGCACAAAAGAATTCTGTGAAACTTCTTTCTGATCTGTGCATTCAACTAACAGAGATGAACCTTACTTTTAATGGAAGACTTTTGAAACACTCTTTCTGTAGAAACTGCAGGTCGATATTTGGAGCGCTATGAAGCCTATCGCGGAAAAAGCAATAACTTCAAGTAAAAACTACACAGAAGCATTCTGTGAAACTTCTTTCTCATCTGTGCATTCACCTAACAGAGTAGAACCTTACTTTTGATTGAGGAGCTTTAAAACACTCTTTCTGTGTAAACTGCACGTGGACATTAGGAGAGCTCTGAGGCCAATCATGGAAAAACGAATATCTTCAAGTAAAAACTACACAGAAGCAGACTGTGAGACTTCATTCTGATCTGTACATTCATCTAACAGGGTTGAACCTTACTTTTCATGGAGATGTTTTGAAACACTCTTTCGGTAGATAGTGCAAGTTGTCATTTGGAGCGCTATGAGGCCTATAGTGGAAAAAGGAATATCTTCAAATAAAAACTACACAGTAGCATTCTGTGGAACTTCTTTCTGACCTGTGCATTCAACTAACCGAGTTGAACCTTACTTTGGGTGGAGGAGTTTTGAAACACTCTGTAGGAACTGGAAGTGGATATTTGTAGTGCTACGAGACCTATAGCGGAAAAAGGAATATCTTCCAATAAAAACTACACAGAAGCATTCTGTGGAAATCCTTATTGATCTGTTCATTCAACTAAAGGAGTTGAACCTTACTTTTGGTGGAAGACTATTGAAACACTCTTCCTGTAGAAACTGCAAGCGGACATTTGGAGTGCTATGAGGCCTATCGTGGAAAAAGGAATATCTTCATATAAAAACTACACAGTTGCATTCTGTGAAACTACTTTATGATCTGTGCGTTCAACTGACAGAGTTGAAACTTGCTTTTGACTGAGGGGTTTTGAAACAGTCCTTCTGTGTAAACTGCAAGTGGACATTTGGATCTCTATGAGGCCTATGGTGGGAAAAGGAATACATTCAAACAAAAACTACACAGAAGCATTCTGTGAAACTACTTTCTGATCTGTTCATTCAACTAGCAGTGTTGATCCTAACTTTTGATGGAGGAGTTTTTGAAACACTCTTCTTACCGTACAAACTGCAAGAGAATATTTGGAGCTCTATGAGGCCTATCGCGGAAAAAGGAATATCTTCAAATAAAAACTACACAGAAGCATTCTGTGAAACTTCTTTCCGATCTGTGCATTCAACTAACAGAGTTGAACCTTACTTTTGATGGAGGAGTTTTGAACCACTCTTTCTGTAGAAACTGCAAGTGGACATTTGGAGCGCTATGAGGCCTATAATGGAAAAGGAATATCTTCAAATAAAAACTACACAGAAGCATTCTGTGAAACGTCTTTCTCAACTGTTCATTGAAATAACAGTGTTGAAAATTACTTTTGATGGAGGAGCTTTTAAACACTCTTTCTGTAGAAACTGCATGTGGATATTTGAGGCGCTATGAGGCCTATCGCTGAAAAAGGGATGTCATCAAATAAAAACTTCACAGAAGCATTCTTTGAAACCACTTTCTTATCTGTGCATTCAACAAACAGAGGTGAACTTTACTTTTGATGGAGGAGTTTTCAAACACTCTTTCTGTGGAAACTACATGTGGACATATGGAGCCCCATGAGGCCTATCGTGGAGAAAGGAATATCTTCAAAGAAAGACTAGAGTAAAACGTTCTGTGAAACTTCTTTCTGATCTGGGCTTTCAACCAACAGAGTTGAACCTTACTTTGGATGGAGGAGTATTCAAACACTCTTTCTGTAGAAACTGCAAGTGGACATTTGGAGCGCTACGAGGCCTATCGCGGAAAAAGGAATATCTTCCAATAAAAACTACACAGAAGCATTCTGTGAAATTTTTCTGATCTGTGCATTCAACTAACACACTTGAACATAACTTTTGATTGAGGAGTTTTCAAACACTCTTTCTGTAGAAACTGGAAGTGGACATTATGAGCGCTTTGAGGCCTATCGCGGAAAAAGGAATATCTTCAAATAAAAACTACACAGAAGCATTCTGTGAAACTTCTTTCTTATCTGTGCATTCAACTAACAGAGTTGAACCTTACTTTTGATGGAGGAGTTTTGAAATAATGTTTCTGTAGAAACTGCAAGTGGATATTTTGAGCGCTATGAGGCCTATCGCGGAAAAAGCTATATCTTCAAATAAAAACTACACGGAAGCATTCTGTGAAACTTCTTTCTGATCTGTGCATTCAACTAACAGAGGTGAACATTACTTTTGATGGAGGAGTTTTTAAACACTCTTTCTGTAGAAACTGCAAGGGGATATTTGGAGCGCTATGAGGCCTATTGCGGAAAAAGGAATATCTTCAAATAAAAAGTACACAGAAGCATTCTGTGACACTTCTTTCTTATCTGTGCATTCAACTAACAGAGTTGATTCTTACTTTTGATGGAGGAGTTTTGAAACACTATTTCTGTAGAAACTTCAAGTGGACATTTTGAGCGCTATGAGGCCTATGGCGGAAAAAGGTATATCTTCAAATAAAAACTACACAGAAGCATTCTGTGAAACTTCTTTCAGATCTGTGCATTCGACTAACAGAGCTGAACATTACTTTTCATGGAGGAGTTTTTAAACACTGTTTCTGTAGAAACTGCAAGGGGATATTTGGGGCTCTATGAGGCCTATTGCGGAAAAAGCTATATCTTCAAATAAAAACTACAGAGAAGCATTCTGTGAAACTTCTTTCTTATCTGTGCATTCAACTAACAGAGTTGAACATTACTTTAGATGGAGGATTTTTGAAACACTCTTTCTGTAGAAACTGCATGTGGATCATTGAGGCGCTATGAGGCCTATCGTGGAAAAAGAAATATCTTCCAATAAAAACTACAAAAAAGCATTCTCTGGATCTTCTTTCCGATCTGTGCATTCAACTAACAGAGTTGAACCTTACTTTTGATGGAGGAGTTTTGAACCACTCTTTCTGTAGAAACCGCAAGTGGACATTTGGAGCGCTATGAGGCCTGTAATGGAAAAGAAATATCTTCAAATAAAAACTACAGAGAAGCATTCTGTGAAACTTCTTTCTGATCTGTTCATTCAACTAAGAGTGTTGAAACTTACTATTGATTGAGGAGTTTTTAAACACTCTTTCTGTAGAAACTGCATGTGGATATTTGAGGCGCTATGAGGCCTATCGCTGAAAAAGGGATGTCTTCAAATAAAAACTTCACAGAAGCATTCTGTGAAACCACTTTCTGATCTGTGCATTCAACAAACAGAGTTGAACCTTCCTTTTGATGGAGGAGTTTTGAAACACTCTTTCTGTAGAAACTGCAATTGGACATTTGGAGCGCAATGAGGCCTATAGTGGTAAAAGGTATATCTTCAAATAAAAACTACACAGAAGCATTCTTTGAAACTTCTCTCTGATCTGTACATTCATCTAGCAGTGTTGAATCTTACTTTTGATTGAGGAGTTTTTAAACATTCTTTCTGTAGAAAGTGTAAGTGGATATTTGGAGTGCTATGAGGCCTATTGCGGAAAAAGGATTATCTTCAAATAAAAAGTGCACAAAAGAATTCTGTGAAACTTCTTTCTGATCTGTGCATTCAACTAACAGAGATGAACCTTACTTTTAATGGAAGACTTTTGAAACACTCTTTCTGTAGAAACTGCAGGTCGATATTTGGAGCGCTATGAAGCCTATCGCGGAAAAAGCAATAACTTCAAGTAAAAACTACACAGAAGCATTCTGTGAAACTTCTTTCTCATCTGTGCATTCACCTAACAGAGTAGAACCTTACTTTTGATTGAGGAGCTTTAAAACACTCTTTCTGTGTAAACTGCACGTGGACATTAGGAGAGCTCTGAGGCCAATCGTGGAAAAACGAATATCTTCAAGTAAAAACTACACAGAAGCAGACTGTGAGACTTCATTCTGATCTGTACATTCATCTAACAGGGTTGAACCTTACTTTTCATGGAGATGTTTTGAAACACTCTTTCGGTAGATAGTGCAAGTTGTCATTTGGAGCGCTATGAGGCCTATAGTGGAAAAAGGAATATCTTCAAATAAAAACTACACAGTAGCATTCTGTGGAACTTCTTTCTGACCTGTGCATTCAACTAACCGAGTTGAACCTTACTTTGGGTGGAGGAGTTTTGAAACACTCTGTAGGAACTGGAAGTGGATATTTGTAGCGCTACGAGACCTATAGCGGAAAAAGGAATATCTTCCAATAAAAACTACACAGAAGCATTCTGTGGAAATCCTTATTGATCTGTTCATTCAACTAAAGGAGTTGAACCTTACTTTTGGTGGAAGACTATTGAAACACTCTTCCTGTAGAAACTGCAAGCGGACATTTGGAGTGCTATGAGGCCTATCGTGGAAAAAGGAATATCTTCATATAAAAACTACACAGTTGCATTCTGTGAAACTACTTTATGATCTGTGCGTTCAACTGACAGAGTTGAAACTTGCTTTTGACTGAGGGGTTTTGAAACAGTCCTTCTGTGTAAACTGCAAGTGGACATTTGGATCTCTATGAGGCCTATGGTGGGAAAAGGAATACATTCAAACAAAAACTACACAGAAGCATTCTGTGAAACTACTTTCTGATCTGTTCATTCAACTAGCAGTGTTGATCCTAACTTTTGATGGAGGAGTTTTTGAAACACTCTTCTTACCGTACAAACTGCAAGAGAATATTTGGAGCTCTATGAGGCCTATCGCGGAAAAAGGAATATCTTCAAATAAAAACTACACAGAAGCATTCTGTGAAACTTCTTTCCGATCTGTGCATTCAACTAACAGAGTTGAACCTTACTTTTGATGGAGGAGTTTTGAACCACTCTTTCTGTAGAAACTGCAAGTGGACATTTGGAGCGCTATGAGGCCTATAATGGAAAAGGAATATCTTCAAATAAAAACTACACAGAAGCATTCTGTGAAACTTCTTTCTCAACTGTTCATTGAAATAACAGTGTTGAAAATTACTTTTGATGGAGGAGCTTTTAAACACTCTTTCTGTAGAAACTGCATGTGGATATTTGAGGCGCTATGAGGCCTATCGCTGAAAAAGGGATGTCATCAAATAAAAACTTCACAGAAGCATTCTTTGAAACCACTTTCTTATCTGTGCATTCAACAAACAGAGGTGAACTTTACTTTTGATGGAGGAGTTTTTGAAACTCTTCTTACCGTACAAACTGCAAGAGAATATTTGGAGCTCTATGAGGCCTATCGCGGAAAAAGGAATATCTTCAAATAAAAACTACACAGAAGCATTCTGTGAAACTTCTTTCCGATCTGTGCATTCAACTAACAGCGTTGAACCTTACTTTTGATGGAGGAGTTTTGAACCACTCTTTCTGTAGAAACTGCAAGTGGACATTTGGAGCGCTATGAGGCCTATAATGGAAAAGGAATATCTTCAAATAAAAACTACACAGAAGCATTCTGTGAAACTTCTTTCTCAACTGTTCATTGAAATAACAGTGTTGAAAATTACTTTTGATGGAGGAGCTTTTAAACACTCTTTCTGTAGAAACTGCATGTGGATATTTGAGGCGCTATGAGGCCTATCGCTGAAAAAGGGATGTCATCAAATAAAAACTTCACAGAAGCATTCTTTGAAACCACTTTCTTATCTGTGCATTCAACAAACAGAGGTGAACTTTACTTTTGATGGAGGAGTTTTCAAACACTCTTTCTGTGGAAACTACATGTGGACATATGGAGCCCCATGAGGCCTATCGTGGAGAAAGGAATATCTTCAAAGAAAGACTAGAGTAAAACGTTCTGTGAAACTTCTTTCTGATCTGGGCTTTCAACCAACAGAGTTGAACCTTACTTTGGATGGAGGAGTATTCAAACACTCTTTCTGTAGAAACTGCAAGTGGACATTTGGAGCGCTACGATGCCTATCGCGGAAACAGGAATATCTTCCAATAAAAACTACACAGAAGCATTCTGTGAAATTTTTCTGATCTGTGCATTCAACTAACACACTTGAACATAACTTTTGATTGAGGAGTTTTCAAACACTCTTTCTGTAGAAACTGGAAGTGGACATTATGAGCGCTTTGAGGCCTATCGCGGAAAAAGGAATATCTTCAAATAAAAACTACACAGAAGCATTCTGTGAAACTTCTTTCTTATCTGTGCATTCAACTAACAGAGTTGAACCTTACTTTTGATGGAGGAGTTTTGAAATAATGTTTCTGTAGAAACTGCAAGTGGATATTTTGAGCGCTATGAGGCCTATCGCGGAAAAAGCTATATCTTCAAATAAAAACTACACGGAAGCATTCTGTGAAACTTCTTTCTGATCTGTGCATTCAACTAACAGAGGTGAACATTACTTTTGATGGAGGAGTTTTTAAACACTCTTTCTGTAGAAACTGCAAGGGGATATTTGGAGCGCTATGAGGCCTATTGCGGAAAAAGGAATATCTTCAAATAAAAAGTACACAGAAGCATTCTGTGACACTTCTTTCTTATCTGTGCATTCAACTAACAGAGTTGATTCTTACTTTTGATGGAGGAGTTTTGAAACACTATTTCTGTAGAAACTTCAAGTGGACATTTTGAGCGCTATGAGGCCTATGGTGGAAAAAGGTATATCTTCAAATAAAAACTACACAGAAGCATTCTGTGAAACTTCTTTCAGATCTGTGCATTCGACTAACAGAGCTGAACATTACTTTTGATGGAGGAGTTTTTAAACACTGTTTCTGTAGAAACTGCAAGGGGATATTTGGGGCTCTATGAGGCCTATTGCGGAAAAAGCTATATCTTCAAATAAAAACTACAGAGAAGCATTCTGTGAAACTTCTTTCTTATCTGTGCATTCAACTAACAGAGTTGAACATTACTTTAGATGGAGGATTTTTGAAACACTCTTTCTGTAGAAACTGCATGTGGATCATTGAGGCGCTATGAGGCCTATCGTGGAAAAAGAAATATCTTCCAATAAAAACTACAAAAAAGCATTCTCTGGATCTTCTTTCCGATCTGTGCATTCAACTAACAGAGTTGAACCTTACTTTTGATGGAGGAGTTTTGAACCACTCTTTCTGTAGAAACCGCAAGTGGACATTTGGAGCGCTATGAGGCCTGTAATGGAAAAGAAATATCTTCAAATAAAAACTACAGAGAAGCATTCTGTGAAACTTCTTTCTGATCTGTTCATTCAACTAAGAGTGTTGAAACTTACTATTGATTGAGGAGTTTTTAAACACTCTTTCTGTAGAAACTGCATGTGGATATTTGAGGCGCTATGAGGCCTATCGCTGAAAAAGGGATGTCTTCAAATAAAAACTTCACAGAAGCATTCTGTGAAACCACTTTCTGATCTGTGCATTCAACAAACAGAGTTGAACCTTCCTTTTGATGGAGGAGTTTTGAAACACTCTTTCTGTAGAAACTGCAATTGGACATTTGGAGCGCAATGAGGCCTATAGTGGTAAAAGGTATATCTTCAAATAAAAACTACACAGAAGCATTCTTTGAAACTTCTCTCTGATCTGTACATTCATCTAGCAGTGTTGAATCTTACTTTTGATTGAGGAGTTTTTAAACATTCTTTCTGTAGAAAGTGTAAGTGGATATTTGGAGTGCTATGAGGCCTATTGCGGAAAAAGGATTATCTTCAAATAAAAAGTGCACAAAAGAATTCTGTGAAACTTCTTTCTGATCTGTGCATTCAACTAACAGAGATGAACCTTACTTTTAATGGAAGACTTTTGAAACACTCTTTCTGTAGAAACTGCAGGTCGATATTTGGAGCGCTATGAAGCCTATCGCGGAAAAAGCAATAACTTCAAGTAAAAACTACACAGAAGCATTCTGTGAAACTTCTTTCTCATCTGTGCATTCACCTAACAGAGTAGAACCTTACTTTTGATTGAGGAGCTTTAAAACACTCTTTCTGTGTAAACTGCACGTGGACATTAGGAGAGCTCTGAGGCCAATCGTGGAAAAACGAATATCTTCAAGTAAAAACTACACAGAAGCAGACTGTGAGACTTCATTCTGATCTGTACATTCATCTAACAGGGTTGAACCTTACTTTTCATGGAGATGTTTTGAAACACTCTTTCGGTAGATAGTGCAAGTTGTCATTTGGAGCGCTATGAGGCCTATAGTGGAAAAAGGAATATCTTCAAATAAAAACTACACAGTAGCATTCTGTGGAACTTCTTTCTGACCTGTGCATTCAACTAACCGAGTTGAACCTTACTTTGGGTGGAGGAGTTTTGAAACACTCTGTAGGAACTGGAAGTGGATATTTGTAGCGCTACGAGACCTATAGCGGAAAAAGGAATATCTTCCAATAAAAACTACACAGAAGCATTCTGTGGAAATCCTTATTGATCTGTTCATTCAACTAAAGGAGTTGAACCTTACTTTTGGTGGAAGACTATTGAAACACTCTTCCTGTAGAAACTGCAAGCGGACATTTGGAGTGCTATGAGGCCTATCGTGGAAAAAGGAATATCTTCATATAAAAACTACACAGTTGCATTCTGTGAAACTACTTTATGATCTGTGCGTTCAACTGACAGAGTTGAAACTTGCTTTTGACTGAGGGGTTTTGAAACAGTCCTTCTGTGTAAACTGCAAGTGGACATTTGGATCTCTATGAGGCCTATGGTGGGAAAAGGAATACATTCAAACAAAAACTACACAGAAGCATTCTGTGAAACTACTTTCTGATCTGTTCATTCAACTAGCAGTGTTGATCCTAACTTTTGATGGAGGAGTTTTTGAAACACTCTTCTTACCGTACAAACTGCAGGAGAATATTTGGAGCTCTATGAGGCCTATCGCGGAAAAAGGAATATCTTCAAATAAAAACTACACAGAAGCATTCTGTGAAACTTCTTTCCGATCTGTGCATTCAACTAACAGAGTTGAACCTTACTTTTGATGGAGGAGTTTTGAACCACTCTTTCTGTAGAAACTGCAAGTGGACATTTGGAGCGCTATGAGGCCTATAATGGAAAAGGAATATCTTCAAATAAAAACTACACAGAAGCATTCTGTGAAACTTCTTTCTCAACTGTTCATTGAAATGACAGTGTTGAAAATTACTTTTGATGGAGGAGCTTTTAAACACTCTTTCTGTAGAAACTGCATGTGGATATTTGAGGCGCTATGAGGCCTATCGCTGAAAAAGGGATGTCATCAAATAAAAACTTCACAGAAGCATTCTTTGAAACCACTTTCTTATCTGTGCATTCAACAAACAGAGGTGAACTTTACTTTTGATGGAGGAGTTTTCAAACACTCTTTCTGTGGAAACTACATGTGGACATATGGAGCCCCATGAGGCCTATCGTGGAGAAAGGAATATCTTCAAAGAAAGACTAGAGTAAAACGTTCTGTGAAACTTCTTTCTGATCTGGGCTTTCAACCAACAGAGTTGAACCTTACTTTGGATGGAGGAGTATTCAAACACTCTTTCTGTAGAAACTGCAAGTGGACATTTGGAGCGCTACGAGGCCTATCGCGGAAAAAGGAATATCTTCCAATAAAAACTACACAGAAGCATTCTGTGAAATTTTTCTGATCTGTGCATTCAACTAACACACTTGAACATAACTTTTGATTGAGGAGTTTTCAAACACTCTTTCTGTAGAAACTGGAAGTGGACATTATGAGCGCTTTGAGGCCTATCGCGGAAAAAGGAATATCTTCAAATAAAAACTACACAGAAGCATTCTGTGAAACTTCTTTCTTATCTGTGCATTCAACTAACAGAGTTGAACCTTACTTTTGATGGAGGAGTTTTGAAATAATGTTTCTGTAGAAACTGCAAGTGGATATTTTGAGCGCTATGAGGCCTATCGCGGAAAAAGCTATATCTTCAAATAAAAACTACACGGAAGCATTCTGTGAAACTTCTTTCTGATCTGTGCATTCAACTAACAGAGGTGAACATTACTTTTGATGGAGGAGTTTTTAAACACTCTTTCTGTAGAAACTGCAAGGGGATATTTGGAGCGCTATGAGGCCTATTGCGGAAAAAGGAATATCTTCAAATAAAAAGTACACAGAAGCATTCTGTGACACTTCTTTCTTATCTGTGCATTCAACTAACAGAGTTGATTCTTACTTTTGATGGAGGAGTTTTGAAACACTCTTTCTGTAGAAACTTCAAGTGGACATTTTGAGCGCTATGAGGCCTATGGCGGAAAAAGGTATATCTTCAAATAAAAACTACACAGAAGCATTCTGTGAAACTTATTTCAGATCTGTGCATTCGACTAACAGAGCTGAACATTACTTTTGATGGAGGAGTTTTTAAACACTGTTTCTGTAGAAACTGCAAGGGGATATTTGGAGCTCTATGAGGCCTATTGCGGAAAAAGCTATATCTTCAAATAAAAACTACAGAGAAGCATTCTGTGAAACTTCTTTCTTATCTGTGCATTCAACTAACAGAGTTGAACATTACTTTAGATGGAGGATTTTTGAAACACTCTTTCTGTAGAAACTGCATGTGGATCATTGAGGCGCTATGAGGCCTATCGTGGAAAAAGAAATATCTTCCAATAAAAACTACAAAAAAGCATTCTCTGAATCTTCTTTCCGATCTGTGCATTCAACTAACAGAGTTGAACCTTACTTTTGATGGAGGAGTTTTGAACCACTCTTTCTGTAGAAACCGCAAGTGGACATTTGGAGCGCTATGAGGCCTGTAATGGAAAAGAAATATCTTCAAATAAAAACTACAGAGAAGCATTCTGTGAAACTTCTTTCTGATCTGTTCATTCAACTAAGAGTGTTGAAACTTACTATTGATTGAGGAGTTTTTAAACACTCTTTCTGTAGAAACTGCATGTGGATATTTGAGGCGCTATGAGGCCTATCGCTGAAAAAGGGATGTCTTCAAATAAAAACTTCACAGAAGCATTCTGTGAAACCACTTTCTGATCTGTGCATTCAACAAACAGAGTTGAACCTTCCTTTTGATGGAGGAGTTTTGAAACACTCTTTCTGTAGAAACTGCAATTGGACATTTGGAGCGCAATGAGGCCTATAGTGGTAAAAGGTATATCTTCAAATAAAAACTACACAGAAGCATTCTTTGAAACTTCTCTCTGATCTGTACATTCATCTAGCAGTGTTGAATCTTACTTTTGATTGAGGAGTTTTTAAACATTCTTTCTGTAGAAAGTGTAAGTGGATATTTGGAGTGCTATGAGGCCTATTGCGGAAAAAGGATTATCTTCAAATAAAAAGTGCACAAAAGAATTCTGTGAAACTTCTTTCTGATCTGTGCATTCAACTAACAGAGATGAACCTTACTTTTAATGGAAGACTTTTGAAACACTCTTTCTGTAGAAACTGCAGGTCGATATTTGGAGCGCTATGAAGCCTATCGCGGAAAAAGCAATAACTTCAAGTAAAAACTACACAGAAGCATTCTGTGAAACTTCTTTCTCATCTGTGCATTCACCTAACAGAGTAGAACCTTACTTTTGATTGAGGAGCTTTAAAACACTCTTTCTGTGTAAACTGCACGTGGACATTAGGAGAGCTCTGAGGCCAATCGTGGAAAAACGAATATCTTCAAGTAAAAACTACACAGAAGCAGACTGTGAGACTTCATTCTGATCTGTACATTCATCTAACAGGGTTGAACCTTACTTTTCATGGAGATGTTTTGAAACACTCTTTCGGTAGATAGTGCAAGTTGTCATTTGGAGCGCTATGAGGCCTATAGTGGAAAAAGGAATATCTTCAAATAAAAACTACACAGTAGCATTCTGTGGAACTTCTTTCTGACCTGTGCATTCAACTAACCGAGTTGAACCTTACTTTGGGTGGAGGAGTTTTGAAACACTCTGTAGGAACTGGAAGTGGATATTTGTAGCGCTACGAGACCTATAGCGGAAAAAGGAATATCTTCCAATAAAAACTACACAGAAGCATTCTGTGGAAATCCTTATTGATCTGTTCATTCAACTAAAGGAGTTGAACCTTACTTTTGGTGGAAGACTATTGAAACACTCTTCCTGTAGAAACTGCAAGCGGACATTTGGAGTGCTATGAGGCCTATCGTGGAAAAAGGAATATCTTCATATAAAAACTACACAGTTGCATTCTGTGAAACTACTTTATGATCTGTGCGTTCAACTGACAGAGTTGAAACTTGCTTTTGACTGAGGGGTTTTGAAACAGTCCTTCTGTGTAAACTGCAAGTGGACATTTGGATCTCTATGAGGCCTATGGTGGGAAAAGGAATACATTCAAACAAAAACTACACAGAAGCATTCTGTGAAACTACTTTCTGATCTGTTCATTCAACTAGCAGTGTTGATCCTAACTTTTGATGGAGGAGTTTTTGAAACACTCTTCTTACCGTACAAACTGCAGGAGAATATTTGGAGCTCTATGAGGCCTATCGCGGAAAAAGGAATATCTTCAAATAAAAACTACACAGAAGCATTCTGTGAAACTTCTTTCCGATCTGTGCATTCAACTAACAGAGTTGAACCTTACTTTTGATGGAGGAGTTTTGAACCACTCTTTCTGTAGAAACTGCAAGTGGACATTTGGAGCGCTATGAGGCCTATAATGGAAAAGGAATATCTTCAAATAAAAACTACACAGAAGCATTCTGTGAAACTTCTTTCTCAACTGTTCATTGAAATGACAGTGTTGAAAATTACTTTTGATGGAGGAGCTTTTAAACACTCTTTCTGTAGAAACTGCATGTGGATATTTGAGGCGCTATGAGGCCTATCGCTGAAAAAGGGATGTCATCAAATAAAAACTTCACAGAAGCATTCTTTGAAACCACTTTCTTATCTGTGCATTCAACAAACAGAGGTGAACTTTACTTTTGATGGAGGAGTTTTCAAACACTCTTTCTGTGGAAACTACATGTGGACATATGGAGCCCCATGAGGCCTATCGTGGAGAAAGGAATATCTTCAAAGAAAGACTAGAGTAAAACGTTCTGTGAAACTTCTTTCTGATCTGGGCTTTCAACCAACAGAGTTGAACCTTACTTTGGATGGAGGAGTATTCAAACACTCTTTCTGTAGAAACTGCAAGTGGACATTTGGAGCGCTACGAGGCCTATCGCGGAAAAAGGAATATCTTCCAATAAAAACTACACAGAAGCATTCTGTGAAATTTTTCTGATCTGTGCATTCAACTAACACACTTGAACATAACTTTTGATTGAGGAGTTTTCAAACACTCTTTCTGTAGAAACTGGAAGTGGACATTATGAGCGCTTTGAGGCCTATCGCGGAAAAAGGAATATCTTCAAATAAAAACTACACAGAAGCATTCTGTGAAACTTCTTTCTTATCTGTGCATTCAACTAACAGAGTTGAACCTTACTTTTGATGGAGGAGTTTTGAAATAATGTTTCTGTAGAAACTGCAAGTGGATATTTTGAGCGCTATGAGGCCTATCGCGGAAAAAGCTATATCTTCAAATAAAAACTACACGGAAGCATTCTGTGAAACTTCTTTCTGATCTGTGCATTCAACTAACAGAGGTGAACATTACTTTTGATGGAGGAGTTTTTAAACACTCTTTCTGTAGAAACTGCAAGGGGATATTTGGAGCGCTATGAGGCCTATTGCGGAAAAAGGAATATCTTCAAATAAAAAGTACACAGAAGCATTCTGTGACACTTCTTTCTTATCTGTGCATTCAACTAACAGAGTTGATTCTTACTTTTGATGGAGGAGTTTTGAAACACTCTTTCTGTAGAAACTTCAAGTGGACATTTTGAGCGCTATGAGGCCTATGGCGGAAAAAGGTATATCTTCAAATAAAAACTACACAGAAGCATTCTGTGAAACTTATTTCAGATCTGTGCATTCGACTAACAGAGCTGAACATTACTTTTGATGGAGGAGTTTTTAAACACTGTTTCTGTAGAAACTGCAAGGGGATATTTGGAGCTCTATGAGGCCTATTGCGGAAAAAGCTATATCTTCAAATAAAAACTACAGAGAAGCATTCTGTGAAACTTCTTTCTTATCTGTGCATTCAACTAACAGAGTTGAACATTACTTTAGATGGAGGATTTTTGAAACACTCTTTCTGTAGAAACTGCATGTGGATCATTGAGGCGCTATGAGGCCTATCGTGGAAAAAGAAATATCTTCCAATAAAAACTACAAAAAAGCATTCTCTGAATCTTCTTTCCGATCTGTGCATTCAACTAACAGAGTTGAACCTTACTTTTGATGGAGGAGTTTTGAACCACTCTTTCTGTAGAAACCGCAAGTGGACATTTGGAGCGCTATGAGGCCTGTAATGGAAAAGAAATATCTTCAAATAAAAACTACAGAGAAGCATTCTGTGAAACTTCTTTCTGATCTGTTCATTCAACTAAGAGTGTTGAAACTTACTATTGATTGAGGAGTTTTTAAACACTCTTTCTGTAGAAACTGCATGTGGATATTTGAGGCGCTATGAGGCCTATCGCTGAAAAAGGGATGTCTTCAAATAAAAACTTCACAGAAGCATTCTGTGAAACCACTTTCTGATCTGTGCATTCAACAAACAGAGTTGAACCTTCCTTTTGATGGAGGAGTTTTGAAACACTCTTTCTGTAGAAACTGCAATTGGACATTTGGAGCGCAATGAGGCCTATAGTGGTAAAAGGTATATCTTCAAATAAAAACTACACAGAAGCATTCTTTGAAACTTCTCTCTGATCTGTACATTCATCTAGCAGTGTTGAATCTTACTTTTGATTGAGGAGTTTTTAAACATTCTTTCTGTAGAAAGTGTAAGTGGATATTTGGAGTGCTATGAGGCCTATTGCGGAAAAAGGATTATCTTCAAATAAAAAGTGCACAAAAGAATTCTGTGAAACTTCTTTCTGATCTGTGCATTCAACTAACAGAGATGAACCTTACTTTTAATGGAAGACTTTTGAAACACTCTTTCTGTAGAAACTGCAGGTCGATATTTGGAGCGCTATGAAGCCTATCGCGGAAAAAGCAATAACTTCAAGTAAAAACTACACAGAAGCATTCTGTGAAACTTCTTTCTCATCTGTGCATTCACCTAACAGAGTAGAACCTTACTTTTGATTGAGGAGCTTTAAAACACTCTTTCTGTGTAAACTGCACGTGGACATTAGGAGAGCTCTGAGGCCAATCGTGGAAAAACGAATATCTTCAAGTAAAAACTACACAGAAGCAGACTGTGAGACTTCATTCTGATCTGTACATTCATCTAACAGGGTTGAACCTTACTTTTCATGGAGATGTTTTGAAACACTCTTTCGGTAGATAGTGCAAGTTGTCATTTGGAGCGCTATGAGGCCTATAGTGGAAAAAGGAATATCTTCAAATAAAAACTACACAGTAGCATTCTGTGGAACTTCTTTCTGACCTGTGCATTCAACTAACCGAGTTGAACCTTACTTTGGGTGGAGGAGTTTTGAAACACTCTGTAGGAACTGGAAGTGGATATTTGTAGCGCTACGAGACCTATAGCGGAAAAAGGAATATCTTCCAATAAAAACTACACAGAAGCATTCTGTGGAAATCCTTATTGATCTGTTCATTCAACTAAAGGAGTTGAACCTTACTTTTGGTGGAAGACTATTGAAACACTCTTCCTGTAGAAACTGCAAGCGGACATTTGGAGTGCTATGAGGCCTATCGTGGAAAAAGGAATATCTTCATATAAAAACTACACAGTTGCATTCTGTGAAACTACTTTATGATCTGTGCGTTCAACTGACAGAGTTGAAACTTGCTTTTGACTGAGGGGTTTTGAAACAGTCCTTCTGTGTAAACTGCAAGTGGACATTTGGATCTCTATGAGGCCTATGGTGGGAAAAGGAATACATTCAAACAAAAACTACACAGAAGCATTCTGTGAAACTACTTTCTGATCTGTTCATTCAACTAGCAGTGTTGATCCTAACTTTTGATGGAGGAGTTTTTGAAACACTCTTCTTACCGTACAAACTGCAAGAGAATATTTGGAGCTCTATGAGGCCTATCGCGGAAAAAGGAATATCTTCAAATAAAAACTACCCAGAAGCATACTGTGAAACTTCTTTCCGATCTGTGCATTCAACTAACAGAGTTGAACCTTACTTTTGATGGAGGAGTTTTGAACCACTCTTTCTGTAGAAACTGCAAGTGGACATTTGGAGCGCTATGAGGCCTATAATGGAAAAGGAATATCTTCAAATAAAAACTACACAGAAGCATTCTGTGAAACTTCTTTCTCAACTGTTCATTGAAATGACAGTGTTGAAAATTACTTTTGATGGAGGAGCTTTTAAACACTCTTTCTGTAGAAACTGCATGTGGATATTTGAGGCGCTATGAGGCCTATCGCTGAAAAAGGGATGTCATCAAATAAAAACTTCACAGAAGCATTCTTTGAAACCACTTTCTTATCTGTGCATTCAACAAACAGAGGTGAACTTTACTTTTGATGGAGGAGTTTTCAAACACTCTTTCTGTGGAAACTACATGTGGACATATGGAGCCCCATGAGGCCTATCGTGGAGAAAGGAATATCTTCAAAGAAAGACTAGAGTAAAACGTTCTGTGAAACTTCTTTCTGATCTGGGCTTTCAACCAACAGAGTTGAACCTTACTTTGGATGGAGGAGTATTCAAACACTCTTTCTGTAGAAACTGCAAGTGGACATTTGGAGCGCTACGAGGCCTATCGCGGAAAAAGGAATATCTTCCAATAAAAACTACACAGAAGCATTCTGTGAAATTTTTCTGATCTGTGCATTCAACTAACACACTTGAACATAACTTTTGATTGAGGAGTTTTCAAACACTCTTTCTGTAGAAACTGGAAGTGGACATTATGAGCGCTTTGAGGCCTATCGCGGAAAAAGGAATATCTTCAAATAAAAACTACACAGAAGCATTCTGTGAAACTTCTTTCTTATCTGTGCATTCAACTAACAGAGTTGAACCTTACTTTTGATGGAGGAGTTTTGAAATAATGTTTCTGTAGAAACTGCAAGTGGATATTTTGAGCGCTATGAGGCCTATCGCGGAAAAAGCTATATCTTCAAATAAAAACTACACGGAAGCATTCTGTGAAACTTCTTTCTGATCTGTGCATTCAACTAACAGAGGTGAACATTACTTTTGATGGAGGAGTTTTTAAACACTCTTTCTGTAGAAACTGCAAGGGGATATTTGGAGCGCTATGAGGCCTATTGCGGAAAAAGGAATATCTTCAAATAAAAAGTACACAGAAGCATTCTGTGACACTTCTTTCTTATCTGTGCATTCAACTAACAGAGTTGATTCTTACTTTTGATGGAGGAGTTTTGAAACACTATTTCTGTAGAAACTTCAAGTGGACATTTTGAGCGCTATGAGGCCTATGGCGGAAAAAGGTATATCTTCAAATAAAAACTACACAGAAGCATTCTGTGAAACTTCTTTCAGATCTGTGCATTCGACTAACAGAGCTGAACATTACTTTTGATGGAGGAGTTTTTAAACACTGTTTCTGTAGAAACTGCAAGGGGATATTTGGAGCTCTATGAGGCCTATTGCGGAAAAAGCTATATCTTCAAATAAAAACTACAGAGAAGCATTCTGTGAAACTTCTTTCTTATCTGTGCATTCAACTAACAGAGTTGAACATTACTTTAGATGGAGGATTTTTGAAACACTCTTTCTGTAGAAACTGCATGTGGATCATTGAGGCGCTATGAGGCCTATCGTGGAAAAAGAAATATCTTCCAATAAAAACTACAAAAAAGCATTCTCTGAATCTTCTTTCCGATCTGTGCATTCAACTAACAGAGTTGAACCTTACTTTTGATGGAGGAGTTTTGAACCACTCTTTCTGTAGAAACCGCAAGTGGACATTTGGAGCGCTATGAGGCCTGTAATGGAAAAGAAATATCTTCAAATAAAAACTACAGAGAAGCATTCTGTGAAACTTCTTTCTGATCTGTTCATTCAACTAAGAGTGTTGAAACTTACTATTGATTGAGGAGTTTTTAAACACTCTTTCTGTAGAAACTGCATGTGGATATTTGAGGCGCTATGAGGCCTATCGCTGAAAAAGGGATGTCTTCAAATAAAAACTTCACAGAAGCATTCTGTGAAACCACTTTCTGATCTGTGCATTCAACAAACAGAGTTGAACCTTCCTTTTGATGGAGGAGTTTTGAAACACTCTTTCTGTAGAAACTGCAATTGGACATTTGGAGCGCAATGAGGCCTATAGTGGTAAAAGGTATATCTTCAAATAAAAACTACACAGAAGCATTCTTTGAAACTTCTCTCTGATCTGTACATTCATCTAGCAGTGTTGAATCTTACTTTTGATTGAGGAGTTTTTAAACATTCTTTCTGTAGAAAGTGTAAGTGGATATTTGGAGTGCTATGAGGCCTATTGCGGAAAAAGGATTATCTTCAAATAAAAAGTGCACAAAAGAATTCTGTGAAACTTCTTTCTGATCTGTGCATTCAACTAACAGAGATGAACCTTACTTTTAATGGAAGACTTTTGAAACACTCTTTCTGTAGAAACTGCAGGTCGATATTTGGAGCGCTATGAAGCCTATCGCGGAAAAAGCAATAACTTCAAGTAAAAACTACACAGAAGCATTCTGTGAAACTTCTTTCTCATCTGTGCATTCACCTAACAGAGTAGAACCTTACTTTTGATTGAGGAGCTTTAAAACACTCTTTCTGTGTAAACTGCACGTGGACATTAGGAGAGCTCTGAGGCCAATCGTGGAAAAACGAATATCTTCAAGTAAAAACTACACAGAAGCAGACTGTGAGACTTCATTCTGATCTGTACATTCATCTAACAGGGTTGAACCTTACTTTTCATGGAGATGTTTTGAAACACTCTTTCGGTAGATAGTGCAAGTTGTCATTTGGAGCGCTATGAGGCCTATAGTGGAAAAAGGAATATCTTCAAATAAAAACTACACAGTAGCATTCTGTGGAACTTCTTTCTGACCTGTGCATTCAACTAACCGAGTTGAACCTTACTTTGGGTGGAGGAGTTTTGAAACACTCTGTAGGAACTGGAAGTGGATATTTGTAGCGCTACGAGACCTATAGCGGAAAAAGGAATATCTTCCAATAAAAACTACACAGAAGCATTCTGTGGAAATCCTTATTGATCTGTTCATTCAACTAAAGGAGTTGAACCTTACTTTTGGTGGAAGACTATTGAAACACTCTTCCTGTAGAAACTGCAAGCGGACATTTGGAGTGCTATGAGGCCTATCGTGGAAAAAGGAATATCTTCATATAAAAACTACACAGTTGCATTCTGTGAAACTACTTTATGATCTGTGCGTTCAACTGACAGAGTTGAAACTTGCTTTTGACTGAGGGGTTTTGAAACAGTCCTTCTGTGTAAACTGCAAGTGGACATTTGGATCTCTATGAGGCCTATGGTGGGAAAAGGAATACATTCAAACAAAAACTACACAGAAGCATTCTGTGAAACTACTTTCTGATCTGTTCATTCAACTAGCAGTGTTGATCCTAACTTTTGATGGAGGAGTTTTTGAAACACTCTTCTTACCGTACAAACTGCAAGAGAATATTTGGAGCTCTATGAGGCCTATCGCGGAAAAAGGAATATCTTCAAATAAAAACTACACAGAAGCATACTGTGAAACTTCTTTCCGATCTGTGCATTCAACTAACAGAGTTGAACCTTACTTTTGATGGAGGAGTTTTGAACCACTCTTTCTGTAGAAACTGCAAGTGGACATTTGGAGCGCTATGAGGCCTATAATGGAAAAGGAATATCTTCAAATAAAAACTACACAGAAGCATTCTGTGAAACTTCTTTCTCAACTGTTCATTGAAATGACAGTGTTGAAAATTACTTTTGATGGAGGAGCTTTTAAACACTCTTTCTGTAGAAACTGCATGTGGATATTTGAGGCGCTATGAGGCCTATCGCTGAAAAAGGGATGTCATCAAATAAAAACTTCACAGAAGCATTCTTTGAAACCACTTTCTTATCTGTGCATTCAACAAACAGAGGTGAACTTTACTTTTGATGGAGGAGTTTTCAAACACTCTTTCTGTGGAAACTACATGTGGACATATGGAGCCCCATGAGGCCTATCGTGGAGAAAGGAATATCTTCAAAGAAAGACTAGAGTAAAACGTTCTGTGAAACTTCTTTCTGATCTGGGCTTTCAACCAACAGAGTTGAACCTTACTTTGGATGGAGGAGTATTCAAACACTCTTTCTGTAGAAACTGCAAGTGGACATTTGGAGCGCTACGAGGCCTATCGCGGAAAAAGGAATATCTTCCAATAAAAACTACACAGAAGCATTCTGTGAAATTTTTCTGATCTGTGCATTCAACTAACACACTTGAACATAACTTTTGATTGAGGAGTTTTCAAACACTCTTTCTGTAGAAACTGGAAGTGGACATTATGAGCGCTTTGAGGCCTATCGCGGAAAAAGGAATATCTTCAAATAAAAACTACACAGAAGCATTCTGTGAAACTTCTTTCTTATCTGTGCATTCAACTAACAGAGTTGAACCTTACTTTTGATGGAGGAGTTTTGAAATAATGTTTCTGTAGAAACTGCAAGTGGATATTTTGAGCGCTATGAGGCCTATCGCGGAAAAAGCTATATCTTCAAATAAAAACTACACGGAAGCATTCTGTGAAACTTCTTTCTGATCTGTGCATTCAACTAACAGAGGTGAACATTACTTTTGATGGAGGAGTTTTTAAACACTCTTTCTGTAGAAACTGCAAGGGGATATTTTGAGCGCTATGAGGCCTATTGCGGAAAAAGGAATATCTTCAAATAAAAAGTACACAGAAGCATTCTGTGACACTTCTTTCTTATCTGTGCATTCAACTAACAGAGTTGATTCTTACTTTTGATGGAGGAGTTTTGAAACACTATTTCTGTAGAAACTTCAAGTGGACATTTTGAGCGCTATGAGGCCTATGGTGGAAAAAGGTATATCTTCAAATAAAAACTACACAGAAGCATTCTGTGAAACTTCTTTCAGATCTGTGCATTCGACTAACAGAGCTGAACATTACTTTTGATGGAGGAGTTTTTAAACACTGTTTCTGTAGAAACTGCAAGGGGATATTTGGGGCTCTATGAGGCCTATTGCGGAAAAAGCTATATCTTCAAATAAAAACTACAGAGAAGCATTCTGTGAAACTTCTTTCTTATCTGTGCATTCAACTAACAGAGTTGAACATTACTTTAGATGGAGGATTTTTGAAACACTCTTTCTGTAGAAACTGCATGTGGATCATTGAGGCGCTATGAGGCCTATCGTGGAAAAAGAAATATCTTCCAATAAAAACTACAAAAAAGCATTCTCTGGATCTTCTTTCCGATCTGTGCATTCAACTAACAGAGTTGAACCTTACTTTTGATGGAGGAGTTTTGAACCACTCTTTCTGTAGAAACCGCAAGTGGACATTTGGAGCGCTATGAGGCCTGTAATGGAAAAGAAATATCTTCAAATAAAAACTACAGAGAAGCATTCTGTGAAACTTCTTTCTGATCTGTTCATTCAACTAAGAGTGTTGAAACTTACTATTGATTGAGGAGTTTTTAAACACTCTTTCTGTAGAAACTGCATGTGGATATTTGAGGCGCTATGAGGCCTATCGCTGAAAAAGGGATGTCTTCAAATAAAAACTTCACAGAAGCATTCTGTGAAACCACTTTCTGATCTGTGCATTCAACAAACAGAGTTGAACCTTCCTTTTGATGGAGGAGTTTTGAAACACTCTTTCTGTAGAAACTGCAATTGGACATTTGGAGCGCAATGAGGCCTATAGTGGTAAAAGGTATATCTTCAAATAAAAACTACACAGAAGCATTCTTTGAAACTTCTCTCTGATCTGTACATTCATCTAGCAGTGTTGAATCTTACTTTTGATTGAGGAGTTTTTAAACATTCTTTCTGTAGAAAGTGTAAGTGGATATTTGGAGTGCTATGAGGCCTATTGCGGAAAAAGGATTATCTTCAAATAAAAAGTGCACAAAAGAATTCTGTGAAACTTCTTTCTGATCTGTGCATTCAACTAACAGAGATGAACCTTACTTTTAATGGAAGACTTTTGAAACACTCTTTCTGTAGAAACTGCAGGTCGATATTTGGAGCGCTATGAAGCCTATCGCGGAAAAAGCAATAACTTCAAGTAAAAACTACACAGAAGCATTCTGTGAAACTTCTTTCTCATCTGTGCATTCACCTAACAGAGTAGAACCTTACTTTTGATTGAGGAGCTTTAAAACACTCTTTCTGTGTAAACTGCACGTGGACATTAGGAGAGCTCTGAGGCCAATCGTGGAAAAACGAATATCTTCAAGTAAAAACTACACAGAAGCAGACTGTGAGACTTCATTCTGATCTGTACATTCATCTAACAGGGTTGAACCTTACTTTTCATGGAGATGTTTTGAAACACTCTTTCGGTAGATAGTGCAAGTTGTCATTTGGAGCGCTATGAGGCCTATAGTGGAAAAAGGAATATCTTCAAATAAAAACTACACAGTAGCATTCTGTGGAACTTCTTTCTGACCTGTGCATTCAACTAACCGAGTTGAACCTTACTTTGGGTGGAGGAGTTTTGAAACACTCTGTAGGAACTGGAAGTGGATATTTGTAGCGCTACGAGACCTATAGCGGAAAAAGGAATATCTTCCAATAAAAACTACACAGAAGCATTCTGTGGAAATCCTTATTGATCTGTTCATTCAACTAAAGGAGTTGAACCTTACTTTTGGTGGAAGACTATTGAAACACTCTTCCTGTAGAAACTGCAAGCGGACATTTGGAGTGCTATGAGGCCTATCGTGGAAAAAGGAATATCTTCATATAAAAACTACACAGTTGCATTCTGTGAAACTACTTTATGATCTGTGCGTTCAACTGACAGAGTTGAAACTTGCTTTTGACTGACGGGTTTTGAAACAGTCCTTCTGTGTAAACTGCAAGTGGACATTTGGATCTCTATGAGGCCTATGGTGGGAAAAGGAATACATTCAAACAAAAACTACACAGAAGCATTCTGTGAAACTACTTTCTGATCTGTTCATTCAACTAGCAGTGTTGATCCTAACTTTTGATGGAGGAGTTTTTGAAACACTCTTCTTACCGTACAAACTGCAGGAGAATATTTGGAGCTCTATGAGGCCTATCGCGGAAAAAGGAATATCTTCAAATAAAAACTACACAGAAGCATTCTGTGAAACTTCTTTCCGATCTGTGCATTCAACTAACAGAGTTGAACCTTACTTTTGATGGAGGAGTTTTGAACCACTCTTTCTGTAGAAACTGCAAGTGGACATTTGGAGCGCTATGAGGCCTATAATGGAAAAGGAATATCTTCAAATAAAAACTACACAGAAGCATTCTGTGAAACTTCTTTCTCAACTGTTCATTGAAATGACAGTGTTGAAAATTACTTTTGATGGAGGAGCTTTTAAACACTCTTTCTGTAGAAACTGCATGTGGATATTTGAGGCGCTATGAGGCCTATCGCTGAAAAAGGGATGTCATCAAATAAAAACTTCACAGAAGCATTCTTTGAAACCACTTTCTTATCTGTGCATTCAACAAACAGAGGTGAACTTTACTTTTGATGGAGGAGTTTTCAAACACTCTTTCTGTGGAAACTACATGTGGACATATGGAGCCCCATGAGGCCTATCGTGGAGAAAGGAATATCTTCAAAGAAAGACTAGAGTAAAACGTTCTGTGAAACTTCTTTCTGATCTGGGCTTTCAACCAACAGAGTTGAACCTTACTTTGGATGGAGGAGTATTCAAACACTCTTTCTGTAGAAACTGCAAGTGGACATTTGGAGCGCTACGAGGCCTATCGCGGAAAAAGGAATATCTTCCAATAAAAACTACACAGAAGCATTCTGTGAAATTTTTCTGATCTGTGCATTCAACTAACACACTTGAACATAACTTTTGATTGAGGAGTTTTCAAACACTCTTTCTGTAGAAACTGGAAGTGGACATTATGAGCGCTTTGAGGCCTATCGCGGAAAAAGGAATATCTTCAAATAAAAACTACACAGAAGCATTCTGTGAAACTTCTTTCTTATCTGTGCATTCAACTAACAGAGTTGAACCTTACTTTTGATGGAGGAGTTTTGAAATAATGTTTCTGTAGAAACTGCAAGTGGATATTTTGAGCGCTATGAGGCCTATCGCGGAAAAAGCTATATCTTCAAATAAAAACTACACGGAAGCATTCTGTGAAACTTCTTTCTGATCTGTGCATTCAACTAACAGAGGTGAACATTACTTTTGATGGAGGAGTTTTTAAACACTCTTTCTGTAGAAACTGCAAGGGGATATTTTGAGCGCTATGAGGCCTATTGCGGAAAAAGGAATATCTTCAAATAAAAAGTACACAGAAGCATTCTGTGACACTTCTTTCTTATCTGTGCATTCAACTAACAGAGTTGATTCTTACTTTTGATGGAGGAGTTTTGAAACACTATTTCTGTAGAAACTTCAAGTGGACATTTTGAGCGCTATGAGGCCTATGGTGGAAAAAGGTATATCTTCAAATAAAAACTACACAGAAGCATTCTGTGAAACTTCTTTCAGATCTGTGCATTCGACTAACAGAGCTGAACATTACTTTTGATGGAGGAGTTTTTAAACACTGTTTCTGTAGAAACTGCAAGGGGATATTTGGGGCTCTATGAGGCCTATTGCGGAAAAAGCTATATCTTCAAATAAAAACTACAGAGAAGCATTCTGTGAAACTTCTTTCTTATCTGTGCATTCAACTAACAGAGTTGAACATTACTTTAGATGGAGGATTTTTGAAACACTCTTTCTGTAGAAACTGCATGTGGATCATTGAGGCGCTATGAGGCCTATCGTGGAAAAAGAAATATCTTCCAATAAAAACTACAAAAAAGCATTCTCTGGATCTTCTTTCCGATCTGTGCATTCAACTAACAGAGTTGAACCTTACTTTTGATGGAGGAGTTTTGAACCACTCTTTCTGTAGAAACCGCAAGTGGACATTTGGAGCGCTATGAGGCCTGTAATGGAAAAGAAATATCTTCAAATAAAAACTACAGAGAAGCATTCTGTGAAACTTCTTTCTGATCTGTTCATTCAACTAAGAGTGTTGAAACTTACTATTGATTGAGGAGTTTTTAAACACTCTTTCTGTAGAAACTGCATGTGGATATTTGAGGCGCTATGAGGCCTATCGCTGAAAAAGGGATGTCTTCAAATAAAAACTTCACAGAAGCATTCTGTGAAACCACTTTCTGATCTGTGCATTCAACAAACAGAGTTGAACCTTCCTTTTGATGGAGGAGTTTTGAAACACTCTTTCTGTAGAAACTGCAATTGGACATTTGGAGCGCAATGAGGCCTATAGTGGTAAAAGGTATATCTTCAAATAAAAACTACACAGAAGCATTCTTTGAAACTTCTCTCTGATCTGTACATTCATCTAGCAGTGTTGAATCTTACTTTTGATTGAGGAGTTTTTAAACATTCTTTCTGTAGAAAGTGTAAGTGGATATTTGGAGTGCTATGAGGCCTATTGCGGAAAAAGGATTATCTTCAAATAAAAAGTGCACAAAAGAATTCTGTGAAACTTCTTTCTGATCTGTGCATTCAACTAACAGAGATGAACCTTACTTTTAATGGAAGACTTTTGAAACACTCTTTCTGTAGAAACTGCAGGTCGATATTTGGAGCGCTATGAAGCCTATCGCGGAAAAAGCAATAACTTCAAGTAAAAACTACACAGAAGCATTCTGTGAAACTTCTTTCTCATCTGTGCATTCACCTAACAGAGTAGAACCTTACTTTTGATTGAGGAGCTTTAAAACACTCTTTCTGTGTAAACTGCACGTGGACATTAGGAGAGCTCTGAGGCCAATCGTGGAAAAACGAATATCTTCAAGTAAAAACTACACAGAAGCAGACTGTGAGACTTCATTCTGATCTGTACATTCATCTAACAGGGTTGAACCTTACTTTTCATGGAGATGTTTTGAAACACTCTTTCGGTAGATAGTGCAAGTTGTCATTTGGAGCGCTATGAGGCCTATAGTGGAAAAAGGAATATCTTCAAATAAAAACTACACAGTAGCATTCTGTGGAACTTCTTTCTGACCTGTGCATTCAACTAACCGAGTTGAACCTTACTTTGGGTGGAGGAGTTTTGAAACACTCTGTAGGAACTGCAAGTGGATATTTGTAGCGCTACGAGACCTATAGCGGAAAAAGGAATATCTTCCAATAAAAACTACACAGAAGCATTCTGTGGAAATCCTTATTGATCTGTTCATTCAACTAAAGGAGTTGAACCTTACTTTTGGTGGAAGACTATTGAAACACTCTTCCTGTAGAAACTGCAAGCGGACATTTGGAGTGCTATGAGGCCTATCGTGGAAAAAGGAATATCTTCATATAAAAACTACACAGTTGCATTCTGTGAAACTACTTTATGATCTGTGCGTTCAACTGACAGAGTTGAAACTTGCTTTTGACTGAGGGGTTTTGAAACAGTCCTTCTGTGTAAACTGCAAGTGGACATTTGGATCTCTATGAGGCCTATGGTGGGAAAAGGAATACATTCAAACAAAAACTACACAGAAGCATTCTGTGAAACTACTTTCTGATCTGTTCATTCAACTAGCAGTGTTGATCCTAACTTTTGATGGAGGAGTTTTTGAAACACTCTTCTTACCGTACAAACTGCAGGAGAATATTTGGAGCTCTATGAGGCCTATCGCGGAAAAAGGAATATCTTCAAATAAAAACTACACAGAAGCATTCTGTGAAACTTCTTTCCGATCTGTGCATTCAACTAACAGAGTTGAACCTTACTTTTGATGGAGGAGTTTTGAACCACTCTTTCTGTAGAAACTGCAAGTGGACATTTGGAGCGCTATGAGGCCTATAATGGAAAAGGAATATCTTCAAATAAAAACTACACAGAAGCATTCTGTGAAACTTCTTTCTCAACTGTTCATTGAAATAACAGTGTTGAAAATTACTTTTGATGGAGGAGCTTTTAAACACTCTTTCTGTAGAAACTGCATGTGGATATTTGAGGCGCTATGAGGCCTATCGCTGAAAAAGGGATGTCATCAAATAAAAACTTCACAGAAGCATTCTTTGAAACCACTTTCTTATCTGTGCATTCAACAAACAGAGGTGAACTTTACTTTTGATGGAGGAGTTTTCAAACACTCTTTCTGTGGAAACTACATGTGGACATATGGAGCCCCATGAGGCCTATCGTGGAGAAAGGAATATCTTCAAAGAAAGACTAGAGTAAAACGTTCTGTGAAACTTCTTTCTGATCTGGGCTTTCAACCAACAGAGTTGAACCTTACTTTGGATGGAGGAGTATTCAAACACTCTTTCTGTAGAAACTGCAAGTGGACATTTGGAGCGCTACGAGGCCTATCGCGGAAAAAGGAATATCTTCCAATAAAAACTACACAGAAGCATTCTGTGAAATTTTTCTGATCTGTGCATTCAACTAACACACTTGAACATAACTTTTGATTGAGGAGTTTTCAAACACTCTTTCTGTAGAAACTGGAAGTGGACATTATGAGCGCTTTGAGGCCTATCGCGGAAAAAGGAATATCTTCAAATAAAAACTACACAGAAGCATTCTGTGAAACTTCTTTCTTATCTGTGCATTCAACTAACAGAGTTGAACCTTACTTTTGATGGAGGAGTTTTGAAATAATGTTTCTGTAGAAACTGCAAGTGGATATTTTGAGCGCTATGAGGCCTATCGCGGAAAAAGCTATATCTTCAAATAAAAACTACACGGAAGCATTCTGTGAAACTTCTTTCTGATCTGTGCATTCAACTAACAGAGGTGAACATTACTTTTGATGGAGGAGTTTTTAAACACTCTTTCTGTAGAAACTGCAAGGGGATATTTGGAGCGCTATGAGGCCTATTGCGGAAAAAGGAATATCTTCAAATAAAAAGTACACAGAAGCATTCTGTGACACTTCTTTCTTATCTGTGCATTCAACTAACAGAGTTGATTCTTACTTTTGATGGAGGAGTTTTGAAACACTATTTCTGTAGAAACTTCAAGTGGACATTTTGAGCACTATGAGGCCTATGGCGGAAAAAGGTATATCTTCAAATAAAAACTACACAGAAGCATTCTGTGAAACTTCTTTCAGATCTGTGCATTCGACTAACAGAGCTGAACATTACTTTTGATGGAGGAGTTTTTAAACACTGTTTCTGTAGAAACTGCAAGGGGATATTTGGGGCTCTATGAGGCCTATTGCGGAAAAAGCTATATCTTCAAATAAAAACTACAGAGAAGCATTCTGTGAAACTTCTTTCTTATCTGTGCATTCAACTAACAGAGTTGAACATTACTTTAGATGGAGGATTTTTGAAACACTCTTTCTGTAGAAACTGCATGTGGATCATTGAGGCGCTATGAGGCCTATCGTGGAAAAAGAAATATCTTCCAATAAAAACTACAAAAAAGCATTCTCTGAATCTTCTTTCCGATCTGTGCATTCAACTAACAGAGTTGAACCTTACTTTTGATGGAGGAGTTTTGAACCACTCTTTCTGTAGAAACCGCAAGTGGACATTTGGAGCGCTATGAGGCCTGTAATGGAAAAGAAATATCTTCAAATAAAAACTACAGAGAAGCATTCTGTGAAACTTCTTTCTGATCTGTTCATTCAACTAAGAGTGTTGAAACTTACTATTGATTGAGGAGTTTTTAAACACTCTTTCTGTAGAAACTGCATGTGGATATTTGAGGCGCTATGAGGCCTATCGCTGAAAAAGGGATGTCTTCAAATAAAAACTTCACAGAAGCATTCTGTGAAACCACTTTCTGATCTGTGCATTCAACAAACAGAGTTGAACCTTCCTTTTGATGGAGGAGTTTTGAAACACTCTTTCTGTAGAAACTGCAATTGGACATTTGGAGCGCAATGAGGCCTATAGTGGTAAAAGGTATATCTTCAAATAAAAACTACACAGAAGCATTCTTTGAAACTTCTCTCTGATCTGTACATTCATCTAGCAGTGTTGAATCTTACTTTTGATTGAGGAGTTTTTAAACATTCTTTCTGTAGAAACTGTAAGTGGATATTTGGAGTGCTATGAGGCCTATTGCGGAAAAAGGATTATCTTCAAATAAAAAGTGCACAAAAGAATTCTGTGAAACTTCTTTCTGATCTGTGCATTCAACTAACAGAGATGAACCTTACTTTTAATGGAAGACTTTTGAAACACTCTTTCTGTAGAAACTGCAGGTCGATATTTGGAGCGCTATGAAGCCTATCGCGGAAAAAGCAATAACTTCAAGTAAAAACTACACAGAAGCATTCTGTGAAACTTCTTTCTCATCTGTGCATTCACCTAACAGAGTAGAACCTTACTTTTGATTGAGGAGCTTTAAAACACTCTTTCTGTGTAAACTGCACGTGGACATTAGGAGAGCTCTGAGGCCAATCGTGGAAAAACGAATATCTTCAAGTAAAAACTACACAGAAGCATACTGTGAGACTTCATTCTGATATGTACATTCATCTAACAGGGTTGAACCTTACTTTTCATGGAGATGTTTTGAAACACTCTTTCGGTAGATAGTGCAAGTTGTCATTTGGAGCGCTATGAGGCCTATAGTGGAAAAAGGAATATCTTCAAATAAAAACTACACAGTAGCATTCTGTGGAACTTCTTTCTGACCTGTGCATTCAACTAACCGAGTTGAACCTTACTTTGGGTGGAGGAGTTTTGAAACACTCTGTAGGAACTGCAAGTGGATATTTGTAGCGCTACGAGACCTATAGCGGAAAAAGGAATATCTTCCAATAAAAACTACACAGAAGCATTCTGTGGAAATCCTTATTGATCTGTTCATTCAACTAAAGGAGTTGAACCTTACTTTTGGTGGAAGACTATTGAAACACTCTTCCTGTAGAAACTGCAAGCGGACATTTGGAGTGCTATGAGGCCTATCGTGGAAAAAGGAATACCTTCATATAAAAACTACACAGTTGCATTCTGTGAAACTACTTTATGATCTGTGCGTTCAACTGACAGAGTTGAAACTTGCTTTTGACTGAGGGGTTTTGAAACAGTCCTTCTGTGTAAACTGCAAGTGGACATTTGGATCTCTATGAGGCCTATGGTGGGAAAAGGAATACATTCAAACAAAAACTACACAGAAGCATTCTGTGAAACTACTTTCTGATCTGTTCATTCAACTAGCAGTGTTGATCCTAACTTTTGATGGAGGAGTTTTTGAAACACTCTTCTTACCGTACAAACTGCAGGAGAATATTTGGAGCTCTATGAGGCCTATCGCGGAAAAAGGAATATCTTCAAATAAAAACTACACAGAAGCATTCTGTGAAACTTCTTTCCGATCTGTGCATTCAACTAACAGAGTTGAACCTTACTTTTGATGGAGGAGTTTTGAACCACTCTTTCTGTAGAAACTGCAAGTGGACATTTGGAGCGCTATGAGGCCTATAATGGAAAAGGAATATCTTCAAATAAAAACTACACAGAAGCATTCTGTGAAACTTCTTTCTCAACTGTTCATTGAAATAACAGTGTTGAAAATTACTTTTGATGGAGGAGCTTTTAAACACTCTTTCTGTAGAAACTGCATGTGGATATTTGAGGCGCTATGAGGCCTATCGCTGAAAAAGGGATGTCATCAAATAAAAACTTCACAGAAGCATTCTTTGAAACCACTTTCTTATCTGTGCATTCAACAAACAGAGGTGAACTTTACTTTTGATGGAGGAGTTTTCAAACACTCTTTCTGTGGAAACTACATGTGGACATATGGAGCCCCATGAGGCCTATCGTGGAGAAAGGAATATCTTCAAAGAAAGACTAGAGTAAAACGTTCTGTGAAACTTCTTTCTGATCTGGGCTTTCAACCAACAGAGTTGAACCTTACTTTGGATGGAGGAGTATTCAAACACTCTTTCTGTAGAAACTGCAAGTGGACATTTGGAGCGCTACGAGGCCTATCGCGGAAAAAGGAATATCTTCCAATAAAAACTACACAGAAGCATTCTGTGAAATTTTTCTGATCTGTGCATTCAACTAACACACTTGAACATAACTTTTGATTGAGGAGTTTTCAAACACTCTTTCTGTAGAAACTGGAAGTGGACATTATGAGCGCTTTGAGGCCTATCGCGGAAAAAGGAATATCTTCAAATAAAAACTACACAGAAGCATTCTGTGAAACTTCTTTCTTATCTGTGCATTCAACTAACAGAGTTGAACCTTACTTTTGATGGAGGAGTTTTGAAATAATGTTTCTGTAGAAACTGCAAGTGGATATTTTGAGCGCTATGAGGCCTATCGCGGAAAAAGCTATATCTTCAAATAAAAACTACACGGAAGCATTCTGTGAAACTTCTTTCTGATCTGTGCATTCAACTAACAGAGGTGAACATTACTTTTGATGGAGGAGTTTTTAAACACTCTTTCTGTAGAAACTGCAAGGGGATATTTGGAGCGCTATGAGGCCTATTGCGGAAAAAGGAATATCTTCAAATAAAAAGTACACAGAAGCATTCTGTGACACTTCTTTCTTATCTGTGCATTCAACTAACAGAGTTGATTCTTACTTTTGATGGAGGAGTTTTGAAACACTATTTCTGTAGAAACTTCAAGTGGACATTTTGAGCGCTATGAGGCCTATGGCGGAAAAAGGTATATCTTCAAATAAAAACTACACAGAAGCATTCTGTGAAACTTCTTTCAGATCTGTGCATTCGACTAACAGAGCTGAACATTACTTTTGATGGAGGAGTTTTTAAACACTGTTTCTGTAGAAACTGCAAGGGGATATTTGGGGCTCTATGAGGCCTATTGCGGAAAAAGCTATATCTTCAAATAAAAACTACAGAGAAGCATTCTGTGAAACTTCTTTCTTATCTGTGCATTCAACTAACAGAGTTGAACATTACTTTAGATGGAGGATTTTTGAAACACTCTTTCTGTAGAAACTGCATGTGGATCATTGAGGCGCTATGAGGCCTATCGTGGAAAAAGAAATATCTTCCAATAAAAACTACAAAAAAGCATTCTCTGAATCTTCTTTCCGATCTGTGCATTCAACTAACAGAGTTGAACCTTACTTTTGATGGAGGAGTTTTGAACCACTCTTTCTGTAGAAACCGCAAGTGGACATTTGGAGCGCTATGAGGCCTGTAATGGAAAAGAAATATCTTCAAATAAAAACTACAGAGAAGCATTCTGTGAAACTTCTTTCTGATCTGTTCATTCAACTAAGAGTGTTGAAACTTACTATTGATTGAGGAGTTTTTAAACACTCTTTCTGTAGAAACTGCATGTGGATATTTGAGGCGCTATGAGGCCTATCGCTGAAAAAGGGATGTCTTCAAATAAAAACTTCACAGAAGCATTCTGTGAAACCACTTTCTGATCTGTGCATTCAACAAACAGAGTTGAACCTTCCTTTTGATGGAGGAGTTTTGAAACACTCTTTCTGTAGAAACTGCAATTGGACATTTGGAGCGCAATGAGGCCTATAGTGGTAAAAGGTATATCTTCAAATAAAAACTACACAGAAGCATTCTTTGAAACTTCTCTCTGATCTGTACATTCATCTAGCAGTGTTGAATCTTACTTTTGATTGAGGAGTTTTTAAACATTCTTTCTGTAGAAAGTGTAAGTGGATATTTGGAGTGCTATGAGGCCTATTGCGGAAAAAGGATTATCTTCAAATAAAAAGTGCACAAAAGAATTCTGTGAAACTTCTTTCTGATCTGTGCATTCAACTAACAGAGATGAACCTTACTTTTAATGGAAGACTTTTGAAACACTCTTTCTGTAGAAACTGCAGGTCGATATTTGGAGCGCTATGAAGCCTATCGCGGAAAAAGCAATAACTTCAAGTAAAAACTACACAGAAGCATTCTGTGAAACTTGTTTCTCATCTGTGCATTCACCTAACAGAGTAGAACCTTACTTTTGATTGAGGAGCTTTAAAACACTCTTTCTGTGTAAACTGCACGTGGACATTAGGAGAGCTCTGAGGCCAATCGTGGAAAAACGAATATCTTCAAGTAAAAACTACACAGAAGCAGACTGTGAGACTTCATTCTGATATGTACATTCATCTAACAGGGTTGAACCTTACTTTTCATGGAGATGTTTTGAAACACTCTTTCGGTAGATAGTGCAAGTTGTCATTTGGAGCGCTATGAGGCCTATAGTGGAAAAAGGAATATCTTCAAATAAAAACTACACAGTAGCATTCTGTGGAACTTCTTTCTGACCTGTGCATTCAACTAACCGAGTTGAACCTTACTTTGGGTGGAGGAGTTTTGAAACACTCTGTAGGAACTGCAAGTGGATATTTGTAGCGCTATGAGACCTATAGCGGAAAAAGGAATATCTTCAAATAAAAACTACACAGAAGCATTCTGTGGAAATCCTTATTGATCTGTTCATTCAACTAAAGGAGTTGAACCTTACTTTTGGTGGAAGACTATTGAAACACTCTTCCTGTAGAAACTGCAAGCGGACATTTGGAGTGCTATGAGGCCTATCGTGGAAAAAGGAATATCTTCATATAAAAACTACACAGTTGCATTCTGTGAAACTACTTTATGATCTGTGCGTTCAACTGACAGAGTTGAAACTTGCTTTTGACTGAGGGGTTTTGAAACAGTCCTTCTGTGTAAACTGCAAGTGGACATTTGGATCTCTATGAGGCCTATGGTGGGAAAAGGAATACATTCAAACAAAAACTACACAGAAGCATTCTGTGAAACTACTTTCTGATCTGTTCATTCAACTAGCAGTGTTGATCCTAACTTTTGATGGAGGAGTTTTTGAAACACTCTTCTTACCGTACAAACTGCAGGAGAATATTTGGAGCTCTATGAGGCCTATCGCGGAAAAAGGAATATCTTCAAATAAAAACTACACAGAAGCATTCTGTGAAACTTCTTTCCGATCTGTGCATTCAACTAACAGAGTTGAACCTTACTTTTGATGGAGGAGTTTTGAACCACTCTTTCTGTAGAAACTGCAAGTGGACATTTGGAGCGCTATGAGGCCTATAATGGAAAAGGAATATCTTCAAATAAAAACTACACAGAAGCATTCTGTGAAACTTCTTTCTCAACTGTTCATTGAAATAACAGTGTTGAAAATTACTTTTGATGGAGGAGCTTTTAAACACTCTTTCTGTAGAAACTGCATGTGGATATTTGAGGCGCTATGAGGCCTATCGCTGAAAAAGGGATGTCATCAAATAAAAACTTCACAGAAGCATTCTTTGAAACCACTTTCTTATCTGTGCATTCAACAAACAGAGGTGAACTTTACTTTTGATGGAGGAGTTTTCAAACACTCTTTCTGTGGAAACTACATGTGGACATATGGAGCCCCATGAGGCCTATCGTGGAGAAAGGAATATCTTCAAAGAAAGACTAGAGTAAAACGTTCTGTGAAACTTCTTTCTGATCTGGGCTTTCAACCAACAGAGTTGAACCTTACTTTGGATGGAGGAGTATTCAAACACTCTTTCTGTAGAAACTGCAAGTGGACATTTGGAGCGCTACGAGGCCTATCGCGGAAAAAGGAATATCTTCCAATAAAAACTACACAGAAGCATTCTGTGAAATTTTTCTGATCTGTGCATTCAACTAACACACTTGAACATAACTTTTGATTGAGGAGTTTTCAAACACTCTTTCTGTAGAAACTGGAAGTGGACATTATGAGCGCTTTGAGGCCTATCGCGGAAAAAGGAATATCTTCAAACAAAAACTACACAGAAGCATTCTGTGAAACTTCTTTCTTATCTGTGCATTCAACTAACAGAGTTGAACTTTACTTTTGATGGAGGAGTTTTGAAATAATGTTTCTGTAGAAACTGCAAGTGGATATTTTGAGCGCTATGAGGCCTATCGCGGAAAAAGCTATATCTTCAAATAAAAACTACACGGAAGCATTCTGTGAAACATCTTTCTGATCTGTGCATTCAACTAACAGAGGTGAACATTACTTTTGATGGAGGAGTTTTTAAACACTCTTTCTGTAGAAACTGCAAGGGGATATTTGGAGCGCTATGAGGCCTATTGCGGAAAAAGGAATATCTTCAAATAAAAAGTACACAGAAGCATTCTGTGACACTTCTTTCTTATCTGTGCATTCAACTAACAGAGTTGATTCTTACTTTTGATGGAGGAGTTTTGAAACACTATTTCTGTAGAAACTTCAAGTGGACATTTTGAGCGCTATGAGGCCTATGGCGGAAAAAGGTATATCTTCAAATAAAAACTACACAGAAGCATTCTGTGAAACTTCTTTCAGATCTGTGCATTCGACTAACAGAGCTGAACATTACTTTTGATGGAGGAGTTTTTAAACACTGTTTCTGTAGAAACTGCAAGGGGATATTTGGGGCTCTATGAGGCCTATTGCGGAAAAAGCTATATCTTCAAATAAAAACTACAGAGAAGCATTCTGTGAAACTTCTTTCTTATCTGTGCATTCAACTAACAGAGTTGAACATTACTTTAGATGGAGGATTTTTGAAACACTCTTTCTGTAGAAACTGCACGTGGATCATTGAGGCGCTATGAGGCCTATCGTGGAAAAAGAAATATCTTCCAATAAAAACTACAAAAAAGCATTCTCTGAATCTTCTTTCCGATCTGTGCATTCAACTAACAGAGTTGAACCTTACTTTTGATGGAGGAGTTTTGAACCACTCTTTCTGTAGAAACCGCAAGTGGACATTTGGAGCGCTATGAGGCCTGTAATGGAAAAGAAATATCTTCAAATAAAAACTACAGAGAAGCATTCTGTGAAACTTCTTTCTGATCTGTTCATTCAACTAAGAGTGTTGAAACTTACTATTGATTGAGGAGTTTTTAAACACTCTTTCTGTAGAAACTGCATGTGGATATTTGAGGCGCTATGAGGCCTATCGCTGAAAAAGGGATGTCTTCAAATAAAAACTTCACAGAAGCATTCTGTGAAACCACTTTCTGATCTGTGCATTCAACAAACAGAGTTGAACCTTCCTTTTGATGGAGGAGTTTTGAAACACTCTTTCTGTAGAAACTGCAATTGGACATTTGGAGCGCAATGAGGCCTATAGTGGTAAAAGGTATATCTTCAAATAAAAACTACACAGAAGCATTCTTTGAAACTTCTCTCTGATCTGTACATTCATCTAGCAGTGTTGAATCTTACTTTTGATTGAGGAGTTTTTAAACATTCTTTCTGTAGAAAGTGTAAGTGGATATTTGGAGTGCTATGAGGCCTATTGCGGAAAAAGGATTATCTTCAAATAAAAAGTGCACAAAAGAATTCTGTGAAACTTCTTTCTGATCTGTGCATTCAACTAACAGAGATGAACCTTACTTTTAATGGAAGACTTTTGAAACACTCTTTCTGTAGAAACTGCAGGTCGATATTTGGAGCGCTATGAAGCCTATCGCGGAAAAAGCAATAACTTCAAGTAAAAACTACACAGAAGCATTCTGTGAAACTTCTTTCTCATCTGTGCATTCACCTAACAGAGTAGAACCTTACTTTTGATTGAGGAGCTTTAAAACACTCTTTCTGTGTAAACTGCACGTGGACATTAGGAGAGCTCTGAGGCCAATCGTGGAAAAACGAATATCTTCAAGTAAAAACTACACAGAAGCAGACTGTGAGACTTCATTCTGATATGTACATTCATCTAACAGGGTTGAACCTTACTTTTCATGGAGATGTTTTGAAACACTCTTTCGGTAGATAGTGCAAGTTGTCATTTGGAGCGCTATGAGGCCTATAATGGAAAAAGGAATATCTTCAAATAAAAACTACACAGTAGCATTCTGTGGAACTTCTTTCTGACCTGTGCATTCAACTAACCGAGTTGAACCTTACTTTGGGTGGAGGAGTTTTGAAACACTCTGTAGGAACTGCAAGTGGATATTTGTAGCGCTACGAGACCTATAGCGGAAAAAGGAATATCTTCCAATAAAAACTACACAGAAGCATTCTGTGGAAATCCTTATTGATCTGTTCATTCAACTAAAGGAGTTGAACCTTACTTTTGGTGGAAGACTATTGAAACACTCTTCCTGTAGAAACTGCAAGCGGACATTTGGAGTGCTATGAGGCCTATCGTGGAAAAAGGAATATCTTCATATAAAAACTACACAGTTGCATTCTGTGAAACTACTTTATGATCTGTGCGTTCAACTGACAGAGTTGAAACTTGCTTTTGACTGAGGGGTTTTGAAACAGTCCTTCTGTGTAAACTGCAAGTGGACATTTGGATCTCTATGAGGCCTATGGTGGGAAAAGGAATACATTCAAACAAAAACTACACAGAAGCATTCTGTGAAACTACTTTCTGATCTGTTCATTCAACTAGCAGTGTTGATCCTAACTTTTGATGGAGGAGTTTTTGAAACACTCTTCTTACCGTACAAACTGCAGGAGAATATTTGGAGCTCTATGAGGCCTATCGCGGAAAAAGGAATATCTTCAAATAAAAACTACACAGAAGCATTCTGTGAAACTTCTTTCCGATCTGTGCATTCAACTAACAGAGTTGAACCTTACTTTTGATGGAGGAGTTTTGAACCACTCTTTCTGTAGAAACTGCAAGTGGACATTTGGAGCGCTATGAGGCCTATAATGGAAAAGGAATATCTTCAAATAAAAACTACACAGAAGCATTCTGTGAAACTTCTTTCTCAACTGTTCATTGAAATAACAGTGTTGAAAATTACTTTTGATGGAGGAGCTTTTAAACACTCTTTCTGTAGAAACTGCATGTGGATATTTGAGGCGCTATGAGGCCTATCGCTGAAAAAGGGATGTCATCAAATAAAAACTTCACAGAAGCATTCTTTGAAACCACTTTCTTATCTGTGCATTCAACAAACAGAGGTGAACTTTACTTTTGATGGAGGAGTTTTCAAACACTCTTTCTGTGGAAACTACATGTGGACATATGGAGCCCCATGAGGCCTATCGTGGAGAAAGGAATATCTTCAAAGAAAGACTAGAGTAAAACGTTCTGTGAAACTTCTTTCTGATCTGGGCTTTCAACCAACAGAGTTGAACCTTACTTTGGATGGAGGAGTATTCAAACACTCTTTCTGTAGAAACTGCAAGTGGACATTTGGAGCGCTACGAGGCCTATCGCGGAAAAAGGAATATCTTCCAATAAAAACTACACAGAAGCATTCTGTGAAATTTTTCTGATCTGTGCATTCAACTAACACACTTGAACATAACTTTTGATTGAGGAGTTTTCAAACACTCTTTCTGTAGAAACTGGAAGTGGACATTATGAGCGCTTTGAGGCCTATCGCGGAAAAAGGAATATCTTCAAATAAAAACTACACAGAAGCATTCTGTGAAACTTCTTTCTTATCTGTGCATTCAACTAACAGAGTTGAACCTTACTTTTGATGGAGGAGTTTTGAAATAATGTTTCTGTAGAAACTGCAAGTGGATATTTTGAGCGCTATGAGGCCTATCGCGGAAAAAGCTATATCTTCAAATAAAAACTACACGGAAGCATTCTGTGAAACTTCTTTCTGATCTGTGCATTCAACTAACAGAGGTGAACATTACTTTTGATGGAGGAGTTTTTAAACACTCTTTCTGTAGAAACTGCAAGGGGATATTTGGAGCGCTATGAGGCCTATTGCGGAAAAAGGAATATCTTCAAATAAAAAGTACACAGAAGCATTCTGTGACACTTCTTTCTTATCTGTGCATTCAACTAACAGAGTTGATTCTTACTTTTGATGGAGGAGTTTTGAAACACTATTTCTGTAGAAACTTCAAGTGGACATTTTGAGCGCTATGAGGCCTATGGCGGAAAAAGGTATATCTTCAAATAAAAACTACACAGAAGCATTCTGTGAAACTTCTTTCAGATCTGTGCATTCGACTAACAGAGCTGAACATTACTTTTGATGGAGGAGTTTTTAAACACTGTTTCTGTAGAAACTGCAAGGGGATATTTGGGGCTCTATGAGGCCTATTGCGGAAAAAGCTATATCTTCAAATAAAAACTACAGAGAAGCATTCTGTGAAACTTCTTTCTTATCTGTGCATTCAACTAACAGAGTTGAACATTACTTTAGATGGAGGATTTTTGAAACACTCTTTCTGTAGAAACTGCATGTGGATCATTGAGGCGCTATGAGGCCTATCGTGGAAAAAGAAATATCTTCCAATAAAAACTACAGAAAAGCATTCTCTGAATCTTCTTTCCGATCTGTGCATTCAACTAACAGAGTTGAACCTTACTTTTGATGGAGGAGTTTTGAACCACTCTTTCTGTAGAAACCGCAAGTGGACATTTGGAGCGCTATGAGGCCTGTAATGGAAAAGAAATATCTTCAAATAAAAACTACAGAGAAGCATTCTGTGAAACTTCTTTCTGATCTGTTCATTCAACTAAGAGTGTTGAAACTTACTATTGATTGAGGAGTTTTTAAACACTCTTTCTGTAGAAACTGCATGTGGATATTTGAGGCGCTATGAGGCCTATCGCTGAAAAAGGGATGTCTTCAAATAAAAACTTCACAGAAGCATTCTGTGAAACCACTTTCTGATCTGTGCATTCAACAAACAGAGTTGAACCTTCCTTTTGATGGAGGAGTTTTGAAACACTCTTTCTGTAGAAACTGCAATTGGACATTTGGAGCGCAATGAGGCCTATAGTGGTAAAAGGTATATCTTCAAATAAAAACTACACAGAAGCATTCTTTGAAACTTCTCTCTGATCTGTACATTCATCTAGCAGTGTTGAATCTTACTTTTGATTGAGGAGTTTTTAAACATTCTTTCTGTAGAAAGTGTAAGTGGATATTTGGAGTGCTATGAGGCCTATTGCGGAAAAAGGATTATCTTCAAATAAAAAGTGCACAAAAGAATTCTGTGAAACTTCTTTCTGATCTGTGCATTCAACTAACAGAGATGAACCTTACTTTTAATGGAAGACTTTTGAAACACTCTTTCTGTAGAAACTGCAGGTCGATATTTGGAGCGCTATGAAGCCTATCGCGGAAAAAGCAATAACTTCAAGTAAAAACTACACAGAAGCATTCTGTGAAACTTCTTTCTCATCTGTGCATTCACCTAACAGAGTAGAACCTTACTTTTGATTGAGGAGCTTTAAAACACTCTTTCTGTGTAAACTGCACGTGGACATTAGGAGAGCTCTGAGGCCAATCGTGGAAAAACGAATATCTTCAAGTAAAAACTACACAGAAGCAGACTGTGAGACTTCATTCTGATATGTACATTCATCTAACAGGGTTGAACCTTACTTTTCATGGAGATGTTTTGAAACACTCTTTCGGTAGATAGTGCAAGTTGTCATTTGGAGCGCTATGAGGCCTATAGTGGAAAAAGGAATATCTTCAAATAAAAACTACACAGTAGCATTCTGTGGAACTTCTTTCTGACCTGTGCATTCAACTAACCGAGTTGAACCTTACTTTGGGTGGAGGAGTTTTGAAACACTCTGTAGGAACTGCAAGTGGATATTTGTAGCGCTACGAGACCTATAGCGGAAAAAGGAATATCTTCCAATAAAAACTACACAGAAGCATTCTGTGGAAATCCTTATTGATCTGTTCATTCAACTAAAGGAGTTGAACCTTACTTTTGGTGGAAGACTATTGAAACACTCTTCCTGTAGAAACTGCAAGCGGACATTTGGAGTGCTATGAGGCCTATCGTGGAAAAAGGAATATCTTCATATAAAAACTACACAGTTGCATTCTGTGAAACTACTTTATGATCTGTGCGTTCAACTGACAGAGTTGAAACTTGCTTTTGACTGAGGGGTTTTGAAACAGTCCTTCTGTGTAAACTGCAAGTGGACATTTGGATCTCTATGAGGCCTATGGTGGGAAAAGGAATACATTCAAACAAAAACTACACAGAAGCATTCTGTGAAACTACTTTCTGATCTGTTCATTCAACTAGCAGTGTTGATCCTAACTTTTGATGGAGGAGTTTTTGAAACACTCTTCTTACCGTACAAACTGCAGGAGAATATTTGGAGCTCTATGAGGCCTATCGCGGAAAAAGGAATATCTTCAAATAAAAACTACACAGAAGCATTCTGTGAAACTTCTTTCCGATCTGTGCATTCAACTAACAGAGTTGAACCTTACTTTTGATGGAGGAGTTTTGAACCACTCTTTCTGTAGAAACTGCAAGTGGACATTTGGAGCGCTATGAGGCCTATAATGGAAAAGGAATATCTTCAAATAAAAACTACACAGAAGCATTCTGTGAAACTTCTTTCTCAACTGTTCATTGAAATAACAGTGTTGAAAATTACTTTTGATGGAGGAGCTTTTAAACACTCTTTCTGTAGAAACTGCATGTGGATATTTGAGGCGCTATGAGGCCTATCGCTGAAAAAGGGATGTCATCAAATAAAAACTTCACAGAAGCATTCTTTGAAACCACTTTCTTATCTGTGCATTCAACAAACAGAGGTGAACTTTACTTTTGATGGAGGAGTTTTCAAACACTCTTTCTGTGGAAACTACATGTGGACATATGGAGCCCCATGAGGCCTATCGTGGAGAAAGGAATATCTTCAAAGAAAGACTAGAGTAAAACGTTCTGTGAAACTTCTTTCTGATCTGGGCTTTCAACCAACAGAGTTGAACCTTACTTTGGATGGAGGAGTATTCAAACACTCTTTCTGTAGAAACTGCAAGTGGACATTTGGAGCGCTACGAGGCCTATCGCGGAAAAAGGAATATCTTCCAATAAAAACTACACAGAAGCATTCTGTGAAATTTTTCTGATCTGTGCATTCAACTAACACACTTGAACATAACTTTTGATTGAGGAGTTTTCAAACACTCTTTCTGTAGAAACTGGAAGTGGACATTATGAGCGCTTTGAGGCCTATCGCGGAAAAAGGAATATCTTCAAATAAAAACTACACAGAAGCATTCTGTGAAACTTCTTTCTTATCTGTGCATTCAACTAACAGAGTTGAACCTTACTTTTGATGGAGGAGTTTTGAAATAATGTTTCTGTAGAAACTGCAAGTGGATATTTTGAGCGCTATGAGGCCTATCGCGGAAAAAGCTATATCTTCAAATAAAAACTACACGGAAGCATTCTGTGAAACTTCTTTCTGATCTGTGCATTCAACTAACAGAGGTGAACATTACTTTTGATGGAGGAGTTTTTAAACACTCTTTCTGTAGAAACTGCAAGGGGATATTTGGAGCGCTATGAGGCCTATTGCGGAAAAAGGAATATCTTCAAATAAAAAGTACACAGAAGCATTCTGTGACACTTCTTTCTTATCTGTGCATTCAACTAACAGAGTTGATTCTTACTTTTGATGGAGGAGTTTTGAAACACTATTTCTGTAGAAACTTCAAGTGGACATTTTGAGCGCTATGAGGCCTATGGCGGAAAAAGGTATATCTTCAAATAAAAACTACACAGAAGCATTCTGTGAAACTTCTTTCAGATCTGTGCATTCGACTAACAGAGCTGAACATTACTTTTGATGGAGGAGTTTTTAAACACTGTTTCTGTAGAAACTGCAAGGGGATATTTGGGGCTCTATGAGGCCTATTGCGGAAAAAGCTATATCTTCAAATAAAAACTACAGAGAAGCATTCTGTGAAACTTCTTTCTTATCTGTGCATTCAACTAACAGAGTTGAACATTACTTTAGATGGAGGATTTTTGAAACACTCTTTCTGTAGAAACTGCATGTGGATCATTGAGGCGCTATGAGGCCTATCGTGGAAAAAGAAATATCTTCCAATAAAAACTACAAAAAAGCATTCTCTGAATCTTCTTTCCGATCTGTGCATTCAACTAACAGAGTTGAACCTTACTTTTGATGGAGGAGTTTTGAACCACTCTTTCTGTAGAAACCGCAAGTGGACATTTGGAGCGCTATGAGGCCTGTAATGGAAAAGAAATATCTTCAAATAAAAACTACAGAGAAGCATTCTGTGAAACTTCTTTCTGATCTGTTCATTCAACTAAGAGTGTTGAAACTTACTATTGATTGAGGAGTTTTTAAACACTCTTTCTGTAGAAACTGCATGTGGATATTTGAGGCGCTATGAGGCCTATCGCTGAAAAAGGGATGTCTTCAAATAAAAACTTCACAGAAGCATTCTGTGAAACCACTTTCTGATCTGTGCATTCAACAAACAGAGTTGAACCTTCCTTTTGATGGAGGAGTTTTGAAACACTCTTTCTGTAGAAACTGCAATTGGACATTTGGAGCGCAATGAGGCCTATAGTGGTAAAAGGTATATCTTCAAATAAAAACTACACAGAAGCATTCTTTGAAACTTCTCTCTGATCTGTACATTCATCTAGCAGTGTTGAATCTTACTTTTGATTGAGGAGTTTTTAAACATTCTTTCTGTAGAAAGTGTAAGTGGATATTTGGAGTGCTATGAGGCCTATTGCGGAAAAAGGATTATCTTCAAATAAAAAGTGCACAAAAGAATTCTGTGAAACTTCTTTCTGATCTGTGCATTCAACTAACAGAGATGAACCTTACTTTTAATGGAAGACTTTTGAAACACTCTTTCTGTAGAAACTGCAGGTCGATATTTGGAGCGCTATGAAGCCTATCGCGGAAAAAGCAATAACTTCAAGTAAAAACTACACAGAAGCATTCTGTGAAACTTCTTTCTCATCTGTGCATTCACCTAACAGAGTAGAACCTTACTTTTGATTGAGGAGCTTTAAAACACTCTTTCTGTGTAAACTGCACGTGGACATTAGGAGAGCTCTGAGGCCAATCGTGGAAAAACGAATATCTTCAAGTAAAAACTACACAGAAGCAGACTGTGAGACTTCATTCTGATCTGTACATTCATCTAACAGGGTTGAACCTTACTTTTCATGGAGATGTTTTGAAACACTCTTTCGGTAGATAGTGCAAGTTGTCATTTGGAGCGCTATGAGGCCTATAGTGGAAAAAGGAATATCTTCAAATAAAAACTACACAGTAGCATTCTGTGGAACTTCTTTCTGACCTGTGCATTCAACTAACCGAGTTGAACCTTACTTTGGGTGGAGGAGTTTTGAAACACTCTGTAGGAACTGGAAGTGGATATTTGTAGCGCTACGAGACCTATAGCGGAAAAAGGAATATCTTCCAATAAAAACTACACAGAAGCATTCTGTGGAAATCCTTATTGATCTGTTCATTCAACTAAAGGAGTTGAACCTTACTTTTGGTGGAAGACTATTGAAACACTCTTCCTGTAGAAACTGCAAGCGGACATTTGGAGTGCTATGAGGCCTATCGTGGAAAAAGGAATATCTTCATATAAAAACTACACAGTTGCATTCTGTGAAACTACTTTATGATCTGTGCGTTCAACTGACAGAGTTGAAACTTGCTTTTGACTGAGGGGTTTTGAAACAGTCCTTCTGTGTAAACTGCAAGTGGACATTTGGATCTCTATGAGGCCTATGGTGGGAAAAGGAATACATTCAAACAAAAACTACACAGAAGCATTCTGTGAAACTACTTTCTGATCTGTTCATTCAACTAGCAGTGTTGATCCTAACTTTTGATGGAGGAGTTTTTGAAACACTCTTCTTACCGTACAAACTGCAGGAGAATATTTGGAGCTCTATGAGGCCTATCGCGGAAAAAGGAATATCTTCAAATAAAAACTACACAGAAGCATTCTGTGAAACTTCTTTCCGATCTGTGCATTCAACTAACAGAGTTGAACCTTACTTTTGATGGAGGAGTTTTGAACCACTCTTTCTGTAGAAACTGCAAGTGGACATTTGGAGCGCTATGAGGCCTATAATGGAAAAGGAATATCTTCAAATAAAAACTACACAGAAGCATTCTGTGAAACTTCTTTCTCAACTGTTCATTGAAATAACAGTGTTGAAAATTACTTTTGATGGAGGAGCTTTTAAACACTCTTTCTGTAGAAACTGCATGTGGATATTTGAGGCGCTATGAGGCCTATCGCTGAAAAAGGGATGTCATCAAATAAAAACTTCACAGAAGCATTCTTTGAAACCACTTTCTTATCTGTGCATTCAACAAACAGAGGTGAACTTTACTTTTGATGGAGGAGTTTTCAAACACTCTTTCTGTGGAAACTACATGTGGACATATGGAGCCCCATGAGGCCTATCGTGGAGAAAGGAATATCTTCAAAGAAAGACTAGAGTAAAACGTTCTGTGAAACTTCTTTCTGATCTGGGCTTTCAACCAACAGAGTTGAACCTTACTTTGGATGGAGGAGTATTCAAACACTCTTTCTGTAGAAACTGCAAGTGGACATTTGGAGCGCTACGAGGCCTATCGCGGAAAAAGGAATATCTTCCAATAAAAACTACACAGAAGCATTCTGTGAAATTTTTCTGATCTGTGCATTCAACTAACACACTTGAACATAACTTTTGATTGAGGAGTTTTCAAACACTCTTTCTGTAGAAACTGGAAGTGGACATTATGAGCGCTTTGAGGCCTATCGCGGAAAAAGGAATATCTTCAAATAAAAACTACACAGAAGCATTCTGTGAAACTTCTTTCTTATCTGTGCATTCAACTAACAGAGTTGAACCTTACTTTTGATGGAGGAGTTTTGAAATAATGTTTCTGTAGAAACTGCAAGTGGATATTTTGAGCGCTATGAGGCCTATCGCGGAAAAAGCTATATCTTCAAATAAAAACTACACGGAAGCATTCTGTGAAACTTCTTTCTGATCTGTGCATTCAACTAACAGAGGTGAACATTACTTTTGATGGAGGAGTTTTTAAACACTCTTTCTGTAGAAACTGCAAGGGGATATTTGGAGCGCTATGAGGCCTATTGCGGAAAAAGGAATATCTTCAAATAAAAAGTACACAGAAGCATTCTGTGACACTTCTTTCTTATCTGTGCATTCAACTAACAGAGTTGATTCTTACTTTTGATGGAGGAGTTTTGAAACACTATTTCTGTAGAAACTTCAAGTGGACATTTTGAGCGCTATGAGGCCTATGGCGGAAAAAGGTATATCTTCAAATAAAAACTACACAGAAGCATTCTGTGAAACTTCTTTCAGATCTGTGCATTCGACTAACAGAGCTGAACATTACTTTTGATGGAGGAGTTTTTAAACACTGTTTCTGTAGAAACTGCAAGGGGATATTTGGGGCTCTATGAGGCCTATTGCGGAAAAAGCTATATCTTCAAATAAAAACTACAGAGAAGCATTCTGTGAAACTTCTTTCTTATCTGTGCATTCAACTAACAGAGTTGAACATTACTTTAGATGGAGGATTTTTGAAACACTCTTTCTGTAGAAACTGCATGTGGATCATTGAGGCGCTATGAGGCCTATCGTGGAAAAAGAAATATCTTCCAATAAAAACTACAAAAAAGCATTCTCTGAATCTTCTTTCCGATCTGTGCATTCAACTAACAGAGTTGAACCTTACTTTTGATGGAGGAGTTTTGAACCACTCTTTCTGTAGAAACCGCAAGTGGACATTTGGAGCGCTATGAGGCCTGTAATGGAAAAGAAATATCTTCAAATAAAAACTACAGAGAAGCATTCTGTGAAACTTCTTTCTGATCTGTTCATTCAACTAAGAGTGTTGAAACTTACTATTGATTGAGGAGTTTTTAAACACTCTTTCTGTAGAAACTGCATGTGGATATTTGAGGCGCTATGAGGCCTATCGCTGAAAAAGGGATGTCTTCAAATAAAAACTTCACAGAAGCATTCTGTGAAACCACTTTCTGATCTGTGCATTCAACAAACAGAGTTGAACCTTCCTTTTGATGGAGGAGTTTTGAAACACTCTTTCTGTAGAAACTGCAATTGGACATTTGGAGCGCAATGAGGCCTATAGTGGTAAAAGGTATATCTTCAAATAAAAACTACACAGAAGCATTCTTTGAAACTTCTCTCTGATCTGTACATTCATCTAGCAGTGTTGAATCTTACTTTTGATTGAGGAGTTTTTAAACATTCTTTCTGTAGAAAGTGTAAGTGGATATTTGGAGTGCTATGAGGCCTATTGCGGAAAAAGGATTATCTTCAAATAAAAAGTGCACAAAAGAATTCTGTGAAACTTCTTTCTGATCTGTGCATTCAACTAACAGAGATGAACCTTACTTTTAATGGAAGACTTTTGAAACACTCTTTCTGTAGAAACTGCAGGTCGATATTTGGAGCGCTATGAAGCCTATCGCGGAAAAAGCAATAACTTCAAGTAAAAACTACACAGAAGCATTCTGTGAAACTTCTTTCTCATCTGTGCATTCACCTAACAGAGTAGAACCTTACTTTTGATTGAGGAGCTTTAAAACACTCTTTCTGTGTAAACTGCACGTGGACATTAGGAGAGCTCTGAGGCCAATCGTGGAAAAACGAATATCTTCAAGTAAAAACTACACAGAAGCAGACTGTGAGACTTCATTCTGATCTGTACATTCATCTAACAGGGTTGAACCTTACTTTTCATGGAGATGTTTTGAAACACTCTTTCGGTAGATAGTGCAAGTTGTCATTTGGAGCGCTATGAGGCCTATAGTGGAAAAAGGAATATCTTCAAATAAAAACTACACAGTAGCATTCTGTGGAACTTCTTTCTGACCTGTGCATTCAACTAACCGAGTTGAACCTTACTTTGGGTGGAGGAGTTTTGAAACACTCTGTAGGAACTGGAAGTGGATATTTGTAGCGCTACGAGACCTATAGCGGAAAAAGGAATATCTTCCAATAAAAACTACACAGAAGCATTCTGTGGAAATCCTTATTGATCTGTTCATTCAACTAAAGGAGTTGAACCTTACTTTTGGTGGAAGACTATTGAAACACTCTTCCTGTAGAAACTGCAAGCGGACATTTGGAGTGCTATGAGGCCTATCGTGGAAAAAGGAATATCTTCATATAAAAACTACACAGTTGCATTCTGTGAAACTACTTTATGATCTGTGCGTTCAACTGACAGAGTTGAAAATTGCTTTTGACTGAGGGGTTTTGAAACAGTCCTTCTGTGTAAACTGCAAGTGGACATTTGGATCTCTATGAGGCCTATGGTGGGAAAAGGAATACATTCAAACAAAAACTACACAGAAGCATTCTGTGAAACTACTTTCTGATCTGTTCATTCAACTAGCAGTGTTGATCCTAACTTTTGATGGAGGAGTTTTTGAAACACTCTTCTTACCGTACAAACTGCAGGAGAATATTTGGAGCTCTATGAGGCCTATCGCGGAAAAAGGAATATCTTCAAATAAAAACTACACAGAAGCATTCTGTGAAACTTCTTTCCGATCTGTGCATTCAACTAACAGAGTTGAACCTTACTTTTGATGGAGGAGTTTTGAACCACTCTTTCTGTAGAAACTGCAAGTGGACATTTGGAGCGCTATGAGGCCTATAATGGGAAAGGAATATCTTCAAATAAAAACTACACAGAAGCATTCTGTGAAACTTCTTTCTCAACTGTTCATTGAAATGACAGTGTTGAAAATTACTTTTGATGGAGGAGCTTTTAAACACTCTTTCTGTAGAAACTGCATGTGGATATTTGAGGCGCTATGAGGCCTATCGCTGAAAAAGGGATGTCATCAAATAAAAACTTCACAGAAGCATTCTTTGAAACCACTTTCTTATCTGTGCATTCAACAAACAGAGGTGAACTTTACTTTTGATGGAGGAGTTTTCAAACACTCTTTCTGTGGAAACTACATGTGGACATATGGAGCCCCATGAGGCCTATCGTGGAGAAAGGAATATCTTCAAAGAAAGACTAGAGTAAAACGTTCTGTGAAACTTCTTTCTGATCTGGGCTTTCAACCAACAGAGTTGAACCTTACTTTGGATGGAGGAGTATTCAAACACTCTTTCTGTAGAAACTGCAAGTGGACATTTGGAGCGCTACGAGGCCTATCGCGGAAAAAGGAATATCTTCCAATAAAAACTACACAGAAGCATTCTGTGAAATTTTTCTGATCTGTGCATTCAACTAACACACTTGAACATAACTTTTGATTGAGGAGTTTTCAAACACTCTTTCTGTAGAAACTGGAAGTGGACATTATGAGCGCTTTGAGGCCTATCGCGGAAAAAGGAATATCTTCAAATAAAAACTACACAGAAGCATTCTGTGAAACTTCTTTCTTATCTGTGCATTCAACTAACAGAGTTGAACCTTACTTTTGATGGAGGAGTTTTGAAATAATGTTTCTGTAGAAACTGCAAGTGGATATTTTGAGCGCTATGAGGCCTATCGCTGAAAAAGGGATGTCATCAAATAAAAACTTCACAGAAGCATTCTTTGAAACCACTTTCTTATCTGTGCATTCAACAAACAGAGGTGAACTTTACTTTTGATGGAGGAGTTTTCAAACACTCTTTCTGTAGAAACTGCAAGGGGATATTTGGAGCGCTATGAGGCCTATTGCGGAAAAAGGAATATCTTCAAATAAAAAGTACACAGAAGCATTCTGTGACACTTCTTTCTTATCTGTGCATTCAACTAACAGAGTTGATTCTTACTTTTGATGGAGGAGTTTTGAAACACTATTTCTGTAGAAACTTCAAGTGGACATTTTGAGCGCTATGAGGCCTATGGCGGAAAAAGGTATATCTTCAAATAAAAACTACACAGAAGCATTCTGTGAAACTTCTTTCAGATCTGTGCATTCGACTAACAGAGCTGAACATTACTTTTGATGGAGGAGTTTTTAAACACTGTTTCTGTAGAAACTGCAAGGGGATATTTGGGGCTCTATGAGGCCTATTGCGGAAAAAGCTATATCTTCAAATAAAAACTACAGAGAAGCATTCTGTGAAACTTCTTTCTTATCTGTGCATTCAACTAACAGAGTTGAACATTACTTTAGATGGAGGATTTTTGAAACACTCTTTCTGTAGAAACTGCATGTGGATCATTGAGGCGCTATGAGGCCTATCGTGGAAAAAGAAATATCTTCCAATAAAAACTACAAAAAAGCATTCTCTGAATCTTCTTTCCGATCTGTGCATTCAACTAACAGAGTTGAACCTTACTTTTGATGGAGGAGTTTTGAACCACTCTTTCTGTAGAAACCGCAAGTGGACATTTGGAGCGCTATGAGGCCTGTAATGGAAAAGAAATATCTTCAAATAAAAACTACAGAGAAGCATTCTGTGAAACTTCTTTCTGATCTGTTCATTCAACTAAGAGTGTTGAAACTTACTATTGATTGAGGAGTTTTTAAACACTCTTTCTGTAGAAACTGCATGTGGATATTTGAGGCGCTATGAGGCCTATCGCTGAAAAAGGGATGTCTTCAAATAAAAACTTCACAGAAGCATTCTGTGAAACCACTTTCTGATCTGTGCATTCAACAAACAGAGTTGAACCTTCCTTTTGATGGAGGAGTTTTGAAACACTCTTTCTGTAGAAACTGCAATTGGACATTTGGAGCGCAATGAGGCCTATAGTGGTAAAAGGTATATCTTCAAATAAAAACTACACAGAAGCATTCTTTGAAACTTCTCTCTGATCTGTACATTCATCTAGCAGTGTTGAATCTTACTTTTGATTGAGGAGTTTTTAAACATTCTTTCTGTAGAAAGTGTAAGTGGATATTTGGAGTGCTATGAGGCCTATTGCGGAAAAAGGATTATCTTCAAATAAAAAGTGCACAAAAGAATTCTGTGAAACTTCTTTCTGATCTGTGCATTCAACTAACAGAGATGAACCTTACTTTTAATGGAAGACTTTTGAAACACTCTTTCTGTAGAAACTGCAGGTCGATATTTGGAGCGCTATGAAGCCTATCGCGGAAAAAGCAATAACTTCAAGTAAAAACTACACAGAAGCATTCTGTGAAACTTCTTTCTCATCTGTGCATTCACCTAACAGAGTAGAACCTTACTTTTGATTGAGGAGCTTTAAAACACTCTTTCTGTGTAAACTGCACGTGGACATTAGGAGAGCTCTGAGGCCAATCGTGGAAAAACGAATATCTTCAAGTAAAAACTACACAGAAGCAGACTGTGAGACTTCATTCTGATCTGTACATTCATCTAACAGGGTTGAACCTTACTTTTCATGGAGATGTTTTGAAACACTCTTTCGGTAGATAGTGCAAGTTGTCATTTGGAGCGCTATGAGGCCTATAGTGGAAAAAGGAATATCTTCAAATAAAAACTACACAGTAGCATTCTGTGGAACTTCTTTCTGACCTGTGCATTCAACTAACCGAGTTGAACCTTACTTTGGGTGGAGGAGTTTTGAAACACTCTGTAGGAACTGGAAGTGGATATTTGTAGCGCTACGAGACCTATAGCGGAAAAAGGAATATCTTCCAATAAAAACTACACAGAAGCATTCTGTGGAAATCCTTATTGATCTGTTCATTCAACTAAAGGAGTTGAACCTTACTTTTGGTGGAAGACTATTGAAACACTCTTCCTGTAGAAACTGCAAGCGGACATTTGGAGTGCTATGAGGCCTATCGTGGAAAAAGGAATATCTTCATATAAAAACTACACAGTTGCATTCTGTGAAACTACTTTATGATCTGTGCGTTCAACTGACAGAGTTGAAACTTGCTTTTGACTGAGGGGTTTTGAAACAGTCCTTCTGTGTAAACTGCAAGTGGACATTTGGATCTCTATGAGGCCTATGGTGGGAAAAGGAATACATTCAAACAAAAACTACACAGAAGCATTCTGTGAAACTACTTTCTGATCTGTTCATTCAACTAGCAGTGTTGATCCTAACTTTTGATGGAGGAGTTTTTGAAACACTCTTCTTACCGTACAAACTGCAGGAGAATATTTGGAGCTCTATGAGGCCTATCGCGGAAAAAGGAATATCTTCAAATAAAAACTACACAGAAGCATTCTGTGAAACTTCTTTCCGATCTGTGCATTCAACTAACAGAGTTGAACCTTACTTTTGATGGAGGAGTTTTGAACCACTCTTTCTGTAGAAACTGCAAGTGGACATTTGGAGCGCTATGAGGCCTATAATGGAAAAGGAATATCTTCAAATAAAAACTACACAGAAGCATTCTGTGAAACTTCTTTCTCAACTGTTCATTGAAATAACAGTGTTGAAAATTACTTTTGATGGAGGAGCTTTTAAACACTCTTTCTGTAGAAACTGCATGTGGATATTTGAGGCGCTATGAGGCCTATCGCTGAAAAAGGGATGTCATCAAATAAAAACTTCACAGAAGCATTCTTTGAAACCACTTTCTTATCTGTGCATTCAACAAACAGAGGTGAACTTTACTTTTGATGGAGGAGTTTTCAAACACTCTTTCTGTGGAAACTACATGTGGACATATGGAGCCCCATGAGGCCTATCGTGGAGAAAGGAATATCTTCAAAGAAAGACTAGAGTAAAACGTTCTGTGAAACTTCTTTCTGATCTGGGCTTTCAACCAACAGAGTTGAACCTTACTTTGGATGGAGGAGTATTCAAACACTCTTTCTGTAGAAACTGCAAGTGGACATTTGGAGCGCTACGAGGCCTATCGCGGAAAAAGGAATATCTTCCAATAAAAACTACACAGAAGCATTCTGTGAAATTTTTCTGATCTGTGCATTCAACTAACACACTTGAACATAACTTTTGATTGAGGAGTTTTCAAACACTCTTTCTGTAGAAACTGGAAGTGGACATTATGAGCGCTTTGAGGCCTATCGCGGAAAAAGGAATATCTTCAAATAAAAACTACACAGAAGCATTCTGTGAAACTTCTTTCTTATCTGTGCATTCAACTAACAGAGTTGAACCTTACTTTTGATGGAGGAGTTTTGAAATAATGTTTCTGTAGAAACTGCAAGTGGATATTTTGAGCGCTATGAGGCCTATCGCTGAAAAAGGGATGTCATCAAATAAAAACTTCACAGAAGCATTCTTTGAAACCACTTTCTTATCTGTGCATTCAACAAACAGAGGTGAACTTTACTTTTGATGGAGGAGTTTTCAAACACTCTTTCTGTAGAAACTGCAAGGGGATATTTGGAGCGCTATGAGGCCTATTGCGGAAAAAGGAATATCTTCAAATAAAAAGTACACAGAAGCATTCTGTGACACTTCTTTCTTATCTGTGCATTCAACTAACAGAGTTGATTCTTACTTTTGATGGAGGAGTTTTGAAACACTATTTCTGTAGAAACTTCAAGTGGACATTTTGAGCGCTATGAGGCCTATGGCGGAAAAAGGTATATCTTCAAATAAAAACTACACAGAAGCATTCTGTGAAACTTCTTTCAGATCTGTGCATTCGACTAACAGAGCTGAACATTACTTTTGATGGAGGAGTTTTTAAACACTGTTTCTGTAGAAACTGCAAGGGGATATTTGGGGCTCTATGAGGCCTATTGCGGAAAAAGCTATATCTTCAAATAAAAACTACAGAGAAGCATTCTGTGAAACTTCTTTCTTATCTGTGCATTCAACTAACAGAGTTGAACATTACTTTAGATGGAGGATTTTTGAAACACTCTTTCTGTAGAAACTGCATGTGGATCATTGAGGCGCTATGAGGCCTATCGTGGAAAAAGAAATATCTTCCAATAAAAACTACAAAAAAGCATTCTCTGAATCTTCTTTCCGATCTGTGCATTCAACTAACAGAGTTGAACCTTACTTTTGATGGAGGAGTTTTGAACCACTCTTTCTGTAGAAACCGCAAGTGGACATTTGGAGCGCTATGAGGCCTGTAATGGAAAAGAAATATCTTCAAATAAAAACTACAGAGAAGCATTCTGTGAAACTTCTTTCTGATCTGTTCATTCAACTAAGAGTGTTGAAACTTACTATTGATTGAGGAGTTTTTAAACACTCTTTCTGTAGAAACTGCATGTGGATATTTGAGGCGCTATGAGGCCTATCGCTGAAAAAGGGATGTCTTCAAATAAAAACTTCACAGAAGCATTCTGTGAAACCACTTTCTGATCTGTGCATTCAACAAACAGAGTTGAACCTTCCTTTTGATGGAGGAGTTTTGAAACACTCTTTCTGTAGAAACTGCAATTGGACATTTGGAGCGCAATGAGGCCTATAGTGGTAAAAGGTATATCTTCAAATAAAAACTACACAGAAGCATTCTTTGAAACTTCTCTCTGATCTGTACATTCATCTAGCAGTGTTGAATCTTACTTTTGATTGAGGAGTTTTTAAACATTCTTTCTGTAGAAAGTGTAAGTGGATATTTGGAGTGCTATGAGGCCTATTGCGGAAAAAGGATTATCTTCAAATAAAAAGTGCACAAAAGAATTCTGTGAAACTTCTTTCTGATCTGTGCATTCAACTAACAGAGATGAACCTTACTTTTAATGGAAGACTTTTGAAACACTCTTTCTGTAGAAACTGCAGGTCGATATTTGGAGCGCTATGAAGCCTATCGCGGAAAAAGCAATAACTTCAAGTAAAAACTACACAGAAGCATTCTGTGAAACTTCTTTCTCATCTGTGCATTCACCTAACAGAGTAGAACCTTACTTTTGATTGAGGAGCTTTAAAACACTCTTTCTGTGTAAACTGCACGTGGACATTAGGAGAGCTCTGAGGCCAATCGTGGAAAAACGAATATCTTCAAGTAAAAACTACACAGAAGCAGACTGTGAGACTTCATTCTGATCTGTACATTCATCTAACAGGGTTGAACCTTACTTTTCATGGAGATGTTTTGAAACACTCTTTCGGTAGATAGTGCAAGTTGTCATTTGGAGCGCTATGAGGCCTATAGTGGAAAAAGGAATATCTTCAAATAAAAACTACACAGTAGCATTCTGTGGAACTTCTTTCTGACCTGTGCATTCAACTAACCGAGTTGAACCTTACTTTGGGTGGAGGAGTTTTGAAACACTCTGTAGGAACTGGAAGTGGATATTTGTAGCGCTACGAGACCTATAGCGGAAAAAGGAATATCTTCCAATAAAAACTACACAGAAGCATTCTGTGGAAATCCTTATTGATCTGTTCATTCAACTAAAGGAGTTGAACCTTACTTTTGGTGGAAGACTATTGAAACACTCTTCCTGTAGAAACTGCAAGCGGACATTTGGAGTGCTATGAGGCCTATCGTGGAAAAAGGAATATCTTCATATAAAAACTACACAGTTGCATTCTGTGAAACTACTTTATGATCTGTGCGTTCAACTGACAGAGTTGAAACTTGCTTTTGACTGAGGGGTTTTGAAACAGTCCTTCTGTGTAAACTGCAAGTGGACATTTGGATCTCTATGAGGCCTATGGTGGGAAAAGGAATACATTCAAACAAAAACTACACAGAAGCATTCTGTGAAACTACTTTCTGATCTGTTCATTCAACTAGCAGTGTTGATCCTAACTTTTGATGGAGGAGTTTTTGAAACACTCTTCTTACCGTACAAACTGCAGGAGAATATTTGGAGCTCTATGAGGCCTATCGCGGAAAAAGGAATATCTTCAAATAAAAACTACACAGAAGCATTCTGTGAAACTTCTTTCCGATCTGTGCATTCAACTAACAGAGTTGAACCTTACTTTTGATGGAGGAGTTTTGAACCACTCTTTCTGTAGAAACTGCAAGTGGACATTTGGAGCGCTATGAGGCCTATAATGGGAAAGGAATATCTTCAAATAAAAACTACACAGAAGCATTCTGTGAAACTTCTTTCTCAACTGTTCATTGAAATGACAGTGTTGAAAATTACTTTTGATGGAGGAGCTTTTAAACACTCTTTCTGTAGAAACTGCATGTGGATATTTGAGGCGCTATGAGGCCTATCGCTGAAAAAGGGATGTCATCAAATAAAAACTTCACAGAAGCATTCTTTGAAACCACTTTCTTATCTGTGCATTCAACAAACAGAGGTGAACTTTACTTTTGATGGAGGAGTTTTCAAACACTCTTTCTGTGGAAACTACATGTGGACATATGGAGCCCCATGAGGCCTATCGTGGAGAAAGGAATATCTTCAAAGAAAGACTAGAGTAAAACGTTCTGTGAAACTTCTTTCTGATCTGGGCTTTCAACCAACAGAGTTGAACCTTACTTTGGATGGAGGAGTATTCAAACACTCTTTCTGTAGAAACTGCAAGTGGACATTTGGAGCGCTACGAGGCCTATCGCGGAAAAAGGAATATCTTCCAATAAAAACTACACAGAAGCATTCTGTGAAATTTTTCTGATCTGTGCATTCAACTAACACACTTGAACATAACTTTTGATTGAGGAGTTTTCAAACACTCTTTCTGTAGAAACTGGAAGTGGACATTATGAGCGCTTTGAGGCCTATCGCGGAAAAAGGAATATCTTCAAATAAAAACTACACAGAAGCATTCTGTGAAACTTCTTTCTTATCTGTGCATTCAACTAACAGAGTTGAACCTTACTTTTGATGGAGGAGTTTTGAAATAATGTTTCTGTAGAAACTGCAAGTGGATATTTTGAGCGCTATGAGGCCTATCGCGGAAAAAGCTATATCTTCAAATAAAAACTACACGGAAGCATTCTGTGAAACTTCTTTCTGATCTGTGCATTCAACTAACAGAGGTGAACATTACTTTTGATGGAGGAGTTTTTAAACACTCTTTCTGTAGAAACTGCAAGGGGATATTTGGAGCGCTATGAGGCCTATTGCGGAAAAAGGAATATCTTCAAATAAAAAGTACACAGAAGCATTCTGTGACACTTCTTTCTTATCTGTGCATTCAACTAACAGAGTTGATTCTTACTTTTGATGGAGGAGTTTTGAAACACTATTTCTGTAGAAACTTCAAGTGGACATTTTGAGCGCTATGAGGCCTATGGCGGAAAAAGGTATATCTTCAAATAAAAACTACACAGAAGCATTCTGTGAAACTTCTTTCAGATCTGTGCATTCGACTAACAGAGCTGAACATTACTTTTGATGGAGGAGTTTTTAAACACTGTTTCTGTAGAAACTGCAAGGGGATATTTGGGGCTCTATGAGGCCTATTGCGGAAAAAGCTATATCTTCAAATAAAAACTACAGAGAAGCATTCTGTGAAACTTCTTTCTTATCTGTGCATTCAACTAACAGAGTTGAACATTACTTTAGATGGAGGATTTTTGAAACACTCTTTCTGTAGAAACTGCATGTGGATCATTGAGGCGCTATGAGGCCTATCGTGGAAAAAGAAATATCTTCCAATAAAAACTACAAAAAAGCATTCTCTGAATCTTCTTTCCGATCTGTGCATTCAACTAACAGAGTTGAACCTTACTTTTGATGGAGGAGTTTTGAACCACTCTTTCTGTAGAAACCGCAAGTGGACATTTGGAGCGCTATGAGGCCTGTAATGGAAAAGAAATATCTTCAAATAAAAACTACAGAGAAGCATTCTGTGAAACTTCTTTCTGATCTGTTCATTCAACTAAGAGTGTTGAAACTTACTATTGATTGAGGAGTTTTTAAACACTCTTTCTGTAGAAACTGCATGTGGATATTTGAGGCGCTATGAGGCCTATCGCTGAAAAAGGGATGTCTTCAAATAAAAACTTCACAGAAGCATTCTGTGAAACCACTTTCTGATCTGTGCATTCAACAAACAGAGTTGAACCTTCCTTTTGATGGAGGAGTTTTGAAACACTCTTTCTGTAGAAACTGCAATTGGACATTTGGAGCGCAATGAGGCCTATAGTGGTAAAAGGTATATCTTCAAATAAAAACTACACAGAAGCATTCTTTGAAACTTCTCTCTGATCTGTACATTCATCTAGCAGTGTTGAATCTTACTTTTGATTGAGGAGTTTTTAAACATTCTTTCTGTAGAAAGTGTAAGTGGATATTTGGAGTGCTATGAGGCCTATTGCGGAAAAAGGATTATCTTCAAATAAAAAGTGCACAAAAGAATTCTGTGAAACTTCTTTCTGATCTGTGCATTCAACTAACAGAGATGAACCTTACTTTTAATGGAAGACTTTTGAAACACTCTTTCTGTAGAAACTGCAGGTCGATATTTGGAGCGCTATGAAGCCTATCGCGGAAAAAGCAATAACTTCAAGTAAAAACTACACAGAAGCATTCTGTGAAACTTCTTTCTCATCTGTGCATTCACCTAACAGAGTAGAACCTTACTTTTGATTGAGGAGCTTTAAAACACTCTTTCTGTGTAAACTGCACGTGGACATTAGGAGAGCTCTGAGGCCAATCGTGGAAAAACGAATATCTTCAAGTAAAAACTACACAGAAGCAGACTGTGAGACTTCATTCTGATCTGTACATTCATCTAACAGGGTTGAACCTTACTTTTCATGGAGATGTTTTGAAACACTCTTTCGGTAGATAGTGCAAGTTGTCATTTGGAGCGCTATGAGGCCTATAGTGGAAAAAGGAATATCTTCAAATAAAAACTACACAGTAGCATTCTGTGGAACTTCTTTCTGACCTGTGCATTCAACTAACCGAGTTGAACCTTACTTTGGGTGGAGGAGTTTTGAAACACTCTGTAGGAACTGGAAGTGGATATTTGTAGCGCTACGAGACCTATAGCGGAAAAAGGAATATCTTCCAATAAAAACTACACAGAAGCATTCTGTGGAAATCCTTATTGATCTGTTCATTCAACTAAAGGAGTTGAACCTTACTTTTGGTGGAAGACTATTGAAACACTCTTCCTGTAGAAACTGCAAGCGGACATTTGGAGTGCTATGAGGCCTATCGTGGAAAAAGGAATATCTTCATATAAAAACTACACAGTTGCATTCTGTGAAACTACTTTATGATCTGTGCGTTCAACTGACAGAGTTGAAACTTGCTTTTGACTGAGGGGTTTTGAAACAGTCCTTCTGTGTAAACTGCAAGTGGACATTTGGATCTCTATGAGGCCTATGGTGGGAAAAGGAATACATTCAAACAAAAACTACACAGAAGCATTCTGTGAAACTACTTTCTGATCTGTTCATTCAACTAGCAGTGTTGATCCTAACTTTTGATGGAGGAGTTTTTGAAACACTCTTCTTACCGTACAAACTGCAGGAGAATATTTGGAGCTCTATGAGGCCTATCGCGGAAAAAGGAATATCTTCAAATAAAAACTACACAGAAGCATTCTGTGAAACTTCTTTCCGATCTGTGCATTCAACTAACAGAGTTGAACCTTACTTTTGATGGAGGAGTTTTGAACCACTCTTTCTGTAGAAACTGCAAGTGGACATTTGGAGCGCTATGAGGCCTATAATGGAAAAGGAATATCTTCAAATAAAAACTACACAGAAGCATTCTGTGAAACTTCTTTCTCAACTGTTCATTGAAATAACAGTGTTGAAAATTACTTTTGATGGAGGAGCTTTTAAACACTCTTTCTGTAGAAACTGCATGTGGATATTTGAGGCGCTATGAGGCCTATCGCTGAAAAAGGGATGTCATCAAATAAAAACTTCACAGAAGCATTCTTTGAAACCACTTTCTTATCTGTGCATTCAACAAACAGAGGTGAACTTTACTTTTGATGGAGGAGTTTTCAAACACTCTTTCTGTGGAAACTACATGTGGACATATGGAGCCCCATGAGGCCTATCGTGGAGAAAGGAATATCTTCAAAGAAAGACTAGAGTAAAACGTTCTGTGAAACTTCTTTCTGATCTGGGCTTTCAACCAACAGAGTTGAACCTTACTTTGGATGGAGGAGTATTCAAACACTCTTTCTGTAGAAACTGCAAGTGGACATTTGGAGCGCTACGAGGCCTATCGCGGAAAAAGGAATATCTTCCAATAAAAACTACACAGAAGCATTCTGTGAAATTTTTCTGATCTGTGCATTCAACTAACACACTTGAACATAACTTTTGATTGAGGAGTTTTCAAACACTCTTTCTGTAGAAACTGGAAGTGGACATTATGAGCGCTTTGAGGCCTATCGCGGAAAAAGGAATATCTTCAAATAAAAACTACACAGAAGCATTCTGTGAAACTTCTTTCTTATCTGTGCATTCAACTAACAGAGTTGAACCTTACTTTTGATGGAGGAGTTTTGAAATAATGTTTCTGTAGAAACTGCAAGTGGATATTTTGAGCGCTATGAGGCCTATCGCTGAAAAAGGGATATCTTCAAATAAAAACTACACGGAAGCATTCTGTGAAACTTCTTTCTGATCTGTGCATTCAACTAACAGAGGTGAACATTACTTTTGATGGAGGAGTTTTTAAACACTCTTTCTGTAGAAACTGCAAGGGGATATTTGGAGCGCTATGAGGCCTATTGCGGAAAAAGGAATATCTTCAAATAAAAAGTACACAGAAGCATTCTGTGACACTTCTTTCTTATCTGTGCATTCAACTAACAGAGTTGATTCTTACTTTTGATGGAGGAGTTTTGAAACACTATTTCTGTAGAAACTTCAAGTGGACATTTTGAGCGCTATGAGGCCTATGGCGGAAAAAGGTATATCTTCAAATAAAAACTACACAGAAGAATTCTGTGAAACTTCTTTCAGATCTGTGCATTCGACTAACAGAGCTGAACATTACTTTTGATGGAGGAGTTTTTAAACACTGTTTCTGTAGAAACTGCAAGGGGATATTTGGAGCTCTATGAGGCCTATTGCGGAAAAAGCTATATCTTCAAATAAAAACTACAGAGAAGCATTCTGTGAAACTTCTTTCTTATCTGTGCATTCAACTAACAGAGTTGAACATTACTTTTGATGGAGGAGTTTTTAAACACTGTTTCTGTAGAAACTGCAAGGGGATATTTGGAGCTCTATGAGGCCTATTGCGGAAAAAGCTATATCTTCAAATAAAAACTACAGAGAAGCATTCTGTGAAACTTCTTTCTTATCTGTGCATTCAACTAACAGAGTTGAACATTACTTTAGATGGAGGATTTTTGAAACACTCTTTCTGTAGAAACTGCATGTGGATCATTGAGGCGCTATGAGGCCTATCGTGGAAAAAGAAATATCTTCCAATAAAAACTACAAAAAAGCATTCTCTGAATCTTCTTTCCGATCTGTGCATTCAACTAACAGAGTTGAACCTTACTTTTGATGGAGGAGTTTTGAACCACTCTTTCTGTAGAAACCGCAAGTGGACATTTGGAGCGCTATGAGGCCTGTAATGGAAAAGAAATATCTTCAAATAAAAACTACAGAGAAGCATTCTGTGAAACTTCTTTCTGATCTGTTCATTCAACTAAGAGTGTTGAAACTTACTATTGATTGAGGAGTTTTTAAACACTCTTTCTGTAGAAACTGCATGTGGATATTTGAGGCGCTATGAGGCCTATCGCTGAAAAAGGGATGTCTTCAAATAAAAACTTCACAGAAGCATTCTGTGAAACCACTTTCTGATCTGTGCATTCAACAAACAGAGTTGAACCTTCCTTTTGATGGAGGAGTTTTGAAACACTCTTTCTGTAGAAACTGCAATTGGACATTTGGAGCGCAATGAGGCCTATAGTGGTAAAAGGTATATCTTCAAATAAAAACTACACAGAAGCATTCTTTGAAACTTCTCTCTGATCTGTACATTCATCTAGCAGTGTTGAATCTTACTTTTGATTGAGGAGTTTTTAAACATTCTTTCTGTAGAAAGTGTAAGTGGATATTTGGAGTGCTATGAGGCCTATTGCGGAAAAAGGATTATCTTCAAATAAAAAGTGCACAAAAGAATTCTGTGAAACTTCTTTCTGATCTGTGCATTCAACTAACAGAGATGAACCTTACTTTTAATGGAAGACTTTTGAAACACTCTTTCTGTAGAAACTGCAGGTCGATATTTGGAGCGCTATGAAGCCTATCGCGGAAAAAGCAATAACTTCAAGTAAAAACTACACAGAAGCATTCTGTGAAACTTCTTTCTCATCTGTGCATTCACCTAACAGAGTAGAACCTTACTTTTGATTGAGGAGCTTTAAAACACTCTTTCTGTGTAAACTGCACGTGGACATTAGGAGAGCTCTGAGGCCAATCGTGGAAAAACGAATATCTTCAAGTAAAAACTACACAGAAGCAGACTGTGAGACTTCATTCTGATCTGTACATTCATCTAACAGGGTTGAACCTTACTTTTCATGGAGATGTTTTGAAACACTCTTTCGGTAGATAGTGCAAGTTGTCATTTGGAGCGCTATGAGGCCTATAGTGGAAAAAGGAATATCTTCAAATAAAAACTACACAGTAGCATTCTGTGGAACTTCTTTCTGACCTGTGCATTCAACTAACCGAGTTGAACCTTACTTTGGGTGGAGGAGTTTTGAAACACTCTGTAGGAACTGGAAGTGGATATTTGTAGCGCTACGAGACCTATAGCGGAAAAAGGAATATCTTCCAATAAAAACTACACAGAAGCATTCTGTGGAAATCCTTATTGATCTGTTCATTCAACTAAAGGAGTTGAACCTTACTTTTGGTGGAAGACTATTGAAACACTCTTCCTGTAGAAACTGCAAGCGGACATTTGGAGTGCTATGAGGCCTATCGTGGAAAAAGGAATATCTTCATATAAAAACTACACAGTTGCATTCTGTGAAACTACTTTATGATCTGTGCGTTCAACTGACAGAGTTGAAACTTGCTTTTGACTGAGGGGTTTTGAAACAGTCCTTCTGTGTAAACTGCAAGTGGACATTTGGATCTCTATGAGGCCTATGGTGGGAAAAGGAATACATTCAAACAAAAACTACACAGAAGCATTCTGTGAAACTACTTTCTGATCTGTTCATTCAACTAGCAGTGTTGATCCTAACTTTTGATGGAGGAGTTTTTGAAACACTCTTCTTACCGTACAAACTGCAGGAGAATATTTGGAGCTCTATGAGGCCTATCGCGGAAAAAGGAATATCTTCAAATAAAAACTACACAGAAGCATTCTGTGAAACTTCTTTCCGATCTGTGCATTCAACTAACAGAGTTGAACCTTACTTTTGATGGAGGAGTTTTGAACCACTCTTTCTGTAGAAACTGCAAGTGGACATTTGGAGCGCTATGAGGCCTATAATGGAAAAGGAATATCTTCAAATAAAAACTACACAGAAGCATTCTGTGAAACTTCTTTCTCAACTGTTCATTGAAATAACAGTGTTGAAAATTACTTTTGATGGAGGAGCTTTTAAACACTCTTTCTGTAGAAACTGCATGTGGATATTTGAGGCGCTATGAGGCCTATCGCTGAAAAAGGGATGTCATCAAATAAAAACTTCACAGAAGCATTCTTTGAAACCACTTTCTTATCTGTGCATTCAACAAACAGAGGTGAACTTTACTTTTGATGGAGGAGTTTTCAAACACTCTTTCTGTGGAAACTACATGTGGACATATGGAGCCCCATGAGGCCTATCGTGGAGAAAGGAATATCTTCAAAGAAAGACTAGAGTAAAACGTTCTGTGAAACTTCTTTCTGATCTGGGCTTTCAACCAACAGAGTTGAACCTTACTTTGGATGGAGGAGTATTCAAACACTCTTTCTGTAGAAACTGCAAGTGGACATTTGGAGCGCTACGAGGCCTATCGCGGAAAAAGGAATATCTTCCAATAAAAACTACACAGAAGCATTCTGTGAAATTTTTCTGATCTGTGCATTCAACTAACACACTTGAACATAACTTTTGATTGAGGAGTTTTCAAACACTCTTTCTGTAGAAACTGGAAGTGGACATTATGAGCGCTTTGAGGCCTATCGCGGAAAAAGGAATATCTTCAAATAAAAACTACACAGAAGCATTCTGTGAAACTTCTTTCTTATCTGTGCATTCAACTAACAGAGTTGAACCTTACTTTTGATGGAGGAGTTTTGAAATAATGTTTCTGTAGAAACTGCAAGTGGATATTTTGAGCGCTATGAGGCCTATCGCGGAAAAAGCTATATCTTCAAATAAAAACTACACGGAAGCATTCTGTGAAACTTCTTTCTGATCTGTGCATTCAACTAACAGAGGTGAACATTACTTTTGATGGAGGAGTTTTTAAACACTCTTTCTGTAGAAACTGCAAGGGGATATTTGGAGCGCTATGAGGCCTATTGCGGAAAAAGGAATATCTTCAAATAAAAAGTACACAGAAGCATTCTGTGACACTTCTTTCTTATCTGTGCATTCAACTAACAGAGTTGATTCTTACTTTTGATGGAGGAGTTTTGAAACACTATTTCTGTAGAAACTTCAAGTGGACATTTTGAGCGCTATGAGGCCTATGGCGGAAAAAGGTATATCTTCAAATAAAAACTACACAGAAGCATTCTGTGAAACTTCTTTCAGATCTGTGCATTCGACTAACAGAGCTGAACATTACTTTTGATGGAGGAGTTTTTAAACACTGTTTCTGTAGAAACTGCAAGGGGATATTTGGGGCTCTATGAGGCCTATTGCGGAAAAAGCTATATCTTCAAATAAAAACTACAGAGAAGCATTCTGTGAAACTTCTTTCTTATCTGTGCATTCAACTAACAGAGTTGAACATTACTTTAGATGGAGGATTTTTGAAACACTCTTTCTGTAGAAACTGCATGTGGATCATTGAGGCGCTATGAGGCCTATCGTGGAAAAAGAAATATCTTCCAATAAAAACTACAAAAAAGCATTCTCTGAATCTTCTTTCCGATCTGTGCATTCAACTAACAGAGTTGAACCTTACTTTTGATGGAGGAGTTTTGAACCACTCTTTCTGTAGAAACCGCAAGTGGACATTTGGAGCGCTATGAGGCCTGTAATGGAAAAGAAATATCTTCAAATAAAAACTACAGAGAAGCATTCTGTGAAACTTCTTTCTGATCTGTTCATTCAACTAAGAGTGTTGAAACTTACTATTGATTGAGGAGTTTTTAAACACTCTTTCTGTAGAAACTGCATGTGGATATTTGAGGCGCTATGAGGCCTATCGCTGAAAAAGGGATGTCTTCAAATAAAAACTTCACAGAAGCATTCTGTGAAACCACTTTCTGATCTGTGCATTCAACAAACAGAGTTGAACCTTCCTTTTGATGGAGGAGTTTTGAAACACTCTTTCTGTAGAAACTGCAATTGGACATTTGGAGCGCAATGAGGCCTATAGTGGTAAAAGGTATATCTTCAAATAAAAACTACACAGAAGCATTCTTTGAAACTTCTCTCTGATCTGTACATTCATCTAGCAGTGTTGAATCTTACTTTTGATTGAGGAGTTTTTAAACATTCTTTCTGTAGAAAGTGTAAGTGGATATTTGGAGTGCTATGAGGCCTATTGCGGAAAAAGGATTATCTTCAAATAAAAAGTGCACAAAAGAATTCTGTGAAACTTCTTTCTGATCTGTGCATTCAACTAACAGAGATGAACCTTACTTTTAATGGAAGACTTTTGAAACACTCTTTCTGTAGAAACTGCAGGTCGATATTTGGAGCGCTATGAAGCCTATCGCGGAAAAAGCAATAACTTCAAGTAAAAACTACACAGAAGCATTCTGTGAAACTTCTTTCTCATCTGTGCATTCACCTAACAGAGTAGAACCTTACTTTTGATTGAGGAGCTTTAAAACACTCTTTCTGTGTAAACTGCACGTGGACATTAGGAGAGCTCTGAGGCCAATCGTGGAAAAACGAATATCTTCAAGTAAAAACTACACAGAAGCAGACTGTGAGACTTCATTCTGATCTGTACATTCATCTAACAGGGTTGAACCTTACTTTTCATGGAGATGTTTTGAAACACTCTTTCGGTAGATAGTGCAAGTTGTCATTTGGAGCGCTATGAGGCCTATAGTGGAAAAAGGAATATCTTCAAATAAAAACTACACAGTAGCATTCTGTGGAACTTCTTTCTGACCTGTGCATTCAACTAACCGAGTTGAACCTTACTTTGGGTGGAGGAGTTTTGAAACACTCTGTAGGAACTGGAAGTGGATATTTGTAGCGCTACGAGACCTATAGCGGAAAAAGGAATATCTTCCAATAAAAACTACACAGAAGCATTCTGTGGAAATCCTTATTGATCTGTTCATTCAACTAAAGGAGTTGAACCTTACTTTTGGTGGAAGACTATTGAAACACTCTTCCTGTAGAAACTGCAAGCGGACATTTGGAGTGCTATGAGGCCTATCGTGGAAAAAGGAATATCTTCATATAAAAACTACACAGTTGCATTCTGTGAAACTACTTTATGATCTGTGCGTTCAACTGACAGAGTTGAAACTTGCTTTTGACTGAGGGGTTTTGAAACAGTCCTTCTGTGTAAACTGCAAGTGGACATTTGGATCTCTATGAGGCCTATGGTGGGAAAAGGAATACATTCAAACAAAAACTACACCGAAGCATTCTGTGAAACTACTTTCTGATCTGTTCATTCAACTAGCAGTGTTGATCCTAACTTTTGATGGAGGAGTTTTTGAAACACTCTTCTTACCGTACAAACTGCAGGAGAATATTTGGAGCTCTATGAGGCCTATCGCGGAAAAAGGAATATCTTCAAATAAAAACTACACAGAAGCATTCTGTGAAACTTCTTTCCGATCTGTGCATTCAACTAACAGAGTTGAACCTTACTTTTGATGGAGGAGTTTTGAACCACTCTTTCTGTAGAAACTGCAAGTGGACATTTGGAGCGCTATGAGGCCTATAATGGAAAAGGAATATCTTCAAATAAAAACTACACAGAAGCATTCTGTGAAACTTCTTTCTCAACTGTTCATTGAAATAACAGTGTTGAAAATTACTTTTGATGGAGGAGCTTTTAAACACTCTTTCTGTAGAAACTGCATGTGGATATTTGAGGCGCTATGAGGCCTATCGCTGAAAAAGGGATGTCATCAAATAAAAACTTCACAGAAGCATTCTTTGAAACCACTTTCTTATCTGTGCATTCAACAAACAGAGGTGAACTTTACTTTTGATGGAGGAGTTTTCAAACACTCTTTCTGTGGAAACTACATGTGGACATATGGAGCCCCATGAGGCCTATCGTGGAGAAAGGAATATCTTCAAAGAAAGACTAGAGTAAAACGTTCTGTGAAACTTCTTTCTGATCTGGGCTTTCAACCAACAGAGTTGAACCTTACTTTGGATGGAGGAGTATTCAAACACTCTTTCTGTAGAAACTGCAAGTGGACATTTGGAGCGCTACGAGGCCTATCGCGGAAAAAGGAATATCTTCCAATAAAAACTACACAGAAGCATTCTGTGAAATTTTTCTGATCTGTGCATTCAACTAACACACTTGAACATAACTTTTGATTGAGGAGTTTTCAAACACTCTTTCTGTAGAAACTGGAAGTGGACATTATGAGCGCTTTGAGGCCTATCGCGGAAAAAGGAATATCTTCAAATAAAAACTACACAGAAGCATTCTGTGAAACTTCTTTCTTATCTGTGCATTCAACTAACAGAGTTGAACCTTACTTTTGATGGAGGAGTTTTGAAATAATGTTTCTGTAGAAACTGCAAGTGGATATTTTGAGCGCTATGAGGCCTATCGCGGAAAAAGCTATATCTTCAAATAAAAACTACACGGAAGCATTCTGTGAAACTTCTTTCTGATCTGTGCATTCAACTAACAGAGGTGAACATTACTTTTGATGGAGGAGTTTTTAAACACTCTTTCTGTAGAAACTGCAAGGGGATATTTGGAGCGCTATGAGGCCTATTGCGGAAAAAGGAATATCTTCAAATAAAAAGTACACAGAAGCATTCTGTGACACTTCTTTCTTATCTGTGCATTCAACTAACAGAGTTGATTCTTACTTTTGATGGAGGAGTTTTGAAACACTATTTCTGTAGAAACTTCAAGTGGACATTTTGAGCGCTATGAGGCCTATGGCGGAAAAAGGTATATCTTCAAATAAAAACTACACAGAAGCATTCTGTGAAACTTCTTTCAGATCTGTGCATTCGACTAACAGAGCTGAACATTACTTTTGATGGAGGAGTTTTTAAACACTGTTTCTGTAGAAACTGCAAGGGGATATTTGGGGCTCTATGAGGCCTATTGCGGAAAAAGCTATATCTTCAAATAAAAACTACAGAGAAGCATTCTGTGAAACTTCTTTCTTATCTGTGCATTCAACTAACAGAGTTGAACATTACTTTAGATGGAGGATTTTTGAAACACTCTTTCTGTAGAAACTGCATGTGGATCATTGAGGCGCTATGAGGCCTATCGTGGAAAAAGAAATATCTTCCAATAAAAACTACAGAAAAGCATTCTCTGAATCTTCTTTCCGATCTGTGCATTCAACTAACAGAGTTGAACCTTACTTTTGATGGAGGAGTTTTGAACCACTCTTTCTGTAGAAACCGCAAGTGGACATTTGGAGCGCTATGAGGCCTGTAATGGAAAAGAAATATCTTCAAATAAAAACTACAGAGAAGCATTCTGTGAAACTTCTTTCTGACCTGTTCATTCAACTAAGAGTGTTGAAACTTACTATTGATTGAGGAGTTTTTAAACACTCTTTCTGTAGAAACTGCATGTGGATATTTGAGGCGCTATGAGGCCTATCGCTGAAAAAGGGATGTCTTCAAATAAAAACTTCACAGAAGCATTCTGTGAAACCACTTTCTGATCTGTGCATTCAACAAACAGAGTTGAACCTTCCTTTTGATGGAGGAGTTTTGAAACACTCTTTCTGTAGAAACTGCAATTGGACATTTGGAGCGCAATGAGGCCTATAGTGGTAAAAGGTATATCTTCAAATAAAAACTACACAGAAGCATTCTTTGAAACTTCTCTCTGATCTGTACATTCATCTAGCAGTGTTGAATCTTACTTTTGATTGAGGAGTTTTTAAACATTCTTTCTGTAGAAAGTGTAAGTGGATATTTGGAGTGCTATGAGGCCTATTGCGGAAAAAGGATTATCTTCAAATAAAAAGTGCACAAAAGAATTCTGTGAAACTTCTTTCTGATCTGTGCATTCAACTAACAGAGATGAACCTTACTTTTAATGGAAGACTTTTGAAACACTCTTTCTGTAGAAACTGCAGGTCGATATTTGGAGCGCTATGAAGCCTATCGCGGAAAAAGCAATAACTTCAAGTAAAAACTACACAGAAGCATTCTGTGAAACTTCTTTCTCATCTGTGCATTCACCTAACAGAGTAGAACCTTACTTTTGATTGAGGAGCTTTAAAACACTCTTTCTGTGTAAACTGCACGTGGACATTAGGAGAGCTCTGAGGCCAATAGTGGAAAAACGAATATCTTCAAGTAAAAACTACACAGAAGCATACTGTGAGACTTCATTCTGATATGTACATTCATCTAACAGGGTTGAACCTTACTTTTCATGGAGATGTTTTGAAACACTCTTTCGGTAGATAGTGCAAGTTGTCATTTGGAGCGCTATGAGGCCTATAGTGGAAAAAGGAATATCTTCAAATAAAAACTACACAGTAGCATTCTGTGGAACTTCTTTCTGACCTGTGCATTCAACTAACCGAGTTGAACCTTACTTTGGGTGGAGGAGTTTTGAAACACTCTGTAGGAACTGCAAGTGGATATTTGTAGTGCTACGAGACCTATAGCGGAAAAAGGAATATCTTCCAATAAAAACTACACAGAAGCATTCTGTGGAAATCCTTATTGATCTGTTCATTCAACTAAAGGAGTTGAACCTTACTTTTGGTGGAAGACTATTGAAACACTCTTCCTGTAGAAACTGCAAGCGGACATTTGGAGTGCTATGAGGCCTATCGTGGAAAAAGGAATATCTTCATATAAAAACTACACAGTTGCATTCTGTGAAACTACTTTATGATCTGTGCGTTCAACTGACAGAGTTGAAACTTGCTTTTGACTGAGGGGTTTTGAAACAGTCCTTCTGTGTAAACTGCAAGTGGACATTTGGATCTCTATGAGGCCTATGGTGGGAAAAGGAATACATTCAAACAAAAACTACACAGAAGCATTCTGTGAAACTACTTTCTGATCTGTTCATTCAACTAGCAGTGTTGATCCTAACTTTTGATGGAGGAGTTTTCGAAACACTCTTCTTACCGTACAAACTGCAAGAGAATATTTGGAGCTCTATGAGGCCTATCGCGGAAAAAGGAATATCTTCAAATAAAAACTACACAGAAGCATTCTGTGAAACTTCTTTCCGATCTGTGCATTCAACTAACAGAGTTGAACCTTACTTTTGATGGAGGAGTTTTGAACCACTCTTTCTGTAGAAACTGCAAGTGGACATTTGGAGCGCTATGAGGCCTATAATGGAAAAGGAATATCTTCAAATAAAAACTACACAGAAGCATTCTGTGAAACTTCTTTCTCAACTGTTCATTGAAATAACAGTGTTGAAAATTACTTTTGATGGAGGAGCTTTTAAACACTCTTTCTGTAGAAACTGCATGTGGATATTTGAGGCGCTATGAGGCCTATCGCTGAAAAAGGGATGTCATCAAATAAAAACTTCACAGAAGCATTCTTTGAAACCACTTTCTTATCTGTGCATTCAACAAACAGAGGTGAACTTTACTTTTGATGGAGGAGTTTTCAAACACTCTTTCTGTGGAAACTACATGTGGACATATGGAGCCCCATGAGGCCTATCGTGGAGAAAGGAATATCTTCAAAGAAAGACTAGAGTAAAACGTTCTGTGAAACTTCTTTCTGATCTGGGCTTTCAACCAACAGAGTTGAACCTTACTTTGGATGGAGGAGTATTCAAACACTCTTTCTGTAGAAACTGCAAGTGGACATTTGGAGCGCTACGAGGCCTATCGCGGAAAAAGGAATATCTTCCAATAAAAACTACACAGAAGCATTCTGTGAAATTTTTCTGATCTGTGCATTCAACTAACACACTTGAACATAACTTTTGATTGAGGAGTTTTCAAACACTCTTTCTGTAGAAACTGGAAGTGGACATTATGAGCGCTTTGAGGCCTATCGCGGAAAAAGGAATATCTTCAAATAAAAACTACACAGAAGCATTCTGTGAAACTTCTTTCTTATCTGTGCATTCAACTAACAGAGTTGAACCTTACTTTTGATGGAGGAGTTTTGAAATAATGTTTCTGTAGAAACTGCAAGTGGATATTTTGAGCGCTATGAGGCCTATCGCGGAAAAAGCTATATCTTCAAATAAAAACTACACGGAAGCATTCTGTGAAACTTCTTTCTGATCTGTGCATTCAACTAACAGAGGTGAACATTACTTTTGATGGAGGAGTTTTTAAACACTCTTTCTGTAGAAACTGCAAGGGGATATTTGGAGCGCTATGAGGCCTATTGCGGAAAAAGGAATATCTTCAAATAAAAAGTACACAGAAGCATTCTGTGACACTTCTTTCTTATCTGTGCATTCAACTAACAGAGTTGATTCTTACTTTTGATGGAGGAGTTTTGAAACACTATTTCTGTAGAAACTTCAAGTGGACATTTTGAGCGCTATGAGGCCTATGGCGGAAAAAGGTATATCTTCAAATAAAAACTACACAGAAGCATTCTGTGAAACTTCTTTCAGATCTGTGCATTCGACTAACAGAGCTGAACATTACTTTTGATGGAGGAGTTTTTAAACACTGTTTCTGTAGAAACTGCAAGGGGATATTTGGGGCTCTATGAGGCCTATTGCGGAAAAAGCTATATCTTCAAATAAAAACTACAGAGAAGCATTCTGTGAAACTTCTTTCTTATCTGTGCATTCAACTAACAGAGTTGAACATTACTTTAGATGGAGGATTTTTGAAACACTCTTTCTGTAGAAACTGCATGTGGATCATTGAGGCGCTATGAGGCCTATCGTGGAAAAAGAAATATCTTCCAATAAAAACTACAGAAAAGCATTCTCTGAATCTTCTTTCCGATCTGTGCATTCAACTAACAGAGTTGAACCTTACTTTTGATGGAGGAGTTTTGAACCACTCTTTCTGTAGAAACCGCAAGTGGACATTTGGAGCGCTATGAGGCCTGTAATGGAAAAGAAATATCTTCAAATAAAAACTACAGAGAAGCATTCTGTGAAACTTCTTTCTGATCTGTTCATTCAACTAAGAGTGTTGAAACTTACTATTGATTGAGGAGTTTTTAAACACTCTTTCTGTAGAAACTGCATGTGGATATTTGAGGCGCTATGAGGCCTATCGCTGAAAAAGGGATGTCTTCAAATAAAAACTTCACAGAAGCATTCTGTGAAACCACTTTCTGATCTGTGCATTCAACAAACAGAGTTGAACCTTCCTTTTGATGGAGGAGTTTTGAAACACTCTTTCTGTAGAAACTGCAATTGGACATTTGGAGCGCAATGAGGCCTATAGTGGTAAAAGGTATATCTTCAAATAAAAACTACACAGAAGCATTCTTTGAAACTTCTCTCTGATCTGTACATTCATCTAGCAGTGTTGAATCTTACTTTTGATTGAGGAGTTTTTAAACATTCTTTCTGTAGAAAGTGTAAGTGGATATTTGGAGTGCTATGAGGCCTATTGCGGAAAAAGGATTATCTTCAAATAAAAAGTGCACAAAAGAATTCTGTGAAACTTCTTTCTGATCTGTGCATTCAACTAACAGAGATGAACCTTACTTTTAATGGAAGACTTTTGAAACACTCTTTCTGTAGAAACTGCAGGTCGATATTTGGAGCGCTATGAAGCCTATTGCGGAAAAAGCAATAACTTCAAGTAAAAACTACACAGAAGCATTCTGTGAAACTTCTTTCTCATCTGTGCATTCACCTAACAGAGTAGAACCTTACTTTTGATTGAGGAGCTTTAAAACACTCTTTCTGTGTAAACTGCACGTGGACATTAGGAGAGCTCTGAGGCCAATCGTGGAAAAACGAATATCTTCAAGTAAAAACTACACAGAAGCAGACTGTGAGACTTCATTCTGATATGTACATTCATCTAACAGGGTTGAACCTTACTTTTCATGGAGATGTTTTGAAACACTCTTTCGGTAGATAGTGCAAGATGTCATTTGGAGCGCTATGAGGCCTATAGTGGAAAAAGGAATATCTTCAAATAAAAACTACACAGTAGCATTCTGTGGAACTTCTTTCTGACCTGTGCATTCAACTAACCGAGTTGAACCTTACTTTGGGTGGAGGAGTTTTGAAACACTCTGTAGGAACTGCAAGTGGATATTTGTAGCGCTATGAGACCTATAGCGGAAAAAGGAATATCTTCCAATAAAAACTACACAGAAGCATTCTGTGGAAATCCTTATTGATCTGTTCATTCAACTAAAGGAGTTGAACCTTACTTTTGGTGGAAGACTATTGAAACACTCTTCCTGTAGAAACTGCAAGCGGACATTTGGAGTGCTATGAGGCCTATCGTGGAAAAAGGAATATCTTCATATAAAAACTACACAGTTGCATTCTGTGAAACTACTTTATGATCTGTGCGTTCAACTGACAGAGTTGAAACTTGCTTTTGACTGAGGGGTTTTGAAACAGTCCTTCTGTGTAAACTGCAAGTGGACATTTGGATCTCTATGAGGCCTATGGTGGGAAAAGGAATACATTCAAACAAAAACTACACAGAAGCATTCTGTGAAACTACTTTCTGATCTGTTCATTCAACTAGCAGTGTTGATCCTAACTTTTGATGGAGGAGTTTTTGAAACACTCTTCTTACCGTACAAACTGCAGGAGAATATTTGGAGCTCTATGAGGCCTATCGCGGAAAAAGGAATATCTTCAAATAAAAACTACACAGAAGCATTCTGTGAAACTTCTTTCCGATCTGTGCATTCAAATAACAGAGTTGAACCTTACTTTTGATGGAGGAGTTTTGAACCACTCTTTCTGTAGAAACTGCAAGTGGACATTTGGAGCGCTATGAGGCCTATAATGGAAAAGGAATATCTTCAAATAAAAACTACACAGAAGCATTCTGTGAAACTTCTTTCTCAACTGTTCATTGAAATAACAGTGTTGAAAATTACTTTTGATGGAGGAGCTTTTAAACACTCTTTCTGTAGAAACTGCATGTGGATATTTGAGGCGCTATGAGGCCTATCGCTGAAAAAGGGATGTCATCAAATAAAAACTTCACAGAAGCATTCTTTGAAACCACTTTCTTATCTGTGCATTCAACAAACAGAGGTGAACTTTACTTTTGATGGAGGAGTTTTCAAACACTCTTTCTGTGGAAACTACATGTGGACATATGGAGCCCCATGAGGCCTATCGTGGAGAAAGGAATATCTTCAAAGAAAGACTAGAGTAAAACGTTCTGTGAAACTTCTTTCTGATCTGGGCTTTCAACCAACAGAGTTGAACCTTACTTTGGATGGAGGAGTATTCAAACACTCTTTCTGTAGAAACTGCAAGTGGACATTTGGAGCGCTACGAGGCCTATCGCGGAAAAAGGAATATCTTCCAATAAAAACTACACAGAAGCATTCTGTGAAATTTTTCTGATCTGTGCATTCAACTAACACACTTGAACATAACTTTTGATTGAGGAGTTTTCAAACACTCTTTCTGTAGAAACTGGAAGTGGACATTATGAGCGCTTTGAGGCCTATCGCGGAAAAAGGAATATCTTCAAATAAAAACTACACAGAAGCATTCTGTGAAACTTCTTTCTTATCTGTGCATTCAACTAACAGAGTTGAACCTTACTTTTGATGGAGGAGTTTTGAAATAATGTTTCTGTAGAAACTGCAAGTGGACATTTTGAGCGCTATGAGGCCTATCGCTGAAAAAGGGATGTCATCAAATAAAAACTTCACAGAAGCATTCTTTGAAACCACTTTCTTATCTGTGCATTCAACAAACAGAGGTGAACTTTACTTTTGATGGAGGAGTTTTCAAACACTCTTTCTGTGGAAACTACATGTGGACATATGGAGCCCCATGAGGCCTATCGTGGAGAAAGGAATATCTTCAAAGAAAGACTAGAGTAAAACGTTCTGTGAAACTTCTTTCTGATCTGGGCTTTCAACCAACAGAGTTGAACCTTACTTTGGATGGAGGAGTATTCAAACACTCTTTCTGTAGAAACTGCAAGTGGACATTTGGAGCGCTACGAGGCCTATCGCGGAAAAAGGAATATCTTCCAATAAAAACTACACAGAAGCATTCTGTGAAATTTTTCTGATCTGTGCATTCAACTAACACACTTGAACATAACTTTTGATTGAGGAGTTTTCAAACACTCTTTCTGTAGAAACTGGAAGTGGACATTATGAGCGCTTTGAGGCCTATCGCGGAAAAAGGAATATCTTCAAATAAAAACTACACAGAAGCATTCTGTGAAACTTCTTTCTTATCTGTGCATTCAACTAACAGAGTTGAACCTTACTTTTGATGGAGGAGTTTTGAAATAATGTTTCTGTAGAAACTGCAAGTGGATATTTTGAGCGCTATGAGGCCTATCGCGGAAAAAGCTATATCTTCAAATAAAAACTACACGGAAGCATTCTGTGAAACTTCTTTCTGATCTGTGCATTCAACTAACAGAGGTGAACATTACTTTTGATGGAGGAGTTTTTAAACACTCTTTCTGTAGAAACTGCAAGGGGATATTTGGAGCGCTATGAGGCCTATTGCGGAAAAAGGAATATCTTCAAATAAAAAGTACACAGAAGCATTCTGTGACACTTCTTTCTTATCTGTGCATTCAACTAACAGAGTTGATTCTTACTTTTGATGGAGGAGTTTTGAAACACTATTTCTGTAGAAACTTCAAGTGGACATTTTGAGCGCTATGAGGCCTATGGCGGAAAAAGGTATATCTTCAAATAAAAACTACACAGAAGCATTCTGTGAAACTTCTTTCAGATCTGTGCATTCGACTAACAGAGCTGAACATTACTTTTGATGGAGGAGTTTTTAAACACTGTTTCTGTAGAAACTGCAAGGGGATATTTGGAGCTCTATGAGGCCTATTGCGGAAAAAGCTATATCTTCAAATAAAAACTACAGAGAAGCATTCTGTGAAACTTCTTTCTTATCTGTGCATTCAACTAACAGAGTTGAACATTACTTTAGATGGAGGATTTTTGAAACACTCTTTCTGTAGAAACTGCATGTGGATCATTGAGGCGCTATGAGGCCTATCGTGGAAAAAGAAATATCTTCCAATAAAAACTACAGAAAAGCATTCTCTGAATCTTCTTTCCGATCTGTGCATTCAACTAACAGAGTTGAACCTTACTTTTGATGGAGGAGTTTTGAACCACTCTTTCTGTAGAAACCGCAAGTGGACATTTGGAGCGCTATGAGGCCTGTAATGGAAAAGAAATATCTTCAAATAAAAACTACAGAGAAGCATTCTGTGAAACTTCTTTCTGATCTGTTCATTCAACTAAGAGTGTTGAAACTTACTATTGATTGAGGAGTTTTTAAACACTCTTTCTGTAGAAACTGCATGTGGATATTTGAGGCGCTATGAGGCCTATCGCTGAAAAAGGGATGTCTTCAAATAAAAACTTCACAGAAGCATTCTGTGAAACCACTTTCTGATCTGTGCATTCAACAAACAGAGTTGAACCTTCCTTTTGATGGAGGAGTTTTGAAACACTCTTTCTGTAGAAACTGCAATTGGACATTTGGAGCGCAATGAGGCCTATAGTGGTAAAAGGTATATCTTCAAATAAAAACTACACAGAAGCATTCTTTGAAACTTCTCTCTGATCTGTACATTCATCTAGCAGTGTTGAATCTTACTTTTGATTGAGGAGTTTTTAAACATTCTTTCTGTAGAAAGTGTAAGTGGATATTTGGAGTGCTATGAGGCCTATTGCGGAAAAAGGATTATCTTCAAATAAAAAGTGCACAAAAGAATTCTGTGAAACTTCTTTCTGATCTGTGCATTCAACTAACAGAGATGAACCTTACTTTTAATGGAAGACTTTTGAAACACTCTTTCTGTAGAAACTGCAGGTCGATATTTGGAGCGCTATGAAGCCTATCGCGGAAAAAGCAATAACTTCAAGTAAAAACTACACAGAAGCATTCTGTGAAACTTCTTTCTCATCTGTGCATTCACCTAACAGAGTAGAACCTTACTTTTGATTGAGGAGCTTTAAAACACTCTTTCTGTGTAAACTGCACGTGGACATTAGGAGAGCTCTGAGGCCAATCGTGGAAAAACGAATATCTTCAAGTAAAAACTACACAGAAGCAGACTGTGAGACTTCATTCTGATCTGTACATTCATCTAACAGGGTTGAACCTTACTTTTCATGGAGATGTTTTGAAACACTCTTTCGGTAGATAGTGCAAGTTGTCATTTGGAGCGCTATGAGGCCTATAGTGGAAAAAGGAATATCTTAAAATAAAAACTACACAGTAGCATTCTGTGGAACTTCTTTCTGACCTGTGCATTCAACTAACCGAGTTGAACCTTACTTTGGGTGGAGGAGTTTTGAAACACTCTGTAGGAACTGCAAGTGGATATTTGTAGCGCTACGAGACCTATAGCGGAAAAAGGAATATCTTCCAATAAAAACTACACAGAAGCATTCTGTGGAAATCCTTATTGATCTGTTCATTCAACTAAAGGAGTTGAACCTTACTTTTGGTGGAAGACTATTGAAACACTCTTCCTGTAGAAACTGCAAGCGGACATTTGGAGTGCTATGAGGCCTATCGTGGAAAAAGGAATATCTTCATATAAAAACTACACAGTTGCATTCTGTGAAACTACTTTATGATCTGTGCGTTCAACTGACAGAGTTGAAACTTGCTTTTGACTGAGGGGTTTTGAAACAGTCCTTCTGTGTAAACTGCAAGTGGACATTTGGATCTCTATGAGGCCTATGGTGGGAAAAGGAATACATTCAAACAAAAACTACACAGAAGCATTCTGTGAAACTACTTTCTGATCTGTTCATTCAACTAGCAGTGTTGATCCTAACTTTTGATGGAGGAGTTTTTGAAACACTCTTCTTACCGTACAAACTGCAGGAGAATATTTGGAGCTCTATGAGGCCTATCGCGGAAAAAGGAATATCTTCAAATAAAAACTACACAGAAGCATTCTGTGAAACTTCTTTCCGATCTGTGCATTCAACTAACAGAGTTGAACCTTACTTTTGATGGAGGAGTTTTGAACCACTCTTTCTGTAGAAACTGCAAGTGGACATTTGGAGCGCTATGAGGCCTATAATGGAAAAGGAATATCTTCAAATAAAAACTACACAGAAGCATTCTGTGAAACTTCTTTCTCAACTGTTCATTGAAATAACAGTGTTGAAAATTACTTTTGATGGAGGAGCTTTTAAACACTCTTTCTGTAGAAACTGCATGTGGATATTTGAGGCGCTATGAGGCCTATCGCTGAAAAAGGGATGTCATCAAATAAAAACTTCACAGAAGCATTCTTTGAAACCACTTTCTTATCTGTGCATTCAACAAACAGAGGTGAACTTTACTTTTGATGGAGGAGTTTTCAAACACTCTTTCTGTGGAAACTACATGTGGACATATGGAGCCCCATGAGGCCTATCGTGGAGAAAGGAATATCTTCAAAGAAAGACTAGAGTAAAACGTTCTGTGAAACTTCTTTCTGATCTGGGCTTTCAACCAACAGAGTTGAACCTTACTTTGGATGGAGGAGTATTCAAACACTCTTTCTGTAGAAACTGCAAGTGGACATTTGGAGCGCTACGAGGCCTATCGCGGAAAAAGGAATATCTTCCAATAAAAACTACACAGAAGCATTCTGTGAAATTTTTCTGATCTGTGCATTCAACTAACACACTTGAACATAACTTTTGATTGAGGAGTTTTCAAACACTCTTTCTGTAGAAACTGGAAGTGGACATTATGAGCGCTTTGAGGCCTATCGCGGAAAAAGGAATATCTTCAAATAAAAACTACACAGAAGCATTCTGTGAAACTTCTTTCTTATCTGTGCATTCAACTAACAGAGTTGAACCTTACTTTTGATGGAGGAGTTTTGAAATAATGTTTCTGTAGAAACTGCAAGTGGACATTTTGAGCGCTATGAGGCCTATCGCTGAAAAAGGGATGTCATCAAATAAAAACTTCACAGAAGCATTCTTTGAAACCACTTTCTTATCTGTGCATTCAACAAACAGAGGTGAACTTTACTTTTGATGGAGGAGTTTTCAAACACTCTTTCTGTGGAAACTACATGTGGACATATGGAGCCCCATGAGGCCTATCGTGGAGAAAGGAATATCTTCAAAGAAAGACTAGAGTAAAACGTTCTGTGAAACTTCTTTCTGATCTGGGCTTTCAACCAACAGAGTTGAACCTTACTTTGGATGGAGGAGTATTCAAACACTCTTTCTGTAGAAACTGCAAGTGGACATTTGGAGCGCTACGAGGCCTATCGCGGAAAAAGGAATATCTTCCAATAAAAACTACACAGAAGCATTCTGTGAAATTTTTCTGATCTGTGCATTCAACTAACACACTTGAACATAACTTTTGATTGAGGAGTTTTCAAACACTCTTTCTGTAGAAACTGGAAGTGGACATTATGAGCGCTTTGAGGCCTATCGCGGAAAAAGGAATATCTTCAAATAAAAACTACACAGAAGCATTCTGTGAAACTTCTTTCTTATCTGTGCATTCAACTAACAGAGTTGAACCTTACTTTTGATGGAGGAGTTTTGAAATAATGTTTCTGTAGAAACTGCAAGTGGATATTTTGAGCGCTATGAGGCCTATCGCGGAAAAAGCTATATCTTCAAATAAAAACTACACGGAAGCATTCTGTGAAACTTCTTTCTGATCTGTGCATTCAACTAACAGAGGTGAACATTACTTTTGATGGAGGAGTTTTTAAACACTCTTTCTGTAGAAACTGCAAGGGGATATTTGGAGCGCTATGAGGCCTATTGCGGAAAAAGGAATATCTTCAAATAAAAAGTACACAGAAGCATTCTGTGACACTTCTTTCTTATCTGTGCATTCAACTAACAGAGTTGATTCTTACTTTTGATGGAGGAGTTTTGAAACACTATTTCTGTAGAAACTTCAAGTGGACATTTTGAGCGCTATGAGGCCTATGGCGGAAAAAGGTATATCTTCAAATAAAAACTACACAGAAGCATTCTGTGAAACTTCTTTCAGATCTGTGCATTCGACTAACAGAGCTGAACATTACTTTTGATGGAGGAGTTTTTAAACACTGTTTCTGTAGAAACTGCAAGGGGATATTTGGAGCTCTATGAGGCCTATTGCGGAAAAAGCTATATCTTCAAATAAAAACTACAGAGAAGCATTCTGTGAAACTTCTTTCTTATCTGTGCATTCAACTAACAGAGTTGAACATTACTTTAGATGGAGGATTTTTGAAACACTCTTTCTGTAGAAACTGCATGTGGATCATTGAGGCGCTATGAGGCCTATCGTGGAAAAAGAAATATCTTCCAATAAAAACTACAGAAAAGCATTCTCTGAATCTTCTTTCCGATCTGTGCATTCAACTAACAGAGTTGAACCTTACTTTTGATGGAGGAGTTTTGAACCACTCTTTCTGTAGAAACCGCAAGTGGACATTTGGAGCGCTATGAGGCCTGTAATGGAAAAGAAATATCTTCAAATAAAAACTACAGAGAAGCATTCTGTGAAACTTCTTTCTGATCTGTTCATTCAACTAAGAGTGTTGAAACTTACTATTGATTGAGGAGTTTTTAAACACTCTTTCTGTAGAAACTGCATGTGGATATTTGAGGCGCTATGAGGCCTATCGCTGAAAAAGGGATGTCTTCAAATAAAAACTTCACAGAAGCATTCTGTGAAACCACTTTCTGATCTGTGCATTCAACAAACAGAGTTGAACCTTCCTTTTGATGGAGGAGTTTTGAAACACTCTTTCTGTAGAAACTGCAATTGGACATTTGGAGCGCAATGAGGCCTATAGTGGTAAAAGGTATATCTTCAAATAAAAACTACACAGAAGCATTCTTTGAAACTTCTCTCTGATCTGTACATTCATCTAGCAGTGTTGAATCTTACTTTTGATTGAGGAGTTTTTAAACATTCTTTCTGTAGAAAGTGTAAGTGGATATTTGGAGTGCTATGAGGCCTATTGCGGAAAAAGGATTATCTTCAAATAAAAAGTGCACAAAAGAATTCTGTGAAACTTCTTTCTGATCTGTGCATTCAACTAACAGAGATGAACCTTACTTTTAATGGAAGACTTTTGAAACACTCTTTCTGTAGAAACTGCAGGTCGATATTTGGAGCGCTATGAAGCCTATCGCGGAAAAAGCAATAACTTCAAGTAAAAACTACACAGAAGCATTCTGTGAAACTTCTTTCTCATCTGTGCATTCACCTAACAGAGTAGAACCTTACTTTTGATTGAGGAGCTTTAAAACACTCTTTCTGTGTAAACTGCACGTGGACATTAGGAGAGCTCTGAGGCCAATCGTGGAAAAACGAATATCTTCAAGTAAAAACTACACAGAAGCAGACTGTGAGACTTCATTCTGATCTGTACATTCATCTAACAGGGTTGAACCTTACTTTTCATGGAGATGTTTTGAAACACTCTTTCGGTAGATAGTGCAAGTTGTCATTTGGAGCGCTATGAGGCCTATAGTGGAAAAAGGAATATCTTAAAATAAAAACTACACAGTAGCATTCTGTGGAACTTCTTTCTGACCTGTGCATTCAACTAACCGAGTTGAACCTTACTTTGGGTGGAGGAGTTTTGAAACACTCTGTAGGAACTGCAAGTGGATATTTGTAGCGCTACGAGACCTATAGCGGAAAAAGGAATATCTTCCAATAAAAACTACACAGAAGCATTCTGTGGAAATCCTTATTGATCTGTTCATTCAACTAAAGGAGTTGAACCTTACTTTTGGTGGAAGACTATTGAAACACTCTTCCTGTAGAAACTGCAAGCGGACATTTGGAGTGCTATGAGGCCTATCGTGGAAAAAGGAATATCTTCATATAAAAACTACACAGTTGCATTCTGTGAAACTACTTTATGATCTGTGCGTTCAACTGACAGAGTTGAAACTTGCTTTTGACTGAGGGGTTTTGAAACAGTCCTTCTGTGTAAACTGCAAGTGGACATTTGGATCTCTATGAGGCCTATGGTGGGAAAAGGAATACATTCAAACAAAAACTACACAGAAGCATTCTGTGAAACTACTTTCTGATCTGTTCATTCAACTAGCAGTGTTGATCCTAACTTTTGATGGAGGAGTTTTTGAAACACTCTTCTTACCGTACAAACTGCAGGAGAATATTTGGAGCTCTATGAGGCCTATCGCGGAAAAAGGAATATCTTCAAATAAAAACTACACAGAAGCATTCTGTGAAACTTCTTTCCGATCTGTGCATTCAACTAACAGAGTTGAACCTTACTTTTGATGGAGGAGTTTTGAACCACTCTTTCTGTAGAAACTGCAAGTGGACATTTGGAGCGCTATGAGGCCTATAATGGAAAAGGAATATCTTCAAATAAAAACTACACAGAAGCATTCTGTGAAACTTCTTTCTCAACTGTTCATTGAAATAACAGTGTTGAAAATTACTTTTGATGGAGGAGCTTTTAAACACTCTTTCTGTAGAAACTGCATGTGGATATTTGAGGCGCTATGAGGCCTATCGCTGAAAAAGGGATGTCATCAAATAAAAACTTCACAGAAGCATTCTTTGAAACCACTTTCTTATCTGTGCATTCAACAAACAGAGGTGAACTTTACTTTTGATGGAGGAGTTTTCAAACACTCTTTCTGTGGAAACTACATGTGGACATATGGAGCCCCATGAGGCCTATCGTGGAGAAAGGAATATCTTCAAAGAAAGACTAGAGTAAAACGTTCTGTGAAACTTCTTTCTGATCTGGGCTTTCAACCAACAGAGTTGAACCTTACTTTGGATGGAGGAGTATTCAAACACTCTTTCTGTAGAAACTGCAAGTGGACATTTGGAGCGCTACGAGGCCTATCGCGGAAAAAGGAATATCTTCCAATAAAAACTACACAGAAGCATTCTGTGAAATTTTTCTGATCTGTGCATTCAACTAACACACTTGAACATAACTTTTGATTGAGGAGTTTTCAAACACTCTTTCTGTAGAAACTGGAAGTGGACATTATGAGCGCTTTGAGGCCTATCGCGGAAAAAGGAATATCTTCAAATAAAAACTACACAGAAGCATTCTGTGAAACTTCTTTCTTATCTGTGCATTCAACTAACAGAGTTGAACCTTACTTTTGATGGAGGAGTTTTGAAATAATGTTTCTGTAGAAACTGCAAGTGGATATTTTGAGCGCTATGAGGCCTATCGCGGAAAAAGCTATATCTTCAAATAAAAACTACACGGAAGCATTCTGTGAAACTTCTTTCTGATCTGTGCATTCAACTAACAGATGTGAACATTACTTTTGATGGAGGAGTTTTTAAACACTCTTTCTGTAGAAACTGCAAGGGGATATTTGGAGCGCTATGAGGCCTATTGCGGAAAAAGGAATATCTTCAAATAAAAAGTACACAGAAGCATTCTGTGACACTTCTTTCTTATCTGTGCATTCAACTAACAGAGTTGATTCTTACTTTTGATGGAGGAGTTTTGAAACACTATTTCTGTAGAAACTTCAAGTGGACATTTTGAGCGCTATGAGGCCTATGGCGGAAAAAGGTATATCTTCAAATAAAAACTACACAGAAGCATTCTGTGAAACTTCTTTCAGATCTGTGCATTCGACTAACAGAGCTGAACATTACTTTTGATGGAGGAGTTTTTAAACACTGTTTCTGTAGAAACTGCAAGGGGATATTTGGGGCTCTATGAGGCCTATTGCGGAAAAAGCTATATCTTCAAATAAAAACTACAGAGAAGCATTCTGTGAAACTTCTTTCTTATCTGTGCATTCAACTAACAGAGTTGAACATTACTTTAGATGGAGGATTTTTGAAACACTCTTTCTGTAGAAACTGCATGTGGATCATTGAGGCGCTATGAGGCCTATCGTGGAAAAAGAAATATCTTCCAATAAAAACTACAAAAAAGCATTCTCTGAATCTTCTTTCCGATCTGTGCATTCAACTAACAGAGTTGAACCTTACTTTTGATGGAGGAGTTTTGAACCACTCTTTCTGTAGAAACCGCAAGTGGACATTTGGAGCGCTATGAGGCCTGTAATGGAAAAGAAATATCTTCAAATAAAAACTACAGAGAAGCATTCTGTGAAACTTCTTTCTGATCTGTTCATTCAACTAAGAGTGTTGAAACTTACTATTGATTGAGGAGTTTTTAAACACTCTTTCTGTAGAAACTGCATGTGGATATTTGAGGCGCTATGAGGCCTATCGCTGAAAAAGGGATGTCTTCAAATAAAAACTTCACAGAAGCATTCTGTGAAACCACTTTCTGATCTGTGCATTCAACAAACAGAGTTGAACCTTCCTTTTGATGGAGGAGTTTTGAAACACTCTTTCTGTAGAAACTGCAATTGGACATTTGGAGCGCAATGAGGCCTATAGTGGTAAAAGGTATATCTTCAAATAAAAACTACACAGAAGCATTCTTTGAAACTTCTCTCTGATCTGTACATTCATCTAGCAGTGTTGAATCTTACTTTTGATTGAGGAGTTTTTAAACATTCTTTCTGTAGAAACTGTAAGTGGATATTTGGAGTGCTATGAGGCCTATTGCGGAAAAAGGATTATCTTCAAATAAAAAGTGCACAAAAGAATTCTGTGAAACTTCTTTCTGATCTGTGCATTCAACTAACAGAGATGAACCTTACTTTTAATGGAAGACTTTTGAAACACTCTTTCTGTAGAAACTGCAGGTCGATATTTGGAGCGCTATGAAGCCTATCGCGGAAAAAGCAATAACTTCAAGTAAAAACTACACAGAAGCATTCTGTGAAACTTCTTTCTCATCTGTGCATTCACCTAACAGAGTAGAACCTTACTTTTGATTGAGGAGCTTTAAAACACTCTTTCTGTGTAAACTGCACGTGGACATTAGGAGAGCTCTGAGGCCAATCGTGGAAAAACGAATATCTTCAAGTAAAAACTACACAGAAGCAGACTGTGAGACTTCATTCTGATCTGTACATTCATCTAACAGGGTTGAACCTTACTTTTCATGGAGATGTTTTGAAACACTCTTTCGGTAGATAGTGCAAGTTGTCATTTGGAGCGCTATGAGGCCTATAGTGGAAAAAGGAATATCTTCAAATAAAAACTACACAGTAGCATTCTGTGGAACTTCTTTCTGACCTGTGCATTCAACTAACCGAGTTGAACCTTACTTTGGGTGGAGGAGTTTTGAAACACTCTGTAGGAACTGCAAGTGGATATTTGTAGCGCTACGAGACCTATAGCGGAAAAAGGAATATCTTCCAATAAAAACTACACAGAAGCATTCTGTGGAAATCCTTATTGATCTGTTCATTCAACTAAAGGAGTTGAACCTTACTTTTGGTGGAAGACTATTGAAACACTCTTCCTGTAGAAACTGCAAGCGGACATTTGGAGTGCTATGAGGCCTATCGTGGAAAAAGGAATATCTTCATATAAAAACTACACAGTTGCATTCTGTGAAACTACTTTATGATCTGTGCGTTCAACTGACAGAGTTGAAACTTGCTTTTGACTGAGGGGTTTTGAAACAGTCCTTCTGTGTAAACTGCAACTGGACATTTGGATCTCTATGAGGCCTATGGTGGGAAAAGGAATACATTCAAACAAAAACTACACAGAAGCATTCTGTGAAACTACTTTCTGATCTGTTCATTCAACTAGCAGTGTTGATCCTAACTTTTGATGGAGGAGTTTTTGAAACACTCTTCTTACCGTACAAACTGCAGGAGAATATTTGGAGCTCTATGAGGCCTATCGCGGAAAAAGGAATATCTTCAAATAAAAACTACACAGAAGCATTCTGTGAAACTTCTTTCCGATCTGTGCATTCAACTAACAGAGTTGAACCTTACTTTTGATGGAGGAGTATTCAAACACTCTTTCTGTAGAAACTGCAAGTGGACATTTGGAGCGCTACGAGGCCTATCGCGGAAAAAGGAATATCTTCCAATAAAAACTACACAGAAGCATTCTGTGAAATTTTTCTGATCTGTGCATTCAACTAACACACTTGAACATAACTTTTGATTGAGGAGTTTTCAAACACTCTTTCTGTAGAAACTGGAAGTGGACATTATGAGCGCTTTGAGGCCTATCGCGGAAAAAGGAATATCTTCAAATAAAAACTACACAGAAGCATTCTGTGAAACTTCTTTCTTATCTGTGCATTCAACTAACAGAGTTGAACCTTACTTTTGATGGAGGAGTTTTGAAATAATGTTTCTGTAGAAACTGCAAGTGGACATTTTGAGCGCTATGAGGCCTATCGCGGAAAAAGCTATATCTTCAAATAAAAACTACACGGAAGCATTCTGTGAAACTTCTTTCTGATCTGTGCATTCAACTAACAGAGGTGAACATTACTTTTGATGGAGGAGTTTTTAAACACTCTTTCTGTAGAAACTGCAAGGGGATATTTGGAGCGCTATGAGGCCTATTGCGGAAAAAGGAATATCTTCAAATAAAAAGTACACAGAAGCATTCTGTGACACTTCTTTCTTATCTGTGCATTCAACTAACAGAGTTGATTCTTACTTTTGATGGAGGAGTTTTGAAACACTATTTCTGTAGAAACTTCAAGTGGACATTTTGAGCGCTATGAGGCCTATGGCGGAAAAAGGTATATCTTCAAATAAAAACTACACAGAAGCATTCTGTGAAACTTCTTTCAGATCTGTGCATTCGACTAACAGAGCTGAACATTACTTTTGATGGAGGAGTTTTTAAACACTGTTTCTGTAGAAACTGCAAGGGGATATTTGGGGCTCTATGAGGCCTATTGCGGAAAAAGCTATATCTTCAAATAAAAACTACAGAGAAGCATTCTGTGAAACTTCTTTCTTATCTGTGCATTCAACTAACAGAGTTGAACATTACTTTAGATGGAGGATTTTTGAAACACTCTTTCTGTAGAAACTGCATGTGGATCATTGAGGCGCTATGAGGCCTATCGTGGAAAAAGAAATATCTTCCAATAAAAACTACAGAAAAGCATTCTCTGAATCTTCTTTCCGATCTGTGCATTCAACTAACAGAGTTGAACCTTACTTTTGATGGAGGAGTTTTGAACCACTCTTTCTGTAGAAACCGCAAGTGGACATTTGGAGCGCTATGAGGCCTGTAATGGAAAAGAAATATCTTCAAATAAAAACTACAGAGAAGCATTCTGTGAAACTTCTTTCTGATCTGTTCATTCAACTAAGAGTGTTGAAACTTACTATTGATTGAGGAGTTTTTAAACACTCTTTCTGTAGAAACTGCATGTGGATATTTGAGGCGCTATGAGGCCTATCGCTGAAAAAGGGATGTCTTCAAATAAAAACTTCACAGAAGCATTCTGTGAAACCACTTTCTGATCTGTGCATTCAACAAGCAGAGTTGAACCTTCCTTTTGATGGAGGAGTTTTGAAACACTCTTTCTGTAGAAACTGCAATTGGACATTTGGAGCGCAATGAGGCCTATAGTGGTAAAAGGTATATCTTCAAATAAAAACTACACAGAAGCATTCTTTGAAACTTCTCTCTGATCTGTACATTCATCTAGCAGTGTTGAATCTTACTTTTGATTGAGGAGTTTTTAAACATTCTTTCTGTAGAAACTGTAAGTGGATATTTGGAGTGCTATGAGGCCTATTGCGGAAAAAGGATTATCTTCAAATAAAAAGTGCACAAAAGAATTCTGTGAAACTTCTTTCTGATCTGTGCATTCAACTAACAGAGATGAACCTTACTTTTAATGGAAGACTTTTGAAACACTCTTTCTGTAGAAACTGCAGGTCGATATTTGGAGCACTATGAAGCCTATCGCGGAAAAAGCAATAACTTCAAGTAAAAACTACACAGAAGCATTCTGTGAAACTTCTTTCTCATCTGTGCATTCACCTAACAGAGTAGAACCTTACTTTTGATTGAGGAGCTTTAAAACACTCTTTCTGTGTAAACTGCACGTGGACATTAGGAGAGCTCTGAGGCCAATCGTGGAAAAACGAATATCTTCAAGTAAAAACTACACAGAAGCAGACTGTGAGACTTCATTCTGATCTGTACATTCATCTAACAGGGTTGAACCTTACTTTTCATGGAGATGTTTTGAAACACTCTTTCGGTAGATAGTGCAAGTTGTCATTTGGAGCGCTATGAGGCCTATAGTGGAAAAAGGAATATCTTCCAATAAAAACTACACAGAAGCATTCTGTGGAAATCCTTATTGATCTGTTCATTCAACTAAAGGAGTTGAACCTTACTTTTGGTGGAAGACTATTGAAACACTCTTCCTGTAGAAACTGCAAGCGGACATTTGGAGTGCTATGAGGCCTATCGTGGAAAAAGGAATATCTTCATATAAAAACTACACAGTTGCATTCTGTGAAACTACTTTATGATCTGTGCGTTCAACTGACAGAGTTGAAACTTGCTTTTGACTGAGGGGTTTTGAAACAGTCCTTCTGTGTAAACTGCAAGTGGACATTTGGATCTCTATGAGGCCTATGGTGGGAAAAGGAATACATTCAAACAAAAACTACACAGAAGCATTCTGTGAAACTACTTTCTGATCTGTTCATTCAACTAGCAGTGTTGATCCTAACTTTTGATGGAGGAGTTTTTGAAACACTCTTCTTACCGTACAAACTGCAAGAGAATATTTGGAGCTCTATGAGGCCTATCGCGGAAAAAGGAATATCTTCAAATAAAAACTACACAGAAGCATTCTGTGAAACTTCTTTCCGATCTGTGCATTCAACTAACAGAGTTGAACCTTACTTTTGATGGAGGAGTTTTGAACCACTCTTTCTGTAGAAACTGCAAGTGGACATTTGGAGCGCTATGAGGCCTATAATGGAAAAGGAATATCTTCAAATAAAAACTACACAGAAGCATTCTGTGAAACTTCTTTCTCAACTGTTCATTGAAATAACAGTGTTGAAAATTACTTTTGATGGAGGAGCTTTTAAACACTCTTTCTGTAGAAACTGCATGTGGATATTTGAGGCGCTATGAGGCCTATCGCTGAAAAAGGGATGTCATCAAATAAAAACTTCACAGAAGCATTCTTTGAAACCACTTTCTTATCTGTGCATTCAACAAACAGAGGTGAACTTTACTTTTGATGGAGGAGTTTTCAAACACTCTTTCTGTGGAAACTACATGTGGACATATGGAGCCCCATGAGGCCTATCGTGGAGAAAGGAATATCTTCAAAGAAAGACTAGAGTAAAACGTTCTGTGAAACTTCTTTCTGATCTGGGCTTTCAACCAACAGAGTTGAACCTTACTTTGGATGGAGGAGTATTCAAACACTCTTTCTGTAGAAACTGCAAGTGGACATTTGGAGCGCTACGAGGCCTATCGCGGAAAAAGGAATATCTTCCAATAAAAACTACACAGAAGCATTCTGTGAAATTTTTCTGATCTGTGCATTCAACTAACACACTTGAACATAACTTTTGATTGAGGAGTTTTCAAACACTCTTTCTGTAGAAACTGGAAGTGGACATTATGAGCGCTTTGAGGCCTATCGCGGAAAAAGGAATATCTTCAAATAAAAACTACACAGAAGCATTCTGTGAAACTTCTTTCTTATCTGTGCATTCAACTAACAGAGTTGAACCTTACTTTTGATGGAGGAGTTTTGAAATAATGTTTCTGTAGAAACTGCAAGTGGATATTTTGAGCGCTATGAGGCCTATCGCGGAAAAAGCTATATCTTCAAATAAAAACTACACGGAAGCATTCTGTGAAACTTCTTTCTGATCTGTGCATTCAACTAACAGAGGTGAACATTACTTTTGATGGAGGAGTTTTTAAACACTCTTTCTGTAGAAACTGCAAGGGGATATTTGGAGCGCTATGAGGCCTATTGCGGAAAAAGGAATATCTTCAAATAAAAAGTACACAGAAGCATTCTGTGACACTTCTTTCTTATCTGTGCATTCAACTAACAGAGTTGATTCTTACTTTTGATGGAGGAGTTTTGAAACACTATTTCTGTAGAAACTTCAAGTGGACATTTTGAGCGCTATGAGGCCTATGGCGGAAAAAGGTATATCTTCAAATAAAAACTACACAGAAGCATTCTGTGAAACTTCTTTCAGATCTGTGCATTCGACTAACAGAGCTGAACATTACTTTTGATGGAGGAGTTTTTAAACACTGTTTCTGTAGAAACTGCAAGGGGATATTTGGAGCTCTATGAGGCCTATTGCGGAAAAAGCTATATCTTCAAATAAAAACTACAGAGAAGCATTCTGTGAAACTTCTTTCTTATCTGTGCATTCAACTAACAGAGTTGAACATTACTTTAGATGGAGGATTTTTGAAACACTCTTTCTGTAGAAACTGCATGTGGATATTTGAGGCGCTATGAGGCCTATCGCTGAAAAAGGGATGTCATCAAATAAAAACTTCACAGAAGCATTCTTTGAAACCACTTTCTTATCTGTGCATTCAACAAACAGAGGTGAACTTTACTTTTGATGGAGGAGTTTTCAAACACTCTTTCTGTGGAAACTACATGTGGACATATGGAGCCCCATGAGGCCTATCGTGGAGAAGGGAATATCTTCAAAGAAAGACTAGAGTAAAACGTTCTGTGAAACTTCTTTCTGATCTGGGCTTTCAACCAACAGAGTTGAACCTTACTTTGGATGGAGGAGTATTCAAACACTCTTTCTGTAGAAACTGCAAGTGGACATTTGGAGCGCTACGAGGCCTATCGTGGAAAAAGGAATATCTTCCAATAAAAACTACACAGAAGCATTCTGTGAAATTTTTCTGATCTGTGCATTCAACTAACACACTTGAACATAACTTTTGATTGAGGAGTTTTCAAACACTCTTTCTGTAGAAACTGGAAGTGGACATTATGAGCGCTTTGAGGCCTATCGCGGAAAAAGGAATATCTTCAAATAAAAACTACACAGAAGCATTCTGTGAAACTTCTTTCTTATCTGTGCATTCAACTAACAGAGTTGAACCTTACTTTTGATGGAGGAGTTTTGAAATAATGTTTCTGTAGAAACTGCAAGTGGATATTTTGAGCGCTATGAGGCCTATCGCGGAAAAAGCTATATCTTCAAATAAAAACTACACGGAAGCATTCTGTGAAACTTCTTTCTGATCTGTGCATTCAACTAACAGAGGTGAACATTACTTTTGATGGAGGAGTTTTTAAACACTCTTTCTGTAGAAACTGCAAGGGGATATTTGGAGCGCTATGAGGCCTATTGCGGAAAAAGGAATATCTTCAAATAAAAAGTACACAGAAGCATTCTGTGACACTTCTTTCTTATCTGTGCATTCAACTAACAGAGTTGATTCTTACTTTTGATGGAGGAGTTTTGAAACACTATTTCTGTAGAAACTTCAAGTGGACATTTTGAGCGCTATGAGGCCTATGGCGGAAAAAGGTATATCTTCAAATAAAAACTACACAGAAGCATTCTGTGAAACTTCTTTCAGATCTGTGCATTCGACTAACAGAGCTGAACATTACTTTTGATGGAGGAGTTTTTAAACACTGTTTCTGTAGAAACTGCAAGGGGATATTTGGGGCTCTATGAGGCCTATTGCGGAAAAAGCTATATCTTCAAATAAAAACTACAGAGAAGCATTCTGTGAAACTTCTTTCTTATCTGTGCATTCAACTAACAGAGTTGAACATTACTTTAGATGGAGGATTTTTGAAACACTCTTTCTGTAGAAACTGCATGTGGATCATTGAGGCGCTATGAGGCCTATCGTGGAAAAAGAAATATCTTCCAATAAAAACTACAGAAAAGCATTCTCTGAATCTTCTTTCCGATCTGTGCATTCAACTAACAGAGTTGAACCTTACTTTTGATGGAGGAGTTTTGAACCACTCTTTCTGTAGAAACCGCAAGTGGACATTTGGAGCGCTATGAGGCCTGTAATGGAAAAGAAATATCTTCAAATAAAAACTACAGAGAAGCATTCTGTGAAACTTCTTTCTGATCTGTTCATTCAACTAAGAGTGTTGAAACTTACTATTGATTGAGGAGTTTTTAAACACTCTTTCTGTAGAAACTGCATGTGGATATTTGAGGCGCTATGAGGCCTATCGCTGAAAAAGGGATGTCTTCAAATAAAACTTCACAGAAGCATTCTGTGAAACCACTTTCTGATCTGTGCATTCAACAAACAGAGTTGAACCTTCCTTTTGATGGAGGAGTTTTGAAACACTCTTTCTGTAGAAACTGCAATTGGACATTTGGAGCGCAATGAGGCCTATAGTGGTAAAAGGTATATCTTCAAATAAAAACTACACAGAAGCATTCTTTGAAACTTCTCTCTGATCTGTACATTCATCTAGCAGTGTTGAGTCTTACTTTTGATTGAGGAGTTTTTAAACATTCTTTCTGTAGAAACTGTAAGTGGATATTTGGAGTGCTATGAGGCCTATTGCGGAAAAAGGATTATCTTCAAATAAAAAGTGCACAAAAGAATTCTGTGAAACTTCTTTCTGATCTGTGCATTCAACTAACAGAGATGAACCTTACTTTTAATGGAAGACTTTTGAAACACTCTTTCTGTAGAAACTGCAGGTCGATATTTGGAGCGCTGTGAAGCCTATCGCGGAAAAAGCAATAACTTCAAGTAAAAACTACACAGAAGCATTCTGTGAAACTTCTTTCTCATCTGTGCATTCACCTAACAGAGTAGAACCTTACTTTTGATTTAGGAGCTTTAAAACACTCTTTCTGTGTAAACTGCACGTGGACATTAGGAGAGCTCTGAGGCCAATCGTGGAAAAACGAATATCTTCAAGTAAAAACTACACAGAAGCAGACTGTGAGACTTCATTCTGATCTGTACATTCATCTAACAGGGTTGAACCTTACTTTTCATGGAGATGTTTTGAAACACTCTTTCGGTAGATAGTGCAAGTTGTCATTTGGAGCGCTATGAGGCCTATAGTGGAAAAAGGAATATCTTCAAATAAAAACTACACAGTAGCATTCTGTGGAACTTCTTTCTGACCTGTGCATTCAACTAACCGAGTTGAACCTTACTTTGGGTGGAGGAGTTTTGAAACACTCTGTAGGAACTGCAAGTGGATATTTGTAGCGCTACGAGACCTATAGCGGAAAAAGGAATATCTTCCAATAAAAACTACACAGAAGCATTCTGTGGAAATCCTTATTGATCTGTTCATTCAACTAAAGGAGTTGAACCTTACTTTTGGTGGAAGACTATTGAAACACTCTTCCTGTAGAAACTGCAAGCGGACATTTGGAGTGCTATGAGGCCTATCGTGGAAAAAGGAATATCTTCATATAAAAACTACACAGTTGCATTCTGTGAAACTACTTTATGATCTGTGCGTTCAACTGACAGAGTTGAAACTTGCTTTTGACTGAGGGGTTTTGAAACAGTCCTTCTGTGTAAACTGCAAGTGGACATTTGGATCTCTATGAGGCCTATGGTGGGAAAAGGAATACATTCAAACAAAAACTACACAGAAGCATTCTGTGAAACTACTTTCTGATCTGTTCATTCAACTAGCAGTGTTGATCCTAACTTTTGATGGAGGAGTTTTTGAAACACTCTTCTTACCGTACAAACTGCAGGAGAATATTTGGAGCTCTATGAGACCTATCGCGGAAAAAGGAATATCTTCAAATAAAAACTACACAGAAGCATTCTGTGAAACTTCTTTCCGATCTGTGCATTCAACTAACAGAGTTGAACCTTACTTTTGATGGAGGAGTTTTGAACCACTCTTTCTGTAGAAACTGCAAGTGGACATTTGGAGCGCTATGAGGCCTATAATGGAAAAGGAATATCTTCAAATAAAAACTACACAGAAGCATTCTGTGAAACTTCTTTCTCAACTGTTCATTGAAATAACAGTGTTGAAAATTACTTTTGATGGAGGAGCTTTTAAACACTCTTTCTGTAGAAACTGCATGTGGATATTTGAGGCGCTATGAGGCCTATCGCTGAAAAAGGGATGTCATCAAATAAAAACTTCACAGAAGCATTCTTTGAAACCACTTTCTTATCTGTGCATTCAACAAACAGAGGTGAACTTTACTTTTGATGGAGGAGTTTTCAAACACTCTTTCTGTGGAAACTACATGTGGACATATGGAGCCCCATGAGGCCTATCGTGGAGAAAGGAATATCTTCAAAGAAAGACTAGAGTAAAACGTTCTGTGAAACTTCTTTCTGATCTGGGCTTTCAACCAACAGAGTTGAACCTTACTTTGGATGGAGGAGTATTCAAACACTCTTTCTGTAGAAACTGCAAGTGGACATTTGGAGCGCTACGAGGCCTATCGCGGAAAAAGGAATATCTTCCAATAAAAACTACACAGAAGCATTCTGTGAAATTTTTCTGATCTGTGCATTCAACTAACACACTTGAACATAACTTTTGATTGAGGAGTTTTCAAACACTCTTTCTGTAGAAACTGGAAGTGGACATTATGAGCGCTTTGAGGCCTATCGCGGAAAAAGGAATATCTTCAAATAAAAACTACACAGAAGCATTCTGTGAAACTTCTTTCTTATCTGTGCATTCAACTAACAGAGTTGAACCTTACTTTTGATGGAGGAGTTTTGAAATAATGTTTCTGTAGAAACTGCAAGTGGATATTTTGAGCGCTATGAGGCCTATCGCGGAAAAAGCTATATCTTCAAATAAAAACTACACGGAAGCATTCTGTGAAACTTCTTTCTGATCTGTGCATTCAACTAACAGAGGTGAACATTACTTTTGATGGAGGAGTTTTTAAACACTCTTTCTGTAGAAACTGCAAGGGGATATTTGGAGCGCTATGAGGCCTATTGCGGAAAAAGGAATATCTTCAAATAAAAAGTACACAGAAGCATTCTGTGACACTTCTTTCTTATCTGTGCATTCAACTAACAGAGTTGATTCTTACTTTTGATGGAGGAGTTTTGAAACACTATTTCTGTAGAAACTTCAAGTGGACATTTTGAGCGCTATGAGGCCTATGGCGGAAAAAGGTATATCTTCAAATAAAAACTACACAGAAGCATTCTGTGAAACTTCTTTCAGATCTGTGCATTCGACTAACAGAGCTGAACATTACTTTTGATGGAGGAGTTTTTAAACACTGTTTCTGTAGAAACTGCAAGGGGATATTTGGGGCTCTATGAGGCCTATTGCGGAAAAAGCTATATCTTCAAATAAAAACTACAGAGAAGCATTCTGTGAAACTTCTTTCTTATCTGTGCATTCAACTAACAGAGTTGAACATTACTTTAGATGGAGGATTTTTGAAACACTCTTTCTGTAGAAACTGCATGTGGATCATTGAGGCGCTATGAGGCCTATCGTGGAAAAAGAAATATCTTCCAATAAAAACTACAGAAAAGCATTCTCTGAATCTTCTTTCCGATCTGTGCATTCAACTAACAGAGTTGAACCTTACTTTTGATGGAGGAGTTTTGAACCACTCTTTCTGTAGAAACCGCAAGTGGACATTTGGAGCGCTATGAGGCCTGTAATGGAAAAGAAATATCTTCAAATAAAAACTACAGAGAAGCATTCTGTGAAACTTCTTTCTGATCTGTTCATTCAACTAAGAGTGTTGAAACTTACTATTGATTGAGGAGTTTTTAAACACTCTTTCTGTAGAAACTGCATGTGGATATTTGAGGCGCTATGAGGCCTATCGCTGAAAAAGGGATGTCTTCAAATAAAAACTTCACAGAAGCATTCTGTGAAACCACTTTCTGATCTGTGCATTCAACAAACAGAGTTGAACCTTCCTTTTGATGGAGGAGTTTTGAAACACTCTTTCTGTAGAAACTGCAATTGGACATTTGGAGCGCAATGAGGCCTATAGTGGTAAAAGGTATATCTTCAAATAAAAACTACACAGAAGCATTCTTTGAAACTTCTCTCTGATCTGTACATTCATCTAGCAGTGTTGAATCTTACTTTTGATTGAGGAGTTTTTAAACATTCTTTCTGTAGAAAGTGTAAGTGGATATTTGGAGTGCTATGAGGCCTATTGCGGAAAAAGGATTATCTTCAAATAAAAAGTGCACAAAAGAATTCTGTGAAACTTCTTTCTGATCTGTGCATTCAACTAACAGAGATGAACCTTACTTTTAATGGAAGACTTTTGAAACACTCTTTCTGTAGAAACTGCAGGTCGATATTTGGAGCGCTATGAAGCCTATCGCGGAAAAAGCAATAACTTCAAGTAAAAACTACACAGAAGCATTCTGTGAAACTTCTTTCTCATCTGTGCATTCACCTAACAGAGTAGAACCTTACTTTTGATTGAGGAGCTTTAAAACACTCTTTCTGTGTAAACTGCACGTGGACATTAGGAGAGCTCTGAGGCCAATCGTGGAAAAACGAATATCTTCAAGTAAAAACTACACAGAAGCAGACTGTGAGACTTCATTCTGATCTGTACATTCATCTAACAGGGTTGAACCTTACTTTTCATGGAGATGTTTTGAAACACTCTTTCGGTAGATAGTGCAAGTTGTCATTTGGAGCGCTATGAGGCCTATAGTGGAAAAAGGAATATCTTCAAATAAAAACTACACAGTAGCATTCTGTGGAACTTCTTTCTGACCTGTGCATTCAACTAACCGAGTTGAACCTTACTTTGGGTGGAGGAGTTTTGAAACACTCTGTAGGAACTGGAAGTGGATATTTGTAGCGCTACGAGACCTATAGCGGAAAAAGGAATATCTTCCAATAAAAACTACACAGAAGCATTCTGTGGAAATCCTTATTGATCTGTTCATTCAACTAAAGGAGTTGAACCTTACTTTTGGTGGAAGACTATTGAAACACTCTTCCTGTAGAAACTGCAAGCGGACATTTGGAGTGCTATGAGGCCTATCGTGGAAAAAGGAATATCTTCATATAAAAACTACACAGTTGCATTCTGTGAAACTACTTTATGATCTGTGCGTTCAACTGACAGAGTTGAAACTTGCTTTTGACTGAGGGGTTTTGAAACAGTCCTTCTGTGTAAACTGCAAGTGGACATTTGGATCTCTATGAGGCCTATGGTGGGAAAAGGAATACATTCAAACAAAAACTACACAGAAGCATTCTGTGAAACTACTTTCTGATCTGTTCATTCAACTAGCAGTGTTGATCCTAACTTTTGATGGAGGAGTTTTTGAAACACTCTTCTTACCGTACAAACTGCAAGAGAATATTTGGAGCTCTATGAGGCCTATCGCGGAAAAAGGAATATCTTCAAATAAAAACTACACAGAAGCATTCTGTGAAACTTCTTTCCGATCTGTGCATTCAACTAACAGAGTTGAACCTTACTTTTGATGGAGGAGTTTTGAACCACTCTTTCTGTAGAAACTGCAAGTGGACATTTGGAGCGCTATGAGGCCTATAATGGAAAAGGAATACATTCAAACAAAAACTACACAGAAGCATTCTGTGAAACTACTTTCTGATCTGTTCATTCAACTAGCAGTGTTGATCCTAACTTTTGATGGAGGAGTTTTTGAAACACTCTTCTTACCGTACAAACTGCAGGAGAATATTTGGAGCTCTATGAGGCCTATCGCGGAAAAAGGAATATCTTCAAATAAAAACTACACAGAAGCATTCTGTGAAACTTCTTTCCGATCTGTGCATTCAACTAACAGAGTTGAACCTTACTTTTGATGGAGGAGTTTTGAACCACTCTTTCTGTAGAAACTGCAAGTGGACATTTGGAGCGCTATGAGGCCTATAATGGAAAAGGAATATCTTCAAATAAAAACTACACAGAAGCATTCTGTGAAACTTCTTTCTCAACTGTTCATTGAAATAACAGTGTTGAAAATTACTTTTGATGGAGGAGCTTTTAAACACTCTTTCTGTAGAAACTGCATGTGGATATTTGAGGCGCTATGAGGCCTATCGCTGAAAAAGGGATGTCATCAAATAAAAACTTCACAGAAGCATTCTTTGAAACCACTTTCTTATCTGTGCATTCAACAAACAGAGGTGAACTTTACTTTTGATGGAGGAGTTTTCAAACACTCTTTCTGTGGAAACTACATGTGGACATATGGAGCCCCATGAGGCCTATCGTGGAGAAAGGAATATCTTCAAAGAAAGACTAGAGTAAAACGTTCTGTGAAACTTCTTTCTGATCTGGGCTTTCAACCAACAGAGTTGAACCTTACTTTGGATGGAGGAGTATTCAAACACTCTTTCTGTAGAAACTGCAAGTGGACATTTGGAGCGCTACGAGGCCTATCGCGGAAAAAGGAATATCTTCCAATAAAAACTACACAGAAGCATTCTGTGAAATTTTTCTGATCTGTGCATTCAACTAACACACTTGAACATAACTTTTGATTGAGGAGTTTTCAAACACTCTTTCTGTAGAAACTGGAAGTGGACATTATGAGCGCTTTGAGGCCTATCGCGGAAAAAGGAATATCTTCAAATAAAAACTACACAGAAGCATTCTGTGAAACTTCTTTCTTATCTGTGCATTCAACTAACAGAGTTGAACCTTACTTTTGATGGAGGAGTTTTGAAATAATGTTTCTGTAGAAACTGCAAGTGGATATTTTGAGCGCTATGAGGCCTATCGCGGAAAAAGCTATATCTTCAAATAAAAACTACACGGAAGCATTCTGTGAAACTTCTTTCTGATCTGTGCATTCAACTAACAGAGGTGAACATTACTTTTGATGGAGGAGTTTTTAAACACTCTTTCTGTAGAAACTGCAAGGGGATATTTGGAGCGCTATGAGGCCTATTGCGGAAAAAGGAATATCTTCAAATAAAAAGTACACAGAAGCATTCTGTGACACTTCTTTCTTATCTGTGCATTCAACTAACAGAGTTGATTCTTACTTTTGATGGAGGAGTTTTGAAACACTATTTCTGTAGAAACTTCAAGTGGACATTTTGAGCGCTATGAGGCCTATGGCGGAAAAAGGTATATCTTCAAATAAAAACTACACAGAAGCATTCTGTGAAACTTCTTTCAGATCTGTGCATTCGACTAACAGAGCTGAACATTACTTTTGATGGAGGAGTTTTTAAACACTGTTTCTGTAGAAACTGCAAGGGGATATTTGGGGCTCTATGAGGCCTATTGCGGAAAAAGCTATATCTTCAAATAAAAACTACAGAGAAGCATTCTGTGAAACTTCTTTCTTATCTGTGCATTCAACTAACAGAGTTGAACATTACTTTAGATGGAGGATTTTTGAAACACTCTTTCTGTAGAAACTGCATGTGGATATTTGAGGCGCTATGAGGCCTATCGCTGAAAAAGGGATGTCATCAAATAAAAACTTCACAGAAGCATTCTTTGAAACCACTTTCTTATCTGTGCATTCAACAAACAGAGGTGAACTTTACTTTTGATGGAGGAGTTTTCAAACACTCTTTCTGTGGAAACTACATGTGGACATATGGAGCCCCATGAGGCCTATCGTGGAGAAAGGAATATCTTCAAAGAAAGACTAGAGTAAAACGTTCTGTGAAACTTCTTTCTGATCTGGGCTTTCAACCAACAGAGTTGAACCTTACTTTGGATGGATTAGTATTCAAACACTCTTTCTGTAGAAACTGCAAGTGGACATTTGGAGCGCTACGAGGCCTATCGTGGAAAAAGGAATATCTTCCAATAAAAACTACACAGAAGCATTCTGTGAAATTTTTCTGATCTGTGCATTCAACTAACACACTTGAACATAACTTTTGATTGAGGAGTTTTCAAACACTCTTTCTGTAGAAACTGGAAGTGGACATTATGAGCGCTTTGAGGCCTATCGCGGAAAAAGGAATATCTTCAAATAAAAACTACACAGAAGCATTCTGTGAAACTTCTTTCTTATCTGTGCATTCAACTAACAGAGTTGAACCTTACTTTTGATGGAGGAGTTTTGAAATAATGTTTCTGTAGAAACTGCAAGTGGATATTTTGAGCGCTATGAGGCCTATCGCGGAAAAAGCTATATCTTCAAATAAAAACTACACGGAAGCATTCTGTGAAACTTCTTTCTGATCTGTGCATTCAACTAACAGAGGTGAACATTACTTTTGATGGAGGAGTTTTTAAACACTCTTTCTGTAGAAACTGCAAGGGGATATTTGGAGCGCTATGAGGCCTATTGCGGAAAAAGGAATATCTTCAAATAAAAAGTACACAGAAGCATTCTGTGACACTTCTTTCTTATCTGTGCATTCAACTAACAGAGTTGATTCTTACTTTTGATGGAGGAGTTTTGAAACACTATTTCTGTAGAAACTTCAAGTGGACATTTTGAGCGCTATGAGGCCTATGGCGGAAAAAGGTATATCTTCAAATAAAAACTACACAGAAGCATTCTGTGAAACTTCTTTCAGATCTGTGCATTCGACTAACAGAGCTGAACATTACTTTTGATGGAGGAGTTTTTAAACACTGTTTCTGTAGAAACTGCAAGGGGATATTTGGGGCTCTATGAGGCCTATTGCGGAAAAAGCTATATCTTCAAATAAAAACTACAGAGAAGCATTCTGTGAAACTTCTTTCTTATCTGTGCATTCAACTAACAGAGTTGAACATTACTTTAGATGGAGGATTTTTGAAACACTCTTTCTGTAGAAACTGCATGTGGATCATTGAGGCGCTATGAGGCCTATCGTGGAAAAAGAAATATCTTCCAATAAAAACTACAGAAAAGCATTCTCTGAATCTTCTTTCCGATCTGTGCATTCAACTAACAGAGTTGAACCTTACTTTTGATGGAGGAGTTTTGAACCACTCTTTCTGTAGAAACCGCAAGTGGACATTTGGAGCGCTATGAGGCCTGTAATGGAAAAGAAATATCTTCAAATAAAAACTACAGAGAAGCATTCTGTGAAACTTCTTTCTGATCTGTTCATTCAACTAAGAGTGTTGAAACTTACTATTGATTGAGGAGTTTTTAAACACTCTTTCTGTAGAAACTGCATGTGGATATTTGAGGCGCTATGAGGCCTATCGCTGAAAAAGGGATGTCTTCAAATAAAACTTCACAGAAGCATTCTGTGAAACCACTTTCTGATCTGTGCATTCAACAAACAGAGTTGAACCTTCCTTTTGATGGAGGAGTTTTGAAACACTCTTTCTGTAGAAACTGCAATTGGACATTTGGAGCGCAATGAGGCCTATAGTGGTAAAAGGTATATCTTCAAATAAAAACTACACAGAAGCATTCTTTGAAACTTCTCTCTGATCTGTACATTCATCTAGCAGTGTTGAGTCTTACTTTTGATTGAGGAGTTTTTAAACATTCTTTCTGTAGAAACTGTAAGTGGATATTTGGAGTGCTATGAGGCCTATTGCGGAAAAAGGATTATCTTCAAATAAAAAGTGCACAAAAGAATTCTGTGAAACTTCTTTCTGATCTGTGCATTCAACTAACAGAGATGAACCTTACTTTTAATGGAAGACTTTTGAAACACTCTTTCTGTAGAAACTGCAGGTCGATATTTGGAGCGCTGTGAAGCCTATCGCGGAAAAAGCAATAACTTCAAGTAAAAACTACACAGAAGCATTCTGTGAAACTTCTTTCTCATCTGTGCATTCACCTAACAGAGTAGAACCTTACTTTTGATTGAGGAGCTTTAAAACACTCTTTCTGTGTAAACTGCACGTGGACATTAGGAGAGCTCTGAGGCCAATCGTGGAAAAACGAATATCTTCAAGTAAAAACTACACAGAAGCAGACTGTGAGACTTCATTCTGATCTGTACATTCATCTAACAGGGTTGAACCTTACTTTTCATGGAGATGTTTTGAAACACTCTTTCGGTAGATAGTGCAAGTTGTCATTTGGAGCGCTATGAGGCCTATAGTGGAAAAAGGAATATCTTCAAATAAAAACTACACAGTAGCATTCTGTGGAACTTCTTTCTGACCTGTGCATTCAACTAACCGATTTGAACCTTACTTTGGGTGGAGGAGTTTTGAAACACTCTGTAGGAACTGCAAGTGGATATTTGTAGCGCTACGAGACCTATAGCGGAAAAAGGAATATCTTCCAATAAAAACTACACAGAAGCATTCTGTGGAAATCCTTATTGATCTGTTCATTCAACTAAAGGAGTTGAACCTTACTTTTGGTGGAAGACTATTGAAACACTCTTCCTGTAGAAACTGCAAGCGGACATTTGGAGTGCTATGAGGCCTATCGTGGAAAAAGGAATATCTTCATATAAAAACTACACAGTTGCATTCTGTGAAACTACTTTATGATCTGTGCGTTCAACTGACAGAGTTGAAACTTGCTTTTGACTGAGGGGTTTTGAAACAGTCCTTCTGTGTAAACTGCAAGTGGACATTTGGATCTCTATGAGGCCTATGGTGGGAAAAGGAATACATTCAAACAAAAACTACACAGAAGCATTCTGTGAAACTACTTTCTGATCTGTTCATTCAACTAGCAGTGTTGATCCTAACTTTTGATGGAGGAGTTTTTGAAACACTCTTCTTACCGTACAAACTGCAGGAGAATATTTGGAGCTCTATGAGACCTATCGCGGAAAAAGGAATATCTTCAAATAAAAACTACACAGAAGCATTCTGTGAAACTTCTTTCCGATCTGTGCATTCAACTAACAGAGTTGAACCTTACTTTTGATGGAGGAGTTTTGAACCACTCTTTCTGTAGAAACTGCAAGTGGACATTTGGAGCGCTATGAGGCCTATAATGGAAAAGGAATATCTTCAAATAAAAACTACACAGAAGCATTCTGTGAAACTTCTTTCTCAACTCTTCATTGAAATAACAGTGTTGAAAATTACTTTTGATGGAGGAGCTTTTAAACACTCTTTCTGTAGAAACTGCATGTGGATATTTGAGGCGCTATGAGGCCTATCGCTGAAAAAGGGATGTCATCAAATAAAAACTTCACAGAAGCATTCTTTGAAACCACTTTCTTATCTGTGCATTCAACAAACAGAGGTGAACTTTACTTTTGATGGAGGAGTTTTCAAACACTCTTTCTGTGGAAACTACATGTGGACATATGGAGCCCCATGAGGCCTATCGTGGAGAAAGGAATATCTTCAAAGAAAGACTAGAGTAAAACGTTCTGTGAAACTTCTTTCTGATCTGGGCTTTCAACCAACAGAGTTGAACCTTACTTTGGATGGAGGAGTATTCAAACACTCTTTCTGTAGAAACTGCAAGTGGACATTTGGAGCGCTACGAGGCCTATCGCGGAAAAAGGAATATCTTCCAATAAAAACTACACAGAAGCATTCTGTGAAATTTTTCTGATCTGTGCATTCAACTAACACACTTGAACATAACTTTTGATTGAGGAGTTTTCAAACACTCTTTCTGTAGAAACTGGAAGTGGACATTATGAGCGCTTTGAGGCCTATCGCGGAAAAAGGAATATCTTCAAATAAAAACTACACAGAAGCATTCTGTGAAACTTCTTTCTTATCTGTGCATTCAACTAACAGAGTTGAACCTTACTTTTGATGGAGGAGTTTTGAAATAATGTTTCTGTAGAAACTGCAAGTGGATATTTTGAGCGCTATGAGGCCTATCGCGGAAAAAGCTATATCTTCAAATAAAAACTACACGGAAGCATTCTGTGAAACTTCTTTCTGATCTGTGCATTCAACTAACAGAGGTGAACATTACTTTTGATGGAGGAGTTTTTAAACACTCTTTCTGTAGAAACTGCAAGGGGATATTTGGAGCGCTATGAGGCCTATTGCGGAAAAAGGAATATCTTCAAATAAAAAGTACACAGAAGCATTCTGTGACACTTCTTTCTTATCTGTGCATTCAACTAACAGAGTTGATTCTTACTTTTGATGGAGGAGTTTTGAAACACTATTTCTGTAGAAACTTCAAGTGGACATTTTGAGCGCTATGAGGCCTATGGCGGAAAAAGGTATATCTTCAAATAAAAACTACACAGAAGCATTCTGTGAAACTTCTTTCAGATCTGTGCATTCGACTAACAGAGCTGAACATTACTTTTGATGGAGGAGTTTTTAAACACTGTTTCTGTAGAAACTGCAAGGGGATATTTGGGGCTCTATGAGGCCTATTGCGGAAAAAGCTATATCTTCAAATAAAAACTACAGAGAAGCATTCTGTGAAACTTCTTTCTTATCTGTGCATTCAACTAACAGAGTTGAACATTACTTTAGATGGAGGATTTTTGAAACACTCTTTCTGTAGAAACTGCATGTGGATCATTGAGGCGCTATGAGGCCTATCGTGGAAAAAGAAATATCTTCCAATAAAAACTACAGAAAAGCATTCTCTGAATCTTCTTTCCGATCTGTGCATTCAACTAACAGAGTTGAACCTTACTTTTGATGGAGGAGTTTTGAACCACTCTTTCTGTAGAAACCGCAAGTGGACATTTGGAGCGCTATGAGGCCTGTAATGGAAAAGAAATATCTTCAAATAAAAACTACAGAGAAGCATTCTGTGAAACTTCTTTCTGATCTGTTCATTCAACTAAGAGTGTTGAAACTTACTATTGATTGAGGAGTTTTTAAACACTCTTTCTGTAGAAACTGCATGTGGATATTTGAGGCGCTATGAGGCCTATCGCTGAAAAAGGGATGTCTTCAAATAAAAACTTCACAGAAGCATTCTGTGAAACCACTTTCTGATCTGTGCATTCAACAAACAGAGTTGAACCTTCCTTTTGATGGAGGAGTTTTGAAACACTCTTTCTGTAGAAACTGCAATTGGACATTTGGAGCGCAATGAGGCCTATAGTGGTAAAAGGTATATCTTCAAATAAAAACTACACAGAAGCATTCTTTGAAACTTCTCTCTGATCTGTACATTCATCTAGCAGTGTTGAATCTTACTTTTGATTGAGGAGTTTTTAAAGATTCCTTCTGTAGAAAGTGTAAGTGGATATTTGGAGTGCTATGAGGCCTATTGCGGAAAAAGGATTATCTTCAAATAAAAAGTGCACAAAAGAATTCTGTGAAACTTCTTTCTGATCTGTGCATTCAACTAACAGAGATGAACCTTACTTTTAATGGAAGACTTTTGAAACACTCTTTCTGTAGAAACTGCAGGTCGATATTTGGAGCGCTATGAAGCCTATCGCGGAAAAAGCAATAACTTCAAGTAAAAACTACACAGAAGCATTCTGTGAAACTTCTTTCTCATCTGTGCATTCACCTAACAGAGTAGAACCTTACTTTTGATTGAGGAGCTTTAAAACACTCTTTCTGTGTAAACTGCACGTGGACATTAGGAGAGCTCTGAGGCCAATCGTGGAAAAACGAATATCTTCAAGTAAAAACTACACAGAAGCAGACTGTGAGACTTCATTCTGATCTGTACATTCATCTAACAGGGTTGAACCTTACTTTTCATGGAGATGTTTTGAAACACTCTTTCGGTAGATAGTGCAAGTTGTCATTTGGAGCGCTATGAGGCCTATAGTGGAAAAAGGAATATCTTCAAATAAAAACTACACAGTAGCATTCTGTGGAACTTCTTTCTGACCTGTGCATTCAACTAACCGAGTTGAACCTTACTTTGGGTGGAGGAGTTTTGAAACACTCTGTAGGAACTGGAAGTGGATATTTGTAGCGCTACGAGACCTATAGCGGAAAAAGGAATATCTTCCAATAAAAACTACACAGAAGCATTCTGTGGAAATCCTTATTGATCTGTTCATTCAACTAAAGGAGTTGAACCTTACTTTTGGTGGAAGACTATTGAAACACTCTTCCTGTAGAAACTGCAAGCGGACATTTGGAGTGCTATGAGGCCTATCGTGGAAAAAGGAATATCTTCATATAAAAACTACACAGTTGCATTCTGTGAAACTACTTTATGATCTGTGCGTTCAACTGACAGAGTTGAAACTTGCTTTTGACTGAGGGGTTTTGAAACAGTCCTTCTGTGTAAACTGCAAGTGGACATTTGGATCTCTATGAGGCCTATGGTGGGAAAAGGAATACATTCAAACAAAAACTACACAGAAGCATTCTGTGAAACTACTTTCTGATCTGTTCATTCAACTAGCAGTGTTGATCCTAACTTTTGATGGAGGAGTTTTTGAAACACTCTTCTTACCGTACAAACTGCAAGAGAATATTTGGAGCTCTATGAGGCCTATCGCGGAAAAAGGAATATCTTCAAATAAAAACTACACAGAAGCATTCTGTGAAACTTCTTTCCGATCTGTGCATTCAACTAACAGAGTTGAACCTTACTTTTGATGGAGGAGTTTTGAACCACTCTTTCTGTAGAAACTGCAAGTGGACATTTGGAGCGCTATGAGGCCTATAATGGAAAAGGAATATCTTCAAATAAAAACTACACAGAAGCATTCTGTGAAACTTCTTTCTCAACTGTTCATTGAAATAACAGTGTTGAAAATTACTTTTGATGGAGGAGCTTTTAAACACTCTTTCTGTAGAAACTGCATGTGGATATTTGAGGCGCTATGAGGCCTATCGCTGAAAAAGGGATGTCATCAAATAAAAACTTCACAGAAGCATTCTTTGAAACCACTTTCTTATCTGTGCATTCAACAAACAGAGGTGAACTTTACTTTTGATGGAGGAGTTTTCAAACACTCTTTCTGTGGAAACTACATGTGGACATATGGAGCCCCATGAGGCCTATCGTGGAGAAAGGAATATCTTCAAAGAAAGACTAGAGTAAAACGTTCTGTGAAACTTCTTTCTGATCTGGGCTTTCAACCAACAGAGTTGAACCTTACTTTGGATGGAGGAGTATTCAAACACTCTTTCTGTAGAAACTGCAAGTGGACATTTGGAGCGCTACGAGGCCTATCGCGGAAAAAGGAATATCTTCCAATAAAAACTACACAGAAGCATTCTGTGAAATTTTTCTGATCTGTGCATTCAACTAACACACTTGAACATAACTTTTGATTGAGGAGTTTTCAAACACTCTTTCTGTAGAAACTGGAAGTGGACATTATGAGCGCTTTGAGGCCTATCGCGGAAAAAGGAATATCTTCAAATAAAAACTACACAGAAGCATTCTGTGAAACTTCTTTCTTATCTGTGCATTCAACTAACAGAGTTGAACCTTACTTTTGATGGAGGAGTTTTGAAATAATGTTTCTGTAGAAACTGCAAGTGGATATTTTGAGCGCTATGAGGCCTATCGCGGAAAAAGCTATATCTTCAAATAAAAACTACACGGAAGCATTCTGTGAAACTTCTTTCTGATCTGTGCATTCAACTAACAGAGGTGAACATTACTTTTGATGGAGGAGTTTTTAAACACTCTTTCTGTAGAAACTGCAAGGGGATATTTGGAGCGCTATGAGGCCTATTGCGGAAAAAGGAATATCTTCAAATAAAAAGTACACAGAAGCATTCTGTGACACTTCTTTCTTATCTGTGCATTCAACTAACAGAGTTGATTCTTACTTTTGATGGAGGAGTTTTGAAACACTATTTCTGTAGAAACTTCAAGTGGACATTTTGAGCGCTATGAGGCCTATGGCGGAAAAAGGTATATCTTCAAATAAAAACCACACAGAAGCATTCTGTGAAACTTTCAGATCTGTGCATTCGACTAACAGAGCTGAACATTACTTTTGATGGAGGAGTTTTTAAACACTGTTTCTGTAGAAACTGCAAGGGGATATTTGGGGCTCTATGAGGCCTATTGCGGAAAAAGCTATATCTTCAAATAAAAACTACAGAGAAGCATTCTGTGAAACTTCTTTCTTATCTGTGCATTCAACTAACAGAGTTGAACATTACTTTAGATGGAGGATTTTTGAAACACTCTTTCTGTAGAAACTGCATGTGGATCATTGAGGCGCTATGAGGCCTATCGTGGAAAAAGAAATATCTTCCAATGAAAACTACAGAAAAGCATTCTCTGAATCTTCTTTCCGATCTGTGCATTCAACTAACAGAGTTGAACCTTACTTTTGATGGAGGAGTTTTGAACCACTCTTTCTGTAGAAACCGCAAGTGGACATTTGGAGCGCTATGAGGCCTGTAATGGAAAAGAAATATCTTCAAATAAAAACTACAGGGAAGCATTCTGTGAAACTTCTTTCTGATCTGTTCATTCAACTAAGAGTGTTGAAACTTACTATTGATTGAGGAGTTTTTAAACACTCTTTCTGTAGAAACTGCATGTGGATATTTGAGGCGCTATGAGGCCTATCGCTGAAAAAGGGATGTCTTCAAATAAAAACTTCACAGAAGCATTCTGTGAAACCACTTTCTGATCTGTGCATTCAACAAACAGAGTTGAACCTTCCTTTTGATGGAGGAGTTTTGAAACACTCTTTCTGTAGAAACTGCAATTGGACATTTGGAGCGCAATGAGGCCTATAGTGGTAAAAGGTATATCTTCAAATAAAAACTACACAGAAGCATTCTTTGAAACTTCTCTCTGATCTGTACATTCATCTAGCAGTGTTGAATCTTACTTTTGATTGAGGAGTTTTTAAACATTCTTTCTGTAGAAACCGTAAGTGGATATTTGGAGTGCTATGAGGCCTATTGCGGAAAAAGGATTATCTTCAAATAAAAAGTGCACAAAAGAATTCTGTGAAACTTCTTTCTGATCTGTGCATTCAACTAACAGAGATGAACCTTACTTTTAATGGAAGACTTTTGAAACACTCTTTCTGTAGAAACTGCAGGTCGATATTTGGAGCACTATGAAGCCTATCGCGGAAAAAGCAATAACTTCAAGTAAAAACTACACAGAAGCATTCTGTGAAACTTCTTTCTCATCTGTGCATTCACCTAACAGAGTAGAACCTTACTTTTGATTGAGGAGCTTTAAAACACTCTTTCTGTGTAAACTGCACGTGGACATTAGGAGAGCTCTGAGGCCAATCGTGGAAAAACGAATATCTTCAAGTAAAAACTACACAGAAGCAGACTGTGAGACTTCATTCTGATCTGTACATTCATCTAACAGGGTTGAACCTTACTTTTCATGGAGATGTTTTGAAACACTCTTTCGGTAGATAGTGCAAGTTGTCATTTGGAGCGCTATGAGGCCTATAGTGGAAAAAGGAATATCTTCCAATAAAAACTACACAGAAGCATTCTGTGGAAATCCTTATTGATCTGTTCATTCAACTAAAGGAGTTGAACCTTACTTTTGGTGGAAGACTATTGAAACACTCTTCCTGTAGAAACTGCAAGCGGACATTTGGAGTGCTATGAGGCCTATCGTGGAAAAAGGAATATCTTCATATAAAAACTACACAGTTGCATTCTGTGAAACTACTTTATGATCTGTGCGTTCAACTGACAGAGTTGAATCTTGCTTTTGACTGAGGGGTTTTGAAACAGTCCTTCTGTGTAAACTGCAAGTGGACATTTGGATCTCTATGAGGCCTATGGTGGGAAAAGGAATACATTCAAACAAAAACTACACAGAAGCATTCTGTGAAACTACTTTCTGATCTGTTCATTCAACTAGCAGTGTTGATCCTAACTTTTGATGGAGGAGTTTTTGAAACACTCTTCTTACCGTACAAACTGCAAGAGAATATTTGGAGCTCTATGAGGCCTATCGTGGAAAAAGGAATATCTTCAAATAAAAACTACACAGAAGCATTCTGTGAAACTTCTTTCCGATCTGTGCATTCAACTAACAGAGTTGAACCTTACTTTTGATGGAGGAGTTTTGAACCACTCTTTCTGTAGAAACTGCAAGTGGACATTTGGAGCGCTATGAGGCCTATAATGGAAAAGGAATATCTTCAAATAAAAACTACACAGAAGCATTCTGTGAAACTTCTTTCTCAACTGTTCATTGAAATAACAGTGTTGAAAATTACTTTTGATGGAGGAGCTTTTAAACACTCTTTCTGTAGAAACTGCATGTGGATATTTGAGGCGCTATGAGGCCTATCGCTGAAAAAGGGATGTCATCAAATAAAAACTTCACAGAAGCATTCTTTGAAACCACTTTCTTATCTGTGCATTCAACAAACAGAGGTGAACTTTACTTTTGATGGAGGAGTTTTCAAACACTCTTTCTGTGGAAACTACATGTGGACATATGGAGCCCCATGAGGCCTATCGTGGAGAAAGGAATATCTTCAAAGAAAGACTAGAGTAAAACGTTCTGTGAAACTTCTTTCTGATCTGGGCTTTCAACCAACAGAGTTGAACCTTACTTTGGATGGAGGAGTATTCAAACACTCTTTCTGTAGAAACTGCAAGTGGACATTTGGAGCGCTACGAGGCCTATCGCGGAAAAAGGAATATCTTCCAATAAAAACTACACAGAAGCATTCTGTGAAATTTTTCTGATCTGTGCATTCAACTAACACACTTGAACATAACTTTTGATTGAGGAGTTTTCAAACACTCTTTCTGTAGAAACTGGAAGTGGACATTATGAGCGCTTTGAGGCCTATCGCGGAAAAAGGAATATCTTCAAATAAAAACTACACAGAAGCATTCTGTGAAACTTCTTTCTTATCTGTGCATTCAACTAACAGAGTTGAACCTTACTTTTGATGGAGGAGTTTTGAAATAATGTTTCTGTAGAAACTGCAAGTGGATATTTTGAGCGCTATGAGGCCTATCGCGGAAAAAGCTATATCTTCAAATAAAAACTACACGGAAGCATTCTGTGAAACTTCTTTCTGATCTGTGCATTCAACTAACAGAGGTGAACATTACTTTTGATGGAGGAGTTTTTAAACACTCTTTCTGTAGAAACTGCAAGGGGATATTTGGAGCGCTATGAGGCCTATTGCGGAAAAAGGAATATCTTCAAATAAAAAGTACACAGAAGCATTCTGTGACACTTCTTTCTTATCTGTGCATTCAACTAACAGAGTTGATTCTTACTTTTGATGGAGGAGTTTTGAAACACTATTTCTGTAGAAACTTCAAGTGGACATTTTGAGCGCTATGAGGCCTATGGCGGAAAAAGGTATATCTTCAAATAAAAACTACACAGAAGCATTCTGTGAAACTTCTTTCAGATCTGTGCATTCGACTAACAGAGCTGAACATTACTTTTGATGGAGGAGTTTTTAAACACTGTTTCTGTAGAAACTGCAAGGGGATATTTGGGGCTCTATGAGGCCTATTGCGGAAAAAGCTATATCTTCAAATAAAAACTACAGAGAAGCATTCTGTGAAACTTCTTTCTTATCTGTGCATTCAACTAACAGAGTTGAACATTACTTTAGATGGAGGATTTTTGAAACACTCTTTCTGTAGAAACTGCATGTGGATCATTGAGGCGCTATGAGGCCTATCGTGGAAAAAGAAATATCTTCCAATAAAAACTACAGAAAAGCATTCTCTGAATCTTCTTTCCGATCTGTGCATTCAACTAACAGAGTTGAACCTTACTTTTGATGGAGGAGTTTTGAACCACTCTTTCTGTAGAAACCGCAAGTGGACATTTGGAGCGCTATGAGGCCTGTAATGGAAAAGAAATATCTTCAAATAAAAACTACAGAGAAGCATTCTGTGAAACTTCTTTCTGATCTGTTCATTCAACTAAGAGTGTTGAAACTTACTATTGATTGAGGAGTTTTTAAACACTCTTTCTGTAGAAACTGCATGTGGATATTTGAGGCGCTATGAGGCCTATCGCTGAAAAAGGGATGTCTTCAAATAAAAACTTCACAGAAGCATTCTGTGAAACCACTTTCTGATCTGTGCATTCAACAAACAGAGTTGAACCTTCCTTTTGATGGAGGAGTTTTGAAACACTCTTTCTGTAGAAACTGCAATTGGACATTTGGAGCGCAATGAGGCCTATAGTGGTAAAAGGTATATCTTCAAATAAAAACTACACAGAAGCATTCTTTGAAACTTCTCTCTGATCTGTACATTCATCTAGCAGTGTTGAATCTTACTTTTGATTGAGGAGTTTTTAAACATTCTTTCTGTAGAAAGTGTAAGTGGATATTTGGAGTGCTATGAGGCCTATTGCGGAAAAAGGATTATCTTCAAATAAAAAGTGCACAAAAGAATTCTGTGAAACTTCTTTCTGATCTGTGCATTCAACTAACAGAGATGAACCTTACTTTTAATGGAAGACTTTTGAAACACTCTTTCTGTAGAAACTGCAGGTCGATATTTGGAGCGCTATGAAGCCTATCGCGGAAAAAGCAATAACTTCAAGTAAAAACTACACAGAAGCATTCTGTGAAACTTCTTTCTCATCTGTGCATTCACCTAACAGAGTAGAACCTTACTTTTGATTGAGGAGCTTTAAAACACTCTTTCTGTGTAAACTGCACGTGGACATTAGGAGAGCTCTGAGGCCAATCGTGGAAAAACGAATATCTTCAAGTAAAAACTACACAGAAGCAGACTGTGAGACTTCATTCTGATCTGTACATTCATCTAACAGGGTTGAACCTTACTTTTCATGGAGATGTTTTGAAACACTCTTTCGGTAGATAGTGCAAGTTGTCATTTGGAGCGCTATGAGGCCTATAGTGGAAAAAGGAATATCTTCAAATAAAAACTACACAGTAGCATTCTGTGGAACTTCTTTCTGACCTGTGCATTCAACTAACCGAGTTGAACCTTACTTTGGGTGGAGGAGTTTTGAAACACTCTGTAGGAACTGGAAGTGGATATTTGTAGCGCTACGAGACCTATAGCGGAAAAAGGAATATCTTCCAATAAAAACTACACAGAAGCATTCTGTGGAAATCCTTATTGATCTGTTCATTCAACTAAAGGAGTTGAACCTTACTTTTGGTGGAAGACTATTGAAACACTCTTCCTGTAGAAACTGCAAGCGGACATTTGGAGTGCTATGAGGCCTATCGTGGAAAAAGGAATATCTTCATATAAAAACTACACAGTTGCATTCTGTGAAACTACTTTATGATCTGTGCGTTCAACTGACAGAGTTGAAACTTGCTTTTGACTGAGGGGTTTTGAAACAGTCCTTCTGTGTAAACTGCAAGTGGACATTTGGATCTCTATGAGGCCTATGGTGGGAAAAGGAATACATTCAAACAAAAACTACACAGAAGCATTCTGTGAAACTACTTTCTGATCTGTTCATTCAACTAGCAGTGTTGATCCTAACTTTTGATGGAGGAGTTTTTGAAACACTCTTCTTACCGTACAAACTGCAAGAGAATATTTGGAGCTCTATGAGGCCTATCGCGGAAAAAGGAATATCTTCAAATAAAAACTACACAGAAGCATTCTGTGAAACTTCTTTCCGATCTGTGCATTCAACTAACAGAGTTGAACCTTACTTTTGATGGAGGAGTTTTGAACCACTCTTTCTGTAGAAACTGCAAGTGGACATTTGGAGCGCTATGAGGCCTATAATGGAAAAGGAATATCTTCAAATAAAAACTACACAGAAGCATTCTGTGAAACTTCTTTCTCAACTGTTCATTGAAATAACTGTTGAAAATTACTTTTGATGGAGGAGCTTTTAAACACTCTTTCTGTAGAAACTGCATGTGGATATTTGAGGCGCTATGAGGCCTATCGCTGAAAAAGGGATGTCATCAAATAAAAACTTCACAGAAGCATTCTTTGAAACCACTTTCTTATCTGTGCATTCAACAAACAGAGGTGAACTTTACTTTTGATGGAGGAGTTTTCAAACACTCTTTCTGTGGAAACTACATGTGGACATATGGAGCCCCATGAGGCCTATCGTGGAGAAAGGAATATCTTCAAAGAAAGACTAGAGTAAAACGTTCTGTGAAACTTCTTTCTGATCTGGGCTTTCAACCAACAGAGTTGAACCTTACTTTGGATGGAGGAGTATTCAAACACTCTTTCTGTAGAAACTGCAAGTGGACATTTGGAGCGCTACGAGGCCTATCGCGGAAAAAGGAATATCTTCCAATAAAAACTACACAGAAGCATTCTGTGAAATTTTTCTGATCTGTGCATTCAACTAACACACTTGAACATAACTTTTGATTGAGGAGTTTTCAAACACTCTTTCTGTAGAAACTGGAAGTGGACATTATGAGCGCTTTGAGGCCTATCGCGGAAAAAGGAATATCTTCAAATAAAAACTACACAGAAGCATTCTGTGAAACTTCTTTCTTATCTGTGCATTCAACTAACAGAGTTGAACCTTACTTTTGATGGAGGAGTTTTGAAATAATGTTTCTGTAGAAACTGCAAGTGGATATTTTGAGCGCTATGAGGCCTATCGCGGAAAAAGCTATATCTTCAAATAAAAACTACACGGAAGCATTCTGTGAAACTTCTTTCTGATCTGTGCATTCAACTAACAGAGGTGAACATTACTTTTGATGGAGGAGTTTTTAAACACTCTTTCTGTAGAAACTGCAAGGGGATATTTGGAGCGCTATGAGGCCTATTGCGGAAAAAGGAATATCTTCAAATAAAAAGTACACAGAAGCATTCTGTGACACTTCTTTCTTATCTGTGCATTCAACTAACAGAGTTGATTCTTACTTTTGATGGAGGAGTTTTGAAACACTATTTCTGTAGAAACTTCAAGTGGACATTTTGAGCGCTATGAGGCCTATGGCGGAAAAAGGTATATCTTCAAATAAAAACTACACAGAAGCATTCTGTGAAACTTCTTTCAGATCTGTGCATTCGACTAACAGAGCTGAACATTACTTTTGATGGAGGAGTTTTTAAACACTGTTTCTGTAGAAACTGCAAGGGGATATTTGGGGCTCTATGAGGCCTATTGCGGAAAAAGCTATATCTTCAAATAAAAACTACAGAGAAGCATTCTGTGAAACTTCTTTCTTATCTGTGCATTCAACTAACAGAGTTGAACATTACTTTAGATGGAGGATTTTTGAAACACTCTTTCTGTAGAAACTGCATGTGGATCATTGAGGCGCTATGAGGCCTATCGTGGAAAAAGAAATATCTTCCAATAAAAACTACAGAAAAGCATTCTCTGAATCTTCTTTCCGATCTGTGCATTCAACTAACAGAGTTGAACCTTACTTTTGATGGAGGAGTTTTGAACCACTCTTTCTGTAGAAACCGCAAGTGGACATTTGGAGCGCTATGAGGCCTGTAATGGAAAAGAAATATCTTCAAATAAAAACTACAGAGAAGCATTCTGTGAAACTTCTTTCTGATCTGTTCATTCAACTAAGAGTGTTGAAACTTACTATTGATTGAGGAGTTTTTAAACACTCTTTCTGTAGAAACTGCATGTGGATATTTGAGGCGCTATGAGGCCTATCGCTGAAAAAGGGATGTCTTCAAATAAAAACTTCACAGAAGCATTCTGTGAAACCACTTTCTGATCTGTGCATTCAACAAACAGAGTTGAACCTTCCTTTTGATGGAGGAGTTTTGAAACACTCTTTCTGTAGAAACTGCAATTGGACATTTGGAGCGCAATGAGGCCTATAGTGGTAAAAGGTATATCTTCAAATAAAAACTACACAGAAGCATTCTTTGAAACTTCTCTCTGATCTGTACATTCATCTAGCAGTGTTGAATCTTACTTTTGATTGAGGAGTTTTTAAACATTCTTTCTGTAGAAACTGTAAGTGGATATTTGGAGTGCTATGAGGCCTATTGCGGAAAAAGGATTATCTTCAAATAAAAAGTGCACAAAAGAATTCTGTGAAACTTCTTTCTGATCTGTGCATTCAACTAACAGAGATGAACCTTACTTTTAATGGAAGACTTTTGAAACACTCTTTCTGTAGAAACTGCAGGCCGATATTTGGAGCACTATGAAGCCTATCGCGGAAAAAGCAATAACTTCAAGTAAAAACTACACAGAAGCATTCTGTGAAACTTCTTTCTCATCTGTGCATTCACCTAACAGAGTAGAACCTTACTTTTGATTGAGGAGCTTTAAAACACTCTTTCTGTGTAAACTGCACGTGGACATTAGGAGAGCTCTGAGGCCAATCGTGGAAAAACGAATATCTTCAAGTAAAAACTACACAGAAGCAGACTGTGAGACTTCATTCTGATCTGTACATTCATCTAACAGGGTTGAACCTTACTTTTCATGGAGATGTTTTGAAACACTCTTTCGGTAGATAGTGCAAGTTGTCATTTGGAGCGCTATGAGGCCTATAGTGGAAAAAGGAATATCTTCAAATAAAAACTACACAGTAGCATTCTGTGGAACTTCTTTCTGACCTGTGCATTCAACTAACCGAGTTGAACCTTACTTTGGGTGGAGGAGTTTTGAAACACTCTGTAGGAACTGGAAGTGGATATTTGTAGCGCTACGAGACCTATAGCGGAAAAAGGAATATCTTCCAATAAAAACTACACAGAAGCATTCTGTGGAAATCCTTATTGATCTGTTCATTCAACTAAAGGAGTTGAACCTTACTTTTGGTGGAAGACTATTGAAACACTCTTCCTGTAGAAACTGCAAGCGGACATTTGGAGTGCTATGAGGCCTATCGTGGAAAAAGGAATATCTTCATATAAAAACTACACAGTTGCATTCTGTGAAACTACTTTATGATCTGTGCGTTCAACTGACAGAGTTGAAACTTGCTTTTGACTGAGGGGTTTTGAAACAGTCCTTCTGTGTAAACTGCAAGTGGACATTTGGATCTCTATGAGGCCTATGGTGGGAAAAGGAATACATTCAAACAAAAACTACACAGAAGCATTCTGTGAAACTACTTTCTGATCTGTTCATTCAACTAGCAGTGTTGATCCTAACTTTTGATGGAGGAGTTTTTGAAACACTCTTCTTACCGTACAAACTGCAAGAGAATATTTGGAGCTCTATGAGGCCTATCGCGGAAAAAGGAATATCTTCAAATAAAAACTACACAGAAGCATTCTGTGAAACTTCTTTCCGATCTGTGCATTCAACTAACAGAGTTGAACCTTACTTTTGATGGAGGAGTTTTGAACCACTCTTTCTGTAGAAACTGCAAGTGGACATTTGGAGCGCTATGAGGCCTATAATGGAAAAGGAATATCTTCAAATAAAAACTACACAGAAGCATTCTGTGAAACTTCTTTCTCAACTGTTCATTGAAATAACTGTTGAAAATTACTTTTGATGGAGGAGCTTTTAAACACTCTTTCTGTAGAAACTGCATGTGGATATTTGAGGCGCTATGAGGCCTATCGCTGAAAAAGGGATGTCATCAAATAAAAACTTCACAGAAGCATTCTTTGAAACCACTTTCTTATCTGTGCATTCAACAAACAGAGGTGAACTTTACTTTTGATGGAGGAGTTTTCAAACACTCTTTCTGTGGAAACTACATGTGGACATATGGAGCCCCATGAGGCCTATCGTGGAGAAAGGAATATCTTCAAAGAAAGACTAGAGTAAAACGTTCTGTGAAACTTCTTTCTGATCTGGGCTTTCAACCAACAGAGTTGAACCTTACTTTGGATGGAGGAGTATTCAAACACTCTTTCTGTAGAAACTGCAAGTGGACATTTGGAGCGCTACGAGGCCTATCGCGGAAAAAGGAATATCTTCCAATAAAAACTACACAGAAGCATTCTGTGAAATTTTTCTGATCTGTGCATTCAACTAACACACTTGAACATAACTTTTGATTGAGGAGTTTTCAAACACTCTTTCTGTAGAAACTGGAAGTGGACATTATGAGCGCTTTGAGGCCTATCGCGGAAAAAGGAATATCTTCAAATAAAAACTACACAGAAGCATTCTGTGAAACTTCTTTCTTATCTGTGCATTCAACTAACAGAGTTGAACCTTACTTTTGATGGAGGAGTTTTGAAATAATGTTTCTGTAGAAACTGCAAGTGGATATTTTGAGCGCTATGAGGCCTATCGCGGAAAAAGCTATATCTTCAAATAAAAACTACACGGAAGCATTCTGTGAAACTTCTTTCTGATCTGTGCATTCAACTAACAGAGGTGAACATTACTTTTGATGGAGGAGTTTTTAAACACTCTTTCTGTAGAAACTGCAAGGGGATATTTGGAGCGCTATGAGGCCTATTGCGGAAAAAGGAATATCTTCAAATAAAAAGTACACAGAAGCATTCTGTGACACTTCTTTCTTATCTGTGCATTCAACTAACAGAGTTGATTCTTACTTTTGATGGAGGAGTTTTGAAACACTATTTCTGTAGAAACTTCAAGTGGACATTTTGAGCGCTATGAGGCCTATGGCGGAAAAAGGTATATCTTCAAATAAAAACTACACAGAAGCATTCTGTGAAACTTCTTTCAGATCTGTGCATTCGACTAACAGAGCTGAACATTACTTTTGATGGAGGAGTTTTTAAACACTGTTTCTGTAGAAACTGCAAGGGGATATTTGGGGCTCTATGAGGCCTATTGCGGAAAAAGCTATATCTTCAAATAAAAACTACAGAGAAGCATTCTGTGAAACTTCTTTCTTATCTGTGCATTCAACTAACAGAGTTGAACATTACTTTAGATGGAGGATTTTTGAAACACTCTTTCTGTAGAAACTGCATGTGGATCATTGAGGCGCTATGAGGCCTATCGTGGAAAAAGAAATATCTTCCAATAAAAACTACAGAAAAGCATTCTCTGAATCTTCTTTCCGATCTGTGCATTCAACTAACAGAGTTGAACCTTACTTTTGATGGAGGAGTTTTGAACCACTCTTTCTGTAGAAACCGCAAGTGGACATTTGGAGCGCTATGAGGCCTGTAATGGAAAAGAAATATCTTCAAATAAAAACTACAGAGAAGCATTCTGTGAAACTTCTTTCTGATCTGTTCATTCAACTAAGAGTGTTGAAACTTACTATTGATTGAGGAGTTTTTAAACACTCTTTCTGTAGAAACTGCATGTGGATATTTGAGGCGCTATGAGGCCTATCGCTGAAAAAGGGATGTCTTCAAATAAAAACTTCACAGAAGCATTCTGTGAAACCACTTTCTGATCTGTGCATTCAACAAACAGAGTTGAACCTTCCTTTTGATGGAGGAGTTTTGAAACACTCTTTCTGTAGAAACTGCAATTGGACATTTGGAGCGCAATGAGGCCTATAGTGGTAAAAGGTATATCTTCAAATAAAAACTACACAGAAGCATTCTTTGAAACTTCTCTCTGATCTGTACATTCATCTAGCAGTGTTGAATCTTACTTTTGATTGAGGAGTTTTTAAACATTCTTTCTGTAGAAAGTGTAAGTGGATATTTGGAGTGCTATGAGGCCTATTGCGGAAAAAGGATTATCTTCAAATAAAAAGTGCACAAAAGAATTCTGTGAAACTTCTTTCTGATCTGTGCATTCAACTAACAGAGATGAACCTTACTTTTAATGGAAGACTTTTGAAACACTCTTTCTGTAGAAACTGCAGGTCGATATTTGGAGCGCTATGAAGCCTATCGCGGAAAAAGCAATAACTTCAAGTAAAAACTACACAGAAGCATTCTGTGAAACTTCTTTCTCATCTGTGCATTCACCTAACAGAGTAGAACCTTACTTTTGATTGAGGAGCTTTAAAACACTCTTTCTGTGTAAACTGCACGTGGACATTAGGAGAGCTCTGAGGCCAATCGTGGAAAAACGAATATCTTCAAGTAAAAACTACACAGAAGCAGACTGTGAGACTTCATTCTGATCTGTACATTCATCTAACAGGGTTGAACCTTACTTTTCATGGAGATGTTTTGAAACACTCTTTCGGTAGATAGTGCAAGTTGTCATTTGGAGCGCTATGAGGCCTATAGTGGAAAAAGGAATATCTTCAAATAAAAACTACACAGTAGCATTCTGTGGAACTTCTTTCTGACCTGTGCATTCAACTAACCGAGTTGAACCTTACTTTGGGTGGAGGAGTTTTGAAACACTCTGTAGGAACTGGAAGTGGATATTTGTAGCGCTACGAGACCTATAGCGGAAAAAGGAATATCTTCCAATAAAAACTACACAGAAGCATTCTGTGGAAATCCTTATTGATCTGTTCATTCAACTAAAGGAGTTGAACCTTACTTTTGGTGGAAGACTATTGAAACACTCTTCCTGTAGAAACTGCAAGCGGACATTTGGAGTGCTATGAGGCCTATCGTGGAAAAAGGAATATCTTCATATAAAAACTACACAGTTGCATTCTGTGAAACTACTTTATGATCTGTGCGTTCAACTGACAGAGTTGAAACTTGCTTTTGACTGAGGGGTTTTGAAACAGTCCTTCTGTGTAAACTGCAAGTGGACATTTGGATCTCTATGAGGCCTATGGTGGGAAAAGGAATACATTCAAACAAAAACTACACAGAAGCATTCTGTGAAACTACTTTCTGATCTGTTCATTCAACTAGCAGTGTTGATCCTAACTTTTGATGGAGGAGTTTTTGAAACACTCTTCTTACCGTACAAACTGCAAGAGAATATTTGGAGCTCTATGAGGCCTATCGCGGAAAAAGGAATATCTTCAAATAAAAACTACACAGAAGCATTCTGTGAAACTTCTTTCCGATCTGTGCATTCAACTAACAGAGTTGAACCTTACTTTTGATGGAGGAGTTTTGAACCACTCTTTCTGTAGAAACTGCAAGTGGACATTTGGAGCGCTATGAGGCCTATAATGGAAAAGGAATATCTTCAAATAAAAACTACACAGAAGCATTCTGTGAAACTTCTTTCTCAACTGTTCATTGAAATAACAGTGTTGAAAATTACTTTTGATGGAGGAGCTTTTAAACACTCTTTCTGTAGAAACTGCATGTGGATATTTGAGGCGCTATGAGGCCTATCGCTGAAAAAGGGATGTCATCAAATAAAAACTTCACAGAAGCATTCTTTGAAACCACTTTCTTATCTGTGCATTCAACAAACAGAGGTGAACTTTACTTTTGATGGAGGAGTTTTCAAACACTCTTTCTGTGGAAACTACATGTGGACATATGGAGCCCCATGAGGCCTATCGTGGAGAAAGGAATATCTTCAAAGAAAGACTAGAGTAAAACGTTCTGTGAAACTTCTTTCTGATCTGGGCTTTCAACCAACAGAGTTGAACCTTACTTTGGATGGAGGAGTATTCAAACACTCTTTCTGTAGAAACTGCAAGTGGACATTTGGAGCGCTACGAGGCCTATCGCGGAAAAAGGAATATCTTCCAATAAAAACTACACAGAAGCATTCTGTGAAATTTTTCTGATCTGTGCATTCAACTAACACACTTGAACATAACTTTTGATTGAGGAGTTTTCAAACACTCTTTCTGTAGAAACTGGAAGTGGACATTATGAGCGCTTTGAGGCCTATCGCGGAAAAAGGAATATCTTCAAATAAAAACTACACAGAAGCATTCTGTGAAACTTCTTTCTTATCTGTGCATTCAACTAACAGAGTTGAACCTTACTTTTGATGGAGGAGTTTTGAAATAATGTTTCTGTAGAAACTGCAAGTGGACATTTTGAGCGCTATGAGGCCTATTGCGGAAAAAGCTATATCTTCAAATAAAAACTACACGGAAGCATTCTGTGAAACTTCTTTCTGATCTGTGCATTCAACTAACAGAGGTGAACATTACTTTTGATGGAGGAGTTTTTAAACACTCTTTCTGTAGAAACTGCAAGGGGATATTTGGAGCGCTATGAGGCCTATTGCGGAAAAAGGAATATCTTCAAATAAAAAGTACACAGAAGCATTCTGTGACACTTCTTTCTTATCTGTGCATTCAACTAACAGAGTTGATTCTTACTTTTGATGGAGGAGTTTTGAAACACTATTTCTGTAGAAACTTCAAGTGGACATTTTGAGCGCTATGAGGCCTATGGCGGAAAAAGGTATATCTTCAAATAAAAACTACACAGAAGCATTCTGTGAAACTTCTTTCAGATCTGTGCATTCGACTAACAGAGCTGAACATTACTTTTGATGGAGGAGTTTTTAAACACTGTTTCTGTAGAAACTGCAAGGGGATATTTGGGGCTCTATGAGGCCTATTGCGGAAAAAGCTATATCTTCAAATAAAAACTACAGAGAAGCATTCTGTGAAACTTCTTTCTTATCTGTGCATTCAACTAACAGAGTTGAACATTACTTTAGATGGAGGATTTTTGAAACACTCTTTCTGTAGAAACTGCATGTGGATCATTGAGGCGCTATGAGGCCTATCGTGGAAAAAGAAATATCTTCCAATAAAAACTACAGAAAAGCATTCTCTGAATCTTCTTTCCGATCTGTGCATTCAACTAACAGAGTTGAACCTTACTTTTGATGGAGGAGTTTTGAACCACTCTTTCTGTAGAAACCGCAAGTGGACATTTGGAGCGCTATGAGGCCTGTAATGGAAAAGAAATATCTTCAAATAAAAACTACAGAGAAGCATTCTGTGAAACTTCTTTCTGATCTGTTCATTCAACTAAGAGTGTTGAAACTTACTATTGATTGAGGAGTTTTTAAACACTCTTTCTGTAGAAACTGCATGTGGATATTTGAGGCGCTATGAGGCCTATCGCTGAAAAAGGGATGTCTTCAAATAAAAACTTCACAGAAGCATTCTGTGAAACCACTTTCTGATCTGTGCATTCAACAAACAGAGTTGAACCTTGCTTTTGATGGAGGAGTTTTGAAACACTCTTTCTGTAGAAACTGCAATTGGACATTTGGAGCGCAATGAGGCCTATAGTGGTAAAAGGTATATCTTCAAATAAAAACTACACAGAAGCATTCTTTGAAACTTCTCTCTGATCTGTACATTCATCTAGCAGTGTTGAATCTTACTTTTGATTGAGGAGTTTTTAAACATTCTTTCTGTAGAAAGTGTAAGTGGATATTTGGAGTGCTATGAGGCCTATTGCGGAAAAAGGATTATCTTCAAATAAAAAGTGCACAAAAGAATTCTGTGAAACTTCTTTCTGATCTGTGCATTCAACTAACAGAGATGAACCTTACTTTTAATGGAAGACTTTTGAAACACTCTTTCTGTAGAAACTGCAGGCCGATATTTGGAGCACTATGAAGCCTATCGCGGAAAAAGCAGTAACTTCAAGTAAAAACTACACAGAAGCATTCTGTGAAACTTCTTTCTCATCTGTGCATTCACCTAACAGAGTAGAACCTTACTTTTGATTGAGGAACTTTAAAACACTCTTTCTGTGTAAACTGCACGTGGACATTAGGAGAGCTCTGAGGCCAATCGTGGAAAAACGAATATCTTCAAGTAAAAACTACACAGAAGCAGACTGTGAGACTTCATTCTGATCTGTACATTCATCTAACAGGGTTGAACCTTACTTTTCATGGAGATGTTTTGAAACACTCTTTCGGTAGATAGTGCAAGTTGTCATTTGGAGCGCTATGAGGCCTATAGCGGAAAAAGGAATATCTTCCAATAAAAACTACACAGAAGCATTCTGTGGAAATCCTTATTGATCTGTTCATTCAACTAAAGGAGTTGAACCTTACTTTTGGTGGAAGACTATTGAAACACTCTTCCTGTAGAAACTGCAAGCGGACATTTGGAGTGCTATGAGGCCTATCGTGGAAAAAGGAATATCTTCATATAAAAACTACACAGTTGCATTCTGTGAAACTACTTTATGATCTGTGCGTTCAACTGACAGAGTTGAAACTTGCTTTTGACTGAGGGGTTTTGAAACAGTCCTTCTGTGTAAACTGCAAGTGGACATTTGGATCTCTATGAGGCCTATGGTGGGAAAAGGAATACATTCAAACAAAAACTACACAGAAGCATTCTGTGAAACTACTTTCTGATCTGTTCATTCAACTAGCAGTGTTGATCCTAACTTTTGATGGAGGAGTTTTTGAAACACTCTTCTTACCGTACAAACTGCAAGAGAATATTTGGAGCTCTATGAGGCCTATCGCGGAAAAAGGAATATCTTCAAATAAAAACTACACAGAAGCATTCTGTGAAACTTCTTTCCGATCTGTGCATTCAACTAACAGAGTTGAACCTTACTTTTGATGGAGGAGTTTTGAACCACTCTTTCTGTAGAAACTGCAAGTGGACATTTGGAGCGCTATGAGGCCTATAATGGAAAAGGAATATCTTCAAATAAAAACTACACAGAAGCATTCTGTGAAACTTCTTTCTCAACTGTTCATTGAAATAACAGTGTTGAAAATTACTTTTGATGGAGGAGCTTTTAAACACTCTTTCTGTAGAAACTGCATGTGGATATTTGAGGCGCTATGAGGCCTATCGCTGAAAAAGGGATGTCATCAAATAAAAACTTCACAGAAGCATTCTTTGAAACCACTTTCTTATCTGTGCATTCAACAAACAGAGGTGAACTTTACTTTTGATGGAGGAGTTTTCAAACACTCTTTCTGTGGAAACTACATGTGGACATATGGAGCCCCATGAGGCCTATCGTGGAGAAAGGAATATCTTCAAAGAAAGACTAGAGTAAAACGTTCTGTGAAACTTCTTTCTGATCTGGGCTTTCAACCAACAGAGTTGAACCTTACTTTGGATGGAGGAGTATTCAAACACTCTTTCTGTAGAAACTGCAAGTGGACATTTGGAGCGCTACGAGGCCTATCGCGGAAAAAGGAATATCTTCCAATAAAAACTACACAGAAGCATTCTGTGAAATTTTTCTGATCTGTGCATTCAACTAACACACTTGAACATAACTTTTGATTGAGGAGTTTTCAAACACTCTTTCTGTAGAAACTGGAAGTGGACATTATGAGCGCTTTGAGGCCTATCGCGGAAAAAGGAATATCTTCAAATAAAAACTACACAGAAGCATTCTGTGAAACTTCTTTCTTATCTGTGCATTCAACTAACAGAGTTGAACCTTACTTTTGATGGAGGAGTTTTGAAATAATGTTTCTGTAGAAACTGCAAGTGGATATTTTGAGCGCTATGAGGCCTATCGCGGAAAAAGCTATATCTTCAAATAAAAACTACACGGAAGCATTCTGTGAAACTTCTTTCTGATCTGTGCATTCAACTAACAGAGGTGAACATTACTTTTGATGGAGGAGTTTTTAAACACTCTTTCTGTAGAAACTGCAAGGGGATATTTGGAGCGCTATGAGGCCTATTGCGGAAAAAGGAATATCTTCAAATAAAAAGTACACAGAAGCATTCTGTGACACTTCTTTCTTATCTGTGCATTCAACTAACAGAGTTGATTCTTACTTTTGATGGAGGAGTTTTGAAACACTATTTCTGTAGAAACTTCAAGTGGACATTTTGAGCGCTATGAGGCCTATGGCGGAAAAAGGTATATCTTCAAATAAAAACTACACAGAAGCATTCTGTGAAACTTCTTTCAGATCTGTGCATTCGACTAACAGAGCTGAACATTACTTTTGATGGAGGAGTTTTTAAACACTGTTTCTGTAGAAACTGCAAGGGGATATTTGGGGCTCTATGAGGCCTATTGCGGAAAAAGCTATATCTTCAAATAAAAACTACAGAGAAGCATTCTGTGAAACTTCTTTCTTATCTGTGCATTCAACTAACAGAGTTGAACATTACTTTAGATGGAGGATTTTTGAAACACTCTTTCTGTAGAAACTGCATGTGGATCATTGAGGCGCTATGAGGCCTATCGTGGAAAAAGAAATATCTTCCAATAAAAACTACAGAAAAGCATTCTCTGAATCTTCTTTCCGATCTGTGCATTCAACTAACAGAGTTGAACCTTACTTTTGATGGAGGAGTTTTGAACCACTCTTTCTGTAGAAACCGCAAGTGGACATTTGGAGCGCTATGAGGCCTGTAATGGAAAAGAAATATCTTCAAATAAAAACTACAGAGAAGCATTCTGTGAAATTTCTTTCTGATCTGTTCATTCAACTAAGAGTGTTGAAACTTACTATTGATTGAGGAGTTTTTAAACACTCTTTCTGTAGAAACTGCATGTGGATATTTGAGGCGCTATGAGGCCTATCGCTGAAAAAGGGATGTCTTCAAATAAAAACTTCACAGAAGCATTCTGTGAAACCACTTTCTGATCTGTGCATTCAACAAACAGAGTTGAACCTTGCTTTTGATGGAGGAGTTTTGAAACACTCTTTCTGTAGAAACTGCAATTGGACATTTGGAGCGCAATGAGGCCTATAGTGGTAAAAGGTATATCTTCAAATAAAAACTACACAGAAGCATTCTTTGAAACTTCTCTCTGATCTGTACATTCATCTAGCAGTGTTGAATCTTACTTTTGATTGAGGAGTTTTTAAACATTCTTTCTGTAGAAAGTGTAAGTGGATATTTGGAGTGCTATGAGGCCTATTGCGGAAAAAGGATTATCTTCAAATAAAAAGTGCACAAAAGAATTCTGTGAAACTTCTTTCTGATCTGTGCATTCAACTAACAGAGATGAACCTTACTTTTAATGGAAGACTTTTGAAACACTCTTTCTGTAGAAACTGCAGGCCGATATTTGGAGCACTATGAAGCCTATCGCGGAAAAAGCAGTAACTTCAAGTAAAAACTACACAGAAGCATTCTGTGAAACTTCTTTCTCATCTGTGCATTCACCTAACAGAGTAGAACCTTACTTTTGATTGAGGAACTTTAAAACACTCTTTCTGTGTAAACTGCACGTGGACATTAGGAGAGCTCTGAGGCCAATCGTGGAAAAACGAATATCTTCAAGTAAAAACTACACAGAAGCAGACTGTGAGACTTCATTCTGATCTGTACATTCATCTAACAGGGTTGAACCTTACTTTTCATGGAGATGTTTTGAAACACTCTTTCGGTAGATAGTGCAAGTTGTCATTTGGAGCGCTATGAGGCCTATAGCGGAAAAAGGAATATCTTCCAATAAAAACTACACAGAAGCATTCTGTGGAAATCCTTATTGATCTGTTCATTCAACTAAAGGAGTTGAACCTTACTTTTGGTGGAAGACTATTGAAACACTCTTCCTGTAGAAACTGCAAGCGGACATTTGGAGTGCTATGAGGCCTATCGTGGAAAAAGGAATATCTTCATATAAAAACTACACAGTTGCATTCTGTGAAACTACTTTATGATCTGTGCGTTCAACTGACAGAGTTGAAACTTGCTTTTGACTGAGGGGTTTTGAAACAGTCCTTCTGTGTAAACTGCAAGTGGACATTTGGATCTCTATGAGGCCTATGGTGGGAAAAGGAATACATTCAAACAAAAACTACACAGAAGCATTCTGTGAAACTACTTTCTGATCTGTTCATTCAACTAGCAGTGTTGATCCTAACTTTTGATGGAGGAGTTTTTGAAACACTCTTCTTACCGTACAAACTGCAAGAGAATATTTGGAGCTCTATGAGGCCTATCGCGGAAAAAGGAATATCTTCAAATAAAAACTACACAGAAGCATTCTGTGAAACTTCTTTCCGATCTGTGCATTCAACTAACAGAGTTGAACCTTACTTTTGATGGAGGAGTTTTGAACCACTCTTTCTGTAGAAACTGCAAGTGGACATTTGGAGCGCTATGAGGCCTATAATGGAAAAGGAATATCTTCAAATAAAAACTACACAGAAGCATTCTGTGAAACTTCTTTCTCAACTGTTCATTGAAATAACAGTGTTGAAAATTACTTTTGATGGAGGAGCTTTTAAACACTCTTTCTGTAGAAACTGCATGTGGATATTTGAGGCGCTATGAGGCCTATCGCTGAAAAAGGGATGTCATCAAATAAAAACTTCACAGAAGCATTCTTTGAAACCACTTTCTTATCTGTGCATTCAACAAACAGAGGTGAACTTTACTTTTGATGGAGGAGTTTTCAAACACTCTTTCTGTGGAAACTACATGTGGACATATGGAGCCCCATGAGGCCTATCGTGGAGAAAGGAATATCTTCAAAGAAAGACTAGAGTAAAACGTTCTGTGAAACTTCTTTCTGATCTGGGCTTTCAACCAACAGAGTTGAACCTTACTTTGGATGGAGGAGTATTCAAACACTCTTTCTGTAGAAACTGCAAGTGGACATTTGGAGCGCTACGAGGCCTATCGCGGAAAAAGGAATATCTTCCAATAAAAACTACACAGAAGCATTCTGTGAAATTTTTCTGATCTGTGCATTCAACTAACACACTTGAACATAACTTTTGATTGAGGAGTTTTCAAACACTCTTTCTGTAGAAACTGGAAGTGGACATTATGAGCGCTTTGAGGCCTATCGCGGAAAAAGGAATATCTTCAAATAAAAACTACACAGAAGCATTCTGTGAAACTTCTTTCTTATCTGTGCATTCAACTAACAGAGTTGAACCTTACTTTTGATGGAGGAGTTTTGAAATAATGTTTCTGTAGAAACTGCAAGTGGATATTTTGAGCGCTATGAGGCCTATCGCGGAAAAAGCTATATCTTCAAATAAAAACTACACGGAAGCATTCTGTGAAACTTCTTTCTGATCTGTGCATTCAACTAACAGAGGTGAACATTACTTTTGATGGAGGAGTTTTTAAACACTCTTTCTGTAGAAACTGCAAGGGGATATTTGGAGCGCTATGAGGCCTATTGCGGAAAAAGGAATATCTTCAAATAAAAAGTACACAGAAGCATTCTGTGACACTTCTTTCTTATCTGTGCATTCAACTAACAGAGTTGATTCTTACTTTTGATGGAGGAGTTTTGAAACACTATTTCTGTAGAAACTTCAAGTGGACATTTTGAGCGCTATGAGGCCTATGGCGGAAAAAGGTATATCTTCAAATAAAAACTACACAGAAGCATTCTGTGAAACTTCTTTCAGATCTGTGCATTCGACTAACAGAGCTGAACATTACTTTTGATGGAGGAGTTTTTAAACACTGTTTCTGTAGAAACTGCAAGGGGATATTTGGGGCTCTATGAGGCCTATTGCGGAAAAAGCTATATCTTCAAATAAAAACTACAGAGAAGCATTCTGTGAAACTTCTTTCTTATCTGTGCATTCAACTAACAGAGTTGAACATTACTTTAGATGGAGGATTTTTGAAACACTCTTTCTGTAGAAACTGCATGTGGATCATTGAGGCGCTATGAGGCCTATCGTGGAAAAAGAAATATCTTCCAATAAAAACTACAGAAAAGCATTCTCTGAATCTTCTTTCCGATCTGTGCATTCAACTAACAGAGTTGAACCTTACTTTTGATGGAGGAGTTTTGAACCACTCTTTCTGTAGAAACCGCAAGTGGACATTTGGAGCGCTATGAGGCCTGTAATGGAAAAGAAATATCTTCAAATAAAAACTACAGAGAAGCATTCTGTGAAACTTCTTTCTGATCTGTTCATTCAACTAAGAGTGTTGAAACTTACTATTGATTGAGGAGTTTTTAAACACTCTTTCTGTAGAAACTGCATGTGGATATTTGAGGCGCTATGAGGCCTATCGCTGAAAAAGGGATGTCTTCAAATAAAAACTTCACAGAAGCATTCTGTGAAACCACTTTCTGATCTGTGCATTCAACAAACAGAGTTGAACCTTGCTTTTGATGGAGGAGTTTTGAAACACTCTTTCTGTAGAAACTGCAATTGGACATTTGGAGCGCAATGAGGCCTATAGTGGTAAAAGGTATATCTTCAAATAAAAACTACACAGAAGCATTCTTTGAAACTTCTCTCTGATCTGTACATTCATCTAGCAGTGTTGAATCTTACTTTTGATTGAGGAGATTTTAAACATTCTTTCTGTAGAAAGTGTAAGTGGATATTTGGAGTGCTATGAGGCCTATTGCGGAAAAAGGATTATCTTCAAATAAAAAGTGCACAAAAGAATTCTGTGAAACTTCTTTCTGATCTGTGCATTCAACTAACAGAGATGAACCTTACTTTTAATGGAAGACTTTTGAAACACTCTTTCTGTAGAAACTGCAGGCCGATATTTGGAGCACTATGAAGCCTATCGCGGAAAAAGCAATAACTTCAAGTAAAAACTACACAGAAGCATTCTGTGAAACTTCTTTCTCATCTGTGCATTCACCTAACAGAGTAGAACCTTACTTTTGATTGAGGAGCTTTAAAACACTCTTTCTGTGTAAACTGCACGTGGACATTAGGAGAGCTCTGAGGCCAATCGTGGAAAAACGAATATCTTCAAGTAAAAACTACACAGAAGCAGACTGTGAGACTTCATTCTGATCTGTACATTCATCTAACAGGGTTGAACCTTACTTTTCATGGAGATGTTTTGAAACACTCTTTCGGTAGATAGTGCAAGTTGTCATTTGGAGCGCTATGAGGCCTATAGCGGAAAAAGGAATATCTTCCAATAAAAACTACACAGAAGCATTCTGTGGAAATCCTTATTGATCTGTTCATTCAACTAAAGGAGTTGAACCTTACTTTTGGTGGAAGACTATTGAAACACTCTTCCTGTAGAAACTGCAAGCGGACATTTGGAGTGCTATGAGGCCTATCGTGGAAAAAGGAATATCTTCATATAAAAACTACACAGTTGCATTCTGTGAAACTACTTTATGATCTGTGCGTTCAACTGACAGAGTTGAAACTTGCTTTTGACTGAGGGGTTTTGAAACAGTCCTTCTGTGTAAACTGCAAGTGGACATTTGGATCTCTATGAGGCCTATGGTGGGAAAAGGAATACATTCAAACAAAAACTACACAGAAGCATTCTGTGAAACTACTTTCTGATCTGTTCATTCAACTAGCAGTGTTGATCCTAACTTTTGATGGAGGAGTTTTTGAAACACTCTTCTTACCGTACAAACTGCAAGAGAATATTTGGAGCTCTATGAGGCCTATCGCGGAAAAAGGAATATCTTCAAATAAAAACTACACAGAAGCATTCTGTGAAACTTCTTTCCGATCTGTGCATTCAACTAACAGAGTTGAACCTTACTTTTGATGGAGGAGTTTTGAACCACTCTTTCTGTAGAAACTGCAAGTGGACATTTGGAGCGCTATGAGGCCTATAATGGAAAAGGAATATCTTCAAATAAAAACTACACAGAAGCATTCTGTGAAACTTCTTTCTCAACTGTTCATTGAAATAACAGTGTTGAAAATTACTTTTGATGGAGGAGCTTTTAAACACTCTTTCTGTAGAAACTGCATGTGGATATTTGAGGCGCTATGAGGCCTATCGCTGAAAAAGGGATGTCATCAAATAAAAACTTCACAGAAGCATTCTTTGAAACCACTTTCTTATCTGTGCATTCAACAAACAGAGGTGAACTTTACTTTTGATGGAGGAGTTTTCAAACACTCTTTCTGTGGAAACTACATGTGGACATATGGAGCCCCATGAGGCCTATCGTGGAGAAAGGAATATCTTCAAAGAAAGACTAGAGTAAAACGTTCTGTGAAACTTCTTTCTGATCTGGGCTTTCAACCAACAGAGTTGAACCTTACTTTGGATGGAGGAGTATTCAAACACTCTTTCTGTAGAAACTGCAAGTGGACATTTGGAGCGCTACGAGGCCTATCGCGGAAAAAGGAATATCTTCCAATAAAAACTACACAGAAGCATTCTGTGAAATTTTTCTGATCTGTGCATTCAACTAACACACTTGAACATAACTTTTGATTGAGGAGTTTTCAAACACTCTTTCTGTAGAAACTGGAAGTGGACATTATGAGCGCTTTGAGGCCTATCGCGGAAAAAGGAATATCTTCAAATAAAAACTACACAGAAGCATTCTGTGAAACTTCTTTCTTATCTGTGCATTCAACTAACAGAGTTGAACCTTACTTTTGATGGAGGAGTTTTGAAATAATGTTTCTGTAGAAACTGCAAGTGGATATTTTGAGCGCTATGAGGCCTATCGCGGAAAAAGCTATATCTTCAAATAAAAACTACACGGAAGCATTCTGTGAAACTTCTTTCTGATCTGTGCATTCAACTAACAGAGGTGAACATTACTTTTGATGGAGGAGTTTTTAAACACTCTTTCTGTAGAAACTGCAAGGGGATATTTGGAGCGCTATGAGGCCTATTGCGGAAAAAGGAATATCTTCAAATAAAAAGTACACAGAAGCATTCTGTGACACTTCTTTCTTATCTGTGCATTCAACTAACAGAGTTGATTCTTACTTTTGATGGAGGAGTTTTGAAACACTATTTCTGTAGAAATTTCAAGTGGACATTTTGAGCGCTATGAGGCCTATGGCGGAAAAAGGTATATCTTCAAATAAAAACTACACAGAAGCATTCTGTGAAACTTCTTTCAGATCTGTGCATTCGACTAACAGAGCTGAACATTACTTTTGATGGAGGAGTTTTTAAACACTGTTTCTGTAGAAACTGCAAGGGGATATTTGGGGCTCTATGAGGCCTATTGCGGAAAAAGCTATATCTTCAAATAAAAACTACAGAGAAGCATTCTGTGAAACTTCTTTCTTATCTGTGCATTCAACTAACAGAGTTGAACATTACTTTAGATGGAGGATTTTTGAAACACTCTTTCTGTAGAAACTGCATGTGGATCATTGAGGCGCTATGAGGCCTATCGTGGAAAAAGAAATATCTTCCAATAAAAACTACAGAAAAGCATTCTCTGAATCTTCTTTCCGATCTGTGCATTCAACTAACAGAGTTGAACCTTACTTTTGATGGAGGAGTTTTGAACCACTCTTTCTGTAGAAACCGCAAGTGGACATTTGGAGCGCTATGAGGCCTGTAATGGAAAAGAAATATCTTCAAATAAAAACTACAGAGAAGCATTCTGTGAAACTTCTTTCTGATCTGTTCATTCAACTAAGAGTGTTGAAACTTACTATTGATTGAGGAGTTTTTAAACACTCTTTCTGTAGAAACTGCATGTGGATATTTGAGGCGCTATGAGGCCTATCGCTGAAAAAGGGATGTCTTCAAATAAAAACTTCACAGAAGCATTCTGTGAAACCACTTTCTGATCTGTGCATTCAACAAACAGAGTTGAACCTTCCTTTTGATGGAGGAGTTTTGAAACACTCTTTCTGTAGAAACTGCAATTGGACATTTGGAGCGCAATGAGGCCTATAGTGGTAAAAGGTATATCTTCAAATAAAAACTACACAGAAGCATTCTTTGAAACTTCTCTCTGATCTGTACATTCATCTAGCAGTGTTGAATCTTACTTTTGATTGAGGAGTTTTTAAACATTCTTTCTGTAGAAAGTGTAAGTGGATATTTGGAGTGCTATGAGGCCTATTGCGGAAAAAGGATTATCTTCAAATAAAAAGTGCACAAAAGAATTCTGTGAAACTTCTTTCTGATCTGTGCATTCAACTAACAGAGATGAACCTTACTTTTAATGGAAGACTTTTGAAACACTCTTTCTGTAGAAACTGCAGGTCGATATTTGGAGCGCTATGAAGCCTATCGCGGAAAAAGCAATAACTTCAAGTAAAAACTACACAGAAGCATTCTGTGAAACTTCTTTCTCATCTGTGCATTCACCTAACAGAGTAGAACCTTACTTTTGATTGAGGAGCTTTAAAACACTCTTTCTGTGTAAACTGCACGTGGACATTAGGAGAGCTCTGAGGCCAATCGTGGAAAAACGAATATCTTCAAGTAAAAACTACACAGAAGCAGACTGTGAGACTTCATTCTGATCTGTACATTCATCTAACAGGGTTGAACCTTACTTTTCATGGAGATGTTTTGAAACACTCTTTCGGTAGATAGTGCAAGTTGTCATTTGGAGCGCTATGAGGCCTATAGTGGAAAAAGGAATATCTTCAAATAAAAACTACACAGTAGCATTCTGTGGAACTTCTTTCTGACCTGTGCATTCAACTAACCGAGTTGAACCTTACTTTGGGTGGAGGAGTTTTGAAACACTCTGTAGGAACTGGAAGTGGATATTTGTAGCGCTACGAGACCTATAGCGGAAAAAGGAATATCTTCCAATAAAAACTACACAGAAGCATTCTGTGGAAATCCTTATTGATCTGTTCATTCAACTAAAGGAGTTGAACCTTACTTTTGGTGGAAGACTATTGAAACACTCTTCCTGTAGAAACTGCAAGCGGACATTTGGAGTGCTATGAGGCCTATCGTGGAAAAAGGAATATCTTCATATAAAAACTACACAGTTGCATTCTGTGAAACTACTTTATGATCTGTGCGTTCAACTGACAGAGTTGAAACTTGCTTTTGACTGAGGGGTTTTGAAACAGTCCTTCTGTGTAAACTGCAAGTGGACATTTGGATCTCTATGAGGCCTATGGTGGGAAAAGGAATACATTCAAACAAAAACTACACAGAAGCATTCTGTGAAACTACTTTCTGATCTGTTCATTCAACTAGCAGTGTTGATCCTAACTTTTGATGGAGGAGTTTTTGAAACACTCTTCTTACCGTACAAACTGCAAGAGAATATTTGGAGCTCTATGAGGCCTATCGCGGAAAAAGGAATATCTTCAAATAAAAACTACACAGAAGCATTCTGTGAAACTTCTTTCCGATCTGTGCATTCAACTAACAGAGTTGAACCTTACTTTTGATGGAGGAGTTTTGAACCACTCTTTCTGTAGAAACTGCAAGTGGACATTTGGAGCGCTATGAGGCCTATAATGGAAAAGGAATATCTTCAAATAAAAACTACACAGAAGCATTCTGTGAAACTTCTTTCTCAACTGTTCATTGAAATAACAGTGTTGAAAATTACTTTTGATGGAGGAGCTTTTAAACACTCTTTCTGTAGAAACTGCATGTGGATATTTGAGGCGCTATGAGGCCTATCGCTGAAAAAGGGATGTCATCAAATAAAAACTTCACAGAAGCATTCTTTGAAACCACTTTCTTATCTGTGCATTCAACAAACAGAGGTGAACTTTACTTTTGATGGAGGAGTTTTCAAACACTCTTTCTGTGGAAACTACATGTGGACATATGGAGCCCCATGAGGCCTATCGTGGAGAAAGGAATATCTTCAAAGAAAGACTAGAGTAAAACGTTCTGTGAAACTTCTTTCTGATCTGGGCTTTCAACCAACAGAGTTGAACCTTACTTTGGATGGAGGAGTATTCAAACACTCTTTCTGTAGAAACTGCAAGTGGACATTTGGAGCGCTACGAGGCCTATCGCGGAAAAAGGAATATCTTCCAATAAAAACTACACAGAAGCATTCTGTGAAATTTTTCTGATCTGTGCATTCAACTAACACACTTGAACATAACTTTTGATTGAGGAGTTTTCAAACACTCTTTCTGTAGAAACTGGAAGTGGACATTATGAGCGCTTTGAGGCCTATCGCGGAAAAAGGAATATCTTCAAATAAAAACTACACAGAAGCATTCTGTGAAACTTCTTTCTTATCTGTGCATTCAACTAACAGAGTTGAACCTTACTTTTGATGGAGGAGTTTTGAAATAATGTTTCTGTAGAAACTGCAAGTGGATATTTTGAGCGCTATGAGGCCTATCGCGGAAAAAGCTATATCTTCAAATAAAAACTACACGGAAGCATTCTGTGAAACTTCTTTCTGATCTGTGCATTCAACTAACAGAGGTGAACATTACTTTTGATGGAGGAGTTTTTAAACACTCTTTCTGTAGAAACTGCAAGGGGATATTTGGAGCGCTATGAGGCCTATTGCGGAAAAAGGAATATCTTCAAATAAAAAGTACACAGAAGCATTCTGTGACACTTCTTTCTTATCTGTGCATTCAACTAACAGAGTTGATTCTTACTTTTGATGGAGGAGTTTTGAAACACTATTTCTGTAGAAACTTCAAGTGGACATTTTGAGCGCTATGAGGCCTATGGCGGAAAAAGGTATATCTTCAAATAAAAACTACACAGAAGCATTCTGTGAAACTTCTTTCAGATCTGTGCATTCGACTAACAGAGCTGAACATTACTTTTGATGGAGGAGTTTTTAAACACTGTTTCTGTAGAAACTGCAAGGGGATATTTGGGGCTCTATGAGGCCTATTGCGGAAAAAGCTATATCTTCAAATAAAAACTACAGAGAAGCATTCTGTGAAACTTCTTTCTTATCTGTGCATTCAACTAACAGAGTTGAACATTACTTTAGATGGAGGATTTTTGAAACACTCTTTCTGTAGAAACTGCATGTGGATCATTGAGGCGCTATGAGGCCTATCGTGGAAAAAGAAATATCTTCCAATAAAAACTACAGAAAAGCATTCTCTGAATCTTCTTTCCGATCTGTGCATTCAACTAACAGAGTTGAACCTTACTTTTGATGGAGGAGTTTTGAACCACTCTTTCTGTAGAAACCGCAAGTGGACATTTGGAGCGCTATGAGGCCTGTAATGGAAAAGAAATATCTTCAAATAAAAACTACAGAGAAGCATTCTGTGAAACTTCTTTCTGATCTGTTCATTCAACTAAGAGTGTTGAAACTTACTATTGATTGAGGAGTTTTTAAACACTCTTTCTGTAGAAACTGCATGTGGATATTTGAGGCGCTATGAGGCCTATCGCTGAAAAAGGGATGTCTTCAAATAAAAACTTCACAGAAGCATTCTGTGAAACCACTTTCTGATCTGTGCATTCAACAAACAGAGTTGAACCTTCCTTTTGATGGAGGAGTTTTGAAACACTCTTTCTGTAGAAACTGCAATTGGACATTTGGAGCGCAATGAGGCCTATAGTGGTAAAAGGTATATCTTCAAATAAAAACTACACAGAAGCATTCTTTGAAACTTCTCTCTGATCTGTACATTCATCTAGCAGTGTTGAATCTTACTTTTGATTGAGGAGTTTTTAAACATTCTTTCTGTAGAAAGTGTAAGTGGATATTTGGAGTGCTATGAGGCCTATTGCGGAAAAAGGATTATCTTCAAATAAAAAGTGCACAAAAGAATTCTGTGAAACTTCTTTCTGATCTGTGCATTCAACTAACAGAGATGAACCTTACTTTTAATGGAAGACTTTTGAAACACTCTTTCTGTAGAAACTGCAGGTCGATATTTGGAGCGCTATGAAGCCTATCGCGGAAAAAGCAATAACTTCAAGTAAAAACTACACAGAAGCATTCTGTGAAACTTCTTTCTCATCTGTGCATTCACCTAACAGAGTAGAACCTTACTTTTGATTGAGGAGCTTTAAAACACTCTTTCTGTGTAAACTGCACGTGGACATTAGGAGAGCTCTGAGGCCAATCGTGGAAAAACGAATATCTTCAAGTAAAAACTACACAGAAGCAGACTGTGAGACTTCATTCTGATCTGTACATTCATCTAACAGGGTTGAACCTTACTTTTCATGGAGATGTTTTGAAACACTCTTTCGGTAGATAGTGCAAGTTGTCATTTGGAGCGCTATGAGGCCTATAGTGGAAAAAGGAATATCTTCAAATAAAAACTACACAGTAGCATTCTGTGGAACTTCTTTCTGACCTGTGCATTCAACTAACCGAGTTGAACCTTACTTTGGGTGGAGGAGTTTTGAAACACTCTGTAGGAACTGGAAGTGGATATTTGTAGCGCTACGAGACCTATAGCGGAAAAAGGAATATCTTCCAATAAAAACTACACAGAAGCATTCTGTGGAAATCCTTATTGATCTGTTCATTCAACTAAAGGAGTTGAACCTTACTTTTGGTGGAAGACTATTGAAACACTCTTCCTGTAGAAACTGCAAGCGGACATTTGGAGTGCTATGAAGCCTATCGTGGAAAAAGGAATATCTTCATATAAAAACTACACAGTTGCATTCTGTGAAACTACTTTATGATCTGTGCGTTCAACTGACAGAGTTGAAACTTGCTTTTGACTGAGGGGTTTTGAAACAGTCCTTCTGTGTAAACTGCAAGTGGACATTTGGATCTCTATGAGGCCTATGGTGGGAAAAGGAATACATTCAAACAAAAACTACACAGAAGCATTCTGTGAAACTACTTTCTGATCTGTTCATTCAACTAGCAGTGTTGATCCTAACTTTTGATGGAGGAGTTTTTGAAACACTCTTCTTACCGTACAAACTGCAAGAGAATATTTGGAGCTCTATGAGGCCTATCACGGAAAAAGGAATATCTTCAAATAAAAACTACACAGAAGCATTCTGTGAAACTTCTTTCCGATCTGTGCATTCAACTAACAGAGTTGAACCTTACTTTTGATGGAGGAGTTTTGAACCACTCTTTCTGTAGAAACTGCAAGTGGACATTTGGAGCGCTATGAGGCCTATAATGGAAAAGGAATATCTTCAAATAAAAACTACACAGAAGCATTCTGTGAAACTTCTTTCTCAACTGTTCATTGAAATAACAGTGTTGAAAATTACTTTTGATGGAGGAGCTTTTAAACACTCTTTCTGTAGAAACTGCATGTGGATATTTGAGGCGCTATGAGGCCTATCGCTGAAAAAGGGATGTCATCAAATAAAAACTTCACAGAAGCATTCTTTGAAACCACTTTCTTATCTGTGCATTCAACAAACAGAGGTGAACTTTACTTTTGATGGAGGAGTTTTCAAACACTCTTTCTGTGGAAACTACATGTGGACATATGGAGCCCCATGAGGCCTATCGTGGAGAAAGGAATATCTTCAAAGAAAGACTAGAGTAAAACGTTCTGTGAAACTTCTTTCTGATCTGGGCTTTCAACCAACAGAGTTGAACCTTACTTTGGATGGAGGAGTATTCAAACACTCTTTCTGTAGAAACTGCAAGTGGACATTTGGAGCGCTACGAGGCCTATCGCGGAAAAAGGAATATCTTCCAATAAAAACTACACAGAAGCATTCTGTGAAATTTTTCTGATCTGTGCATTCAACTAACACACTTGAACATAACTTTTGATTGAGGAGTTTTCAAACACTCTTTCTGTAGAAACTGGAAGTGGACATTATGAGCGCTTTGAGGCCTATCGCGGAAAAAGGAATATCTTCAAATAAAAACTACACAGAAGCATTCTGTGAAACTTCTTTCTTATCTGTGCATTCAACTAACAGAGTTGAACCTTACTTTTGATGGAGGAGTTTTGAAATAATGTTTCTGTAGAAACTGCAAGTGGATATTTTGAGCGCTATGAGGCCTATCGCGGAAAAAGCTATATCTTCAAATAAAAACTACACGGAAGCATTCTGTGAAACTTCTTTCTGATCTGTGCATTCAACTAACAGAGGTGAACATTACTTTTGATGGAGGAGTTTTTAAACACTCTTTCTGTAGAAACTGCAAGGGGATATTTGGAGCGCTATGAGGCCTATTGCGGAAAAAGGAATATCTTCAAATAAAAAGTACACAGAAGCATTCTGTGACACTTCTTTCTTATCTGTGCATTCAACTAACAGAGTTGATTCTTACTTTTGATGGAGGAGTTTTGAAACACTATTTCTGTAGAAACTTCAAGTGGACATTTTGAGCGCTATGAGGCCTATGGCGGAAAAAGGTATATCTTCAAATAAAAACTACACAGAAGCATTCTGTGAAACTTCTTTCAGATCTGTGCATTCGACTAACAGAGCTGAACATTACTTTTGATGGAGGAGTTTTTAAACACTGTTTCTGTAGAAACTGCAAGGGGATATTTGGGGCTCTATGAGGCCTATTGCGGAAAAAGCTATATCTTCAAATAAAAACTACAGAGAAGCATTCTGTGAAACTTCTTTCTTATCTGTGCATTCAACTAACAGAGTTGAACATTACTTTAGATGGAGGATTTTTGAAACACTCTTTCTGTAGAAACTGCATGTGGATCATTGAGGCGCTATGAGGCCTATCGTGGAAAAAGAAATATCTTCCAATAAAAACTACAGAAAAGCATTCTCTGAATCTTCTTTCCGATCTGTGCATTCAACTAACAGAGTTGAACCTTACTTTTGATGGAGGAGTTTTGAACCACTCTTTCTGTAGAAACCGCAAGTGGACATTTGGAGCGCTATGAGGCCTGTAATGGAAAAGAAATATCTTCAAATAAAAACTACAGAGAAGCATTCTGTGAAACTTCTTTCTGATCTGTTCATTCAACTAAGAGTGTTGAAACTTACTATTGATTGAGGAGTTTTTAAACACTCTTTCTGTAGAAACTGCATGTGGATATTTGAGGCGCTATGAGGCCTATCGCTGAAAAAGGGATGTCTTCAAATAAAAACTTCACAGAAGCATTCTGTGAAACCACTTTCTGATCTGTGCATTCAACAAACAGAGTTGAACCTTCCTTTTGATGGAGGAGTTTTGAAACACTCTTTCTGTAGAAACTGCAATTGGACATTTGGAGCGCAATGAGGCCTATAGTGGTAAAAGGTATATCTTCAAATAAAAACTACACAGAAGCATTCTTTGAAACTTCTCTCTGATCTGTACATTCATCTAGCAGTGTTGAATCTTACTTTTGATTGAGGAGTTTTTAAACATTCTTTCTGTAGAAAGTGTAAGTGGATATTTGGAGTGCTATGAGGCCTATTGCGGAAAAAGGATTATCTTCAAATAAAAAGTGCACAAAAGAATTCTGTGAAACTTCTTTCTGATCTGTGCATTCAACTAACAGAGATGAACCTTACTTTTAATGGAAGACTTTTGAAACACTCTTTCTGTAGAAACTGCAGGTCGATATTTGGAGCGCTATGAAGCCTATCGCGGAAAAAGCAATAACTTCAAGTAAAAACTACACAGAAGCATTCTGTGAAACTTCTTTCTCATCTGTGCATTCACCTAACAGAGTAGAACCTTACTTTTGATTGAGGAGCTTTAAAACACTCTTTCTGTGTAAACTGCACGTGGACATTAGGAGAGCTCTGAGGCCAATCGTGGAAAAACGAATATCTTCAAGTAAAAACTACACAGAAGCAGACTGTGAGACTTCATTCTGATCTGTACATTCATCTAACAGGGTTGAACCTTACTTTTCATGGAGATGTTTTGAAACACTCTTTCGGTAGATAGTGCAAGTTGTCATTTGGAGCGCTATGAGGCCTATAGTGGAAAAAGGAATATCTTCAAATAAAAAGTACACAGTAGCATTCTGTGGAACTTCTTTCTGACCTGTGCATTCAACTAACCGAGTTGAACCTTACTTTGGGTGGAGGAGTTTTGAAACACTCTGTAGGAACTGGAAGTGGATATTTGTAGCGCTACGAGACCTATAGCGGAAAAAGGAATATCTTCCAATAAAAACTACACAGAAGCATTCTGTGGAAATCCTTATTGATCTGTTCATTCAACTAAAGGAGTTGAACCTTACTTTTGGTGGAAGACTATTGAAACACTCTTCCTGTAGAAACTGCAAGCGGACATTTGGAGTGCTATGAGGCCTATCGTGGAAAAAGGAATATCTTCATATAAAAACTACACAGTTGCATTCTGTGAAACTACTTTATGATCTGTGCGTTCAACTGACAGAGTTGAAACTTGCTTTTGACTGAGGGGTTTTGAAACAGTCCTTCTGTGTAAACTGCAAGTGGACATTTGGATCTCTATGAGGCCTATGGTGGGAAAAGGAATACATTCAAACAAAAACTACACAGAAGCATTCTGTGAAACTACTTTCTGATCTGTTCATTCAACTAGCAGTGTTGATCCTAACTTTTGATGGAGGAGTTTTTGAAACACTCTTCTTACCGTACAAACTGCAAGAGAATATTTGGAGCTCTATGAGGCCTATCGCGGAAAAAGGAATATCTTCAAATAAAAACTACACAGAAGCATTCTGTGAAACTTCTTTCCGATCTGTGCATTCAACTAACAGAGTTGAACCTTACTTTTGATGGAGGAGTTTTGAACCACTCTTTCTGTAGAAACTGCAAGTGGACATTTGGATCGCTATGAGGCCTATAATGGAAAAGGAATATCTTCAAATAAAAACTACACAGAAGCATTCTGTGAAACTTCTTTCTCAACTGTTCATTGAAATAACAGTGTTGAAAATTACTTTTGATGGAGGAGCTTTTAAACACTCTTTCTGTAGAAACTGCATGTGGATATTTGAGGCGCTATGAGGCCTATCGCTGAAAAAGGGATGTCATCAAATAAAAACTTCACAGAAGCATTCTTTGAAACCACTTTCTTATCTGTGCATTCAACAAACAGAGGTGAACTTTACTTTTGATGGAGGAGTTTTCAAACACTCTTTCTGTGGAAACTACATGTGGACATATGGAGCCCCATGAGGCCTATCGTGGAGAAAGGAATATCTTCAAAGAAAGACTAGAGTAAAACGTTCTGTGAAACTTCTTTCTGATCTGGGCTTTCAACCAACAGAGTTGAACCTTACTTTGGATGGAGGAGTATTCAAACACTCTTTCTGTAGAAACTGCAAGTGGACATTTGGAGCGCTACGAGGCCTATCGCGGAAAAAGGAATATCTTCCAATAAAAACTACACAGAAGCATTCTGTGAAATTTTTCTGATCTGTGCATTCAACTAACACACTTGAACATAACTTTTGATTGAGGAGTTTTCAAACACTCTTTCTGTAGAAACTGGAAGTGGACATTATGAGCGCTTTGAGGCCTATCGCGGAAAAAGGAATATCTTCAAATAAAAACTACACAGAAGCATTCTGTGAAACTTCTTTCTTATCTGTGCATTCAACTAACAGAGTTGAACCTTACTTTTGATGGAGGAGTTTTGAAATAATGTTTCTGTAGAAACTGCAAGTGGATATTTTGAGCGCTATGAGGCCTATCGCGGAAAAAGCTATATCTTCAAATAAAAACTACACGGAAGCATTCTGTGAAACTTCTTTCTGATCTGTGCATTCAACTAACAGAGGTGAACATTACTTTTGATGGAGGAGTTTTTAAACACTCTTTCTGTAGAAACTGCAAGGGGATATTTGGAGCGCTATGAGGCCTATTGCGGAAAAAGGAATATCTTCAAATAAAAAGTACACAGAAGCATTCTGTGACACTTCTTTCTTATCTGTGCATTCAACTAACAGAGTTGATTCTTACTTTTGATGGAGGAGTTTTGAAACACTATTTCTGTAGAAACTTCAAGTGGACATTTTGAGCGCTATGAGGCCTATGGCGGAAAAAGGTATATCTTCAAATAAAAACTACACAGAAGCATTCTGTGAAACTTCTTTCAGATCTGTGCATTCGACTAACAGAGCTGAACATTACTTTTGATGGAGGAGTTTTTAAACACTGTTTCTGTAGAAACTGCAAGGGGATATTTGGGGCTCTATGAGGCCTATTGCGGAAAAAGCTATATCTTCAAATAAAAACTACAGAGAAGCATTCTGTGAAACTTCTTTCTTATCTGTGCATTCAACTAACAGAGTTGAACATTACTTTAGATGGAGGATTTTTGAAACACTCTTTCTGTAGAAACTGCATGTGGATCATTGAGGCGCTATGAGGCCTATCGTGGAAAAAGAAATATCTTCCAATAAAAACTACAGAAAAGCATTCTCTGAATCTTCTTTCCGATCTGTGCATTCAACTAACAGAGTTGAACCTTACTTTTGATGGAGGAGTTTTGAACCACTCTTTCTGTAGAAACCGCAAGTGGACATTTGGAGCGCTATGAGGCCTGTAATGGAAAAGAAATATCTTCAAATAAAAACTACAGAGAAGCATTCTGTGAAACTTCTTTCTGATCTGTTCATTCAACTAAGAGTGTTGAAACTTACTATTGATTGAGGAGTTTTTAAACACTCTTTCTGTAGAAACTGCATGTGGATATTTGAGGCGCTATGAGGCCTATCGCTGAAAAAGGGATGTCTTCAAATAAAAACTTCACAGAAGCATTCTGTGAAACCACTTTCTGATCTGTGCATTCAACAAACAGAGTTGAACCTTCCTTTTGATGGAGGAGTTTTGAAACACTCTTTCTGTAGAAACTGCAATTGGACATTTGGAGCGCAATGAGGCCTATAGTGGTAAAAGGTATATCTTCAAATAAAAACTACACAGAAGCATTCTTTGAAACTTCTCTCTGATCTGTACATTCATCTAGCAGTGTTGAATCTTACTTTTGATTGAGGAGTTTTTAAACATTCTTTCTGTAGAAAGTGTAAGTGGATATTTGGAGTGCTATGAGGCCTATTGCGGAAAAAGGATTATCTTCAAATAAAAAGTGCACAAAAGAATTCTGTGAAACTTCTTTCTGATCTGTGCATTCAACTAACAGAGATGAACCTTACTTTTAATGGAAGACTTTTGAAACACTCTTTCTGTAGAAACTGCAGGTCGATATTTGGAGCGCTATGAAGCCTATCGCGGAAAAAGCAATAACTTCAAGTAAAAACTACACAGAAGCATTCTGTGAAACTTCTTTCTCATCTGTGCATTCACCTAACAGAGTAGAACCTTACTTTTGATTGAGGAGCTTTAAAGCACTCTTTCTGTGTAAACTGCACGTGGACATTAGGAGAGCTCTGAGGCCAATCGTGGAAAAACGAATATCTTCAAGTAAAAACTACACAGAAGCAGACTGTGAGACTTCATTCTGATCTGTACATTCATCTAACAGGGTTGAACCTTACTTTTCATGGAGATGTTTTGAAACACTCTTTCGGTAGATAGTGCAAGTTGTCATTTGGAGCGCTATGAGGCCTATAGTGGAAAAAGGAATATCTTCAAATAAAAACTACACAGTAGCATTCTGTGGAACTTCTTTCTGACCTGTGCATTCAACTAACCGAGTTGAACCTTACTTTGGGTGGAGGAGTTTTGAAACACTCTGTAGGAACTGGAAGTGGATATTTGTAGCGCTACGAGACCTATAGCGGAAAAAGGAATATCTTCCAATAAAAACTACACAGAAGCATTCTGTGGAAATCCTTATTGATCTGTTCATTCAACTAAAGGAGTTGAACCTTACTTTTGGTGGAAGACTATTGAAACACTCTTCCTGTAGAAACTGCAAGCGGACATTTGGAGTGCTATGAGGCCTATCGTGGAAAAAGGAATATCTTCATATAAAAACTACACAGTTGCATTCTGTGAAACTACTTTATGATCTGTGCGTTCAACTGACAGAGTTGAAACTTGCTTTTGACTGAGGGGTTTTGAAACAGTCCTTCTGTGTAAACTGCAAGTGGACATTTGGATCTCTATGAGGCCTATGGTGGGAAAAGGAATACATTCAAACAAAAACTACACAGAAGCATTCTGTGAAACTACTTTCTGATCTGTTCATTCAACTAGCAGTGTTGATCCTAACTTTTGATGGAGGAGTTTTTGAAACACTCTTCTTACCGTACAAACTGCAAGAGAATATTTGGAGCTCTATGAGGCCTATCGCGGAAAAAGGAATATCTTCAAATAAAAACTACACAGAAGCATTCTGTGAAACTTCTTTCCGATCTGTGCATTCAACTAACAGAGTTGAACCTTACTTTTGATGGAGGAGTTTTGAACCACTCTTTCTGTAGAAACTGCAAGTGGACATTTGGAGCGCTATGAGGCCTATAATGGAAAAGGAATATCTTCAAATAAAAACTACACAGAAGCATTCTGTGAAACTTCTTTCTCAACTGTTCATTGAAATAACAGTGTTGAAAATTACTTTTGATGGAGGAGCTTTTAAACACTCTTTCTGTAGAAACTGCATGTGGATATTTGAGGCGCTATGAGGCCTATCGCTGAAAAAGGGATGTCATCAAATAAAAACTTCACAGAAGCATTCTTTGAAACCACTTTCTTATCTGTGCATTCAACAAACAGAGGTGAACTTTACTTTTGATGGAGGAGTTTTCAAACACTCTTTCTGTGGAAACTACATGTGGACATATGGAGCCCCATGAGGCCTATCGTGGAGAAAGGAATATCTTCAAAGAAAGACTAGAGTAAAACGTTCTGTGAAACTTCTTTCTGATCTGGGCTTTCAACCAACAGAGTTGAACCTTACTTTGGATGGAGGAGTATTCAAACACTCTTTCTGTAGAAACTGCAAGTGGACATTTGGAGCGCTACGAGGCCTATCGCGGAAAAAGGAATATCTTCCAATAAAAACTACACAGAAGCATTCTGTGAAATTTTTCTGATCTGTGCATTCAACTAACACACTTGAACATAACTTTTGATTGAGGAGTTTTCAAACACTCTTTCTGTAGAAACTGGAAGTGGACATTATGAGCGCTTTGAGGCCTATCGCGGAAAAAGGAATATCTTCAAATAAAAACTACACAGAAGCATTCTGTGAAACTTCTTTCTTATCTGTGCATTCAACTAACAGAGTTGAACCTTACTTTTGATGGAGGAGTTTTGAAATAATGTTTCTGTAGAAACTGCAAGTGGATATTTTGAGCGCTATGAGGCCTATCGCGGAAAAAGCTATATCTTCAAATAAAAACTACACGGAAGCATTCTGTGAAACTTCTTTCTGATCTGTGCATTCAACTAACAGAGGTGAACATTACTTTTGATGGAGGAGTTTTTAAACACTCTTTCTGTAGAAACTGCAAGGGGATATTTGGAGCGCTATGAGGCCTATTGCGGAAAAAGGAATATCTTCAAATAAAAAGTACACAGAAGCATTCTGTGACACTTCTTTCTTATCTGTGCATTCAACTAACAGAGTTGATTCTTACTTTTGATGGAGGAGTTTTGAAACACTATTTCTGTAGAAACTTCAAGTGGACATTTTGAGCGCTATGAGGCCTATGGCGGAAAAAGGTATATCTTCAAATAAAAACTACACAGAAGCATTCTGTGAAACTTCTTTCAGATCTGTGCATTCGACTAACAGAGCTGAACATTACTTTTGATGGAGGAGTTTTTAAACACTGTTTCTGTAGAAACTGCAAGGGGATATTTGGGGCTCTATGAGGCCTATTGCGGAAAAAGCTATATCTTCAAATAAAAACTACAGAGAAGCATTCTGTGAAACTTCTTTCTTATCTGTGCATTCAACTAACAGAGTTGAACATTACTTTAGATGGAGGATTTTTGAAACACTCTTTCTGTAGAAACTGCATGTGGATCATTGAGGCGCTATGAGGCCTATCGTGGAAAAAGAAATATCTTCCAATAAAAACTACAGAAAAGCATTCTCTGAATCTTCTTTCCGATCTGTGCATTCAACTAACAGAGTTGAACCTTACTTTTGATGGAGGAGTTTTGAACCACTCTTTCTGTAGAAACCGCAAGTGGACATTTGGAGCGCTATGAGGCCTGTAATGGAAAAGAAATATCTTCAAATAAAAACTACAGAGAAGCATTCTGTGAAACTTCTTTCTGATCTGTTCATTCAACTAAGAGTGTTGAAACTTACTATTGATTGAGGAGTTTTTAAACACTCTTTCTGTAGAAACTGCATGTGGATATTTGAGGCGCTATGAGGCCTATCGCTGAAAAAGGGATGTCTTCAAATAAAAACTTCACAGAAGCATTCTGTGAAACCACTTTCTGATCTGTGCATTCAACAAACAGAGTTGAACCTTCCTTTTGATGGAGGAGTTTTGAAACACTCTTTCTGTAGAAACTGCAATTGGACATTTGGAGCGCAATGAGGCCTATAGTGGTAAAAGGTATATCTTCAAATAAAAACTACACAGAAGCATTCTTTGAAACTTCTCTCTGATCTGTACATTCATCTAGCAGTGTTGAATCTTACTTTTGATTGAGGAGTTTTTAAACATTCTTTCTGTAGAAAGTGTAAGTGGATATTTGGAGTGCTATGAGGCCTATTGCGGAAAAAGGATTATCTTCAAATAAAAAGTGCACAAAAGAATTCTGTGAAACTTCTTTCTGATCTGTGCATTCAACTAACAGAGATGAACCTTACTTTTAATGGAAGACTTTTGAAACACTCTTTCTGTAGAAACTGCAGGTCGATATTTGGAGCGCTATGAAGCCTATCGCGGAAAAAGCAATAACTTCAAGTAAAAACTACACAGAAGCATTCTGTGAAACTTCTTTCTCATCTGTGCATTCACCTAACAGAGTAGAACCTTACTTTTGATTGAGGAGCTTTAAAACACTCTTTCTGTGTAAACTGCACGTGGACATTAGGAGAGCTCTGAGGCCAATCGTGGAAAAACGAATATCTTCAAGTAAAAACTACACAGAAGCAGACTGTGAGACTTCATTCTGATCTGTACATTCATCTAACAGGGTTGAACCTTACTTTTCATGGAGATGTTTTGAAACACTCTTTCGGTAGATAGTGCAAGTTGTCATTTGGAGCGCTATGAGGCCTATAGTGGAAAAAGGAATATCTTCAAATAAAAACTACACAGTAGCATTCTGTGGAACTTCTTTCTGACCTGTGCATTCAACTAACCGAGTTGAACCTTACTTTGGGTGGAGGAGTTTTGAAACACTCTGTAGGAACTGGAAGTGGATATTTGTAGCGCTACGAGACCTATAGCGGAAAAAGGAATATCTTCCAATAAAAACTACACAGAAGCATTCTGTGGAAATCCTTATTGATCTGTTCATTCAACTAAAGGAGTTGAACCTTACTTTTGGTGGAAGACTATTGAAACACTCTTCCTGTAGAAACTGCAAGCGGACATTTGGAGTGCTATGAGGCCTATCGTGGAAAAAGGAATATCTTCATATAAAAACTACACAGTTGCATTCTGTGAAACTACTTTATGATCTGTGCGTTCAACTGACAGAGTTGAAACTTGCTTTTGACTGAGGGGTTTTGAAACAGTCCTTCTGTGTAAACTGCAAGTGGACATTTGGATCTCTATGAGGCCTATGGTGGGAAAAGGAATACATTCAAACAAAAACTACACAGAAGCATTCTGTGAAACTACTTTCTGATCTGTTCATTCAACTAGCAGTGTTGATCCTAACTTTTGATGGAGGAGTTTTTGAAACACTCTTCTTACCGTACAAACTGCAAGAGAATATTTGGAGCTCTATGAGGCCTATCGCGGAAAAAGGAATATCTTCAAATAAAAACTACACAGAAGCATTCTGTGAAACTTCTTTCCGATCTGTGCATTCAACTAACAGAGTTGAACCTTACTTTTGATGGAGGAGTTTTGAACCACTCTTTCTGTAGAAACTGCAAGTGGACATTTGGAGCGCTATGAGGCCTATAATGGAAAAGGAATATCTTCAAATAAAAACTACACAGAAGCATTCTGTGAAACTTCTTTCTCAACTGTTCATTGAAATAACAGTGTTGAAAATTACTTTTGATGGAGGAGCTTTTAAACACTCTTTCTGTAGAAACTGCATGTGGATATTTGAGGCGCTATGAGGCCTATCGCTGAAAAAGGGATGTCATCAAATAAAAACTTCACAGAAGCATTCTTTGAAACCACTTTCTTATCTGTGCATTCAACAAACAGAGGTGAACTTTACTTTTGATGGAGGAGTTTTCAAACACTCTTTCTGTGGAAACTACATGTGGACATATGGAGCCCCATGAGGCCTATCGTGGAGAAAGGAATATCTTCAAAGAAAGACTAGAGTAAAACGTTCTGTGAAACTTCTTTCTGATCTGGGCTTTCAACCAACAGAGTTGAACCTTACTTTGGATGGAGGAGTATTCAAACACTCTTTCTGTAGAAACTGCAAGTGGACATTTGGAGCGCTACGAGGCCTATCGCGGAAAAAGGAATATCTTCCAATAAAAACTACACAGAAGCATTCTGTGAAATTTTTCTGATCTGTGCATTCAACTAACACACTTGAACATAACTTTTGATTGAGGAGTTTTCAAACACTCTTTCTGTAGAAACTGGAAGTGGACATTATGAGCGCTTTGAGGCCTATCGCGGAAAAAGGAATATCTTCAAATAAAAACTACACAGAAGCATTCTGTGAAACTTCTTTCTTATCTGTGCATTCAACTAACAGAGTTGAACCTTACTTTTGATGGAGGAGTTTTGAAATAATGTTTCTGTAGAAACTGCAAGTGGATATTTTGAGCGCTATGAGGCCTATCGCGGAAAAAGCTATATCTTCAAATAAAAACTACACGGAAGCATTCTGTGAAACTTCTTTCTGATCTGTGCATTCAACTAACAGAGGTGAACATTACTTTTGATGGAGGAGTTTTTAAACACTCTTTCTGTAGAAACTGCAAGGGGATATTTGGAGCGCTATGAGGCCTATTGCGGAAAAAGGAATATCTTCAAATAAAAAGTACACAGAAGCATTCTGTGACACTTCTTTCTTATCTGTGCATTCAACTAACAGAGTTGATTCTTACTTTTGATGGAGGAGTTTTGAAACACTATTTCTGTAGAAACTTCAAGTGGACATTTTGAGCGCTATGAGGCCTATGGCGGAAAAAGGTATATCTTCAAATAAAAACTACACAGAAGCATTCTGTGAAACTTCTTTCAGATCTGTGCATTCGACTAACAGAGCTGAACATTACTTTTGATGGAGGAGTTTTTAAACACTGTTTCTGTAGAAACTGCAAGGGGATATTTGGGGCTCTATGAGGCCTATTGCGGAAAAAGCTATATCTTCAAATAAAAACTACAGAGAAGCATTCTGTGAAACTTCTTTCTTATCTGTGCATTCAACTAACAGAGTTGAACATTACTTTAGATGGAGGATTTTTGAAACACTCTTTCTGTAGAAACTGCATGTGGATCATTGAGGCGCTATGAGGCCTATCGTGGAAAAAGAAATATCTTCCAATAAAAACTACAGAAAAGCATTCTCTGAATCTTCTTTCCGATCTGTGCATTCAACTAACAGAGTTGAACCTTACTTTTGATGGAGGAGTTTTGAACCACTCTTTCTGTAGAAACCGCAAGTGGACATTTGGAGCGCTATGAGGCCTGTAATGGAAAAGAAATATCTTCAAATAAAAACTACAGAGAAGCATTCTGTGAAACTTCTTTCTGATCTGTTCATTCAACTAAGAGTGTTGAAACTTACTATTGATTGAGGAGTTTTTAAACACTCTTTCTGTAGAAACTGCATGTGGATATTTGAGGCGCTATGAGGCCTATCGCTGAAAAAGGGATGTCTTCAAATAAAAACTTCACAGAAGCATTCTGTGAAACCACTTTCTGATCTGTGCATTCAACAAACAGAGTTGAACCTTCCTTTTGATGGAGGAGTTTTGAAACACTCTTTCTGTAGAAACTGCAATTGGACATTTGGAGCGCAATGAGGCCTATAGTGGTAAAAGGTATATCTTCAAATAAAAACTACACAGAAGCATTCTTTGAAACTTCTCTCTGATCTGTACATTCATCTAGCAGTGTTGAATCTTACTTTTGATTGAGGAGTTTTTAAACATTCTTTCTGTAGAAAGTGTAAGTGGATATTTGGAGTGCTATGAGGCCTATTGCGGAAAAAGGATTATCTTCAAATAAAAAGTGCACAAAAGAATTCTGTGAAACTTCTTTCTGATCTGTGCATTCAACTAACAGAGATGAACCTTACTTTTAATGGAAGACTTTTGAAACACTCTTTCTGTAGAAACTGCAGGTCGATATTTGGAGCGCTATGAAGCCTATCGCGGAAAAAGCAATAACTTCAAGTAAAAACTACACAGAAGCATTCTGTGAAACTTCTTTCTCATCTGTGCATTCACCTAACAGAGTAGAACCTTACTTTTGATTGAGGAGCTTTAAAACACTCTTTCTGTGTAAACTGCACGTGGACATTAGGAGAGCTCTGAGGCCAATCGTGGAAAAACGAATATCTTCAAGTAAAAACTACACAGAAGCAGACTGTGAGACTTCATTCTGATCTGTACATTCATCTAACAGGGTTGAACCTTACTTTTCATGGAGATGTTTTGAAACACTCTTTCGGTAGATAGTGCAAGTTGTCATTTGGAGCGCTATGAGGCCTATAGTGGAAAAAGGAATATCTTCAAATAAAAACTACACAGTAGCATTCTGTGGAACTTCTTTCTGACCTGTGCATTCAACTAACCGAGTTGAACCTTACTTTGGGTGGAGGAGTTTTGAAACACTCTGTAGGAACTGGAAGTGGATATTTGTAGCGCTACGAGACCTATAGCGGAAAAAGGAATATCTTCCAATAAAAACTACACAGAAGCATTCTGTGGAAATCCTTATTGATCTGTTCATTCAACTAAAGGAGTTGAACCTTACTTTTGGTGGAAGACTATTGAAACACTCTTCCTGTAGAAACTGCAAGCGGACATTTGGAGTGCTATGAAGCCTATCGTGGAAAAAGGAATATCTTCATATAAAAACTACACAGTTGCATTCTGTGAAACTACTTTATGATCTGTGCGTTCAACTGACAGAGTTGAAACTTGCTTTTGACTGAGGGGTTTTGAAACAGTCCTTCTGTGTAAACTGCAAGTGGACATTTGGATCTCTATGAGGCCTATGGTGGGAAAAGGAATACATTCAAACAAAAACTACACAGAAGCATTCTGTGAAACTACTTTCTGATCTGTTCATTCAACTAGCAGTGTTGATCCTAACTTTTGATGGAGGAGTTTTTGAAACACTCTTCTTACCGTACAAACTGCAAGAGAATATTTGGAGCTCTATGAGGCCTATCACGGAAAAAGGAATATCTTCAAATAAAAACTACACAGAAGCATTCTGTGAAACTTCTTTCCGATCTGTGCATTCAACTAACAGAGTTGAACCTTACTTTTGATGGAGGAGTTTTGAACCACTCTTTCTGTAGAAACTGCAAGTGGACATTTGGAGCGCTATGAGGCCTATAATGGAAAAGGAATATCTTCAAATAAAAACTACACAGAAGCATTCTGTGAAACTTCTTTCTCAACTGTTCATTGAAATAACAGTGTTGAAAATTACTTTTGATGGAGGAGCTTTTAAACACTCTTTCTGTAGAAACTGCATGTGGATATTTGAGGCGCTATGAGGCCTATCGCTGAAAAAGGGATGTCATCAAATAAAAACTTCACAGAAGCATTCTTTGAAACCACTTTCTTATCTGTGCATTCAACAAACAGAGGTGAACTTTACTTTTGATGGAGGAGTTTTCAAACACTCTTTCTGTGGAAACTACATGTGGACATATGGAGCCCCATGAGGCCTATCGTGGAGAAAGGAATATCTTCAAAGAAAGACTAGAGTAAAACGTTCTGTGAAACTTCTTTCTGATCTGGGCTTTCAACCAACAGAGTTGAACCTTACTTTGGATGGAGGAGTATTCAAACACTCTTTCTGTAGAAACTGCAAGTGGACATTTGGAGCGCTACGAGGCCTATCGCGGAAAAAGGAATATCTTCCAATAAAAACTACACAGAAGCATTCTGTGAAATTTTTCTGATCTGTGCATTCAACTAACACACTTGAACATAACTTTTGATTGAGGAGTTTTCAAACACTCTTTCTGTAGAAACTGGAAGTGGACATTATGAGCGCTTTGAGGCCTATCGCGGAAAAAGGAATATCTTCAAATAAAAACTACACAGAAGCATTCTGTGAAACTTCTTTCTTATCTGTGCATTCAACTAACAGAGTTGAACCTTACTTTTGATGGAGGAGTTTTGAAATAATGTTTCTGTAGAAACTGCAAGTGGATATTTTGAGCGCTATGAGGCCTATCGCGGAAAAAGCTATATCTTCAAATAAAAACTACACGGAAGCATTCTGTGAAACTTCTTTCTGATCTGTGCATTCAACTAACAGAGGTGAACATTACTTTTGATGGAGGAGTTTTTAAACACTCTTTCTGTAGAAACTGCAAGGGGATATTTGGAGCGCTATGAGGCCTATTGCGGAAAAAGGAATATCTTCAAATAAAAAGTACACAGAAGCATTCTGTGACACTTCTTTCTTATCTGTGCATTCAACTAACAGAGTTGATTCTTACTTTTGATGGAGGAGTTTTGAAACACTATTTCTGTAGAAACTTCAAGTGGACATTTTGAGCGCTATGAGGCCTATGGCGGAAAAAGGTATATCTTCAAATAAAAACTACACAGAAGCATTCTGTGAAACTTCTTTCAGATCTGTGCATTCGACTAACAGAGCTGAACATTACTTTTGATGGAGGAGTTTTTAAACACTGTTTCTGTAGAAACTGCAAGGGGATATTTGGGGCTCTATGAGGCCTATTGCGGAAAAAGCTATATCTTCAAATAAAAACTACAGAGAAGCATTCTGTGAAACTTCTTTCTTATCTGTGCATTCAACTAACAGAGTTGACCATTACTTTAGATGGAGGATTTTTGAAACACTCTTTCTGTAGAAACTGCATGTGGATCATTGAGGCGCTATGAGGCCTATCGTGGAAAAAGAAATATCTTCCAATAAAAACTACAGAAAAGCATTCTCTGAATCTTCTTTCCGATCTGTGCATTCAACTAACAGAGTTGAACCTTACTTTTGATGGAGGAGTTTTGAACCACTCTTTCTGTAGAAACCGCAAGTGGACATTTGGAGCGCTATGAGGCCTGTAATGGAAAAGAAATATCTTCAAATAAAAACTACAGAGAAGCATTCTGTGAAACTTCTTTCTGATCTGTTCATTCAACTAAGAGTGTTGAAACTTACTATTGATTGAGGAGTTTTTAAACACTCTTTCTGTAGAAACTGCATGTGGATATTTGAGGCGCTATGAGGCCTATCGCTGAAAAAGGGATGTCTTCAAATAAAAACTTCACAGAAGCATTCTGTGAAACCACTTTCTGATCTGTGCATTCAACAAACAGAGTTGAACCTTCCTTTTGATGGAGGAGTTTTGAAACACTCTTTCTGTAGAAACTGCAATTGGACATTTGGAGCGCAATGAGGCCTATAGTGGTAAAAGGTATATCTTCAAATAAAAACTACACAGAAGCATTCTTTGAAACTTCTCTCTGATCTGTACATTCATCTAGCAGTGTTGAATCTTACTTTTGATTGAGGAGTTTTTAAACATTCTTTCTGTAGAAAGTGTAAGTGGATATTTGGAGTGCTATGAGGCCTATTGCGGAAAAAGGATTATCTTCAAATAAAAAGTGCACAAAAGAATTCTGTGAAACTTCTTTCTGATCTGTGCATTCAACTAACAGAGATGAACCTTACTTTTAATGGAAGACTTTTGAAACACTCTTTCTGTAGAAACTGCAGGTCGATATTTGGAGCGCTATGAAGCCTATCGCGGAAAAAGCAATAACTTCAAGTAAAAACTACACAGAAGCATTCTGTGAAACTTCTTTCTCATCTGTGCATTCACCTAACAGAGTAGAACCTTACTTTTGATTGAGGAGCTTTAAAACACTCTTTCTGTGTAAACTGCACGTGGACATTAGGAGAGCTCTGAGGCCAATCGTGGAAAAACGAATATCTTCAAGTAAAAACTACACAGAAGCAGACTGTGAGACTTCATTCTGATCTGTACATTCATCTAACAGGGTTGAACCTTACTTTTCATGGAGATGTTTTGAAACACTCTTTCGGTAGATAGTGCAAGTTGTCATTTGGAGCGCTATGAGGCCTATAGTGGAAAAAGGAATATCTTCAAATAAAAAGTACACAGTAGCATTCTGTGGAACTTCTTTCTGACCTGTGCATTCAACTAACCGAGTTGAACCTTACTTTGGGTGGAGGAGTTTTGAAACACTCTGTAGGAACTGGAAGTGGATATTTGTAGCGCTACGAGACCTATAGCGGAAAAAGGAATATCTTCCAATAAAAACTACACAGAAGCATTCTGTGGAAATCCTTATTGATCTGTTCATTCAACTAAAGGAGTTGAACCTTACTTTTGGTGGAAGACTATTGAAACACTCTTCCTGTAGAAACTGCAAGCGGACATTTGGAGTGCTATGAGGCCTATCGTGGAAAAAGGAATATCTTCATATAAAAACTACACAGTTGCATTCTGTGAAACTACTTTATGATCTGTGCGTTCAACTGACAGAGTTGAAACTTGCTTTTGACTGAGGGGTTTTGAAACAGTCCTTCTGTGTAAACTGCAAGTGGACATTTGGATCTCTATGAGGCCTATGGTGGGAAAAGGAATACATTCAAACAAAAACTACACAGAAGCATTCTGTGAAACTACTTTCTGATCTGTTCATTCAACTAGCAGTGTTGATCCTAACTTTTGATGGAGGAGTTTTTGAAACACTCTTCTTACCGTACAAACTGCAAGAGAATATTTGGAGCTCTATGAGGCCTATCGCGGAAAAAGGAATATCTTCAAATAAAAACTACACAGAAGCATTCTGTGAAACTTCTTTCCGATCTGTGCATTCAACTAACAGAGTTGAACCTTACTTTTGATGGAGGAGTTTTGAACCACTCTTTCTGTAGAAACTGCAAGTGGACATTTGGATCGCTATGAGGCCTATAATGGAAAAGGAATATCTTCAAATAAAAACTACACAGAAGCATTCTGTGAAACTTCTTTCTCAACTGTTCATTGAAATAACAGTGTTGAAAATTACTTTTGATGGAGGAGCTTTTAAACACTCTTTCTGTAGAAACTGCATGTGGATATTTGAGGCGCTATGAGGCCTATCGCTGAAAAAGGGATGTCATCAAATAAAAACTTCACAGAAGCATTCTTTGAAACCACTTTCTTATCTGTGCATTCAACAAACAGAGGTGAACTTTACTTTTGATGGAGGAGTTTTCAAACACTCTTTCTGTGGAAACTACATGTGGACATATGGAGCCCCATGAGGCCTATCGTGGAGAAAGGAATATCTTCAAAGAAAGACTAGAGTAAAACGTTCTGTGAAACTTCTTTCTGATCTGGGCTTTCAACCAACAGAGTTGAACCTTACTTTGGATGGAGGAGTATTCAAACACTCTTTCTGTAGAAACTGCAAGTGGACATTTGGAGCGCTACGAGGCCTATCGCGGAAAAAGGAATATCTTCCAATAAAAACTACACAGAAGCATTCTGTGAAATTTTTCTGATCTGTGCATTCAACTAACACACTTGAACATAACTTTTGATTGAGGAGTTTTCAAACACTCTTTCTGTAGAAACTGGAAGTGGACATTATGAGCGCTTTGAGGCCTATCGCGGAAAAAGGAATATCTTCAAATAAAAACTACACAGAAGCATTCTGTGAAACTTCTTTCTTATCTGTGCATTCAACTAACAGAGTTGAACCTTACTTTTGATGGAGGAGTTTTGAAATAATGTTTCTGTAGAAACTGCAAGTGGATATTTTGAGCGCTATGAGGCCTATCGCGGAAAAAGCTATATCTTCAAATAAAAACTACACGGAAGCATTCTGTGAAACTTCTTTCTGATCTGTGCATTCAACTAACAGAGGTGAACATTACTTTTGATGGAGGAGTTTTTAAACACTCTTTCTGTAGAAACTGCAAGGGGATATTTGGAGCGCTATGAGGCCTATTGCGGAAAAAGGAATATCTTCAAATAAAAAGTACACAGAAGCATTCTGTGACACTTCTTTCTTATCTGTGCATTCAACTAACAGAGTTGATTCTTACTTTTGATGGAGGAGTTTTGAAACACTATTTCTGTAGAAACTTCAAGTGGACATTTTGAGCGCTATGAGGCCTATGGCGGAAAAAGGTATATCTTCAAATAAAAACTACACAGAAGCATTCTGTGAAACTTCTTTCAGATCTGTGCATTCGACTAACAGAGCTGAACATTACTTTTGATGGAGGAGTTTTTAAACACTGTTTCTGTAGAAACTGCAAGGGGATATTTGGGGCTCTATGAGGCCTATTGCGGAAAAAGCTATATCTTCAAATAAAAACTACAGAGAAGCATTCTGTGAAACTTCTTTCTTATCTGTGCATTCAACTAACAGAGTTGAACATTACTTTAGATGGAGGATTTTTGAAACACTCTTTCTGTAGAAACTGCATGTGGATCATTGAGGCGCTATGAGGCCTATCGTGGAAAAAGAAATATCTTCCAATAAAAACTACAGAAAAGCATTCTCTGAATCTTCTTTCCGATCTGTGCATTCAACTAACAGAGTTGAACCTTACTTTTGATGGAGGAGTTTTGAACCACTCTTTCTGTAGAAACCGCAAGTGGACATTTGGAGCGCTATGAGGCCTGTAATGGAAAAGAAATATCTTCAAATAAAAACTACAGAGAAGCATTCTGTGAAACTTCTTTCTGATCTGTTCATTCAACTAAGAGTGTTGAAACTTACTATTGATTGAGGAGTTTTTAAACACTCTTTCTGTAGAAACTGCATGTGGATATTTGAGGCGCTATGAGGCCTATCGCTGAAAAAGGGATGTCTTCAAATAAAAACTTCACAGAAGCATTCTGTGAAACCACTTTCTGATCTGTGCATTCAACAAACAGAGTTGAACCTTCCTTTTGATGGAGGAGTTTTGAAACACTCTTTCTGTAGAAACTGCAATTGGACATTTGGAGCGCAATGAGGCCTATAGTGGTAAAAGGTATATCTTCAAATAAAAACTACACAGAAGCATTCTTTGAAACTTCTCTCTGATCTGTACATTCATCTAGCAGTGTTGAATCTTACTTTTGATTGAGGAGTTTTTAAACATTCTTTCTGTAGAAACTGTAAGTGGATATTTGGAGTGCTATGAGGCCTATTGCGGAAAAAGGATTATCTTCAAATAAAAAGTGCACAAAAGAATTCTGTGAAACTTCTTTCTGATCTGTGCATTCAACTAACAGAGATGAACCTTACTTTTAATGGAAGACTTTTGAAACACTCTTTCTGTAGAAACTGCAGGTCGATATTTGGAGCGCTATGAAGCCTATCGCGGAAAAAGCAATAACTTCAAGTAAAAACTACACAGAAGCATTCTGTGAAACTTCTTTCTCATCTGTGCATTCACCTAACAGAGTAGAACCTTACTTTTGATTGAGGAGCTTTAAAACACTCTTTCTGTGTAAACTGCACGTGGACATTAGGAGAGCTCTGAGGCCAATCGTGGAAAAACGAATATCTTCAAGTAAAAACTACACAGAAGCAGACTGTGAGACTTCATTCTGATCTGTACATTCATCTAACAGGGTTGAACCTTACTTTTCATGGAGATGTTTTGAAACACTCTTTCGGTAGATAGTGCAAGTTGTCATTTGGAGCGCTATGAGGCCTATAGTGGAAAAAGGAATATCTTCAAATAAAAACTACACAGTAGCATTCTGTGGAACTTCTTTCTGACCTGTGCATTCAACTAACCGAGTTGAACCTTACTTTGGGTGGAGGAGTTTTGAAACACTCTGTAGGAACTGGAAGTGGATATTTGTAGCGCTACGAGACCTATAGCGGAAAAAGGAATATCTTCCAATAAAAACTACACAGAAGCATTCTGTGGAAATCCTTATTGATCTGTTCATTCAACTAAAGGAGTTGAACCTTACTTTTGGTGGAAGACTATTGAAACACTCTTCCTGTAGAAACTGCAAGCGGACATTTGGAGTGCTATGAGGCCTATCGTGGAAAAAGGAATATCTTCATATAAAAACTACACAGTTGCATTCTGTGAAACTACTTTATGATCTGTGCGTTCAACTGACAGAGTTGAAACTTGCTTTTGACTGAGGGGTTTTGAAACAGTCCTTCTGTGTAAACTGCAAGTGGACATTTGGATCTCTATGAGGCCTATGGTGGGAAAAGGAATACATTCAAACAAAAACTACACAGAAGCATTCTGTGAAACTACTTTCTGATCTGTTCATTCAACTAGCAGTGTTGATCCTAACTTTTGATGGAGGAGTTTTTGAAACACTCTTCTTACCGTACAAACTGCAAGAGAATATTTGGAGCTCTATGAGGCCTATCGCGGAAAAAGGAATATCTTCAAATAAAAACTACACAGAAGCATTCTGTGAAACTTCTTTCCGATCTGTGCATTCAACTAACAGAGTTGAACCTTACTTTTGATGGAGGAGTTTTGAACCACTCTTTCTGTAGAAACTGCAAGTGGACATTTGGAGCGCTATGAGGCCTATAATGGAAAAGGAATATCTTCAAATAAAAACTACACAGAAGCATTCTGTGAAACTTCTTTCTCAACTGTTCATTGAAATAACAGTGTTGAAAATTACTTGTGATGGAGGAGCTTTTAAACACTCTTTCTGTAGAAACTGCATGTGGATATTTGAGGCGCTATGAGGCCTATCGCTGAAAAAGGGATGTCATCAAATAAAAACTTCACAGAAGCATTCTTTGAAACCACTTTCTTATCTGTGCATTCAACAAACAGAGGTGAACTTTACTTTTGATGGAGGAGTTTTCAAACACTCTTTCTGTGGAAACTACATGTGGACATATGGAGCCCCATGAGGCCTATCGTGGAGAAAGGAATATCTTCAAAGAAAGACTAGAGTAAAACGTTCTGTGAAACTTCTTTCTGATCTGGGCTTTCAACCAACAGAGTTGAACCTTACTTTGGATGGAGGAGTATTCAAACACTCTTTCTGTAGAAACTGCAAGTGGACATTTGGAGCGCTACGAGGCCTATCGCGGAAAAAGGAATATCTTCCAATAAAAACTACACAGAAGCATTCTGTGAAATTTTTCTGATCTGTGCATTCAACTAACACACTTGAACATAACTTTTGATTGAGGAGTTTTCAAACACTCTTTCTGTAGAAACTGGAAGTGGACATTATGAGCGCTTTGAGGCCTATCGCGGAAAAAGGAATATCTTCAAATAAAAACTACACAGAAGCATTCTGTGAAACTTCTTTCTTATCTGTGCATTCAACTAACAGAGTTGAACCTTACTTTTGATGGAGGAGTTTTGAAATAATGTTTCTGTAGAAACTGCAAGTGGATATTTTGAGCGCTATGAGGCCTATCGCGGAAAAAGCTATATCTTCAAATAAAAACTACACGGAAGCATTCTGTGAAACTTCTTTCTGATCTGTGCATTCAACTAACAGAGGTGAACATTACTTTTGATGGAGGAGTTTTTAAACACTCTTTCTGTAGAAACTGCAAGGGGATATTTGGAGCGCTATGAGGCCTATTGCGGAAAAAGGAATATCTTCAAATAAAAAGTACACAGAAGCATTCTGTGACACTTCTTTCTTATCTGTGCATTCAACTAACAGAGTTGATTCTTACTTTTGATGGAGGAGTTTTGAAACACTATTTCTGTAGAAACTTCAAGTGGACATTTTGAGCGCTATGAGGCCTATGGCGGAAAAAGGTATATCTTCAAATAAAAACTACACAGAAGCATTCTGTGAAACTTCTTTCAGATCTGTGCATTCGACTAACAGAGCTGAACATTACTTTTGATGGAGGAGTTTTTAAACACTGTTTCTGTAGAAACTGCAAGGGGATATTTGGGGCTCTATGAGGCCTATTGCGGAAAAAGCTATATCTTCAAATAAAAACTACAGAGAAGCATTCTGTGAAACTTCTTTCTTATCTGTGCATTCAACTAACAGAGTTGAACATTACTTTAGATGGAGGATTTTTGAAACACTCTTTCTGTAGAAACTGCATGTGGATCATTGAGGCGCTATGAGGCCTATCGTGGAAAAAGAAATATCTTCCAATAAAAACTACAAAAAAGCATTCTCTGAATCTTCTTTCCGATCTGTGCATTCAACTAACAGAGTTGAACCTTACTTTTGATGGAGGAGTTTTGAACCACTCTTTCTGTAGAAACCGCAAGTGGACATTTGGAGCGCTATGAGGCCTGTAATGGAAAAGAAATATCTTCAAATAAAAACTACAGAGAAGCATTCTGTGAAACTTCTTTCTGATCTGTTCATTCAACTAAGAGTGTTGAAACTTACTATTGATTGAGGAGTTTTTAAACACTCTTTCTGTAGAAACTGCATGTGGATATTTGAGGCGCTATGAGGCCTATCGCTGAAAAAGGGATGTCTTCAAATAAAAACTTCACAGAAGCATTCTGTGAAACCACTTTCTGATCTGTGCATTCAACAAACAGAGTTGAACCTTCCTTTTGATGGAGGAGTTTTGAAACACTCTTTCTGTAGAAACTGCAATTGGACATTTGGAGCGCAATGAGGCCTATAGTGGTAAAAGGTATATCTTCAAATAAAAACTACACAGAAGCATTCTTTGAAACTTCTCTCTGATCTGTACATTCATCTAGCAGTGTTGAATCTTACTTTTGATTGAGGAGTTTTTAAACATTCTTTCTGTAGAAAGTGTAAGTGGATATTTGGAGTGCTATGAGGCCTATTGCGGAAAAAGGATTATCTTCAAATAAAAAGTGCACAAAAGAATTCTGTGAAACTTCTTTCTGATCTGTGCATTCAACTAACAGAGATGAACCTTACTTTTAATGGAAGACTTTTGAAACACTCTTTCTGTAGAAACTGCAGGTCGATATTTGGAGCGCTATGAAGCCTATCGCGGAAAAAGCAATAACTTCAAGTAAAAACTACACAGAAGCATTCTGTGAAACTTCTTTCTCATCTGTGCATTCACCTAACAGAGTAGAACCTTACTTTTGATTGAGGAGCTTTAAAACACTCTTTCTGTGTAAACTGCACGTGGACATTAGGAGAGCTCTGAGGCCAATCGTGGAAAAACGAATATCTTCAAGTAAAAACTACACAGAAGCAGACTGTGAGACTTCATTCTGATCTGTACATTCATCTAACAGGGTTGAACCTTACTTTTCATGGAGATGTTTTGAAACACTCTTTCGGTAGATAGTGCAAGTTGTCATTTGGAGCGCTATGAGGCCTATAGTGGAAAAAGGAATATCTTCAAATAAAAACTACACAGTAGCATTCTGTGGAACTTCTTTCTGACCTGTGCATTCAACTAACCGAGTTGAACCTTACTTTGGGTGGAGGAGTTTTGAAACACTCTGTAGGAACTGGAAGTGGATATTTGTAGCGCTACGAGACCTATAGCGGAAAAAGGAATATCTTCCAATAAAAACTACACAGAAGCATTCTGTGGAAATCCTTATTGATCTGTTCATTCAACTAAAGGAGTTGAACCTTACTTTTGGTGGAAGACTATTGAAACACTCTTCCTGTAGAAACTGCAAGCGGACATTTGGAGTGCTATGAAGCCTATCGTGGAAAAAGGAATATCTTCATATAAAAACTACACAGTTGCATTCTGTGAAACTACTTTATGATCTGTGCGTTCAACTGACAGAGTTGAAACTTGCTTTTGACTGAGGGGTTTTGAAACAGTCCTTCTGTGTAAACTGCAAGTGGACATTTGGATCTCTATGAGGCCTATGGTGGGAAAAGGAATACATTCAAACAAAAACTACACAGAAGCATTCTGTGAAACTACTTTCTGATCTGTTCATTCAACTAGCAGTGTTGATCCTAACTTTTGATGGAGGAGTTTTTGAAACACTCTTCTTACCGTACAAACTGCAAGAGAATATTTGGAGCTCTATGAGGCCTATCGCGGAAAAAGGAATATCTTCAAATAAAAACTACACAGAAGCATTCTGTGAAACTTCTTTCCGATCTGTGCATTCAACTAACAGAGTTGAACCTTACTTTTGATGGAGGAGTTTTGAACCACTCTTTCTGTAGAAACTGCAAGTGGACATTTGGAGCGCTATGAGGCCTATAATGGAAAAGGAATATCTTCAAATAAAAACTACACAGAAGCATTCTGTGAAACTTCTTTCTCAACTGTTCATTGAAATAACAGTGTTGAAAATTACTTTTGATGGAGGAGCTTTTAAACACTCTTTCTGTAGAAACTGCATGTGGATATTTGAGGCGCTATGAGGCCTATCGCTGAAAAAGGGATGTCATCAAATAAAAACTTCACAGAAGCATTCTTTGAAACCACTTTCTTATCTGTGCATTCAACAAACAGAGGTGAACTTTACTTTTGATGGAGGAGTTTTCAAACACTCTTTCTGTGGAAACTACATGTGGACATATGGAGCCCCATGAGGCCTATCGTGGAGAAAGGAATATCTTCAAAGAAAGACTAGAGTAAAACGTTCTGTGAAACTTCTTTCTGATCTGGGCTTTCAACCAACAGAGTTGAACCTTACTTTGGATGGAGGAGTATTCAAACACTCTTTCTGTAGAAACTGCAAGTGGACATTTGGAGCGCTACGAGGCCTATCGCGGAAAAAGGAATATCTTCCAATAAAAACTACACAGAAGCATTCTGTGAAATTTTTCTGATCTGTGCATTCAACTAACACACTTGAACATAACTTTTGATTGAGGAGTTTTCAAACACTCTTTCTGTAGAAACTGGAAGTGGACATTATGAGCGCTTTGAGGCCTATCGCGGAAAAAGGAATATCTTCAAATAAAAACTACACAGAAGCATTCTGTGAAACTTCTTTCTTATCTGTGCATTCAACTAACAGAGTTGAACCTTACTTTTGATGGAGGAGTTTTGAAATAATGTTTCTGTAGAAACTGCAAGTGGATATTTTGAGCGCTATGAGGCCTATCGCGGAAAAAGCTATATCTTCAAATAAAAACTACACGGAAGCATTCTGTGAAACTTCTTTCTGATCTGTGCATTCAACTAACAGAGGTGAACATTACTTTTGATGGAGGAGTTTTTAAACACTCTTTCTGTAGAAACTGCAAGGGGATATTTGGAGCGCTATGAGGCCTATTGCGGAAAAAGGAATATCTTCAAATAAAAAGTACACAGAAGCATTCTGTGACACTTCTTTCTTATCTGTGCATTCAACTAACAGAGTTGATTCTTACTTTTGATGGAGGAGTTTTGAAACACTATTTCTGTAGAAACTTCAAGTGGACATTTTGAGCGCTATGAGGCCTATGGCGGAAAAAGGTATATCTTCAAATAAAAACTACACAGAAGCATTCTGTGAAACTTCTTTCAGATCTGTGCATTCGACTAACAGAGCTGAACATTACTTTTGATGGAGGAGTTTTTAAACACTGTTTCTGTAGAAACTGCAAGGGGATATTTGGGGCTCTATGAGGCCTATTGCGGAAAAAGCTATATCTTCAAATAAAAACTACAGAGAAGCATTCTGTGAAACTTCTTTCTTATCTGTGCATTCAACTAACAGAGTTGACCATTACTTTAGATGGAGGATTTTTGAAACACTCTTTCTGTAGAAACTGCATGTGGATCATTGAGGCGCTATGAGGCCTATCGTGGAAAAAGAAATATCTTCCAATAAAAACTACAGAAAAGCATTCTCTGAATCTTCTTTCCGATCTGTGCATTCAACTAACAGAGTTGAACCTTACTTTTGATGGAGGAGTTTTGAACCACTCTTTCTGTAGAAACCGCAAGTGGACATTTGGAGCGCTATGAGGCCTGTAATGGAAAAGAAATATCTTCAAATAAAAACTACAGAGAAGCATTCTGTGAAACTTCTTTCTGATCTGTTCATTCAACTAAGAGTGTTGAAACTTACTATTGATTGAGGAGTTTTTAAACACTCTTTCTGTAGAAACTGCATGTGGATATTTGAGGCGCTATGAGGCCTATCGCTGAAAAAGGGATGTCTTCAAATAAAAACTTCACAGAAGCATTCTGTGAAACCACTTTCTGATCTGTGCATTCAACAAACAGAGTTGAACCTTCCTTTTGATGGAGGAGTTTTGAAACACTCTTTCTGTAGAAACTGCAATTGGACATTTGGAGCGCAATGAGGCCTATAGTGGTAAAAGGTATATCTTCAAATAAAAACTACACAGAAGCATTCTTTGAAACTTCTCTCTGATCTGTACATTCATCTAGCAGTGTTGAATCTTACTTTTGATTGAGGAGTTTTTAAACATTCTTTCTGTAGAAAGTGTAAGTGGATATTTGGAGTGCTATGAGGCCTATTGCGGAAAAAGGATTATCTTCAAATAAAAAGTGCACAAAAGAATTCTGTGAAACTTCTTTCTGATCTGTGCATTCAACTAACAGAGATGAACCTTACTTTTAATGGAAGACTTTTGAAACACTCTTTCTGTAGAAACTGCAGGTCGATATTTGGAGCGCTATGAAGCCTATCGCGGAAAAAGCAATAACTTCAAGTAAAAACTACACAGAAGCATTCTGTGAAACTTCTTTCTCATCTGTGCATTCACCTAACAGAGTAGAACCTTACTTTTGATTGAGGAGCTTTAAAACACTCTTTCTGTGTAAACTGCACGTGGACATTAGGAGAGCTCTGAGGCCAATCGTGGAAAAACGAATATCTTCAAGTAAAAACTACACAGAAGCAGACTGTGAGACTTCATTCTGATCTGTACATTCATCTAACAGGGTTGAACCTTACTTTTCATGGAGATGTTTTGAAACACTCTTTCGGTAGATAGTGCAAGTTGTCATTTGGAGCGCTATGAGGCCTATAGTGGAAAAAGGAATATCTTCAAATAAAAACTACACAGTAGCATTCTGTGGAACTTCTTTCTGACCTGTGCATTCAACTAACCGAGTTGAACCTTACTTTGGGTGGAGGAGTTTTGAAACACTCTGTAGGAACTGGAAGTGGATATTTGTAGCGCTACGAGACCTATAGCGGAAAAAGGAATATCTTCCAATAAAAACTACACAGAAGCATTCTGTGGAAATCCTTATTGATCTGTTCATTCAACTAAAGGAGTTGAACCTTACTTTTGGTGGAAGACTATTGAAACACTCTTCCTGTAGAAACTGCAAGCGGACATTTGGAGTGCTATGAGGCCTATCGTGGAAAAAGGAATATCTTCATATAAAAACTACACAGTTGCATTCTGTGAAACTACTTTATGATCTGTGCGTTCAACTGACAGAGTTGAAACTTGCTTTTGACTGAGGGGTTTTGAAACAGTCCTTCTGTGTAAACTGCAAGTGGACATTTGGATCTCTATGAGGCCTATGGTGGGAAAAGGAATACATTCAAACAAAAACTACACAGAAGCATTCTGTGAAACTACTTTCTGATCTGTTCATTCAACTAGCAGTGTTGATCCTAACTTTTGATGGAGGAGTTTTTGAAACACTCTTCTTACCGTACAAACTGCAAGAGAATATTTGGAGCTCTATGAGGCCTATCGCGGAAAAAGGAATATCTTCAAATAAAAACTACACAGAAGCATTCTGTGAAACTTCTTTCCGATCTGTGCATTCAACTAACAGAGTTGAACCTTACTTTTGATGGAGGAGTTTTGAACCACTCTTTCTGTAGAAACTGCAAGTGGACATTTGGATCGCTATGAGGCCTATAATGGAAAAGGAATATCTTCAAATAAAAACTACACAGAAGCATTCTGTGAAACTTCTTTCTCAACTGTTCATTGAAATAACAGTGTTGAAAATTACTTTTGATGGAGGAGCTTTTAAACACTCTTTCTGTAGAAACTGCATGTGGATATTTGAGGCGCTATGAGGCCTATCGCTGAAAAAGGGATGTCATCAAATAAAAACTTCACAGAAGCATTCTTTGAAACCACTTTCTTATCTGTGCATTCAACAAACAGAGGTGAACTTTACTTTTGATGGAGGAGTTTTCAAACACTCTTTCTGTGGAAACTACATGTGGACATATGGAGCCCCATGAGGCCTATCGTGGAGAAAGGAATATCTTCAAAGAAAGACTAGAGTAAAACGTTCTGTGAAACTTCTTTCTGATCTGGGCTTTCAACCAACAGAGTTGAACCTTACTTTGGATGGAGGAGTATTCAAACACTCTTTCTGTAGAAACTGCAAGTGGACATTTGGAGCGCTACGAGGCCTATCGCGGAAAAAGGAATATCTTCCAATAAAAACTACACAGAAGCATTCTGTGAAATTTTTCTGATCTGTGCATTCAACTAACACACTTGAACATAACTTTTGATTGAGGAGTTTTCAAACACTCTTTCTGTAGAAACTGGAAGTGGACATTATGAGCGCTTTGAGGCCTATCGCGGAAAAAGGAATATCTTCAAATAAAAACTACACAGAAGCATTCTGTGAAACTTCTTTCTTATCTGTGCATTCAACTAACAGAGTTGAACCTTACTTTTGATGGAGGAGTTTTGAAATAATGTTTCTGTAGAAACTGCAAGTGGATATTTTGAGCGCTATGAGGCCTATCGCGGAAAAAGCTATATCTTCAAATAAAAACTACACGGAAGCATTCTGTGAAACTTCTTTCTGATCTGTGCATTCAACTAACAGAGGTGAACATTACTTTTGATGGAGGAGTTTTTAAACACTCTTTCTGTAGAAACTGCAAGGGGATATTTGGAGCGCTATGAGGCCTATTGCGGAAAAAGGAATATCTTCAAATAAAAAGTACACAGAAGCATTCTGTGACACTTCTTTCTTATCTGTGCATTCAACTAACAGAGTTGATTCTTACTTTTGATGGAGGAGTTTTGAAACACTATTTCTGTAGAAACTTCAAGTGGACATTTTGAGCGCTATGAGGCCTATGGCGGAAAAAGGTATATCTTCAAATAAAAACTACACAGAAGCATTCTGTGAAACTTCTTTCAGATCTGTGCATTCGACTAACAGAGCTGAACATTACTTTTGATGGAGGAGTTTTTAAACACTGTTTCTGTAGAAACTGCAAGGGGATATTTGGGGCTCTATGAGGCCTATTGCGGAAAAAGCTATATCTTCAAATAAAAACTACAGAGAAGCATTCTGTGAAACTTCTTTCTTATCTGTGCATTCAACTAACAGAGTTGAACATTACTTTAGATGGAGGATTTTTGAAACACTCTTTCTGTAGAAACTGCATGTGGATCATTGAGGCGCTATGAGGCCTATCGTGGAAAAAGAAATATCTTCCAATAAAAACTACAGAAAAGCATTCTCTGAATCTTCTTTCCGATCTGTGCATTCAACTAACAGAGTTGAACCTTACTTTTGATGGAGGAGTTTTGAACCACTCTTTCTGTAGAAACCGCAAGTGGACATTTGGAGTGCTATGAGGCCTGTAATGGAAAAGAAATATCTTCAAATAAAAACTACAGAGAAGCATTCTGTGAAACTTCTTTCTGATCTGTTCATTCAACTAAGAGTGTTGAAACTTACTATTGATTGAGGAGTTTTTAAACACTCTTTCTGTAGAAACTGCATGTGGATATTTGAGGTGCTATGAGGCCTATCGCTGAAAAAGGGATGTCTTCAAATAAAAACTTCACAGAAGCATTCTGTGAAACCACTTTCTGATCTGTGCATTCAACAAACAGAGTTGAACCTTCCTTTTGATGGAGGAGTTTTGAAACACTCTTTCTGTAGAAACTGCAATTGGACATTTGGAGCGCAATGAGGCCTATAGTGGTAAAAGGTATATCTTCAAATAAAAACTACACAGAAGCATTCTTTGAAACTTCTCTCTGATCTGTACATTCATCTAGCAGTGTTGAATCTTACTTTTGATTGAGGAGTTTTTAAACATTCTTTCTGTAGAAACTGTAAGTGGATATTTGGAGTGCTATGAGGCCTATTGCGGAAAAAGGATTATCTTCAAATAAAAAGTGCACAAAAGAATTCTGTGAAACTTCTTTCTGATCTGTGCATTCAACTAACAGAGATGAACCTTACTTTTAATGGAAGACTTTTGAAACACTCTTTCTGTAGAAACTGCAGGTCGATATTTGGAGCGCTATGAAGCCTATCGCGGAAAAAGCAATAACTTCAAGTAAAAACTACACAGAAGCATTCTGTGAAACTTCTTTCTCATCTGTGCATTCACCTAACAGAGTAGAACCTTACTTTTGATTGAGGAGCTTTAAAACACTCTTTCTGTGTAAACTGCACGTGGACATTAGGAGAGCTCTGAGGCCAATCGTGGAAAAACGAATATCTTCAAGTAAAAACTACACAGAAGCAGACTGTGAGACTTCATTCTGATCTGTACATTCATCTAACAGGGTTGAACCTTACTTTTCATGGAGATGTTTTGAAACACTCTTTCGGTAGATAGTGCAAGTTGTCATTTGGAGCGCTATGAGGCCTATAGTGGAAAAAGGAATATCTTCAAATAAAAACTACACAGTAGCATTCTGTGGAACTTCTTTCTGACCTGTGCATTCAACTAACCGAGTTGAACCTTACTTTGGGTGGAGGAGTTTTGAAACACTCTGTAGGAACTGGAAGTGGATATTTGTAGCGCTACGAGACCTATAGCGGAAAAAGGAATATCTTCCAATAAAAACTACACAGAAGCATTCTGTGGAAATCCTTATTGATCTGTTCATTCAACTAAAGGAGTTGAACCTTACTTTTGGTGGAAGACTATTGAAACACTCTTCCTGTAGAAACTGCAAGCGGACATTTGGAGTGCTATGAGGCCTATCGTGGAAAAAGGAATATCTTCATATAAAAACTACACAGTTGCATTCTGTGAAACTACTTTATGATCTGTGCGTTCAACTGACAGAGTTGAAACTTGCTTTTGACTGAGGGGTTTTGAAACAGTCCTTCTGTGTAAACTGCAAGTGGACATTTGGATCTCTATGAGGCCTATGGTGGGAAAAGGAATACATTCAAACAAAAACTACACAGAAGCATTCTGTGAAACTACTTTCTGATCTGTTCATTCAACTAGCAGTGTTGATCCTAACTTTTGATGGAGGAGTTTTTGAAACACTCTTCTTACCGTACAAACTGCAAGAGAATATTTGGAGCTCTATGAGGCCTATCGCGGAAAAAGGAATATCTTCAAATAAAAACTACACAGAAGCATTCTGTGAAACTTCTTTCCGATCTGTGCATTCAACTAACAGAGTTGAACCTTACTTTTGATGGAGGAGTTTTGAACCACTCTTTCTGTAGAAACTGCAAGTGGACATTTGGAGCGCTATGAGGCCTATAATGGAAAAGGAATATCTTCAAATAAAAACTACACAGAAGCATTCTGTGAAACTTCTTTCTCAACTGTTCATTGAAATAACAGTGTTGAAAATTACTTGTGATGGAGGAGCTTTTAAACACTCTTTCTGTAGAAACTGCATGTGGATATTTGAGGCGCTATGAGGCCTATCGCTGAAAAAGGGATGTCATCAAATAAAAACTTCACAGAAGCATTCTTTGAAACCACTTTCTTATCTGTGCATTCAACAAACAGAGGTGAACTTTACTTTTGATGGAGGAGTTTTCAAACACTCTTTCTGTGGAAACTACATGTGGACATATGGAGCCCCATGAGGCCTATCGTGGAGAAAGGAATATCTTCAAAGAAAGACTAGAGTAAAACGTTCTGTGAAACTTCTTTCTGATCTGGGCTTTCAACCAACAGAGTTGAACCTTACTTTGGATGGAGGAGTATTCAAACACTCTTTCTGTAGAAACTGCAAGTGGACATTTGGAGCGCTACGAGGCCTATCGCGGAAAAAGGAATATCTTCCAATAAAAACTACACAGAAGCATTCTGTGAAATTTTTCTGATCTGTGCATTCAACTAACACACTTGAACATAACTTTTGATTGAGGAGTTTTCAAACACTCTTTCTGTAGAAACTGGAAGTGGACATTATGAGCGCTTTGAGGCCTATCGCGGAAAAAGGAATATCTTCAAATAAAAACTACACAGAAGCATTCTGTGAAACTTCTTTCTTATCTGTGCATTCAACTAACAGAGTTGAACCTTACTTTTGATGGAGGAGTTTTGAAATAATGTTTCTGTAGAAACTGCAAGTGGATATTTTGAGCGCTATGAGGCCTATCGCGGAAAAAGCTATATCTTCAAATAAAAACTACACGGAAGCATTCTGTGAAACTTCTTTCTGATCTGTGCATTCAACTAACAGAGGTGAACATTACTTTTGATGGAGGAGTTTTTAAACACTCTTTCTGTAGAAACTGCAAGGGGATATTTGGAGCGCTATGAGGCCTATTGCGGAAAAAGGAATATCTTCAAATAAAAAGTACACAGAAGCATTCTGTGACACTTCTTTCTTATCTGTGCATTCAACTAACAGAGTTGATTCTTACTTTTGATGGAGGAGTTTTGAAACACTATTTCTGTAGAAACTTCAAGTGGACATTTTGAGCGCTATGAGGCCTATGGCGGAAAAAGGTATATCTTCAAATAAAAACTACACAGAAGCATTCTGTGAAACTTCTTTCAGATCTGTGCATTCGACTAACAGAGCTGAACATTACTTTTGATGGAGGAGTTTTTAAACACTGTTTCTGTAGAAACTGCAAGGGGATATTTGGGGCTCTATGAGGCCTATTGCGGAAAAAGCTATATCTTCAAATAAAAACTACAGAGAAGCATTCTGTGAAACTTCTTTCTTATCTGTGCATTCAACTAACAGAGTTGAACATTACTTTAGATGGAGGATTTTTGAAACACTCTTTCTGTAGAAACTGCATGTGGATCATTGAGGCGCTATGAGGCCTATCGTGGAAAAAGAAATATCTTCCAATAAAAACTACAGAAAAGCATTCTCTGAATCTTCTTTCCGATCTGTGCATTCAACTAACAGAGTTGAACCTTACTTTTGATGGAGGAGTTTTGAACCACTCTTTCTGTAGAAACCGCAAGTGGACATTTGGAGCGCTATGAGGCCTGTAATGGAAAAGAAATATCTTCAAATAAAAACTACAGAGAAGCATTCTGTGAAACTTCTTTCTGATCTGTTCATTCAACTAAGAGTGTTGAAACTTACTATTGATTGAGGAGTTTTTAAACACTCTTTCTGTAGAAACTGCATGTGGATATTTGAGGCGCTATGAGGCCTATCGCTGAAAAAGGGATGTCTTCAAATAAAAACTTCACAGAAGCATTCTGTGAAACCACTTTCTGATCTGTGCATTCAACAAACAGAGTTGAACCTTGCTTTTGATGGAGGAGTTTTGAAACACTCTTTCTGTAGAAACTGCAATTGGACATTTGGAGCGCAATGAGGCCTATAGTGGTAAAAGGTATATCTTCAAATAAAAACTACACAGAAGCATTCTTTGAAACTTCTCTCTGATCTGTACATTCATCTAGCAGTGTTGAATCTTACTTTTGATTGAGGAGTTTTTAAACATTCTTTCTGTAGAAAGTGTAAGTGGATATTTGGAGTGCTATGAGGCCTATTGCGGAAAAAGGATTATCTTCAAATAAAAAGTGCACAAAAGAATTCTGTGAAACTTCTTTCTGATCTGTGCATTCAACTAACAGAGATGAACCTTACTTTTAATGGAAGACTTTTGAAACACTCTTTCTGTAGAAACTGCAGGCCGATATTTGGAGCACTATGAAGCCTATCGCGGAAAAAGCAATAACTTCAAGTAAAAACTACACAGAAGCATTCTGTGAAACTTCTTTCTCATCTGTGCATTCACCTAACAGAGTAGAACCTTACTTTTGATTGAGGAGCTTTAAAACACTCTTTCTGTGTAAACTGCACGTGGACATTAGGAGAGCTCTGAGGCCAATCGTGGAAAAACGAATATCTTCAAGTAAAAACTACACAGAAGCATACTGTGAGACTTCATTCTGATATGTACATTCATCTAACAGGGTTGAACCTTACTTTTCATGGAGATGTTTTGAAACACTCTTTCGGTAGATAGTGCAAGTTGTCATTTGGAGCGCTATGAGGCCTGTAGTGGAAAAAGGAATAACTTCAAATAAAAACTACACAGTAGCATTCTGTGGAACTTCTTTCTGACCTGTGCATTCAACTAACCGAGTTGAACCTTACTTTGGGTGGAGGAGTTTTGAAACACTCTGTAGGAACTGCAAGTGGATATTTGTAGCGCTACGAGACCTATAGCGGAAAAAGGAATATCTTCCAATAAAAACTACACAGAAGCATTCTGTGGAAATCCTTATTGATCTGTTCATTCAACTAAAGGAGTTGAACCTTACTTTTGGTGGAAGACTATTGAAACACTCTTCCTGTAGAAACTGCAAGCGGACATTTGGAGTGCTATGAGGCCTATCGTGGAAAAAGGAATATCTTCATATAAAAACTACACAGTTGCATTCTGTGAAACTACTTTATGATCTGTGCGTTCAACTGACAGAGTTGAAACTTGCTTTTGACTGAGGGGTTTTGAAACAGTCCTTCTGTGTAAACTGCAAGTGGACATTTGGATCTCTATGAGGCCTATGGTGGGAAAAGGAATACATTCAAACAAAAACTACACAGAAGCATTCTGTGAAACTACTTTCTGATCTGTTCATTCAACTAGCAGTGTTGATCCTAACTTTTGATGGAGGAGTTTTTGAAACACTCTTCTTACCGTACAAACTGCAAGAGAATATTTGGAGCTCTATGAGGCCTATCGCGGAAAAAGGAATATCTTCAAATAAAAACTACACAGAAGCATTCTGTGAAACTTCTTTCCGATCTGTGCATTCAACTAACAGAGTTGAACCTTACTTTTGATGGAGGAGTTTTGAACCACTCTTTCTGTAGAAACTGCAAGTGGACATTTGGAGCGCTATGAGGCCTATAATGGAAAAGGAATATCTTCAAATAAAAACTACACAGAAGCATTCTGTGAAACTTCTTTCTCAACTGTTCATTGAAATAACTGTTGAAAATTACTTTTGATGGAGGAGCTTTTAAACACTCTTTCTGTAGAAACTGCATGTGGATATTTGAGGCGCTATGAGGCCTATCGCTGAAAAAGGGATGTCATCAAATAAAAACTTCACAGAAGCATTCTTTGAAACCACTTTCTTATCTGTGCATTCAACAAACAGAGGTGAACTTTACTTTTGATGGAGGAGTTTTCAAACACTCTTTCTGTGGAAACTACATGTGGACATATGGAGCCCCATGAGGCCTATCGTGGAGAAAGGAATATCTTCAAAGAAAGACTAGAGTAAAACGTTCTGTGAAACTTCTTTCTGATCTGGGCTTTCAACCAACAGAGTTGAACCTTACTTTGGATGGAGGAGTATTCAAACACTCTTTCTGTAGAAACTGCAAGTGGACATTTGGAGCGCTACGAGGCCTATCGCGGAAAAAGGAATATCTTCCAATAAAAACTACACAGAAGCATTCTGTGAAATTTTTCTGATCTGTGCATTCAACTAACACACTTGAACATAACTTTTGATTGAGGAGTTTTCAAACACTCTTTCTGTAGAAACTGGAAGTGGACATTATGAGCGCTTTGAGGCCTATCGCGGAAAAAGGAATATCTTCAAATAAAAACTACACAGAAGCATTCTGTGAAACTTCTTTCTTATCTGTGCATTCAACTAACAGAGTTGAACCTTACTTTTGATGGAGGAGTTTTGAAATAATGTTTCTGTAGAAACTGCAAGTGGATATTTTGAGCGCTATGAGGCCTATCGCGGAAAAAGCTATATCTTCAAATAAAAACTACACGGAAGCGTTCTGTGAAACTTCTTTCTGATCTGTGCATTCAACTAACAGAGGTGAACATTACTTTTGATGGAGGAGTTTTTAAACACTCTTTCTGTAGAAACTGCAAGGGGATATTTGGAGCGCTATGAGGCCTATTGCGGAAAAAGGAATATCTTCAAATAAAAAGTACACAGAAGCATTCTGTGACACTTCTTTCTTATCTGTGCATTCAACTAACAGAGTTGATTCTTACTTTTGATGGAGGAGTTTTGAAACACTATTTCTGTAGAAACTTCAAGTGGACATTTTGAGTGCTATGAGGCCTATGGCGGAAAAAGGTATATCTTCAAATAAAAACTACACAGAAGCATTCTGTGAAACTTCTTTCAGATCTGTGCATTCGACTAACAGAGCTGAACATTACTTTTGATGGAGGAGTTTTTAAACACTGTTTCTGTAGAAACTGCAAGGGGATATTTGGGGCTCTATGAGGCCTATTGCGGAAAAAGCTATATCTTCAAATAAAAACTACAGAGAAGCATTCTGTGAAACTTCTTTCTTATCTGTGCATTCAACTAACAGAGTTGAACATTACTTTAGATGGAGGATTTTTGAAACACTCTTTCTGTAGAAACTGCATGTGGATCATTGAGGCGCTATGAGGCCTATCGTGGAAAAAGAAATATCTTCCAATAAAAACTACAGAAAAGCATTCTCTGAATCTTCTTTCCGATCTGTGCATTCAACTAACAGAGTTGAACCTTACTTTTGATGGAGGAGTTTTGAACCACTCTTTCTGTAGAAACCGCAAGTGGACATTTGGAGCGCTATGAGGCCTGTAATGGAAAAGAAATATCTTCAAATAAAAACTACAGAGAAGCATTCTGTGAAACTTCTTTCTGATCTGTTCATTCAACTAAGAGTGTTGAAACTTACTATTGATTGAGGAGTTTTTAAACACTCTTTCTGTAGAAACTGCATGTGGATATTTGAGGCGCTATGAGGCCTATCGCTGAAAAAGGGATGTCTTCAAATAAAAACTTCACAGAAGCATTCTGTGAAACCACTTTCTGATCTGTGCATTCAACAAACAGAGTTGAACCTTCCTTTTGATGGAGGAGTTTTGAAACACTCTTTCTGTAGAAACTGCAATTGGACATTTGGAGCGCAATGAGGCCTATAGTGGTAAAAGGTATATCTTCAAATAAAAACTACACAGAAGCATTCTTTGAAACTTCTCTCTGATCTGTACATTCATCTAGCAGTGTTGAATCTTACTTTTGATTGAGGAGTTTTTAAACATTCTTTCTGTAGAAAGTGTAAGTGGATATTTGGAGTGCTATGAGGCCTATTGCGGAAAAAGGATTATCTTCAAATAAAAAGTGCACAAAAGAATTCTGTGAAACTTCTTTCTGATCTGTGCATTCAACTAACAGAGATGAACCTTACTTTTAATGGAAGACTTTTGAAACACTCTTTCTGTAGAAACTGCAGGTCGATATTTGGAGCACTATGAAGCCTATCGCGGAAAAAGCAATAACTTCAAGTAAAAACTACACAGAAGCATTCTGTGAAACTTCTTTCTCATCTGTGCATTCACCTAACAGAGTAGAACCTTACTTTTGATTGAGGAGCTTTAAAACACTCTTTCTGTGTAAACTGCACGTGGACATTAGGAGAGCTCTGAGGCCAATCGTGGAAAAACGAATATCTTCAAGTAAAAACTACACAGAAGCAGACTGTGAGACTTCATTCTGATCTGTACATTCATCTAACAAGGTTGAACCTTACTTTTCATGGAGATGTTTTGAAACACTCTTTCGGTAGATAGTGCAAGTTGTCATTTGGAGCGCTATGAGGCCTATAGTGGAAAAAGGAATATCTTCCAATAAAAACTACACAGAAGCATTCTGTGGAAATCCTTATTGATCTGTTCATTCAACTAAAGGAGTTGAACCTTACTTTTGGTGGAAGACTATTGAAACACTCTTCCTGTAGAAACTGCAAGCGGACATTTGGAGTGCTATGAGGCCTATCGTGGAAAAAGGAATATCTTCATATAAAAACTACACAGTTGCATTCTGTGAAACTACTTTATGATCTGTGCGTTCAACTGACAGAGTTGAAACTTGCTTTTGACTGAGGGGTTTTGAAACAGTCCTTCTGTGTAAACTGCAAGTGGACATTTGGATCTCTATGAGGCCTATGGTGGGAAAAGGAATACATTCAAACAAAAACTACACAGAAGCATTCTGTGAAACTACTTTCTGATCTGTTCATTCAACTAGCAGTGTTGATCCTAACTTTTGATGGAGGAGTTTTTGAAACACTCTTCTTACCGTACAAACTGCAAGAGAATATTTGGAGCTCTATGAGGCCTATCGCGGAAAAAGGAATATCTTCAAATAAAAACTACACAGAAGCATTCTGTGAAACTTCTTTCCGATCTGTGCATTCAACTAACAGAGTTGAACCTTACTTTTGATGGAGGAGTTTTGAACCACTCTTTCTGTAGAAACTGCAAGTGGACATTTGGAGCGCTATGAGGCCTATAATGGAAAAGGAATATCTTCAAATAAAAACTACACAGAAGCATTCTGTGAAACTTCTTTCTCAACTGTTCATTGAAATAACAGTGTTGAAAATTACTTTTGATGGAGGAGCTTTTAAACACTCTTTCTGTAGAAACTGCATGTGGATATTTGAGGCGCTATGAGGCCTATCGCTGAAAAAGGGATGTCATCAAATAAAAACTTCACAGAAGCATTCTTTGAAACCACTTTCTTATCTGTGCATTCAACAAACAGAGGTGAACTTTACTTTTGATGGAGGAGTTTTCAAACACTCTTTCTGTGGAAACTACATGTGGACATATGGAGCCCCATGAGGCCTATCGTGGAGAAAGGAATATCTTCAAAGAAAGACTAGAGTAAAACGTTCTGTGAAACTTCTTTCTGATCTGGGCTTTCAACCAACAGAGTTGAACCTTACTTTGGATGGAGGAGTATTCAAACACTCTTTCTGTAGAAACTGCAAGTGGACATTTGGAGCGCTACGAGGCCTATCGCGGAAAAAGGAATATCTTCCAATAAAAACTACACAGAAGCATTCTGTGAAATTTTTCTGATCTGTGCATTCAACTAACACACTTGAACATAACTTTTGATTGAGGAGTTTTCAAACACTCTTTCTGTAGAAACTGGAAGTGGACATTATGAGCGCTTTGAGGCCTATCGCGGAAAAAGGAATATCTTCAAATAAAAACTACACAGAAGCATTCTGTGAAACTTCTTTCTTATCTGTGCATTCAACTAACAGAGTTGAACCTTACTTTTGATGGAGGAGTTTTGAAATAATGTTTCTGTAGAAACTGCAAGTGGATATTTTGAGCGCTATGAGGCCTATCGCGGAAAAAGCTATATCTTCAAATAAAAACTACACGGAAGCATTCTGTGAAACTTCTTTCTGATCTGTGCATTCAACTAACAGAGGTGAACATTACTTTTGATGGAGGAGTTTTTAAACACTCTTTCTGTAGAAACTGCAAGGGGATATTTGGAGCGCTATGAGGCCTATTGCGGAAAAAGGAATATCTTCAAATAAAAAGTACACAGAAGCATTCTGTGACACTTCTTTCTTATCTGTGCATTCAACTAACAGAGTTGATTCTTACTTTTGATGGAGGAGTTTTGAAACACTATTTCTGTAGAAACTTCAAGTGGACATTTTGAGCGCTATGAGGCCTATGGCGGAAAAAGGTATATCTTCAAATAAAAACTACACAGAAGCATTCTGTGAAACTTCTTTCAGATCTGTGCATTCGACTAACAGAGCTGAACATTACTTTTGATGGAGGAGTTTTTAAACACTGTTTCTGTAGAAACTGCAAGGGGATATTTGGGGCTCTATGAGGCCTATTGCGGAAAAAGCTATATCTTCAAATAAAAACTACAGAGAAGCATTCTGTGAAACTTCTTTCTTATCTGTGCATTCAACTAACAGAGTTGAACATTACTTTAGATGGAGGATTTTTGAAACACTCTTTCTGTAGAAACTGCATGTGGATCATTGAGGCGCTATGAGGCCTATCGTGGAAAAAGAAATATCTTCCAATAAAAACTACAGAAAAGCATTCTCTGAATCTTCTTTCCGATCTGTGCATTCAACTAACAGAGTTGAACCTTACTTTTGATGGAGGAGTTTTGAACCACTCTTTCTGTAGAAACCGCAAGTGGACATTTGGAGCGCTATGAGGCCTGTAATGGAAAAGAAATATCTTCAAATAAAAACTACAGAGAAGCATTCTGTGAAACTTCTTTCTGATCTGTTCATTCAACTAAGAGTGTTGAAACTTACTATTGATTGAGGAGTTTTTAAACACTCTTTCTGTAGAAACTGCATGTGGATATTTGAGGCGCTATGAGGCCTATCGCTGAAAAAGGGATGTCTTCAAATAAAAACTTCACAGAAGCATTCTGTGAAACCACTTTCTGATCTGTGCATTCAACAAACAGAGTTGAACCTTCCTTTTGATGGAGGAGTTTTGAAACACTCTTTCTGTAGAAACTGCAATTGGACATTTGGAGCGCAATGAGGCCTATAGTGGTAAAAGGTATATCTTCAAATAAAAACTACACAGAAGCATTCTTTGAAACTTCTCTCTGATCTGTACATTCATCTAGCAGTGTTGAATCTTACTTTTGATTGAGGAGTTTTTAAACATTCTTTCTGTAGAAACTGTAAGTGGATATTTGGAGTGCTATGAGGCCTATTGCGGAAAAAGGATTATCTTCAAATAAAAAGTGCACAAAAGAATTCTGTGAAACTTCTTTCTGATCTGTGCATTCAACTAACAGAGATGAACCTTACTTTTAATGGAAGACTTTTGAAACACTCTTTCTGTAGAAACTGCAGGTCGATATTTGGAGCACTATGAAGCCTATCGCGGAAAAAGCAATAACTTCAAGTAAAAACTACACAGAAGCATTCTGTGAAACTTCTTTCTCATCTGTGCATTCACCTAACAGAGTAGAACCTTACTTTTGATTGAGGAGCTTTAAAACACTCTTTCTGTGTAAACTGCACGTGGACATTAGGAGAGCTCTGAGGCCAATCGTGGAAAAACGAATATCTTCAAGTAAAAACTACACAGAAGCAGACTGTGAGACTTCATTCTGATCTGTACATTCATCTAACAGGGTTGAACCTTACTTTTCATGGAGATGTTTTGAAACACTCTTTCGGTAGATAGTGCAAGTTGTCATTTGGAGCGCTATGAGGCCTATAGTGGAAAAAGGAATATCTTCAAATAAAAAGTACACAGTAGCATTCTGTGGAACTTCTTTCTGACCTGTGCATTCAACTAACCGAGTTGAACCTTACTTTGGGTGGAGGAGTTTTGAAACACTCTGTAGGAACTGGAAGTGGATATTTGTAGCGCTACGAGACCTATAGCGGAAAAAGGAATATCTTCCAATAAAAACTACACAGAAGCATTCTGTGGAAATCCTTATTGATCTGTTCATTCAACTAAAGGAGTTGAACCTTACTTTTGGTGGAAGACTATTGAAACACTCTTCCTGTAGAAACTGCAAGCGGACATTTGGAGTGCTATGAGGCCTATCGTGGAAAAAGGAATATCTTCATATAAAAACTACACAGTTGCATTCTGTGAAACTACTTTATGATCTGTGCGTTCAACTGACAGAGTTGAAACTTGCTTTTGACTGAGGGGTTTTGAAACAGTCCTTCTGTGTAAACTGCAAGTGGACATTTGGATCTCTATGAGGCCTATGGTGGGAAAAGGAATACATTCAAACAAAAACTACACAGAAGCATTCTGTGAAACTACTTTCTGATCTGTTCATTCAACTAGCAGTGTTGATCCTAACTTTTGATGGAGGAGTTTTTGAAACACTCTTCTTACCGTACAAACTGCAAGAGAATATTTGGAGCTCTATGAGGCCTATCGCGGAAAAAGGAATATCTTCAAATAAAAACTACACAGAAGCATTCTGTGAAACTTCTTTCCGATCTGTGCATTCAACTAACAGAGTTGAACCTTACTTTTGATGGAGGAGTTTTGAACCACTCTTTCTGTAGAAACTGCAAGTGGACATTTGGAGCGCTATGAGGCCTATAATGGAAAAGGAATATCTTCAAATAAAAACTACACAGAAGCATTCTGTGAAACTTCTTTCTCAACTGTTCATTGAAATAACAGTGTTGAAAATTACTTTTGATGGAGGAGCTTTTAAACACTCTTTCTGTAGAAACTGCATGTGGATATTTGAGGCGCTATGAGGCCTATCGCTGAAAAAGGGATGTCATCAAATAAAAACTTCACAGAAGCATTCTTTGAAACCACTTTCTTATCTGTGCATTCAACAAACAGAGGTGAACTTTACTTTTGATGGAGGAGTTTTCAAACACTCTTTCTGTGGAAACTACATGTGGACATATGGAGCCCCATGAGGCCTATCGTGGAGAAAGGAATATCTTCAAAGAAAGACTAGAGTAAAACGTTCTGTGAAACTTCTTTCTGATCTGGGCTTTCAACCAACAGAGTTGAACCTTACTTTGGATGGAGGAGTATTCAAACACTCTTTCTGTAGAAACTGCAAGTGGACATTTGGAGCGCTACGAGGCCTATCGCGGAAAAAGGAATATCTTCCAATAAAAACTACACAGAAGCATTCTGTGAAATTTTTCTGATCTGTGCATTCAACTAACACACTTGAACATAACTTTTGATTGAGGAGTTTTCAAACACTCTTTCTGTAGAAACTGGAAGTGGACATTATGAGCGCTTTGAGGCCTATCGCGGAAAAAGGAATATCTTCAAATAAAAACTACACAGAAGCATTCTGTGAAACTTCTTTCTTATCTGTGCATTCAACTAACAGAGTTGAACCTTACTTTTGATGGAGGAGTTTTGAAATAATGTTTCTGTAGAAACTGCAAGTGGATATTTTGAGCGCTATGAGGCCTATCGCGGAAAAAGCTATATCTTCAAATAAAAACTACACGGAAGCATTCTGTGAAACTTCTTTCTGATCTGTGCATTCAACTAACAGAGGTGAACATTACTTTTGATGGAGGAGTTTTTAAACACTCTTTCTGTAGAAACTGCAAGGGGATATTTGGAGCGCTATGAGGCCTATTGCGGAAAAAGGAATATCTTCAAATAAAAAGTACACAGAAGCATTCTGTGACACTTCTTTCTTATCTGTGCATTCAACTAACAGAGTTGATTCTTACTTTTGATGGAGGAGTTTTGAAACACTATTTCTGTAGAAACTTCAAGTGGACATTTTGAGCGCTATGAGGCCTATGGCGGAAAAAGGTATATCTTCAAATAAAAACTACACAGAAGCATTCTGTGAAACTTCTTTCAGATCTGTGCATTCGACTAACAGAGCTGAACATTACTTTTGATGGAGGAGTTTTTAAACACTGTTTCTGTAGAAACTGCAAGGGGATATTTGGGGCTCTATGAGGCCTATTGCGGAAAAAGCTATATCTTCAAATAAAAACTACAGAGAAGCATTCTGTGAAACTTCTTTCTTATCTGTGCATTCAACTAACAGAGTTGAACATTACTTTAGATGGAGGATTTTTGAAACACTCTTTCTGTAGAAACTGCATGTGGATCATTGAGGCGCTATGAGGCCTATCGTGGAAAAAGAAATATCTTCCAATAAAAACTACAGAAAAGCATTCTCTGAATCTTCTTTCCGATCTGTGCATTCAACTAACAGAGTTGAACCTTACTTTTGATGGAGGAGTTTTGAACCACTCTTTCTGTAGAAACCGCAAGTGGACATTTGGAGCGCTATGAGGCCTGTAATGGAAAAGAAATATCTTCAAATAAAAACTACAGAGAAGCATTCTGTGAAACTTCTTTCTGATCTGTTCATTCAACTAAGAGTGTTGAAACTTACTATTGATTGAGGAGTTTTTAAACACTCTTTCTGTAGAAACTGCATGTGGATATTTGAGGCGCTATGAGGCCTATCGCTGAAAAAGGGATGTCTTCAAATAAAAACTTCACAGAAGCATTCTGTGAAACCACTTTCTGATCTGTGCATTCAACAAACAGAGTTGAACCTTCCTTTTGATGGAGGAGTTTTGAAACACTCTTTCTGTAGAAACTGCAATTGGACATTTGGAGCACAATGAGGCCTATAGTGGTAAAAGGTATATCTTCAAATAAAAACTACACAGAAGCATTCTTTGAAACTTCTCTCTGATCTGTACATTCATCTAGCAGTGTTGAATCTTACTTTTGATTGAGGAGTTTTTAAACATTCTTTCTGTAGAAACTGTAAGTGGATATTTGGAGTGCTATGAGGCCTATTGCGGAAAAAGGATTATCTTCAAATAAAAAGTGCACAAAAGAATTCTGTGAAACTTCTTTCTGATCTGTGCATTCAACTAACAGAGATGAACCTTACTTTTAATGGAAGACTTTTGAAACACTCTTTCTGTAGAAACTGCAGGTCGATATTTGGAGCGCTATGAAGCCTATCGCGGAAAAAGCAATAACTTCAAGTAAAAACTACACAGAAGCATTCTGTGAAACTTCTTTCTCATCTGTGCATTCACCTAACAGAGTAGAACCTTACTTTTGATTGAGGAGCTTTAAAACACTCTTTCTGTGTAAACTGCACGTGGACATTAGGAGAGCTCTGAGGCCAATCGTGGAAAAACGAATATCTTCAAGTAAAAACTACACAGAAGCAGACTGTGAGACTTCATTCTGATCTGTACATTCATCTAACAGGGTTGAACCTTACTTTTCATGGAGATGTTTTGAAACACTCTTTCGGTAGATAGTGCAAGTTGTCATTTGGAGCGCTATGAGGCCTATAGTGGAAAAAGGAATATCTTCAAATAAAAACTACACAGTAGCATTCTGTGGAACTTCTTTCTGACCTGTGCATTCAACTAACCGAGTTGAACCTTACTTTGGGTGGAGGAGTTTTGAAACACTCTGTAGGAACTGGAAGTGGATATTTGTAGCGCTACGAGACCTATAGCGGAAAAAGGAATATCTTCCAATAAAAACTACACAGAAGCATTCTGTGGAAATCCTTATTGATCTGTTCATTCAACTAAAGGAGTTGAACCTTACTTTTGGTGGAAGACTATTGAAACACTCTTCCTGTAGAAACTGCAAGCGGACATTTGGAGTGCTATGAGGCCTATCGTGGAAAAAGGAATATCTTCATATAAAAACTACACAGTTGCATTCTGTGAAACTACTTTATGATCTGTGCGTTCAACTGACAGAGTTGAAACTTGCTTTTGACTGAGGGGTTTTGAAACAGTCCTTCTGTGTAAACTGCAAGTGGACATTTGGATCTCTATGAGGCCTATGGTGGGAAAAGGAATACATTCAAACAAAAACTACACAGAAGCATTCTGTGAAACTACTTTCTGATCTGTTCATTCAACTAGCAGTGTTGATCCTAACTTTTGATGGAGGAGTTTTTGAAACACTCTTCTTACCGTACAAACTGCAAGAGAATATTTGGAGCTCTATGAGGCCTATCGCGGAAAAAGGAATATCTTCAAATAAAAACTACACAGAAGCATTCTGTGAAACTTCTTTCCGATCTGTGCATTCAACTAACAGAGTTGAACCTTACTTTTGATGGAGGAGTTTTGAACCACTCTTTCTGTAGAAACTGCAAGTGGACATTTGGAGCGCTATGAGGCCTATAATGGAAAAGGAATATCTTCAAATAAAAACTACACAGAAGCATTCTGTGAAACTTCTTTCTCAACTGTTCATTGAAATAACAGTGTTGAAAATTACTTTTGATGGAGGAGCTTTTAAACACTCTTTCTGTAGAAACTGCATGTGGATATTTGAGGCGCTATGAGGCCTATCGCTGAAAAAGGGATGTCATCAAATAAAAACTTCACAGAAGCATTCTTTGAAACCACTTTCTTATCTGTGCATTCAACAAACAGAGGTGAACTTTACTTTTGATGGAGGAGTTTTCAAACACTCTTTCTGTGGAAACTACATGTGGACATATGGAGCCCCATGAGGCCTATCGTGGAGAAAGGAATATCTTCAAAGAAAGACTAGAGTAAAACGTTCTGTGAAACTTCTTTCTGATCTGGGCTTTCAACCAACAGAGTTGAACCTTACTTTGGATGGAGGAGTATTCAAACACTCTTTCTGTAGAAACTGCAAGTGGACATTTGGAGCGCTACGAGGCCTATCGCGGAAAAAGGAATATCTTCCAATAAAAACTACACAGAAGCATTCTGTGAAATTTTTCTGATCTGTGCATTCAACTAACACACTTGAACATAACTTTTGATTGAGGAGTTTTCAAACACTCTTTCTGTAGAAACTGGAAGTGGACATTATGAGCGCTTTGAGGCCTATCGCGGAAAAAGGAATATCTTCAAATAAAAACTACACAGAAGCATTCTGTGAAACTTCTTTCTTATCTGTGCATTCAACTAACAGAGTTGAACCTTACTTTTGATGGAGGAGTTTTGAAATAATGTTTCTGTAGAAACTGCAAGTGGATATTTTGAGCGCTATGAGGCCTATCGCGGAAAAAGCTATATCTTCAAATAAAAACTACACGGAAGCATTCTGTGAAACTTCTTTCTGATCTGTGCATTCAACTAACAGAGGTGAACATTACTTTTGATGGAGGAGTTTTTAAACACTCTTTCTGTAGAAACTGCAAGGGGATATTTGGAGCGCTATGAGGCCTATTGCGGAAAAAGGAATATCTTCAAATAAAAAGTACACAGAAGCATTCTGTGACACTTCTTTCTTATCTGTGCATTCAACTAACAGAGTTGATTCTTACTTTTGATGGAGGAGTTTTGAAACACTATTTCTGTAGAAACTTCAAGTGGACATTTTGAGCGCTATGAGGCCTATGGCGGAAAAAGGTATATCTTCAAATAAAAACTACACAGAAGCATTCTGTGAAACTTCTTTCAGATCTGTGCATTCGACTAACAGAGCTGAACATTACTTTTGATGGAGGAGTTTTTAAACACTGTTTCTGTAGAAACTGCAAGGGGATATTTGGGGCTCTATGAGGCCTATTGCGGAAAAAGCTATATCTTCAAATAAAAACTACAGAGAAGCATTCTGTGAAACTTCTTTCTTATCTGTGCATTCAACTAACAGAGTTGAACATTACTTTAGATGGAGGATTTTTGAAACACTCTTTCTGTAGAAACTGCATGTGGATCATTGAGGCGCTATGAGGCCTATCGTGGAAAAAGAAATATCTTCCAATAAAAACTACAGAAAAGCATTCTCTGAATCTTCTTTCCGATCTGTGCATTCAACTAACAGAGTTGAACCTTACTTTTGATGGAGGAGTTTTGAACCACTCTTTCTGTAGAAACCGCAAGTGGACATTTGGAGCGCTATGAGGCCTGTAATGGAAAAGAAATATCTTCAAATAAAAACTACAGAGAAGCATTCTGTGAAACTTCTTTCTGATCTGTTCATTCAACTAAGAGTGTTGAAACTTACTATTGATTGAGGAGTTTTTAAACACTCTTTCTGTAGAAACTGCATGTGGATATTTGAGGCGCTATGAGGCCTATCGCTGAAAAAGGGATGTCTTCAAATAAAAACTTCACAGAAGCATTCTGTGAAACCACTTTCTGATCTGTGCATTCAACAAACAGAGTTGAACCTTCCTTTTGATGGAGGAGTTTTGAAACACTCTTTCTGTAGAAACTGCAATTGGACATTTGGAGCGCAATGAGGCCTATAGTGGTAAAAGGTATATCTTCAAATAAAAACTACACAGAAGCATTCTTTGAAACTTCTCTCTGATCTGTACATTCATCTAGCAGTGTTGAATCTTACTTTTGATTGAGGAGTTTTTAAACATTCTTTCTGTAGAAAGTGTAAGTGGATATTTGGAGTGCTATGAGGCCTATTGCGGAAAAAGGATTATCTTCAAATAAAAAGTGCACAAAAGAATTCTGTGAAACTTCTTTCTGATCTGTGCATTCAACTAACAGAGATGAACCTTACTTTTAATGGAAGACTTTTGAAACACTCTTTCTGTAGAAACTGCAGGTCGATATTTGGAGCGCTATGAAGCCTATCGCGGAAAAAGCAATAACTTCAAGTAAAAACTACACAGAAGCATTCTGTGAAACTTCTTTCTCATCTGTGCATTCACCTAACAGAGTAGAACCTTACTTTTGATTGAGGAGCTTTAAAACACTCTTTCTGTGTAAACTGCACGTGGACATTAGGAGAGCTCTGAGGCCAATCGTGGAAAAACGAATATCTTCAAGTAAAAACTACACAGAAGCAGACTGTGAGACTTCATTCTGATCTGTACATTCATCTAACAGGGTTGAACCTTACTTTTCATGGAGATGTTTTGAAACACTCTTTCGGTAGATAGTGCAAGTTGTCATTTGGAGCGCTATGAGGCCTATAGTGGAAAAAGGAATATCTTCAAATAAAAAGTACACAGTAGCATTCTGTGGAACTTCTTTCTGACCTGTGCATTCAACTAACCGAGTTGAACCTTACTTTGGGTGGAGGAGTTTTGAAACACTCTGTAGGAACTGGAAGTGGATATTTGTAGCGCTACGAGACCTATAGCGGAAAAAGGAATATCTTCCAATAAAAACTACACAGAAGCATTCTGTGGAAATCCTTATTGATCTGTTCATTCAACTAAAGGAGTTGAACCTTACTTTTGGTGGAAGACTATTGAAACACTCTTCCTGTAGAAACTGCAAGCGGACATTTGGAGTGCTATGAGGCCTATCGTGGAAAAAGGAATATCTTCATATAAAAACTACACAGTTGCATTCTGTGAAACTACTTTATGATCTGTGCGTTCAACTGACAGAGTTGAAACTTGCTTTTGACTGAGGGGTTTTGAAACAGTCCTTCTGTGTAAACTGCAAGTGGACATTTGGATCTCTATGAGGCCTATGGTGGGAAAAGGAATACATTCAAACAAAAACTACACAGAAGCATTCTGTGAAACTACTTTCTGATCTGTTCATTCAACTAGCAGTGTTGATCCTAACTTTTGATGGAGGAGTTTTTGAAACACTCTTCTTACCGTACAAACTGCAAGAGAATATTTGGAGCTCTATGAGGCCTATCGCGGAAAAAGGAATATCTTCAAATAAAAACTACACAGAAGCATTCTGTGAAACTTCTTTCCGATCTGTGCATTCAACTAACAGAGTTGAACCTTACTTTTGATGGAGGAGTTTTGAACCACTCTTTCTGTAGAAACTGCAAGTGGACATTTGGAGCGCTATGAGGCCTATAATGGAAAAGGAATATCTTCAAATAAAAACTACACAGAAGCATTCTGTGAAACTTCTTTCTCAACTGTTCATTGAAATAACAGTGTTGAAAATTACTTTTGATGGAGGAGCTTTTATACACTATTTCTGTAGAAACTGCATGTGGATATTTGAGGCGCTATGAGGCCTATCGCTGAAAAAGGGATGTCATCAAATAAAAACTTCACAGAAGCATTCTTTGAAACCACTTTCTTATCTGTGCATTCAACAAACAGAGGTGAACTTTACTTTTGATGGAGGAGTTTTCAAACACTCTTTCTGTGGAAACTACATGTGGACATATGGAGCCCCATGAGGCCTATCGTGGAGAAAGGAATATCTTCAAAGAAAGACTAGAGTAAAACGTTCTGTGAAACTTCTTTCTGATCTGGGCTTTCAACCAACAGAGTTGAACCTTACTTTGGATGGAGGAGTATTCAAACACTCTTTCTGTAGAAACTGCAAGTGGACATTTGGAGCGCTACGAGGCCTATCGCGGAAAAAGGAATATCTTCCAATAAAAACTACACAGAAGCATTCTGTGAAATTTTTCTGATCTGTGCATTCAACTAACACACTTGAACATAACTTTTGATTGAGGAGTTTTCAAACACTCTTTCTGTAGAAACTGGAAGTGGACATTATGAGCGCTTTGAGGCCTATCGCGGAAAAAGGAATATCTTCAAATAAAAACTACACAGAAGCATTCTGTGAAACTTCTTTCTTATCTGTGCATTCAACTAACAGAGTTGAACCTTACTTTTGATGGAGGAGTTTTGAAATAATGTTTCTGTAGAAACTGCAAGTGGATATTTTGAGCGCTATGAGGCCTATCGCGGAAAAAGCTATATCTTCAAATAAAAACTACACGGAAGCATTCTGTGAAACTTCTTTCTGATCTGTGCATTCAACTAACAGAGGTGAACATTACTTTTGATGGAGGAGTTTTTAAACACTCTTTCTGTAGAAACTGCAAGGGGATATTTGGAGCGCTATGAGGCCTATTGCGGAAAAAGGAATATCTTCAAATAAAAAGTACACAGAAGCATTCTGTGACACTTCTTTCTTATCTGTGCATTCAACTAACAGAGTTGATTCTTACTTTTGATGGAGGAGTTTTGAAACACTATTTCTGTAGAAACTTCAAGTGGACATTTTGAGCGCTATGAGGCCTATGGCGGAAAAAGGTATATCTTCAAATAAAAACTACACAGAAGCATTCTGTGAAACTTCTTTCAGATCTGTGCATTCGACTAACAGAGCTGAACATTACTTTTGATGGAGGAGTTTTTAAACACTGTTTCTCTAGAAACTGCAAGGGGATATTTGGGGCTCTATGAGGCCTATTGCGGAAAAAGCTATATCTTCAAATAAAAACTACAGAGAAGCATTCTGTGAAACTTCTTTCTTATCTGTGCATTCAACTAACAGAGTTGACCATTACTTTAGATGGAGGATTTTTGAAACACTCTTTCTGTAGAAACTGCATGTGGATCATTGAGGCGCTATGAGGCCTATCGTGGAAAAAGAAATATCTTCCAATAAAAACTACAGAAAAGCATTCTCTGAATCTTCTTTCCGATCTGTGCATTCAACTAACAGAGTTGAACCTTACTTTTGATGGAGGAGTTTTGAACCACTCTTTCTGTAGAAACCGCAAGTGGACATTTGGAGCGCTATGAGGCCTGTAATGGAAAAGAAATATCTTCAAATAAAAACTACAGAGAAGCATTCTGTGAAACTTCTTTCTGATCTGTTCATTCAACTAAGAGTGTTGAAACTTACTATTGATTGAGGAGTTTTTAAACACTCTTTCTGTAGAAACTGCATGTGGATATTTGAGGCGCTATGAGGCCTATCGCTGAAAAAGGGATGTCTTCAAATAAAAACTTCACAGAAGCATTCTGTGAAACCACTTTCTGATCTGTGCATTCAACAAACAGAGTTGAACCTTCCTTTTGATGGAGGAGTTTTGAAACACTCTTTCTGTAGAAACTGCAATTGGACATTTGGAGCGCAATGAGGCCTATAGTGGTAAAAGGTATATCTTCAAATAAAAACTACACAGAAGCATTCTTTGAAACTTCTCTCTGATCTGTACATTCATCTAGCAGTGTTGAATCTTACTTTTGATTGAGGAGTTTTTAAACATTCTTTCTGTAGAAAGTGTAAGTGGATATTTGGAGTGCTATGAGGCCTATTGCGGAAAAAGGATTATCTTCAAATAAAAAGTGCACAAAAGAATTCTGTGAAACTTCTTTCTGATCTGTGCATTCAACTAACAGAGATGAACCTTACTTTTAATGGAAGACTTTTGAAACACTCTTTCTGTAGAAACTGCAGGTCGATATTTGGAGCGCTATGAAGCCTATCGCGGAAAAAGCAATAACTTCAAGTAAAAACTACACAGAAGCATTCTGTGAAACTTCTTTCTCATCTGTGCATTCACCTAACAGAGTAGAACCTTACTTTTGATTGAGGAGCTTTAAAGCACTCTTTCTGTGTAAACTGCACGTGGACATTAGGAGAGCTCTGAGGCCAATCGTGGAAAAACGAATATCTTCAAGTAAAAACTACACAGAAGCAGACTGTGAGACTTCATTCTGATCTGTACATTCATCTAACAGGGTTGAACCTTACTTTTCATGGAGATGTTTTGAAACACTCTTTCGGTAGATAGTGCAAGTTGTCATTTGGAGCGCTATGAGGCCTATAGTGGAAAAAGGAATATCTTCAAATAAAAACTACACAGTAGCATTCTGTGGAACTTCTTTCTGACCTGTGCATTCAACTAACCGAGTTGAACCTTACTTTGGGTGGAGGAGTTTTGAAACACTCTGTAGGAACTGGAAGTGGATATTTGTAGCGCTACGAGACCTATAGCGGAAAAAGGAATATCTTCCAATAAAAACTACACAGAAGCATTCTGTGGAAATCCTTATTGATCTGTTCATTCAACTAAAGGAGTTGAACCTTACTTTTGGTGGAAGACTATTGAAACACTCTTCCTGTAGAAACTGCAAGCGGACATTTGGAGTGCTATGAGGCCTATCGTGGAAAAAGGAATATCTTCATATAAAAACTACACAGTTGCATTCTGTGAAACTACTTTATGATCTGTGCGTTCAACTGACAGAGTTGAAACTTGCTTTTGACTGAGGGGTTTTGAAACAGTCCTTCTGTGTAAACTGCAAGTGGACATTTGGATCTCTATGAGGCCTATGGTGGGAAAAGGAATACATTCAAACAAAAACTACACAGAAGCATTCTGTGAAACTACTTTCTGATCTGTTCATTCAACTAGCAGTGTTGATCCTAACTTTTGATGGAGGAGTTTTTGAAACACTCTTCTTACCGTACAAACTGCAAGAGAATATTTGGAGCTCTATGAGGCCTATCGCGGAAAAAGGAATATCTTCAAATAAAAACTACACAGAAGCATTCTGTGAAACTTCTTTCCGATCTGTGCATTCAACTAACAGAGTTGAACCTTACTTTTGATGGAGGAGTTTTGAACCACTCTTTCTGTAGAAACTGCAAGTGGACATTTGGAGCGCTATGAGGCCTATAATGGAAAAGGAATATCTTCAAATAAAAACTACACAGAAGCATTCTGTGAAACTTCTTTCTCAACTGTTCATTGAAATAACAGTGTTGAAAATTACTTTTGATGGAGGAGCTTTTAAACACTCTTTCTGTAGAAACTGCATGTGGATATTTGAGGCGCTATGAGGCCTATCGCTGAAAAAGGGATGTCATCAAATAAAAACTTCACAGAAGCATTCTTTGAAACCACTTTCTTATCTGTGCATTCAACAAACAGAGGTGAACTTTACTTTTGATGGAGGAGTTTTCAAACACTCTTTCTGTGGAAACTACATGTGGACATATGGAGCCCCATGAGGCCTATCGTGGAGAAAGGAATATCTTCAAAGAAAGACTAGAGTAAAACGTTCTGTGAAACTTCTTTCTGATCTGGGCTTTCAACCAACAGAGTTGAACCTTACTTTGGATGGAGGAGTATTCAAACACTCTTTCTGTAGAAACTGCAAGTGGACATTTGGAGCGCTACGAGGCCTATCGCGGAAAAAGGAATATCTTCCAATAAAAACTACACAGAAGCATTCTGTGAAATTTTTCTGATCTGTGCATTCAACTAACACACTTGAACATAACTTTTGATTGAGGAGTTTTCAAACACTCTTTCTGTAGAAACTGGAAGTGGACATTATGAGCGCTTTGAGGCCTATCGCGGAAAAAGGAATATCTTCAAATAAAAACTACACAGAAGCATTCTGTGAAACTTCTTTCTTATCTGTGCATTCAACTAACAGAGTTGAACCTTACTTTTGATGGAGGAGTTTTGAAATAATGTTTCTGTAGAAACTGCAAGTGGATATTTTGAGCGCTATGAGGCCTATCGCGGAAAAAGCTATATCTTCAAATAAAAACTACACGGAAGCATTCTGTGAAACTTCTTTCTGATCTGTGCATTCAACTAACAGAGGTGAACATTACTTTTGATGGAGGAGTTTTTAAACACTCTTTCTGTAGAAACTGCAAGGGGATATTTGGAGCGCTATGAGGCCTATTGCGGAAAAAGGAATATCTTCAAATAAAAAGTACACAGAAGCATTCTGTGACACTTCTTTCTTATCTGTGCATTCAACTAACAGAGTTGATTCTTACTTTTGATGGAGGAGTTTTGAAACACTATTTCTGTAGAAACTTCAAGTGGACATTTTGAGCGCTATGAGGCCTATGGCGGAAAAAGGTATATCTTCAAATAAAAACTACACAGAAGCATTCTGTGAAACTTCTTTCAGATCTGTGCATTCGACTAACAGAGCTGAACATTACTTTTGATGGAGGAGTTTTTAAACACTGTTTCTGTAGAAACTGCAAGGGGATATTTGGGGCTCTATGAGGCCTATTGCGGAAAAAGCTATATCTTCAAATAAAAACTACAGAGAAGCATTCTGTGAAACTTCTTTCTTATCTGTGCATTCAACTAACAGAGTTGAACATTACTTTAGATGGAGGATTTTTGAAACACTCTTTCTGTAGAAACTGCATGTGGATCATTGAGGCGCTATGAGGCCTATCGTGGAAAAAGAAATATCTTCCAATAAAAACTACAGAAAAGCATTCTCTGAATCTTCTTTCCGATCTGTGCATTCAACTAACAGAGTTGAACCTTACTTTTGATGGAGGAGTTTTGAACCACTCTTTCTGTAGAAACCGCAAGTGGACATTTGGAGCGCTATGAGGCCTGTAATGGAAAAGAAATATCTTCAAATAAAAACTACAGAGAAGCATTCTGTGAAACTTCTTTCTGATCTGTTCATTCAACTAAGAGTGTTGAAACTTACTATTGATTGAGGAGTTTTTAAACACTCTTTCTGTAGAAACTGCATGTGGATATTTGAGGCGCTATGAGGCCTATCGCTGAAAAAGGGATGTCTTCAAATAAAAACTTCACAGAAGCATTCTGTGAAACCACTTTCTGATCTGTGCATTCAACAAACAGAGTTGAACCTTCCTTTTGATGGAGGAGTTTTGAAACACTCTTTCTGTAGAAACTGCAATTGGACATTTGGAGCGCAATGAGGCCTATAGTGGTAAAAGGTATATCTTCAAATAAAAACTACACAGAAGCATTCTTTGAAACTTCTCTCTGATCTGTACATTCATCTAGCAGTGTTGAATCTTACTTTTGATTGAGGAGTTTTTAAACATTCTTTCTGTAGAAAGTGTAAGTGGATATTTGGAGTGCTATGAGGCCTATTGCGGAAAAAGGATTATCTTCAAATAAAAAGTGCACAAAAGAATTCTGTGAAACTTCTTTCTGATCTGTGCATTCAACTAACAGAGATGAACCTTACTTTTAATGGAAGACTTTTGAAACACTCTTTCTGTAGAAACTGCAGGTCGATATTTGGAGCGCTATGAAGCCTATCGCGGAAAAAGCAATAACTTCAAGTAAAAACTACACAGAAGCATTCTGTGAAACTTCTTTCTCATCTGTGCATTCACCTAACAGAGTAGAACCTTACTTTTGATTGAGGAGCTTTAAAACACTCTTTCTGTGTAAACTGCACGTGGACATTAGGAGAGCTCTGAGGCCAATCGTGGAAAAACGAATATCTTCAAGTAAAAACTACACAGAAGCAGACTGTGAGACTTCATTCTGATCTGTACATTCATCTAACAGGGTTGAACCTTACTTTTCATGGAGATGTTTTGAAACACTCTTTCGGTAGATAGTGCAAGTTGTCATTTGGAGCGCTATGAGGCCTATAGTGGAAAAAGGAATATCTTCAAATAAAAACTACACAGTAGCATTCTGTGGAACTTCTTTCTGACCTGTGCATTCAACTAACCGAGTTGAACCTTACTTTGGGTGGAGGAGTTTTGAAACACTCTGTAGGAACTGGAAGTGGATATTTGTAGCGCTACGAGACCTATAGCGGAAAAAGGAATATCTTCCAATAAAAACTACACAGAAGCATTCTGTGGAAATCCTTATTGATCTGTTCATTCAACTAAAGGAGTTGAACCTTACTTTTGGTGGAAGACTATTGAAACACTCTTCCTGTAGAAACTGCAAGCGGACATTTGGAGTGCTATGAGGCCTATCGTGGAAAAAGGAATATCTTCATATAAAAACTACACAGTTGCATTCTGTGAAACTACTTTATGATCTGTGCGTTCAACTGACAGAGTTGAAACTTGCTTTTGACTGAGGGGTTTTGAAACAGTCCTTCTGTGTAAACTGCAAGTGGACATTTGGATCTCTATGAGGCCTATGGTGGGAAAAGGAATACATTCAAACAAAAACTACACAGAAGCATTCTGTGAAACTACTTTCTGATCTGTTCATTCAACTAGCAGTGTTGATCCTAACTTTTGATGGAGGAGTTTTTGAAACACTCTTCTTACCGTACAAACTGCAAGAGAATATTTGGAGCTCTATGAGGCCTATCGCGGAAAAAGGAATATCTTCAAATAAAAACTACACAGAAGCATTCTGTGAAACTTCTTTCCGATCTGTGCATTCAACTAACAGAGTTGAACCTTACTTTTGATGGAGGAGTTTTGAACCACTCTTTCTGTAGAAACTGCAAGTGGACATTTGGAGCGCTATGAGGCCTATAATGGAAAAGGAATATCTTCAAATAAAAACTACACAGAAGCATTCTGTGAAACTTCTTTCTCAACTGTTCATTGAAATAACAGTGTTGAAAATTACTTTTGATGGAGGAGCTTTTAAACACTCTTTCTGTAGAAACTGCATGTGGATATTTGAGGCGCTATGAGGCCTATCGCTGAAAAAGGGATGTCATCAAATAAAAACTTCACAGAAGCATTCTTTGAAACCACTTTCTTATCTGTGCATTCAACAAACAGAGGTGAACTTTACTTTTGATGGAGGAGTTTTCAAACACTCTTTCTGTGGAAACTACATGTGGACATATGGAGCCCCATGAGGCCTATCGTGGAGAAAGGAATATCTTCAAAGAAAGACTAGAGTAAAACGTTCTGTGAAACTTCTTTCTGATCTGGGCTTTCAACCAACAGAGTTGAACCTTACTTTGGATGGAGGAGTATTCAAACACTCTTTCTGTAGAAACTGCAAGTGGACATTTGGAGCGCTACGAGGCCTATCGCGGAAAAAGGAATATCTTCCAATAAAAACTACACAGAAGCATTCTGTGAAATTTTTCTGATCTGTGCATTCAACTAACACACTTGAACATAACTTTTGATTGAGGAGTTTTCAAACACTCTTTCTGTAGAAACTGGAAGTGGACATTATGAGCGCTTTGAGGCCTATCGCGGAAAAAGGAATATCTTCAAATAAAAACTACACAGAAGCATTCTGTGAAACTTCTTTCTTATCTGTGCATTCAACTAACAGAGTTGAACCTTACTTTTGATGGAGGAGTTTTGAAATAATGTTTCTGTAGAAACTGCAAGTGGATATTTTGAGCGCTATGAGGCCTATCGCGGAAAAAGCTATATCTTCAAATAAAAACTACACGGAAGCATTCTGTGAAACTTCTTTCTGATCTGTGCATTCAACTAACAGAGGTGAACATTACTTTTGATGGAGGAGTTTTTAAACACTCTTTCTGTAGAAACTGCAAGGGGATATTTGGAGCGCTATGAGGCCTATTGCGGAAAAAGGAATATCTTCAAATAAAAAGTACACAGAAGCATTCTGTGACACTTCTTTCTTATCTGTGCATTCAACTAACAGAGTTGATTCTTACTTTTGATGGAGGAGTTTTGAAACACTATTTCTGTAGAAACTTCAAGTGGACATTTTGAGCGCTATGAGGCCTATGGCGGAAAAAGGTATATCTTCAAATAAAAACTACACAGAAGCATTCTGTGAAACTTCTTTCAGATCTGTGCATTCGACTAACAGAGCTGAACATTACTTTTGATGGAGGAGTTTTTAAACACTGTTTCTCTAGAAACTGCAAGGGGATATTTGGGGCTCTATGAGGCCTATTGCGGAAAAAGCTATATCTTCAAATAAAAACTACAGAGAAGCATTCTGTGAAACTTCTTTCTTATCTGTGCATTCAACTAACAGAGTTGAACATTACTTTAGATGGAGGATTTTTGAAACACTCTTTCTGTAGAAACTGCATGTGGATCATTGAGGCGCTATGAGGCCTATCGTGGAAAAAGAAATATCTTCCAATAAAAACTACAGAAAAGCATTCTCTGAATCTTCTTTCCGATCTGTGCATTCAACTAACAGAGTTGAACCTTACTTTTGATGGAGGAGTTTTGAACCACTCTTTCTGTAGAAACCGCAAGTGGACATTTGGAGCGCTATGAGGCCTGTAATGGAAAAGAAATATCTTCAAATAAAAACTACAGAGAAGCATTCTGTGAAACTTCTTTCTGATCTGTTCATTCAACTAAGAGTGTTGAAACTTACTATTGATTGAGGAGTTTTTAAACACTCTTTCTGTAGAAACTGCATGTGGATATTTGAGGCGCTATGAGGCCTATCGCTGAAAAAGGGATGTCTTCAAATAAAAACTTCACAGAAGCATTCTGTGAAACCACTTTCTGATCTGTGCATTCAACAAACAGAGTTGAACCTTCCTTTTGATGGAGGAGTTTTGAAACACTCTTTCTGTAGAAACTGCAATTGGACATTTGGAGCGCAATGAGGCCTATAGTGGTAAAAGGTATATCTTCAAATAAAAACTACACAGAAGCATTCTTTGAAACTTCTCTCTGATCTGTACATTCATCTAGCAGTGTTGAATCTTACTTTTGATTGAGGAGTTTTTAAACATTCTTTCTGTAGAAAGTGTAAGTGGATATTTGGAGTGCTATGAGGCCTATTGCGGAAAAAGGATTATCTTCAAATAAAAAGTGCACAAAAGAATTCTGTGAAACTTCTTTCTGATCTGTGCATTCAACTAACAGAGATGAACCTTACTTTTAATGGAAGACTTTTGAAACACTCTTTCTGTAGAAACTGCAGGTCGATATTTGGAGCACTATGAAGCCTATCGCGGAAAAAGCAATAACTTCAAGTAAAAACTACACAGAAGCATTCTGTGAAACTTCTTTCTCATCTGTGCATTCACCTAACAGAGTAGAACCTTACTTTTGATTGAGGAGCTTTAAAACACTCTTTCTGTGTAAACTGCACGTGGACATTAGGAGAGCTCTGAGGCCAATCGTGGAAAAACGAATATCTTCAAGTAAAAACTACACAGAAGCAGACTGTGAGACTTCATTCTGATCTGTACATTCATCTAACAGGGTTGAACCTTACTTTTCATGGAGATGTTTTGAAACACTCTTTCGGTAGATAGTGCAAGTTGTCATTTGGAGCGCTATGAGGCCTATAGTGGAAAAAGGAATATCTTCAAATAAAAACTACACAGTAGCATTCTGTGGAACTTCTTTCTGACCTGTGCATTCAACTAACCGAGTTGAACCTTACTTTGGGTGGAGGAGTTTTGAAACACTCTGTAGGAACTGGAAGTGGATATTTGTAGCGCTACGAGACCTATAGCGGAAAAAGGAATATCTTCCAATAAAAACTACACAGAAGCATTCTGTGGAAATCCTTATTGATCTGTTCATTCAACTAAAGGAGTTGAACCTTACTTTTGGTGGAAGACTATTGAAACACTCTTCCTGTAGAAACTGCAAGCGGACATTTGGAGTGCTATGAGGCCTATCGTGGAAAAAGGAATATCTTCATATAAAAACTACACAGTTGCATTCTGTGAAACTACTTTATGATCTGTGCGTTCAACTGACAGAGTTGAAACTTGCTTTTGACTGAGGGGTTTTGAAACAGTCCTTCTGTGTAAACTGCAAGTGGACATTTGGATCTCTATGAGGCCTATGGTGGGAAAAGGAATACATTCAAACAAAAACTACACAGAAGCATTCTGTGAAACTACTTTCTGATCTGTTCATTCAACTAGCAGTGTTGATCCTAACTTTTGATGGAGGAGTTTTTGAAACACTCTTCTTACCGTACAAACTGCAAGAGAATATTTGGAGCTCTATGAGGCCTATCGCGGAAAAAGGAATATCTTCAAATAAAAACTACACAGAAGCATTCTGTGAAACTTCTTTCCGATCTGTGCATTCAACTAACAGAGTTGAACCTTACTTTTGATGGAGGAGTTTTGAACCACTCTTTCTGTAGAAACTGCAAGTGGACATTTGGAGCGCTATGAGGCCTATAATGGAAAAGGAATATCTTCAAATAAAAACTACACAGAAGCATTCTGTGAAACTTCTTTCTCAACTGTTCATTGAAATAACAGTGTTGAAAATTACTTTTGATGGAGGAGCTTTTAAACACTCTTTCTGTAGAAACTGCATGTGGATATTTGAGGCGCTATGAGGCCTATCGCTGAAAAAGGGATGTCATCAAATAAAAACTTCACAGAAGCATTCTTTGAAACCACTTTCTTATCTGTGCATTCAACAAACAGAGGTGAACTTTACTTTTGATGGAGGAGTTTTCAAACACTCTTTCTGTGGAAACTACATGTGGACATATGGAGCCCCATGAGGCCTATCGTGGAGAAAGGAATATCTTCAAAGAAAGACTAGAGTAAAACGTTCTGTGAAACTTCTTTCTGATCTGGGCTTTCAACCAACAGAGTTGAACCTTACTTTGGATGGAGGAGTATTCAAACACTCTTTCTGTAGAAACTGCAAGTGGACATTTGGAGCGCTACGAGGCCTATCGCGGAAAAAGGAATATCTTCCAATAAAAACTACACAGAAGCATTCTGTGAAATTTTTCTGATCTGTGCATTCAACTAACACACTTGAACATAACTTTTGATTGAGGAGTTTTCAAACACTCTTTCTGTAGAAACTGGAAGTGGACATTATGAGCGCTTTGAGGCCTATCGCGGAAAAAGGAATATCTTCAAATAAAAACTACACAGAAGCATTCTGTGAAACTTCTTTCTTATCTGTGCATTCAACTAACAGAGTTGAACCTTACTTTTGATGGAGGAGTTTTGAAATAATGTTTCTGTAGAAACTGCAAGTGGATATTTTGAGCGCTATGAGGCCTATCGCGGAAAAAGCTATATCTTCAAATAAAAACTACACGGAAGCATTCTGTGAAACTTCTTTCTGATCTGTGCATTCAACTAACAGAGGTGAACATTACTTTTGATGGAGGAGTTTTTAAACACTCTTTCTGTAGAAACTGCAAGGGGATATTTGGAGCGCTATGAGGCCTATTGCGGAAAAAGGAATATCTTCAAATAAAAAGTACACAGAAGCATTCTGTGACACTTCTTTCTTATCTGTGCATTCAACTAACAGAGTTGATTCTTACTTTTGATGGAGGAGTTTTGAAACACTATTTCTGTAGAAACTTCAAGTGGACATTTTGAGCGCTATGAGGCCTATGGCGGAAAAAGGTATATCTTCAAATAAAAACTACACAGAAGCATTCTGTGAAACTTCTTTCAGATCTGTGCATTCGACTAACAGAGCTGAACATTACTTTTGATGGAGGAGTTTTTAAACACTGTTTCTGTAGAAACTGCAAGGGGATATTTGGGGCTCTATGAGGCCTATTGCGGAAAAAGCTATATCTTCAAATAAAAACTACAGAGAAGCATTCTGTGAAACTTCTTTCTTATCTGTGCATTCAACTAACAGAGTTGAACATTACTTTAGATGGAGGATTTTTGAAACACTCTTTCTGTAGAAACTGCATGTGGATCATTGAGGCGCTATGAGGCCTATCGTGGAAAAAGAAATATCTTCCAATAAAAACTACAGAAAAGCATTCTCTGAATCTTCTTTCCGATCTGTGCATTCAACTAACAGAGTTGAACCTTACTTTTGATGGAGGAGTTTTGAACCACTCTTTCTGTAGAAACCGCAAGTGGACATTTGGAGCGCTATGAGGCCTGTAATGGAAAAGAAATATCTTCAAATAAAAACTACAGAGAAGCATTCTGTGAAACTTCTTTCTGATCTGTTCATTCAACTAAGAGTGTTGAAACTTACTATTGATTGAGGAGTTTTTAAACACTCTTTCTGTAGAAACTGCATGTGGATATTTGAGGCGCTATGAGGCCTATCGCTGAAAAAGGGATGTCTTCAAATAAAAACTTCACAGAAGCATTCTGTGAAACCACTTTCTGATCTGTGCATTCAACAAACAGAGTTGAACCTTCCTTTTGATGGAGGAGTTTTGAAACACTCTTTCTGTAGAAACTGCAATTGGACATTTGGAGCGCAATGAGGCCTATAGTGGTAAAAGGTATATCTTCAAATAAAAACTACACAGAAGCATTCTTTGAAACTTCTCTCTGATCTGTACATTCATCTAGCAGTGTTGAATCTTACTTTTGATTGAGGAGTTTTTAAACATTCTTTCTGTAGAAACTGTAAGTGGATATTTGGAGTGCTATGAGGCCTATTGCGGAAAAAGGATTATCTTCAAATAAAAAGTGCACAAAAGAATTCTGTGAAACTTCTTTCTGATCTGTGCATTCAACTAACAGAGATGAACCTTACTTTTAATGGAAGACTTTTGAAACACTCTTTCTGTAGAAACTGCAGGTCGATATTTGGAGCGCTATGAAGCCTATCGCGGAAAAAGCAATAACTTCAAGTAAAAACTACACAGAAGCATTCTGTGAAACTTCTTTCTCATCTGTGCATTCACCTAACAGAGTAGAACCTTACTTTTGATTGAGGAGCTTTAAAACACTCTTTCTGTGTAAACTGCACGTGGACATTAGGAGAGCTCTGAGGCCAATCGTGGAAAAACGAATATCTTCAAGTAAAAACTACACAGAAGCAGACTGTGAGACTTCATTCTGATCTGTACATTCATCTAACAGGGTTGAACCTTACTTTTCATGGAGATGTTTTGAAACACTCTTTCGGTAGATAGTGCAAGTGGTCATTTGGAGCGCTATGAGGCCTATAGTGGAAAAAGGAATATCTTCAAATAAAAACTACACAGTAGCATTCTGTGGAACTTCTTTCTGACCTGTGCATTCAACTAACCGAGTTGAACCTTACTTTGGGTGGAGGAGTTTTGAAACACTCTGTAGGAACTGGAAGTGGATATTTGTAGCGCTACGAGACCTATAGCGGAAAAAGGAATATCTTCCAATAAAAACTACACAGAAGCATTCTGTGGAAATCCTTATTGATCTGTTCATTCAACTAAAGGAGTTGAACCTTACTTTTGGTGGAAGACTATTGAAACACTCTTCCTGTAGAAACTGCAAGCGGACATTTGGAGTGCTATGAGGCCTATCGTGGAAAAAGGAATATCTTCATATAAAAACTACACAGTTGCATTCTGTGAAACTACTTTATGATCTGTGCGTTCAACTGACAGAGTTGAAACTTGCTTTTGACTGAGGGGTTTTGAAACAGTCCTTCTGTGTAAACTGCAAGTGGACATTTGGATCTCTATGAGGCCTATGGTGGGAAAAGGAATACATTCAAACAAAAACTACACAGAAGCATTCTGTGAAACTACTTTCTGATCTGTTCATTCAACTAGCAGTGTTGATCCTAACTTTTGATGGAGGAGTTTTTGAAACACTCTTCTTACCGTACAAACTGCAGGAGAATATTTGGAGCTCTATGAGGCCTATCGCGGAAAAAGGAATATCTTCAAATAAAAACTACACAGAAGCATTCTGTGAAACTTCTTTCCGATCTGTGCATTCAACTAACAGAGTTGAACCTTACTTTTGATGGAGGAGTTTTGAACCACTCTTTCTGTAGAAACTGCAAGTGGACATTTGGAGCGCTATGAGGCCTATAATGGAAAAGGAATATCTTCAAATAAAAACTACACAGAAGCATTCTGTGAAACTTCTTTCTCAACTGTTCATTGAAATAACAGTGTTGAAAATTACTTTTGATGGAGGAGCTTTTAAACACTCTTTCTGTAGAAACTGCATGTGGATATTTGAGGCGCTATGAGGCCTATCGCTGAAAAAGGGATGTCATCAAATAAAAACTTCACAGAAGCATTCTTTGAAACCACTTTCTTATCTGTGCATTCAACAAACAGAGGTGAACTTTACTTTTGATGGAGGAGTTTTCAAACACTCTTTCTGTGGAAACTACATGTGGACATATGGAGCCCCATGAGGCCTATCGTGGAGAAAGGAATATCTTCAAAGAGAGACTAGAGTAAAACGTTCTGTGAAACTTCTTTCTGATCTGGGCTTTCAACCAACAGAGTTGAACCTTACTTTGGATGGAGGAGTATTCAAACACTCTTTCTGTAGAAACTGCAAGTGGACATTTGGAGCGCTACGAGGCCTATCGCGGAAAAAGGAATATCTTCCAATAAAAACTACACAGAAGCATTCTGTGAAATTTTTCTGATCTGTGCATTCAACTAACACACTTGAACATAACTTTTGATTGAGGAGTTTTCAAACACTCTTTCTGTAGAAACTGGAAGTGGACATTATGAGCGCTTTGAGGCCTATCGCGGAAAAAGGAATATCTTCAAATAAAAACTACACAGAAGCATTCTGTGAAACTTCTTTCTTATCTGTGCATTCAACTAACAGAGTTGAACCTTACTTTTGATGGAGGAGTTTTGAAATAATGTTTCTGTAGAAACTGCAAGTGGATATTTTGAGCGCTATGAGGCCTATCGCGGAAAAAGCTATATCTTCAAATAAAAACTACACGGAAGCATTCTGTGAAACTTCTTTCTGATCTGTGCATTCAACTAACAGAGGTGAACATTACTTTTGATGGAGGAGTTTTTAAACACTCTTTCTGTAGAAACTGCAAGGGGATATTTGGAGCGCTATGAGGCCTATTGCGGAAAAAGGAATATCTTCAAATAAAAAGTACACAGAAGCATTCTGTGACACTTCTTTCTTATCTGTGCATTCAACTAACAGAGTTGATTCTTACTTTTGATGGAGGAGTTTTGAAACACTATTTCTGTAGAAACTTCAAGTGGACATTTTGAGCGCTATGAGGCCTATGGCGGAAAAAGGTATATCTTCAAATAAAAACTACACAGAAGCATTCTGTGAAACTTCTTTCAGATCTGTGCATTCGACTAACAGAGCTGAACATTACTTTTGATGGAGGAGTTTTTAAACACTGTTTCTGTAGAAACTGCAAGGGGATATTTGGGGCTCTATGAGGCCTATTGCGGAAAAAGCTATATCTTCAAATAAAAACTACAGAGAAGCATTCTGTGAAACTTCTTTCTTATCTGTGCATTCAACTAACAGAGTTGACCATTACTTTAGATGGAGGATTTTTGAAACACTCTTTCTGTAGAAACTGCATGTGGATCATTGAGGCGCTATGAGGCCTATCGTGGAAAAAGAAATATCTTCCAATAAAAACTACAGAAAAGCATTCTCTGAATCTTCTTTCCGATCTGTGCATTCAACTAACAGAGTTGAACCTTACTTTTGATGGAGGAGTTTTGAACCACTCTTTCTGTAGAAACCGCAAGTGGACATTTGGAGCGCTATGAGGCCTGTAATGGAAAAGAAATATCTTCAAATAAAAACTACAGAGAAGCATTCTGTGAAACTCCTTTCTGATCTGTTCATTCAACTAAGAGTGTTGAAATTTACTATTGATTGAGGAGTTTTTAAACACTCTTTCTGTAGAAACTGCATGTGGATATTTGAGGCGCTATGAGGCCTATCGCTGAAAAAGGGATGTCTTCAAATATAAACTTCACAGAAGCATTCTGTGAAACCACTTTCTGATCTGTGCATTCAACAAACAGAGTTGAACCTTCCTTTTGATGGAGGAGTTTTGAAACACTCTTTCTGTAGAAACTGCAATTGGACATTTGGAGCGCAATGAGGCCTATAGTGGTAAAAGGTATATCTTCAAATAAAAACTACACAGAAGCATTCTTTGAAACTTCTCTCTGATCTGTACATTCATCTAGCAGTGTTGAATCTTACTTTTGATTGAGGAGTTTTTAAACATTCTTTCTGTAGAAAGTGTAAGTGGATATTTGGAGTGCTATGAGGCCTATTGCGGAAAAAGGATTATCTTCAAATAAAAAGTGCACAAAAGAATTCTGTGAAACTTCTTTCTGATCTGTGCATTCAACTAACAGAGATGAACCTTACTTTTAATGGAAGACTTTTGAAACACTCTTTCTGTAGAAACTGCAGGTCGATATTTGGAGCGCTATGAAGCCTATCGCGGAAAAAGCAATAACTTCAAGTAAAAACTACACAGAAGCATTCTGTGAAACTTCTTTCTCATCTGTGCATTCACCTAACAGAGTAGAACCTTACTTTTGATTGAGGAGCTTTAAAACACTCTTTCTGTGTAAACTGCACGTGGACATTAGGAGAGCTCTGAGGCCAATCGTGGAAAAACGAATATCTTCAAGTAAAAACTACACAGAAGCAGACTGTGAGACTTCATTCTGATCTGTACATTCATCTAACAGGGTTGAACCTTACTTTTCATGGAGATGTTTTGAAACACTCTTTCGGTAGATAGTGCAAGTTGTCATTTGGAGCGCTATGAGGCCTATAGTGGAAAAAGGAATATCTTCAAATAAAAACTACACAGTAGCATTCTGTGGAACTTCTTTCTGACCTGTGCATTCAACTAACCGAGTTGAACCTTACTTTGGGTGGAGGAGTTTTGAAACACTCTGTAGGAACTGCAAGTGGATATTTGTAGCGCTACGAGACCTATAGCGGAAAAAGGAATATCTTCCAATAAAAACTACACAGAAGCATTCTGTGGAAATCCTTATTGATCTGTTCATTCAACTAAAGGAGTTGAACCTTACTTTTGGTGGAAGACTATTGAAACACTCTTCCTGTAGAAACTGCAAGCGGACATTTGGAGTGCTATGAGGCCTATCGTGGAAAAAGGAATATCTTCATATAAAAACTACACAGTTGCATTCTGTGAAACTACTTTATGATCTGTGCGTTCAACTGACAGAGTTGAAACTTGCTTTTGACTGAGGGGTTTTGAAACAGTCCTTCTGTGTAAACTGCAAGTGGACATTTGGATCTCTATGAGGCCTATGGTGGGAAAAGGAATACATTCAAACAAAAACTACACAGAAGCATTCTGTGAAACTACTTTCTGATCTGTTCATTCAACTAGCAGTGTTGATCCTAACTTTTGATGGAGGAGTTTTTGAAACACTCTTCTTACCGTACAAACTGCAAGAGAATATTTGGAGCTCTATGAGGCCTATCGCGGAAAAAGGAATATCTTCAAATAAAAACTACACAGAAGCATTCTGTGAAACTTCTTTCCGATCTGTGCATTCAACTAACAGAGTTGAACCTTACTTTTGATGGAGGAGTTTTGAACCACTCTTTCTGTAGAAACTGCAAGTGGACATTTGGAGCGCTATGAGGCCTATAATGGAAAAGGAATATCTTCAAATAAAAACTACACAGAAGCATTCTGTGAAACTTCTTTCTCAACTGTTCATTGAAATAACAGTGTTGAAAATTACTTTTGATGGAGGAGCTTTTAAACACTCTTTCTGTAGAAACTGCATGTGGATATTTGAGGCGCTATGAGGCCTATCGCTGAAAAAGGGATGTCATCAAATAAAAACTTCACAGAAGCATTCTTTGAAACCACTTTCTTATCTGTGCATTCAACAAACAGAGGTGAACTTTACTTTTGATGGAGGAGTTTTCAAACACTCTTTCTGTGGAAACTACATGTGGACATATGGAGCCCCATGAGGCCTATCGTGGAGAAAGGAATATCTTCAAAGAAAGACTAGAGTAAAACGTTCTGTGAAACTTCTTTCTGATCTGGGCTTTCAACCAACAGAGTTGAACCTTACTTTGGATGGAGGAGTATTCAAACACTCTTTCTGTAGAAACTGCAAGTGGACATTTGGAGCGCTACGAGGCCTATCGCGGAAAAAGGAATATCTTCCAATAAAAACTACACAGAAGCATTCTGTGAAATTTTTCTGATCTGTGCATTCAACTAACACACTTGAACATAACTTTTGATTGAGGAGTTTTCAAACACTCTTTCTGTAGAAACTGGAAGTGGACATTATGAGCGCTTTGAGGCCTATCGCGGAAAAAGGAATATCTTCAAATAAAAACTACACAGAAGCATTCTGTGAAACTTCTTTCTTATCTGTGCATTCAACTAACAGAGTTGAACCTTACTTTTGATGGAGGAGTTTTGAAATAATGTTTCTGTAGAAACTGCAAGTGGATATTTTGAGCGCTATGAGGCCTATCGCGGAAAAAGCTATATCTTCAAATAAAAACTACATGGAAGCATTCTGTGAAACTTCTTTCTGATCTGTGCATTCAACTAACAGAGGTGAACATTACTTTTGATGGAGGAGTTTTTAAACACTCTTTCTGTAGAAACTGCAAGGGGATATTTGGAGCGCTATGAGGCCTATTGCGGAAAAAGGAATATCTTCAAATAAAAAGTACACAGAAGCATTCTGTGACACTTCTTTCTTATCTGTGCATTCAACTAACAGAGTTGATTCTTACTTTTGATGGAGGAGTTTTGAAACACTATTTCTGTAGAAACTTCAAGTGGACATTTTGAGCGCTATGAGGCCTATGGCGGAAAAAGGTATATCTTCAAATAAAAACTACACAGAAGCATTCTGTGAAACTTCTTTCAGATCTGTGCATTCGACTAACAGAGCTGAACATTACTTTTGATGGAGGAGTTTTTAAACACTGTTTCTGTAGAAACTGCAAGGGGATATTTGGGGCTCTATGAGGCCTATTGCGGAAAAAGCTATATCTTCAAATAAAAACTACAGAGAAGCATTCTGTGAAACTTCTTTCTTATCTGTGCATTCAACTAACAGAGTTGAACATTACTTTAGATGGAGGATTTTTGAAACACTCTTTCTGTAGAAACTGCATGTGGATCATTGAGGCGCTATGAGGCCTATCGTGGAAAAAGAAATATCTTCCAATAAAAACTACAGAAAAGCATTCTCTGAATCTTCTTTCCGATCTGTGCATTCAACTAACAGAGTTGAACCTTACTTTTGATGGAGGAGTTTTGAACCACTCTTTCTGTAGAAACCGCAAGTGGACATTTGGAGCGCTATGAGGCCTGTAATGGAAAAGAAATATCTTCAAATAAAAACTACAGAGAAGCATTCTGTGAAACTTCTTTCTGATCTGTTCATTCAACTAAGAGTGTTGAAACTTACTATTGATTGAGGAGTTTTTAAACACTCTTTCTGTAGAAACTGCATGTGGATATTTGAGGCGCTATGAGGCCTATCGCTGAAAAAGGGATGTCTTCAAATAAAAACTTCACAGAAGCATTCTGTGAAACCACTTTCTGATCTGTGCATTCAACAAACAGAGTTGAACCTTCCTTTTGATGGAGGAGTTTTGAAACACTCTTTCTGTAGAAACTGCAATTGGACATTTGGAGCGCAATGAGGCCTATAGTGGTAAAAGGTATATCTTCAAATAAAAACTACACAGAAGCATTCTTTGAAACTTCTCTCTGATCTGTACATTCATCTAGCAGTGTTGAATCTTACTTTGATTGAGGAGTTTTTAAACATTCTTTCTGTAGAAACTGTAAGTGGATATTTGGAGTGCTATGAGGCCTATTGCGGAAAAAGGATTATCTTCAAATAAAAAGTGCACAAAAGAATTCTGTGAAACTTCTTTCTGATCTGTGCATTCAACTAACAGAGATGAACCTTACTTTTAATGGAAGACTTTTGAAACACTCTTTCTGTAGAAACTGCAGGTCGATATTTGGAGCGCTATGAAGCCTATCGCGGAAAAAGCAATAACTTCAAGTAAAAACTACACAGAAGCATTCTGTGAAACTTCTTTCTCATCTGTGCATTCACCTAACAGAGTAGAACCTTACTTTTGATTGAGGAGCTTTAAAACACTCTTTCTGTGTAAACTGCACGTGGACATTAGGAGAGCTCTGAGGCCAATCGTGGAAAAACGAATATCTTCAAGTAAAAACTACACAGAAGCAGACTGTGAGACTTCATTCTGATCTGTACATTCATCTAACAGGGTTGAACCTTACTTTTCATGGAGATGTTTTGAAACACTCTTTCGGTAGATAGTGCAAGTTGTCATTTGGAGCGCTATGAGGCCTATAGTGGAAAAAGGAATATCTTCAAATAAAAACTACACAGTAGCATTCTGTGGAACTTCTTTCTGACCTGTGCATTCAACTAACCGAGTTGAACCTTACTTTGGGTGGAGGAGTTTTGAAACACTCTGTAGGAACTGGAAGTGGATATTTGTAGCGCTACGAGACCTATAGCGGAAAAAGGAATATCTTCCAATAAAAACTACACAGAAGCATTCTGTGGAAATCCTTATTGATCTGTTCATTCAACTAAAGGAGTTGAACCTTACTTTTGGTGGAAGACTATTGAAACACTCTTCCTGTAGAAACTGCAAGCGGACATTTGGAGTGCTATGAGGCCTATCGTGGAAAAAGGAATATCTTCATATAAAAACTACACAGTTGCATTCTGTGAAACTACTTTATGATCTGTGCGTTCAACTGACAGAGTTGAAACTTGCTTTTGACTGAGGGGTTTTGAAACAGTCCTTCTGTGTAAACTGCAAGTGGACATTTGGATCTCTATGAGGCCTATGGTGGGAAAAGGAATACATTCAAACAAAAACTACACAGAAGCATTCTGTGAAACTACTTTCTGATCTGTTCATTCAACTAGCAGTGTTGATCCTAACTTTTGATGGAGGAGTTTTTGAAACACTCTTCTTACCGTACAAACTGCAAGAGAATATTTGGAGCTCTATGAGGCCTATCGCGGAAAAAGGAATATCTTCAAATAAAAACTACACAGAAGCATTCTGTGAAACTTCTTTCCGATCTGTGCATTCAACTAACAGAGTTGAACCTTACTTTTGATGGAGGAGTTTTGAACCACTCTTTCTGTAGAAACTGCAAGTGGACATTTGGAGCGCTATGAGGCCTATAATGGAAAAGGAATATCTTCAAATAAAAACTACACAGAAGCATTCTGTGAAACTTCTTTCTCAACTGTTCATTGAAATAACAGTGTTGAAAATTACTTTTGATGGAGGAGCTTTTAAACACTCTTTCTGTAGAAACTGCATGTGGATATTTGAGGCGCTATGAGGCCTATCGCTGAAAAAGGGATGTCATCAAATAAAAACTTCACAGAAGCATTCTTTGAAACCACTTTCTTATCTGTGCATTCAACAAACAGAGGTGAACTTTACTTTTGATGGAGGAGTTTTCAAACACTCTTTCTGTGGAAACTACATGTGGACATATGGAGCCCCATGAGGCCTATCGTGGAGAAAGGAATATCTTCAAAGAGAGACTAGAGTAAAACGTTCTGTGAAACTTCTTTCTGATCTGGGCTTTCAACCAACAGAGTTGAACCTTACTTTGGATGGAGGAGTATTCAAACACTCTTTCTGTAGAAACTGCAAGTGGACATTTGGAGCGCTACGAGGCCTATCGCGGAAAAAGGAATATCTTCCAATAAAAACTACACAGAAGCATTCTGTGAAATTTTTCTGATCTGTGCATTCAACTAACACACTTGAACATAACTTTTGATTGAGGAGTTTTCAAACACTCTTTCTGTAGAAACTGGAAGTGGACATTATGAGCGCTTTGAGGCCTATCGCGGAAAAAGGAATATCTTCAAATAAAAACTACACAGAAGCATTCTGTGAAACTTCTTTCTTATCTGTGCATTCAACTAACACAGTTGAACCTTACTTTTGATGGAGGAGTTTTGAAATAATGTTTCTGTAGAAACTGCAAGTGGATATTTTGAGCGCTATGAGGCCTATCGCGGAAAAAGCTATATCTTCAAATAAAAACTACACGGAAGCATTCTGTGAAACTTCTTTCTGATCTGTGCATTCAACTAACAGAGGTGAACATTACTTTTGATGGAGGAGTTTTTAAACACTCTTTCTGTAGAAACTGCAAGGGGATATTTGGAGCGCTATGAGGCCTATTGCGGAAAAAGGAATATCTTCAAATAAAAAGTACACAGAAGCATTCTGTGACACTTCTTTCTTATCTGTGCATTCAACTAACAGAGTTGATTCTTACTTTTGATGGAGGAGTTTTGAAACACTATTTCTGTAGAAACTTCAAGTGGACATTTTGAGCGCTATGAGGCCTATGGCGGAAAAAGGTATATCTTCAAATAAAAACTACACAGAAGCATTCTGTGAAACTTCTTTCAGATCTGTGCATTCGACTAACAGAGCTGAACATTACTTTTGATGGAGGAGTTTTTAAACACTGTTTCTGTAGAAACTGCAAGGGGATATTTGGAGCTCTATGAGGCCTATTGCGGAAAAAGCTATATTTTCAAATAAAAACTACAGAGAAGCATTCTGTGAAACTTCTTTCTTATCTGTGCATTCAACTAACAGAGTTGAACATTACTTTAGATGGAGGATTTTTGAAACACTCTTTCTGTAGAAACTGCATGTGGATCATTGAGGCGCTATGAGGCCTATCGTGGAAAAAGAAATATCTTCCAATAAAAACTACAAAAAAGCATTCTCTGAATCTTCTTTCCGATCTGTGCATTCAACTAACAGAGTTGAACCTTACTTTTGATGGAGGAGTTTTGAACCACTCTTTCTGTAGAAACCGCAAGTGGACATTTGGAGCGCTATGAGGCCTGTAATGGAAAAGAAATATCTTCAAATAAAAACTACAGAGAAGCATTCTGTGAAACTTCTTTCTGATCTGTTCATTCAACTAAGAGTGTTGAAACTTACTATTGATTGAGGAGTTTTTAAACACTCTTTCTGTAGAAACTGCATGTGGATATTTGAGGCGCTATGAGGCCTATCGCTGAAAAAGGGATGTCTTCAAATAAAAACTTCACAGAAGCATTCTGTGAAACCACTTTCTGATCTGTGCATTCAACAAACAGAGTTGAACCTTCCTTTTGATGGAGGAGTTTTGAAACACTCTTTCTGTAGAAACTGCAATTGGACATTTGGAGCGCAATGAGGCCTATAGTGGTAAAAGGTATATCTTCAAATAAAAACTACACAGAAGCATTCTTTGAAACTTCTCTCTGATCTGTACATTCATCTAGCAGTGTTGAATCTTACTTTTGATTGAGGAGTTTTTAAACATTCTTTCTGTAGAAAGTGTAAGTGGATATTTGGAGTGCTATGAGGCCTATTGCGGAAAAAGGATTATCTTCAAATAAAAAGTGCACAAAAGAATTCTGTGAAACTTCTTTCTGATCTGTGCATTCAACTAACAGAGATGAACCTTACTTTTAATGGAAGACTTTTGAAACACTCTTTCTGTAGAAACTGCAGGTCGATATTTGGAGCGCTATGAAGCCTATCGCGGAAAAAGCAATAACTTCAAGTAAAAACTACACAGAAGCATTCTGTGAAACTTCTTTCTCATCTGTGCATTCACCTAACAGAGTAGAAACTTACTTTTGATTGAGGAGCTTTAAAACACTCTTTCTGTGTAAACTGCACGTGGACATTAGGAGAGCTCTGAGGCCAATCGTGGAAAAACGAATATCTTCAAGTAAAAACTACACAGAAGCATACTGTGAGACTTCATTCTGATCTGTACATTCATCTAACAGGGTTGAACCTTACTTTTCATGGAGATGTTTTGAAACACTCTTTCGGTAGATAGTGCAAGTTGTCATTTGGAGCGCTATGAGGCCTATAGTGGAAAAAGGAATATCTTCAAATAAAAACTACACAGTAGCATTCTGTGGAACTTCTTTCTGACCTGTGCATTCAACTAACCGAGTTGAACCTTACTTTGGGTGGAGGAGTTTTGAAACACTCTGTAGGAACTGGAAGTGGATATTTGTAGCGCTACGAGACCTATAGCGGAAAAAGGAATATCTTCCAATAAAAACTACACAGAAGCATTCTGTGGAAATCCTTATTGATCTGTTCATTCAACTAAAGGAGTTGAACCTTACTTTTGGTGGAAGACTATTGAAACACTCTTCCTGTAGAAACTGCAAGCGGACATTTGGAGTGCTATGAGGCCTATCGTGGAAAAAGGAATATCTTCATATAAAAACTACACAGTTGCATTCTGTGAAACTACTTTAAGATCTGTGCGTTCAACTGACAGAGTTGAAACTTGCTTTTGACTGAGGGGTTTTGAAACAGTCCTTCTGTGTAAACTGCAAGTGGACATTTGGATCTCTATGAGGCCTATGGTGGGAAAAGGAATACATTCAAACAAAAACTACACAGAAGCATTCTGTGAAACTACTTTCTGATCTGTTCATTCAACTAGCAGTGTTGATCCTAACTTTTGATGGAGGAGTTTTTGAAACACTCTTCTTACCGTACAAACTGCAAGAGAATATTTGGAGCTCTATGAGGCCTATCGCGGAAAAAGGAATATCTTCAAATAAAAACTACACAGAAGCATTCTGTGAAACTTCTTTCCGATCTGTGCATTCAACTAACAGAGTTGAACCTTACTTTTGATGGAGGAGTTTTGAACCACTCTTTCTGTAGAAACTGCAAGTGGACATTTGGAGCGCTATGAGGCCTATAATGGAAAAGGAATATCTTCAAATAAAAACTACACAGAAGCATTCTGTGAAACTTCTTTCTCAACTGTTCATTGAAATAACAGTGTTGAAAATTACTTTTGATATAGGAGCTTTTAAACACTCTTTCTGTAGAAACTGCATGTGGATATTTGAGGCGCTATGAGGCCTATCGCGGAAAAAGGGATGTCATCAAATAAAAACTTCACAGAAGAATTCTTTGAAACCACTTTCTTATCTGTGCATTCAACAAACAGAGGTGAACTTTACTTTTGATGGAGGAGTTTTCAAACACTCTTTCTGTGGAAACTACATGTGGACATATGGAGCCCCATGAGGCCTATCGTGGAGAAAGGAATATCTTCAAAGAAAGACTAGAGTAAAACGTTCTGTGAAACTTCTTTCTGATCTGGGCTTTCAACCAACAGAGTTGAACCTTACTTTGGATGGAGGAGTATTCAAACACTCTTTCTGTAGAAACTGCAAGTGGACATTTGGAGCGCTACGAGGCCTATCGCGAAAAAAGGAATATCTTCCAATAAAAACTACACAGAATCATTCTGTGAAATTTTTCTGATCTGTGCATTCAACTAACACACTTGAACATAACTTTTGATTGAGGAGTTTTCAAACACTCTTTCTGTAGAAACTGGAAGTGGACATTATGAGCGCTTTGAGGCCTATCGCGGAAAAAGGAATATCTTCAAATAAAAACTACACAGAAGCATTCTGTGAAACTTCTTTCTTATCTGTGCATTCAACTAACAGAGTTGAACCTTACTTTTGATGGAGGAGTTTTGAAATAATGTTTCTGTAGAAACTGCAAGTGGACATTTTGAGCGCTATGAGGCCTATTGCGGAAAAAGCTATATCTTCAAATAAAAACTACACGGAAGCATTCTGTGAAACTTCTTTCTGATCTGTGCATTCAACTAACAGAGGTGAACATTACTTTTGATGGAGGAGTTTTTAAACACTCTTTCTGTAGAAACTGCAAGGGGATATTTGGAGCGCTATGAGGCCTATTGCGGAAAAAGGAATATCTTCAAATAAAAAGTACACAGAAGCATTCTGTGACACTTCTTTCTTATCTGTGCATTCAACTAACAGAGTTGATTCTTACTTTTGATGGAGGAGTTTTGAAACACTATTTCTGTAGAAACTTCAAGTGGACATTTTGAGCGCTATGAGGCCTATGGCGGAAAAAGGTATATCTTCAAATAAAAACTACACAGAAGCATTCTGTGAAACTTCTTTCAGATCTGTGCATTCGACTAACAGAGCTGAACATTACTTTTGATGGAGGAGTTTTTAAACACTGTTTCTGTAGAAACTGCAAGGGGATATTTGGAGCTCTATGAGGCCTATTGCGGAAAAAGCTATATCTTCAAATAAAAACTACAGAGAAGCATTCTGTGAAACTTCTTTCTTATCTGTGCATTCAACTAACAGAGTTGAACATTACTTTAGATGGAGGATTTTTGAAACACTCTTTCTGTAGAAACTGCATGTGGATCATTGAGGCGCTATGAGGCCTATCGTGGAAAAAGAAATATCTTCCAATAAAAACTACAAAAAAGCATTCTCTGAATCTTCTTTCCGATCTGTGCATTCAACTAACAGAGTTGAACCTTACTTTTGATGGAGGAGTTTGAACCACTCTTTCTGTAGAAACCGCAAGTGGACATTTGGAGCGCTATGAGGCCTGTAATGGAAAAGAAATATCTTCAAATAAAAACTACAGAGAAGCATTCTGTGAAACTTCTTTCTGATCTGTTCATTCAACTAAGAGTGTTGAAACTTACTATTGATTGAGGAGTTTTTAAACACTCTTTCTGTAGAAACTGCATGTGGATATTTGAGGCGCTATGAGGCCTATCGCTGAAAAAGGGATGTCTTCAAATAAAAACTTCACAGAAGCATTCTGTGAAACCACTTTCTGATCTGTGCATTCAACAAACAGAGTTGAACCTTCCTTTTGATGGAGGAGTTTTGAAACACTCTTTCTGTAGAAACTGCAATTGGACATTTGGAGCGCAATGAGGCCTATAGTGGTAAAAGGTATATCTTCAAATAAAAACTACACAGAAGCATTCTTTGAAACTTCTCTCTGATCTGTACATTCATCTAGCAGTGTTGAATCTTACTTTTGATTGAGGAGTTTTTAAACATTCTTTCTGTAGAAAGTGTAAGTGGATATTTGGAGTGCTATGAGGCCTATTGCGGAAAAAGGATTATCTTCAAATAAAAAGTGCACAAAAGAATTCTGTGAAACTTCTTTCTGATCTGTGCATTCAACTAACAGAGATGAACCTTACTTTTAATGGAAGACTTTTGAAACACTCTTTCTGTAGAAACTGCAGGTCGATATTTGGAGCGCTATGAAGCCTATCGCAGAAAAAGCAATAACTTCAAGTAAAAACTACACAGAAGCATTCTGTGAAACTTCTTTCTCATCTGTGCATTCACCTAACAGAGTAGAACCTTACTTTTGATTGAGGAGCTTTAAAACACTCTTTCTGTGTAAACTGCACGTGGACATTAGGAGAGCTCTGAGGCCAATCGTGGAAAAACGAATATCTTCAAGTGAAAACTACACAGAAGCAGACTGTGAGACTTCATTCTGATCTGTACATTCATCTAACAGGGTTGAACCTTACTTTTCATGGAGATGTTTTGAAACACTCTTTCGGTAGATAGTGCAAGTTGTCATTTGGAGCGCTATGAGGCCTATAGTGGAAAAAGGAATATCTTCAAATAAAAACTACACAGTAGCATTCTGTGGAACTTCTTTCTGACCTGTGCATTCAACTAACCGAGTTGAACCTTACTTTGGGTGGAGGAGTTTTGAAACACTCTGTAGGAACTGGAAGTGGATATTTGTAGCGCTACGAGACCTATAGCGGAAAAAGGAATATCTTCCAATAAAAACTACACAGAAGCATTCTGTGGAAATCCTTATTGATCTGTTCATTCAACTAAAGGAGTTGAACCTTACTTTTGGTGGAAGACTATTGAAACACTCTTCCTGTAGAAACTGCAAGCGGACATTTGGAGTGCTATGAGGCCTATCGTGGAAAAAGGAATATCTTCATATAAAAACTACACAGTTGCATTCTGTGAAACTACTTTATGATCTGTGCGTTCAACTGACAGAGTTGAAACTTGCTTTTGACTGAGGGGTTTTGAAACAGTCCTTCTGTGTAAACTGCAAGTGGACATTTGGATCTCTATGAGGCCTATGGTGGGAAAAGGAATACATTCAAACAAAAACTACACAGAAGCATTCTGTGAAACTACTTTCTGATCTGTTCATTCAACTAGCAGTGTTGATCCTAACTTTTGATGGAGGAGTTTTTGAAACACTCTTCTTACCGTACAAACTGCAAGAGAATATTTGGAGCTCTATGAGGCCTATCGCGGAAAAAGGAATATCTTCAAATAAAAACTACACAGAAGCATTCTGTGAAACTTCTTTCCGATCTGTGCATTCAAATAACAGAGTTGAACCTTACTTTTGATGGAGGAGTTTTGAACCACTCTTTCTGTAGAAACTGCAAGTGGACATTTGGAGCGCTATGAGGCCTATAATGGAAAAGGAATATCTTCAAATAAAAACTACACAGAAGCATTCTGTGAAACTTCTTTCTCAACTGTTCATTGAAATAACAGTGTTGAAAATTACTTTTGATGGAGGAGCTTTTAAACACTCTTTCTGTAGAAACTGCTTGTGGATATTTGAGGCGCTATGAGGCCTATCGCTGAAAAAGGGATGTCATCAAATAAAAACTTCACAGAAGCATTCTTTGAAACCACTTTCTTATCTGTGCATTCAACAAACAGAGGTGAACTTTACTTTTGATGGAGGAGTTTTTGAAACTCTTCTTACCGTACAAACTGCAAGAGAATATTTGGAGCTCTATGAGGCCTATCGCGGAAAAAGGAATATCTTCAAATAAAAACTACACAGAAGCATTCTGTGAAACTTCTTTCCGATCTGTGCATTCAACTAACAGAGTTGAACCTTACTTTTGATGGAGGAGTTTTGAACCACTCTTTCTGTAGAAACTGCAAGTGGACATTTGGAGCGCTATGAGGCCTATAATGGAAAAGGAATATCTTCAAATAAAAACTACACAGAAGCATTCTGTGAAACTTCTTTCTCAACTGTTCATTGAAATAACAGTGTTGAAAATTACTTTTGATGGAGGAGCTTTTAAACACTCTTTCTGTAGAAACTGCATGTGGATATTTGAGGCGCTATGAGGCCTATCGCTGAAAAAGGGATGTCATCAAATAAAAACTTCACAGAAGCATTCTTTGAAACCACTTTCTTATCTGTGCATTCAACAAACAGAGGTGAACTTTACTTTTGATGGAGGAGTTTTCAAACACTCTTTCTGTGGAAACTACATGTGGACATATGGAGCCCCATGAGGCCTATCTTGGAGAAAGCAATATCTTCAAAGAAAGACTAGAGTAAAACGTTCTGTGAAACTTCTTTCTGATCTGGGCTTTCAACCAACAGAGTTGAACCTTACTTTGGATGGAGGAGTATTCAAACACTCTTTCTGTAGAAACTGCAAGTGGACATTTGGAGCGCTACGAGGCCTATCGCGGAAAAAGGAATATCTTCCAATAAAAACTACACAGAAGCATTCTGTGAAATTTTTCTGATCTGTGCATTCAACTAACACACTTGAACATAACTTTTGATTGAGGAGTTTTCAAACACTCTTTCTGTAGAAACTGGAAGTGGACATTATGAGCGCTTTGAGGCCTATCGCGGAAAAAGGAATATCTTCAAATAAAAACTACACAGAAGCATTCTGTGAAACTTCTTTCTTATCTGTGCATTCAACTAACAGAGTTGAACCTTACTTTTGATGGAGGAGTTTTGAAATAATGTTTCTGTAGAAACTGCAAGTGGATATTTTGAGCGCTATGAGGCCTATCGCGGAAAAAGCTATATCTTCAAATAAAAACTACACGGAAGCATTCTGTGAAACTTCTTTCTGATCTGTGCATTCAACTAACAGAGGTGAACATTACTTTTGATGGAGGAGTTTTTAAACACTCTTTCTGTAGAAACTGCAAGGGGATATTTGGAGCGCTATGAGGCCTATTGCGGAAAAAGGAATATCTTCAAATAAAAAGTACACAGAAGCATTCTGTGACACTTCTTTCTTATCTGTGCATTCAACTAACAGAGTTGATTCTTACTTTTGATGGAGGAGTTTTGAAACACTATTTCTGTAGAAACTTCAAGTGGACATTTTGAGCGCTATGAGGCCTATGGCGGAAAAAGGTATATCTTCAAATAAAAACTACACAGAAGCATTCTGTGAAACTTCTTTCGGATCTGTGCATTCGACTAACAGAGCTGAACATTACTTTTGATGGAGGAGTTTTTAAACACTGTTTCTGTAGAAACTGCAAGGGGATATTTGGAGCTCTATGAGGCCTATTGCGGAAAAAGCTATATCTTCAAATAAAAACTACAGAGAAGCATTCTGTGAAACTTCTTTCTTATCTGTGCATTCAACTAACAGAGTTGAACATTACTTTAGATGGAGGATTTTTGAAACACTCTTTCTGTAGAAACTGCATGTGGATCATTGAGGCGCTATGAGGCCTATCGTGGAAAAAGAAATATCTTCCAATAAAAACTACAAAAAAGCATTCTCTGAATCTTCTTTCCGATCTGTGCATTCAACTAACAGAGTTGAACCTTACTTTTGGTGGAGGAGTTTTGAACCACTCTTTCTGTAGAAACCGCAAGTGGACATTTGGAGCGCTATGAGGCCTGTAATGGAAAAGAAATATCTTCAAATAAAAACTACAGAGAAGCATTCTGTGAAACTTCTTTCTGATCTGTTCATTCAACTAAGAGTGTTGAAACTTACTATTGATTGAGGAGTTTTTAAACACTCTTTCTGTAGAAACTGCATGTGGATATTTGAGGCGCTATGAGGCCTATCGCTGAAAAAGGGATGTCTTCAAATAAAAACTTCACAGAAGCATTCTGTGAAACCACTTTCTGATCTGTGCATTCAACAAACAGAGTTGAACCTTCCTTTTGATGGAGGAGTTTTGAAACACTCTTTCTGTAGAAACTGCAATTGGACATTTGGAGCGCAATGAGGCCTATAGTGGTAAAAGGTATATCTTCAAATAAAAACTACACAGAAGCATTCTTTGAAACTTCTCTCTGATCTGTACATTCATCTAGCAGTGTTGAATCTTACTTTTGATTGAGGAGTTTTTAAACATTCTTTCTGTAGAAAGTGTAAGTTGATATTTGGAGTGCTATGAGGCCTAATGCGGAAAAAGGATTATCTTCAAATAAAAAGTGCACAAAAGAATTCTGTGAAACTTCTTTCTGATCTGTGCATTCAACTAACAGAGATGAACCTTACTTTTAATGGAAGACTTTTGAAACACTCTTTCTGTAGAAACTGCAGGTCGATATTTGGAGCGCTATGAAGCCTATCGTGGAAAAAGCAATAACTTCAAGTAAAAACTACACAGAAGCATTCTGTGAAACTTCTTTCTCATCTGTGCATTCACCTAACAGAGTAGAACCTTACTTTTGATTGAGGAGCTTTAAAACACTCTTTCTATGTATACTGCACGTGGACATTAGGAGAGCTCTGAGGCCAATCGTGGAAAAACGAATATCTTCAAGTGAAAACTACACAGAAGCAGACTGTGAGACTTCATTCTGATCTGTACATTCATCTAACAGGGTTGAACCTTACTTTTCATGGAGATGTTTTGAAACACTCTTTCGGTAGATAGTGCAAGTTGTCATTTGGAGCGCTATGAGGCCTATAGTGGAAAAAGGAATATCTTCAAATAAAAACTACACAGTAGCATTCTGTGGAACTTCTTTCTGACCTGTGCATTCAACTAACCGAGTTGAACCTTACTTTGGGTGGAGGAGTTTTGAAACACTCTGTAGGAACTGGAAGTGGATATTTGTAGCGCTACGAGACCTATAGCGGAAAAAGGAATATCTTCCAATAAAAACTACACAGAAGCATTCTGTGGAAATCCTTATTGATCTGTTCATTCAACTAAAGGAGTTGAACCTTACTTTTGGTGGAAGACTATTGAAACACTCTTCCTGTAGAAACTGCAAGCGGACATTTGGAGTGCTATGAGGCCTATCGTGGAAAAAGGAATATCTTCATATAAAAACTACACAGTTGCATTCTGTGAAACTACTTTATGATCTGTGCGTTCAACTGACAGAGTTGAAACTTGCTTTTGACTGAGGGGTTTTGAAACAGTCCTTCTGTGTAAACTGCAAGTGGACATTTGGATCTCTATGAGGCCTATGGTGGGAAAAGGAATACATTCAAACAAAAACTACACAGAAGCATTCTGTGAAACTACTTTCTGATCTGTTCATTCAACTAGCAGTGTTGATCCTAACTTTTGATGGAGGAGTTTTTGAAACACTCTTCTTACCGTACAAACTGCAAGAGAATATTTGGAGCTCTATGAGGCCTATCGCGGAAAAAGGAATATCTTCAAATAAAAACTACACAGAAGCATTCTGTGAAACTTCTTTCCGATCTGTGCATTCAACTAACAGAGTTGAACCTTACTTTTGATGGAGGAGTTTTGAACCACTCTTTCTGTAGAAACTGCAAGTGGACATTTGGAGCGCTATGAGGCCTATAATGGAAAAGGAATATCTTCAAATAAAAACTACACAGAAGCATTCTGTGAAACTTCTTTCTCAACTGTTCATTGAAATAACAGTGTTGAAAATTACTTTTGATGGAGGAGCTTTTAAACACTCTTTCTGTAGAAACTGCATGTGGATATTTGAGGCGCTATGAGGCCTATCGCTGAAAAAGGGATGTCATCAAATAAAAACTTCACAGAAGCATTCTTTGAAACCACTTTCTTATCTGTGCATTCAACAAACAGAGGTGAACTTTACTTTTGATGGAGGAGTTTTCAAACACTCTTTCTGTGGAAACTACATGTGGACATATGGAGCCCCATGAGGCCTATCGTGGAGAAAGGAATATCTTCAAAGAGAGACTAGAGTAAAACGTTCTGTGAAACTTCTTTCTGATCTGGGCTTTCAACCAACAGAGTTGAACCTTACTTTGGATGGAGGAGTATTCAAACACTCTTTCTGTAGAAACTGCAAGTGGACATTTGGAGCGCTACGAGGCCTATCGCGGAAAAAGGAATATCTTCCAATAAAAACTACACAGAAGCATTCTGTGAAATTTTTCTGATCTGTGCATTCAACTAACACACTTGAACATAACTTTTGATTGAGGAGTTTTCAAACACTCTTTCTGTAGAAACTGGAAGTGGACATTATGAGCGCTTTGAGGCCTATCGCGGAAAAAGGAATATCTTCAAATAAAAACTACACAGAAGCATTCTGTGAAACTTCTTTCTTATCTGTGCATTCAACTAACAGAGTTGAACCTTACTTTTGATGGAGGAGTTTTGAAATAATGTTTCTGTAGAAACTGCAAGTGGATATTTTGAGCGCTATGAGGCCTATCGCGGAAAAAGCTATATCTTCAAATAAAAACTACACGGAAGCATTCTGTGAAACTTCTTTCTGATCTGTGCATTCAACTAACAGAGGTGAACATTACTTTTGATGGAGGAGTTTTTAAACACTCTTTCTGTAGAAACTGCAAGGGGATATTTGGAGCGCTATGAGGCCTATTGCGGAAAAAGGAATATCTTCAAATAAAAAGTACACAGAAGCATTCTGTGACACTTCTTTCTTATCTGTGCATTCAACTAACAGAGTTGATTCTTACTTTTGATGGAGGAGTTTTGAAACACTATTTCTGTAGAAACTTCAAGTGGACATTTTGAGCGCTATGAGGCCTATGGCGGAAAAAGGTATATCTTCAAATAAAAACTACACAGAAGCATTCTGTGAAACTTCTTTCAGATCTGTGCATTCGACTAACAGAGCTGAACATTACTTTTGATGGAGGAGTTTTTAAACACTGTTTCTGTAGAAACTGCAAGGGGATATTTGGGGCTCTATGAGGCCTATTGCGGAAAAAGCTATATCTTCAAATAAAAACTACAGAGAAGCATTCTGTGAAACTTCTTTCTTATCTGTGCATTCAACTAACAGAGTTGAACATTACTTTAGATGGAGGATTTTTGAAACACTCTTTCTGTAGAAACTGCATGTGGATCATTGAGGCGCTATGAGGCCTATCGTGGAAAAAGAAATATCTTCCAATAAAAACTACAAAAAAGCATTCTCTGAATCTTCTTTCCGATCTGTGCATTCAACTAACAGAGTTGAACCTTACTTTTGATGGAGGAGTTTTGAACCACTCTTTCTGTAGAAACCGCAAGTGGACATTTGGAGCGCTATGAGGCCTGTAATGGAAAAGAAATATCTTCAAATAAAAACTACAGAGAAGCATTCTGTGAAACTTCTTTCTGATCTGTTCATTCAACTAAGAGTGTTGAAACTTACTATTGATTGAGGAGTTTTTAAACACTCTTTCTGTAGAAACTGCATGTGGATATTTGAGGCGCTATGAGGCCTATCGCTGAAAAAGGGATGTCTTCAAATAAAAACTTCACAGAGGCATTCTGTGAAACCACTTTCTGATCTGTGCATTCAACAAACAGAGTTGAACCTTCCTTTTGATGGAGGAGTTTTGAAACACTCTTTCTGTAGAAACTGCAATTGGACATTTGGAGCGCAATGAGGCCTATAGTGGTAAAAGGTATATCTTCAAATAAAAACTACACAGAAGCATTCTTTGAAACTTCTCTCTGATCTGTACATTCATCTAGCAGTGTTGAATCTTACTTTTGATTGAGGAGTTTTTAAACATTCTTTCTGTAGAAAGTGTAAGTGGATATTTGGAGTGCTATGAGGCCTATTGCGGAAAAAGGATTATCTTCAAATAAAAAGTGCACAAAAGAATTCTGTGAAACTTCTTTCTGATCTGTGCATTCAACTAACAGAGATGAACCTTACTTTTAATGGAAGACTTTTGAAACACTCTTTCTGTAGAAACTGCAGGTCGATATTTGGAGCGCTATGAAGCCTATCGCGGAAAAAGCAATAACTTCAAGTAAAAACTACACAGAAGCATTCTGTGAAACTTCTTTCTCATCTGTGCATTCACCTAACAGAGTAGAACCTTACTTTTGATTGAGGAGCTTTAAAACACTCTTTCTGTGTAAACTGCACGTGGACATTAGGAGAGCTCTGAGGCCAATCGTGGAAAAACGAATATCTTCAAGTAAAAACTACACAGAAGCAGACTGTGAGACTTCATTCTGATCTGTACATTCATCTAACAGGGTTGAACCTTACTTTTCATGGAGATGTTTTGAAACACTCTTTCGGTAGATAGTGCAAGTTGTCATTTGGAGCGCTATGAGGCCTATAGTGGAAAAAGGAATATCTTCAAATAAAAACTACACAGTAGCATTCTGTGGAACTTCTTTCTGACCTGTGCATTCAACTAACCGAGTTGAACCTTACTTTGGGTGGAGGAGTTTTGAAACACTCTGTAGGAACTGGAAGTGGATATTTGTAGCGCTACGAGACCTATAGCGGAAAAAGGAATATCTTCCAATAAAAACTACACAGAAGCATTCTGTGGAAATCCTTATTGATCTGTTCATTCAACTAAAGGAGTTGAACCTTACTTTTGGTGGAAGACTATTGAAACACTCTTCCTGTAGAAACTGCAAGCGGACATTTGGAGTGCTATGAGGCCTATCGTGGAAAAAGGAATATCTTCATATAAAAACTACACAGTTGCATTCTGTGAAACTACTTTATGATCTGTGCGTTCAACTGACAGAGTTGAAACTTGCTTTTGACTGAGGGGTTTTGAAACAGTCCTTCTGTGTAAACTGCAAGTGGACATTTGGATCTCTATGAGGCCTATGGTGGGAAAAGGAATACATTCAAACAAAAACTACACAGAAGCATTCTGTGAAACTACTTTCTGATCTGTTCATTCAACTAGCAGTGTTGATCCTAACTTTTGATGGAGGAGTTTTTGAAACACTCTTCTTACCGTACAAACTGCAAGAGAATATTTGGAGCTCTATGAGGCCTATCGCGGAAAAAGGAATATCTTCAAATAAAAACTACACAGAAGCATTCTGTGAAACTTCTTTCCGATCTGTGCATTCAACTAACAGAGTTGAACCTTACTTTTGATGGAGGAGTTTTGAACCACTCTTTCTGTAGAAACTGCAAGTGGACATTTGGAGCGCTATGAGGCCTATAATGGAAAAGGAATATCTTCAAATAAAAACTACACAGAAGCATTCTGTGAAACTTCTTTCTCAACTGTTCATTGAAATAACAGTGTTGAAAATTACTTTTGATGGAGGAGCTTTTAAACACTCTTTCTGTAGAAACTGCATGTGGATATTTGAGGCGCTATGAGGCCTATCGCTGAAAAAGGGATGTCATCAAATAAAAACTTCACAGAAGCATTCTTTGAAACCACTTTCTTATCTGTGCATTCAACAAACAGAGGTGAACTTTACTTTTGATGGAGGAGTTTTCAAACACTCTTTCTGTGGAAACTACATGTGGACATATGGAGCCCCATGAGGCCTATCGTGGAGAAAGGAATATCTTCAAAGAAAGACTAGAGTAAAACGTTCTGTGAAACTTCTTTCTGATCTGGGCTTTCAACCAACAGAGTTGAACCTTACTTTGGATGGAGGAGTATTCAAACACTCTTTCTGTAGAAACTGCAAGTGGACATTTGGAGCGCTACGAGGCCTATCGCGAAAAAAGGAATATCTTCCAATAAAAACTACACAGAATCATTCTGTGAAATTTTTCTGATCTGTGCATTCAACTAACACACTTGAACATAACTTTTGATTGAGGAGTTTTCAAACACTCTTTCTGTAGAAACTGGAAGTGGACATTATGAGCGCTTTGAGGCCTATCGCGGAAAAAGGAATATCTTCAAATAAAAACTACACAGAAGCATTCTGTGAAACTTCTTTCTTATCTGTGCATTCAACTAACAGAGTTGAACCTTACTTTTGATGGAGGAGTTTTGAAATAATGTTTCTGTAGAAACTGCAAGTGGACATTTTGAGCGCTATGAGGCCTATCGCGGAAAAAGCTATATCTTCAAATAAAAACTACACGGAAGCATTCTGTGAAACTTCTTTCTGATCTGTGCATTCAACTAACAGAGGTGAACATTACTTTTGATGGAGGAGTTTTTAAACACTCTTTCTGTAGAAACTGCAAGGGGATATTTGGAGCGCTATGAGGCCTATTGCGGAAAAAGGAATATCTTCAAATAAAAAGTACACAGAAGCATTCTGTGACACTTCTTTCTTATCTGTGCATTCAACTAACAGAGTTGATTCTTACTTTTGATGGAGGAGTTTTGAAACACTATTTCTGTAGAAACTTCAAGTGGACATTTTGAGCGCTATGAGGCCTATGGCGGAAAAAGGTATATCTTCAAATAAAAACTACACAGAAGCATTCTGTGAAACTTCTTTCAGATCTGTGCATTCGACTAACAGAGCTGAACATTACTTTTGATGGAGGAGTTTTTAAACACTGTTTCTGTAGAAACTGCAAGGGGATATTTGGAGCTCTATGAGGCCTATTGCGGAAAAAGCTATATCTTCAAATAAAAACTACAGAGAAGCATTCTGTGAAACTTCTTTCTTATCTGTGCATTCAACTAACAGAGTTGAACATTACTTTAGATGGAGGATTTTTGAAACACTCTTTCTGTAGAAACTGCATGTGGATCATTGAGGCGCTATGAGGCCTATCGTGGAAAAAGAAATATCTTCCAATAAAAACTACAAAAAAGCATTCTCTGAATCTTCTTTCCGATCTGTGCATTCAACTAACAGAGTTGAACCTTACTTTTGATGGAGGAGTTTTGAACCACTCTTTCTGTAGAAACCGCAAGTGGACATTTGGAGCGCTATGAGGCCTGTAATGGAAAAGAAATATCTTCAAATAAAAACTACAGAGAAGCATTCTGTGAAACTTCTTTCTGATCTGTTCATTCAACTAAGAGTGTTGAAACTTACTATTGATTGAGGAGTTTTTAAACACTCTTTCTGTAGAAACTGCATGTGGATATTTGAGGCGCTATGAGGCCTATCGCTGAAAAAGGGATGTCTTCAAATAAAAACTTCACAGAAGCATTCTGTGAAACCACTTTCTGATCTGTGCATTCAACAAACAGAGTTGAACCTTCCTTTTGATGGAGGAGTTTTGAAACACTCTTTCTGTAGAAACTGCAATTGGACATTTGGAGCGCAATGAGGCCTATAGTGGTAAAAGGTATATCTTCAAATAAAAACTACACAGAAGCATTCTTTGAAACTTCTCTCTGATCTGTACATTCATCTAGCAGTGTTGAATCTTACTTTTGATTGAGGAGTTTTTAAACATTCTTTCTGTAGAAAGTGTAAGTGGATATTTGGAGTGCTATGAGGCCTATTGCGGAAAAAGGATTATCTTCAAATAAAAAGTGCACAAAAGAATTCTGTGAAACTTCTTTCTGATCTGTGCATTCAACTAACAGAGATGAACCTTACTTTTAATGGAAGACTTTTGAAACACTCTTTCTGTAGAAACTGCAGGTCGATATTTGGAGCGCTATGAAGCCTATCGCGGAAAAAGCAATAACTTCAAGTAAAAACTACACAGAAGCATTCTGTGAAACTTCTTTCTCATCTGTGCATTCACCTAACAGAGTAGAACCTTACTTTTGATTGAGGAGCTTTAAAACACTCTTTCTGTGTAAACTGCACGTGGACATTAGGAGAGCTCTGAGGCCAATCGTGGAAAAACGAATATCTTCAAGTGAAAACTACACAGAAGCAGACTGTGAGACTTCATTCTGATCTGTACATTCATCTAACAGGGTTGAACCTTACTTTTCATGGAGATGTTTTGAAACACTCTTTCGGTAGATAGTGCAAGTTGTCATTTGGAGCGCTATGAGGCCTATAGTGGAAAAAGGAATATCTTCAAATAAAAACTACACAGTAGCATTCTGTGGAACTTCTTTCTGACCTGTGCATTCAACTAACCGAGTTGAACCTTACTTTGGGTGGAGGAGTTTTGAAACACTCTGTAGGAACTGGAAGTGGATATTTGTAGCGCTACGAGACCTATAGCGGAAAAAGGAATATCTTCCAATAAAAACTACACAGAAGCATTCTGTGGAAATCCTTATTGATCTGTTCATTCAACTAAAGGAGTTGAACCTTACTTTTGGTGGAAGACTATTGAAACACTCTTCCTGTAGAAACTGCAAGCGGACATTTGGAGTGCTATGAGGCCTATCGTGGAAAAAGGAATATCTTCATATAAAAACTACACAGTTGCATTCTGTGAAACTACTTTATGATCTGTGCGTTCAACTGACAGAGTTGAAACTTGCTTTTGACTGAGGGGTTTTGAAACAGTCCTTCTGTGTAAACTGCAAGTGGACATTTGGATCTCTATGAGGCCTATGGTGGGAAAAGGAATACATTCAAACAAAAACTACACAGAAGCATTCTGTGAAACTACTTTCTGATCTGTTCATTCAACTAGCAGTGTTGATCCTAACTTTTGATGGAGGAGTTTTTGAAACACTCTTCTTACCGTACAAACTGCAAGAGAATATTGGGAGCTCTATGAGGCCTATCGCGGAAAAAGGAATATCTTCAAATAAAAACTACACAGAAGCATTCTGTGAAACTTCTTTCCGATCTGTGCATTCAAATAACAGAGTTGAACCTTACTTTTGATGGAGGAGTTTTGAACCACTCTTTCTGTAGAAACTGCAAGTGGACATTTGGAGCGCTATGAGGCCTATAATGGAAAAGGAATATCTTCAAATAAAAACTACACAGAAGCATTCTGTGACACTTCTTTCTCAACTGTTCATTGAAATAACAGTGTTGAAAATTACTTTTGATGGAGGAGCTTTTAAACACTCTTTCTGTAGAAACTGCTTGTGGATATTTGAGGCGCTATGAGGCCTATCGCTGAAAAAGGGATGTCATCAAATAAAAACTTCACAGAAGCATTCTTTGAAACCACTTTCTTATCTGTGCATTCAACAAACAGAGGTGAACTTTACTTTTGATGGAGGAGTTTTTGAAACTCTTCTTACCGTACAAACTGCAAGAGAATATTTGGAGCTCTATGAGGCCTATCGCGGAAAAAGGAATATCTTCAAATAAAAACTACACAGAAGCATTCTGTGAAACTTCTTTCCGATCTGTGCATTCAACTAACAGAGTTGAACCTTACTTTTGATGGAGGAGTTTTGAACCACTCTTTCTGTAGAAACTGCAAGTGGACATTTGGAGCGCTATGAGGCCTATAATGGAAAAGGAATATCTTCAAATAAAAACTACACAGAAGCATTCTGTGAAACTTCTTTCTCAACTGTTCATTGAAATAACAGTGTTGAAAATTACTTTTGATGGAGGAGCTTTTAAACACTCTTTCTGTAGAAACTGCATGTGGATATTTGAGGCGCTATGAGGCCTATCGCTGAAAAAGGGATGTCATCAAATAAAAACTTCACAGAAGCATTCTTTGAAACCACTTTCTTATCTGTGCATTCAACAAACAGAGGTGAACTTTGCTTTTGATGGAGGAGTTTTCAAACACTCTTTCTGTGGAAACTACATGTGGACATATGGAGCCCCATGAGGCCTATCTTGGAGAAAGCAATATCTTCAAAGAAAGACTAGAGTAAAACGTTCTGTGAAACTTCTTTCTGATCTGGGCTTTCAACCAACAGAGTTGAACCTTACTTTGGATGGAGGAGTATTCAAACACTCTTTCTGTAGAAACTGCAAGTGGACATTTGGAGCGCTACGAGGCCTATCGCGGAAAAAGGAATATCTTCCAATAAAAACTACACAGAAGCATTCTGTGAAATTTTTCTGATCTGTGCATTCAACTAACACACTTGAACATAACTTTTGATTGAGGAGTTTTCAAACACTCTTTCTGTAGAAACTGGAAGTGGACATTATGAGCGCTTTGAGGCCTATCGCGGAAAAAGGAATATCTTCAAATAAAAACTACACAGAAGCATTCTGTGAAACTTCTTTCTTATCTGTGCATTCAACTAACAGAGTTGAACCTTACTTTTGATGGAGGAGTTTTGAAATAATGTTTCTGTAGAAACTGCAAGTGGATATTTTGAGCGCTATGAGGCCTATCGCGGAAAAAGCTATATCTTCAAATAAAAACTACACGGAAGCATTCTGTGAAACTTCTTTCTGATCTGTGCATTCAACTAACAGAGGTGAACATTACTTTTGATGGAGGAGTTTTTAAACACTCTTTCTGTAGAAACTGCAAGGGGATATTTGGAGCGCTATGAGGCCTATTGCGGAAAAAGGAATATCTTCAAATAAAAAGTACACAGAAGCATTCTGTGACACTTCTTTCTTATCTGTGCATTCAACTAACAGAGTTGATTCTTACTTTTGATGGAGGAGTTTTGAAACACTATTTCTGTAGAAACTTCAAGTGGACATTTTGAGCGCTATGAGGCCTATGGCGGAAAAAGGTATATCTTCAAATAAAAACTACACAGAAGCATTCTGTGAAACTTCTTTCGGATCTGTGCATTCGACTAACAGAGCTGAACATTACTTTTGATGGAGGAGTTTTTAAACACTGTTTCTGTAGAAACTGCAAGGGGATATTTGGAGCTCTATGAGGCCTATTGCGGAAAAAGCTATATCTTCAAATAAAAACTACAGAGAAGCATTCTGTGAAACTTCTTTCTTATCTGTGCATTCAACTAACAGAGTTGAACATTACTTTAGATGGAGGATTTTTGAAACACTCTTTCTGTAGAAACTGCATGTGGATCATTGAGGCGCTATGAGGCCTATCGTGGAAAAAGAAATATCTTCCAATAAAAACTACAAAAAAGCATTCTCTGAATCTTCTTTCCGATCTGTGCATTCAACTAACAGAGTTGAACCTTACTTTTGGTGGAGGAGTTTTGAACCACTCTTTCTGTAGAAACCGCAAGTGGACATTTGGAGCGCTATGAGGCCTGTAATGGAAAAGAAATATCTTCAAATAAAAACTACAGAGAAGCATTCTGTGAAACTTCTTTCTGATCTGTTCATTCAACTAAGAGTGTTGAAACTTACTATTGATTGAGGAGTTTTTAAACACTCTTTCTGTAGAAACTGCATGTGGATATTTGAGGCGCTATGAGGCCTATCGCTGAAAAAGGGATGTCTTCAAATAAAAACTTCACAGAAGCATTCTGTGAAACCACTTTCTGATCTGTGCATTCAACAAACAGAGTTGAACCTTCCTTTTGATGGAGGAGTTTTGAAACACTCTTTCTGTAGAAACTGCAATTGGACATTTGGAGCGCAATGAGGCCTATAGTGGTAAAAGGTATATCTTCAAATAAAAACTACACAGAAGCATTCTTTGAAACTTCTCTCTGATCTGTACATTCATCTAGCAGTGTTGAATCTTACTTTTGATTGAGGAGTTTTTAAACATTCTTTCTGTAGAAAGTGTAAGTTGATATTTGGAGTGCTATGAGGCCTAATGCGGAAAAAGGATTATCTTCAAATAAAAAGTGCACAAAAGAATTCTGTGAAACTTCTTTCTGATCTGTGCATTCAACTAACAGAGATGAACCTTACTTTTAATGGAAGACTTTTGAAACACTCTTTCTGTAGAAACTGCAGGTCGATATTTGGAGCGCTATGAAGCCTATCGTGGAAAAAGCAATAACTTCAAGTAAAAACTACACAGAAGCATTCTGTGAAACTTCTTTCTCATCTGTGCATTCACCTAACAGAGTAGAACCTTACTTTTGATTGAGGAGCTTTAAAACACTCTTTCTATGTATACTGCACGTGGACATTAGGAGAGCTCTGAGGCCAATCGTGGAAAAACGAATATCTTCAAGTGAAAACTACACAGAAGCAGACTGTGAGACTTCATTCTGATCTGTACATTCATCTAACAGGGTTGAACCTTACTTTTCATGGAGATGTTTTGAAACACTCTTTCGGTAGATAGTGCAAGTTGTCATTTGGAGCGCTATGAGGCCTATAGTGGAAAAAGGAATATCTTCAAATAAAAACTACACAGTAGCATTCTGTGGAACTTCTTTCTGACCTGTGCATTCAACTAACCGAGTTGAACCTTACTTTGGGTGGAGGAGTTTTGAAACACTCTGTAGGAACTGGAAGTGGATATTTGTAGCGCTACGAGACCTATAGCGGAAAAAGGAATATCTTCCAATAAAAACTACACAGAAGCATTCTGTGGAAATCCTTATTGATCTGTTCATTCAACTAAAGGAGTTGAACCTTACTTTTGGTGGAAGACTATTGAAACACTCTTCCTGTAGAAACTGCAAGCGGACATTTGGAGTGCTATGAGGCCTATCGTGGAAAAAGGAATATCTTCATATAAAAACTACACAGTTGCATTCTGTGAAACTACTTTATGATCTGTGCGTTCAACTGACAGAGTTGAAACTTGCTTTTGACTGAGGGGTTTTGAAACAGTCCTTCTGTGTAAACTGCAAGTGGACATTTGGATCTCTATGAGGCCTATGGTGGGAAAAGGAATACATTCAAACAAAAACTACACAGAAGCATTCTGTGAAACTACTTTCTGATCTGTTCATTCAACTAGCAGTGTTGATCCTAACTTTTGATGGAGGAGTTTTTGAAACACTCTTCTTACCGTACAAACTGCAAGAGAATATTTGGAGCTCTATGAGGCCTATCGCGGAAAAAGGAATATCTTCAAATAAAAACTACACAGAAGCATTCTGTGAAACTTCTTTCCGATCTGTGCATTCAACTAACAGAGTTGAACCTTACTTTTGATGGAGGAGTTTTGAACCACTCTTTCTGTAGAAACTGCAAGTGGACATTTGGAGCGCTATGAGGCCTATAATGGAAAAGGAATATCTTCAAATAAAAACTACACAGAAGCATTCTGTGAAACTTCTTTCTCAACTGTTCATTGAAATAACAGTGTTGAAAATTACTTTTGATGGAGGAGCTTTTAAACACTCTTTCTGTAGAAACTGCATGTGGATATTTGAGGCGCTATGAGGCCTATCGCTGAAAAAGGGATGTCATCAAATAAAAACTTCACAGAAGCATTCTTTGAAACCACTTTCTTATCTGTGCATTCAACAAACAGAGGTGAACTTTACTTTTGATGGAGGAGTTTTCAAACACTCTTTCTGTGGAAACTACATGTGGACATATGGAGCCCCATGAGGCCTATCGTGGAGAAAGGAATATCTTCAAAGAGAGACTAGAGTAAAACGTTCTGTGAAACTTCTTTCTGATCTGGGCTTTCAACCAACAGAGTTGAACCTTACTTTGGATGGAGGAGTATTCAAACACTCTTTCTGTAGAAACTGCAAGTGGACATTTGGAGCGCTACGAGGCCTATCGCGGAAAAAGGAATATCTTCCAATAAAAACTACACAGAAGCATTCTGTGAAATTTTTCTGATCTGTGCATTCAACTAACACACTTGAACATAACTTTTGATTGAGGAGTTTTCAAACACTCTTTCTGTAGAAACTGGAAGTGGACATTATGAGCGCTTTGAGGCCTATCGCGGAAAAAGGAATATCTTCAAATAAAAACTACACAGAAGCATTCTGTGAAACTTCTTTCTTATCTGTGCATTCAACTAACACAGTTGAACCTTACTTTTGATGGAGGAGTTTTGAAATAATGTTTCTGTAGAAACTGCAAGTGGATATTTTGAGCGCTATGAGGCCTATCGCGGAAAAAGCTATATCTTCAAATAAAAACTACACGGAAGCATTCTGTGAAACTTCTTTCTGATCTGTGCATTCAACTAACAGAGGTGAACATTACTTTTGATGGAGGAGTTTTTAAACACTCTTTCTGTAGAAACTGCAAGGGGATATTTGGAGCGCTATGAGGCCTATTGCGGAAAAAGGAATATCTTCAAATAAAAAGTACACAGAAGCATTCTGTGACACTTCTTTCTTATCTGTGCATTCAACTAACAGAGTTGATTCTTACTTTTGATGGAGGAGTTTTGAAACACTATTTCTGTAGAAACTTCAAGTGGACATTTTGAGCGCTATGAGGCCTATGGCGGAAAAAGGTATATCTTCAAATAAAAACTACACAGAAGCATTCTGTGAAACTTCTTTCAGATCTGTGCATTCGACTAACAGAGCTGAACATTACTTTTGATGGAGGAGTTTTTAAACACTGTTTCTGTAGAAACTGCAAGGGGATATTTGGGGCTCTATGAGGCCTATTGCGGAAAAAGCTATATCTTCAAATAAAAACTACAGAGAAGCATTCTGTGAAACTTCTTTCTTATCTGTGCATTCAACTAACAGAGTTGAACATTACTTTAGATGGAGGATTTTTGAAACACTCTTTCTGTAGAAACTGCATGTGGATCATTGAGGCGCTATGAGGCCTATCGTGGAAAAAGAAATATCTTCCAATAAAAACTACAAAAAAGCATTCTCTGAATCTTCTTTCCGATCTGTGCATTCAACTAACAGAGTTGAACCTTACTTTTGATGGAGGAGTTTTGAACCACTCTTTCTGTAGAAACCGCAAGTGGACATTTGGAGCGCTATGAGGCCTGTAATGGAAAAGAAATATCTTCAAATAAAAACTACAGAGAAGCATTCTGTGAAACTTCTTTCTGATCTGTTCATTCAACTAAGAGTGTTGAAACTTACTATTGATTGAGGAGTTTTTAAACACTCTTTCTGTAGAAACTGCATGTGGATATTTGAGGCGCTATGAGGCCTATCGCTGAAAAAGGGATGTCTTCAAATAAAAACTTCACAGAGGCATTCTGTGAAACCACTTTCTGATCTGTGCATTCAACAAACAGAGTTGAACCTTCCTTTTGATGGAGGAGTTTTGAAACACTCTTTCTGTAGAAACTGCAATTGGACATTTGGAGCGCAATGAGGCCTATAGTGGTAAAAGGTATATCTTCAAATAAAAACTACACAGAAGCATTCTTTGAAACTTCTCTCTGATCTGTACATTCATCTAGCAGTGTTGAATCTTACTTTTGATTGAGGAGTTTTTAAACATTCTTTCTGTAGAAAGTGTAAGTGGATATTTGGAGTGCTATGAGGCCTATTGCGGAAAAAGGATTATCTTCAAATAAAAAGTGCACAAAAGAATTCTGTGAAACTTCTTTCTGATCTGTGCATTCAACTAACAGAGATGAACCTTACTTTTAATGGAAGACTTTTGAAACACTCTTTCTGTAGAAACTGCAGGTCGATATTTGGAGCGCTATGAAGCCTATCGCGGAAAAAGCAATAACTTCAAGTAAAAACTACACAGAAGCATTCTGTGAAACTTCTTTCTCATCTGTGCATTCACCTAACAGAGTAGAACCTTACTTTTGATTGAGGAGCTTTAAAACACTCTTTCTGTGTAAACTGCACGTGGACATTAGGAGAGCTCTGAGGCCAATCGTGGAAAAACGAATATCTTCAAGTAAAAACTACACAGAAGCAGACTGTGAGACTTCATTCTGATCTGTACATTCATCTAACAGGGTTGAACCTTACTTTTCATGGAGATGTTTTGAAACACTCTTTCGGTAGATAGTGCAAGTTGTCATTTGGAGCGCTATGAGGCCTATAGTGGAAAAAGGAATATCTTCAAATAAAAACTACACAGTAGCATTCTGTGGAACTTCTTTCTGACCTGTGCATTCAACTAACCGAGTTGAACCTTACTTTGGGTGGAGGAGTTTTGAAACACTCTGTAGGAACTGGAAGTGGATATTTGTAGCGCTACGAGACCTATAGCGGAAAAAGGAATATCTTCCAATAAAAACTACACAGAAGCATTCTGTGGAAATCCTTATTGATCTGTTCATTCAACTAAAGGAGTTGAACCTTACTTTTGGTGGAAGACTATTGAAACACTCTTCCTGTAGAAACTGCAAGCGGACATTTGGAGTGCTATGAGGCCTATCGTGGAAAAAGGAATATCTTCATATAAAAACTACACAGTTGCATTCTGTGAAACTACTTTATGATCTGTGCGTTCAACTGACAGAGTTGAAACTTGCTTTTGACTGAGGGGTTTTGAAACAGTCCTTCTGTGTAAACTGCAAGTGGACATTTGGATCTCTATGAGGCCTATGGTGGGAAAAGGAATACATTCAAACAAAAACTACACAGAAGCATTCTGTGAAACTACTTTCTGATCTGTTCATTCAACTAGCAGTGTTGATCCTAACTTTTGATGGAGGAGTTTTTGAAACACTCTTCTTACCGTACAAACTGCAAGAGAATATTTGGAGCTCTATGAGGCCTATCGCGGAAAAAGGAATATCTTCAAATAAAAACTACACAGAAGCATTCTGTGAAACTTCTTTCCGATCTGTGCATTCAACTAACAGAGTTGAACCTTACTTTTGATGGAGGAGTTTTGAACCACTCTTTCTGTAGAAACTGCAAGTGGACATTTGGAGCGCTATGAGGCCTATAATGGAAAAGGAATATCTTCAAATAAAAACTACACAGAAGCATTCTGTGAAACTTCTTTCTCAACTGTTCATTGAAATAACAGTGTTGAAAATTACTTTTGATGGAGGAGCTTTTAAACACTCTTTCTGTAGAAACTGCATGTGGATATTTGAGGCGCTATGAGGCCTATCGCTGAAAAAGGGATGTCATCAAATAAAAACTTCACAGAAGCATTCTTTGAAACCACTTTCTTATCTGTGCATTCAACAAACAGAGGTGAACTTTACTTTTGATGGAGGAGTTTTCAAACACTCTTTCTGTGGAAACTACATGTGGACATATGGAGCCCCATGAGGCCTATCGTGGAGAAAGGAATATCTTCAAAGAAAGACTAGAGTAAAACGTTCTGTGAAACTTCTTTCTGATCTGGGCTTTCAACCAACAGAGTTGAACCTTACTTTGGATGGAGGAGTATTCAAACACTCTTTCTGTAGAAACTGCAAGTGGACATTTGGAGCGCTACGAGGCCTATCGCGGAAAAAGGAATATCTTCCAATAAAAACTACACAGAAGCATTCTGTGAAATTTTTCTGATCTGTGCATTCAACTAACACACTTGAACATAACTTTTGATTGAGGAGTTTTCAAACACTCTTTCTGTAGAAACTGGAAGTGGACATTATGAGCGCTTTGAGGCCTATCGCGGAAAAAGGAATATCTTCAAATAAAAACTACACAGAAGCATTCTGTGAAACTTCTTTCTTATCTGTGCATTCAACTAACAGAGTTGAACCTTACTTTTGATGGAGGAGTTTTGAAATAATGTTTCTGTAGAAACTGCAAGTGGATATTTTGAGCGCTATGAGGCCTATCGCGGAAAAAGCTATATCTTCAAATAAAAACTACACGGAAGCATTCTGTGAAACTTCTTTCTGATCTGTGCATTCAACTAACAGAGGTGAACATTACTTTTGATGGAGGAGTTTTTAAACACTCTTTCTGTAGAAACTGCAAGGGGATATTTGGAGCGCTATGAGGCCTATTGCGGAAAAAGGAATATCTTCAAATAAAAAGTACACAGAAGCATTCTGTGACACTTCTTTCTTATCTGTGCATTCAACTAACAGAGTTGATTCTTACTTTTGATGGAGGAGTTTTGAAACACTATTTCTGTAGAAACTTCAAGTGGACATTTTGAGCGCTATGAGGCCTATGGCGGAAAAAGGTATATCTTCAAATAAAAACTACACAGAAGCATTCTGTGAAACTTCTTTCAGATCTGTGCATTCGACTAACAGAGCTGAACATTACTTTTGATGGAGGAGTTTTTAAACACTGTTTCTGTAGAAACTGCAAGGGGATATTTGGAGCTCTATGAGGCCTATTGCGGAAAAAGCTATATCTTCAAATAAAAACTACAGAGAAGCATTCTGTGAAACTTCTTTCTTATCTGTGCATTCAACTAACAGAGTTGAACATTACTTTAGATGGAGGATTTTTGAAACACTCTTTCTGTAGAAACTGCATGTGGATCATTGAGGCGCTATGAGGCCTATCGTGGAAAAAGAAATATCTTCCAATAAAAACTACAAAAAAGCATTCTCTGAATCTTCTTTCCGATCTGTGCATTCAACTAACAGAGTTGAACCTTACTTTTGATGGAGGAGTTTTGAACCACTCTTTCTGTAGAAACCGCAAGTGGACATTTGGAGCGCTATGAGGCCTGTAATGGAAAAGAAATATCTTCAAATAAAAACTACAGAGAAGCATTCTGTGAAACTTCTTTCTGATCTGTTCATTCAACTAAGAGTGTTGAAACTTACTATTGATTGAGGAGTTTTTAAACACTCTTTCTGTAGAAACTGCATGTGGATATTTGAGGCGCTATGAGGCCTATCGCTGAAAAAGGGATGTCTTCAAATAAAAACTTCACAGAAGCATTCTGTGAAACCACTTTCTGATCTGTGCATTCAACAAACAGAGTTGAACCTTCCTTTTGATGGAGGAGTTTTGAAACACTCTTTCTGTAGAAACTGCAATTGGACATTTGGAGCGCAATGAGGCCTATAGTGGTAAAAGGTATATCTTCAAATAAAAACTACACAGAAGCATTCTTTGAAACTTCTCTCTGATCTGTACATTCATCTAGCAGTGTTGAATCTTACTTTTGATTGAGGAGTTTTTAAACATTCTTTCTGTAGAAAGTGTAAGTGGATATTTGGAGTGCTATGAGGCCTATTGCGGAAAAAGGATTATCTTCAAATAAAAAGTGCACAAAAGAATTCTGTGAAACTTCTTTCTGATCTGTGCATTCAACTAACAGAGATGAACCTTACTTTTAATGGAAGACTTTTGAAACACTCTTTCTGTAGAAACTGCAGGTCGATATTTGGAGCGCTATGAAGCCTATCGCGGAAAAAGCAATAACTTCAAGTAAAAACTACACAGAAGCATTCTGTGAAACTTCTTTCTCATCTGTGCATTCACCTAACAGAGTAGAACCTTACTTTTGATTGAGGAGCTTTAAAACACTCTTTCTGTGTAAACTGCACGTGGACATTAGGAGAGCTCTGAGGCCAATCGTGGAAAAACGAATATCTTCAAGTAAAAACTACACAGAAGCAGACTGTGAGACTTCATTCTGATCTGTACATTCATCTAACAGGGTTGAACCTTACTTTTCATGGAGATGTTTTGAAACACTCTTTCGGTAGATAGTGCAAGTTGTCATTTGGAGCGCTATGAGGCCTATAGTGGAAAAAGGAATATCTTCAAATAAAAACTACACAGTAGCATTCTGTGGAACTTCTTTCTGACCTGTGCATTCAACTAACCGAGTTGAACCTTACTTTGGGTGGAGGAGTTTTGAAACACTCTGTAGGAACTGGAAGTGGATATTTGTAGCGCTACGAGACCTATAGCGGAAAAAGGAATATCTTCCAATAAAAACTACACAGAAGCATTCTGTGGAAATCCTTATTGATCTGTTCATTCAACTAAAGGAGTTGAAGCTTACTTTTGGTGGAAGACTATTGAAACACTCTTCCTGTAGAAACTGCAAGCGGACATTTGGAGTGCTATGAGGCCTATCGTGGAAAAAGGAATATCTTCATATAAAAACTACACAGTTGCATTCTGTGAAACTACTTTATGATCTGTGCGTTCAACTGACAGAGTTGAAACTTGCTTTTGACTGAGGGGTTTTGAAACAGTCCTTCTGTGTAAACTGCAAGTGGACATTTGGATCTCTATGAGGCCTATGGTGGGAAAAGGAATACATTCAAACAAAAACTACACAGAAGCATTCTGTGAAACTACTTTCTGATCTGTTCATTCAACTAGCAGTGTTGATCCTAACTTTTGATGGAGGAGTTTTTGAAACACTCTTCTTACCGTACAAACTGCAAGAGAATATTTGGAGCTCTATGAGGCCTATCGCGGAAAAAGGAATATCTTCAAATAAAAACTACACAGAAGCATTCTGTGAAACTTCTTTCCGATCTGTGCATTCAACTAACAGAGTTGAACCTTACTTTTGATGGAGGAGTTTTGAACCACTCTTTCTGTAGAAACTGCAAGTGGACATTTGGAGCGCTATGAGGCCTATAATGGAAAAGGAATATCTTCAAATAAAAACTACACAGAAGCATTCTGTGAAACTTCTTTCTCAACTGTTCATTGAAATAACAGTGTTGAAAATTACTTTTGATGGAGGAGCTTTTAAACACTCTTTCTGTAGAAACTGCATGTGGATATTTGAGGCGCTATGAGGCCTATCGCTGAAAAAGGGATGTCATCAAATAAAAACTTCACAGAAGCATTCTTTGAAACCACTTTCTTATCTGTGCATTCAACAAACAGAGGTGAACTTTACTTTTGATGGAGGAGTTTTCAAACACTCTTTCTGTGGAAACTACATGTGGACATATGGAGCCCCATGAGGCCTATCGTGGAGAAAGGAATATCTTCAAAGAAAGACTAGAGTAAAACGTTCTGTGAAACTTCTTTCTGATCTGGGCTTTCAACCAACAGAGTTGAACCTTACTTTGGATGGAGGAGTATTCAAACACTCTTTCTGTAGAAACTGCAAGTGGACATTTGGAGCGCTACGAGGCCTATCGCGGAAAAAGGAATATCTTCCAATAAAAACTACACAGAAGCATTCTGTGAAATTTTTCTGATCTGTGCATTCAACTAACACACTTGAACATAACTTTTGATTGAGGAGTTTTCAAACACTCTTTCTGTAGAAACTGGAAGTGGACATTATGAGCGCTTTGAGGCCTATCGTGGAAAAAGGAATATCTTCAAATAAAAACTACACAGAAGCATTCTGTGAAACTTCTTTCTTATCTGTGCATTCAACTAACAGAGTTGAACCTTACTTTTGATGGAGGAGTTTTGAAATAATGTTTCTGTAGAAACTGCAAGTGGACATTTTGAGCGCTATGAGGCCTATCGCGGAAAAAGCTATATCTTCAAATAAAAACTACACGGAAGCATTCTGTGAAACTTCTTTCTGATCTGTGCATTCAACTAACAGAGGTGAACATTACTTTTGATGGAGGAGTTTTTAAACACTCTTTCTGTAGAAACTGCAAGGGGATATTTGGAGCGCTATGAGGCCTATTGCGGAAAAAGGAATATCTTCAAATAAAAAGTACACAGAAGCATTCTGTGACACTTCTTTCTTATCTGTGCATTCAACTAACAGAGTTGATTCTTACTTTTGATGGAGCAGTTTTGAAACACTATTTCTGTAGAAACTTCAAGTGGACATTTTGAGCGCTATGAGGCCTATGGCGGAAAAAGGTATATCTTCAAATAAAAACTACACAGAAGCATTCTGTGAAACTTCTTTCAGATCTGTGCATTCGACTAACAGAGCTGAACATTACTTTTGATGGAGGAGTTTTTAAACACTGTTTCTGTAGAAACTGCAAGGGGATATTTGGAGCTCTATGAGGCCTATTGCGGAAAAAGCTATATCTTCAAATAAAAACTACAGAGAAGCATTCTGTGAAACTTCTTTCTTATCTGTGCATTCAACTAACAGAGTTGAACATTACTTTAGATGGAGGATTTTTGAAACACTCTTTCTGTAGAAACTGCATGTGGATCATTGAGGCGCTATGAGGCCTATCGTGGAAAAAGAAATATCTTCCAATAAAAACTACAAAAAAGCATTCTCTGAATCTTCTTTCCGATCTGTGCATTCAACTAACAGAGTTGAACCTTACTTTTGATGGAGGAGTTTTGAACCACTCTTTCTGTAGAAACCGCAAGTGGACATTTGGAGCGCTATGAGGCCTGTAATGGAAAAGAAATATCTTCAAATAAAAACTACAGAGAAGCATTCTGTGAAACTTCTTTCTGATCTGTTCATTCAACTAAGAGTGTTGAAACTTACTATTGATTGAGGAGTTTTTAAACACTCTTTCTGTAGAAACTGCATGTGGATATTTGAGGCGCTATGAGGCCTATCGCTGAAAAAGGGATGTCTTCAAATAAAAACTTCACAGAAGCATTCTGTGAAACCACTTTCTGATCTGTGCATTCAACAAACAGAGTTGAACCTTCCTTTTGATGGAGGAGTTTTGAAACACTCTTTCTGTAGAAACTGCAATTGGACATTTGGAGCGCAATGAGGCCTATAGTGGTAAAAGGTATATCTTCAAATAAAAACTACACAGAAGCATTCTTTGAAACTTCTCTCTGATCTGTACATTCATCTAGCAGTGTTGAATCTTACTTTTGATTGAGGAGTTTTTAAACATTCTTTCTGTAGAAAGTGTAAGTGGATATTTGGAGTGCTATGAGGCCTATTGCGGAAAAAGGATTATCTTCAAATAAAAAGTGCACAAAAGAATTCTGTGAAACTTCTTTCTGATCTGTGCATTCAACTAACAGAGATGAACCTTACTTTTAATGGAAGACTTTTGAAACACTCTTTCTGTAGAAACTGCAGGTCGATATTTGGAGCGCTATGAAGCCTATCGTGGAAAAAGCAATAACTTCAAGTAAAAACTACACAGAAGCATTCTGTGAAACTTCTTTCTCATCTGTGCATTCACCTAACAGAGTAGAACCTTACTTTTGATTGAGGAGCTTTAAAACACTCTTTCTGTGTAAACTGCACGTGGACATTAGGAGAGCTCTGAGGCCAATCGTGGAAAAACGAATATCTTCAAGTAAAAACTACACAGAAGCAGACTGTGAGACTTCATTCTGATCTGTACATTCATCTAACAGGGTTGAACCTTACTTTTCATGGAGATGTTTTGAAACACTCTTTCGGTAGATAGTGCAAGTTGTCATTTGGAGCGCTATGAGGCCTATAGTGGAAAAAGGAATATCTTCAAATAAAAACTACACAGTAGCATTCTGTGGAACTTCTTTCTGACCTGTGCATTCAACTAACCGAGTTGAACCTTACTTTGGGTGGAGGAGTTTTGAAACACTCTGTAGGAACTGGAAGTGGATATTTGTAGCGCTACGAGACCTATAGCGGAAAAAGGAATATCTTCCAATAAAAACTACACAGAAGCATTCTGTGGAAATCCTTATTGATCTGTTCATTCAACTAAAGGAGTTGAACCTTACTTTTGGTGGAAGACTATTGAAACACTCTTCCTGTAGAAACTGCAAGCGGACATTTGGAGTGCTATGAGGCCTATCGTGGAAAAAGGAATATCTTCATATAAAAACTACACAGTTGCATTCTGTGAAACTACTTTATGATCTGTGCGTTCAACTGACAGAGTTGAAACTTGCTTTTGACTGAGGGGTTTTGAAACAGTCCTTCTGTGTAAACTGCAAGTGGACATTTGGATCTCTATGAGGCCTATGGTGGGAAAAGGAATACATTCAAACAAAAACTACACAGAAGCATTCTGTGAAACTACTTTCTGATCTGTTCATTCAACTAGCAGTGTTGATCCTAACTTTTGATGGAGGAGTTTTTGAAACACTCTTCTTACCGTACAAACTGCAGGAGAATATTTGGAGCTCTATGAGGCCTATCGCGGAAAAAGGAATATCTTCAAATAAAAACTACACAGAAGCATTCTGTGAAACTTCTTTCCGATCTGTGCATTCAACTAACAGAGTTGAACCTTACTTTTGATGGAGGAGTTTTGAACCACTCTTTCTGTAGAAACTGCAAGTGGACATTTGGAGCGCTATGAGGCCTATAATGGAAAAGGAATATCTTCAAATAAAAACTACACAGAAGCATTCTGTGAAACTTCTTTCTCAACTGTTCATTGAAATAACAGTGTTGAAAATTACTTTTGATGGAGGAGCTTTTAAACACTCTTTCTGTAGAAACTGCATGTGGATATTTGAGGCGCTATGAGGCCTATCGCTGAAAAAGGGATGTCATCAAATAAAAACTTCACAGAAGCATTCTTTGAAACCACTTTCTTATCTGTGCATTCAACAAACAGAGGTGAACTTTACTTTTGATGGAGGAGTTTTCAAACACTCTTTCTGTGGAAACTACATGTGGACATATGGAGCCCCATGAGGCCTATCGTGGAGAAAGGAATATCTTCAAAGAAAGACTAGAGTAAAACGTTCTGTGAAACTTCTTTCTGATCTGGGCTTTCAACCAACAGAGTTGAACCTTACTTTGGATGGAGGAGTATTCAAACACTCTTTCTGTAGAAACTGCAAGTGGACATTTGGAGCGCTACGAGGCCTATCGCGGAAAAAGGAATATCTTCCAATAAAAACTACACAGAAGCATTCTGTGAAATTTTTCTGATCTGTGCATTCAACTAACACACTTGAACATAACTTTTGATTGAGGAGTTTTCAAACACTCTTTCTGCAGAAACTGGAAGTGGACATTATGAGCGCTTTGAGGCCTATCGCGGAAAAAGGAATATCTTCAAATAAAAACTACACAGAAGCATTCTGTGAAACTTCTTTCTTATCTGTGCATTCAACTAACAGAGTTGAACCTTACTTTTGATGGAGGAGTTTTGAAATAATGTTTCTGTAGAAACTGCAAGTGGATATTTTGAGCGCTATGAGGCCTATCGCGGAAAAAGCTATATCTTCAAATAAAAACTACACGGAAGCATTCTGTGAAACTTCTTTCTGATCTGTGCATTCAACTAACAGAGGTGAACATTACTTTTGATGGAGGAGTTTTTAAACACTCTTTCTGTAGAAACTGCAAGGGGATATTTGGAGCGCTATGAGGCCTATTGCGGAAAAAGGAATATCTTCAAATAAAAAGTACACAGAAGCATTCTGTGACACTTCTTTCTTATCTGTGCATTCAACTAACAGAGTTGATTCTTACTTTTGATGGAGGAGTTTTGAAACACTATTTCTGTAGAAACTTCAAGTGGACATTTTGAGCGCTATGAGGCCTATGGCGGAAAAAGGTATATCTTCAAATAAAAACTACACAGAAGCATTCTGTGAAACTTCTTTCAGATCTGTGCATTCGACTAACAGAGCTGAACATTACTTTTGATGGAGGAGTTTTTAAACACTGTTTCTCTAGAAACTGCAAGGGGATATTTGGAGCTCTATGAGGCCTATTGCGGAAAAAGCTATATCTTCAAATAAAAACTACAGAGAAGCATTCTGTGAAACTTCTTTCTTATCTGTGCATTCAACTAACAGAGTTGAACATTACTTTAGATGGAGGATTTTTGAAACACTCTTTCTGTAGAAACTGCATGTGGATCATTGAGGCGCTATGAGGCCTATCGTGGAAAAAGAAATATCTTCCAATAAAAACTACAAAAAAGCATTCTCTGAATCTTCTTTCCGATCTGTGCATTCAACTAACAGAGTTGAACCTTACTTTTGATGGAGGAGTTTTGAACCACTCTTTCTGTAGAAACCGCAAGTGGACATTTGGAGCGCTATGAGGCCTGTAATGGAAAAGAAATATCTTCAAATAAAAACTACAGAGAAGCATTCTGTGAAACTTCTTTCTGATCTGTTCATTCAACTAAGAGTGTTGAAACTTACTATTGATTGAGGAGTTTTTAAACACTCTTTCTGTAGAAACTGCATGTGGATATTTGAGGCGCTATGAGGCCTATCGCTGAAAAAGGGATGTCTTCAAATAAAAACTTCACAGAAGCATTCTGTGAAACCACTTTCTGATCTGTGCATTCAACAAACAGAGTTGAACCTTCCTTTTGATGGAGGAGTTTTGAAACACTCTTTCTGTAGAAACTGCAATTGGACATTTGGAGCGCAATGAGGCCTATAGTGGTAAAAGGTATATCTTCAAATAAAAACTACACAGAAGCATTCTTTGAAACTTCTCTCTGATCTGTACATTCATCTAGCAGTGTTGAATCTTACTTTTGATTGAGGAGTTTTTAAACATTCTTTCTGTAGAAAGTGTAAGTGGATATTTGGAGTGCTATGAGGCCTATTGCGGAAAAAGGATTATCTTCAAATAAAAAGTGCACAAAAGAATTCTGTGAAACTTCTTTCTGATCTGTGCATTCAACTAACAGAGATGAACCTTACTTTTAATGGAAGACTTTTGAAACACTCTTTCTGTAGAAACTGCAGGTCGATATTTGGAGCGCTATGAAGCCTATCACGGAAAAAGCAATAACTTCAAGTAAAAACTACACAGAAGCATTCTGTGAAACTTCTTTCTCATCTGTGCATTCACCTAACAGAGTAGAACCTTACTTTTGATTGAGGAGCTTTAAAACACTCTTTCTGTGTAAACTGCACGTGGACATTAGGAGAGCTCTGAGGCCAATCGTGGAAAAACGAATATCTTCAAGTAAAAACTACACAGAAGCAGACTGTGAGACTTCATTCTGATCTGTACATTCATCTAACAGGGTTGAACCTTACTTTTCATGGAGATGTTTTGAAACACTCTTTCGGTAGATAGTGCAAGTTGTCATTTGGAGCGCTATGAGGCCTATAGTGGAAAAAGGAATATCTTCAAATAAAAACTACACAGTAGCATTCTGTGGAACTTCTTTCTGACCTGTGCATTCAACTAACCGAGTTGAACCCTACTTTGGGTGGAGGAGTTTTGAAACACTCTGTAGGAACTGGAAGTGGATATTTGTAGCGCTACGAGACCTATAGCGGAAAAAGGAATATCTTCCAATAAAAACTACACAGAAGCATTCTGTGGAAATCCTTATTGATCTGTTCATTCAACTAAAGGAGTTGAACCTTACTTTTGGTGGAAGACTATTGAAACACTCTTCCTGTAGAAACTGCAAGCGGACATTTGGAGTGCTATGAGGCCTATCGTGGAAAAAGGAATATCTTCATATAAAAACTACACAGTTGCATTCTGTGAAACTACTTTATGATCTGTGCGTTCAACTGACAGAGTTGAAACTTGCTTTTGACTGAGGGGTTTTGAAACAGTCCTTCTGTGTAAACTGCAAGTGGACATTTGGATCTCTATGAGGCCTATGGTGGGAAAAGGAATACATTCAAACAAAAACTACACAGAAGCATTCTGTGAAACTACTTTCTGATCTGTTCATTCAACTAGCAGTGTTGATCCTAACTTTTGATGGAGGAGTTTTTGAAACACTCTTCTTACCGTACAAACTGCAAGAGAATATTTGGAGCTCTATGAGGCCTATCGCGGAAAAAGGAATATCTTCAAATAAAAACTACACAGAAGCATTCTGTGAAACTTCTTTCCGATCTGTGCATTCAACTAACAGAGTTGAACCTTACTTTTGATGGAGGAGTTTTGAACCACTCTTTCTGTAGAAACTGCAAGTGGACATTTGGAGCGCTATGAGGCCTATAATGGAAAAGGAATATCTTCAAATAAAAACTACACAGAAGCATTCTGTGAAACTTCTTTCTCAACTGTTCATTGAAATAACAGTGTTGAAAATTACTTTTGATGGAGGAGCTTTTAAACACTCTTTCTGTAGAAACTGCATGTGGATATTTGAGGCGCTATGAGGCCTATCGCTGAAAAAGGGATGTCATCAAATAAAAACTTCACAGAAGCATTCTTTGAAACCACTTTCTTATCTGTGCATTCAACAAACAGAGGTGAACTTTACTTTTGATGGAGGAGTTTTTGAAACTCTTCTTACCGTACAAACTGCAAGAGAATATTTGGAGCTCTATGAGGCCTATCGCGGAAAAAGGAATATCTTCAAATAAAAACTACACAGAAGCATTCTGTGAAACTTCTTTCCGATCTGTGCATTCAACTAACAGAGTTGAACCTTACTTTTGATGGAGGAGTTTTGAACCACTCTTTCTGTAGAAACTGCAAGTGGACATTTGGAGCGCTATGAGGCCTATAATGGAAAAGGAATATCTTCAAATAAAAACTACACAGAAGCATTCTGTGAAACTTCTTTCTCAACTGTTCATTGAAATAACAGTGTTGAAAATTACTTTTGATGGAGGAGCTTTTAAACACTCTTTCTGTAGAAACTGCATGTGGATATTTGAGGCGCTATGAGGCCTATCGCTGAAAAAGGGATGTCATCAAATAAAAACTTCACAGAAGCATTCTTTGAAACCACTTTCTTATCTGTGCATTCAACAAACAGAGGTGAACTTTACTTTTGATGGAGGAGTTTTCAAACACTCTTTCTGTGGAAACTACATGTGGACATATGGAGCCCCATGAGGCCTATCGTGGAGAAAGGAATATCTTCAAAGAAAGACTAGAGTAAAACGTTCTGTGAAACTTCTTTCTGATCTGGGCTTTCAACCAACAGAGTTGAACCTTACTTTGGATGGAGGAGTATTCAAACACTCTTTCTGTAGAAACTGCAAGTGGACATTTGGAGCGCTACGAGGCCTATCGCGGAAAAAGGAATATCTTCCAATAAAAACTACACAGAAGCATTCTGTGAAATTTTTCTGATCTGTGCATTCAACTAACACACTTGAACATAACTTTTGATTGAGGAGTTTTCAAACACTCTTTCTGTAGAAACTGGAAGTGGACATTATGAGCGCTTTGAGGCCTATCGCGGAAAAAGGAATATCTTCAAATAAAAACTACACAGAAGCATTCTGTGAAACTTCTTTCTTATCTGTGCATTCAACTAACAGAGTTGAACCTTACTTTTGATGGAGGAGTTTTGAAATAATGTTTCTGTAGAAACTGCAAGTGGATATTTTGAGCGCTATGAGGCCTATCGCGGAAAAAGCTATATCTTCAAATAAAAACTACACGGAAGCATTCTGTGAAACTTCTTTCTGATCTGTGCATTCAACTAACAGAGGTGAACATTACTTTTGATGGAGGAGTTTTTAAACACTCTTTCTGTAGAAACTGCAAGGGGATATTTGGAGCGCTATGAGGCCTATTGCGGAAAAAGGAATATCTTCAAATAAAAAGTACACAGAAGCATTCTGTGACACTTCTTTCTTATCTGTGCATTCAACTAAAAGAGTTGATTCTTACTTTTGATGGAGGAGTTTTGAAACACTATTTCTGTAGAAACTTCAAGTGGACATTTTGAGCGCTATGAGGCCTATGGCGGAAAAAGGTATATCTTCAAATAAAAACTACACAGAAGCATTCTGTGAAACTTCTTTCGGATCTGTGCATTCGACTAACAGAGCTGAACATTACTTTTGATGGAGGAGTTTTTAAACACTGTTTCTGTAGAAACTGCAAGGGGATATTTGGAGCTCTATGAGGCCTATTGCGGAAAAAGCTATATCTTCAAATAAAAACTACAGAGAAGCATTCTGTGAAACTTCTTTCTTATCTGTGCATTCAACTAACAGAGTTGAACATTACTTTAGATGGAGGATTTTTGAAACACTCTTTCTGTAGAAACTGCATGTGGATCATTGAGGCGCTATGAGGCCTATCGTGGAAAAAGAAATATCTTCCAATAAAAACTACAAAAAAGCATTCTCTGAATCTTCTTTCCGATCTGTGCATTCAACTAACAGAGTTGAACCTTACTTTTGGTGGAGGAGTTTTGAACCACTCTTTCTGTAGAAACCGCAAGTGGACATTTGGAGCGCTATGAGGCCTGTAATGGAAAAGAAATATCTTCAAATAAAAACTACAGAGAAGCATTCTGTGAAACTTCTTTCTGATCTGTTCATTCAACTAAGAGTGTTGAAACTTACTATTGATTGAGGAGTTTTTAAACACTCTTTCTGTAGAAACTGCATGTGGATATTTGAGGCGCTATGAGGCCTATCGCTGAAAAAGGGATGTCTTCAAATAAAAACTTCACAGAAGCATTCTGTGAAACCACTTTCTGATCTGTGCATTCAACAAACAGAGTTGAACCTTCCTTTTGATGGAGGAGTTTTGAAACACTCTTTCTGTAGAAACTGCAATTGGACATTTGGAGCGCAATGAGGCCTATAGTGGTAAAAGGTATATCTTCAAATAAAAACTACACAGAAGCATTCTTTGAAACTTCTCTCTGATCTGTACATTCATCTAGCAGTGTTGAATCTTACTTTTGATTGAGGAGTTTTTAAACATTCTTTCTGTAGAAAGTGTAAGTGGATATTTGGAGTGCTATGAGGCCTATTGCAGAAAAAGGATTATCTTCAAATAAAAAGTGCACAAAAGAATTCTGTGAAACTTCTTTCTGATCTGTGCATTCAACTAACAGAGATGAACCTTACTTTTAATGGAAGACTTTTGAAACACTCTTTCTGTAGAAACTGCAGGTCGATATTTGGAGCGCTATGAAGCCTATCGCGGAAAAAGCAATAACTTCAAGTAAAAACTACACAGAAGCATTCTGTGAAACTTCTTTCTCATCTGTGCATTCACCTAACAGAGTAGAACCTTACTTTTGATTGAGGAGCTTTAAAACACTCTTTCTGTGTAAACTGCACGTGGACATTAGGAGAGCTCTGAGGCCAATCGTGGAAAAACGAATATCTTCAAGTAAAAACTACACAGAAGCAGACTGTGAGACTTCATTCTGATCTGTACATTCATCTAACAGGGTTGAACCTTACTTTTCATGGAGATGTTTTGAAACACTCTTTCGGTAGATAGTGCAAGTTGTCATTTGGAGCGCTATGAGGCCTATAGTGGAAAAAGGAATATCTTCAAATAAAAACTACACAGTAGCATTCTGTGGAACTTCTTTCTGACCTGTGCATTCAACTAACCGAGTTGAACATTACTTTGGGTGGAGGAGTTTTGAAACACTCTGTAGGAACTGCAAGTGGATATTTGTAGCGCTACGAGACCTATAGCGGAAAAAGGAATATCTTCCAATAAAAACTACACAGAAGCATTCTGTGGAAATCCTTATTGATCTGTTCATTCAACTAAAGGAGTTGAAGCTTACTTTTGGTGGAAGACTATTGAAACACTCTTCCTGTAGAAACTGCAAGCGGACATTTGGAGTGCTATGAGGCCTATCGTGGAAAAAGGAATATCTTCATATAAAAACTACACAGTTGCATTCTGTGAAACTACTTTATGATCTGTGCGTTCAACTGACAGAGTTGAAACTTGCTTTTGACTGAGGGGTTTTGAAACAGTCCTTCTGTGTAAACTGCAAGTGGACATTTGGATCTCTATGAGGCCTATGGTGGGAAAAGGAATACATTCAAACAAAAACTACACAGAAGCATTCTGTGAAACTACTTTCTGATCTGTTCATTCAACTAGCAGTGTTGATCCTAACTTTTGATGGAGGAGTTTTTGAAACACTCTTCTTACCGTACAAACTGCAAGAGAATATTTGGAGCTCTATGAGGCCTATCGCGGAAAAAGGAATATCTTCAAATAAAAACTACACAGAAGCATTCTGTGAAACTTCTTTCCGATCTGTGCATTCAACTAACAGAGTTGAACCTTACTTTTGATGGAGGAGTTTTGAACCACTCTTTCTGTAGAAACTGCAAGTGGACATTTGGAGCGCTATGAGGCCTATAATGGAAAAGGAATATCTTCAAATAAAAACTACACAGAAGCATTCTGTGAAACTTCTTTCTCAACTGTTCATTGAAATAACAGTGTTGAAAATTACTTTTGATGGAGGAGCTTTTAAACACTCTTTCTGTAGAAACTGCATGTGGATATTTGAGGCGCTATGAGGCCTATCGCTGAAAAAGGGATGTCATCAAATAAAAACTTCACAGAAGCATTCTTTGAAACCACTTTCTTATCTGTGCATTCAACAAACAGAGGTGAACTTTACTTTTGATGGAGGAGTTTTCAAACACTCTTTCTGTGGAAACTACATGTGGACATATGGAGCCCCATGAGGCCTATCGTGGAGAAAGGAATATCTTCAAAGAAAGACTAGAGTAAAACGTTCTGTGAAACTTCTTTCTGATCTGGGCTTTCAACCAACAGAGTTGAACCTTACTTTGGATGGAGGAGTATTCAAACACTCTTTCTGTAGAAACTGCAAGTGGACATTTGGAGCGCTACGAGGCCTATCGCGGAAAAAGGAATATCTTCCAATAAAAACTACACAGAAGCATTCTGTGAAATTTTTCTGATCTGTGCATTCAACTAACACACTTGAACATAACTTTTGATTGAGGAGTTTTCAAACACTCTTTCTGTAGAAACTGGAAGTGGACATTATGAGCGCTTTGAGGCCTATCGCGGAAAAAGGAATATCTTCAAATAAAAACTACACAGAAGCATTCTGTGAAACTTCTTTCTTATCTGTGCATTCAACTAACAGAGTTGAACCTTACTTTTGATGGAGGAGTTTTGAAATAATGTTTCTGTAGAAACTGCAAGTGGATATTTTGAGCGCTATGAGGCCTATCGCGGAAAAAGCTATATCTTCAAATAAAAACTACACGGAAGCATTCTGTGAAACTTCTTTCTGATCTGTGCATTCAACTAACAGAGGTGAACATTTCTTTTGATGGAGGAGTTTTTAAACACTCTTTCTGTAGAAACTGCAAGGGGATATTTGGAGCGCTATGAGGCCTATTGCGGAAAAAGGAATATCTTCAAATAAAAAGTACACAGAAGCATTCTGTGACACTTCTTTCTTATCTGTGCATTCAACTAACAGAGTTGATTCTTACTTTTGATGGAGGAGTTTTGAAACACTATTTCTGTAGAAACTTCAAGTGGACATTTTGAGCGCTATGAGGCCTATGGCGGAAAAAGGTATATCTTCAAATAAAAACTACACAGAAGCATTCTGTGAAACTTCTTTCGGATCTGTGCATTCGACTAACAGAGCTGAACATTACTTTTGATGGAGGAGTTTTTAAACACTGTTTCTGTAGAAACTGCAAGGGGATATTTGGAGCTCTATGAGGCCTATTGCGGAAAAAGCTATATCTTCAAATAAAAACTACAGAGAAGCATTCTGTGAAACTTCTTTCTTATCTGTGCATTCAACTAACAGAGTTGAACATTACTTTAGATGGAGGATTTTTGAAACACTCTTTCTGTAGAAACTGCATGTGGATCATTGAGGCGCTATGAGGCCTATCGTGGAAAAAGAAATATCTTCCAATAAAAACTACAAAAAAGCATTCTCTGAATCTTCTTTCCGATCTGTGCATTCAACTAACAGAGTTGAACCTTACTTTTGGTGGAGGAGTTTTGAACCACTCTTTCTGTAGAAACCGCAAGTGGACATTTGGAGCGCTATGAGGCCTGTAATGGAAAAGAAATATCTTCAAATAAAAACTACAGAGAAGCATTCTGTGAAACTTCTTTCTGATCTGTTCATTCAACTAAGAGTGTTGAAACTTACTATTGATTGAGGAGTTTTTAAACACTCTTTCTGTAGAAACTGCATGTGGATATTTGAGGCGCTATGAGGCCTATCGCTGAAAAAGGGATGTCTTCAAATAAAAACTTCACAGAAGCATTCTGTGAAACCACTTTCTGATCTGTGCATTCAACAAACAGAGTTGAACCTTCCTTTTGATGGAGGAGTTTTGAAACACTCTTTCTGTAGAAACTGCAATTGGACATTTGGAGCGCAATGAGGCCTATAGTGGTAAAAGATATATCTTCAAGTAAAAACTACACAGAAGCATTCTGTGAAACTTCTTTCTCATCTGTGCATTCACCTAACAGAGTAGAACCTTACTTTTGATTGAGGAGCTTTAAAACACTCTTTCTGTGTAAACTGCACGTGGACATTAGGAGAGCTCTGAGGCCAATCGTGGAAAAACGAATATCTTCAAGTAAAAACTACACAGAAGCAGACTGTGAGACTTCATTCTGATCTGTACATTCATCTAACAGGGTTGAACCTTACTTTTCATGGAGATGTTTTGAAACACTCTTTCGGTAGATAGTGCAAGTTGTCATTTGGAGCGCTATGAGGCCTATAGTGGAAAAAGGAATATCTTCAAATAAAAACTACACAGTAGCATTCTGTGGAACTTCTTTCTGACCTGTGCATTCAACTAACCGAGTTGAACCTTACTTTGGGTGGAGGAGTTTTGAAACACTCTGTAGGAACTGGAAGTGGATATTTGTAGCGCTACGAGACCTATAGCGGAAAAAGGAATATCTTCCAATAAAAACTACACAGAAGCATTCTGTGGAAATCCTTATTGATCTGTTCATTCAACTAAAGGAGTTGAACCTTACTTTTGGTGGAAGACTATTGAAACACTCTTCCTGTAGAAACTGCAAGCGGACATTTGGAGTGCTATGAGGCCTATCGTGGAAAAAGGAATATCTTCATATAAAAACTACACAGTTGCATTCTGTGAAACTACTTTATGATCTGTGCGTTCAACTGACAGAGTTGAAACTTGCTTTTGACTGAGGGGTTTTGAAACAGTCCTTCTGTGTAAACTGCAAGTGGACATTTGGATCTCTATGAGGCCTATGGTGGGAAAAGGAATACATTCAAACAAAAACTACACAGAAGCATTCTGTGAAACTACTTTCTGATCTGTTCATTCAACTAGCAGTGTTGATCCTAACTTTTGATGGAGGAGTTTTCGAAACACTCTTCTTACCGTACAAACTGCAAGAGAATATTTGGAGCTCTATGAGGCCTATCGCGGAAAAAGGAATATCTTCAAATAAAAACTACACAGAAGCATTCTGTGAAACTTCTTTCCGATCTGTGCATTCAACTAACAGAGTTGAACCTTACTTTTGATGGAGGAGTTTTGAACCACTCTTTCTGTAGAAACTGCAAGTGGACATTTGGAGCGCTATGAGGCCTATAATGGAAAAGGAATATCTTCAAATAAAAACTACACAGAAGCATTCTGTGAAACTTCTTTCTCAACTGTTCATTGAAATAACAGTGTTGAAAATTACTTTTGATGGAGGAGCTTTTAAACACTCTTTCTGTAGAAACTGCATGTGGATATTTGAGGCGCTATGAGGCCTATCGCTGAAAAAGGGATGTCATCAAATAAAAACTTCACAGAAGCATTCTTTGAAACCACTTTCTTATCTGTGCATTCAACAAACAGAGGTGAACTTTACTTTTGATGGAGGAGTTTTCAAACACTCTTTCTGTGGAAACTACATGTGGACATATGGAGCCCCATGAGGCCTATCGTGGAGAAAGGAATATCTTCAAAGAAAGACTAGAGTAAAACGTTCTGTGAAACTTCTTTCTGATCTGGGCTTTCAACCAACAGAGTTGAACCTTACTTTGGATGGAGGAGTATTCAAACACTCTTTCTGTAGAAACTGCAAGTGGACATTTGGAGCGCTACGAGGCCTATCGCGGAAAAAGGAATATCTTCCAATAAAAACTACACAGAAGCATTCTGTGAAATTTTTCTGATCTGTGCATTCAACTAACACACTTGAACATAACTTTTGATTGAGGAGTTTTCAAACACTCTTTCTGTAGAAACTGGAAGTGGACATTATGAGCGCTTTGAGGCCTATCGCGGAAAAAGGAATATCTTCAAATAAAAACTACACAGAAGCATTCTGTGAAACTTCTTTCTTATCTGTGCATTCAACTAACAGAGTTGAACCTTACTTTTGATGGAGGAGTTTTGAAATAATGTTTCTGTAGAAACTGCAAGTGGATATTTTGAGCGCTATGAGGCCTATCGCGGAAAAAGCTATATCTTCAAATAAAAACTACACGGAAGCATTCTGTGAAACTTCTTTCTGATCTGTGCATTCAACTAACAGAGGTGAACATTACTTTTGATGGAGGAGTTTTTAAACACTCTTTCTGTAGAAACTGCAAGGGGATATTTGGAGCGCTATGAGGCCTATTGCGGAAAAAGGAATATCTTCAAATAAAAAGTACACAGAAGCATTCTGTGACACTTCTTTCTTATCTGTGCATTCAACTAACAGAGTTGATTCTTACTTTTGATGGAGGAGTTTTGAAACACTATTTCTGTAGAAACTTCAAGTGGACATTTTGAGCGCTATGAGGCCTATGGCGGAAAAAGGTATATCTTCAAATAAAAACTACACAGAAGCATTCTGTGAAACTTCTTTCGGATCTGTGCATTCGACTAACAGAGCTGAACATTACTTTTGATGGAGGAGTTTTTAAACACTGTTTCTGTAGAAACTGCAAGGGGATATTTGGAGCTCTATGAGGCCTATTGCGGAAAAAGCTATATCTTCAAATAAAAACTACAGAGAAGCATTCTGTGAAACTTCTTTCTTATCTGTGCATTCAACTAACAGAGTTGAACATTACTTTAGATGGAGGATTTTTGAAACACTCTTTCTGTAGAAACTGCATGTGGATCATTGAGGCGCTATGAGGCCTATCGTGGAAAAAGAAATATCTTCCAATAAAAACTACAAAAAAGCATTCTCTGAATCTTCTTTCCGATCTGTGCATTCAACTAACAGAGTTGAACCTTACTTTTGGTGGAGGAGTTTTGAACCACTCTTTCTGTAGAAACCGCAAGTGGACATTTGGAGCGCTATGAGGCCTGTAATGGAAAAGAAATATCTTCAAATAAAAACTACAGAGAAGCATTCTGTGAAACTTCTTTCTGATCTGTTCATTCAACTAAGAGTGTTGAAACTTACTATTGATTGAGGAGTTTTTAAACACTCTTTCTGTAGAAACTGCATGTGGATATTTGAGGCGCTATGAGGCCTATCGCTGAAAAAGGGATGTCTTCAAATAAAAACTTCACAGAAGCATTCTGTGAAACCACTTTCTGATCTGTGCATTCAACAAACAGAGTTGAACCTTCCTTTTGATGGAGGAGTTTTGAAACACTCTTTCTGTAGAAACTGCAATTGGACATTTGGAGCGCAATGAGGCCTATAGTGGTAAAAGGTATATCTTCAAATAAAAACTACACAGAAGCATTCTTTGAAACTTCTCTCTGATCTGTACATTCATCTAGCAGTGTTGAATCTTACTTTTGATTGAGGAGTTTTTAAACATTCTTTCTGTAGAAAGTGTAAGTGGATATTTGGAGTGCTATGAGGCCTATTGCGGAAAAAGGATTATCTTCAAATAAAAAGTGCACAAAAGAATTCTGTGAAACTTCTTTCTGATCTGTGCATTCAACTAACAGAGATGAACCTTACTTTTAATGGAAGACTTTTGAAACACTCTTTCTGTAGAAACTGCAGGTCGATATTTGGAGCGCTATGAAGCCTATCGCGGAAAAAGCAATAACTTCAAGTAAAAACTACACAGAAGCATTCTGTGAAACTTCTTTCTCATCTGTGCATTCACCTAACAGAGTAGAACCTTACTTTTGATTGAGGAGCTTTAAAACACTCTTTCTGTGTAAACTGCACGTGGACATTAGGAGAGCTCTGAGGCCAATCGTGGAAAAACGAATATCTTCAAGTAAAAACTACACAGAAGCAGACTGTGAGACTTCATTCTGATCTGTACATTCATCTAACAGGGTTGAACCTTACTTTTCATGGAGATGTTTTGAAACACTCTTTCGGTAGATAGTGCAAGTTGTCATTTGGAGCGCTATGAGGCCTATAGTGGAAAAAGGAATATCTTCAAATAAAAACTACACAGTAGCATTCTGTGGAACTTCTTTCTGACCTGTGCATTCAACTAACCGAGTTGAACCTTACTTTGGGTGGAGGAGTTTTGAAACACTCTGTAGGAACTGGAAGTGGATATTTGTAGCGCTACGAGACCTATAGCGGAAAAAGGAATATCTTCCAATAAAAACTACACAGAAGCATTCTGTGGAAATCCTTATTGATCTGTTCATTCAACTAAAGGAGTTGAACCTTACTTTTGGTGGAAGACTATTGAAACACTCTTCCTGTAGAAACTGCAAGCGGACATTTGGAGTGCTATGAGGCCTATCGTGGAAAAAGGAATATCTTCATATAAAAACTACACAGTTGCATTCTGTGAAACTACTTTATGATCTGTGCGTTCAACTGACAGAGTTGAAACTTGCTTTTGACTGAGGGGTTTTGAAACAGTCCTTCTGTGTAAACTGCAAGTGGACATTTGGATCTCTATGAGGCCTATGGTGGGAAAAGGAATACATTCAAACAAAAACTACACAGAAGCATTCTGTGAAACTACTTTCTGATCTGTTCATTCAACTAGCAGTGTTGATCCTAACTTTTGATGGAGGAGTTTTTGAAACACTCTTCTTACCGTACAAACTGCAAGAGAATATTTGGAGCTCTATGAGGCCTATCGCGGAAAAAGGAATATCTTCAAATAAAAACTACACAGAAGCATTCTGTGAAACTTCTTTCCGATCTGTGCATTCAACTAACAGAGTTGAACCTTACTTTTGATGGAGGAGTTTTGAACCACTCTTTCTGTAGAAACTGCAAGTGGACATTTGGAGCGCTATGAGGCCTATAATGGAAAAGGAATATCTTCAAATAAAAACTACACAGAAGCATTCTGTGAAACTTCTTTCTCAACTGTTCATTGAAATAACAGTGTTGAAAATTACTTTTGATGGAGGAGCTTTTAAACACTCTTTCTGTAGAAACTGCATGTGGATATTTGAGGCGCTATGAGGCCTATCGCTGAAAAAGGGATGTCATCAAATAAAAACTTCACAGAAGCATTCTTTGAAACCACTTTCTTATCTGTGCATTCAACAAACAGAGGTGAACTTTACTTTTGATGGAGGAGTTTTCAAACACTCTTTCTGTGGAAACTACATGTGGACATATGGAGCCCCATGAGGCCTATCGTGGAGAAAGGAATATCTTCAAAGAAAGACTAGAGTAAAACGTTCTGTGAAACTTCTTTCTGATCTGGGCTTTCAACCAACAGAGTTGAACCTTACTTTGGATGGAGGAGTATTCAAACACTCTTTCTGTAGAAACTGCAAGTGGACATTTGGAGCGCTACGAGGCCTATCGCGGAAAAAGGAATATCTTCCAATAAAAACTACACAGAAGCATTCTGTGAAATTTTTCTGATCTGTGCATTCAACTAACACACTTGAACATAACTTTTGATTGAGGAGTTTTCAAACACTCTTTCTGTAGAAACTGGAAGTGGACATTATGAGCGCTTTGAGGCCTATCGCGGAAAAAGGAATATCTTCAAATAAAAACTACACAGAAGCATTCTGTGAAACTTCTTTCTTATCTGTGCATTCAACTAACAGAGTTGAACCTTACTTTTGATGGAGGAGTTTTGAAATAATGTTTCTGTAGAAACTGCAAGTGGATATTTTGAGCGCTATGAGGCCTATCGCGGAAAAAGCTATATCTTCAAATAAAAACTACACGGAAGCATTCTGTGAAACTTCTTTCTGATCTGTGCATTCAACTAACAGAGGGGAACATTACTTTTGATGGAGGAGTTTTTAAACACTCTTTCTGTAGAAACTGCAAGGGGATATTTGGAGCGCTATGAGGCCTATTGCGGAAAAAGGAATATCTTCAAATAAAAAGTACACAGAAGCATTCTGTGACACTTCTTTCTTATCTGTGCATTCAACTAACAGAGTTGATTCTTACTTTTGATGGAGGAGTTTTGAAACACTATTTCTGTAGAAACTTCAAGTGGACATTTTGAGCGCTATGAGGCCTATGGCGGAAAAAGGTATATCTTCAAATAAAAACTACACAGAAGCATTCTGTGAAACTTCTTTCAGATCTGTGCATTCGACTAACAGAGCTGAACATTACTTTTGATGGAGGAGTTTTTAAACACTGTTTCTGTAGAAACTGCAAGGGGATATTTGGAGCTCTATGAGGCCTATTGCGGAAAAAGCTATATCTTCAAATAAAAACTACAGAGAAGCATTCTGTGAAACTTCTTTCTTATCTGTGCATTCAACTAACAGAGTTGAACATTACTTTAGATGGAGGATTTTTGAAACACTCTTTCTGTAGAAACTGCATGTGGATCATTGAGGCGCTATGAGGCCTATCGTGGAAAAAGAAATATCTTCCAATAAAAACTACAGAAAAGCATTCTCTGAATCTTCTTTCCGATCTGTGCATTCAACTAACAGAGTTGAACCTTACTTTTGATGGAGGAGTTTTGAACCACTCTTTCTGTAGAAACCGCAAGTGGACATTTGGAGCGCTATGAGGCCTGTAATGGAAAAGAAATATCTTCAAATAAAAACTACAGAGAAGCATTCTGTGAAACTTCTTTCTGATCTGTTCATTCAACTAAGAGTGTTGAAACTTACTATTGATTGAGGAGTTTTTAAACACTCTTTCTGTAGAAACTGCATGTGGATATTTGAGGCGCTATGAGGCCTATCGCTGAAAAAGGGATGTCTTCAAATAAAAACTTCACAGAAGCATTCTGTGAAACCACTTTCTGATCTGTGCATTCAACAAACAGAGTTGAACCTTCCTTTTGATGGAGGAGTTTTGAAACACTCTTTCTGTAGAAACTGCAATTGGACATTTGGAGCGCAATGAGGCCTATAGTGGTAAAAGGTATATCTTCAAATAAAAACTACACAGAAGCATTCTTTGAAACTTCTCTCTGATCTGTACATTCATCTAGCAGTGTTGAATCTTACTTTTGATTGAGGAGTTTTTAAACATTCTTTCTGTAGAAAGTGTAAGTGGATATTTGGAGTGCTATGAGGCCTATTGCGGAAAAAGGATTATCTTCAAATAAAAAGTGCACAAAAGAATTCTGTGAAACTTCTTTCTGATCTGTGCATTCAACTAACAGAGATGAACCTTACTTTTAATGGAAGACTTTTGAAACACTCTTTCTGTAGAAACTGCAGGTCGATATTTGGAGCGCTATGAAGCCTATCGCGGAAAAAGCAATAACTTCAAGTAAAAACTACACAGAAGCATTCTGTGAAACTTCTTTCTCATCTGTGCATTCACCTAACAGAGTAGAACCTTACTTTTGATTGAGGAGCTTTAAAACACTCTTTCTGTGTAAACTGCACGTGGACATTAGGAGAGCTCTGAGGCCAATCGTGGAAAAACGAATATCTTCAAGTAAAAACTACACAGAAGCAGACTGTGAGACTTCATTCTGATCTGTACATTCATCTAACAGGGTTGAACCTTACTTTTCATGGAGATGTTTTGAAACACTCTTTCGGTAGATAGTGCAAGTTGTCATTTGGAGCGCTATGAGGCCTATAGTGGAAAAAGGAATATCTTCAAATAAAAACTACACAGTAGCATTCTGTGGAACTTCTTTCTGACCTGTGCATTCAACTAACCGAGTTGAACCTTACTTTGGGTGGAGGAGTTTTGAAACACTCTGTAGGAACTGGAAGTGGATATTTGTAGCGCTACGAGACCTATAGCGGAAAAAGGAATATCTTCCAATAAAAACTACACAGAAGCATTCTGTGGAAATCCTTATTGATCTGTTCATTCAACTAAAGGAGTTGAACCTTACTTTTGGTGGAAGACTATTGAAACACTCTTCCTGTAGAAACTGCAAGCGGACATTTGGAGTGCTATGAGGCCTATCGTGGAAAAAGGAATATCTTCATATAAAAACTACACAGTTGCATTCTGTGAAACTACTTTATGATCTGTGCGTTCAACTGACAGAGTTGAAACTTGCTTTTGACTGAGGGGTTTTGAAACAGTCCTTCTGTGTAAACTGCAAGTGGACATTTGGATCTCTATGAGGCCTATGGTGGGAAAAGGAATACATTCAAACAAAAACTACACAGAAGCATTCTGTGAAACTACTTTCTGATCTGTTCATTCAACTAGCAGTGTTGATCCTAACTTTTGATGGAGGAGTTTTTGAAACACTCTTCTTACCGTACAAACTGCAAGAGAATATTTGGAGCTCTATGAGGCCTATCGCGGAAAAAGGAATATCTTCAAATAAAAACTACACAGAAGCATTCTGTGAAACTTCTTTCCGATCTGTGCATTCAACTAACAGAGTTGAACCTTACTTTTGATGGAGGAGTTTTGAACCACTCTTTCTGTAGAAACTGCAAGTGGACATTTGGAGCGCTATGAGGCCTATAATGGAAAAGGAATATCTTCAAATAAAAACTACACAGAAGCATTCTGTGAAACTTCTTTCTCAACTGTTCATTGAAATAACAGTGTTGAAAATTACTTTTGATGGAGGAGCTTTTAAACACTCTTTCTGTAGAAACTGCATGTGGATATTTGAGGCGCTATGAGGCCTATCGCTGAAAAAGGGATGTCATCAAATAAAAACTTCACAGAAGCATTCTTTGAAACCACTTTCTTATCTGTGCATTCAACAAACAGAGGTGAACTTTACTTTTGATGGAGGAGTTTTCAAACACTCTTTCTGTGGAAACTACATGTGGACATATGGAGCCCCATGAGGCCTATCGTGGAGAAAGGAATATCTTCAAAGAAAGACTAGAGTAAAACGTTCTGTGAAACTTCTTTCTGATCTGGGCTTTCAACCAACAGAGTTGAACCTTACTTTGGATGGAGGAGTATTCAAACACTCTTTCTGTAGAAACTGCAAGTGGACATTTGGAGCGCTACGAGGCCTATCGCGGAAAAAGGAATATCTTCCAATAAAAACTACACAGAAGCATTCTGTGAAATTTTTCTGATCTGTGCATTCAACTAACACACTTGAACATAACTTTTGATTGAGGAGTTTTCAAACACTCTTTCTGTAGAAACTGGAAGTGGACATTTTGAGCGCTTTGAGGCCTATCGCGGAAAAAGGAATATCTTCAAATAAAAACTACACAGAAGCATTCTGTGAAACTTCTTTCTTATCTGTGCATTCAACTAACAGAGTTGAACCTTACTTTTGATGGAGGAGTTTTGAAATAATGTTTCTGTAGAAACTGCAAGTGGATATTTTGAGCGCTATGAGGCCTATCGCGGAAAAAGCTATATCTTCAAATAAAAACTACACGAAAGCATTCTGTGAAACTTCTTTCTGATCTGTGCATTCAACTAACAGAGGTGAACATTACTTTTGATGGAGGAGTTTTTAAACACTCTTTCTGTAGAAACTGCAAGGGGATATTTGGAGCGCTATGAGGCCTATTGCGGAAAAAGGAATATCTTCAAATAAAAAGTACACAGAAGCATTCTGTGACACTTCTTTCTTATCTGTGCATTCAACTAACAGAGTTGATTCTTACTTTTGATGGAGGAGTTTTGAAACACTATTTCTGTAGAAACTTCAAGTGGACATTTTGAGCGCTATGAGGCCTATGGCGGAAAAAGGTATATCTTCAAATAAAAACTACACAGAAGCATTCTGTGAAACTTCTTTCAGATCTGTGCATTCGACTAACAGAGCTGAACATTACTTTTGATGGAGGAGTTTTTAAACACTGTTTCTGTAGAAACTGCAAGGGGATATTTGGAGCTCTATGAGGCCTATTGCGGAAAAAGCTATATCTTCAAATAAAAACTACAGAGAAGCATTCTGTGAAACTTCTTTCTTATCTCTGCATTCAACTAACAGAGTTGAACATTACTTTAGATGGAGGATTTTTGAAACACTCTTTCTGTAGAAACTGCATGTGGATCATTGAGGCGCTATGAGGCCTATCGTGGAAAAAGAAATATCTTCCAATAAAAACTACAAAAAAGCATTCTCTGAATCTTCTTTCCGATCTGTGCATTCAACTAACAGAGTTGAACCTTACTTTTGATGGAGGAGTTTTGAACCACTCTTTCTGTAGAAACCGCAAGTGGACATTTGGAGCACTATGAGGCCTGTAATGGAAAAGAAATATCTTCAAATAAAAACTACAGAGAAGCATTCTGTGAAACTTCTTTCTGATCTGTTCATTCAACTAAGAGTGTTGAAACTTACTATTGATTGAGGAGTTTTTAAACACTCTTTCTGTAGAAACTGCATGTGGATATTTGAGGCGCTATGAGGCCTATCGCTGAAAAAGGGATGTCTTCAAATAAAAACTTCACAGAAGCATTCTGTGAAACCACTTTCTGATCTGTGCATTCAACAAACAGAGTTGAACCTTCCTTTTGATGGAGGAGTTTTGAAACACTCTTTCTGTAGAAACTGCAATTGGACATTTGGAGCGCAATGAGGCCTATAGTGGTAAAAGGTATATCTTCAAATAAAAACTACACAGAAGCATTCTTTGAAACTTCTCTCTGATCTGTACATTCATCTAGCAGTGTTGAATCTTACTTTTGATTGAGGAGTTTTTAAACATTCTTTCTGTAGAAAGTGTAAGTGGATATTTGGAGTGCTATGAGGCCTATTGCGGAAAAAGGATTATCTTCAAATAAAAAGTGCACAAAAGAATTCTGTGAAACTTCTTTCTGATCTGTGCATTCAACTAACAGAGATGAACCTTACTTTTAATGGAAGACTTTTGAAACACTCTTTCTGTAGAAACTGCAGGTCGATATTTGGAGCGCTATGAAGCCTATCGCGGAAAAAGCAATAACTTCAAGTAAAAACTACACAGAAGCATTCTGTGAAACTTCTTTCTCATCTGTGCATTCACCTAACAGAGTAGAACCTTACTTTTGATTGAGGAGCTTTAAAACACTCTTTCTGTGTAAACTGCACGTGGACATTAGGAGAGCTCTGAGGCCAATCGTGGAAAAACGAATATCTTCAAGTAAAAACTACACAGAAGCAGACTGTGAGACTTCATTCTGATCTGTACATTCATCTAACAGGGTTGAACCTTACTTTTCATGGAGATGTTTTGAAACACTCTTTCGGTAGATAGTGCAAGTTGTCATTTGGAGCGCTATGAGGCCTATAGTGGAAAAAGGAATATCTTCAAATAAAAACTACACAGTAGCATTCTGTGGAACTTCTTTCTGACCTGTGCATTCAACTAACCGAGTTGAACCTTACTTTGGGTGGAGGAGTTTTGAAACACTCTGTAGGAACTGGAAGTGGATATTTGTAGCGCTACGAGACCTATAGCGGAAAAAGGAATATCTTCCAATAAAAACTACACAGAAGCATTCTGTGGAAATCCTTATTGATCTGTTCATTCAACTAAAGGAGTTGAACCTTACTTTTGGTGGAAGACTATTGAAACACTCTTCCTGTAGAAACTGCAAGCGGACATTTGGAGTGCTATGAGGCCTATCGTGGAAAAAGGAATATCTTCATATAAAAACTACACAGTTGCATTCTGTGAAACTACTTTATGATCTGTGCGTTCAACTGACAGAGTTGAAACTTGCTTTTGACTGAGGGGTTTTGAAACAGTCCTTCTGTGTAAACTGCAAGTGGACATTTGGATCTCTATGAGGCCTATGGTGGGAAAAGGAATACATTCAAACAAAAACTACACAGAAGCATTCTGTGAAACTACTTTCTGATCTGTTCATTCAACTAGCAGTGTTGATCCTAACTTTTGATGGAGGAGTTTTTGAAACACTCTTCTTACCGTACAAACTGCAAGAGAATATTTGGAGCTCTATGAGGCCTATCGTGGAAAAAGGAATATCTTCAAATAAAAACTACACAGAAGCATTCTGTGAAACTTCTTTCCGATCTGTGCATTCAACTAACAGAGTTGAACCTTACTTTTGATGGAGGAGTTTTGAACCACTCTTTCTGTAGAAACTGCAAGTGGACATTTGGAGCGCTATGAGGCCTATAATGGAAAAGGAATATCTTCAAATAAAAACTACACAGAAGCATTCTGTGAAACTTCTTTCTCAACTGTTCATTGAAATAACAGTGTTGAAAATTACTTTTGATGGAGGAGCTTTTAAACACTCTTTCTGTAGAAACTGCATGTGGATATTTGAGGCGCTATGAGGCCTATCGCTGAAAAAGGGATGTCATCAAATAAAAACTTCACAGAAGCATTCTTTGAAACCACTTTCTTATCTGTGCATTCAACAAACAGAGGTGAACTTTACTTTTGATGGAGGAGTTTTCAAACACTCTTTCTGTGGAAACTACATGTGGACATATGGAGCCCCATGAGGCCTATCGTGGAGAAAGGAATATCTTCAAAGAAAGACTAGAGTAAAACGTTCTGTGAAACTTCTTTCTGATCTGGGCTTTCAACCAACAGAGTTGAACCTTACTTTGGATGGAGGAGTATTCAAACACTCTTTCTGTAGAAACTGCAAGTGGACATTTGGAGCGCTACGAGGCCTATCGCGGAAAAAGGAATATCTTCCAATAAAAACTACACAGAAGCATTCTGTGAAATTTTTCTGATCTGTGCATTCAACTAACACACTTGAACATAACTTTTGATTGAGGAGTTTTCAAACACTCTTTCTGTAGAAACTGGAAGTGGACATTATGAGCGCTTTGAGGCCTATCGCGGAAAAAGGAATATCTTCAAATAAAAACTACACAGAAGCATTCTGTGAAACTTCTTTCTTATCTGTGCATTCAACTAACAGAGTTGAACCTTACTTTTGATGGAGGAGTTTTGAAATAATGTTTCTGTAGAAACTGCAAGTGGATATTTTGAGCGCTATGAGGCCTATCGCGGAAAAAGCTATATCTTCAAATAAAAACTACACGGAAGCATTCTGTGAAACATCTTTCTGATCTGTGCATTCAACTAACAGAGGTGAACATTACTTTTGATGGAGGAGTTTTTAAACACTCTTTCTGTAGAAACTGCAAGGGGATATTTGGAGCGCTATGAGGCCTATTGCGGAAAAAGGAATATCTTCAAATAAAAAGTACACAGAAGCATTCTGTGACACTTCTTTCTTATCTGTGCATTCAACTAACAGAGTTGATTCTTACTTTTGATGGAGGAGTTTTGAAACACTATTTCTGTAGAAACTTCAAGTGGACATTTTGAGCGCTATGAGGCCTATGGCGGAAAAAGGTATATCTTCAAATAAAAACTACACAGAAGCATTCTGTGAAACTTCTTTCAGATCTGTGCATTCGACTAACAGAGCTGAACATTACTTTTGATGGAGGAGTTTTTAAACACTGTTTCTGTAGAAACTGCAAGGGGATATTTGGAGCTCTATGAGGCCTATTGCGGAAAAAGCTATATCTTCAAATAAAAACTACAGAGAAGCATTCTGTGAAACTTCTTTCTTATCTGTGCATTCAACTAACAGAGTTGAACATTACTTTAGATGGAGGATTTTTGAAACACTCTTTCTGTAGAAACTGCATGTGGATCATTGAGGCGCTATGAGGCCTATCGTGGAAAAAGAAATATCTTCCAATAAAAACTACAAAAAAGCATTCTCTGAATCTTCTTTCCGATCTGTGCATTCAACTAACAGAGTTGAACCTTACTTTTGATGGAGGAGTTTTGAACCACTCTTTCTGTAGAAACCGCAAGTGGACATTTGGAGCGCTATGAGGCCTGTAATGGAAAAGAAATATCTTCAAATAAAAACTACAGAGAAGCATTCTGTGAAACTTCTTTCTGATCTGTTCATTCAACTAAGAGTGTTGAAACTTACTATTGATTGAGGAGTTTTTAAACACTCTTTCTGTAGAAACTGCATGTGGATATTTGAGGCGCTATGAGGCCTATCGCTGAAAAAGGGATGTCTTCAAATAAAAACTTCACAGAAGCATTCTGTGAAACCACTTTCTGATCTGTGCATTCAACAAACAGAGTTGAACCTTCCTTTTGATGGAGGAGTTTTGAAACACTCTTTCTGTAGAAACTGCAATTGGACATTTGGAGCGCAATGAGGCCTATAGTGGTAAAAGGTATATCTTCAAATAAAAACTACACAGAAGCATTCTTTGAAACTTCTCTCTGATCTGTACATTCATCTAGCAGTGTTGAATCTTACTTTTGATTGAGGAGTTTTTAAACATTCTTTCTGTAGAAAGTGTAAGTGGATATTTGGAGTGCTATGAGGCCTATTGCGGAAAAAGGATTATCTTCAAATAAAAAGTGCACAAAAGAATTCTGTGAAACTTCTTTCTGATCTGTGCATTCAACTAACAGAGATGAACCTTACTTTTAATGGAAGACTTTTGAAACACTCTTTCTGTAGAAACTGCAGGTCGATATTTGGAGCGCTATGAAGCCTATCGCGGAAAAAGCAATAACTTCAAGTAAAAACTACACAGAAGCATTCTGTGAAACTTCTTTCTCATCTGTGCATTCACCTAACAGAGTAGAACCTTACTTTTGATTGAGGAGCTTTAAAACACTCTTTCTGTGTAAACTGCACGTGGACATTAGGAGAGCTCTGAGGCCAATCGTGGAAAAACGAATATCTTCAAGTAAAAACTACACAGAAGCAGACTGTGAGACTTCATTCTGATCTGTACATTCATCTAACAGGGTTGAACCTTACTTTTCATGGAGATGTTTTGAAACACTCTTTCGGTAGATAGTGCAAGTTGTCATTTGGAGCGCTATGAGGCCTATAGTGGAAAAAGGAATATCTTCAAATAAAAACTACACAGTAGCATTCTGTGGAACTTCTTTCTGACCTGTGCATTCAACTAACCGAGTTGAACCTTACTTTGGGTGGAGGAGTTTTGAAACACTCTGTAGGAACTGGAAGTGGATATTTGTAGCGCTACGAGACCTATAGCGGAAAAAGGAATATCTTCCAATAAAAACTACACAGAAGCATTCTGTGGAAATCCTTATTGATCTGTTCATTCAACTAAAGGAGTTGAACCTTACTTTTGGTGGAAGACTATTGAAACACTCTTCCTGTAGAAACTGCAAGCGGACATTTGGAGTGCTATGAGGCCTATCGTGGAAAAAGGAATATCTTCATATAAAAACTACACAGTTGCATTCTGTGAAACTACTTTATGATCTGTGCGTTCAACTGACAGAGTTGAAACTTGCTTTTGACTGAGGGGTTTTGAAACAGTCCTTCTGTGTAAACTGCAAGTGGACATTTGGATCTCTATGAGGCCTATGGTGGGAAAAGGAATACATTCAAACAAAAACTACACAGAAGCATTCTGTGAAACTACTTTCTGATCTGTTCATTCAACTAGCAGTGTTGATCCTAACTTTTGATGGAGGAGTTTTCGAAACACTCTTCTTACCGTACAAACTGCAAGAGAATATTTGGAGCTCTATGAGGCCTATCGCGGAAAAAGGAATATCTTCAAATAAAAACTACACAGAAGCATTCTGTGAAACTTCTTTCCGATCTGTGCATTCAACTAACAGAGTTGAACCTTACTTTTGATGGAGGAGTTTTGAACCACTCTTTCTGTAGAAACTGCAAGTGGACATTTGGAGCGCTATGAGGCCTATAATGGAAAAGGAATATCTTCAAATAAAAACTACACAGAAGCATTCTGTGAAACTTCTTTCTCAACTGTTCATTGAAATAACAGTGTTGAAAATTACTTTTGATGGAGGAGCTTTTAAACACTCTTTCTGTAGAAACTGCATGTGGATATTTGAGGCGCTATGAGGCCTATCGCTGAAAAAGGGATGTCATCAAATAAAAACTTCATAGAAGCATTCTTTGAAACCACTTTCTTATCTGTGCATTCAACAAACAGAGGTGAACTTTACTTTTGATGGAGGAGTTTTCAAACACTCTTTCTGTGGAAACTACATGTGGACATATGGAGCCCCATGAGGCCTATCGTGGAGAAAGGAATATCTTCAAAGAAAGACTAGAGTAAAACGTTCTGTGAAACTTCTTTCTGATCTGGGCTTTCAACCAACAGAGTTGAACCTTACTTTGGATGGAGGAGTATTCAAACACTCTTTCTGTAGAAACTGCAAGTGGACATTTGGAGCGCTACGAGGCCTATCGCGGAAAAAGGAATATCTTCCAATAAAAACTACACAGAAGCATTCTGTGAAATTTTTCTGATCTGTGCATTCAACTAACACACTTGAACATAACTTTTGATTGAGGAGTTTTCAAACACTCTTTCTGTAGAAACTGGAAGTGGACATTATGAGCGCTTTGAGGCCTATCGCGGAAAAAGGAATATCTTCAAATAAAAACTACACAGAAGCATTCTGTGAAACTTCTTTCTTATCTGTGCATTCAACTAACAGAGTTGAACCTTACTTTTGATGGAGGAGTTTTGAAATAATGTTTCTGTAGAAACTGCAAGTGGATATTTTGAGCGCTATGAGGCCTATCGCGGAAAAAGCTATATCTTCAAATAAAAACTACACGGAAGCATTCTGTGAAACTTCTTTCTGATCTGTGCATTCAACTAACAGAGGTGAACATTACTTTTGATGGAGGAGTTTTTAAACACTCTTTCTGTAGAAACTGCAAGGGGATATTTGGAGCGCTATGAGGCCTATTGCGGAAAAAGGAATATCTTCAAATAAAAAGTACACAGAAGCATTCTGTGACACTTCTTTCTTATCTGTGCATTCAACTAACAGAGTTGATTCTTACTTTTGATGGAGGAGTTTTGAAACACTATTTCTGTAGAAACTTCAAGTGGACATTTTGAGCGCTATGAGGCCTATGGCGGAAAAAGGTATATCTTCAAATAAAAACTACACAGAAGCATTCTGTGAAACTTCTTTCAGATCTGTGCATTCGACTAACAGAGCTGAACATTACTTTTGATGGAGGAGTTTTTAAACACTGTTTCTGTAGAAACTGCAAGGGGATATTTGGAGCTCTATGAGGCCTATTGCGGAAAAAGCTATATCTTCAAATAAAAACTACAGAGAAGCATTCTGTGAAACTTCTTTCTTATCTGTGCATTCAACTAACAGAGTTGAACATTACTTTAGATGGAGGATTTTTGAAACACTCTTTCTGTAGAAACTGCATGTGGATCATTGAGGCGCTATGAGGCCTATCGTGGAAAAAGAAATATCTTCCAATAAAAACTACAAAAAAGCATTCTCTGAATCTTCTTTCCGATCTGTGCATTCAACTAACAGAGTTGAACCTTACTTTTGATGGAGGAGTTTTGAACCACTCTTTCTGTAGAAACCGCAAGTGGACATTTGGAGCGCTATGAGGCCTGTAATGGAAAAGAAATATCTTCAAATAAAAACTACAGAGAAGCATTCTGTGAAACTTCTTTCTGATCTGTTCATTCAACTAAGAGTGTTGAAACTTACTATTGATTGAGGAGTTTTTAAACACTCTTTCTGTAGAAACTGCATGTGGATATTTGAGGCGCTATGAGGCCTATCGCTGAAAAAGGGATGTCTTCAAATAAAAACTTCACAGAAGCATTCTGTGAAACCACTTTCTGATCTGTGCATTCAACAAACAGAGTTGAACCTTCCTTTTGATGGAGGAGTTTTGAAACACTCTTTCTGTAGAAACTGCAATTGGACATTTGGAGCGCAATGAGGCCTATAGTGGTAAAAGGTATATCTTCAAATAAAAACTACACAGAAGCATTCTTTGAAACTTCTCTCTGATCTGTACATTCATCTAGCAGTGTTGAATCTTACTTTTGATTGAGGAGTTTTTAAACATTCTTTCTGTAGAAAGTGTAAGTGGATATTTGGAGTGCTATGAGGCCTATTGCGGAAAAAGGATTATCTTCAAATAAAAAGTGCACAAAAGAATTCTGTGAAACTTCTTTCTGATCTGTGCATTCAACTAACAGAGATGAACCTTACTTTTAATGGAAGACTTTTGAAACACTCTTTCTGTAGAAACTGCAGGTCGATATTTGGAGCGCTATGAAGCCTATCGCGGAAAAAGCAATAACTTCAAGTAAAAACTACACAGAAGCATTCTGTGAAACTTCTTTCTCATCTGTGCATTCACCTAACAGAGTAGAACCTTACTTTTGATTGAGGAGCTTTAAAACACTCTTTCTGTGTAAACTGCACGTGGACATTAGGAGAGCTCTGAGGCCAATCGTGGAAAAACGAATATCTTCAAGTAAAAACTACACAGAAGCAGACTGTGAGACTTCATTCTGATCTGTACATTCATCTAACAGGGTTGAACCTTACTTTTCATGGAGATGTTTTGAAACACTCTTTCGGTAGATAGTGCAAGTTGTCATTTGGAGCGCTATGAGGCCTATAGTGGAAAAAGGAATATCTTCAAATAAAAACTACACAGTAGCATTCTGTGGAACTTCTTTCTCACCTGTGCATTCAACTAACCGAGTTGAACCTTACTTTGGGTGGAGGAGTTTTGAAACACTCTGTAGGAACTGGAAGTGGATATTTGTAGCGCTACGAGACCTATAGCGGAAAAAGGAATATCTTCCAATAAAAACTACACAGAAGCATTCTGTGGAAATCCTTATTGATCTGTTCATTCAACTAAAGGAGTTGAACCTTACTTTTGGTGGAAGACTATTGAAACACTCTTCCTGTAGAAACTGCAAGCGGACATTTGGAGTGCTATGAGGCCTATCGTGGAAAAAGGAATATCTTCATATAAAAACTACACAGTTGCATTCTGTGAAACTACTTTATGATCTGTGCGTTCAACTGACAGAGTTGAAACTTGCTTTTGACTGAGGGGTTTTGAAACAGTCCTTCTGTGTAAACTGCAAGTGGACATTTGGATCTCTATGAGGCCTATGGTGGGAAAAGGAATACATTCAAACAAAAACTACACAGAAGCATTCTGTGAAACTACTTTCTGATCTGTTCATTCAACTAGCAGTGTTGATCCTAACTTTTGATGGAGGAGTTTTCGAAACACTCTTCTTACCGTACAAACTGCAAGAGAATATTTGGAGCTCTATGAGGCCTATCGCGGAAAAAGGAATATCTTCAAATAAAAACTACACAGAAGCATTCTGTGAAACTTCTTTCCGATCTGTGCATTCAACTAACAGAGTTGAACCTTACTTTTGATGGAGGAGTTTTGAACCACTCTTTCTGTAGAAACTGCAAGTGGACATTTGGAGCGCTATGAGGCCTATAATGGAAAAGGAATATCTTCAAATAAAAACTACACAGAAGCATTCTGTGAAACTTCTTTCTCAACTGTTCATTGAAATAACAGTGTTGAAAATTACTTTTGATGGAGGAGCTTTTAAACACTCTTTCTGTAGAAACTGCATGTGGATATTTGAGGCGCTATGAGGCCTATCGCTGAAAAAGGGATGTCATCAAATAAAAACTTCACAGAAGCATTCTTTGAAACCACTTTCTTATCTGTGCATTCAACAAACAGAGGTGAACTTTACTTTTGATGGAGGAGTTTTCAAACACTCTTTCTGTGGAAACTACATGTGGACATATGGAGCCCCATGAGGCCTATCGTGGAGAAAGGAATATCTTCAAAGAAAGACTAGAGTAAAACGTTCTGTGAAACTTCTTTCTGATCTGGGCTTTCAACCAACAGAGTTGAACCTTACTTTGGATGGAGGAGTATTCAAACACTCTTTCTGTAGAAACTGCAAGTGGACATTTGGAGCGCTACGAGGCCTATCGCGGAAAAAGGAATATCTTCCAATAAAAACTACACAGAAGCATTCTGTGAAATTTTTCTGATCTGTGCATTCAACTAACACACTTGAACATAACTTTTGATTGAGGAGTTTTCAAACACTCTTTCTGTAGAAACTGGAAGTGGACATTATGAGCGCTTTGAGGCCTATCGCGGAAAAAGGAATATCTTCAAATAAAAACTACACAGAAGCATTCTGTGAAACTTCTTTCTTATCTGTGCATTCAACTAACAGAGTTGAACCTTACTTTTGATGGAGGAGTTTTGAAATAATGTTTCTGTAGAAACTGCAAGTGGATATTTTGAGCGCTATGAGGCCTATCGCGGAAAAAGCTATATCTTCAAATAAAAACTACACGGAAGCATTCTGTGAAACTTCTTTCTGATCTGTGCATTCAACTAACAGAGGTGAACATTACTTTTGATGGAGGAGTTTTTAAACACTCTTTCTGTAGAAACTGCAAGGGGATATTTGGAGCGCTATGAGGCCTATTGCGGAAAAAGGAATATCTTCAAATAAAAAGTACACAGAAGCATTCTGTGACACTTCTTTCTTATCTGTGCATTCAACTAACAGAGTTGATTCTTACTTTTGATGGAGGAGTTTTGAAACACTATTTCTGTAGAAACTTCAAGTGGACATTTTGAGCGCTATGAGGCCTATGGCGGAAAAAGGTATATCTTCAAATAAAAACTACACAGAAGCATTCTGTGAAACTTCTTTCAGATCTGTGCATTCGACTAACAGAGCTGAACATTACTTTTGATGGAGGAGTTTTTAAACACTGTTTCTGTAGAAACTGCAAGGGGATATTTGGAGCTCTATGAGGCCTATTGCGGAAAAAGCTATATCTTCAAATAAAAACTACAGAGAAGCATTCTGTGAAACTTCTTTCTTATCTGTGCATTCAACTAACAGAGTTGAACATTACTTTAGATGGAGGATTTTTGAAACACTCTTTCTGTAGAAACTGCATGTGGATCATTGAGTCGCTATGAGGCCTATCGTGGAAAAAGAAATATCTTCCAATAAAAACTACAAAAAAGCATTCTCTGAATCTTCTTTCCGATCTGTGCATTCAACTAACAGAGTTGAACCTTACTTTTGATGGAGGAGTTTTGAACCACTCTTTCTGTAGAAACCGCAAGTGGACATTTGGAGCGCTATGAGGCCTGTAATGGAAAAGAAATATCTTCAAATAAAAACTACAGAGAAGCATTCTGTGAAACTTCTTTCTGATCTGTTCATTCAACTAAGAGTGTTGAAACTTACTATTGATTGAGGAGTTTTTAAACACTCTTTCTGTAGAAACTGCATGTGGATATTTGAGGCGCTATGAGGCCTATCGCTGAAAAAGGGATGTCTTCAAATAAAAACTTCACAGAAGCATTCTGTGAAACCACTTTCTGATCTGTGCATTCAACAAACAGAGTTGAACCTTCCTTTTGATGGAGGAGTTTTGAAACACTCTTTCTGTAGAAACTGCAATTGGACATTTGGAGCGCAATGAGGCCTATAGTGGTAAAAGGTATATCTTCAAATAAAAACTACACAGAAGCATTCTTTGAAACTTCTCTCTGATCTGTACATTCATCTAGCAGTGTTGAATCTTACTTTTGATTGAGGAGTTTTTTTAAACATTCTTTCTGTAGAAAGTGTAAGTGGATATTTGGAGTGCTATGAGGCCTATTGCGGAAAAAGGATTATCTTCAAATAAAAAGTGCACAAAAGAATTCTGTGAAACTTCTTTCTGATCTGTGCATTCAACTAACAGAGATGAACCTTACTTTTAATGGAAGACTTTTGAAACACTCTTTCTGTAGAAACTGCAGGTCGATATTTGGAGCGCTATGAAGCCTATCGCGGAAAAAGCAATAACTTCAAGTAAAAACTACACAGAAGCATTCTGTGAAACTTCTTTCTCATCTGTGCATTCACCTAACAGAGTAGAACCTTACTTTTGATTGAGGAGCTTTAAAACACTCTTTCTGTGTAAACTGCACGTGGACATTAGGAGAGCTCTGAGGCCAATCGTGGAAAAACGAATATCTTCAAGTAAAAACTACACAGAAGCAGACTGTGAGACTTCATTCTGATCTGTACATTCATCTAACAGGGTTGAACCTTACTTTTCATGGAGATGTTTTGAAACACTCTTTCGGTAGATAGTGCAAGTTGTCATTTGGAGCGCTATGAGGCCTATAGTGGAAAAAGGAATATCTTCAAATAAAAACTACACAGTAGCATTCTGTGGAACTTCTTTCTCACCTGTGCATTCAACTAACCGAGTTGAACCTTACTTTGGGTGGAGGAGTTTTGAAACACTCTGTAGGAACTGGAAGTGGATATTTGTAGCGCTACGAGACCTATAGCGGAAAAAGGAATATCTTCCAATAAAAACTACACAGAAGCATTCTTTGAAACCACTTTCTTATCTGTGCATTCAACAAACAGAGGTGAACTTTACTTTTGATGGAGGAGTTTTCAAACACTCTTTCTGTGGAAACTACATGTGGACATATGGAGCCCCATGAGGCCTATCGTGGAGAAAGGAATATCTTCAAAGAAAGACTAGAGTAAAACGTTCTGTGAAACTTCTTTCTGATCTGGGCTTTCAACCAACAGAGTTGAACCTTACTTTGGATGGAGGAGTATTCAAACACTCTTTCTGTAGAAACTGCAAGTGGACATTTGGAGCGCTACGAGGCCTATCGCGGAAAAAGGAATATCTTCCAATAAAAACTACACAGAAGCATTCTGTGAAATTTTTCTGATCTGTGCATTCAACTAACACACTTGAACATAACTTTTGATTGAGGAGTTTTCAAACACTCTTTCTGTAGAAACTGGAAGTGGACATTATGAGCGCTTTGAGGCCTATCGCGGAAAAAGGAATATCTTCAAATAAAAACTACACAGAAGCATTCTGTGAAACTTCTTTCTTATCTGTGCATTCAACTAACAGAGTTGAACCTTACTTTTGATGGAGGAGTTTTGAAATAATGTTTCTGTAGAAACTGCAAGTGGATATTTTGAGCGCTATGAGGCCTATCGCGGAAAAAGCTATATCTTCAAATAAAAACTACACGGAAGCATTCTGTGAAACTTCTTTCTGATCTGTGCATTCAACTAACAGAGGTGAACATTACTTTTGATGGAGGAGTTTTTAAACACTCTTTCTGTAGAAACTGCAAGGGGATATTTGGAGCGCTATGAGGCCTATTGCGGAAAAAGGAATATCTTCAAATAAAAAGTACACAGAAGCATTCTGTGACACTTCTTTCTTATCTGTGCATTCAACTAACAGAGTTGATTCTTACTTTTGATGGAGGAGTTTTGAAACACTATTTCTGTAGAAACTTCAAGTGGACATTTTGAGCGCTATGAGGCCTATGGCGGAAAAAGGTATATCTTCAAATAAAAACTACACAGAAGCATTCTGTGAAACTTCTTTCAGATCTGTGCATTCGACTAACAGAGCTGAACATTACTTTTGATGGAGGAGTTTTTAAACACTGTTTCTGTAGAAACTGCAAGGGGATATTTGGAGCTCTATGAGGCCTATTGCGGAAAAAGCTATATCTTCAAATAAAAACTACAGAGAAGCATTCTGTGAAACTTCTTTCTTATCTGTGCATTCAACTAACAGAGTTGAACATTACTTTAGATGGAGGATTTTTGAAACACTCTTTCTGTAGAAACTGCATGTGGATCATTGAGGCGCTATGAGGCCTATCGTGGAAAAAGAAATATCTTCCAATAAAAACTACAAAAAAGCATTCTCTGAATCTTCTTTCCGATCTGTGCATTCAACTAACAGAGTTGAACCTTACTTTTGATGGAGGAGTTTTGAACCACTCTTTCTGTAGAAACCGCAAGTGGACATTTGGAGCGCTATGAGGCCTGTAATGGAAAAGAAATATCTTCAAATAAAAACTACAGAGAAGCATTCTGTGAAACTTCTTTCTGATCTGTTCATTCAACTAAGAGTGTTGAAACTTACTATTGATTGAGGAGTTTTTAAACACTCTTTCTGTAGAAACTGCATGTGGATATTTGAGGCGCTATGAGGCCTATCGCTGAAAAAGGGATGTCTTCAAATAAAAACTTCACAGAAGCATTCTGTGAAACCACTTTCTGATCTGTGCATTCAACAAACAGAGTTGAACCTTCCTTTTGATGGAGGAGTTTTGAAACACTCTTTCTGTAGAAACTGCAATTGGACATTTGGAGCGCAATGAGGCCTATAGTGGTAAAAGGTATATCTTCAAATAAAAACTACACAGAAGCATTCTTTGAAACTTCTCTCTGATCTGTACATTCATCTAGCAGTGTTGAATCTTACTTTTGATTGAGGAGTTTTTAAACATTCTTTCTGTAGAAAGTGTAAGTGGATATTTGGAGTGGTATGAGGCCTATTGCGGAAAAAGGATTATCTTCAAATAAAAAGTGCACAAAAGAATTCTGTGAAACTTCTTTCTGATCTGTGCATTCAACTAACAGAGATGAACCTTACTTTTAATGGAAGACTTTTGAAACACTCTTTCTGTAGAAACTGCAGGTCGATATTTGGAGCGCTATGAAGCCTATCGCGGAAAAAGCAATAACTTCAAGTAAAAACTACACAGAAGCATTCTGTGAAACTTCTTTCTCATCTGTGCATTCACCTAACAGAGTAGAACCTTACTTTTGATTGAGGAGCTTTAAAACACTCTTTCTGTGTAAACTGCACGTGGACATTAGGAGAGCTCTGAGGCCAATCGTGGAAAAACGAATATCTTCAAGTAAAAACTACACAGAAGCAGACTGTGAGACTTCATTCTGATCTGTACATTCATCTAACAGGGTTGAACCTTACTTTTCATGGAGATGTTTTGAAACACTCTTTCGGTAGATAGTGCAAGTTGTCATTTGGAGCGCTATGAGGCCTATAGTGGAAAAAGGAATATCTTCAAATAAAAACTACACAGTAGCATTCTGTGGAACTTCTTTCTGACCTGTGCATTCAACTAACCGAGTTGAACCTTACTTTGGGTGGAGGAGTTTTGAAACACTCTGTAGGAACTGGAAGTGGATATTTGTAGCGCTACGAGACCTATAGCGGAAAAAGGAATATCTTCCAATAAAAACTACACAGAAGCATTCTGTGGAAATCCTTATTGATCTGTTCATTCAACTAAAGGAGTTGAACCTTACTTTTGGTGGAAGACTATTGAAACACTCTTCCTGTAGAAACTGCAAGCGGACATTTGGAGTGCTATGAGGCCTATCGTGGAAAAAGGAATATCTTCATATAAAAACTACACAGTTGCATTCTGTGAAACTACTTTATGATCTGTGCGTTCAACTGACAGAGTTGAAACTTGCTTTTGACTGAGGGGTTTTGAAACAGTCCTTCTGTGTAAACTGCAAGTGGACATTTGGATCTCTATGAGGCCTATGGTGGGAAAAGGAATACATTCAAACAAAAACTACACAGAAGCATTCTGTGAAACTACTTTCTGATCTGTTCATTCAACTAGCAGTGTTGATCCTAACTTTTGATGGAGGAGTTTTCGAAACACTCTTCTTACCGTACAAACTGCAAGAGAATATTTGGAGCTCTATGAGGCCTATCGCGGAAAAAGGAATATCTTCAAATAAAAACTACACAGAAGCATTCTGTGAAACTTCTTTCCGATCTGTGCATTCAACTAACAGAGTTGAACCTTACTTTTGATGGAGGAGTTTTGAACCACTCTTTCTGTAGAAACTGCAAGTGGACATTTGGAGCGCTATGAGGCCTATAATGGAAAAGGAATATCTTCAAATAAAAACTACACAGAAGCATTCTGTGAAACTTCTTTCTCAACTGTTCATTGAAATAACAGTGTTGAAAATTACTTTTGATGGAGGAGCTTTTAAACACTCTTTCTGTAGAAACTGCATGTGGATATTTGAGGCGCTATGAGGCCTATCGCTGAAAAAGGGATGTCATCAAATAAAAACTTCACAGAAGCATTCTTTGAAACCACTTTCTTATCTGTGCATTCAACAAACAGAGGTGAACTTTACTTTTGATGGAGGAGTTTTCAAACACTCTTTCTGTGGAAACTACATGTGGACATATGGAGCCCCATGAGGCCTATCGTGGAGAAAGGAATATCTTCAAAGAAAGACTAGAGTAAAACGTTCTGTGAAACTTCTTTCTGATCTGGGCTTTCAACCAACAGAGTTGAACCTTACTTTGGATGGAGGAGTATTCAAACACTCTTTCTGTAGAAACTGCAAGTGGACATTTGGAGCGCTACGAGGCCTATCGCGGAAAAAGGAATATCTTCCAATAAAAACTACACAGAAGCATTCTGTGAAATTTTTCTGATCTGTGCATTCAACTAACACACTTGAACATAACTTTTGATTGAGGAGTTTTCAAACACTCTTTCTGTAGAAACTGGAAGTGGACATTATGAGCGCTTTGAGGCCTATCGCGGAAAAAGGAATATCTTCAAATAAAAACTACACAGAAGCATTCTGTGAAACTTCTTTCTTATCTGTGCATTCAACTAACAGAGTTGAACCTTACTTTTGATGGAGGAGTTTTGAAATAATGTTTCTGTAGAAACTGCAAGTGGATATTTTGAGCGCTATGAGGCCTATCGCGGAAAAAGCTATATCTTCAAATAAAAACTACACGGAAGCATTCTGTGAAACTTCTTTCTGATCTGTGCATTCAACTAACAGAGGTGAACATTACTTTTGATGGAGGAGTTTTTAAACACTCTTTCTGTAGAAACTGCAAGGGGATATTTGGAGCGCTATGAGGCCTATTGCGGAAAAAGGAATATCTTCAAATAAAAAGTACACAGAAGCATTCTGTGACACTTCTTTCTTATCTGTGCATTCAACTAACAGAGTTGATTCTTACTTTTGATGGAGGAGTTTTGAAACACTATTTCTGTAGAAACTTCAAGTGGACATTTTGAGCGCTATGAGGCCTATGGCGGAAAAAGGTATATCTTCAAATAAAAACTACACAGAAGCATTCTGTGAAACTTCTTTCAGATCTGTGCATTCGACTAACAGAGCTGAACATTACTTTTGATGGAGGAGTTTTTAAACACTGTTTCTGTAGAAACTGCAAGGGGATATTTGGAGCTCTATGAGGCCTATTGCGGAAAAAGCTATATCTTCAAATAAAAACTACAGAGAAGCATTCTGTGAAACTTCTTTCTTATCTGTGCATTCAACTAACAGAGTTGAACATTACTTTAGATGGAGGATTTTTGAAACACTCTTTCTGTAGAAACTGCATGTGGATCATTGAGGCGCTATGAGGCCTATCGTGGAAAAAGAAATATCTTCCAATAAAAACTACAAAAAAGCATTCTCTGAATCTTCTTTCCGATCTGTGCATTCAACTAACAGAGTTGAACCTTACTTTTGATGGAGGAGTTTTGAACCACTCTTTCTGTAGAAACCGCAAGTGGACATTTGGAGCGCTATGAGGCCTGTAATGGAAAAGAAATATCTTCAAATAAAAACTACAGAGAAGCATTCTGTGAAACTTCTTTCTGATCTGTTCATTCAACTAAGAGTGTTGAAACTTACTATTGATTGAGGAGTTTTTAAACACTCTTTCTGTAGAAACTGCATGTGGATATTTGAGGCGCTATGAGGCCTATCGCTGAAAAAGGGATGTCTTCAAATAAAAACTTCACAGAAGCATTCTGTGAAACCACTTTCTGATCTGTGCATTCAACAAACAGAGTTGAACCTTCCTTTTGATGGAGGAGTTTTGAAACACTCTTTCTGTAGAAACTGCAATTGGACATTTGGAGCGCAATGAGGCCTATAGTGGTAAAAGGTATATCTTCAAATAAAAACTACACAGAAGCATTCTTTGAAACTTCTCTCTGATCTGTACATTCATCTAGCAGTGTTGAATCTTACTTTTGATTGAGGAGTTTTTTTAAACATTCTTTCTGTAGAAAGTGTAAGTGGATATTTGGAGTGCTATGAGGCCTATTGCGGAAAAAGGATTATCTTCAAATAAAAAGTGCACAAAAGAATTCTGTGAAACTTCTTTCTGATCTGTGCATTCAACTAACAGAGATGAACCTTACTTTTAATGGAAGACTTTTGAAACACTCTTTCTGTAGAAACTGCAGGTCGATATTTGGAGCGCTATGAAGCCTATCGCGGAAAAAGCAATAACTTCAAGTAAAAACTACACAGAAGCATTCTGTGAAACTTCTTTCTCATCTGTGCATTCACCTAACAGAGTAGAACCTTACTTTTGATTGAGGAGCTTTAAAACACTCTTTCTGTGTAAACTGCACGTGGACATTAGGAGAGCTCTGAGGCCAATCGTGGAAAAACGAATATCTTCAAGTAAAAACTACACAGAAGCAGACTGTGAGACTTCATTCTGATCTGTACATTCATCTAACAGGGTTGAACCTTACTTTTCATGGAGATGTTTTGAAACACTCTTTCGGTAGATAGTGCAAGTTGTCATTTGGAGCGCTATGAGGCCTATAGTGGAAAAAGGAATATCTTCAAATAAAAACTACACAGTAGCATTCTGTGGAACTTCTTTCTCACCTGTGCATTCAACTAACCGAGTTGAACCTTACTTTGGGTGGAGGAGTTTTGAAACACTCTGTAGGAACTGGAAGTGGATATTTGTAGCGCTACGAGACCTATAGCGGAAAAAGGAATATCTTCCAATAAAAACTACACAGAAGCATTCTTTGAAACCACTTTCTTATCTGTGCATTCAACAAACAGAGGTGAACTTTACTTTTGATGGAGGAGTTTTCAAACACTCTTTCTGTGGAAACTACATGTGGACATATGGAGCCCCATGAGGCCTATCGTGGAGAAAGGAATATCTTCAAAGAAAGACTAGAGTAAAACGTTCTGTGAAACTTCTTTCTGATCTGGGCTTTCAACCAACAGAGTTGAACCTTACTTTGGATGGAGGAGTATTCAAACACTCTTTCTGTAGAAACTGCAAGTGGACATTTGGAGCGCTACGAGGCCTATCGCGGAAAAAGGAATATCTTCCAATAAAAACTACACAGAAGCATTCTGTGAAATTTTTCTGATCTGTGCATTCAACTAACACACTTGAACATAACTTTTGATTGAGGAGTTTTCAAACACTCTTTCTGTAGAAACTGGAAGTGGACATTATGAGCGCTTTGAGGCCTATCGCGGAAAAAGGAATATCTTCAAATAAAAACTACACAGAAGCATTCTGTGAAACTTCTTTCTTATCTGTGCATTCAACTAACAGAGTTGAACCTTACTTTTGATGGAGGAGTTTTGAAATAATGTTTCTGTAGAAACTGCAAGTGGATATTTTGAGCGCTATGAGGCCTATCGCGGAAAAAGCTATATCTTCAAATAAAAACTACACGGAAGCATTCTGTGAAACTTCTTTCTGATCTGTGCATTCAACTAACAGAGGTGAACATTACTTTTGATGGAGGAGTTTTTAAACACTCTTTCTGTAGAAACTGCAAGGGGATATTTGGAGCGCTATGAGGCCTATTGCGGAAAAAGGAATATCTTCAAATAAAAAGTACACAGAAGCATTCTGTGACACTTCTTTCTTATCTGTGCATTCAACTAACAGAGTTGATTCTTACTTTTGATGGAGGAGTTTTGAAACACTATTTCTGTAGAAACTTCAAGTGGACATTTTGAGCGCTATGAGGCCTATGGCGGAAAAAGGTATATCTTCAAATAAAAACTACACAGAAGCATTCTGTGAAACTTCTTTCAGATCTGTGCATTCGACTAACAGAGCTGAACATTACTTTTGATGGAGGAGTTTTTAAACACTGTTTCTGTAGAAACTGCAAGGGGATATTTGGAGCTCTATGAGGCCTATTGCGGAAAAAGCTATATCTTCAAATAAAAACTACAGAGAAGCATTCTGTGAAACTTCTTTCTTATCTGTGCATTCAACTAACAGAGTTGAACATTACTTTAGATGGAGGATTTTTGAAACACTCTTTCTGTAGAAACTGCATGTGGATCATTGAGGCGCTATGAGGCCTATCGTGGAAAAAGAAATATCTTCCAATAAAAACTACAAAAAAGCATTCTCTGAATCTTCTTTCCGATCTGTGCATTCAACTAACAGAGTTGAACCTTACTTTTGATGGAGGAGTTTTGAACCACTCTTTCTGTAGAAACCGCAAGTGGACATTTGGAGCGCTATGAGGCCTGTAATGGAAAAGAAATATCTTCAAATAAAAACTACAGAGAAGCATTCTGTGAAACTTCTTTCTGATCTGTTCATTCAACTAAGAGTGTTGAAACTTACTATTGATTGAGGAGTTTTTAAACACTCTTTCTGTAGAAACTGCATGTGGATATTTGAGGCGCTATGAGGCCTATCGCTGAAAAAGGGATGTCTTCAAATAAAAACTTCACAGAAGCATTCTGTGAAACCACTTTCTGATCTGTGCATTCAACAAACAGAGTTGAACCTTCCTTTTGATGGAGGAGTTTTGAAACACTCTTTCTGTAGAAACTGCAATTGGACATTTGGAGCGCAATGAGGCCTATAGTGGTAAAAGGTATATCTTCAAATAAAAACTACACAGAAGCATTCTTTGAAACTTCTCTCTGATCTGTACATTCATCTAGCAGTGTTGAATCTTACTTTTGATTGAGGAGTTTTTAAACATTCTTTCTGTAGAAAGTGTAAGTGGATATTTGGAGTGGTATGAGGCCTATTGCGGAAAAAGGATTATCTTCAAATAAAAAGTGCACAAAAGAATTCTGTGAAACTTCTTTCTGATCTGTGCATTCAACTAACAGAGATGAACCTTACTTTTAATGGAAGACTTTTGAAACACTCTTTCTGTAGAAACTGCAGGTCGATATTTGGAGCGCTATGAAGCCTATCGCGGAAAAAGTAATAACTTCAAGTAAAAACTACACAGAAGCATTCTGTGAAACTTCTTTCTCATCTGTGCATTCACCTAACAGAGTAGAACCTTACTTTTGATTGAGGAGCTTTAAAACACTCTTTCTGTGTAAACTGCACGTGGACATTAGGAGAGCTCTGAGGCCAATCGTGGAAAAACGAATATCTTCAAGTAAAAACTACACAGAAGCAGACTGTGAGACTTCATTCTGATCTGTACATTCATCTAACAGGGTTGAACCTTACTTTTCATGGAGATGTTTTGAAACACTCTTTCGGTAGATAGTGCAAGTTGTCATTTGGAGCGCTATGAGGCCTATAGTGGAAAAAGGAATATCTTCAAATAAAAACTACACAGTAGCATTCTGTGGAACTTCTTTCTCACCTGTGCATTCAACTAACCGAGTTGAACCTTACTTTGGGTGGAGGAGTTTTGAAACACTCTGTAGGAACTGGAAGTGGATATTTGTAGCGCTACGAGACCTATAGCGGAAAAAGGAATATCTTCCAATAAAAACTACACAGAAGCATTCTGTGGAAATCCTTATTGATCTGTTCATTCAACTAAAGGAGTTGAACCTTACTTTTGGTGGAAGACTATTGAAACACTCTTCCTGTAGAAACTGCAAGCGGACATTTGGAGTGCTATGAGGCCTATCGTGGAAAAAGGAATATCTTCATATAAAAACTACACAGTTGCATTCTGTGAAACTACTTTATGATCTGTGCGTTCAACTGACAGAGTTGAAACTTGCTTTTGACTGAGGGGTTTTGAAACAGTCCTTCTGTGTAAACTGCAAGTGGACATTTGGATCTCTATGAGGCCTATGGTGGGAAAAGGAATACATTCAAACAAAAACTACACAGAAGCATTCTGTGAAACTACTTTCTGATCTGTTCATTCAACTAGCAGTGTTGATCCTAACTTTTGATGGAGGAGTTTTCGAAACACTCTTCTTACCGTACAAACTGCAAGAGAATATTTGGAGCTCTATGAGGCCTATCGCGGAAAAAGGAATATCTTCAAATAAAAACTACACAGAAGCATTCTGTGAAACTTCTTTCCGATCTGTGCATTCAACTAACAGAGTTGAACCTTACTTTTGATGGAGGAGTTTTGAACCACTCTTTCTGTAGAAACTGCAAGTGGACATTTGGAGCGCTATGAGGCCTATAATGGAAAAGGAATATCTTCAAATAAAAACTACACAGAAGCATTCTGTGAAACTTCTTTCTCAACTGTTCATTGAAATAACAGTGTTGAAAATTACTTTTGATGGAGGAGCTTTTAAACACTCTTTCTGTAGAAACTGCATGTGGATATTTGAGGCGCTATGAGGCCTATCGCTGAAAAAGGGATGTCATCAAATAAAAACTTCACAGAAGCATTCTTTGAAACCACTTTCTTATCTGTGCATTCAACAAACAGAGGTGAACTTTACTTTTGATGGAGGAGTTTTCAAACACTCTTTCTGTGGAAACTACATGTGGACATATGGAGCCCCATGAGGCCTATCGTGGAGAAAGGAATATCTTCAAAGAAAGACTAGAGTAAAACGTTCTGTGAAACTTCTTTCTGATCTGGGCTTTCAACCAACAGAGTTGAACCTTACTTTGGATGGAGGAGTATTCAAACACTCTTTCTGTAGAAACTGCAAGTGGACATTTGGAGCGCTACGAGGCCTATCGCGGAAAAAGGAATATCTTCCAATAAAAACTACACAGAAGCATTCTGTGAAATTTTTCTGATCTGTGCATTCAACTAACACACTTGAACATAACTTTTGATTGAGGAGTTTTCAAACACTCTTTCTGTAGAAACTGGAAGTGGACATTATGAGCGCTTTGAGGCCTATCGCGGAAAAAGGAATATCTTCAAATAAAAACTACACAGAAGCATTCTGTGAAACTTCTTTCTTATCTGTGCATTCAACTAACAGAGTTGAACCTTACTTTTGATGGAGGAGTTTTGAAATAATGTTTCTGTAGAAACTGCAAGTGGATATTTTGAGCGCTATGAGGCCTATCGCGGAAAAAGCTATATCTTCAAATAAAAACTACACGGAAGCATTCTGTGAAACTTCTTTCTGATCTGTGCATTCAACTAACAGAGGTGAACATTACTTTTGATGGAGGAGTTTTTAAACACTCTTTCTGTAGAAACTGCAAGGGGATATTTGGAGCGCTATGAGGCCTATTGCGGAAAAAGGAATATCTTCAAATAAAAAGTACACAGAAGCATTCTGTGACACTTCTTTCTTATCTGTGCATTCAACTAACAGAGTTGATTCTTACTTTTGATGGAGGAGTTTTGAAACACTATTTCTGTAGAAACTTCAAGTGGACATTTTGAGCGCTATGAGGCCTATGGCGGAAAAAGGTATATCTTCAAATAAAAACTACACAGAAGCATTCTGTGAAACTTCTTTCAGATCTGTGCATTCGACTAACAGAGCTGAACATTACTTTTGATGGAGGAGTTTTTAAACACTGTTTCTGTAGAAACTGCAAGGGGATATTTGGAGCTCTATGAGGCCTATTGCGGAAAAAGCTATATCTTCAAATAAAAACTACAGAGAAGCATTCTGTGAAACTTCTTTCTTATCTGTGCATTCAACTAACAGAGTTGAACATTACTTTAGATGGAGGATTTTTGAAACACTCTTTCTGTAGAAACTGCATGTGGATCATTGAGGCGCTATGAGGCCTATCGTGGAAAAAGAAATATCTTCCAATAAAAACTACAAAAAAGCATTCTCTGAATCTTCTTTCCGATCTGTGCATTCAACTAACAGAGTTGAACCTTACTTTTGATGGAGGAGTTTTGAACCACTCTTTCTGTAGAAACCGCAAGTGGACATTTGGAGCGCTATGAGGCCTGTAATGGAAAAGAAATATCTTCAAATAAAAACTACAGAGAAGCATTCTGTGAAACTTCTTTCTGATCTGTTCATTCAACTAAGAGTGTTGAAACTTACTATTGATTGAGGAGTTTTTAAACACTCTTTCTGTAGAAACTGCATGTGGATATTTGAGGCGCTATGAGGCCTATCGCTGAAAAAGGGATGTCTTCAAATAAAAACTTCACAGAAGCATTCTGTGAAACCACTTTCTGATCTGTGCATTCAACAAACAGAGTTGAACCTTCCTTTTGATGGAGGAGTTTTGAAACACTCTTTCTGTAGAAACTGCAATTGGACATTTGGAGCGCAATGAGGCCTATAGTGGTAAAAGGTATATCTTCAAATAAAAACTACACAGAAGCATTCTTTGAAACTTCTCTCTGATCTGTACATTCATCTAGCAGTGTTGAATCTTACTTTTGATTGAGGAGTTTTTTTAAACATTCTTTCTGTAGAAAGTGTAAGTGGATATTTGGAGTGCTATGAGGCCTATTGCGGAAAAAGGATTATCTTCAAATAAAAAGTGCACAAAAGAATTCTGTGAAACTTCTTTCTGATCTGTGCATTCAACTAACAGAGATGAACCTTACTTTTAATGGAAGACTTTTGAAACACTCTTTCTGTAGAAACTGCAGGTCGATATTTGGAGCGCTATGAAGCCTATCGCGGAAAAAGCAATAACTTCAAGTAAAAACTACACAGAAGCATTCTGTGAAACTTCTTTCTCATCTGTGCATTCACCTAACAGAGTAGAACCTTACTTTTGATTGAGGAGCTTTAAAACACTCTTTCTGTGTAAACTGCACGTGGACATTAGGAGAGCTCTGAGGCCAATCGTGGAAAAACGAATATCTTCAAGTAAAAACTACACAGAAGCAGACTGTGAGACTTCATTCTGATCTGTACATTCATCTAACAGGGTTGAACCTTACTTTTCATGGAGATGTTTTGAAACACTCTTTCGGTAGATAGTGCAAGTTGTCATTTGGAGCGCTATGAGGCCTATAGTGGAAAAAGGAATATCTTCAAATAAAAACTACACAGTAGCATTCTGTGGAACTTCTTTCTGACCTGTGCATTCAACTAACCGAGTTGAACCTTACTTTGGGTGGAGGAGTTTTGAAACACTCTGTAGGAACTGGAAGTGGATATTTGTAGCGCTACGAGACCTATAGCGGAAAAAGGAATATCTTCCAATAAAAACTACACAGAAGCATTCTGTGGAAATCCTTATTGATCTGTTCATTCAACTAAAGGAGTTGAACCTTACTTTTGGTGGAAGACTATTGAAACACTCTTCCTGTAGAAACTGCAAGCGGACATTTGGAGTGCTATGAGGCCTATCGTGGAAAAAGGAATATCTTCATATAAAAACTACACAGTTGCATTCTGTGAAACTACTTTATGATCTGTGCGTTCAACTGACAGAGTTGAAACTTGCTTTTGACTGAGGGGTTTTGAAACAGTCCTTCTGTGTAAACTGCAAGTGGACATTTGGATCTCTATGAGGCCTATGGTGGGAAAAGGAATACATTCAAACAAAAACTACACAGAAGCATTCTGTGAAACTACTTTCTGATCTGTTCATTCAACTAGCAGTGTTGATCCTAACTTTTGATGGAGGAGTTTTTGAAACACTCTTCTTACCGTACAAACTGCAAGAGAATATTTGGAGCTCTATGAGGCCTATCGCGGAAAAAGGAATATCTTCAAATAAAAACTACACAGAAGCATTCTGTGAAACTTCTTTCCGATCTGTGCATTCAACTAACAGAGTTGAACCTTACTTTTGATGGAGGAGTTTTGAACCACTCTTTCTGTAGAAACTGCAAGTGGACATTTGGAGCGCTATGAGGCCTATAATGGAAAAGGAATATCTTCAAATAAAAACTACACAGAAGCATTCTGTGAAACTTCTTTCTCAACTGTTCATTGAAATAACAGTGTTGAAAATTACTTTTGATGGAGGAGCTTTTAAACACTCTTTCTGTAGAAACTGCATGTGGATATTTGAGGCGCTATGAGGCCTATCGCTGAAAAAGGGATGTCATCAAATAAAAACTTCACAGAAGCATTCTTTGAAACCACTTTCTTATCTGTGCATTCAACAAACAGAGGTGAACTTTACTTTTGATGGAGGAGTTTTCAAACACTCTTTCTGTGGAAACTACATGTGGACATATGGAGCCCCATGAGGCCTATCGTGGAGAAAGGAATATCTTCAAAGAAAGACTAGAGTAAAACGTTCTGTGAAACTTCTTTCTGATCTGGGCTTTCAACCAACAGAGTTGAACCTTACTTTGGATGGAGGAGTATTCAAACACTCTTTCTGTAGAAACTGCAAGTGGACATTTGGAGCGCTACGAGGCCTATCGCGGAAAAAGGAATATCTTCCAATAAAAACTACACAGAAGCATTCTGTGAAATTTTTCTGATCTGTGCATTCAACTAACACACTTGAACATAACTTTTGATTGAGGAGTTTTCAAACACTCTTTCTGTAGAAACTGGAAGTGGACATTATGAGCGCTTTGAGGCCTATCGCGGAAAAAGGAATATCTTCAAATAAAAACTACACAGAAGCATTCTGTGAAACTTCTTTCTTATCTGTGCATTCAACTAACAGAGTTGAACCTTACTTTTGATGGAGGAGTTTTGAAATAATGTTTCTGTAGAAACTGCAAGTGGATATTTTGAGCGCTATGAGGCCTATCGCGGAAAAAGCTATATCTTCAAATAAAAACTACACGGAAGCATTCTGTGAAACTTCTTTCTGATCTGTGCATTCAACTAACAGAGGTGAACATTACTTTTGATGGAGGAGTTTTTAAACACTCTTTCTGTAGAAACTGCAAGGGGATATTTGGAGCGCTATGAGGCCTATTGCGGAAAAAGGAATATCTTCAAATAAAAAGTACACAGAAGCATTCTGTGACACTTCTTTCTTATCTGTGCATTCAACTAACAGAGTTGATTCTTACTTTTGATGGAGGAGTTTTGAAACACTATTTCTGTAGAAACTTCAAGTGGACATTTTGAGCGCTATGAGGCCTATGGCGGAAAAAGGTATATCTTCAAATAAAAACTACACAGAAGCATTCTGTGAAACTTCTTTCAGATCTGTGCATTCGACTAACAGAGCTGAACATTACTTTTGATGGAGGAGTTTTTAAACACTGTTTCTGTAGAAACTGCAAGGGGATATTTGGAGCTCTATGAGGCCTATTGCGGAAAAAGCTATATCTTCAAATAAAAACTACAGAGAAGCATTCTGTGAAACTTCTTTCTTATCTGTGCATTCAACTAACAGAGTTGAACATTACTTTAGATGGAGGATTTTTGAAACACTCTTTCTGTAGAAACTGCATGTGGATCATTGAGGCGCTATGAGGCCTATCGTGGAAAAAGAAATATCTTCCAATAAAAACTACAAAAAAGCATTCTCTGAATCTTCTTTCCGATCTGTGCATTCAACTAACAGAGTTGAACCTTACTTTTGATGGAGGAGTTTTGAACCACTCTTTCTGTAGAAACCGCAAGTGGACATTTGGAGCGCTATGAGGCCTGTAATGGAAAAGAAATATCTTCAAATAAAAACTACAGAGAAGCATTCTGTGAAACTTCTTTCTGATCTGTTCATTCAACTAAGAGTGTTGAAACTTACTATTGATTGAGGAGTTTTTAAACACTCTTTCTGTAGAAACTGCATGTGGATATTTGAGGCGCTATGAGGCCTATCGCTGAAAAAGGGATGTCTTCAAATAAAAACTTCACAGAAGCATTCTGTGAAACCACTTTCTGATCTGTGCATTCAACAAACAGAGTTGAACCTTCCTTTTGATGGAGGAGTTTTGAAACACTCTTTCTGTAGAAACTGCAATTGGACATTTGGAGCGCAATGAGGCCTATAGTGGTAAAAGGTATATCTTCAAATAAAAACTACACAGAAGCATTCTTTGAAACTTCTCTCTGATCTGTACATTCATCTAGCAGTGTTGAATCTTACTTTTGATTGAGGAGTTTTTAAATATTCTTTCTGTAGAAAGTGTAAGTGGATATTTGGAGTGCTATGAGGCCTATTGCGGAAAAAGGATTATCTTCAAATAAAAAGTGCACAAAAGAATTCTGTGAAACTTCTTTCTGATCTGTGCATTCAACTAACAGAGATGAACCTTACTTTTAATGGAAGACTTTTGAAACACTCTTTCTGTAGAAACTGCAGGTCGATATTTGGAGCGCTATGAAGCCTATCGCGGAAAAAGCAATAACTTCAAGTAAAAACTACACAGAAGCATTCTGTGAAACTTCTTTCTCATCTGTGCATTCACCTAACAGAGTAGAACCTTACTTTTGATTGAGGAGCTTTAAAACACTCTTTCTGTGTAAACTGCACGTGGAAATTAGGAGAGCTCTGAGGCCAATCGTGGAAAAACGAATATCTTCAAGTAAAAACTACACAGAAGCAGACTGTGAGACTTCATTCTGATCTGTACATTCATCTAACAGGGTTGAACCTTACTTTTCATGGAGATGTTTTGAAACACTCTTTCGGTAGATAGTGCAAGTTGTCATTTGGAGCGCTATGAGGCCTATAGTGGAAAAAGGAATATCTTCAAATAAAAACTACACAGTAGCATTCTGTGGAACTTCTTTCTGACCTGTGCATTCAACTAACCGAGTTGAACCTTACTTTGGGTGGAGGAGTTTTGAAACACTCTGTAGGAACTGGAAGTGGATATTTGTAGCGCTACGAGACCTATAGCGGAAAAAGGAATATCTTCCAATAAAAACTACACAGAAGCATTCTGTGGAAATCCTTATTGATCTGTTCATTCAACTAAAGGAGTTGAACCTTACTTTTGGTGGAAGACTATTGAAACACTCTTCCTGTAGAAACTGCAAGCGGATTTTTGGAGTGCTATGAGGCCTATCGTGGAAAAAGGAATATCTTCATATAAAAACTACACAGTTGCATTCTGTGAAACTACTTTATGATCTGTGCGTTCAACTGACAGAGTTGAAACTTGCTTTTGACTGAGGGGTTTTGAAACAGTCCTTCTGTGTAAACTGCAAGTGGACATTTGGATCTCTATGAGGCCTATGGTGGGAAAAGGAATACATTCAAACAAAAACTACACAGAAGCATTCTGTGAAACTACTTTCTGATCTGTTCATTCAACTAGCAGTGTTGATCCTAACTTTTGATGGAGGAGTTTTCGAAACACTCTTCTTACCGTACAAACTGCAAGAGAATATTTGGAGCTCTATGAGGCCTATCGCGGAAAAAGGAATATCTTCAAATAAAAACTACACAGAAGCATTCTGTGAAACTTCTTTCCGATCTGTGCATTCAACTAACAGAGTTGAACCTTACTTTTGATGGAGGAGTTTTGAACCACTCTTTCTGTAGAAACTGCAAGTGGACATTTGGAGCGCTATGAGGCCTATAATGGAAAAGGAATATCTTCAAATAAAAACTACACAGAAGCATTCTGTGAAACTTCTTTCTCAACTGTTCATTGAAATAACAGTGTTGAAAATTACTTTTGATGGAGGAGCTTTTAAACACTCTTTCTGTAGAAACTGCATGTGGATATTTGAGGCGCTATGAGGCCTATCGCTGAAAAAGGGATGTCATCAAATAAAAACTTCACAGAAGCATTCTTTGAAACCACTTTCTTATCTGTGCATTCAACAAACAGAGGTGAACTTTACTTTTGATGGAGGAGTTTTCAAACACTCTTTCTGTGGAAACTACATGTGGACATATGGAGCCCCATGAGGCCTATCGTGGAGAAAGGAATATCTTCAAAGAAAGACTAGAGTAAAACGTTCTGTGAAACTTCTTTCTGATCTGGGCTTTCAACCAACAGAGTTGAACCTTACTTTGGATGGAGGAGTATTCAAACACTCTTTCTGTAGAAACTGCAAGTGGACATTTGGAGCGCTACGAGGCCTATCGCGGAAAAAGGAATATCTTCCAATAAAAACTACACAGAAGCATTCTGTGAAATTTTTCTGATCTGTGCATTCAACTAACACACTTGAACATAACTTTTGATTGAGGAGTTTTCAAACACTCTTTCTGTAGAAACTGGAAGTGGACATTATGAGCGCTTTGAGGCCTATCGCGGAAAAAGGAATATCTTCAAATAAAAACTACACAGAAGCATTCTGTGAAACTTCTTTCTTATCTGTGCATTCAACTAACAGAGTTGAACCTTACTTTTGATGGAGGAGTTTTGAAATAATGTTTCTGTAGAAACTGCAAGTGGATATTTTGAGCGCTATGAGGCCTATCGCGGAAAAAGCTATATCTTCAAATAAAAACTACACGGAAGCATTCTGTGAAACTTCTTTCTGATCTGTGCATTCAACTAACAGAGGTGAACATTACTTTTGATGGAGGAGTTTTTAAACACTCTTTCTGTAGAAACTGCAAGGGGATATTTGGAGCGCTATGAGGCCTATTGCGGAAAAAGGAATATCTTCAAATAAAAAGTACACAGAAGCATTCTGTGACACTTCTTTCTTATCTGTGCATTCAACTAACAGAGTTGATTCTTACTTTTGATGGAGGAGTTTTGAAACACTATTTCTGTAGAAACTTCAAGTGGACATTTTGAGCGCTATGAGGCCTATGGCGGAAAAAGGTATATCTTCAAATAAAAACTACACAGAAGCATTCTGTGAAACTTCTTTCAGATCTGTGCATTCGACTAACAGAGCTGAACATTACTTTTGATGGAGGAGTTTTTAAACACTGTTTCTGTAGAAACTGCAAGGGGATATTTGGAGCTCTATGAGGCCTATTGCGGAAAAAGCTATATCTTCAAATAAAAACTACAGAGAAGCATTCTGTGAAACTTCTTTCTTATCTGTGCATTCAACTAACAGAGTTGAACATTACTTTAGATGGAGGATTTTTGAAACACTCTTTCTGTAGAAACTGCATGTGGATCATTGAGGCGCTATGAGGCCTATCGTGGAAAAAGAAATATCTTCCAATAAAAACTACAAAAAAGCATTCTCTGAATCTTCTTTCCGATCTGTGCATTCAACTAACAGAGTTGAACCTTACTTTTGATGGAGGAGTTTTGAACCACTCTTTCTGTAGAAACCGCAAGTGGACATTTGGAGCGCTATGAGGCCTGTAATGGAAAAGAAATATCTTCAAATAAAAACTACAGAGAAGCATTCTGTGAAACTTCTTTCTGATCTGTTCATTCAACTAAGAGTGTTGAAACTTACTATTGATTGAGGAGTTTTTAAACACTCTTTCTGTAGAAACTGCATGTGGATATTTGAGGCGCTATGAGGCCTATCGCTGAAAAAGGGATGTCTTCAAATAAAAACTTCACAGAAGCATTCTGTGAAACCACTTTCTGATCTGTGCATTCAACAAACAGAGTTGAACCTTCCTTTTGATGGAGGAGTTTTGAAACACTCTTTCTGTAGAAACTGCAATTGGACATTTGGAGCGCAATGAGGCCTATAGTGGTAAAAGGTATATCTTCAAATAAAAACTACACAGAAGCATTCTTTGAAACTTCTCTCTGATCTGTACATTCATCTAGCAGTGTTGAATCTTACTTTTGATTGAGGAGTTTTTAAACATTCTTTCTGTAGAAAGTGTAAGTGGATATTTGGAGTGCTATGAGGCCTATTGCGGAAAAAGGATTATCTTCAAATAAAAAGTGCACAAAAGAATTCTATGAAACTTCTTTCTGATCTGTGCATTCAACTAACAGAGATGAACCTTACTTTTAATGGAAGACTTTTGAAACACTCTTTCTGTAGAAACTGCAGGTCGATATTTGGAGCGCTATGAAGCCTATCGCGGAAAAAGCAATAACTTCAAGTAAAAACTACACAGAAGCATTCTGTGAAACTTCTTTCTCATCTGTGCATTCACCTAACAGAGTAGAACCTTACTTTTGATTGAGGAGCTTTAAAACACTCTTTCTGTGTAAACTGCACGTGGACATTAGGAGAGCTCTGAGGCCAATCGTGGAAAAACGAATATCTTCAAGTAAAAACTACACAGAAGCAGACTGTGAGACTTCATTCTGATCTGTACATTCATCTAACAGGGTTGAACCTTACTTTTCATGGAGATGTTTTGAAACACTCTTTCGGTAGATAGTGCAAGTTGTCATTTGGAGCGCTATGAGGCCTATAGTGGAAAAAGGAATATCTTCAAATAAAAACTACACAGTAGCATTCTGTGGAACTTCTTTCTGACCTGTGCATTCAACTAACCGAGTTGAACCTTACTTTGGGTGGAGGAGTTTTGAAACACTCTGTAGGAACTGGAAGTGGATATTTGTAGCGCTACGAGACCTATAGCGGAAAAAGGAATATCTTCCAATAAAAACTACACAGAAGCATTCTGTGGAAATCCTTATTGATCTGTTCATTCAACTAAAGGAGTTGAACCTTACTTTTGCTGGAAGACTATTGAAACACTCTTCCTGTAGAAACTGCAAGCGGACATTTGGAGTGCTATGAGGCCTATCGTGGAAAAAGGAATATCTTCATATAAAAACTACACAGTTGCATTCTGTGAAACTACTTTATGATCTGTGCGTTCAACTGACAGAGTTGAAACTTGCTTTTGACTGAGGGGTTTTGAAACAGTCCTTCTGTGTAAACTGCAAGTGGACATTTGGATCTCTATGAGGCCTATGGTGGGAAAAGGAATACATTCAAACAAAAACTACACAGAAGCATTCTGTGAAACTACTTTCTGATCTGTTCATTCAACTAGCAGTGTTGATCCTAACTTTTGATGGAGGAGTTTTCGAAACACTCTTCTTACCGTACAAACTGCAAGAGAATATTTGGAGCTCTATGAGGCCTATCGCGGAAAAAGGAATATCTTCAAATAAAAACTACACAGAAGCATTCTGTGAAACTTCTTTCCGATCTGTGCATTCAACTAACAGAGTTGAACCTTACTTTTGATGGAGGAGTTTTGAACCACTCTTTCTGTAGAAACTGCAAGTGGACATTTGGAGCGCTATGAGGCCTATAATGGAAAAGGAATATCTTCAAATAAAAACTACACAGAAGCATTCTGTGAAACTTCTTTCTCAACTGTTCATTGAAATAACAGTGTTGAAAATTACTTTTGATGGAGGAGCTTTTAAACACTCTTTCTGTAGAAACTGCATGTGGATATTTGAGGCGCTATGAGGCCTATCGCTGAAAAAGGGATGTCATCAAATAAAAACTTCACAGAAGCATTCTTTGAAACCACTTTCTTATCTGTGCATTCAACAAACAGAGGTGAACTTTACTTTTGATGGAGGAGTTTTCAAACACTCTTTCTGTGGAAACTACATGTGGACATATGGAGCCCCATGAGGCCTATCGTGGAGAAAGGAATATCTTCAAAGAAAGACTAGAGTAAAACGTTCTGTGAAACTTCTTTCTGATCTGGGCTTTCAACCAACAGAGTTGAACCTTACTTTGGATGGAGGAGTATTCAAACACTCTTTCTGTAGAAACTGCAAGTGGACATTTGGAGCGCTACGAGGCCTATCGCGGAAAAAGGAATATCTTCCAATAAAAACTACACAGAAGCATTCTGTGAAATTTTTCTGATCTGTGCATTCAACTAACACACTTGAACATAACTTTTGATTGAGGAGTTTTCAAACACTCTTTCTGTAGAAACTGGAAGTGGACATTATGAGCGCTTTGAGGCCTATCGCGGAAAAAGGAATATCTTCAAATAAAAACTACACAGAAGCATTCTGTGAAACTTCTTTCTTATCTGTGCATTCAACTAACAGAGTTGAACCTTACTTTTGATGGAGGAGTTTTGAAATAATGTTTCTGTAGAAACTGCAAGTGGATATTTTGAGCGCTATGAGGCCTATCGCGGAAAAAGCTATATCTTCAAATAAAAACTACACGGAAGCATTCTGTGAAACTTCTTTCTGATCTGTGCATTCAACTAACAGAGGTGAACATTACTTTTGATGGAGGAGTTTTTAAACACTCTTTCTGTAGAAACTGCAAGGGGATATTTGGAGCGCTATGAGGCCTATTGCGGAAAAAGGAATATCTTCAAATAAAAAGTACACAGAAGCATTCTGTGACACTTCTTTCTTATCTGTGCATTCAACTAACAGAGTTGATTCTTACTTTTGATGGAGGAGTTTTGAAACACTATTTCTGTAGAAACTTCAAGTGGACATTTTGAGCGCTATGAGGCCTATGGCGGAAAAAGGTATATCTTCAAATAAAAACTACACAGAAGCATTCTGTGAAACTTCTTTCAGATCTGTGCATTCGACTAACAGAGCTGAACATTACTTTTGATGGAGGAGTTTTTAAACACTGTTTCTGTAGAAACTGCAAGGGGATATTTGGAGCTCTATGAGGCCTATTGCGGAAAAAGCTATATCTTCAAATAAAAACTACAGAGAAGCATTCTGTGAAACTTCTTTCTTATCTGTGCATTCAACTAACAGAGTTGAACATTACTTTAGATGGAGGATTTTTGAAACACTCTTTCTGTAGAAACTGCATGTGGATCATTGAGGCGCTATGAGGCCTATCGTGGAAAAAGAAATATCTTCCAATAAAAACTACAAAAAAGCATTCTCTGAATCTTCTTTCCGATCTGTGCATTCAACTAACAGAGTTGAACCTTACTTTTGATGGAGGAGTTTTGAACCACTCTTTCTGTAGAAACCGCAAGTGGACATTTGGAGCGCTATGAGGCCTGTAATGGAAAAGAAATATCTTCAAATAAAAACTACAGAGAAGCATTCTGTGAAACTTCTTTCTGATCTGTTCATTCAACTAAGAGTGTTGAAACTTACTATTGATTGAGGAGTTTTTAAACACTCTTTCTGTAGAAACTGCATGTGGATATTTGAGGCGCTATGAGGCCTATCGCTGAAAAAGGGATGTCTTCAAATAAAAACTTCACAGAAGCATTCTGTGAAACCACTTTCTGATCTGTGCATTCAACAAACAGAGTTGAACCTTCCTTTTGATGGAGGAGTTTTGAAACACTCTTTCTGTAGAAACTGCAATTGGACATTTGGAGCGCAATGAGGCCTATAGTGGTAAAAGGTATATCTTCAAATAAAAACTACACAGAAGCATTCTTTGAAACTTCTCTCTGATCTGTACATTCATCTAGCAGTGTTGAATCTTACTTTTGATTGAGGAGTTTTTAAACATTCTTTCTGTAGAAAGTGTAAGTGGATATTTGGAGTGCTATGAGGCCTATTGCGGAAAAAGGATTATCTTCAAATAAAAAGTGCACAAAAGAATTCTATGAAACTTCTTTCTGATCTGTGCATTCAACTAACAGAGATGAACCTTACTTTTAATGGAAGACTTTTGAAACACTCTTTCTGTAGGAACTGCAGGTCGATATTTGGAGCGCTATGAAGCCTATCGCGGAAAAAGGAATAACTTCAAGTAAAAACTACACAGAAGCATTCTGTGAAACTTCTTTCTCATCTGTGCATTCACCTAACAGAGTAGAACCTTACTTTTGATTGAGGAGCTTTAAAACACTCTTTCTGTGTAAACTGCACGTGGACATTAGGAGAGCTCTGAGGCCAATCGTGGAAAAACGAATATCTTCAAGTAAAAACTACACAGAAGCAGACTGTGAGACTTCATTCTGATCTGTACATTCATCTAACAGGGTTGAACCTTACTTTTCATGGAGATGTTTTGAAACACTCTTTCGGTAGATAGTGCAAGTTGTCATTTGGAGCGCTATGAGGCCTATAGTGGAAAAAGGAATATCTTCAAATAAAAACTACACAGTAGCATTCTGTGGAACTTCTTTCTGACCTGTGCATTCAACTAACCGAGTTGAACCTTACTTTGGGTGGAGGAGTTTTGAAACACTCTGTAGGAACTGCAAGTGGATATTTGTAGCGCTACGAGACCTATAGCGGAAAAAGGAATATCTTCCAATAAAAACTACACAGAAGCATTCTGTGGAAATCCTTATTGATCTGTTCATTCAACTAAAGGAGTTGAACCTTACTTTTGGTGGAAGACTATTGAAACACTCTTCCTGTAGAAACTGCAAGCGGACATTTGGAGTGCTATGAGGCCTATCGTGGAAAAAGGAATATCTTCATATAAAAACTACACAGTTGCATTCTGTGAAACTACTTTATGATCTGTGCGTTCAACTGACAGAGTTGAAACTTGCTTTTGACTGAGGGGTTTTGAAACAGTCCTTCTGTGTAAACTGCAAGTGGACATTTGGATCTCTATGAGGCCTATGGTGGGAAAAGGAATACATTCAAACAAAAACTACACAGAAGCATTCTGTGAAACTACTTTCTGATCTGTTCATTCAACTAGCAGTGTTGATCCTAACTTTTGATGGAGGAGTTTTCGAAACACTCTTCTTACCGTACAAACTGCAAGAGAATATTTGGAGCTCTATGAGGCCTATCGCGGAAAAAGGAATATCTTCAAATAAAAACTACACAGAAGCATTCTGTGAAACTTCTTTCCGATCTGTGCATTCAACTAACAGAGTTGAACCTTACTTTTGATGGAGGAGTTTTGAACCACTCTTTCTGTAGAAACTGCAAGTGGACATTTGGAGCGCTATGAGGCCTATAATGGAAAAGGAATATCTTCAAATAAAAACTACACAGAAGCATTCTGTGAAACTTCTTTCTCAACTGTTCATTGAAATAACAGTGTTGAAAATTACTTTTGATGGAGGAGCTTTTAAACACTCTTTCTGTAGAAACTGCATGTGGATATTTGAGGCGCTATGAGGCCTATCGCTGAAAAAGGGATGTCATCAAATAAAAACTTCACAGAAGCATTCTTTGAAACCACTTTCTTATCTGTGCATTCAACAAACAGAGGTGAACTTTACTTTTGATGGAGGAGTTTTCAAACACTCTTTCTGTGGAAACTACATGTGGACATATGGAGCCCCATGAGGCCTATCGTGGAGAAAGGAATATCTTCAAAGAAAGACTAGAGTAAAACGTTCTGTGAAACTTCTTTCTGATCTGGGCTTTCAACCAACAGAGTTGAACCTTACTTTGGATGGAGGAGTATTCAAACACTCTTTCTGTAGAAACTGCAAGTGGACATTTGGAGCGCTACGAGGCCTATCGCGGAAAAAGGAATATCTTCCAATAAAAACTACACAGAAGCATTCTGTGAAATTTTTCTGATCTGTGCATTCAACTAACACACTTGAACATAACTTTTGATTGAGGAGTTTTCAAACACTCTTTCTGTAGAAACTGGAAGTGGACATTATGAGCGCTTTGAGGCCTATCGCGGAAAAAGGAATATCTTCAAATAAAAACTACACAGAAGCATTCTGTGAAACTTCTTTCTTATCTGTGCATTCAACTAACAGAGTTGAACCTTACTTTTGATGGAGGAGTTTTGAAATAATGTTTCTGTAGAAACTGCAAGTGGATATTTTGAGCGCTATGAGGCCTATCGCGGAAAAAGCTATATCTTCAAATAAAAACTACACGGAAGCATTCTGTGAAACTTCTTTCTGATCTGTGCATTCAACTAACAGAGGTGAACATTACTTTTGATGGAGGAGTTTTTAAACACTCTTTCTGTAGAAACTGCAAGGGGATATTTGGAGCGCTATGAGGCCTATTGCGGAAAAAGGAATATCTTCAAATAAAAAGTACACAGAAGCATTCTGTGACACTTCTTTCTTATCTGTGCATTCAACTAACAGAGTTGATTCTTACTTTTGATGGAGGAGTTTTGAAACACTATTTCTGTAGAAACTTCAAGTGGACATTTTGAGCGCTATGAGGCCTATGGCGGAAAAAGGTATATCTTCAAATAAAAACTACACAGAAGCATTCTGTGAAACTTCTTTCAGATCTGTGCATTCGACTAACAGAGCTGAACATTACTTTTGATGGAGGAGTTTTTAAACACTGTTTCTGTAGAAACTGCAAGGGGATATTTGGAGCTCTATGAGGCCTATTGCGGAAAAAGCTATATCTTCAAATAAAAACTACAGAGAAGCATTCTGTGAAACTTCTTTCTTATCTGTGCATTCAACTAACAGAGTTGAACATTACTTTAGATGGAGGATTTTTGAAACACTCTTTCTGTAGAAACTGCATGTGGATCATTGAGGCGCTATGAGGCCTATCGTGGAAAAAGAAATATCTTCCAATAAAAACTACAAAAAAGCATTCTCTGAATCTTCTTTCCGATCTGTGCATTCAACTAACAGAGTTGAACCTTACTTTTGATGGAGGAGTTTTGAACCACTCTTTCTGTAGAAACCGCAAGTGGACATTTGGAGCGCTATGAGGCCTGTAATGGAAAAGAAATATCTTCAAATAAAAACTACAGAGAAGCATTCTGTGAAACTTCTTTCTGATCTGTTCATTCAACTAAGAGTGTTGAAACTTACTATTGATTGAGGAGTTTTTAAACACTCTTTCTGTAGAAACTGCATGTGGATATTTGAGGCGCTATGAGGCCTATCGCTGAAAAAGGGATGTCTTCAAATAAGAACTTCACAGAAGCATTCTGTGAAACCACTTTCTGATCTGTGCATTCAACAAACAGAGTTGAACCTTCCTTTTGATGGAGGAGTTTTGAAACACTCTTTCTGTAGAAACTGCAATTGGACATTTGGAGCGCAATGAGGCCTATAGTGGTAAAAGGTATATCTTCAAATAAAAACTACACAGAAGCATTCTTTGAAACTTCTCTCTGATCTGTACATTCATCTAGCAGTGTTGAATCTTACTTTTGATTGAGGAGTTTTTAAACATTCTTTCTGTAGAAAGTGTAAGTGGATATTTGGAGTGCTATGAGGCCTATTGCGGAAAAAGGATTATCTTCAAATAAAAAGTGCACAAAAGAATTCTGTGAAACTTCTTTCTGATCTGTGCATTCAACTAACAGAGATGAACCTTACTTTTAATGGAAGACTTTTGAAACACTCTTTCTGTAGAAACTGCAGGTCGATATTTGGAGCGCTATGAAGCCTATCGCGGAAAAAGCAATAACTTCAAGTAAAAACTACACAGAAGCATTCTGTGAAACTTCTTTCTCATCTGTGCATTCACCTAACAGAGTAGAACCTTACTTTTGATTGAGGAGCTTTAAAACACTCTTTCTGTGTAAACTGCACGTGGACATTAGGAGAGCTCTGAGGCCAATCGTGGAAAAACGAATATCTTCAAGTAAAAACTACACAGAAGCAGACTGTGAGACTTCATTCTGATCTGTACATTCATCTAACAGGGTTGAACCTTACTTTTCATGGAGATGTTTTGAAACACTCTTTCGGTAGATAGTGCAAGTTGTCATTTGGAGCGCTATGAGGCCTATAGTGGAAAAAGGAATATCTTCAAATAAAAACTACACAGTAGCATTCTGTGGAACTTCTTTCTGACCTGTGCATTCAACTAACCGAGTTGAACCTTACTTTGGGTGGAGGAGTTTTGAAACACTCTGTAGGAACTGGAAGTGGATATTTGTAGCGCTACGAGACCTATAGCGGAAAAAGGAATATCTTCCAATAAAAACTACACAGAAGCATTCTGTGGAAATCCTTATTGATCTGTTCATTCAACTAAAGGAGTTGAACCTTACTTTTGGTGGAAGACTATTGAAACACTCTTCCTGTAGAAACTGCAAGCGGACATTTGGAGTGCTATGAGGCCTATCGTGGAAAAAGGAATATCTTCATATAAAAACTACACAGTTGCATTCTGTGAAACTACTTTATGATCTGTGCGTTCAACTGACAGAGTTGAAACTTGCTTTTGACTGAGGGGTTTTGAAACAGTCCTTCTGTGTAAACTGCAAGTGGACATTTGGATCTCTATGAGGCCTATGGTGGGAAAAGGAATACATTCAAACAAAAACTACACAGAAGCATTCTGTGAAACTACTTTCTGATCTGTTCATTCAACTAGCAGTGTTGATCCTAACTTTTGATGGAGGAGTTTTTGAAACACTCTTCTTACCGTACAAACTGCAAGAGAATATTTGGAGCTCTATGAGGCCTATCGCGGAAAAAGGAATATCTTCAAATAAAAACTACACAGAAGCATTCTGTGAAACTTCTTTCCGATCTGTGCATTCAACTAACAGAGTTGAACCTTACTTTTGATGGAGGAGTTTTGAACCACTCTTTCTGTAGAAACTGCAAGTGGACATTTGGAGCGCTATGAGGCCTATAATGGAAAAGGAATATCTTCAAATAAAAACTACACAGAAGCATTCTGTGAAACTTCTTTCTCAACTGTTCATTGAAATAACAGTGTTGAAAATTACTTTTGATGGAGGAGCTTTTAAACACTCTTTCTGTAGAAACTGCATGTGGATATTTGAGGCGCTATGAGGCCTATCGCTGAAAAAGGGATGTCATCAAATAAAAACTTCACAGAAGCATTCTTTGAAACCACTTTCTTATCTGTGCATTCAACAAACAGAGGTGAACTTTACTTTTGATGGAGGAGTTTTCAAACACTCTTTCTGTGGAAACTACATGTGGACATATGGAGCCCCATGAGGCCTATCGTGGAGAAAGGAATATCTTCAAAGAAAGACTAGAGTAAAACGTTCTGTGAAACTTCTTTCTGATCTGGGCTTTCAACCAACAGAGTTGAACCTTACTTTGGATGGAGGAGTATTCAAACACTCTTTCTGTAGAAACTGCAAGTGGACATTTGGAGCGCTACGAGGCCTATCGCGGAAAAAGGAATATCTTCCAATAAAAACTACACAGAAGCATTCTGTGAAATTTTTCTGATCTGTGCATTCAACTAACACACTTGAACATAACTTTTGATTGAGGAGTTTTCAAACACTCTTTCTGTAGAAACTGGAAGTGGACATTATGAGCGCTTTGAGGCCTATCGCGGAAAAAGGAATATCTTCAAATAAAAACTACACAGAAGCATTCTGTGAAACTTCTTTCTTATCTGTGCATTCAACTAACAGAGTTGAACCTTACTTTTGATGGAGGAGTTTTGAAATAATGTTTCTGTAGAAACTGCAAGTGGATATTTTGAGCGCTATGAGGCCTATCGCGGAAAAAGCTATATCTTCAAATAAAAACTACACGAAAGCATTCTGTGAAACTTCTTTCTGATCTGTGCATTCAACTAACAGAGGTGAACATTACTTTTGATGGAGGAGTTTTTAAACACTCTTTCTGTAGAAACTGCAAGGGGATATTTGGAGCGCTATGAGGCCTATTGCGGAAAAAGGAATATCTTCAAATAAAAAGTACACAGAAGCATTCTGTGACACTTCTTTCTTATCTGTGCATTCAACTAACAGAGTTGATTCTTACTTTTGATGGAGGAGTTTTGAAACACTATTTCTGTAGAAACTTCAAGTGGACATTTTGAGCGCTATGAGGCCTATGGCGGAAAAAGGTATATCTTCAAATAAAAACTACACAGAAGCATTCTGTGAAACTTCTTTCAGATCTGTGCATTCGACTAACAGAGCTGAACATTACTTTTGATGGAGGAGTTTTTAAACACTGTTTCTGTAGAAACTGCAAGGGGATATTTGGAGCTCTATGAGGCCTATTGCGGAAAAAGCTATATCTTCAAATAAAAACTACAGAGAAGCATTCTGTGAAACTTCTTTCTTATCTCTGCATTCAACTAACAGAGTTGAACATTACTTTAGATGGAGGATTTTTGAAACACTCTTTCTGTAGAAACTGCATGTGGATCATTGAGGCGCTATGAGGCCTATCGTGGAAAAAGAAATATCTTCCAATAAAAACTACAAAAAAGCATTCTCTGAATCTTCTTTCCGATCTGTGCATTCAACTAACAGAGTTGAACCTTACTTTTGATGGAGGAGTTTTGAACCACTCTTTCTGTAGAAACCGCAAGTGGACATTTGGAGCGCTATGAGGCCTGTAATGGAAAAGAAATATCTTCAAATAAAAACTACAGAGAAGCATTCTGTGAAACTTCTTTCTGATCTGTTCATTCAACTAAGAGTGTTGAAACTTACTATTGATTGAGGAGTTTTTAAACACTCTTTCTGTAGAAACTGCATGTGGATATTTGAGGCGCTATGAGGCCTATCGCTGAAAAAGGGATGTCTTCAAATAAGAACTTCACAGAAGCATTCTGTGAAACCACTTTCTGATCTGTGCATTCAACAAACAGAGTTGAACCTTCCTTTTGATGGAGGAGTTTTGAAACACTCTTTCTGTAGAAACTGCAATTGGACATTTGGAGCGCAATGAGGCCTATAGTGGTAAAAGGTATATCTTCAAATAAAAACTACACAGAAGCATTCTTTGAAACTTCTCTCTGATCTGTACATTCATCTAGCAGTGTTGAATCTTACTTTTGATTGAGGAGTTTTTAAACATTCTTTCTGTAGAAAGTGTAAGTGGATATTTGGAGTGCTATGAGGCCTATTGCGGAAAAAGGATTATCTTCAAATAAAAAGTGCACAAAAGAATTCTGTGAAACTTCTTTCTGATCTGTGCATTCAACTAACAGAGATGAACCTTACTTTTAATGGAAGACTTTTGAAACACTCTTTCTGTAGAAACTGCAGGTCGATATTTGGAGCGCTATGAAGCCTATCGCGGAAAAAGCAATAACTTCAAGTAAAAACTACACAGAAGCATTCTGTGAAACTTCTTTCTCATCTGTGCATTCACCTAACAGAGTAGAACCTTACTTTTGATTGAGGAGCTTTAAAACACTCTTTCTGTGTAAACTGCACGTGGACATTAGGAGAGCTCTGAGGCCAATCGTGGAAAAACGAATATCTTCAAGTAAAAACTACACAGAAGCAGACTGTGAGACTTCATTCTGATCTGTACATTCATCTAACAGGGTTGAACCTTACTTTTCATGGAGATGTTTTGAAACACTCTTTCGGTAGATAGTGCAAGTTGTCATTTGGAGCGCTATGAGGCCTATAGTGGAAAAAGGAATATCTTCAAATAAAAACTACACAGTAGCATTCTGTGGAACTTCTTTCTGACCTGTGCATTCAACTAACCGAGTTGAACCTTACTTTGGGTGGAGGAGTTTTGAAACACTCTGTAGGAACTGGAAGTGGATATTTGTAGCGCTACGAGACCTATAGCGGAAAAAGGAATATCTTCCAATAAAAACTACACAGAAGCATTCTGTGGAAATCCTTATTGATCTGTTCATTCAACTAAAGGAGTTGAACCTTACTTTTGGTGGAAGACTATTGAAACACTCTTCCTGTAGAAACTGCAAGCGGACATTTGGAGTGCTATGAGGCCTATCGTGGAAAAAGGAATATCTTCATATAAAAACTACACAGTTGCATTCTGTGAAACTACTTTATGATCTGTGCGTTCAACTGACAGAGTTGAAACTTGCTTTTGACTGAGGGGTTTTGAAACAGTCCTTCTGTGTAAACTGCAAGTGGACATTTGGATCTCTATGAGGCCTATGGTGGGAAAAGGAATACATTCAAACAAAAACTACACAGAAGCATTCTGTGAAACTACTTTCTGATCTGTTCATTCAACTAGCAGTGTTGATCCTAACTTTTGATGGAGGAGTTTTCGAAACACTCTTCTTACCGTACAAACTGCAAGAGAATATTTGGAGCTCTATGAGGCCTATCGCGGAAAAAGGAATATCTTCAAATAAAAACTACACAGAAGCATTCTGTGAAACTTCTTTCCGATCTGTGCATTCAACTAACAGAGTTGAACCTTACTTTTGATGGAGGAGTTTTGAACCACTCTTTCTGTAGAAACTGCAAGTGGACATTTGGAGCGCTATGAGGCCTATAATGGAAAAGGAATATCTTCAAATAAAAACTACACAGAAGCATTCTGTGAAACTTCTTTCTCAACTGTTCATTGAAATAACAGTGTTGAAAATTACTTTTGATGGAGGAGCTTTTAAACACTCTTTCTGTAGAAACTGCATGTGGATATTTGAGGCGCTATGAGGCCTATCGCTGAAAAAGGGATGTCATCAAATAAAAACTTCACAGAAGCATTCTTTGAAACCACTTTCTTATCTGTGCATTCAACAAACAGAGGTGAACTTTACTTTTGATGGAGGAGTTTTCAAACACTCTTTCTGTGGAAACTACATGTGGACATATGGAGCCCCATGAGGCCTATCGTGGAGAAAGGAATATCTTCAAAGAAAGACTAGAGTAAAACGTTCTGTGAAACTTCTTTCTGATCTGGGCTTTCAACCAACAGAGTTGAACCTTACTTTGGATGGAGGAGTATTCAAACACTCTTTCTGTAGAAACTGCAAGTGGACATTTGGAGCGCTACGAGGCCTATCGCGGAAAAAGGAATATCTTCCAATAAAAACTACACAGAAGCATTCTGTGAAATTTTTCTGATCTGTGCATTCAACTAACACACTTGAACATAACTTTTGATTGAGGAGTTTTCAAACACTCTTTCTGTAGAAACTGGAAGTGGACATTTTGAGCGCTTTGAGGCCTATCGCGGAAAAAGGAATATCTTCAAATAAAAACTACACAGAAGCATTCTGTGAAACTTCTTTCTTATCTGTGCATTCAACTAACAGAGTTGAACCTTACTTTTGATGGAGGAGTTTTGAAATAATGTTTCTGTAGAAACTGCAAGTGGATATTTTGAGCGCTATGAGGCCTATCGCGGAAAAAGCTATATCTTCAAATAAAAACTACACGAAAGCATTCTGTGAAACTTCTTTCTGATCTGTGCATTCAACTAACAGAGGTGAACATTACTTTTGATGGAGGAGTTTTTAAACACTCTTTCTGTAGAAACTGCAAGGGGATATTTGGAGCGCTATGAGGCCTATTGCGGAAAAAGGAATATCTTCAAATAAAAAGTACACAGAAGCATTCTGTGACACTTCTTTCTTATCTGTGCATTCAACTAACAGAGTTGATTCTTACTTTTGATGGAGGAGTTTTGAAACACTATTTCTGTAGAAACTTCAAGTGGACATTTTGAGCGCTATGAGGCCTATGGCGGAAAAAGGTATATCTTCAAATAAAAACTACACAGAAGCATTCTGTGAAACTTCTTTCAGATCTGTGCATTCGACTAACAGAGCTGAACATTACTTTTGATGGAGGAGTTTTTAAACACTGTTTCTGTAGAAACTGCAAGGGGATATTTGGAGCTCTATGAGGCCTATTGCGGAAAAAGCTATATCTTCAAATAAAAACTACAGAGAAGCATTCTGTGAAACTTCTTTCTTATCTGTGCATTCAACTAACAGAGTTGAACATTACTTTAGATGGAGGATTTTTGAAACACTCTTTCTGTAGAAACTGCATGTGGATCATTGAGGCGCTATGAGGCCTATCGTGGAAAAAGAAATATCTTCCAATAAAAACTACAAAAAAGCATTCTCTGAATCTTCTTTCCGATCTGTGCATTCAACTAACAGAGTTGAACCTTACTTTTGATGGAGGAGTTTTGAACCACTCTTTCTGTAGAAACCGCAAGTGGACATTTGGAGCGCTATGAGGCCTGTAATGGAAAAGAAATATCTTCAAATAAAAACTACAGAGAAGCATTCTGTGAAACTTCTTTCTGATCTGTTCATTCAACTAAGAGTGTTGAAACTTACTATTGATTGAGGAGTTTTTAAACACTCTTTCTGTAGAAACTGCATGTGGATATTTGAGGCGCTATGAGGCCTATCGCTGAAAAAGGGATGTCTTCAAATAAAAACTTCACAGAAGCATTCTGTGAAACCACTTTCTGATCTGTGCATTCAACAAACAGAGTTGAACCTTCCTTTTGATGGAGGAGTTTTGAAACACTCTTTCTGTAGAAACTGCAATTGGACATTTGGAGCGCAATGAGGCCTATAGTGGTAAAAGGTATATCTTCAAATAAAAACTACACAGAAGCATTCTTTGAAACTTCTCTCTGATCTGTACATTCATCTAGCAGTGTTGAATCTTACTTTTGATTGAGGAGTTTTTAAACATTCTTTCTGTAGAAACTGTAAGTGGATATTTGGAGTGCTATGAGGCCTATTGCGGAAAAAGGATTATCTTCAAATAAAAAGTGCACAAAAGAATTCTGTGAAACTTCTTTCTGATCTGTGCATTCAACTAACAGAGATGAACCTTACTTTTAATGGAAGACTTTTGAAACACTCTTTCTGTAGAAACTGCAGGTCGATATTTGGAGCACTATGAAGCCTATCGCGGAAAAAGCAATAACTTCAAGTAAAAACTACACAGAAGCATTCTGTGAAACTTCTTTCTCATCTGTGCATTCACCTAACAGAGTAGAACCTTACTTTTGATTGAGGAGCTTTAAAACCCTCTTTCTGTGTAAACTGCACGTGGACATTAGGAGAGCTCTGAGGCCAATCGTGGAAAAACGAATATCTTCAAGTAAAAACTACACAGTAGCAGACTGTGAGACTTCATTCTGATCTGTACATTCATCTAACAGGGTTGAACCTTACTTTTCATGGAGATGTTTTGAAACACTCTTTCGGTAGATAGTGCAAGTTGTCATTTGGAGCGCTATGAGGCCTATAGTGGAAAAAGGAATATCTTCAAATAAAAACTACACAGTAGCATTCTGTGGAACTTCTTTCTGACCTGTGCATTCAACTAACCGAGTTGAACCTTACTTTGGGTGGAGGAGTTTTGAAACACTCTGTAGGAACTGCAAGTGGATATTTGTAGCGCTACGAGACCTATAGCGGAAAAAGGAATATCTTCCAATAAAAACTACACAGAAGCATTCTGTGGAAATCCTTATTGATCTGTTCATTCAACTAAAGGAGTTGAACCTTACTTTTGGTGGAAGACTATTGAAACACTCTTCCTGTAGAAACTGCAAGCGGACATTTGGAGTGCTATGAGGCCTATCGTGGAAAAAGGAATATCTTCATATAAAAACTACACAGTTGCATTCTGTGAAACTACTTTATGATCTGTGCGTTCAACTGACAGAGTTGAAACTTGCTTTTGACTGAGGGGTTTTGAAACAGTCCTTCTGTGTAAACTGCAAGTGGACATTTGGATCTCTATGAGGCCTATGGTGGGAAAAGGAATACATTCAAACAAAAACTACACAGAAGCATTCTGTGAAACTACTTTCTGATCTGTTCATTCAACTAGCAGTGTTGATCCTAACTTTTGATGGAGGAGTTTTTGAAACACTCTTCTTACCGTACAAACTGCAAGAGAATATTTGGAGCTCTATGAGGCCTATCGCGGAAAAAGGAATATCTTCAAATAAAAACTACACAGAAGCATTCTGTGAAACTTCTTTCCGATCTGTGCATTCAACTAACAGAGTTGAACCTTACTTTTGATGGAGGAGTTTTGAACCACTCTTTCTGTAGAAACTGCAAGTGGACATTTGGAGCGCTATGAGGCCTATAATGGAAAAGGAATATCTTCAAATAAAAACTACACAGAAGCATTCTGTGAAACTTCTTTCTCAACTGTTCATTGAAATAACAGTGTTGAAAATTACTTTTGATGGAGGAGCTTTTAAACACTCTTTCTGTAGAAACTGCATGTGGATATTTGAGGCGCTATGAGGCCTATCGCTGAAAAAGGGATGTCATCAAATAAAAACTTCACAGAAGCATTCTTTGAAACCACTTTCTTATCTGTGCATTCAACAAACAGTGGTGAACTTTACTTTTGATGGAGGAGTTTTCAAACACTCTTTCTGTGGAAACTACATGTGGACATATGGAGCCCCATGAGGCCTATCATGGAGAAAGGAATATCTTCAAAGAAAGACTAGAGTAAAACGTTCTGTGAAACTTCTTTCTGATCTGGGCTTTCAACCAACAGAGTTGAACCTTACTTTGGATGGAGGAGTATTCAAACACTCTTTCTGTAGAAACTGCAAGTGGACATTTGGAGCGCTACGAGGCCTATCGCGGAAAAAGGAATATCTTCCAATAAAAACTACACAGAAGCATTCTGTGAAATTTTTCTGATCTGTGCATTCAACTAACACACTTGAACATAACTTTTGATTGAGGAGTTTTCAAACACTCTTTCTGTAGAAACTGGAAGTGGACATTATGAGCGCTTTGAGGCCTATCGCGGAAAAAGGAATATCTTCAAATAAAAACTACACAGAAGCATTCTGTGAAACTTCTTTCTTATCTGTGCATTCAACTAACAGAGTTGAACCTTACTTTTGATGGAGGAGTTTTGAAATAATGTTTCTGTAGAAACTGCAAGTGGATATTTTGAGCGCTATGAGGCCTATCGCAGAAAAAGCTATATCTTCAAATAAAAACTACACGGAAGCATTCTGTGAAACTTCTTTCTGATCTGTGCATTCAACTAACAGAGGTGAACATTACTTTTGATGGAGGAGTTTTTAAACACTCTTTCTGTAGAAACTGCAAGGGGATATTTGGAGCGCTATGAGGCCTATTGCGGAAAAAGGAATATCTTCAAATAAAAAGTACACAGAAGCATTCTGTGACACTTCTTTCTTATCTGTGCATTCAACTAACAGAGTTGATTCTTACTTTTGATGGAGGAGTTTTGAAACACTATTTCTGTAGAAACTTCAAGTGGACATTTTGAGCGCTATGAGGCCTATGGCGGAAAAAGGTATATCTTCAAATAAAAACTACACAGAAGCATTCTGTGAAACTTCTTTCAGATCTGTGCATTCGACTAACAGAGCTGAACATTACTTTTGATGGAGGAGTTTTTAAACACTGTTTCTGTAGAAACTGCAAGGGGATATTTGGAGCTCTATGAGGCCTATTGCGGAAAAAGCTATATCTTCAAATAAAAACTACAGAGAAGCATTCTGTGAAACTTCTTTCTTATCTGTGCATTCAACTAACAGAGTTGAACATTACTTTAGATGGAGGATTTTTGAAACACTCTTTCTGTAGAAACTGCATGTGGATCATTGAGGCGCTATGAGGCCTATCGTGGAAAAAGAAATATCTTCCAATAAAAACTACAAAAAAGCATTCTCTGAATCTTCTTTCTGATCTGTGCATTCAACTAACAGAGTTGAACCTTACTTTTGATGGAGGAGTTTTGAACCACTCTTTCTGTAGAAACCGCAAGTGGACATTTGGAGCGCTATGAGGCCTGTAATGGAAAAGAAATATCTTCAAATAAAAACTACAGAGAAGCATTCTGTGAAACTTCTTTCTGATCTGTTCATTCAACTAAGAGTGTTGAAACTTACTATTGATTGAGGAGTTTTTAAACACTCTTTCTGTAGAAACTGCATGTGGATATTTGAGGCGCTATGAGGCCTATCGCTGAAAAAGGGATGTCTTCAAATAAAAACTTCACAGAAGCATTCTGTGAAACCACTTTCTGATCTGTGCATTCAACAAACAGAGTTGAACCTTCCTTTTGATGGAGGAGTTTTGAAACACTCTTTCTGTAGAAACTGCAATTGGACATTTGGAGCGCAATGAGGCCTATAGTGGTAAAAGGTATATCTTCAAATAAAAACTACACAGAAGCATTCTTTGAAACTTCTCTCTGATCTGTACATTCATCTAGCAGTGTTGAATCTTACTTTTGATTGAGGAGTTTTTAAACATTCTTTCTGTAGAAAGTGTAAGTGGATATTTGGAGTGCTATGAGGCCTATTGCGGAAAAAGGATTATCTTCAAATAAAAAGTGCACAAAAGAATTCTGTGAAACTTCTTTCTGATCTGTGCATTCAACTAACAGAGATGAACCTTACTTTTAATGGAAGACTTTTGAAACACTCTTTCTGTAGAAACTGCAGGTCGATATTTGGAGCGCTATGAAGCCTATCGCGGAAAAAGCAATAACTTCAAGTAAAAACTACACAGAAGCATTCTGTGAAACTTCTTTCTCATCTGTGCATTCACCTAACAGAGTAGAACCTTACTTTTGATTGAGGAGCTTTAAAACACTCTTTCTGTGTAAACTGCACGTGGACATTAGGAGAGCTCTGAGGCCAATCGTGGAAAAACGAATATCTTCAAGTAAAAACTACACAGAAGCAGACTGTGAGACTTCATTCTGATCTGTACATTCATCTAACAGGGTTGAACCTTACTTTTCATGGAGATGTTTTGAAACACTCTTTCGGTAGATAGTGCAAGTTGTCATTTGGAGCGCTATGAGGCCTATAGTGGAAAAAGGAATATCTTCAAATAAAAACTACACAGTAGCATTCTGTGGAACTTCTTTCTGACCTGTGCATTCAACTAACCGAGTTGAACCTTACTTTGGGTGGAGGAGTTTTGAAACACTCTGTAGGAACTGGAAGTGGATATTTGTAGCGCTACGAGACCTATAGCGGAAAAAGGAATATCTTCCAATAAAAACTACACAGAAGCATTCTGTGGAAATCCTTATTGATCTGTTCATTCAACTAAAGGAGTTGAACCTTACTTTCGGTGGAAGACTATTGAAACACTCTTCCTGTAGAAACTGCAAGCGGACATTTGGAGTGCTATGAGGCCTATCGTGGAAAAAGGAATATCTTCATATAAAAACTACACAGTTGCATTCTGTGAAACTACTTTATGATCTGTGCGTTCAACTGACAGAGTTGAAACTTGCTTTTGACTGAGGGGTTTTGAAACAGTCCTTCTGTGTAAACTGCAAGTGGACATTTGGATCTCTATGAGGCCTATGGTGGGAAAAGGAATACATTCAAACAAAAACTACACAGAAGCATTCTGTGAAACTACTTTCTGATCTGTTCATTCAACTAGCAGTGTTGATCCTAACTTTTGATGGAGGAGTTTTCGAAACACTCTTCTTACCGTACAAACTGCAAGAGAATATTTGGAGCTCTATGAGGCCTATCGCGGAAAAAGGAATATCTTCAAATAAAAACTACACAGAAGCATTCTGTGAAACTTCTTTCCGATCTGTGCATTCAACTAACAGAGTTGAACCTTACTTTTGATGGAGGAGTTTTGAACCACTCTTTCTGTAGAAACTGCAAGTGGACATTTGGAGCGCTATGAGGCCTATAATGGAAAAGGAATATCTTCAAATAAAAACTACACAGAAGCATTCTGTGAAACTTCTTTCTCAACTGTTCATTGAAATAACAGTGTTGAAAATTACTTTTGATGGAGGAGCTTTTAAACACTCTTTCTGTAGAAACTGCATGTGGATATTTGAGGCGCTATGAGGCCTATCGCTGAAAAAGGGATGTCATCAAATAAAAACTTCACAGAAGCATTCTTTGAAACCACTTTCTTATCTGTGCATTCAACAAACAGAGGTGAACTTTACTTTTGATGGAGGAGTTTTCAAACACTCTTTCTGTGGAAACTACATGTGGACATATGGAGCCCCATGAGGCCTATCGTGGAGAAAGGAATATCTTCAAAGAAAGACTAGAGTAAAACGTTCTGTGAAACTTCTTTCTGATCTGGGCTTTCAACCAACAGAGTTGAACCTTACTTTGGATGGAGGAGTATTCAAACACTCTTTCTGTAGAAACTGCAAGTGGACATTTGGAGCGCTACGAGGCCTATCGCGGAAAAAGGAATATCTTCCAATAAAAACTACACAGAAGCATTCTGTGAAATTTTTCTGATCTGTGCATTCAACTAACACACTTGAACATAACTTTTGATTGAGGAGTTTTCAAACAATCTTTCTGTAGAAACTGGAAGTGGACATTATGAGCGCTTTGAGGCCTATCGCGGAAAAAGGAATATCTTCAAATAAAAACTACACAGAAGCATTCTGTGAAACTTCTTTCTTATCTGTGCATTCAACTAACAGAGTTGAACCTTACTTTTGATGGAGGAGTTTTGAAATAATGTTTCTGTAGAAACTGCAAGTGGATATTTTGAGCGCTATGAGGCCTATCGCAGAAAAAGCTATATCTTCAAATAAAAACTACACGGAAGCATTCTGTGAAACTTCTTTCTGATCTGTGCATTCAACTAACAGAGGTGAACATTACTTTTGATGGAGGAGTTTTTAAACACTCTTTCTGTAGAAACTGCAAGGGGATATTTGGAGCGCTATGAGGCCTATTGCGGAAAAAGGAATATCTTCAAATAAAAAGTACACAGAAGCATTCTGTGACACTTCTTTCTTATCTGTGCATTCAACTAACAGAGTTGATTCTTACTTTTGATGGAGGAGTTTTGAAACACTATTTCTGTAGAAACTTCAAGTGGACATTTTGAGCGCTATGAGGCCTATGGCGGAAAAAGGTATATCTTCAAATAAAAACTACACAGAAGCATTCTGTGAAACTTCTTTCAGATCTGTGCATTCGACTAACAGAGCTGAACATTACTTTTGATGGAGGAGTTTTTAAACACTGTTTCTGTAGAAACTGCAAGGGGATATTTGGAGCTCTATGAGGCCTATTGCGGAAAAAGCTATATCTTCAAATAAAAACTACAGAGAAGCATTCTGTGAAACTTCTTTCTTATCTGTGCATTCAACTAACAGAGTTGAACATTACTTTAGATGGAGGATTTTTGAAACACTCTTTCTGTAGAAACTGCATGTGGATCATTGAGGCGCTATGAGGCCTATCGTGGAAAAAGAAATATCTTCCAATAAAAACTACAAAAAAGCATTCTCTGAATCTTCTTTCTGATCTGTGCATTCAACTAACAGAGTTGAACCTTACTTTTGATGGAGGAGTTTTGAACCACTCTTTCTGTAGAAACCGCAAGTGGACATTTGGAGCGCTATGAGGCCTGTAATGGAAAAGAAATATCTTCAAATAAAAACTACAGAGAAGCATTCTGTGAAACTTCTTTCTGATCTGTTCATTCAACTAAGAGTGTTGAAACTTACTATTGATTGAGGAGTTTTTAAACACTCTTTCTGTAGAAACTGCATGTGGATATTTGAGGCGCTATGAGGCCTATCGCTGAAAAAGGGATGTCTTCAAATAAAAACTTCACAGAAGCATTCTGTGAAACCACTTTCTGATCTGTGCATTCAACAAACAGAGTTGAACCTTCCTTTTGATGGAGGAGTTTTGAAACACTCTTTCTGTAGAAACTGCAATTGGACATTTGGAGCGCAATGAGGCCTATAGTGGTAAAAGGTATATCTTCAAATAAAAACTACACAGAAGCATTCTTTGAAACTTCTCTCTGATCTGTACATTCATCTAGCAGTGTTGAATCTTACTTTTGATTGAGGAGTTTTTAAACATTCTTTCTGTAGAAAGTGTAAGTGGATATTTGGAGTGCTATGAGGCCTATTGCGGAAAAAGGATTATCTTCAAATAAAAAGTGCACAAAAGAATTCTGTGAAACTTCTTTCTGATCTGTGCATTCAACTAACAGAGATGAACCTTACTTTTAATGGAAGACTTTTGAAACACTCTTTCTGTAGGAACTGCAGGTCGATATTTGGAGCGCTATGAAGCCTATCGCGGAAAAAGCAATAACTTCAAGTAAAAACTACACAGAAGCATTCTGTGAAACTTCTTTCTCATCTGTGCATTCACCTAACAGAGTAGAACCTTACTTTTGATTGAGGAGCTTTAAAACACTCTTTCTGTGTAAACTGCACGTGGACATTAGGAGAGCTCTGAGGCCAATCGTGGAAAAACGAATATCTTCAAGTAAAAACTACACAGAAGCAGACTGTGAGACTTCATTCTGATCTGTACATTCATCTAACAGGGTTGAACCTTACTTTTCATGGAGATGTTTTGAAACACTCTTTCGGTAGATAGTGCAAGTTGTCATTTGGAGCGCTATGAGGCCTATAGTGGAAAAAGGAATATCTTCAAATAAAAACTACACAGTAGCATTCTGTGGAACTTCTTTCTGACCTGTGCATTCAACTAACCGAGTTGAACCTTACTTTGGGTGGAGGAGTTTTGAAACACTCTGTAGGAACTGGAAGTGGATATTTGTAGCGCTACGAGACCTATAGCGGAAAAAGGAATATCTTCCAATAAAAACTACACAGAAGCATTCTGTGGAAATCCTTATTGATCTGTTCATTCAACTAAAGGAGTTGAACCTTACTTTCGGTGGAAGACTATTGAAACACTCTTCCTGTAGAAACTGCAAGCGGACATTTGGAGTGCTATGAGGCCTATCGTGGAAAAAGGAATATCTTCATATAAAAACTACACAGTTGCATTCTGTGAAACTACTTTATGATCTGTGCGTTCAACTGACAGAGTTGAAACTTGCTTTTGACTGAGGGGTTTTGAAACAGTCCTTCTGTGTAAACTGCAAGTGGACATTTGGATCTCTATGAGGCCTATGGTGGGAAAAGGAATACATTCAAACAAAAACTACACAGAAGCATTCTGTGAAACTACTTTCTGATCTGTTCATTCAACTAGCAGTGTTGATCCTAACTTTTGATGGAGGAGTTTTTGAAACACTCTTCTTACCGTACAAACTGCAAGAGAATATTTGGAGCTCTATGAGGCCTATCGCGGAAAAAGGAATATCTTCAAATAAAAACTACACAGAAGCATTCTGTGAAACTTCTTTCCGATCTGTGCATTCAACTAACAGAGTTGAACCTTACTTTTGATGGAGGAGTTTTGAACCACTCTTTCTGTAGAAACTGCAAGTGGACATTTGGAGCGCTATGAGGCCTATAATGGAAAAGGAATATCTTCAAATAAAAACTACACAGAAGCATTCTGTGAAACTTCTTTCTCAACTGTTCATTGAAATAACAGTGTTGAAAATTACTTTTGATGGAGGAGCTTTTAAACACTCTTTCTGTAGAAACTGCATGTGGATATTTGAGGCGCTATGAGGCCTATCGCTGAAAAAGGGATGTCATCAAATAAAAACTTCACAGAAGCATTCTTTGAAACCACTTTCTTATCTGTGCATTCAACAAACAGAGGTGAACTTTACTTTTGATGGAGGAGTTTTCAAACACTCTTTCTGTGGAAACTACATGTGGACATATGGAGCCCCATGAGGCCTATCGTGGAGAAAGGAATATCTTCAAAGAAAGACTAGAGTAAAACGTTCTGTGAAACTTCTTTCTGATCTGGGCTTTCAACCAACAGAGTTGAACCTTACTTTGGATGGAGGAGTATTCAAACACTCTTTCTGTAGAAACTGCAAGTGGACATTTGGAGCGCTACGAGGCCTATCGCGGAAAAAGGAATATCTTCCAATAAAAACTACACAGAAGCATTCTGTGAAATTTTTCTGATCTGTGCATTCAACTAACACACTTGAACATAACTTTTGATTGAGGAGTTTTCAAACACTCTTTCTGTAGAAACTGGAAGTGGACATTATGAGCGCTTTGAGGCCTATTGCGGAAAAAGGAATATCTTCAAATAAAAACTACACAGAAGCATTCTGTGAAACTTCTTTCTTATCTGTGCATTCAACTAACAGAGTTGAACCTTACTTTTGATGGAGGAGTTTTGAAATAATGTTTCTGTAGAAACTGCAAGTGGATATTTTGAGCGCTATGAGGCCTATCGCAGAAAAAGCTATATCTTCAAATAAAAACTACACGGAAGCATTCTGTGAAACTTCTTTCTGATCTGTGCATTCAACTAACAGAGGTGAACATTACTTTTGATGGAGGAGTTTTTAAACACTCTTTCTGTAGAAACTGCAAGGGGATATTTGGAGCGCTATGAGGCCTATTGCGGAAAAAGGAATATCTTCAAATAAAAAGTACACAGAAGCATTCTGTGACACTTCTTTCTTATCTGTGCATTCAACTAACAGAGTTGATTCTTACTTTTGATGGAGAAGTTTTGAAACACTATTTCTGTAGAAACTTCAAGTGGACATTTTGAGCGCTATGAGGCCTATGGCGGAAAAAGGTATATCTTCAAATAAAAACTACACAGAAGCATTCTGTGAAACTTCTTTCAGATCTGTGCATTCGACTAACAGAGCTGAACATTACTTTTGATGGAGGAGTTTTTAAACACTGTTTCTGTAGAAACTGCAAGGGGATATTTGGAGCTCTATGAGGCCTATTGCGGAAAAAGCTATATCTTCAAATAAAAACTACAGAGAAGCATTCTGTGAAACTTCTTTCTTATCTGTGCATTCAACTAACAGAGTTGAACATTACTTTAGATGGAGGATTTTTGAAACACTCTTTCTGTAGAAACTGCATGTGGATCATTGAGGCGCTATGAGGCCTATCGTGGAAAAAGAAATATCTTCCAATAAAAACTACAAAAAAGCATTCTCTGAATCTTCTTTCTGATCTGTGCATTCAACTAACAGAGTTGAACCTTACTTTTGATGGAGGAGTTTTGAACCACTCTTTCTGTAGAAACCGCAAGTGGACATTTGGAGCGCTATGAGGCCTGTAATGGAAAAGAAATATCTTCAAATAAAAACTACAGAGAAGCATTCTGTGAAACTTCTTTCTGATCTGTGCATTCAACTAACAGAGGTGAACATTACTTTTGATGGAGGAGTTTTTAAACACTCTTTCTGTAGAAACTGCAAGGGGATATTTGGAGCGCTATGAGGCCTATTGCGGAAAAAGGAATATCTTCAAATAAAAAGTACACAGAAGCATTCTGTGACACTTCTTTCTTATCTGTGCATTCAACTAACAGAGTTGATTCTTACTTTTGATGGAGGAGTTTTGAAACACTATTTCTGTAGAAAGTTCAAGTGGACATTTTGAGCGCTATGAGGCCTATGGCGGAAAAAGGTATATCTTCAAATAAAAACTACACAGAAGCATTCTGTGAAACTTCTTTCAGATCTGTGCATTCGACTAACAGAGCTGAACATTACTTTTGATGGAGGAGTTTTTAAACACTGTTTCTGTAGAAACTGCAAGGGGATATTTGGAGCTCTATGAGGCCTATTGCGGAAAAAGCTATATCTTCAAATAAAAACTACAGAGAAGCATTCTGTGAAACTTCTTTCTTATCTGTGCATTCAACTAACAGAGTTGAACATTACTTTAGATGGAGGATTTTTGAAACACTCTTTCTGTAGAAACTGCATGTGGATCATTGAGGCGCTATGAGGCCTATCGTGGAAAAAGAAATATCTTCCAATAAAAACTACAAAAAAGCATTCTCTGAATCTTCTTTCTGATCTGTGCATTCAACTAACAGAGTTGAACCTTACTTTTGATGGAGGAGTTTTGAACCACTCTTTCTGTAGAAACCGCAAGTGGACATTTGGAGCGCTATGAGGCCTGTAATGGAAAAGAAATATCTTCAAATAAAAACTACAGAGAAGCATTCTGTGAAACTTCTTTCTGATCTGTTCATTCAACTAAGAGTGTTGAAACTTACTATTGATTGAGGAGTTTTTAAACACTCTTTCTGTAGAAACTGCATGTGGATATTTGAGGCGCTATGAGGCCTATCGCTGAAAAAGGGATGTCTTCAAATAAAAACTTCACAGAAGCATTCTGTGAAACCACTTTCTGATCTGTGCATTCAACAAACAGAGTTGAACCTTCCTTTTGATGGAGGAGTTTTGAAACACTCTTTCTGTAGAAACTGCAATTGGACATTTGGAGCGCAATGAGGCCTATAGTGGTAAAAGGTATATCTTCAAATAAAAACTACACAGAAGCATTCTTTGAAACTTCTCTCTGATCTGTACATTCATCTAGCAGTGTTGAATCTTACTTTTGATTGAGGAGTTTTTAAACATTCTTTCTGTAGAAAGTGTAAGTGGATATTTGGAGTGCTATGAGGCCTATTGCGGAAAAAGGATTATCTTCAAATAAAAAGTGCACAAAAGAATTCTGTGAAACTTCTTTCTGATCTGTGCATTCAACTAACAGAGATGAACCTTACTTTTAATGGAAGACTTTTGAAACACTCTTTCTGTAGGAACTGCAGGTCGATATTTGGAGCGCTATGAAGCCTATCGCGGAAAAAGCAATAACTTCAAGTAAAAACTACACAGAAGCATTCTGTGAAACTTCTTTCTCATCTGTGCATTCACCTAACAGAGTAGAACCTTACTTTTGATTGAGGAGCTTTAAAACACTCTTTCTGTGTAAACTGCACGTGGACATTAGGAGAGCTCTGAGGCCAATCGTGGAAAAACGAATATCTTCAAGTAAAAACTACACAGAAGCAGACTGTGAGACTTCATTCTGATCTGTACATTCATCTAACAGGGTTGAACCTTACTTTTCATGGAGATGTTTTGAAACACTCTTTCGGTAGATAGTGCAAGTTGTCATTTGGAGCGCTATGAGGCCTATAGTGGAAAAAGGAATATCTTCAAATAAAAACTACACAGTAGCATTCTGTGGAACTTCTTTCTGACCTGTGCATTCAACTAACCGAGTTGAACCTTACTTTGGGTGGAGGAGTTTTGAAACACTCTGTAGGAACTGGAAGTGGATATTTGTAGCGCTACGAGACCTATAGCGGAAAAAGGAATATCTTCCAATAAAAACTACACAGAAGCATTCTGTGGAAATCCTTATTGATCTGTTCATTCAACTAAAGGAGTTGAACCTTACTTTTGGTGGAAGACTATTGAAACACTCTTCCTGTAGAAACTGCAAGCGGATATTTGGAGTGCTATGAGGCCTATCGTGGAAAAAGGAATATCTTCATATAAAAACTACACAGTTGCATTCTGTGAAACTACTTTATGATCTGTGCGTTCAACTGACAGAGTTGAAACTTGCTTTTGACTGAGGGGTTTTGAAACAGTCCTTCTGTGTAAACTGCAAGTGGACATTTGGATCTCTATGAGGCCTATGGTGGGAAAAGGAATACATTCAAACAAAAACTACACAGAAGCATTCTGTGAAACTACTTTCTGATCTGTTCATTCAACTAGCAGTGTTGATCCTAACTTTTGATGGAGGAGTTTTTGAAACACTCTTCTTACCGTACAAACTGCAAGAGAATATTTGGAGCTCTATGAGGCCTATCGCGGAAAAAGGAATATCTTCAAATAAAAACTACACAGAAGCATTCTGTGAAACTTCTTTCCGATCTGTGCATTCAACTAACAGAGTTGAACCTTACTTTTGATGGAGGAGTTTTGAACCACTCTTTCTGTAGAAACTGCAAGTGGACATTTGGAGCGCTATGAGGCCTATAATGGAAAAGGAATATCTTCAAATAAAAACTACACAGAAGCATTCTGTGAAACTTCTTTCTCAACTGTTCATTGAAATAACAGTGTTGAAAATTACTTTTGATGGAGGAGCTTTTAAACACTCTTTCTGTAGAAACTGCATGTGGATATTTGAGGCGCTATGAGGCCTATCGCTGAAAAAGGGATGTCATCAAATAAAAACTTCACAGAAGCATTCTTTGAAACCACTTTCTTATCTGTGCATTCAACAAACAGAGGTGAACTTTACTTTTGATGGAGGAGTTTTCAAACACTCTTTCTGTGGAAACTACATGTGGACATATGGAGCCCCATGAGGCCTATCGTGGAGAAAGGAATATCTTCAAAGAAAGACTAGAGTAAAACGTTCTGTGAAACTTCTTTCTGATCTGGACTTTCAACCAACAGAGTTGAACCTTACTTTGGATGGAGGAGTATTCAAACACTCTTTCTGTAGAAACTGCAAGTGGACATTTGGAGCGCTACGAGGCCTATCGCGGAAAAAGGAATATCTTCCAATAAAAACTACACAGAAGCATTCTGTGAAATTTTTCTGATCTGTGCATTCAACTAACACACTTGAACATAACTTTTGATTGAGGAGTTTTCATACACTCTTTCTGTAGAAACTGGAAGTGGACATTATGAGCGCTTTGAGGCCTATCGCGGAAAAAGGAATATCTTCAAATAAAAACTACACAGAAGCATTCTGTGAAACTTCTTTCTTATCTGTGCATTCAACTAACACAGTTGAACCTTACTTTTGATGGAGGAGTTTTGAAATAATGTTTCTGTAGAAACTGCAAGTGGATATTTTGAGCGCTATGAGGCCTATCGCGGAAAAAGCTATATCTTCAAATAAAAACTACACGGAAGCATTCTGTGAAACTTCTTTCTGATCTGTGCATTCAACTAACAGAGGTGAACATTACTTTTGATGGAGGAGTTTTTAAACACTCTTTCTGTAGAAACTGCAAGGGGATATTTGGAGCGCTATGAGGCCTGTTGCGGAAAAAGGAATATCTTCAAATAAAAAGTACACAGAAGCATTCTGTGACACTTCTTTCTTATCTGTGCATTCAACTAACAGAGTTGATTCTTACTTTTGATGGAGGAGTTTTGAAACACTATTTCTGTAGAAACTTCAAGTGGACATTTTGAGCGCTATGAGGCCTATGGCGGAAAAAGGTATATCTTCAAATAAAAACTACACAGAAGCATTCTGTGAAACTTCTTTCAGATCTGTGCATTCGACTAACAGAGCTGAACATTACTTTTGATGGAGGAGTTTTTAAACACTGTTTCTGTAGAAACTGCAAGGGGATATTTGGAGCTCTATGAGGCCTATTGCGGAAAATGCTATATCTTCAAATAAAAACTACAGAGAAGCATTCTGTGAAACTTCTTTCTTATCTGTGCATTCAACTAACAGAGTTGAACATTACTTTAGATGGAGGATTTTTGAAACACTCTTTCTGTAGAAACTGCATGTGGATCATTGAGGCGCTATGAGGCCTATCGTGGAAAAAGAAATATCTTCCAATAAAAACTACAAAAAAGCATTCTCTGAATCTTCTTTCCGATCTGTGCATTCAACTAACAGAGTTGAACCTTACTTTTGATGGAGGAGTTTTGAACCACTCTTTCTGTAGAAACCGCAAGTGGACATTTGGAGCGCTATGAGGCCTGTAATGGAAAAGAAATATCTTCAAATAAAAACTACAGAGAAGCATTCTGTGAAACTTCTTTCTGATCTGTTCATTCAACTAAGAGTGTTGAAACTTACTATTGATTGAGGAGTTTTTAAACACTCTTTCTGTAGAAACTGCATGTGGATATTTGAGGCGCTATGAGGCCTATCGCTGAAAAAGGGATGTCTTCAAATAAAAACTTCACAGAAGCATTCTGTGAAACCACTTTCTGATCTGTGCATTCAACAAACAGAGTTGAACCTTCCTTTTGATGGAGGAGTTTTGAAACACTCTTTCTGTAGAAACTGCAATTGGACATTTGGAGCGCAATGAGGCCTATAGTGGTAAAAGGTATATCTTCAAATAAAAACTACACAGAAGCATTCTTTGAAACTTCTCTCTGATCTGTACATTCATCTAGCAGTGTTGAATCTTACTTTTGATTGAGGAGTTTTTAAACATTCTTTCTGTAGAAAGTGTAAGTGGATATTTGGAGTGCTATGAGGCCTATTGCGGAAAAAGGATTATCTTCAAATAAAAAGTGCACAAAAGAATTCTGTGAAACTTCTTTCTGATCTGTGCATTCAACTAACAGAGATGAACCTTACTTTTAATGGAAGACTTTTGAAACACTCTTTCTGTAGAAACTGCAGGTCGATATTTGGAGCGCTATGAAGCCTATCGCGGAAAAAGCAATAACTTCAAGTAAAAACTACACAGAAGCATTCTGTGAAACTTCTTTCTCATCTGTGCATTCACCTAACAGAGTAGAACCTTACTTTTGATTGAGGAGCTTTAAAACACTCTTTCTGTGTAAACTGCACGTGGACATTAGGAGAGCTCTGAGGCCAATCGTGGAAAAACGAATATCTTCAAGTAAAAACTACACAGAAGCAGACTGTGAGACTTCATTCTGATCTGTACATTCATCTAACAGGGTTGAACCTTACTTTTCATGGAGATGTTTTGAAACACTCTTTCGGTAGATAGTGCAAGTTGTCATTTGGAGCGCTATGAGGCCTATAGTGGAAAAAGGAATATCTTCAAATAAAAACTACACAGTAGCATTCTGTGGAACTTCTTTCTGACCTGTGCATTCAACTAACCGAGTTGAACCTTACTTTGGGTGGAGGAGTTTTGAAACACTCTGTAGGAACTGGAAGTGGATATTTGTAGCGCTACGAGACCTATAGCGGAAAAAGGAATATCTTCCAATAAAAACTACACAGAAGCATTCTGTGGAAATCCTTATTGATCTGTTCATTCAACTAAAGGAGTTGAACCTTACTTTTGGTGGAAGACTATTGAAACACTCTTCCTGTAGAAACTGCAAGCGGACATTTGGAGTGCTATGAGGCCTATCGTGGAAAAAGGAATATCTTCATATAAAAACTACACAGTTGCATTCTGTGAAACTACTTTATGATCTGTGCGTTCAACTGACAGAGTTGAAACTTGCTTTTGACTGAGGGGTTTTGAAACAGTCCTTCTGTGTAAACTGCAAGTGGACATTTGGATCTCTATGAGGCCTATGGTGGGAAAAGGAATACATTCAAACAAAAACTACACAGAAGCATTCTGTGAAACTACTTTCTGATCTGTTCATTCAACTAGCAGTGTTGATCCTAACTTTTGATGGAGGAGTTTTTGAAACACTCTTCTTACCGTACAAACTGCAAGAGAATATTTGGAGCTCTATGAGGCCTATCGCGGAAAAAGGAATATCTTCAAATAAAAACTACACAGAAGCATTCTGTGAAACTTCTTTCCGATCTGTGCATTCAACTAACAGAGTTGAACCTTACTTTTGATGGAGGAGTTTTGAACCACTCTTTCTGTAGAAACTGCAAGTGGACATTTGGAGCGCTATGAGGCCTATAATGGAAAAGGAATATCTTCAAATAAAAACTACACAGAAGCATTCTGTGAAACTTCTTTCTCAACTGTTCATTGAAATAACAGTGTTGAAAATTACTTTTGATGGAGGAGCTTTTAAACACTCTTTCTGTAGAAACTGCATGTGGATATTTGAGGCGCTATGAGGCCTATCGCTGAAAAAGGGATGTCATCAAATAAAAACTTCACAGAAGCATTCTTTGAAACCACTTTCTTATCTGTGCATTCAACAAACAGAGGTGAACTTTACTTTTGATGGAGGAGTTTTCAAACACTCTTTCTGTGGAAACTACATGTGGACATATGGAGCCCCATGAGGCCTATCGTGGAGAAAGCAATATCTTCAAAGAAAGACTAGAGTAAAACGTTCTGTGAAACTTCTTTCTGATCTGGGCTTTCAACCAACAGAGTTGAACCTTACTTTGGATGGAGGAGTATTCAAACACTCTTTCTGTAGAAACTGCAAGTGGACATTTGGAGCGCTACGAGGCCTATCGCGGAAAAAGGAATATCTTCCAATAAAAACTACACAGAACCATTCTGTGAAATTTTTCTGATCTGTGCATTCAACTAACACACTTGAACATAACTTTTGATTGAGGAGTTTTCAAACACTCTTTCTGTAGAAACTGGAAGTGGACATTATGAGCGCTTTGAGGCCTATCGCGGAAAAAGGAATATCTTCAAATAAAAACTACACAGAAGCATTCTGTGAAACTTCTTTCTTATCTGTGCATTCAACTAACAGAGTTGAACCTTACTTTTGATGGAGGAGTTTTGAAATAATGTTTCTGTAGAAACTGCAAGTGGATATTTTGAGCGCTATGAGGCCTATCGCGGAAAAAGCTATATCTTCAAATAAAAACTACACGGAAGCATTCTGTGAAACTTCTTTCTGATCTGTGCATTCAACTAACAGAGGTGAACATTACTTTTGATGGAGGAGTTTTTAAACACTCTTTCTGTAGAAACTGCAAGGGGATATTTGGAGCGCTATGAGGCCTATTGCGGAAAAAGGAATATCTTCAAATAAAAAGTACACAGAAGCATTCTGTGACACTTCTTTCTTATCTGTGCATTCAACTAACAGAGTTGATTCTTACTTTTGATGGAGGAGTTTTGAAACACTATTTCTGTAGAAACTTCAAGTGGACATTTTGAGCGCTATGAGGCCTATGGCGGAAAAAGGTATATCTTCAAATAAAAACTACACAGAAGCATTCTGTGAAACTTCTTTCAGATCTGTGCATTCGACTAACAGAGCTGAACATTACTTTTGATGGAGGAGTTTTTAAACACTGTTTCTGTAGAAACTGCAAGGGGATATTTGGAGCTCTATGAGGCCTATTGCGGAAAAAGCTATATCTTCAAATAAAAACTACAGAGAAGCATTCTGTGAAACTTCTTTCTTATCTGTGCATTCAACTAACAGAGTTGAACATTACTTTAGATGGAGGATTTTTGAAACACTCTTTCTGTAGAAACTGCATGTGGATCATTGAGGCGCTATGAGGCCTATCGTGGAAAAAGAAATATCTTCCAATAAAAACTACAGAAAAGCATTCTCTGAATCTTCTTTCTGATCTGTGCATTCAACTAACAGAGTTGAACCTTACTTTTGATGGAGGAGTTTTGAACCACTCTTTCTGTAGAAACCGCAAGTGGACATTTGGAGCGCTATGAGGCCTGTAATGGAAAAGAAATATCTTCAAATAAAAACTACAGAGAAGCATTCTGTGAAACTTCTTTCTGATCTGTTCATTCAACTAAGAGTGTTGAAACTTACTATTGATTGAGGAGTTTTTAAACACTCTTTCTGTAGAAACTGCATGTGGATATTTGAGGCGCTATGAGGCCTATCGCTGAAAAAGGGATGTCTTCAAATAAAAACTTCACAGAAGCATTCTGTGAAACCACTTTCTGATCTGTGCATTCAACAAACAGAGTTGAACCTTCCTTTTGATGGAGGAGTTTTGAAACACTCTTTCTGTAGAAACTGCAATTGGACATTTGGAGCGCAATGAGGCCTATAGTGGTAAAAGGTATATCTTCAAATAAAAACTACACAGAAGCATTCTTTGAAACTTCTCTCTGATCTGTACATTCATCTAGCAGTGTTGAATCTTACTTTTGATTGAGGAGTTTTTAAACATTCTTTCTGTAGAAAGTGTAAGTGGATATTTGGAGTGCTATGAGGCCTATTGCGGAAAAAGGATTATCTTCAAATAAAAAGTGCACAAAAGAATTCTGTGAAACTTCTTTCTGATCTGTGCATTCAACTAACAGAGATGAACCTTACTTTTAATGGAAGACTTTTGAAACACTCTTTCTGTAGAAACTGCAGGTCGATATTTGGAGCGCTATGAAGCCTATCGCGGAAAAAGCAATAACTTCAAGTAAAAACTACACAGAAGCATTCTGTGAAACTTCTTTCTCATCTGTGCATTCACCTAACAGAGTAGAACCTTACTTTTGATTGAGGAGCTTTAAAACACTCTTTCTGTGTAAACTGCACGTGGACATTAGGAGAGCTCTGAGGCCAATCGTGGAAAAACGAATATCTTCAAGTAAAAACTACACAGAAGCAGACTGTGAGACTTCATTCTGATCTGTACATTCATCTAACAGGGTTGAACCTTACTTTTCATGGAGATGTTTTGAAACACTCTTTCGGTAGATAGTGCAAGTTGTCATTTGGAGCGCTATGAGGCCTATAGTGGAAAAAGGAATATCTTCAAATAAAAACTACACAGTAGCATTCTGTGGAACTTCTTTCTGACCTGTGCATTCAACTAACCGAGTTGAACCTTACTTTGGGTGGAGGAGTTTTGAAACACTCTGTAGGAACTGGAAGTGGATATTTGTAGCGCTACGAGACCTATAGCGGAAAAAGGAATATCTTCCAATAAAAACTACACAGAAGCATTCTGTGGAAATCCTTATTGATCTGTTCATTCAACTAAAGGAGTTGAACCTTACTTTCGGTGGAAGACTATTGAAACACTCTTCCTGTAGAAACTGCAAGCGGACATTTGGAGTGCTATGAGGCCTATCGTGGAAAAAGGAATATCTTCATATAAAAACTACACAGTTGCATTCTGTGAAACTACTTTATGATCTGTGCGTTCAACTGACAGAGTTGAAACTTGCTTTTGACTGAGGGGTTTTGAAACAGTCCTTCTGTGTAAACTGCAAGTGGACATTTGGATCTCTATGAGGCCTATGGTGGGAAAAGGAATACATTCAAACAAAAACTACACAGAAGCATTCTGTGAAACTACTTTCTGATCTGTTCATTCAACTAGCAGTGTTGATCCTAACTTTTGATGGAGGAGTTTTTGAAACACTCTTCTTACCGTACAAACTGCAAGAGAATATTTGGAGCTCTATGAGGCCTATCGCGGAAAAAGGAATATCTTCAAATAAAAACTACACAGAAGCATTCTGTGAAACTTCTTTCCGATCTGTGCATTCAACTAACAGAGTTGAACCTTACTTTTGATGGAGGAGTTTTGAACCACTCTTTCTGTAGAAACTGCAAGTGGACATTTGGAGCGCTATGAGGCCTATAATGGAAAAGGAATATCTTCAAATAAAAACTACACAGAAGCATTCTGTGAAACTTCTTTCTCAACTGTTCATTGAAATAACAGTGTTGAAAATTACTTTTGATGGAGGAGCTTTTAAACACTCTTTCTGTAGAAACTGCATGTGGATATTTGAGGCGCTATGAGGCCTATCGCTGAAAAAGGGATGTCATCAAATAAAAACTTCACAGAAGCATTCTTTGAAACCACTTTCTTATCTGTGCATTCAACAAACAGAGGTGAACTTTACTTTTGATGGAGGAGTTTTCAAACACTCTTTCTGTGGAAACT